>NC_064628.1:654819730-656069730 GCF_023864275.1 Schistocerca cancellata
ACGACACTCCCCTGCGGCACACCTGAAATCACTCTTACTTCGGAAGACTTCTCTCCATTGAGAATGACATGCTACGTTCTGTTATCTAGGAACTCTTCGATCCAATCACACAATTGGTCTGATAGTCCATATGCTCTTACTTTGTTCATTAAACGACTGTGGGGAACTGTATCGAACGCCTTGCGGAAGTCAAGAAACACGGCATCTACCTGGGAACCCGTGTCTATGGCCCTCTGAGTCTCGTGGGCGAATAGCGCGAGCTGGGTTTCACACGACCGTCTTTTTCGAAACCCATGCTGATTCCTACAGAGTAGATTTCTAGTTTCCAGAAAAGTCATTATACTCGAACGTAATACGTGTTCGAAAATTCTACAACTGATTGACGTTAGAGATGTAGTTCTATAGTTCTGCACATCTTTTCGTCGTTCCTTCTTGAAAACGGGGATGACCTGTGCCCTTTTCCAATCTTTTGGAACGCTAGGCTCTTCTAGAGGCCTACGGTACACCGCTGCAAGAAGGGGGGGGGGGGGGGCAAGTTCCTTTTCGTACTCTGTGTGAAATCGAATCCCTTCAGGTCCAGCGGCCTTTCCTCTTTTGAAGGATTTTAATTGTTTTTCTATCCCACTGTCATGTATTTCGATATCTATCATTGTGTCATCTGTGCGACAGTCTAGAGAAGGAACTATAGTGCAGTCCTCCTCTGTGAAACAACTTTGGAAAAAGACATTTAGTATTTCGGCCTTTAGTCTGTCATCCTCTGTTTCAGTACCATTTTGGTCACAGAGTGTCTGGACATTTTGTTTTGATCCACCTACCACTTTGACATAAGACAAATTTCTTAGGATTTTCTGCCATGTCAGTACATAGAACTTTACTTTCGAATTCATTGAACGCCTCTCGCATAGCCCTCCTCACACTACATTTCACTTCGTGTAATGTTTGTTTGTCTGTAAGGCTTTGGCTATGTTTATGTTTGCTGTGAAGTTTCCTTTGCTTCAGTAGCAGTTTTCTAACTCGGTTGTTGTACCACGGTGGTTATTTTTCATCTCTTACGATCTTGCTTGGCACATACTCATCTAATGTATATTGTGCGATGGTTTTGAACTTTGTCCACTGATCCTCAACACCATCTATACTTGAGATAAAACTTTTGTGTTGAGCCGTCAAGTCATTTGAAATTTGCTTTTTGTCCCTTTTGCTAAACAGAAAAATCTTTCTACCTTTTTTAATATTTCTATTTACGGCTGAAATCACCGATGCTGTAATCGCTTTATAATCACTGATTCCCTGTTTTGCGTTAACTATTTCAAATAGTTCGGGTCTGTTTGTCACCAGAAGGTGTAACATGTTATCGCCACGAGTCTGTTTAACTGCTCAAGGTAGTTTTCAGATAACGCACTTAAAAAAATTTCGCTGGATTCTTTGTCCCTGCCACCCGTTATAAACGTTTGAGGCTCCCAGTCTATATCTGGTAAATTAAAATCTCCACCCAAAACTATAACATGGTCAGGAAATCTTCTCAAAATATTTTCCAAATCTTCCTGCTGATAACCTCCCCATTCCTTATCTTAACAGTCCACCTAATTTACAAACATTCTTCTGTAACAGCGCATTCAAATGTTTCGATTATCTTCCTCTTCCATTTTTCCCATACGCCTTCTTTCATTACCATATAATGGTTTGCTCCAAACGTACATTCTAAGAAATTTCTTCCTCACATTGAGGCCTATCTTTGATACTAGTCGACTTTTCTTAGCCAGAAATGTCCTATCTGCCACTACTAGTCTGCTTTTTATGTCCTCCTCACTCCATTCGTCGTGGATTATTTTGCTGCCAAGGTAGCAGAATTCTACAACTTCGTCCGTTGTCACCATTTCTGATGTTCTGTTCTCATTTCTGCTACGTCTCAGTTCTTTCGTCTTTCTTCGATTTACTCTCAATCCATATTCTGCATCCACTAGACAACTCATTACGTACAACAGATCCTGTAATTCATCTTCACTTCCGCTGAGGATAGCAACGTCATCAGCGAATCTCATTGATGTTATTTCATTTGGAAGTTTAATCCCACTCTTGAGCCGTCAATTTACTTCTGTCATAACTTCTCCAATGTACGGACTGAACAGTAGGGGCGAAAGGATACATTTCAGTCTCATACCCTTTCTAATCCGAGCACTTCGTTCTCGTTTCTCCACTCCTACTGTTCCCTCTCGCTTCTTGTATACATTGTGTGTTAGTGCCTTTCCCTATAACTTGCCTCTCGTTTCCTCAGACTTTCGAACATCTTGCACCGTTTTAAAATCTCGAATACTTTTCCCAGGCCAACAAAATGGCTCTGAGCACTATGGGACTTAACTTCTGAGGTCATCAGTCCTCTAGAACTTAGAAATACTCAAACCTAACTAACCTAAGGACATCACACACACCCATGCCCGAGGCAGGACTGCGACAGTAGCGGTCACGCGATTCCAGACTGTAGCGCCTAGAACCGCTCGGCCACCCCGTCCGGCCCAGGTCAACAATTCCTTTAAACGTGTGTTGATTGTTATCAGTCTAACTACCACTATCACTGTCTGAAATGCCTCTTTGGTGCCGTTACTTTTCCGAAAGACAAACTGATCATCTAAGAGATTGTCAGTTTTCTTTTCCATTCTTTCGTGTGTTATTCATGTCAGCAAAATGGATGCACAAAGTGTTAACCTGACTGTGCAATAATTCTCGCACTTGTCGTCTCTTGCTATCTTAGAAATTGTGTGAATATGTTTTTTCAAAGAAATGGTTCAAATGGCTCTGAGCACTATGGGACTTAACATCTGAGGTCATCAGTCCCCTAGAACTTAGAACTACTTAAAACAATGTGTGCCGGCGATATTTTTTCTCCAGAAGTCTGATGGTAAATAGCCAGTCTCATACATTCTACACACCAGCTTGAGTGGTCGTTTTGTTGTCACATACCCAAACCATTTTAGAAATTCCCGAGCAATGTTATCTATCCCTTTCGCCTTATTTGATCTTAAAGTTTCCTGACCTCTTTAAAATCCTGATTCTAATACTGGATTGCCTGTTTCATCCTTATCCACTTCTGTTTTTTCTTCTATCACGTCATCACGCAAGTTCTCCCCCTAATAAAGACCATCAGTGTTCTCTTTCCATCTATCCTCTCTTTCTTCTACATTTAACAGTGGAATTGGCATTGCACTCTTAAAGTTACGCGTCCTTGCTTTTAATTTCACTAAAGGCTCTTTTGGCTTTTTTATACGCTGTGCCAGTCTTTTTGACAATCATGCTTTAGATCGTTTCGCATTCTTTCTTCAACCATTTCGCCTTAGCTTCCCTGCGCTTCCTCTTTATTTCATTCCTAAGTGAGTGTTTGGGCATAAGTATTTAAATATTGCTTTGCTGGAAGAGAGTCTGTTTCGACTGTCAAACCTGAACAATCGAAGTGCTGGGTCGGTGACGAAAATACAGCTGCTGCTGACGTTTCGGCATGACTGGAGTGTTTACGGTTAAAACATTTAGAGTAATATATGTACCGTATCAACGTGAACTGCAAAAGGTCATTACTATTGACTGTACATTGTGCTTTTATTCCTGCATGATGTAAGATAGTTCTCGTATGTGCAGTGGACGCAGTTCGCAGGGTTGCTGGTGAAGCAACACGTGAGTACGTTAGCACATCTGTATTACAAGGACTGTGCTTTGATGTGAATAGGCCAAGAACTTTGACGCGTCTCTCAATGAACAGAAACTGTTTCGGGATTCTACGGATATAACATAGTACGGACAAATATACACTGTAAGTACGTCAGTGCCACGTGTTTCAAATTTTGCACGCTCTGGAAGTGGACTCCAGTAAAGAGCCCACTAGTTCTGAGAATGCAAAGACAGGATGATGGCGCGATGACAAAGGGATGGAGACAAACAGTAGAATTTATGCTGCACGAGCTCCTGCCTGATATCTCCATCATTGACACACACCAACAATCAACATTGGGAGAGGAACTGAACGCACCACCCAACACTGCACACCCAACTGTCCTTTAGCGCAAAAAGAGGAGGTGATAGCGATCTCAAAGCTCAAAACTTAGAAACCACCTGGATCAGACCGAATTCCTTCAGAAGTATTAAAACAGATACCGCACATATCTCCATTACTTACGACTCTGCTAAACGACCTTCCACAGCTGGGTTGAATGCATACAGCTTAGAAGGTCTCCAAGGCAGTCGTAATAAAGAAGGCAACAGACAGGGATCCATTAGTTACCATGTCATATAAGCCTATACAGGGTGTTACAAAAAGGTATGGCCAAACTTTCAGGAAACATTCCTCACACACAAATAAAGAAAAGATGTTATGTGGACATGTGTCAGGAAACGCTTAATTTCCATGTCAGAGCTCATTTTAGTTTCGTCAATATGTTCTTCCACCTACGCTCAATGGAGCACGTTATCATGATTTCATACGGGATACTCTAACTGTGCTGCTAGAACATGTGCCTTTACAAGTACGACACAACATGTGGTTCATGCACGATGGAGCTCCTGCACATTTCAGTCGAAGTGTTCGTGCGCTTCTCAACAACATATTCGGTGACTGATGGATTGGTAGAGGCGGACCAAATCCATGGCCTCCACGCTCTCCTGACCTCAACCCTCTTGACTTTCATCTATGGGGGCATTTGAAAACTCTTGTCTATATAACCCCGGTAGCAAATGTAGAGACTCGTCGTGCTCTTATTGTGGCCGGCTGCGATACAATACGCCATTCTCCAGGGCTGCATCAGCGCATCAGGGATTCCATGCGACGGAGGGTGGATGCATGTATCCTCGCTAACGGAGGACATTTTGAACATTTCCTGTAACAAAGTGTTTGAAGTCACGCCGGTACGTTCTGTTGCTGTGTGTTTCCATTCCATGATTAATGTGATTTGAAGAGAAGTGATATAATGAGCCCTAACATGGAAAGTAAGCGTTTCCGGACACATGTCCACATAACATATTTTCTTCCTTTCTGTGTGAGGAATGTTTCCTGAAAGTTTGGCCGTATCTTTTTGTAACACCCTGTATATCTTATAAATACACTTGGCAAAGTGCGGTGTTGTGCAAGCGTTTACAAGAGCACAGAGATCCCCATGCCTAAGTCAATTCGGCTTCACGGGGTCTGGGAAGTCGATTGATAATGCCATCAACAAAGCGTCACAAATTGCCAACAACACCAGGGGTAAGTGTTCAATGGCCATTACGATCGACATTGGGCGTGCCTTTGATAACCTCTGGTAGCCCACCGTGTTAAAGAGAGTCAGACAACTGGAGGTACTCGAAACACTATACAAGTCTTCTAGACTACTGCAAGAAGAGAGTAGTAGAGTGGTAGATGGACGACCGAAAAGTAAAGAAAAGGATTACAAAGGATTGCCCTCAGGGATCGACCTGTGGACTCATCTTCTGGGACATCACTATTGAACCCTTCCTGCAGCTACTAGAGGGAATAATATCCGATGGAGTTGTCACATACGCAGACGAACTATTAGTCATTGTGTCTGCCAACAATAGATTCCAGCTACAAATGAAACACTCACAACAATAACATAATTGTGTCACAATAACAAACTCAAGAGAGCCGATAGCAAAACAATATACTCTCTGCTGAAAGGGTCTCTCCAGAGAAACCTTAGTGTTAAAATAGGGGACACAAACATTAAATGAGCCATCACCAGTGCACGAGTTTTATTCGGAGAACAAATCACGGTTCCGACCCGGTGTTTCTTCGAATTGCGGGCGATTTTCCCCGAGAGTGCGCCTGTATATGGAATAAACGCAGTGCCTACCTCCTCCCTCGTGATTTCATCCATCTCCACGGGTTGTGCTGTAGTGGTTGGGCGGAGAGCACGTTGAATCTGCCACTCTGAGTACCCATTTTTTCGAAATACAGTTCTCAGATGTTCCAATTCCTGGGGTAGACTCTCTGCGTCAGAGATAGTGCGCGAACTACGTACTACAGTTTCCGTGGATTTTGTTAAACGTCTTGGTAGCTTCAGGTTGGATGAGTCAGATATCATGGTGAGTTTTGACGTCGTTTCCTTGTTTACGAGGGTACCCCTGCGAGAGTCACTAGAATTGATTAGTCAGAAGTTTAACGAGAAGACCACTGAACTTCTTAGGCATGTCTTGACTTCCACGTATTTTCTTTTTAATGGAGAATTCTACGAACAAACGGAAGGAGTCGCCATGGGTAGCCCACTCTCACCGGTGGTAGCGAATTTGTACATGGAGAACTTCGAGGCGGAAGCCCTGTCGTCATCCGAATGGAAACTTACTTGCTTTTTCCGTTAGTGGACGACACGTTCGTCATCTGGCCACATGGTATGGATAAACTCCTTGACTTCCTTACACATCTAAACTCCATACACCCAAACAGAGGAATGGGGTACTTAAAACTCTAGTACCTAGGGCACGCACTATCTCTGACGCAGAGAGTCTACCCCAGGAATTGGAACATCTGAGAACTGTATTTCGAAAAAATGGGTACTCACAGTGGCAGATTCAACGTGCTCTCCGCCCAACCACTACAGCACAACCTGTCGAGATGGACGAAATCACGAAGGATGAGGTAGGCACTGCGTTTATTCCATATTCAGGAGCACTCTCTGGGAAAATCGCGCGCATTCTGAAGAAACACCAGATCGGAACTGTGTTTTGTCCTCCGAATAAAACTCGTGCACTGATGAGGAGCGCCAAAGATGACCTCGGTCTGAGGAAGGCCGGCGTGTACCAGATTCCGTGTCAATGTGGCAAGTCGTATATTGGTCAGACGATGCGTACCGTCGAGGATCGATGCCGTGAACACCAGAGGCACACTCGACTGATGTATCCGAGCAAGTCGGCGGTCGCTGAACATTGTTTGTCGGAAAATCACGCTATGGAGTATGAAAGCACGAGGATTCTGATACAGACGTCGATATACTGGGACAGTGTTGTTAGAGAGGCCATCGAAATTCGCACCAATGACGACCTCATAAACCATGACTGTGGCTATAATCTTAGCAAGGCTTGGGAACCAGCAATTGGGTTAATCAAGAGTAAATCGAGCAAACGTATAGTTGTGACGACCACGGCGGACAGAGCCATCACTCCGACGTCATCTCAGAAGCCGTCGCAATTTGTTCCGTGGCGCGGGGGGCGGACAGCGGAGGGAGCACGCCGCGGGCGGAGGGCATTTAAATCGGCCGCCGCCGCGACCGAACCCAGTTCCCTCTGAGCAGCCATAGCGTACGGATCTCCGTGCCGGCACGTTCACAGTCACTCAGTCCGTCAGTTCACCTTATGATGGCGACATGTATGATCGCCGAAATATTGTGCCCGTTGGACACTGTAGACCGGCAGTATACCCGTGAATATTTTGATTATCAAATACGTCGGGAGAAACTCAAGAATCATTGTACTGGAATGTTTTGTAGCCGTGTATATATACTGTATATGTTCTGGCCGGAGGCAGTTCGCTCCACGCTCTTGCATGTGCAAGTGCTGAATAAACCTTCGTTAAGTGAAGTTAGTGATCGTCATTCATCTAATTACACCTTCTTCTAGGTGACATTATTCTGTTGGAGACGCTGGGTATTGGAACTTGTGATAGCACACATTATCGACGACACAGTGGCTCCCATCAGGCCATGACAGTGCCGCCGTTTACGTGGCGAGAAACCCGAGTTCGAGCCATATCCAAAAGATCGCAATCTATCGGAGACAGAAGAAGAAGAGGACGTTACGATGACAGCAACTGTGTGCCATCACATGAGACATCCTTCCAGGTCCTCTGGTGACGATGGCCAAGATCCAAATACACTCCTGGAAATTGAAATAAGAACACCGTGAATTCATTGTCCCAGGAAGGGGAAAATTTATTGACACATTCCTGGGGTCAGATACATCACATGATCACACTGACAGAACCACAGGCACATAGACACAGGCAACAGAGCATGCACAATGTCGGCACTAGTACAGTGTATATCCACCTTTCGCAGCAATGCAGGCTGCTATTCTCCCATGGAGACGATCGTAGAGATGCTGGATGTAGTCCTGTGGAACGGCTTGCCATGCCATTTCCACCTGGCGCCTCAGTTGGACCAACGTTCGTGCTGGACGTGCAGACCGCGTGAGACGACGCTTCATCCAGTCCCAAACATGCTCAATGGGGGACAGATCCGGAGATCTTCCTGGCCAGGGTAGTTGACTTACACCTTCTAGAGCACGTTGGGTGGCACGGGATACATGCGGACGTGCATTGTCCTGTTGGAACAGCAAGTTCCCTTGCCGGTCTAGGAATGGTAGAACGATGGGTTCGATGACGGTTTGGATGTAACGTGCACTATTCAGTGTCCCCTCGACGATCACCAGTGGTGTACGGCCAGTGTAGGAGATCGCTCCCCACACCATGATGCCGGGTGTTGGCCCTGTGTGCCTCGGTCGTATGCAGTCCTGATTGTGGCGCTCACCTGCACGGCGCCAAACACGCATACGACCATCATTGGCACCAAGGCAGAAGCGACTCTCATCGCTGAAGACGACACGTCTCCATTCGTCCCTCCATTCACGCCTGTCGCGACACCACTGGAGGCGGGCTGCACGATGTTGGGGCGTGAGCGGAAGACGGCCTAACGGTGTGCGGGACCGTAGCCCAGCTTCATGGAGACGGTTGCGAATGGTCCTCGCCGATACCCCAGGAGCAACAGTGTCCCTAATTTGCTGGGAAGTGGCGGTGCGGTCCCCTACGGCACTGCGTAGGATCCTACGGTCTTGGCGTGCATCCGTGCGTCGCTGCGGTCCGGTCCCAGGTCGACGGGCACGTGCACCTTCCCCCGACCACTGGCGACAACATCGATGTACTGTGGAGACCTCACGCCCCACGTGTTGAGCAATTCGGCGGTACGTCCACCCGGCCTCCCGCATGCCCACTATACGCCCTCGCTCAAAGTCCGTCAACTGCACATACGGTTCACGTCCACGCTGTCGCGGCATGCTACCAGTGTTAAAGACTGCGATGGAGCTCCGTATGCCACGGCAAACTGGCTGACACTGACGGCGGCGGTGCACAAATGCTGCGCAGCTAGCGCCATTCGACGGCCAACACCGCTGTTCCTGGTGTGTCCGCTGTGCCGTGCGTGTGATCATTGCTTGTACAGCCCTCTCGCAGTGTCCGGAGCAAGTATGGTGGGTCTGACACACCGGTGTCAATGTGTTCTTTTTTCCATTTCCAGGAGTGTAAGTGGCTGAAGGTATATGAACGTATAGAAAAATTTAACAAATGGGATGACACCGTGTGTTACGCTAACGTATTATTCTACTTGGAGGGCACTGCCAAGTTATGGTATGAGAACAATGAGGAGAAGTTCACAAGCTGCGAAGTATTCCAGACGGAACTGCTCAAGTATTTCGGCGACACATAACGACAGGAGTGCAAGGCTGAAGATAAATTAAAATGCAGGGCACAGCGTCCAGGAGAAACTACAGCATCCTACATTCAAGACGTCTTGGAGCTGTGTAAAATAGTTGATCCTAGAATCAACGAGGAAGATAAAAAAAAATGGTTCAAATGGCTCTGAACACTATGGAACTTAACTTCTAAGTCATCAGTCCCCTAGAAATTAGAACTACTTAAACCTAACTAACCTAAGGACATCACACACATCCAAGCCCAAGGCAGGATTCGAACCTCCGATCGTAGCGGTCGTGCGGTTCCAGACTGTAGCGCTTAGAACCGCTCGGCCACTCCGGCCGGTCGGAGGAAGATAAGGTTGCACATCTCATGAAGGGTGTTACTGAGGACATGTGTCATGCCCTACTCCTGAAGGAGGTTTCGACAGCAGACGACTTCAGAAAATGGTGCCACTACATTGAGACAATGCATCAAAAAAGAATTACACTTAAGAAGTTTGAACGGCTTCCAGACGTCGTATCGATGCCTGTGGTGGAGGAAGCAACTGATTTCACAAGTTTTCTTCGTCAGATAGTGAGAGAGGAAGTTCAGAAGGCACTTTGACTGCACGGAGAGCAAAAAACCGAGACGCTTCAAAAGTTCATAAGGGAGGAAGTGGAACAGACATTGAACCCAATCTCTCGTCTTTCATTTCCATTTAAAACAGTGAAAAAGTCGAGACCCAGGCGGAGTTACGTTCCTACAATGCCGCATGAGGAACCTGTTTGGGCACCAAGGAAGACTGACGTCTGGAGGACCCAGGATAACCAACCAGTATGTTTCCACTGTGGACGACCAGGACATGTGGAGCGCTGTAGTCGAGAAAGGCGGCGGATATTGATGACGCCCGCGCCAGAAGACAGCAGACCGATCTCAGCCGACGCCAACTCCGCGACGACGAAGGTGAACAAGAAGATTTGGGTGCAGGACGACGTAGGTCACCATCACCGCAAGCTAGCCGCTGGAGATCAAGGTCTCCATCGCCGTTTAGAAGCTCCAGTCGATAACCTAGCCGCCGCAACCTGGAAAACTAAAGAGTGCAACCTCCCATGGAGGTGAGGCCGCCGAAGAGAAAACTCCGCCACTGTCGATCACTACAGAAACGATAGGAAACTAAGTCGATATCCTCATGGATGGCCGACCAACCCAAGCTCTTGTGGACTCTGGAGCATCATATTCAGTCATTTCGGAGAAGTATCGTCGCCAGTTGCAGAAAACCGTATTCGTCGACAGCAAAAAATCTCTGCTGAAGATGGCTAATGGGAAATATGTAAAACCTACAGGAAGATGTACCATTCGTGTGGGTATAAGCGGCCATACACAGCCGTAAGAAATCATCGTCTTACAGGAGTGTAGTCATAACGTCACTCTCGGATGGGACTTTTTGAAAGCTTCTCAGGCCATTATAGATTGTGGTCGCTCAAAGATTATCCAAGACGAGATGAGATACTGTGGACAAGAAGATGCGCATCCGAGTGTGTAGAGATTATCTGTTCTGGATTAAGTGATCATTCCTGCAGTCAGCATAGAGAGATAACTGTCGCGTGTCATGCCATATATCAACCAATGGATCTTGTAGTGGAATGTAAGAGAATCATACCACTGAAGAATAACTTGGTCATCCCAGCCTCTGTAGTCTCATTTAAGAACGGATTCGGTGAATTGTGGATAGTTAACTTTCGCCGAGAACCGCAGATCCTTCCAAAAAGCATGTGCGTAGCAAACTCTGAGCCGTTAATGGAAGAACAGTTGAGCATCATAGAAACCTTCCATGCCGAGTCTGTGGGCGAAATTAGCGCTACCACTACGAGACAAGATCTTCTAGCTCGCCTATCACCAGATCTCACTAAGGAACAACAGAAGTAGCTACTTGCCATTCTTCAAGAGTTCTCTGAATCCTTCAATTCAAAGGTGAAGAGCAAATTAGACAAATCGACGCTGAAGCACCGGATTAGCACTGGAGACCATCAAACAATAAGCCAGAGAGCATACCGTGTGTCACCAACGGAACGTCGATTTATTCGCAACGAGGTAGAGAAAATGATGAAGAATGACATCATTCAGCCTTCGCAGAGCCAGTGGTCGGCACCAGTGGTCCTCGTCAGGAAGAAGGATGGCGCTTTTGTGCTGCTTACAGGAAGCTCAATAAGATAACTAAAAAGGACGCGTACCCTCTTCCACGAACTGACGATACACTAGATTGCCTGAATGGGGCTAAGTTTGTCTCAACCATGGACATGTACTCGGTATATCTGCAAATCGAAACTGATGAATCATATAATGAGAAAACTGCATTCATCACCCCTGACGGCCTGCATGAGTTTAAGGTAACGCCGTTTGGTTTGTGTAATGTACCAGCAATTTTTGAACCGATGATGGATAATCTTCTAAGGCACCTGAAGTGGACGATGTGTCTTTGTTATTTAGATGACATTTCTGTGTTCTCAGAGACTTTTGAGGAACATATAAATAGACTGAGAGCCGTTCTTAAGTGTCTCCAACAATGAAGACTGAAACTTAATCCAAGAAATTCTCTTTGAAGCTAAGAAATCAAAATACCCAGAAAAGGTGAGATCTATAACGGAATTTCCTATTCCTAAAAGTACTAGAGATGTGAGAAGCTTCCTCGGGTTGTGTTCTTATTACCGTCGTTTTATCAAAAACTTTTGTATCAAAGCCAGGCCACTCCAAGAGTTGTTAAAAGCTGATGATAAATTTATCTGGGGCGGTGCTCCACAAGATTCTTTCGATGTGCTACGAAAAGCTCTGACGACTGACCCTGTACTTGGTCTGTATGATGAGAGAGCACGTAGAGAAGCACACACAGATGCCTGCGGGTATGGGATCAGTGCTGTTCTGATGCAAATTTCGGATGGAAAAGAGAAAGTTAAAGCCTATGCTTCTAGGACGCTTAAAAAAGCCGAGAGAAACTACTCAACTACAGAAAGAGAATGTCTTGCTGTGATCTGGACCATGTGCAGATTTCGAGTGTATCTCTATGGAAGGCCATTCACAGTTGTTAGAGACCATCATTCGCTTGGTTAGTGGATAGGTCTTAAGGAGCCAACATGACGACTCGCCAGGTGGGCACTACGTCTTCAAGAGTATGGCATTACCGTAGTGTAGAAAAGTGGAAGAAAACACCAATATACCAACTGTCTCTCAAGAAACCCTGTGCAAGACCATCAAAACTTTGATGAAGATTGTCTCGGTGCAGTCCAGGATCTCTCTGCTGAACAGAAAACGGATGCCAAGATAACTCAAATTGTACTTGCCTTAAATCGGTCAGAGGATGTGAAAGGACAATTTAAGGTAATTAATGGATTACTTTGCGAGAAAAACTTTGATCCGTTTGGAAAGAGGTGGCTACCAGTGATTCCTGAACACATGCCCTTAGATGTTCTACAGAAATTCCATGACACACCTGAGGCCGGACATTCAGGATTTATTAAGACATACGATGGAATCCGCAAGAGATTTTTCTGGCCACGTTTATTTAGGAGTGTCGGTCACTATGTGTTGCAGTGTTGAGAGTGCCAGAGGAGAAAGGCAGTTCCTCCGAAACCACCTGACCTACTCATACCAATTCCACCAGCCGAAACGCCTTTCCAACGTATTGGGATTGACCTCCTCGGCCGATTTCCAACGTCTGCGAGGGGCAATAGATGGATTATTGTTTGCACTGGTTATCTGACACGCTATGCCATTACAAAAGCCGTGAAAACAGCCGAAGCATCCGAGGTAGCCAAATTCATCGTGGAAGACATTGTATTAAAACACGGTGCCCCAAGGTTGTTAATTATGGATCGAGGAAAGGTTTTTCAGTCGAATCCCGTGACAGAGATAAACTGTCGGTGCAACGTTACTCATGACATGATGACTGCCTACCATCCGCAAACTAACTGGCTTACTGAACGCCCTGGCCGACATGCTATCAATGTTCGTCAATTCTGAGCAGAGCAACCGGGATGAGGTGCTGCCTTTTGTGATGTTTGCCTACAACACCGCCAAACAGGGCATCTTGTGCATGGGCTTGAGGCGACTACGACGATGGACACTGATTCCGTTACGTCCTGATGACGTGGACGACGACTACATCGGCCAGGTGTTAACCAGAGCTGAGGAAGCTCGGCAATTAGCTCGACTCGACGGTGCAGGCTCAAGGAAACGATTGCCGAAGGCATGACGCGAGCCACCGCCCTGTTGTCCACCAGCCTGGTGACCGCGTCTGTATCTTCAGTCCTGTTCGGAAGGTTGGTCTCTCCGAGAATCTCCTCAGGCGCTACTTTGGACCTTTTTAAGTTGTAAGACAGTTGTCTGATATTACTTATGAAGTTGAAGATTTCGACCCTGACACGACGAAAAATCAGAGACACGGTCAATGTCCTTCGAATGAAGTCCTATAAGGACGGTAAATTCGAAGCTCTAGCGACGGGCAGCAAGAGGAAAGGTGACGAAGAGCGTAGCGGCAAAAGAAGTTCTAAGAAGATCGCCACCAGGGCGAGAATCAGTCATCAGGAGTCGGAGTATGCAGGACCGATGGCTCGTTCCCGGACTGGGACGACGTAACGCCGACACGCTGTGCTCTTAAGGAGGGAGCAATGTGGCAGGAGCTGAGTAGCACCGTGGTGCAGTGGTTACGATACTAAACACTTTCGTGGAGGGTCGTGAATTCAAAACTCACCTGGAATGTACAATTTTAATTTCTATATTCGATTCGAGTACGTTCAGGAAGTATCCACAAATGTCAATAAACATTGTACTGGAATGTTCTGTAGCTGTTTATACACTGTATGTGTTCTGGCCGGAGGCAGTTCGCTCCGCGCTCTTGCATGTGCAAGTGCTGAATAAACCTTCGTTAAGTGAAGTTAGTGTTCGTCATTCATCTAATTACACCTTCTTCTACCTAACAATATCAACAACTCTGCATCCACATAGAAAAAGAGCACACTGTAAAGACAATTGTTAGACGTTAAGGTTTAGTTTATAGGAAATGTGGAGTAGATGTTAGATTTATACGAAGATCTGTGATTGGCGGTCACCGGCTTGATGTACAATTTCAAGACACTCACCGTCAAACACACTCAGTGAATGGACATTCTTCCACTGTCATATTTACAATGTGCTGTTTTTATTCTTCCTAAAAATTTGGTGTGGCTTATATTTCGATTTTTCAAAATTTTGTTAATTCATAAATTATCTATCCACTGCGGACAGAAACAAGAAAAATGATCTACAAGAAAAATTAAAATATATGATAAACTAAGAAAAAATTAAAAAAGATAAAGAAAACAAAAAGAAAAGAAATATAAAAGCCTGGCTCCACGTGGCGGACATGGGCAACGGTTGGATGGGAGGTGGGAGCTGGCATGATTTGTACATATCATCTCAGATCCCACGACCCATCACAGCGGCTAAAGGGCTCTAAGACATGACCTTCTATAAGCAATCAGAAGGTGGGTAATAAAGGAAAAAGCAGCAAGTGAAAAAAATTGGAATTCCACATCATCAAAGTCCCAACGAACTTTCTAAGTGATCTCAAACCGCCGTTACGTGGAGAGCACGTGGACCTGTAATAAATGTGTTTTTTCTGGCTGGTCGTGAATCGTAGCATGCCCTTCTTTCAAAACTTGTAGTCGTATTGTTACCTGGAATAGAAATGAAGGGGATCTGGAAACATTATTTTCGACGCAGAATCGTGAGATACCAGCATCGCGCGTCGTCGTCGTTACAGTATCTCGGAGTCTTGCAATAAGACAAAGCGTGGCCAAAGCGGAGATCCTTAAAACAAGCTGAAAATTAAAATCAGGCTCTCAAACGCAAAAGTTATGTATTGTTTTCCTCTTCAAAATTGGGTGTGATTCCTCTTCTAACACTGGCTTAGACTGACAGCATTGTCACGAATTGCTGCAACAGTATGAACATACACTGACCAGCCAAACCATTGCCACCGCGACATTGGATGACACGTGGTGAATTTATGGGCACATGATGATGTAGTAAAAGTATGTAAGCGGAGCAGACAGAGAAGGGGGATCAGCCTAGCGAAGATATGGGCTGCAGATTGATAAATCCATTGATATAACAGACATTGAGAAAGGGCAGATTACTATAGCGCAGAGCCTATGAATAAGTATCTCTAAAACGGCGAAGTTGGTTGAATAGTCAAGTGCTACTATCATGAGCATTTACGGAAAGACGTAGGATAGTGAAACTACCACTACGCCCTGATTGGTTGGACATCCACGACTCTTCACAGAACGTGGGATTCGGAGGCTTGTCACCTTTGCAAAGTGGAATAAATGGCGACTTGTGGGTGAGCCGTGGTAAAAATTGGTGTTTTGAAGAGCGCGCCGCAGCACGTAGTGTGAAGCAGTCGCCCTCCGTTTCTGGCGGTGGCGCCGCTGTGGCAATCGCAGCTTTAGTGTCTCCCTCTGGAGGGAAAGGGGAAAGGTTGCCTGTTCACGTGCATTTAAGGGGAGCTATGAGCTCGCAAGTCGGTCGGTCTAGGTCAATCTCTCGTCCCCAACTTGCTATGTCTGTCGTTCGGATCAACCTTTAAAGCTGGCAAAATGAGAGTCTTTCCACTCCGCCAGTGAGAGAACTCAGCGAGTGGTCGCCCGGTCGGGGCTTATTTCCTGCATCTGAGTCTGCGCATTAGGCCGCCAGTCTGCTAGAGTTTGCTCAGGCAAAGGTCATTGGTAGTTGGATCGATCGGTTGGTCGGTCGCGCACTCAGACGCAAGATGACTTGAGAGTAGGCGCATGTGAAGTCGCCACGTGAGTCCAGTGGGCCGCGGCGTATAGCGAGGAATAGTGACTTCGCGGTCGACACGAGAGCAACAGGAGTCAACGCACGACATCAGTCTGGCCGGTGCGAGCTGCGACGCAGTGGTTCTTTATAAATTGGGTGGTCCGTTTCTCCCTTGTGGAGTAGGGACGGGTTAGAGCAACCTGCGGTTCGGGTTGTTCGGTAATCTCCCTATCAATCTACCGTACGTTAATAGCTGCCTCTGTCATTTATTGCTTGGACTGTAACGGTCTAATACCTGAAATATGTTTGATCTTTGGAAACTTTGGTCCGAAGCTCGTGGTCGTGCGGTAGCGTTTTCGCTTCCCGCGCCCGGGGTCCCGGGTTCGGTTCCCGGCGGGGTCAGGGATTTTCTCTGCCTCGTGATGACTGGGTGTTGTGTGACGTCCTTAGGTTAGTCTAAGTTAGTCTAAGTTCCAGGGGACTGATGACCATAGACGTTAAGTCCCATAGTGCTCAGAGACATTGAACCATTTTTTGAAAACTTTGATATTATTGCCAATGATCTTGAGAGGCGGTATCTGTGTACTGTAGAGCATCTTAACTATTGTTTGGCCAACCCTGTAGAATTTTATATAAGATTTCATTTCATGGGCTTTTATTTAAAGGGTCATTTTAGTATATAAAGTTGCCACCCGTCCACCGTAAGACTTTTCTTAGAAGTTAAAATCAAGTGGCACTTTCGGTGGCAAGGTTAATATTTTAATTGTTAGTGTTTTGTACCATTTCCATGCCTCCTACGGAGGGGGGGGGGTCCAGTGCATAGTTCGTGTGCTTGTGTAAATTGTTAAAACTCTTAGTTTAAAGTAATCTGCTGTGTTGCAGATTTGCACCAGTGTAGTCTTTCAGAGGCTGTTGTGAGTGGTCGTAACTGCAGCCGTGTCAAAAGGGAGCGGCAAGGTTCTCTGCCCGAAAGCTCATACAGTCAAAACAGGTTTCTTTCTGCCTCTGAATAAATTGTAACTTTGATATTTAGAGGGTGCTTTCTGTTTCCTTTAAAAAATGCTTTTAGGCACTATTGAAGTGAATAAAATTCCCATTTGTTAAAAGGAATTTGGTTATGATTTCATCAGTTACTCCCTGGCAACTACTTCCGTGCTTACATAGTGTGATTAAAAGTATTAATGTTCTGGAAGATTCGCTAATAAATAAAATAAATTCTTATGAATATTCTTTGAAAATAAATCACGGTTCAGTGGGGTCTCTGCCGAAAGAGCACAAAGCTGGTGCACGCGGAACTGTTTCGAAGCACACCGTTCATCGTACATTGTTGAACACGGAGCTCCGCAGCAGACCACTCCTACGAGTTCACGTATTGACACGACGACGTCATTTAAAATCGTAGAGGGTACGGGGCCATCGAGATTCGAGTGTCGACCAATAGAAACGTGTCGACTCTTAGCGTGAATCACATTTTTGCTACACTGGGTCGCTGGTCATCTCCACAAAACCGGTCATCGACGTGAACGGCCCCTCTAAACGCGGCAAGGACGCAGGCTGGCGGGTACAGTATTATGCTATAGGAAGCATTCCCCTGCGCTTACATGGGACGGGTGGTGGTAATCGAAGACATGCTGACAGCTGCGAACCACATGCATCCCTTCATGCTTGATGTCTTCCTCAACGACGATGTCATCTTTCAGCAGTACAACTGTCCATGCCTCGGAGCCAGAACCTTGCTACAGTTGTCTGAGGAGCGTTATAGTGAATTCACGTTGATGTCTCGGCGACCAAATTCACCTGATGTACTCGTAAACCCTGTGGAACCCGTCTCGGTCGCTATCGGATGCCATCACCGCGCACGCAGTTCAGAAGGAAGCCCGTTATTTACACGAATTACATGACTTGTGCGTAGACATCTAATGCACATACTTCCACAAACCGACCTGCAAACTACCGGATCCCTGACACAAGGAATCAGTGACAGACAAACAAGCTATTATTCAGATGGTCATAATGTTTTGGCTCATCTGCGTATAAATGTAATCATTTATCCAAATCCCTCTATACAATTTTCTGTTAATATGTAAAATAACAGTCATGTACGCTCCCATTCATTCAGCATATTTGCCATGTTCCGCAGATTCCGGCTGTACACATTTAAATTGCGAAGCGGACAGATCTGCAAACCGCCATTATGCGGCGAGCGCGTGGACGCATCATAAATATGATTGTTCTGACTGGTCAAACATCACCACAAGCCCTGCATTCAAATCTGACAGCTGGAGTGCATGCGTTTGGGGCTAGTTTATTTACAATATTACGTGACTTGCATGGCTTGGACATGTCAGAGTATTTCGAATGACAGTGCGTTTGTGGGTGCTTGCATACTTATAATTCAATAACTTTGCTACCGTATACTTCTCGGAACTACACATAACGACAGAGAATGAAGTATAAATTTCCTTTGATCCTGATTTTGCTTGCTTGTATAAAGGTACTGGGAGAATAACACTTTTTCGATTTTGGATTGGACAGTAAAATAAATATTTCTAGTTTCACTACAGGTATTCTTAGTTAACACACTTTACATTCATCGAGTGCAGCATAACGTAATTAGGTCAACACTTTATTACATGTTCAGTTGAACTGTGTGCACTTGTCAACCATCCCGCTGTGTCAAAAGTCTTGGTAGCTGTAGAATTCCTCTAATTTCCTCTAAACTATCTTACCCTCCCAGCTATGAGGAGGCTTACTGTTTCACGTGGATTCCAAAATAAGACTCAATTATGCATTAAAATTTGCATGAATATAGTTAAGCGGTATTGATTATGAATTCACCCGAATTGCGTCAAAGAGACCGAACATAATATCAACGTTCTATTATGTGTTTTTATAATCATTATTAAACCCGACCAACTTGGACCTAATATTTCAGAAGAAAAGTTCTGCCTGTCACAAGCCAGGACAAAGTGAAGTTATAGTTGTAACACATTTTAAAAAAGGTTGATCTAGCTGGTCCGGCTGGTAGTACCTTGTAAGGCCCCTGCCAAGGTGAAGATGCTGAACGGTTTGAAAGCGGAAGGGGACTAACAAAAGAATCTCCTCATCGCACACCCCTCAGATTAAGATAAGATGGGTCATTGGATAGCCCTTCAAAAACGGAACACAGATGAAGCATGAAAACAGGAAGAATGTGTATTGAATTGTGGAACTAAGACGCAAAATAGAAACAACGAACTGTCCAAGATCAACGTTTGCAATATCGATTGTCTGTGACGGACCGTGGTGTCGTGGTCATGTGGTCACGGTGTTGGACTGCGAAGGGGGAGATCCTTGTTCAAACTCTCCACGTGCGCCACATTTTTTCCACAAAATTATAAACTGTCCGTCCGCTCATTGACGTGTCTGTTCGCTGTATTCAAATTTGTGTCCGTATTGTGGTGTACCGTCCATTTGCAAATTTAACGACGTGTAACGGAAGGACCTCCAGGCGTAAGTACCTCCTATTTGTTCTACACAAGTACCACATGTTATGCCTCATGCGTTCCATTCTGGAAGTTTTGACTCTTGAATTCCTTCGTTGTAATATAGTTCACAGCCGTTTATTTGTTGTTTTCATTTCTTTGAAGGTCTATGAGACATTTCGCCTGCCCTCACTATTCCTTACATTTAATTGCGACGGTAATGTATTCTTACGACATGATTTATATTCTATAATCAATGTATAGTATGCCAATTTCCAAGACTACAGAAGGAGAACAGACACGTCAGTGACCGAATGGACACTTCATAAATTAATGAAAAGAAAGGTAGGGGCGTAGGGGGGGGGGGGGAGGAGCGGACACAAGAGGGAGGATCTCCCACTTTACAGTCCAACACCATGTCCACACAACCACGACGACATGGTTCTTAACAGTTGATCGATGTTGCGCATTTTGAGCTCGGACCGTTCACTGTTTCTACTTTACTTCTTTTTTCGCAGTTCAGTACACAGTGGGATAAGTGAAGTGAATTGGGAAGAAGACGAATATTTCTGGTAATATAGGGATAGTTTAAAACGAACAACAATAGAAAAAGGATTCGTTATAAACAGGTAGTTAGGCAGAGAGTGATCTAGTGTGAACAGTTCAGTTAAAGGTTTGTTCTCATCCGAGTCAACAGCGAACCAACACGGACAACAGCAGTTCAGGTATACATGCCGTAACCAGAAGAAGAAGAGAGAGAGAAAGAGTATGATGAACTGAAACCATAATTCAGTACGTATAGTCAGATGAAACTCTCCATGGAGCATTTCAAAACGGCTGTAGCGGAGGGAGTACAAAAGAGTTCTGGAAAAATATGGGCTTGGTAGTAGGAATGGGAAAAGGGAGACCAGCTGAGTTCTGCAGTCAATTTCGGATGGCAACAGCGAATACGCTGTTCAAGATCACAAGAGGAGGAAGGGTACTTGGAAAAGGTCGGCAGATTCAGCAAGATTACACTTAGATTACACCATGGTCTGACAGAGATTATGAAATTACTTATAGGACTGTAAGGCGAATCCAGAAGCAGATATAGACTCGGAACACAATTTAGTAATGATAAACAGTAGGCTGAAATTTAAGAGGCTGGTTAAGAAGAATCAACGTGAAAGAACTGGTATACAGCAGTACTATGGAATGAAGAGACATGCTTGAATTTCTCTGAGGCTATAGACACTGTACTGATGAATAGCTCAGAATCCAGTCCTATTAAAGAGCAATGGACATCTCTTCAAAAGGGCAAACACAGAAGATGGAAAAAACCATAGGTGCAAAGAAGGTAACTGCAAAGGGACCATGGGTAACAGAAGAAATACTTTAGTTGATCGACGAAAGAAGTAAGTACGTCAATGTTCTGAGAAATTCAGGAATACAGAGATAGAAGTTCATTAGGAATGAAATAAGCAGGAACTGCAAGGAAGCTAAAGCGAAATGGCTGAGGACGTGATAGATGAAGAAATAGTCGATAGGGAAGACATTGAGGATTCAGTATTAGAATCAAAATTACGATCGAATATTTCAGAATAAATAGATAACATTCAATCGGAATTTTTAAAATCATTGGGATAAATGGCAACAAAACGACTATTCACGTCGGTATGTAGAATGCATGAAACTGGCAACATACCATCTGACTTTCAGAAAAAGATCATCCACACAATTCTGAAGATAGCAAGAGTGGATAAGTGCGAGAATTATTGCGCAATCAACAGATAACATTAAAGTTGTTGACAAAAATAATATAGAGAAGAAATCACGGAAATAAAAGAAAAGGTAAAGAGTGGGTTAAAATTAAACGTGAAAATGTCGTTGATAAGATGTGCTGATATTTCTACCCTCAATGAATGCAAAGGATTACAGGATTTCTTGAATGAAATGAACTGTCTAATGAGGCTAGAATGTGGATTGAGAGTAAATCGAAGAAAGGTAAGTGTAATGAGAAGTAGCTGAACTGAGAATAGCGAGAAACTTGACATTAAACTTGGTAATCCGGAAGTAAATGAAGCGAAGGAATTGTTCTACGTAAGCAGCAAATAACCCATGACAATTGAGCAAGGAAGATATAAGAAGCAGACAGGCATTGATTAGAATGGCATTCCTGGATATATCCACGTGAACAAGAAATTTCAGACCGAACGTGTTTCTCTTGATGGCAGGTCGGCGGGAAGCAACTCCTGAAGATGGATGATTTCGAATGGTTAGCTATTAAGGATGTTTCGTAGGATTTTATGCATCGTGCTCGCAGGCATGTCCAGTGTTTCGGAAATTTATGTGCACTGCGTGTTTGCACACCACCGTTCGACCCCTCCTGCATTGTTATGGGCATATATTCGACAATTTTTCCTTCGTCTGCCACATTGCACTTCAAAAGAAGCGGCTTTTTCGAATTTTGTAATCATTTTTTCCAGTTCGTAACCAGACATCGGACCAATGCTCGCTCTTTTTCATAATACTAGTTTAAGGAACTTCTGCAGGGATATTGGCGCACATTTACCGTTCTTGTAAAACAGCTTTACCAGCAACGCACAGTCCTTCGTGCAGACAGTAACGTTTGACGTCTCAGGCAGAAACTAAGGAACAGCCGTGAGGCGTAAGTTCTCTGGTGTGCATATGCTCTTACAGAGTCATCTACTCGTTAAATTTTTGTTATATTACACTACTGGCCATTAAAATTACAACACCAAGAAGAAATGAAGATGATAAACGGGTATACATTGGACAGATATATTATACTAGAACTGATATGTGACTCCATTTTCACGCAATTTGGGTGCATAGATCCTGAGAAATCAGTACCCAGAACAATCACCTCT
Source organism: Schistocerca cancellata (assembly GCF_023864275.1). Lineage (NCBI taxonomy): Eukaryota > Metazoa > Arthropoda > Insecta > Orthoptera > Acrididae > Schistocerca > Schistocerca cancellata. The sequence continues at coordinate 654,842,293 of NC_064628.1, forward strand.
GGTCGTAATAACGGCCTTGATACGCCTGGGCATTGAGTCAAACAGAGCTTGGGTGGCGTGTACAGGTACAACTGCCCATGCAGCTTCAACATGATACCACAGTTCATCAAAGGTAGTGACTGGCGTATTTTGGCCACCATTGACCAGACTCTCTCAATTGGTGAGAGATCTGGAGAATGTGATGGTCAGGGCAGCAGTCGAACATTTTCTGTACCCAGAAAGGCCCGTACAGGACTTGCAACATGCGGTCGTGAATTGTCCTGCTGAAATGTAGGGTTTCGCAGGGATCGAATGAAGGGTAGAGCCACGGGTCGTAACACATCTGAAATGTAACGTCCAGTGTTCAAAGTGCCGTCAATGCGAACAAGAGGTGACCGAGACGTGTAAACAATGGCACCCCATACCATCACGACGGGTGATACGCCAGTATGGCGATGACGAATACACGCTTCCAATGTGCGTTCACCCCGATGTTGCCAAACACGGATGCGACCATCATGATGCTATAAACAGAACCTGGATTCATACGTAAAAATGACGTTTTGCCATTCGTGCACCCAAGTTCGTCGTTGAGTACACCGTCGTAGCCGCTCCTGTCAATGATGCAGCGTCAAGGGTAACTGCAGCCATGGTCTCCGAGCTGATAGTCCATGCTGCTGCAAACGTCGTCGAACTGTTCGTGTAGATGATTGTTGTCTTGCAAGCGTCCCCGTCTGTTGACTCAGGGATCGTAACGTGGCTGCACGATGCGTTACAGCCATGCGGGTAAGATGCCTGTCATCTCGACTGCTAGTGATACGAGGCCGTTGGGATCCAGCACGGCGTTCCGTATTACCCTCCTGAACCCACCGATTCCATATTCTGCTAACAGTCATTGGATATCGACCAACGCGAGCAGCAATGTCGCAATACGATAAACCGCAATCGCGATAGGCTACAATCCGACCTTTATCAAAGTCGGAAACGTGATGGTACGCATATCTCCTCTTTACACGACGCATCACAACAACGTTTCAGCAGGCAACGCCGGTCACCGCTGTTTGTGTATGAGAAATCGGTTGGAAACTTTCCTCATGTCAGCACGTTGTAGGTGTCACCACCGGCGCCAACCTCGTGTGAATGCTCTGAGAAGCTAATGTCACAGCATCTTCTTCCTGTCGGTTAAATTTCGCGTCTGTAGCACTTCATCTTCGTGGTGTAGCAATTTTAATGGACAGTAGTGTATTTTGTTCTCTGACGTTTCCCTCTCCGTCAATAATAAGCTTTCAAATTTGAGTTTTTCTGAGCAGCGATTCTCCTTCTACAGCTTTTGAAACTGGATCTTTATTATGGGCGCCTTCCATTTTTACATATATTGTCTACTTCAAAGTAAGCGAAGTTTACGCCTTCTGGGAATATGTCTAATTGTATCAGCTAATACGAATGTGTTTTTACTCGGTAGTATTTTACACAGAGATCAAAGCTCTTACAGCGAATACTATGTACTTCTTTTCGTTTGTTTCAGTTTACTATTTGCGTTTTTTGTGGCTCTTAGAGCGTTATTTTTGTGGGATTTCTATTACGGGCAACGATTCAGGAGTCGCTGTTTCATTACTTTCAGGTACACATTTTCGAATACCGTGATCAATATTTTCATTTCAATATGTGAAGCTTCATCTTATTGTTGGGACTGTGCTTAATCTTAATCACATCCCGTCAGAGCGAACACATTCGATACTGGATTAATAAAAAATAAATAAACTGTAAACAACAAAACTGGCAGCATCGATCGTAACAGATGTCAAATAATTTGTTACAGCAAATCGCTTTCAGACACTGTGAGACCATCTTCAGTGCAGAAGTTAAAGTCTCGAAGACTTATGTAACACATTAGAAATTCAACTAGGCGTCAATACAGAACACAGCAGATAACTGTTTTCTTTTTTTGTTTTTCGTTAATTGCTGTGTTCTTCTGTATAGATACTATGTTGAAGGTGTAATATATTCCTTCATTACATGAGTGTCCAAGACTGTAGTATTTTGACTGAAGATGCTGACACAGTGAGTGAAATTGATTTGCTGAATAAAAGATTTCAAATCTCCTGCGACCGATGCTTGGAATTTTGGTGTATGCGATAGTAATATTGCGGTCGTTGAGCACATGGTTCCCAGTGGAGTCCAAACTCAAATAAATAAATGTTAAGATGATGGTTTTAATGCCTTAGCTGTTGTGGGTAGTCTCTGCCCATGCACGTACAGACAATGCACAGAACGATTGTACAAGCATGTGAAACTGTCAGAAAAGTCCTTCTTTGAGGTGTTTAACCCGCTGGTCACATTGGCTTCAAAGTCAGTTATGTAGTAAAGACGTTTGTACTTCATGTGAATTTCTACACTTATATTTTTTTGCACGTTAATAAAACCAAGTCTCGGCACCCGTAAAAGAGTTGTACGCGTTTTGAATTTCAATCAAGTTGAAGTTTGCGTCCCCGCGTCGTCGTTTGTATTCAGGAGTCAATGTGTGCATGACAGCCTTTGCACACACTTCATCAAGAAACTCTGTGGAATGTTTTGAACACTTGATTTAGAATACTGTCCCATTCCGGTTTGTAATACAAAAACGTTGACACACTATGGTCAACGTTCACTGACTGAGTCAGCATTTGGTGCTTGAAGAGATGTCTGAGAAATCTCCTTATATCAGTCATTGAATGCTGGCCCTAATTTTGACTGAACCAAAGGTGAGAATCTTTCTCGACGTCGGTCAGGGGCCTGAAGATGCCGTTAGAATGTCGCCGAAACTGGTAGCCCAGTAAAATAACAATTTTGAAATTTCTACGGCTGAAAGGTGTTTTAGCCATGCGTGGCTCGTGTTCTCGCCATCATATATTTTACACCCTGTTTTTAACGTATTTCCATCTCACTACGTTAATTTAAATTACTACTGTCACTGAGTTGCTGCTTTGCCTGACCGTGAGCGACGCTAGAAGCGCGTATCCATATATCCTCTCTCGTAATATCTTTACTCGACTGCTATTACTTCCCGGTCGTTGTCTGTCGCAAGCAGAGTTCGGGTCGGGAGTTCGGGTCTGCGAGTCAGTTGGAACGCGTCTGGAGCGCTGTCCGGACCTGCCAGTCGGGGAGTTGCACTGCGGCACTTGTGCAGTCGGGTTGGAGCAGTGAGGTCTGCGTCGACATGGCTCGCCCGACCATTGCCGCCATGCATCACTTGAGGCGGGCCACGGTCTTGGTGGATCGTCGGTCGGTCGTCCTACCGGACGACGCATTTTGGCTCGCCGATCGGTTATGAGTCGGCTGTGTGTGTGTGTGTGTGCATCGACTCTCGATTTGTCTCCATGCGTGCTTAGTTACTGTTTTGTATCATTCAGGTCTTCGTGCAAGTGTTTGTCTGGTTGTGTGTATAGTTGGTGTTATTTCCACTGGTGATTATTTTAGATGTTGTCGGCATTCTGAGGTGAGTCAGTCGGTTGCTGCGGACCACGGAAGTTATCTCGGCCCGGTGCAGTCGGCTGGGTCCGCTGGCGGTCCCAGCGCAATATCGGAGCTCTCCGATCGCTACGAGCTTCGTGCTTCACTCACCCAGAACGTCAAAGTTGAGTAGTGGTTTCAAGTACCCAAGCCACGTCCATTCACGTTGTGTGGTTCGTTTCGGTGGATTGCTGTTGGGGAGGTTTTCCTGTGAGCAGCACCGAGTGTTTGTATTGCTGAAATTTAGCTCCCATGCGGTGGAATTAACTATATTGGTTGACTACAATTCAGGTGCCCCAGCGGAATTTTCTACCTTGTTTCCGTTAGTGTTCCGGTTACCTGGCCTGGCCACTAACGTAATTTCAGGTGCCCGCATCTCGTGGTTGTGCGGTAGCGTTCTCGCTTCCCACGCCCGGGTTCCCGGGTTCGATTCCCGGCGGGGTCAGGGATTTTCTCTGCCTCGTGATGGCTGGGTGTTGTCTGCTGTCCTTAGGTTAGTTAGGTTTAAGTAGTTCTGGGTTCTAGGGGACTTATGACCACAGCAGTTGAGTCCCATAGTGCTCGGAGCCATTTTTTTTTAATTTCAGGCAGTGTCCTTTCCTCACCTGTTGTCACTGTCCAACACGGTGTGTAGTTTTGACAGCCTAATACATATACATATTTGATTGTGTATAATAACGCTCGTAACATGTTGTGTTTGAATTTTCATGTACCGATTGGTGGGAAGCAAGTCGTTTGTCGGTCGGTCCGTGGCTTTTCCTTGGTTGGGTTAGCGACGGATCAAGTGCAGTTGTGCTCACTACATATCTCACCTATGTGAACGAGGGCAGAGCGACCCCCTGGAGACTTCTGAGTGCCGTTGTCGTTACTGTCTTTCTCACGGTTGTTTGATTGTCCAGCCAATGATTTAAAAAATTCTTGGTTTTACTCTGTTTTATGTAACTCGAAATTAATTGCGGGCTTTCACCCGCTTGGAACCTTATTCTTAAAATTACCTTTCAAGCTTAAACATTGCGGCCTTCTGCCTTTAAAAGGTTATGGTAATTAATTTTAAAATCTTGAAACTTTTACTGTGGGTCTTCAGCCGTTTGTATTGCGTCTTGTTTATGTTTGTCTATCCACTTTTGCCTTGAGGCTTTCCCCCTAGCTATCTCCATACAAGAAATCTTAAAAAGCAACAAGATTAAAAAGGAGTTAAAATAGCAAATAAAATAATATATATTATTTTATTGGCGGTTTTTGTTTGCTATTTTAAAACTCCATTTTTATCTTGTTGTTTTTTAAGATTTCTTGTTTGGAGGCCTTCAGCCGTGAAAGAATTCGATTTTGAAAGTCGTAATTGTAAAAGTTCCGCTATGTGCCCGCTTTGGTTATAAATGTGTTATTAAATTACAATAAATTACAATTTTAAGGTGAAACTGACCCCAACCTTACTCGGCCCTTTCCACAATACTAATCAGCTGTTTTGCCCAGCGGGTTTAGCGGGCGTTTCAGTGTTTGATTTGACATTTTGTACTTAACAGCTGAGGTCCAGCAACCATGTGTGAAACGATGGGCATTCAGAGCTTTTACAAGTTCCGTCACTGTTTGCTTATTTCAGATCAGAAGTGAAGACTCTTTTCGTTTTGGTTACTCTGATACAGTACAACGGCGTTGATTTCTCATAGAAATGTCCAGTATTCTTCTTCGCGCTCTTGGATGACGCGTTGAGATCGCGGACACCCGAGGTGGCAGTGTGTGGAGTCGTTTGGGTGCAGTACAGCAGTGGCGGCAGTGTGTCCGGATGACGGGGCAGCGCGCTGCCGGTGACATGACATTTGCATCTGCCGGAGACCGCCGAGAGCCGCGGCACTAGCAGCAGCGGTCGTATGGCCGTTAGAGGGTCGGTCGCTGTAGGGCCGTTACGGCTGACAGACAGCCCTGCCCTGGCGGCGCTGCGCAGGGCTCCGCGGCCAACAGCCGGCTGTGTTCTGAGCGGTGTGTTTCAAGCGTACTAGAACCTGTGGACGGCGCTCAACAGACTACGGTTTGAAAAGAAATCCGTATCTAGGGTACTGTTTCCGACCTGCAAGAAGAAATATCGAAACCATGTAATCTCTCACGCTGCGTGTTATAACTAAAAGAAATATAGAATTTTTTCATCACTCCTGTATTTATTACAAAAGGTGCGCCTGACAAGTTCGCTGAATGTTCTCAGAAATTAAGCGAAACAAGGGTTGCCCGCAGAATATGAGGGGCGTTCAGTACGTAATGCAACAAATGGTTCAAATGGCTCTGAGCACCATGCGACTTAACTTCTGAGGCCATCAGTCGCCTAGAACTTAGAACTACTTAAACCTAACTAACCTAAGGACATCACACACATCCATGTCCGAGGCAGGATTCGAACGTGCGACCGTAGCGGTCGCGCGGTTCCAGACTGTAGCGCCTAGAACCGCTTGGCCACTCCGGCCGGAGAGTAATGCAACACTTAAAAAAAAAAAAAAAAAAAAAAAAAAAAGTCACCGTCAAGTGGGACGACATCACGCGCACCGTACTAAGAGGGCCGGTATGTCCGCATAATTCGACGTCGGAATCAACGTCTTGCTCCATCAATAACCTCCCCATTATCCACGTACTGTTCCCAGCGGAGTGCATTCTTCATTGAGCCAAACACATGGAAGTCGGAACGTGCGAGATCGTAGTTGTAAGGTGGATGAGGAAAGACAATCTAGTGAAGTTTTGTGAGCTCCTACTGGATTCGCAGAAGTGTGATGCCTTGCGTTGCCGCGGAAAAAGGATAACTTCGTTTGCATTTTTGCGGCGCCGATCATGCTGAATTGCTTCTTGAATTCCGTGAGGGTAGGACAATACACATCAGAGTTGATCGTTACGTGAGGGACGACGCTAAGCAGAATAATCCCTCCAAAGCACCAGAAGATCTTCGCCATGCCTTTACCAGCTGAGGGTGCAGCACTGAAATTTTGCTTCGGAGGAGAGTGGTATGGCGCAACTCCATGGATTGCCCTTTTGTTTCCAGTTCGAAGTGATGAATCTGTTTTTCATCGCCTGTGACGACGTTCGACAGAAATTGTCACTATCAGTCTCGTAAGGCGCACGCAATTCGGCACAGATGGTCTTTCGTTTGTTCTTATGGTTCTTCTCATAGGCGCCGAGGAACCCAACACGCACACACGTTTGAGTACCTCAACTGGTGGACGAACGTGTCAGCACTGCCGGTTGAGCAGGAGGGGTTTGGCTGTGATCCGTTGATCACCTCGAATGAGAGTGTCCGCACGTTCAAACACTGCAGGAGCCACAGCTGTTGTGCGACCGACCGGTATGCGGGAGATCGGACAGGTTTGCCGACCATGTTGTGATGATGAAAGACGCCGCACCCAACGACTCCCCATGCTTTTGTACACTGCCACGTCTCCGTAGGTATTCTGCAAGCGCCTATGAAAATGGCACCTCTCTTCTTGGAACGCATCTCCGTCACAGACACCATTTTGAATGCTACATACAGTGCCGCCACCAGTCGGAACTTCATGAAACTAGAGGAGATGAAGCGATTCTATTCCACGATGTCCCACAACAAATTCCGAATTTTTTTCAACTGAAATTACCAGACATAAAAAGTGTTGTATTACTTATTGAAAGCTCCTCGCATCTTTACTGGCCTTTAGTTACCATTAGCTACAACACGCTTGTGAAATCGGCTTTTAAGACAAACGTCAGCAAACGCTTCTTGTGGAGTCGCTCGAAGTACCGTGGTCACTCGTTGTTGGGTATCTGCAACGTCAGCGTGCTCAACTTCCGCAGTGACTGTTCCTCATAATACCCTTTTCATACTCCAAATCTGCCACCCGCGACTTATTTTTGTTTACCCACCTTAAACTAGTCCTGAAAAGCTTTCGCTCCTCAGAAGTACCAACAGCTTTATAACAGATTACAGTGTATTGTAGCCAACTGTGACCTCTTGAAAGACAGTAAGGGTCGCAGAAGAGCTTCTGTAAATTTTGGAAGGAAGAAGACGAGGTACTGGCAGAACTGAAGCTGTGAGGACGGGTACTGAGTCGTGCTTGCGTAGCTCAGTCGGTGGAGCACTTGCCCGCGAAAGGCAAAGATCCCGAGTTCGAGTCTCGGTCCGGCACACAGGTTTAATCTGCTAGGAAGATTCACCAGTAAAAGTGTTTCATCTGCAACTCTTGTTTCCTTTATTTTCTGAGATCATTCACCTAACTTTGCAGACGCACCTTATATAAGCAGCCAACTGTCTAAATTTGGGCCAAACATGCGTGTACACTACTGGCCATTAAAGTTGCAGCACCATGAAGACGACCTACAACAAATGTTAAATTGGCATGTACATGCCAGAATGTGCAAATGATTAGCGTTACAGAACCGCATAATATATTAGGTTGGTGCTCATGTTATAAGCGTTTTTGTCTTGCAGCCCGCATCTCGTGGTCGTGCGGTAGCGTTCTCGCTTCCCACGCCTGGGTTCCCGGGTTCGATTCCCGGCGGGGTCAGGGATTTTCTCTGCCTCGTGGTGGCTGGGTGTTGTGTGCTGTCCTTAGGTTAGTTAGGTTTAAGTAGTTGTAAGTTCTAGGGGACTTATGACCACAGCAGTTGAGTCCCATAGTGCTCAGAGCCATTTGAACCATTTTTTTGTCTTGCATGTTGGTATTCCGGTTGCTATGGATTTATTTACCGATTGTCATTTTATTTGTAATTCACAATTGCTTTTTGAGTATACATATCATCATTTTGTCATTTGGAGATAGTGAGTGCAGCTATGGACGCTATGAAATGGAGTGCCAGGTGGAGAAATCAAAACATTTCAGACAAATTCTTCTCGCCGAGTTCATTAGAGAGCGAAAGCATTTGTGCCGTGTATGGGGATAATACCGTTGGAGAGAGCATGGCCAGATAATGTTTTTCTCGTTTTAAAGAGGGTCGTTTTGACATTTATGACTCTCCGCGTTCACTAAGACCTTCGGGGTTTGATAAAGATCGTTTGAACGCATTAATCCACGTAATTGTACTCGAGAACTGGCAAATGTAATGATTTGTGATCATTCCACCATCGTGCGACATTTACATGCAACGGACATGGTTCAAAAACCGGGCGTATGAGTAGCATATGTTCTAAGCCAAAATCACAAAGATCAGCAGCTGTCCATGTGGGCATTTCTGTTTGCTCGTCAATTGGCTCGTGAACAACCATTCCTAGCCCGTATCATTACCGGTGACGGTAAATGGTGTCTTTATGCTGACATAAGGAAAAGAAAGGAATGCCTGAGCCCAAAGAATGTGGCAACTAAGGATACAAAGACGTACGTGCATCCACAAAAGATAATATTATGCTCTGCTGCAACAGTGACGGTGTGGTGTACCACAAATTGCTGCCCCAACGTGTAACCATCACTGCCGACAATATTGTAAAAACTGTAACGTGTTGCAGACGCAGTTCAAGAACAACGAGCAGGGAAGACTGCGGGAAGCGATATTATCCCACAATATCGGCCGCCCACATTCCGCTAGACTGACAAAAAGCACTGCACACTAGTTGCGTAGGGAAGTCATTTCCCACTCCCCTTATTCACGTGATATTGCGCTCTCAGATTTTCAACTTTTTGGCTGTCTGTCGAACAGCCTTCAAGGAACTTTCTTTCCGGATGAAAATTATCTGAGTATGGCTCAAGAAGTTCTTCGCCTCAAAACCACGTGATTTCTACAGCCGCGGAATCGAAAAATTACCCCAGTGTCGGCAAACTGTTTTAAATAGTGACGGCGAATATGTTATTGATGACTAATGTCTACGTCATGTGTAGGTGTTGCGATGGTTAAACTTAAGAAAAAACGCTACCAATTTATGCACCAACCCAGTAGATAAGAGTAACGCCATCTAAGCCATCTACATTCCTTGTAGAAGAAAACATTACGAAGTGGGTTTCTCACTCAGAAGTCGATTTTGGGAGTTGGATGTTTGAGAGAAGACCGTGGTACGCCTCATGTAAGGAGCGACATCTAACAGCACATATCGGAACTGACGGGTGTAGCATCGCGGCCCATGAAGTCTGTAGTTCTTCGTTACTGGATATTTATGCTCGAATTGAACAGAATCCCACCACTTTCTTACGGATATAGACTCGGTGGATGCAGGAGAGCCATACTCGACGTCACCACTTGAGTAGTAAGGCACCAAGCGACTGATCCGATTCGCGAACGATAGGGATTCGTGCAGGTTGAAGCACGGATACGGACTGCATTATTTCCGGTTCTAAGCGAAAGTTGCGGTACGTGCATACTCGTGCTTTGCGACTGAATACAGAAGACAGCGTATGTACTGCGCATTGTGTCTCTCACTTGTTTATGTAGAATTTCTCGCTGCCCACCACTATCAGCTATGTCACCTCGCAACAAATGGAATAAAATTCCACTAAATAACTCGCTATGGTCACGTTTAACTTCCTTGATCGCACTGCGTACGACGTTCACAGCAGACCACTCAGAACATTACTGAACGCTCAATGGCTGCCGAAGAATGACGGCGTAGGTACGCGGAACAAGCTGAAACTCGACCGACATCGTTCACGACTCCAAATACAGCGCCGAGGGGAGAGACATATCGCTCTCTTACCCGTGCTCTATTGTACAGCCACACCATGAACGTTGAGTAAGCAAATGAGCTTGTTTGCAGCAAGACGTTAGCTCATGGAGAGTGCGTCGATGTCCGTCAGCATGATGACCATTTTAACCGTTGCCCTCGACTGGTTGGCAGGGAAGGGCCTACCGATAACGGCGCGCCCAAGCAATTATCATTGGAGTGTGACGCTAACTTACCCTGAAATGGGAACAAAAATGCAGAATTTATATGAATTAATTTTGGACCACCACTTGAAGTCGATCGTACATCGCAGCAAAAGAGTCGCTATTAAAAACATTACAAATTTATAAGTTATTTGGAAACTTCTTAACTTGACACTAGTTACCTCAGTAAACTCTAGCTGGCAGCCAAACTCACAAAAGCATACTCAAAGCGTCTCTCGGAATTCATGAATAAATGGTTCAAATGGTTCAAATGGCTCTGAGCATATGGGACTCAACATCTTAGGTCATAAGTCCCCTAGAACTTAGAACTACTTAAACCTAACTAACCTAAGGACATCACACACACCCATGTCCGAGGCAGGATTCGAACCTGCGACCGCAGCAGTCCCGCGGTTCCGGACTGCAGCGCCAGAACCGCTAGACCACCGCGGCCGGCGAATTCATGAATAACAGAAAATTTATTTCTACTGTGTGTATCCCGTAAAGCTCAATTTCTGCTACGATCTCAGGAGAGACAAATTCTAATTGACGATGGACCAGCGAAATACACTGGTGGGGAAAAAAATCAGAACACCAAGGAGGAGTTGTACGACATAAACAAAACTTGGTAGGTGTAAAAGATGATGTCTATACAAATTTTGTGCCAGTGGCATAAGAATGCCGATACTATTACCATTTTAAGGATGAAAACTAGATTTGCCTTAACTAACTCTGTAACGTTCGTGACCGTTAGTTACCTTTGATATTGAACGTGGTGAGTTGTTAACACCATTATCATCACCCCACTGAGTGTCAACGAGGTCGTGTGATAGGGCTACGAGAAGTTGGATGTTCCTTCTCTGATACTACAGAAAGACCTGGCAGTACTGTAGCCACTGTACATGTTTGCAGGAAGCGGTTCTCACGAGAATGTACGGTCGTGAGAAGACCGGGCTCTGGACGGCCACATGGTACTACTGCTAGGGAAGTCCATCGCGGATCTGCCGCATCGTACTGCATCAGCAGCAGTAATTTGATCAGTAGCTGGCACCACAGTGACATAAGGAAGTATTAACCAACGGTTACTCCAAGGACAGCTTAGAGCCAGACGCCCTGTAGCGTGTGTTGTCTTTCCTGATGAGATCTGGTTCTGCCTCGGTGCGAGTGATTGCCACGTATTTGTTAGGAGAAGGCCAGTTGAGGGCCTGTGACCAACACTAATACGTGCAACACACACTGGACCTACATCTGGAATTGTGGTCTGGGGTGCGATTTCATATGACAACAAAAGCGTTCTCGCGGTTATCTCACGCACCCTTACTGCAAATTTGATTCGACCCACTGTGGTGGCATTCATGAACGGCATTTCAAGGGGTGTTTTCCAACAGGATAACGCTCGCCCACATACCACTGTTGTAACCCAACATGCTCTGCAGAGTGCCGACTTACTGTATTGTCCTGTTCGACCATCACATACGCCTCAAATCGAGCAGATATGGGACATCATCGGACGACAAGTCCAGCTTCATCTGCAAATAGCGCTCTTTGTGATGTATTGACCGCTCAAGTGAAACATACATGGAATCCATCTCACAAACTGACACCCAGCACCTTCATAAGACAATACATGTAAGTTTGCGTGCTTGCATTCAACATCCTGACGACTACACCGGTTATTAATGTAGCAGACTTCCACATCTGCAATGGCTTATCCCTCGCTTGTATTAACTTGTGATCCTGCAGTGTTAATCACCGAAATATGTTACATAGACAAATGTGTTTCTGATATTTCATTACTCTACATTAATTATTTTATGGTGTTGCGATCTTTCTTGCATCAATGTAATCGAAATGGTTTGTGGGATTGAATGGACCAGACTGCTACGGTCATCGGTCTGTAATCGAAGTAACAACATTTGCACTGGCTACTTGACTCCTGAAAAACAATCACATAAACTTTACTAACTCGCATACTGGAAAAACTGTCAGAGTTAAAAACAAAAGTTTTTTCTATTTTGACGCCCAAATCAAGTTTACTATGCCGTGGCCCCACTACGTCGTTTAACTTCCTTCATTTTAGTTCCTGAGTCATTCCGAGCATGAACAGAGGCGTCCTTTTCATCATCGTTTATATTTTTCAACAGCAGTAACATTAAAAGGATTAAAATGTCCAACAGCTGAAATATCATTAAGTTTTTTCAAAAAATCTGTTTTTTTTCCTCTCTTACGAATGTCCCCTAGACTTAGAACTACTTAAACCTAACTAACCTAAGGACATCACACACATCCATTCCCGAGGTAAGTTTCGAGACTGCGACCGTAGCAGCAGCGCGATTCCGGACTGAAGCGCCTATCACCGCTCGACCACCGCGGCCGGCGGCGATGAGTAAACTGTAATTTTATGCTAAGCACACACTTCTACTTAGTGTGATGGGAGCTCTGGGTTTCATTTGGAATAGATGGAATAAATACAGAACTAATTAACTATGGAGGCTTTCCACTAGATAAAAAACTGTGTAGTTAATAATTAATGATGGACGAACTGCGAGATCTCAGACCCTTGGAATGCAGCAGAAGTAATCTCTCTTTTCAAGGAGGGGAAACATAGTGACTGTAAAAAGTATCGTGGCATCAGCCATCTAAACACTGGCTACAAACTATACGCAAAGATAATCGATAAACACACGAAGAATAGCACATAAACTGTAATTTATGAAGAAAAAATAGATTTTGACATCGTTGTTTATGCACAGAAAAAGTTTTTCAACTAAAAACGTTGTAGGAATACGCAGCGTAATATAGAAAACCACATGGCCTTTATTGACCAAAAGATTTCTGACCGTGTCACCTGTCATAGAATATGGAAGATTGTCTCTGGATGTGGATATCTGTATCACCTAATAGAGGTCGTGACCAGTCTTTACAAAAAGACACGCACAGTAATAAACACAGACAGTAATTGGTTAGAAAAATGGTTCAAATGGCTCTGAGCATTATGGGACTTAACATCTGTGGTGATCAGTCCCCTAGACTTAGAACTACTTAAACCTAACCAACTTAAAGACATCACACACATCCATGCCCGAGGCAGGATTCGAACCTGCGCCCGTAGCGGTCACGCGGTTCCAGACTGAAGCGCCTAGAACAGCACGGCCACACAGGCCGGCCAATTGGTTACAAGAAATGATTATTAAGTAAGCTATCAATCAAGGGGGTCAACAGAAGCGTCCGATCTTACCCGTCGGCTTTGACCCGTGACGTAAGCGTGTTGTGGTGTGTGACGTCATTACGGCGCGGAGTTTGATTTGCGATTGTGGCGTGTCTTGTTTTTGTTTGTCGTGCTCTCTGGTGGTGTGTTCATGGTTTTCGTTTGTTTCGTTTGTTTCGTGTGGTGGGGTCAGTTTTCTGTTGCTCAGGTGTTGGATTTGAAGCGGAATTTCTATTAGTGAGTTAATGGTTAATTTAATGCTCATTGCTGTACGTCGGGTGAGTTTGTTATTGAGTGTATTTGGTTGTGGTTCGGTTGATCTGTAGCGTAGCCCTGAATACGAGGTTAGGTTGGGAGTTTTTTTTTTGAATGCGGCCGCGGCAGCGGCCGCCTATGATTCGAAAATATTGATTTGACACTAATGAACATGTATACGTAATATGAAGCAATTTGATGAACATATTGATCTGTAGCGTAGCCCACTTGAGGTTAGGTTGGGAGTTTTTTTTTTTGGAATGCGGCCGCGGCAGCGGCCGCCTATGATTCGAAAATATTGATTTGACACTAATGAACATGTATACGTAATATGAAGCAATTTGATGAACATATTGATCTGTAGCGTAGCCCACTTGAGGTTAGGTTGGGAGTTTTTTTTTTGGAATGCGGCCGCGGCAGCGGCCGCCTATGATTCGAAAATATTGATTTGACACTAATGAAGCCTGTGGGGGGATGGGGGGGCACTGCAGACTCCCCCCACCGCATAACGACACATGATGATCAAATTTTGAAAAAAAATGAAAAATTTTTTCCGTACCTGCTAAACTGCATAAATGCCGATGTATGTAGGTGTAAGGGAAGCTTTCGTTTCTTAGTTTTCTATTGGGGGATGTGATCGGTAGGTTCTGTTGAGCTATATAGGTTAAGGGAAGTGTCCGATTATGGATAGGAATGTGTTTTTTGGTATTTGGTCAGTTTTGTGATGTTGATTTATTTCGTTGTTTTGCGTGGTTTTGAATGGCGGTCGGTGGCTACATTTCTGTATATTTAGTTTCTCCGCACCCAAAAACCCCTAATTTCCCACGCTTGTCCCGTTACAGTCATTAGGCTTTTTGTGAAACTTGTGTATTTCAGTGTTTACAATACGTATGCGATGTTTTTATATCCGCCATATTGGAATTGTTTATAGTCGTTTCCGCGGTATTTGTGACGTCATGGGTCAAAGCCGACGGGTAAGATCGGACGCTTCTGTATTTCCAGTCAAGGTTATGGACTACCATTTCCCTTTTTCGGTTTTTACATTGACTTCGTTCTTCGCAAATGGAAATGTAAAGTAAAGGAAAGAATTGAGATAAGGAATGAGAAATGGCTGAATGTACTTTTGTTTGCTGATGGTATTGGTGTTATTCAAACGAACGAAGATGGCCTCCAAAGACCAGTACACCAACTAAAAGATATATGCAAGAAATACCACTTCAAAATTTCTGGTAATAAAATGAAAATTATTTTGGCTAATTCAGTTTTAGAATATATCTCTCAAATCTCTTATTTAGGCTGAGCAGTTAGTTTTTATTTTCACTCTGATATTGAAAATAAAATACACAAATTCCGAGCTATCTGTGGTAACGTAATCAGGACATTGGTTCATAATGTACAAAACGAGACCATCACTAAAATGTATAAGGTGATTGTGGTTTCCGTGGTATACTGTGGAATCAAAAGATGAGTTAACGTAAAAAATAAATAAAATAAATGCTGTTCCTAGGGAAGACGAAGGGTTGCACAAGAAGATACATGATTATAAATGAAGATATTGGAAGAAAATTAAATATTTTGAACATGAAAGAAACTTTTTAATAAATATCGCGAAGATTGGAGAGAATACCAGGTCACGGAATTCCCCAGACGATACTGAACTACAAGTGAAATAGGTAAAGAGATACTGGGAGACCTCGATATAGGTGGGAATGATTGTGTTTGAGTGTCTGGAACAGGCAACAGCTGAATCCTTGAAAGGATTATTATTATTATTATTATTATTATTATTATTATGACGACGATGACCGTTTTTCGAAGTCTTTATGTCATTATGTTAATTATAAGATTTCTTGCTAGTCTTATATGTCAACATTGCATCTGACACAATTCAGTATCATCACTAGAGTGGCACAATGATTACTTTTTCCAGAAACCGCTGCAACAAAGTCTCGTTCTTTATCACCTCCTAAAGCACATGATGAGTGCACATAAGTCTCTTCTACATATCATAGTCCGTGCACTAAATTTGTAGTTTTGAATGGTTCGCAAACATTTTAACCATTTTTCGCAGATATCTTCGTTTTCCCTGAGTAAATTCTGTTTATTTGTTGTTTTTCCCAGTCTAAACCGTTCAGAGGGACCAATTGATGCATAAAAGCGTAATCTTCCTAAAGTGGAAGCTATAATTGCACTGTTGGAAGATTGCTGATATTCTTATGGATCTTAAAGTTCTCCTTCGAAAGATAATTATGTTTACAGTAATCCTCAATTCCCTTATTCAGCTTCTTTCTGTCGCATTTTTTCATCGACTTGAAAACAGGTATGAGATGTGCAGTCGTCATTATACAGCCAGTACTCCAAAGAAGGAGATGGAACCTGAACACGGACAATATACGAAGATGGTTAAACACATTTGCTTTTGAATGTACAAATTAATTTTACTGTTGATGGCAGTTTTAGTGATGACTATTTATTTTCATTTTTTGACACGACATTAAGATCGATACTTGGAAATAATTAATGATATCTAATGAAGATTAGTTGAACAAGACTGATTTTCCTCGCATCAACATTCTACAACGTAATAATGAGCACTCACAGTTCACACAAGAGATGTGGCAGTTGAGTTAGACCCACCAGTCCCGAGCCTTCTATCATACAGTCAATGTGAAGCTACTTTTCAAGTTGCATCAATTGCGGTTACTACACTCTGCCAAGTATCAGCTACTTATAGAAGCTATGTTTTAGAGCTTTTACCAGAAACTGATTGTCCCGCATACCTGGAACGCTGACGAGATAAAGAATTGAGGAATCGGATTGGATCATATACATAACAATACAGACAAAAGTCGTTGGATACCGAAATGCACACATACAGATGGCGGCAATATTGCGTACACAAGGTATAACAGGACAGTGAATTGGCCGAGCTGTCTTTTGTACTCAGATTATACATGTGAAAAGGTTTCCGACATCATTATGGCCGCTCGACTGGAATTAACAGACTTTAAACGCGGAGTGGTAGTTAGAGTCAGCCGGATGGGACATTCGGTTTCGTAAGTTGGTGTGGAATTCAACGTTCTGAAATCCACAGTGTCAAAAGTGTGTCGAGAATACCAAATTTCAGGCATTACCTCACACCACGGACAAACAGCGTCCGACGGTGTTCACTTAACGGCCGAGAGCTGCGTTTTTGTGAAGAGCCGTCAGTGTTAACAGACGAACACTGCGTGAAATAACCGCAGAAATCAATGTCGTACGTACGAGGAACGTATCCGTTAGGACAGTGTGGAGAAATGTGTCGTTAATGGGTTATGGCAGCAGACGACCGACGCGAGTGCCTTTGATAACGGCACGACATAGCCTGCACGCCTCTCCTATGCTCGTGACGGTATCAGTTGGATGCAAGACGACTGGAAAACGGTGGCCTGAGCAGATGTTCCCCGATTTCGGCTGGTAAGAGCTGATGGTACGTTTAGAGTGTGGCCCACGCCCCACGAAGCCATGGATCCAAACTGACAGCAAGGCACTGCTCAAGCTGGTATTGGCTCCATAGTAATGTGAACTGTGTTTCCATGGAACGGGCTGGGTCATTCGGTCCAACTGAACCAATCATTGACTGCTGGGAGACCATTTGCCCAAACAACGATGTCATGTAACTGGGTCATAATTGTTCGCTATTGTTTTGAAGAACATTGTGGATAATTCGAGCGAATGATGTGGCAACTTATTCTGCCCGACATGAATCTCATCGCACCTTTACGGGACATAATCGAGAGGTCAGTTTGTGCCCAACATCCTGCAACGTCAACGCTTTCACAATTATGGAGGCAGCGCGGGTTAATATTTCTGCATGGAACTTTCAACATCTTATTGAGTCCATACCACGTCTAGCTGCTGCACTATAACCACATATTCACCACTCCATGCGAAAAAGTAACATCCCAGAAAATTTCTAACATTGATACGAACAACCTTATGCCATATTCTATACAATGACTTACAGAGTATATGGCAGTGAAAAATGTGCGCTCTCTGATCAAAAGTATGCTATTACCTATTAGTGTACATTGATAAGAGGTGTGCCACACTTTCAGTGGCGCGTCTGAATGTCTGTGGAGGAATAGTAGCCCACTCCTCCTCGGGGGACGACACAGTTGACGACAGTGATCCTAGATGTTGGAGACTGGAGCGAAGTCGGCGTTCCGACTCTTCCCAAAGGTTCATTGGGGTCAGGTCGGGACTGTGGGCAGGCCCAGTCCATTTCAGCAATGATATTGTCACTAAAGCATTGCTTTACAGATGCCGTAATATGGCAGGGCACATAGGAACTACAATGTTCTGTAAAATATGTTACTATTCTTCCTCAATTAGCGTTTTCTTCAGTGCAGTAAGGGGATCGTACGCTAACAAAAAAAAACACTCCCATATATTCTTCCGTACTTCATTGTTGGTATTATACTTCACGGCAGATAACGTTCTCTAAACAGTCTCAAAACCCAAACCCTTCCTCCGGATTGCCACACGGTATAACATGATTCTTCACTCCAAATCTCTTGTTTCCAGTCATCCGCTGTCCTGTCGCATTGCTCTTGACACCACCTGATACGTGGCTTATCACTGACTACAGAAATACACTACTGGCCATTAAAATTGCTACACCAAGAAGAAATGCAGATGATAAACCGGTATTCATTGTATAAATATATTACACTATAACTGATATGTGATTAAATTTCACGCAATTTGTGTACATAGATCCTGCGAAATCAGTACCCAGAACAACCACCTCTGCCCGTAATAACGTCCTTGATACGCCTGGGCATTGAGTCAAATAGAGCTTGGATGCCATGTACGGGTACAGCTGCCCATGCAGCTTCAACACGATACCACAGCTCATCAAGAGTAGTGACTGGCGTATTGTGACGAGCCAGTTGCTCGGCCACCATTGACCAGACGTTTTCAGTTGGTGAGAGATCTGGAGAATGTGCTGGCCAGGGCAGCAGTCGAACATTTTATGAAACCACAAAGGCCCTTACAGGACCTGCAACATGCGGTAGTGCATTATCCTGCTGAAATTTAGGGTTTCGCAGGGATCGAATGAAGGGTAGAGCCACGGGTCGTAAGACATCTGAAATGCAACGTCCACTGTTCAAAGTGCCGTCAATGCGAACAAGAGGTGACCGAAACGTGTAACCAGTGGCACCCCATACCATCACGCCGTGTGTTACGCCAGTATGGCGATGACGAATAAACGCTTCCAATGTGCGTTCATTGCGATGTCACCAAACACGGATGTGACCATCATGATGCTGTAAACAGAACCTGGATTCAAACGAAAAAATGACGTTTTGCCATTCGTGCACCCAGGTTCGTCGTTGAGTACACCATAGCAGGCGCACCTGTCTGTGATGCAGCGTCAAGGGTAACCGCAGCCATGGTCTCCGAGCTGATCTTCCATGCTGCTGCAAACGTCGTGGAACTGTTCGTGCAGATGGTTGTTGTCTTGCAAACGTCCCCATCTGTTAACTCAGGGATCGAGACGTGGCTGCACGATCCGTTACAGCCATGCGGATAAGATGCCTGTCATCTCGACTGCTAGTGATACGAGGGCGTTGGGATCCAGCAAGGCGTTCCGTATTACCCTCCTGAAAACATCTATTCCATATTCTGCTAACAGTCATTGGATCTCGACCAATGTGAGTAACAGTGTCGCGATACAATAAACCGCAGTCGCGATAGGCTTCAATCCGACCTTTATCAAAGTCGGAAACGTGATGGTACGCATTCCTCCTCCTTACACGACGCATCACAAAAAAGTTTCACCAGGCAACGCCGGTCAACTGCTGTTTTTGTATGAGAAGTCGGTTGGAAACTTTCCTCATGTCAGCACG
Organism: Schistocerca cancellata; assembly: GCF_023864275.1. NCBI lineage: Eukaryota > Metazoa > Arthropoda > Insecta > Orthoptera > Acrididae > Schistocerca > Schistocerca cancellata. Next base: position 654,861,913 of record NC_064628.1, read on the forward strand.
TTGTAGGTGTCGCCGCCAGCGCCAACCTGGTGTGAATGCTCTGAAAAGCTAATCATTTGCATATCACAGCATCTTCTTCCTGTCGGTTAAATTTCGCGTCTGTAGCAAGTCATCTTCGTGGTGTAGCAATCTTAATGGCCAGTAGTGTATGTGGCTTTTCTGGAGCTGCTCGACTCCTGTAACCCATTCTTTTTAATTTCCTACGCTCAATCATTGAGCTATCTGGACTGATGGTAGCAATTTGGAACTGGTGAGTGATCCTGCCAACTGATTCCATTCGGTTTGTTTGAACCCCATTTCACAATGTGTGATAGTACCTGTTCGTCATTGCATGATGTCTGTCTGATCTCGTTTTCGCTTCGGTTGTTCCTTCCCGTTTCCACTTCACACTCGCGTCACAAACAGTCGATTTGCGCAACTTCAGTAGCACTGAAGTATCACTGATGGATCTGTTACTCAGGTAGCGTCCAACGAATAGTGTACCTTTGACATCTGAGTGACCCGTTGTGCTGTTATTGTTTCTCTACAACGCCATACTCCCCATCTCCAATTGCGCTGCCGGATCCGCCTTTCATTACATCTATTGGTTATTCCGCATTACGTACGGGTGATCGGATACTTTTGATCAGATAGTTTAGATAACGCAAGTTTACGCTAAAGTGGCTCGAAAGCTAAGTTTGAAATTCAAGCTCACACAAATCAAACGTTGCTCTGTGTCAGCTATGTAGCTTCTACAGCGAGGTAGTAAAAGCTTATCAGATGACTGTTTTAGGCATTTCGTGACGGGGTAATGTAAATAGTTCAAACATCACTAGAACACTACCGAAGGAAATACGTATACGAGAAAATTTCGCCTAAGTCAAAGACGACCACCAAAACAGTCTGATAACATAAAAATGCTTGTTACCTGTGCAAACCGGAACTAAAACCTCGATGTGCCAAAATATCATCAAAAAGGACTCGCATTTTTATCCCTAAGAATTTCCTGTTGTGGGTTATTGAAAGCTTCTACACAAACTTTCGTGTACATAGTTCTGTCAGTCATTTCTGAAAGATGTAGTATAGGGACATTATCATCCTCAGTTTTTAATTTCTTCAGATGAGGTCATGTTTAGCTTTTCTGGCTACGGGCAATCAGAGAACAACGCTATTATGCACCATTAAATCTTCGTAACAGTAATGAGTAGATATTGTTTAATGTTATAAATTACGGGCAGATTTTATTTTTGGCACCCTATATGATGTCAGTTCCACTTCCAAATAGCTCCTTTAATTTATTCTGTTTAGGGATATGAACATCGGTGACGACGAATCACTTCTGCATGAATAGCTGCAATGTGAGCAGCGTTCAGCAGATCGGGTGATATACTATGCTCATATTGCTCATTTATTGTTTACGCCGCTGATAACACGATTACTTCTGCTTGCCACATTCCATATGCATCACAATGGTGAAAAAGCATACTTTCCATCGTAATTTATTGATAAAGTTTCATCAGACACTGTGTCTTTTAGGAAACTGTTTTCTCCATCATTAAGCGGGAAAAAGTATTCAACCCAATGCTTGTCAGACTACAACGAACACGTCACGCGAAATTAATTTTCATGTGCGTGTGGCACCCCGCGTGTCTCTCACGCTTCGCAGAACCGGGAAGTAAATCGGGCGTAATTAACGTATTCCCAGCTGCGAATGTAACGACGTGTGCTGCACCCGCTGCTGTCCAAGCACAGCCGAAACCGCATTTCCTACGCAGCACAACAAACGCGTTAGCCACCCGTGAATAAAACACACGAAGTCGTGGTAACTGAGATGATTCTGCGTATGGTTCAGTACGTTTATTTGGCCTGTAGAAAAGACAACGTATTAGTGTTTGAGCGTATTCCCTGATTGCAAATGTTTACTCAGCCATGTAGAAATTTTGAGTGATTCCAAGAATAGGTGGCTAACTTCCTGTTTCTTGTAAAAGGTATTGTCTTAAATGATAAAAAACTGAATCTAATGTAAAGCTCTGGATAGACCGTTACACAGAAAAAGGCCATAAAGTCTCAGTATTTATTACAAAGCGGTTTGTAACTGAAACAGCAACTAGCCACAAGAGTGTCTTAAATAGGCAGAGTGTCTTAAATAGGCTTATTTGAATTAAACCATAACCGGTTTCGGATTTCTTAAAAATTCGTCGGCAGATGTTTGTTACAAGTTTATTGTTTTCTTTCTGGGACCTCGTTTTGCATTCATTATCGGTTTGTTGCACTAGGATAGACAGACAGGTTTTGTTCACTGCTTGGTAATATTTACGGGAGAATTAGTACACATTACAAACTTCCAGAAAATTTCATAACCCTACAAACTTTCACAAAATTTCATAACCCTACAATCTTTCACAACATTTCATAACCCTTATTGTCTTTCGTACCTCACCACATATTTACGGAGAAGCCTTGTTGAAAACGGAACTCAACAAACGCATGAGGGCTACAAGATCGGATTATTATTCGTACCATCACGAATGAAAGTGGTTTATCAAGAATAGTGATTCTGCAGTTTATACTCTCTGAAATTACTGCTATCAGGTCTTTGCTTCATATAGGTTAGGGTAATGTTACGTAAAGCATCATGCAACATCATATTTGTTGAAACGCATTTGTGGAAAAGGGTTCTTGGGAGCAAGGAAGTTCCCTGCAACGACGTTTTCTTTTTTTTATGCTTTTATGGTGGTAAAAGGCTATTTGGGGTAGACCAGTAGTAATTTTATAGGATGCTATAAAGACTAATCGAATGAAACGTTCCATATAACACGACTCTATTTCTTTTATTGAGAATGATACTTTGAAACAAGTCTCTGTCATTGCAAGCTCTTTGCTTTCTGTTTTGGAGGGAGGTAATATGCAACGAAACAAGAAAATTTGTCTAGTGAACATGAGCCTTAGAATGAATTCCTTAAGTGCTGTGAGCAATTATGCAGTAGAAGAGAAGCATTTCTGATTAGTAAACATGAACAACTGCTTATAGCTATTAACGTATCCTTTTTTAGCCCGTGTTATCTAGACATTCGTGGTTCGAATGATGGTTCCTGTCATATACGCGAATATTGATCATTACTTCTAGGTACTTCATCTGGTGTCATCATATTTTCAACATTTGTCGTCAGCTTTTGGGGCATATCGAGACATTTGCAGCCCCGTGCGTCTTATGTTAAATTACTTGTCTCAGCGGCATCTACGTCGCTTCGGTGGTTTTTTAAACGTTAATAAGAAGTACCGTGCATGTAAAAATACCTATACTGGCGAATAATATAAATGTGATCTGATAATACCATTAAGTGAAATTGCACACCAGTGTTCAATGATAAGAGACTAGCTGACGCTGAAACACCGTTGAGCCTTTGTAGTCTGTTAGCAGCTAGCTGCCAGAGGTTTTATGAACCAAACAACTTGTGGCGCCACCTTTCAATAATAGCTCGCTTCTCATCGGGAAATAGTTGAGAGATTGCCATCGTATGAAGAACTACTTCTGCTCACTCTTCTATTAAAAAAGAAAAGCCCAAATGGTTGAAAAATGAGATAACGTTCAATGCATATTAATCGATTGACCAAAGGATTGTATTGCACACTGTTTGAGGACCTAAGTTCGGACGACAGTAAGTTTTTCAGTTGTCTTCTAATGTCTAAATCTTCGTTTTACGAGTTGCTTTGCCACATAAAAGAAGATATTAGTGCAGTCGACTCGTAAGCAAACAACAGAAGAGAAATTGGTCCTCACACTAAGATAAATAATGCTGTAGTTGCTATTTTTATTTCTCATAATATATCTTCAGCCATTTCCTGTAATTTCGCAAATTGCTTTTACTAGTAGTCGCAGTAAACGTGTGCTAAGTAAGGTAGACAGAAACAAACAACTGCGTAAGACTATGAACATGTATGTTTACTTGTAACTCAAGAAACATTTCCATTGAAGGTGAACATAACAACAAAGTCTATGATAGGTTAGTATTCGAGATGGGGTGGTGCACTTGCAGAGGGGCTGCTTGATGAAATGCGGAGGGAGGAAATTCTGTGAGCTGATGAAATAGGCACGGCACAGGTGACACAACATGATACGGCCACTGTTGGTTACCCGGGGCTTCCGTCGCTGCAATAACTGAAATTATGCCGGAACGTAGTTTCAGGAGGCACTCTGCCAATTTATGACAGAAGGAAGTGCCTGTCTTCATCATTCCCTTCCTCCTTAGGATGTGCTTCTGCAGCAGTCGTTTTTTGTTTAAAGAAACAAACACGAATTCATCGTCCTCATTTTTACGTGTCTTCCTCATTATTTTTAGATGTTCCAAATTCAGATGTATTTTCACACCTGTCTGAATCAGCTTCTGTGCCAATATCTTCATAGTCATGGTTACTGTCGTCTTATTCCATACTGCTTGTTGTTTTCTCGGAAATAGCTTCCAAGAAGCGCAGTTGATTAAAATAGATGTATTACTTTTCTTAAAAGCTTGAGAACCACGTTTTACATTTTCCTTCTTTTGAAGCCCTCGAGATAACAAATAGATATCCATTTCTTCTGTGCAGTTGTCAATGAAAAAAATAATAATAATTAAATTGCATGAGACGGTGCTGCAATTCTCGGTCACGTCGACATATACACTCCTGGAAATGGAAAAAAGAACACATCGACACCGGTGTGTCAGACCCACCATACTTGCTCCGGACACTGCGAGAGGGCTGTACAAGCAATGATCACACGCACGGCACAGCGGACACACCAGGAACCGCGGTGTTGGCCGTCGAATGACGCTAGCTGCGCAGCATTTGTGCACCGCCGCCGTCAGTGTCAGCCAGTTTGCCGTGGCATACGGAGCTCCATCGCAGTCTTTAACACTGGTAGCATGCCGCGACAGCGTGGACGTGAACCGTATGTGCAGTTGACGGACTTTGAGCGAGGGCGTATAGTGGGCATGCGGGAGGCCGAGTGGACGTACCGCCGAATTGCTCAACACGTGGGGCGTGAGGTCTCCACAGTACATCGATGTTGTCGCCAGTGGTCGGCGGAAGGTGCACGTGCCCGTCGACCTGGGACCGGACCGCAGCGACGCACGGATGCACGCCAAGACCGTAGGATCCTACGCAGTGCCGTAGGGGACCGCACCGCCACTTCCCAGCAAATTAGGGACACTGTTGCTCCTGGGGTATCGGCGAGGACCATTCGCAACCGTCTCCATGAACCTGGGCTACGGTCCCGCACACCGTTAGGCCGTCTTCCGCTCACGCCCCAACATCGTGCAGCCCGCCTCCAGTGGTGTCGCGACAGGCGTGAATGGAGGGACGAATGGAGACGTGTCGTCTTCAGCGATGAGAGTCGCTTCTGCCTTGGTGCCAATGATGGTCGTATGCGTGTTTGGCGCCGTGCACGTGAGCGCCACAATCAGGACTGCATACGACCGAGGCACACAGGGCCAACACCCGGCATCATGGTGTGGGGAGCGATCTCCTACACTGGCCGTACACCACTGGTGATCGTCGAGGGGACACTGAATAGTGCACGGTACATCCAAACCGTCATCGAACCCATCGTTCTACCATTCCTAGACCGGCAAGGGAACTTGCTGTTCCAACAGGACAATGCACGTCCGCATGTATCCCGTGCCACCCAACGTGCTCTAGAAGGTGTAAGTCAACTACCCTGGCCAGCAAGATCTCCGGATCTGTCCCCCATTGAGCATGTTTGGGACTGGATGAAGCGTCGTCTCACGCGGTCTGCACGTCCAGCACGAACGCTGGTCCAACTGAGGCGCCAGGTGGGAATGGCATGGCAAGCCGTTCCACAGGACTACATCCAGCATCTCTACGATAGTCTCCATGGGAGAATAGCAGCCTGCATTGCTGCGAAAGGTGAATATACACTGTACTAGTGCCGACAATGTGCATGCTCTGTTGCCTGTGTCTATGTGCCTGTGGTTCTGTCAGTGTGATCATGTGATGTATCTGACCCCAGGAATGTGTCAATAAAGTTTCCCCTTCCTGGGACAATGAATTCACGGTGTTCTTATTTCAATTTCCAGGAGTGTACAATAGAAAATTTTGGAATTTTTCTACTGAGGCAGTCGGCTACAGGGAAGCCACGAAGTTTTGCTTCAGTGCTGGAACACGATAACAGTGCGGATCGACCTCGACGTGCCTTTTGTCATGCTCTTCATGCCTAGACTCGACCAGTAACGATAAGGAGTCTCCAGGCACGACCAGTGGTAATAGAAGAACACTGTGTGCGTGACCAGCTGCTCAGGGTGTTCTGGAAGCACGCCTAGGGCCCACCGCAGTCTCCAGCTGACACCGTCTCTGTGTCACCTGTCGCCGGACGTGGGACTCAGATTATCTGACTAGCCACGGCACCAGCCGTTACTACGGAGACAGATTTCCAAAACAGCAGATAAGATATTGATGAGAAGTCAGACTGATCGTGCCAGAGGCGTCTTCAAATGTTATGTGGCAGGTGGGGGCACTTAGAATTTCTACCCTTATTCCTTAATTATACTCACTAAGTTCCGTACTCAGCGCCACCTTGCAGCAGTCGGAGCTCTACAAGCAGGACACTCAGTCTTTCACTCATCGAGTAGTCTGCTGGGGTAAGAACCCTGTTACTGTAGCGACATCTGCTTTACACTCCCTCTAGAGACACGACAAGTGGACACAGTATGGCAAGGGCACTCCAAATACAAAGAGAGAGACAATGCCGAAATTAACCCAACTTCTGACGTGAGAAACATCGATACTCCAATAAATGGTTACGAAATAGCTTTGTATTATGCTCGTGGCTCAAAGTTATTTTACATTACAACACACTTTAAGAAACAGTACAGATCCCCAATAAGTCGTTTGTTCACCTTTTTCATTTTATAATCAATAGCATCTTTCACGTATTTGGCCTCAGGTACGACGATGGCTAACTTGCAGTTTCAGTTTAGGATTAGTCAGGATTAGTCACCACTTGACAAATATATAAAGCTACTTGGGAGCAAGTCAAAGCAACATGCCTTCCTGAGTGAACGATTCTGGCTAGATAGAGCCACAGAATTCTTAGAAAGTCTAACTTTCCTTACTGCGTGGGTGCTACTGACGATCAACAGATATGAGTTGTGAAGCCTGTGGCTATGGATCTTTCTATTACAATTAAGAAACTATTTTTCTGTTTGACCTGTAGCAATTAGTGAGCGATCATACAAGCTTTCTTTCCATTGGAGCGTAAGGAAAATGAGTTGATGCTACAACATTCAGGATAAATGTATTATTGAAGAAACCTCAAAATAACACTTTAAAAATACCATCATCCCAGGAATCGTTTATATGAGTCGTTTCTGGTTTTTGCTGATGAAGTATTTGGACTCTCACCTCGTATACTCAGACAACACTCAGCAATACTCCTTAACGTCGAGAAACGTGTGTTTAACTACAAACTGTGTAGAGCACGCCGCCACATAGAAAGTTCATTTGGAATTATTGCTAATAAATGGAGGACTTCTCACCGACCTCTAAATGTAGAATTAACATTGTGTGAAGACATTGTTAAAGTGTACTGTGTTCTTCACAATTTCATTAGGCAAAGAGCCGGTTTTCGAACTGAAGGCACTCTGATAGCTGTAAGCTTATTTGACCTACAATATGGAAACGAAGTTCGTTTAAAGAAAGCTACCAAGTTGAGAGATAAGTTTGCCGGTTATTTTGTGGGTGAGGAAGGTGTTCTCCCATGATAAATGGACCGTATTTAAAAAGCTTGTTGAAGCCAGTAATACAGGCTGGATGAATGTATTTCATTTAAGTTTGTACACTTTCGACTGGATTCGCTATTTCTCATTTTATTATTCTTGATTGTATTTACTATATGTTTGTTGTACTGCTTAATCAGTAATAAGAGTTTCTCTTACACTCGTAAAACAATGAGAAGACTGTGTATTAGTAAAATTTTAGATTTTTTCTAAATAATCTGCCAAGGACATCATCCTGCTTATCGCCTCCAAATCAACAGGTATGTGTTGTCACGTAAAAAGCAGATGCCAAATTTCAGCTTGAAATGAGAAAATATAAAAATCGCGGACGTCGTAATTTCTTGGCTAGGTGCGTGCAACACCTAGAGTGGATTCGATTCGTAACATTAAAAAGAAATGCACCATTTAGTCCATGTTTGTGCTTACACTCTCATAAGTAATAATGTTCGTAATCAGTCTGGCTCGTTCATTGTTACATGCGTTGTATATTTGTGTTAAAGAACCGAATGATAGCAATGAAAATGACATCAAACTATGTCTCGAGATAACAGCTGCTTTTATACTGACGCAGTGAAATTAGTATAAAACTCACTCAGAACATCGTTCTCGCTCACAGGTTTCTCCTCGAATTCGGGAATGTGATTCTTTACAATTTTGTCCCAGGAACATAATTTCTCTGTTTTCTCGGAGCATGCTTCTGCCATGAGATCCCAGATTGCAAGTTTCTTATCAATCGCATCAGCTGGGTCTCTTGTTTTTATTCTATTTTCGAAAATCATTCAATTCCTTAACATCTCGGTCAACCGTATTTTGTATTTCCATATTTAATTACTTATTAGGAAAATAAAAATGTTGGAACGCAATCCAACAAAACGAAGTTAATTGTGTTGTAGCAACAAACTATTGAAGGGCTGTGGTGCTAAGAGCACGTCAACGTGCGTTGTATCGTATGCGCGCGCAGAACCCTCTGGAAAGAGTGGCGTAACTAGTGGCTCACGGCTAATAGGTTCCATATACTACCGTGGCCCGTGACGGTCTTGGGTAACTCCAAGTGGACAGAGCTGTTGCCTGGCCTTTCAGGTAGTGGGTCACTGGTGTCGCTATTCGCCGTTGGCTAATTGGCTCTCGCCACTGCCCTTAAGAGACAATGATCCAAACACTTTGGAAGCTAGCGGCGCTACTAATGTCACGCACCTAATAGGGGCTTTACGGCTCTTTGAAGGGGTTTAATCGTATGCGTGGCTCTCTTGGAGGACTTGTCTTGCTGGCTGTTACGAATGCCATCGGAGGTCGTACGCCGAGGTACGGGGTCTGATCCCTGTGTTGTTGGCGACTGTTTACAGTGAAGAGCATGGTTACACTGTTTTGAAGAACCACTGCTTCCCTCTGCTTTTTCAGTCGCGGGCTGAATCTTAGCACAGTTTCCGTTACTGCTGTCTTGGTTGATGTATGGACTGCTACCAGCATTCCTTACTTCACCAAGGTTTGACATAAAAATAAATGGTGAACCCTTGTTTTGCTAGTAGCCATTATTTGGTCCATGATCTACAGTGGACCAGCACCCCTGATAGCTGGATAATGCCCGAGTTATTGTTAAGAACATTGTAAAAGAGCTCATATTTTGCCCCGTTCTAGTTACATTGTTGCCTAGTAAAACGTAAATGTTGATTTTTTGAAAATGTATATTTGTTTTATTCTGATTCCTCAGGTGTTGAAACTGTTACAAAACATTTGTATCACTAGTTGTCGGTTAACTATCAAGCCCTTACGAGTTAACCGAATACAATATCTACCGTTTTTACTACACCAAAATCAAAGATCCACGTGCAATCTGTAATTTGTCTGTTATATGATTTTAATGTATTTCCTGTATTTGCTTTAGAGTTTGAGCAGAATAAATCAACTGTCTGATGTGTGGACTGAAGTGAAGTTCACAAGTCATTAACCCTACGTTGTTTAAACCATTCACTTCCCGCTCCCTTATTTCTGTTTTAAATATATGAGTCAAATGCATTTCTTTGCCCTTTTGTGATTTATTGACTTTCTGGTTGTGAACTTAACTAACATTAATTTTCTTACGGACTTAAATGACTCTTTCAGACAAAACGTTTCGGAATCTTAAAATTTTCTTTAAATGTTTAAAGTGTCATTCAAATGATATTTATTTTAATGCTTGTTTTTAAGCAGACGAAATTATTGTCAATATTTTTCTGAGTACCTCTGGGAACAAGTTTTAGATGTTTATGAGATTTAACAATCTCTCAAAAACTGAATTGTCACTAAATACCTCTATGTCATTTTTATTATTGCAGTTTCCTACAAGTTAACCATTTATTTGCATTATTTAATGCCATTGAGGCCAATTAAAAAGTTGTGTTACTATTCTGTACACTAGGCACTTTACCACTCCTACATCCATTGTTCCTCCCATCTCAATATAAAAATATATGTTGTGTGTGACCATTTGTTAAACATATCCTCATATCCTTCTAAACTAAATTTTATACACTTGTCCGGAAGGAAGTACGCCGACATGAGAACAACCTAATACCCATCTTTTGCGTAAGATATGGTGGCTCGTTTCACCACTGGCTATGAATAAACACTTTCTAAATCAGCATTTCTTTATGTATTTTATAAGCGATATGCAAATACACTAACTGATTTTATTTAATAAAAATGGGTTTTAAACTACTATATCGAAAAGGAACTGGGTTAACTACCTTTTGAAATATAGAGGACGTTACGTAAACTACATGGCGCAAACTGAGGCTGCTGTACTTGTTGTAAACGACACCTCAGTTTCCTTCTGCCTGTACACCAACGAAGTCGTGCGCCGGCTTGTACTGTCGGGGATTGTTTGACTGTGACTCAAATGGTGTGTTGACTAAAATGAGTAATTTCTGTTGGGTAATTTGGTGGTTAGCTTATTATTCTATGTAATTAAGTTCTGATTCTGTAATTTCCTTGTATTTTAGCACCGAAGATGATGCCTATTTGTAACTGGACTCTGGATTTGTAAGAATTATAAAAAAAACGATGGTACTACTACTGATTTCTGTGTTCCTAGCTCCTCGCAAAGATTCCATATAGGTGGTGAAATGAGAATGGGTTTGTAGTAACATTAGTCTAGGAACAACACGTTTTTTTATGCGGAACATAACATTTTCATAATCTGTTGACTTGCTTCTCACTCACTCCTCGACGACTGCTTTCCTTTCATTCTGTTCGGCTCGTGTAACTGCCGTCTGGTTTCTGTGCAAGTTGTAAATAGCCTTCCGCTCCCTGTATTTTCGGTTCTAGGCGCTAAAGTCTGAAACGCGTGACCGCTACGGTCGTAGGTTCGAATCCTGCCTCGGGCATGGATGTGTGTGTTGTCCTTAGGTTAGTTAGGTTTAAGTAGTTCTAAATTCTAGGGGACTGATGGCCTCAGAAGTTAAGTCCCATAGCGCTCAGAGCCATTTTGAACCCTGTATTTTACCCATGCTGTCTTCAGAATTTCAAAAGAGGTTCCAGTCAATGTTATAGAAAGCTTTCTTTAAGTCTACAAATTCTATAAACGTACGTTTACTTTTCCTAAACCTATCTCCTAAAGTAAGTTATAGACTCAGTATTGTCTCCTGTGTTCCTACTTTTCTCCGGAACCGAGACTGATCATCCCCAGGGTAAGCTTCTATCAATTTTCCCATTCTCCTGTAAAGAATGCTTGTTAGTAATTTCCAACCATGATTTATTAAACTGATAGTTCGGCAATATTCACACATTTCAGCACTTGCTTTATTTGGATTTGGAATTATTTCAATCTTTTTGAAGTCTGAAGGGATGTCGCCTGTCTCATACATCTTGCATACCAGATGGAAGATTTTTGTCATGGTTCGCTCTCCTAAGGCTATCAGTAGTCCTGACGGAATGGCGGCTACTCCCAGGGCCTTATTTCGACATAGGTCTTTCAGTACTGTGTCCAATTCTCCTCGCAGCGTCTTATCTCCCATCTGATCTTCATCTACGTCCTCTTCCATTTCTACAATACTGCTTTCAACTTCATCTCCCTAGTAGAGACTCTCTACATGCTCCTTCCATCCTTCACCTTTCTCATCTTTGGTTAGGACTGGTTTTCCATCTGAGTTCTTGATATTCATACAGCTGCTTCTCTTTTCTCTAAAGTCCTCTAATTTTCCTGTAGGCGTATCTATATTCCCCCTAGTGAAACATGCTATCGCTACGTTTTTCCTCTAGCCATTTCTGGTCAGCCATTTTGCACTTCCTGTCAATCTTATATTTTAGATGTTTGTATTCCCTTTCGTCTACTTAATTTATTGCAGTTTTATATTTTCTCCTTTCACCAGTTAAATTCAGTACCTCTTGCGTTATCCGAGCGTTTGTACTGGGCCTTGTCTTTTTACCTACACACATCGAAAAAAGTTTTGCATCCTCCGGTTCCCAGAATTCGTAAAGATAGACGTTGACTGTGGATATTGTATCACAGACACAGTCCCTTTGACTGTTCAGAGACGTCACTAAACCCACCAAAAGATGTAAACAACCACGCATGAGCAGCGCCTATTAGACGGAGGGGGTCCGACAGTCAGTCAGTTCCAGTCATTCCATCAGGAAGGAGGTACAGGGCTCGTGTTGTTATAGTTCAACCATGCCTAGACGGTAATTACCGCTGAGCCGTGGTAAAAATTGCTGTTTTGAAGAGCGCACCGCAGTGCGTAGTGTGAAGCAATCGCCCTCCGTTTCTGGCGGTGGCGCCGCTGTGGCAGTCGCAGCTTTGGTGTCTCCCTCAGGTGGGAAAGGGGAAAGGTTGCCTGTTCACGTGCATTTAAAGTGCGCTGTGAGCTCGCCAGTCGGTCAGTCTGGTTCAGTCTCTCGTCCCCAGCTTGCTAGTCTCTCTCTCGTCCGCATTTGTTAGGCAGTTAGTGTCTGTCTGTCGTTCGGAGTGCTAGTATGTCTGTCGTTCGGATCAGCCTTTAAAGCCGGCAAAATGAGAGTCTTTCCACTCCACCAGTAAGAGAACTCAGCGAGTGGTCGCCCGGTCGGGACTTAGCTCCTGCATCTGAGTCTGCGCGCTAGGCCGCCAGTCTGCTCGAGTTTGCTCAGGCAATGGTCATTGGCGGTTGAATCGATCGGTTGGTCGGTCGCGCACTGAGACACAAGATGACTTGCTCGTCTCGAGCGTCGGCGCATGTGAGGTCGCCACTTGAGTCCAGTGGGTCGCGGCGTATAGTGAGTGGTAGTGACTTCGCAGTCCACACGAGAGCAACAGGAGTCAACCCACGACATCAGTCTGGCCGGTGCGAGCTGCGACGCCGTGAGACGGGAGATCGGCGCGCCTTCCTGCGTCCGTTGAAGCGGCTGGCAGCGGACGGTTCGGGAGAGCGATTTGGGGGTGCTGCGCCAGGTCTTCTCGAGAAATCGCAGTTTATTAGAAGTTAAGTGATTGATGATATGTTGTTTGATTTACTCTTGTTAAATTCTACTTGTTTTAATGGTGAGGTCACCAGACATTTTGCTTTGGTGTCGTCCCACCATTCTTCTCTGTTTGCCCACCTGCGGGAAGGTGGCTGTTTATAAATTGAGTGGTCCGTTTTTCCCTTGTGGAGTAGGGGCGGGTTAGAGCAACCTGCGGTTCGGCTTGTTCGGTAATCTCCCGATCAATCTACCGTACTTTAGTAGCTGCCTCTGTCATGTTTGTCGGATTTGATGTGTTAACGAATTTATTGCTTGGAGTGCAACGGCCTAATACCTGAAATATGTTTTGATCTTTGGAAACTTTCATATTATTGCCTATGATCTTGAGAGGCGGTATCTGTGTACTGTAGAGCATCTTAACTATTGTTTGGCCAACCTTGTAGAATTTTATATAAGATTTCATTTCATGGGCTTTTATTTAAATGATCATTTTAGTATATAAAGACTTTACTTAGAAGTTAAAATCAAGTTGCACCTTCGGTGGCAAGGTTAATATTTTAATTATTTCTGTTTTGTACCATTCCCATCCCTTCTACAGGGGGTGCATAGTTTGTGTGCTTGTGTAAATTGTTAAAACTCTTAGTTTAAAGTTATCTGGTGTGTTGCTGATTTGCACCAGTGTAGTTTTTCAGAGGCTGTTGTGTGCAGTCGTAACTACGGGCGTGTCAAAAGGGAGCGGCAAGGTTCTCTGCCCGAAAGCTCATACAGTCAAAACGTGTTTCTTTCTGCCTCTGAATAAATTGTAACTTTGATATTTAGAGGGTGCTTTCTGATTATAAATTTAAATCTGTTTCTTTAAAAAATGCTTTTTGGCACTATTAAAGTGAATAAAATTCCCATTTGTTAAATGAATTTGGTTATGATTTCGTCAGTTACTCCCTGGCACCTGCCGGCCGCGGTGGTCTCGCGGTTAAGGCGCTCAGTCCGGAACCGCGCGACTGCTACGGTCGCAGGTTCGAATCCTGCCTCGGGCATGGATGTGTGTGAAGTCCTTAGGTTAGTTAGGTTTAAGTAGTTCTAAGTTCTAGGGGACTGTGGACCACAGATGTTAAGTCCCATAGTGCTCAGAGCCATTTGAACCATTTTGAACCCTGGCAACTACTTCCATGCTTACATAGTGTGATTAAATGTGTTAATGTTCTTGATGAATCGCTAGTAAATAAAATAAATTCTTAAGAATATTCTTTGAAAATAAATCACGGTTCAACCGCCGTACGATCACGTCCGCATTGTTACTTTGTGACAGGAAGAGCTCTCAACAAGTTAAGTGTCCAGGAGTCTCGGAGTGAACCAAAGCGATGTTGTTCGGACATGGAGGAGATACAGAGGCAGGAAAAGTCGATGGCATGCCTTCCTCAGGCCGCCCAAGGACTACTAGTGGAGTGGATGACAACTACCTACGGACTATGGCTCAGAGGAACCCTGACAGTAGCGCCACCAGGTTGAATAATGCTTTTCGTGCAGCCACAGAAAGTCGTGTTACGACTCAAACAACGTCCATGGCGAGGTCCATCTTTGCAACGACGACACCATGCAGTGCGGTACAGATGGGCCCAACAACATGACGAATGGACCGCTCAGGATTGGCATCACGTTCTCTTCACCGATGAGTGTCGCATAGCCTTCAACCAGATAATCGTCGGAGACGTGTTTGGAGGGAACCTGGTCAGGCTGAGCGCCTTAGACACACTGCCCAGCGAGTGCAGCAAGGTGGAGGTTCCCTGCTGTATTGGGGTGGCATTATGTGAGGCCGACGTACGCCGCTGGTGGTCATGGAAGGCGCCGTAACGGCTGTACGCTGTGTAAATGCCATCCTCCGACCGATAGTGCAACCATATCGGAAGCATATTGGCAAGGCATTCGTCTTCATGGACGACAATTCGCGCCCCCATCGTGCACGTCTGCGAATGACTTCGTTCAGGATAACGACATCGCTCGACTACAGTGGCCAGTATGTTACCTAGACATGAACCTATCGAACATGCTTGGGATAGATTGAAAAGGGCTGTTTATGGACGACGTCACTCACCAACTGAAACGTCCCCTTAGAACAATTTATACACGACTGTGCTTAACCTGACACACAATAATTTTAGCGCAACGCAATCTGACTATCAAAAATCCCTGCAAAAGAATGGCCCTGAGTAACATTACACTATACCTTTCACAAATAACTTACCTCACAAAAATCTTCATTACTGGAACTACTGCAATACAGCGAGCGCCACTACTGCCAGCTAAATAAAAGATTCAAACTACAGAAGGCACTAACTACTGATAGGGATAGTTAGCAAATGAAAGATATTAATAGAGAACAAACAATGTATTTACCTTAATATTCATAATTGACATCCAGTATTACAAAACTCCGCCATCTCTCTCCCCACATCCACCACTGCTGGCGGCTCACCTCCAAGTGCCCAACGCAATCTGCTGTTCACATCCAGCTATAGCAGTTCATGACAACAATGGCAGGCAACAATGCAAACTAGCCACATACTGCACACAGCACAGCCAGTGATTTTCATACAGAGAGCGCTACGTAACGTTGCCAATAAGAAAACATAAACATCAAACTTACATAAAGAAAACATAAACAGCCTACTTACATAGCCCCCATGCTCCCCACAAAAATTTTACAAATGTTTTTGGCCAGTGGCCAATAATGATTTGATAAAATTTTTCATAATTACACTAACAAAGATATCCAATGCACACACTTATTGATACAATGTTGGTCAAAAGCTAAAATTTTTTTCACAGTCAATAAAGACAGTCCAGATTGTTCATCATAATAGTAATTACAGTTTTTGTTTTTCACAATGTCTCATTAGTAAAAGAAATTGCACATAGAAGTAGTGGATTTCCATGCAGTCTTGAAGAAGTAGTGTTGTCCTTCCAACAGAAAGACAGTGCTGACTCTTGACATGCTGACAGGTAATGGGCCACAACAGAGCAAACCCACAGCAGAGTCATTTGAAGTTCTGGCGAATATTGGTAGGTAGGTCATCACAGAGCAGACCCACTGCAGTCCTGGTAGAGAGTATTGGTGGGCCACCAGAGATGCAGACCCACTGTAGTCCTTGTAGAAGTTGTGGTCAGGCCCACTGTAGTCCTGGTAGAGAGTATGGTATTGGTGGGCCACCAGAGGAGCAGACCCACTGTTGTCCTTGTAGAAATGGCCAGCAGCCATCTGTTGCGACTGTGCAGGTGCACAATCACCATTGAAGAGTCTTGCGGATAATAGAGCAAGTCCATAACCACCACTTGTGCACTCACAAAGTTTTTGGAATTGTCCTTAGAACCAGCAATGCTGTTATCCAGTCCCTTGCTGAATTATTAACACACGTGCAAACACTCTCAGTCCCTACTTCTCACATATTGTCCATATACTATGACCAACAGAAACGTGTGCAGTGAAATGGAACTTACAAGTTACTTGATGAACTGCTGTCAATTACAATTTTATAACATAAGAATACGATTACAAAGGTACAAAATACATCATTAAAAACATAACAATACAGATAACATTTGTAGTACAGGCTTTACAACAGAATAGAAATAAACATATACATCAGTGTTACAGGAATGATGACATGAGTACAAAAATAAAAGATCAGAATCACTTTTAAAACGTCAACTTCACACATGAGCATTAAAACAGAATAAATAATGTCTAAACATCTTTACAAGGTAAATAACAGAGTATTAGAAAAGTTCTACAACATAGCTGTCATCAGCTAAACACATAAAGACAGAAAAAAAACACAAATACACAAGGGTACACAAACACATAGTGGGATAACACCAAAAGGAAAGGACAACACACAATTACATATTTGGAAAAGGCAGCAAAGAGGAAAGGACAGGGTTTGGTTTACTGCAGTATTTTGCTTGGAGATCTCCCTTCATTCCATAGATCGTTCGTCTTATTTCAACCTTTGCTTCCACCAAAAAAATCCTATCCAAGCATGCTTTCTGTATTTATGTGTTCACATATTTCTTACCTCATTATTTATTTCCAAGATAATCCTACCTATACCTCCTTCCTGTATTCCATTCATATTTCTTTCAAAATAATTATTTCTGATTGTACAATACTCATTGGGGCCCAAATCTTTCTTCGCAATGCATTCTTTACCTATTCTCCATAGTCAGTTTCTTATAGTCTACCCCCTCTTAAGCTAACTTAAATCTACTGAGCTCAGATATATATACCAAGGGACGAGGCAATGCAGCAAAAAAAAAATAATTAACACAAACATCAATGACAAAATATAGAAATGGCAAAGCAAGCAGCATAAATTAGCAAAGCAAGTGCAATATTACAACTAATATAAGGCAATGCAGGAAACAAGAAAAACTAGCGTAGAAGAGTAACACAAAGTCAAATTCAGTAACACTATGCCTGACAAACAGCAGCAACTTATACCTAAACATGACATAGCTCAAGCAGAAAAAATATTACAGGAAACAACAATGCAGACAAGGGAAATGCATAGTCACATCTTAATGTCTATGTAATTAAAGTGGTGCACCACAACAACTTATTGTAAAAAGAAATATTACCATGTACTTGAAAAGAAAATTAAGTGTTACTGTTACTAGTTACTTCTTATTGTTCTTTCCTTTCCAAGTGCTCATTTTTTTAAAGAATGTGGATTACAAAATTATCATTTAATAGATCTGTTGACAGAAAGAGTTCACATTAGCAAATGCATCTCATTTTATAAAAGCAATGCTGCAACACAGCTGGAAACCAGATATCAAATGAAATAAGCAATTACACAAACCAAAGCATAAAAATGTCATTCAGTAGTCATGTGACATTTCATTTCATAAGTTAATTGCTCTCAACTCTCGTACAAAGACTCTTGTCATAATCAGGTGTGCAGATGTAAAAATATTTCTTGTCATTTTGTTAGGCATTTCAGTAAATATCATAAATTTTTAAGTAACGAGGGTGTCGCATTAGCGATGAAAGGCACATCCTAATGGCTTATTCTCCAGGTGTTTGACACAGCTGTGTGCCCACAACGCATTACAAAAATCATATGTTTTCAAGTAACGAGCGTGTCGCATTAGCGATGCCCTCTACAAAGAAATGTCATTAACAGGGTATAGGCCTCTCTTTGTCCTTCTCTTCCACCTGTGCCTCTGGCACACCCTAATGGCTTTCTTTTCTACCTGAGCGTCTGAAAAGGCTTGTTCTCCAGGTGTCTGACACACCTGGGTGCCCACGTCACATTATGTGCAGGTGGTCACTTAACTTTCTTACGGAAATATTTACGACAGTAGTTTCCGCTACAGTGACAGTCTCATATAAAAACATTTCACAGGTCAAGAATTTTATTGACATAAACATACTTCAACAGCATAATACACATCGTCGTCGTAAAAATAACATCATATCACCTCAGTCAAATGTCAAAAACGTCGTCGCTTCCTCCAATAATTTCAAAACCTAACAAAATTCTCTGCTCATGTCAAAAGTGTCATCTGCCTCCAACGTACTTTAAAATCATACTCTCTTACCAAATACATCATTCAAAGTTCTCATAGTATCACAATGGTTTCAAAAAAATTATGAACAGTGCACAAAGCACAGACAAAGTACAATTTCTTAAGTGTGAAGTAATCCAACTCTGTAATTGCGTAAACATGTGTCACTGACGTAGTAAAAGGATGTTTGTTTCTCTGTTAAATGATCAGATAGCTGTGTAATTTATGTGTTAGAGAAATATGGTACCGATGTGTAAAGTTGCATAAGCAAATACCATATTAGCTAGGGCTCCTTGTGCTTGCCAAACACATGGTACACAAAGTAGGCGTGTACCCCCCTGAGGTTTATTGTAATTGTATCCTCAGGTATTACAGCTTACAGCAATGAAATGAAATGTGTCACGAAAAACTTTCTTTGTAATTCAAAAATCTCTAAAAATAAATGTCTTAAGTACAAAATTAATCACTCAAATACGTGTCCAGTAGCGCTAAATGTGCGTCTTGCTGTAAGATAATCTCTGGGAAGTGTCGTAGTTATTGTCCTCCGAAAGCTAAGTTCTGCAGAAGTCAATGTACTTACCTCATGATAAACAAAAGTGAAATGCTTTGCGTATAGATAACTTAGTTATTATGCTTATTGTTGCGATGAAGAAATTACTGTGCTGTAAAGTATTGTTGTGCTACGGAAAAGGCTGTCTCCTTGTAGCAATAGCACAAAAGTCACCACTAAAACATGTTTTACTTTACAGAAGAATTCAGAAAAACTGTGCAGATATCAAACAGATACACCGCAAAAGCAACATTGTAAATTGTCACTCATTAGTAACGTCGTGATATAATCGTGTAGCTGTCACACAAACCAACCACTGTGTCATCTGGCATTTCACAGAAAGCACCAAATCCAGAATCCACTCGTAAGCAAACCAAAATGGTGCATGAAAATTTCATTAGCAGTGCTGGTAAATGTTCTAATCGTGCAACTAACAAGCAAGAATGTACACACACAATTACACTGTGTCGTCTGTTCGCAATAACAATGCATTCGTAATTTCTGTTTAAATAAGTTCTCTTGGTTCTTACTGGATATTTAACTTCAAACATTGTTGCATGTTAACAGATTCTCAGTGTGACAAATTGTACAAGTAGCGTGAAGTGAAAATTGCAAAGACTAAGTTAAAAAGCAGATTATCTGTCAATAAATGGTTTTACATGAGAAATGTGGTGTAAACCTTTACTCTTCCTAGTACGCAGAGTTTCAACTTCAACGCAATTATCATGTGGTATACGTCGGATTCTGTAAGGTCCATTGTAAACTAGAAAGAATTTGTGACTCAAGTGTTTCTTCTTATGTGACAATGAATGAGCTTTAATGAGAACTTTCTGACCAATACATAATTTCTTTGCATTTGCTTTACCGTGTAGTTTTCTCCTTTTGTCTGCTGCAGATTTTATATTTTTAAGAGCCAAATCAATTATGTCTTTGTGTCGAAGTTTACGTGTATTCGGGAAAGGTACAAGCTCTCTGATTCTGTTCGGAGGTTCTACATTCTTCAGTACAAGAGTAGGTGGTAAAGCAGTGGAATCATGAGGCATTTCATTCAGCACATTTTGAAATAAGTGTAAATATCTGTCCCAATGCTGATGCTTTCTGTGACAATAAAGTCTGCAAAGCTTATTGATTTCTTTCATAATCCGTTCAGACGGGTTACAGTGTGGTGAATACAATGAAATAAAAACAGGTTTGATTTTATGATTCCGAAGCATGCGTGACCAAACAGCAGATCTGAATTGCGGTCCGTTATCTGAAATGACTTTACTAATGTGTCCCACTTCACGTAAGAAATTTTTAACAAAGGCGTTGGATACAGACCGTCCAGTGGCTTTACGTAACGGAGTGAAAGAAACAAATTTTGAAGTAAGTTCAACAGCGACTAGAACGTACGCAAATCCATTAGATGTTCTGACAAGCGGTCCCAAGAGATCAACAGCAGCAAATTCTTTTAATTTAGAAGGAATGATAGGAAACAGCGGAGCACGATGGGAGACAGTAGATGGTTTCGCCTTTTGACAAAGTTTACAAATAGACAAGACTCTTCGAATTCTCTTTTCCATATTGTTAAAATAACAAGTCGTTCGAAGAATATGATAACATTTTCGTGGACCAAAATGTGCGTAGCTGAAATGAATGTACCAAATGAGCTTATTAACAAAATCGTCTGGAATGCAAAGTACCCATAGCTTGTCATCAACAGTGCAGCGTTTGAAGAGTATGTTGTTTCTAACCAGGTAATAATGCCGAATCTGAGTGTGTGTCTTTTCATGCCATTTACTTTTGATGACTTTCCAGATCGGATCTTTATCTTGTTCATGAGCAATGTCCTTTAAAGATGTGGTGATGAAGTTTTCAAAGGCGACTTTCTGAATGTAAAGAATACTGAAATTTTTCTCGAGGTTGCCTTCTGTGTTACTTTTCTCAAGCCCAGCCGGTGCGCGTGACAGCGCGTCCGCAACAATGTTCTCCTTGCCGGGAATGTAGACTATTGTGAAGCGGAATTCTTGCAGAAACAATGCCCAACGTTTTAACCTATCATGATTTAATTTTGAAGACATAAGAAATTGTAATGCACGATGATCACTGTATACTTTTACGTGCTTACCAGAAAGAAAGAAACGGAATTTGTTAAATGCCCAAACGATAGCTAAAGCTTCTAATTCAGTAACGGAATAATTTTTTTCAGATTTTGTTAGCACTCGGCTAGCAAAAGCAATTGTTTTCTGAACAGTAGTGTCATTTTCTATGGCTTCTTGAAATAAGTGGGCACCAAGACCGACTTTAGAAGAATCTGTGCTAAGGCAGAAATCTTGTGACAGATCTGGATGAGCTAGTATTGGCGCGTGAAGTAACGCTTCTTTCAAAGAACTGAATTCCAACTGTGCTTGTTCGTCCCAGTTCCAAATAGTATTTTTTCCAGTGAGAGAACAAAGTTTTGGTGTAACTAGAATTTGCATATTCAGAAAACGACGGTAAAAATTTACGAGACCTAGAAAACTACGGACTTGTTTTTTTGTGGATGGAACTGGAATGGCTCTGATTGCTTCTAACTTTTCAGGATCTGGCTGAATGCCTTCAGAAGAAATAATATGTCCCAAAAACTTCACCTTTGACTTACCGAATTCAGACTTTTCCAAGTTAACTGTAATTCCAGATTCTGCAAAAATACGTAACAAACTGTTGAGGATGCGGTTATGTTGTTCCCATGAAGCTTCAGCTATTAGAATATCGTCCACATATAAGGTGATGTGACGTTTTAAGAACTCAGGTAATATGGAATTTAACCCACGAATGAATGCTGCCGAAGAAATGTTCAAACCAAAAGGAAGTTTCCGAAACTGATAACAAACGCCGAAACAAAGGAAAGCTGTGTATTTTCTGCATTCTGGATGAAGTTCGATCTGATAAAAGCTGGATCTGAGATCAATGGAAGACAACACTTTTACACCATTAAAATTTTGAAGAAGTTCTTCCATCGTCTGTGGCCTATCTGTTTCAGGAATGATGATAGTATTGATTTGTCTCGAATCTAAGACAAGCCTGATCGATCCATTTTTCTTCTCAACAACATGTAACGGATTGTTGTATGAGCTTACTGCAGGCTCAATAATGCCCTCGTCAAGCATAGATTGTATTTCTGTTCTAACACGGTCCCTATAATGTGCTGGAATTACATATGGTCTAACACAAAATTTAGTATGCTCACGAACACGAAATTGGTATTGAAATCCCTTGATTGTTCCTGTTTTGTGAGTAAAAACTGTGGAATGTGCTTGTAAAATCTCAAAAAGGTCCTGCCTATCAGTGTCATTACAATTCTCAATTGTTTGAATTTTATTCTGAATTAACTCATTAATTTCAAATATGCCGTCAATATCATCCCTGTCAGTACTTGCAGAGTGATTGTTAGTGTCTAGTTCCGTAGAAAATTCCGAACTGTTATCTAACAGAAGGTAAAGCCGATTAATTTCCTCATCATGGTTTGAGAGCCAGTCTTCAAATTTCAAAGCTATTGACTTACCTTCTTTCTCTAAACTTATTTCAGCATCGTTAAAGCTTAAGATTGCTTTGTATTCATTCAAAAAGTCTACTCCCAGTATAATTTCCGTCGACAATAATGGAACAATAAGAAAGTTCATAGAGAAGCTGTGGCTTTGGCAAAAGAATTCTAAATTGGTTTGTTGGCGTACATCTACACTTTTTCCAAAGATTGCACCTTGTAATTTAATCTTACGTAACGGAAGTGTGGGGCAATCGTTCGCTTTGTTGCATTTGCTAAAAGCTGTTTCACTAATTACTGAAATGGGACTGCCAGAGTCAAGTACTGCCGTAAATTTTACGTCATTTACAGTAATGTGAATCACAGGATATGCAATGTTGTTATGTTTTACGTCGTGTTCCTGGAGTAAGATGTCCCTAATGTCTTCCATTTTTACGTAATTACTAGCTACGGCAGCTCCGTCGTCAGTTTCATAAGTACGTCTTGTGGCTGCCAGTGGTGTGAGTCATCGCCTATTGTCTCTTTGTTGGCGCGCGTCGTTATTGGGATTTGGAGGCCTAACTTCCACAAATTCGCCTTGCCCAGAGGGCCCAGCTCTGTTTAAAACTCGCCAGTTCTGATGCAATTCAGGTCTGTCGTTACGATCATATCGTCTGTCGTCATGTCGGTAGGTTCGATAGTTTCTTTCTTGTCGGTCATGTGGTGGAGAATTTCTGCCTGAGTCGTAACTGCGTGCTGGACCGTTGCGTCTAAAGTTATTCTGTCTCCCTTGATAATAGTTATATTGGTTCCCATATTGTCTGTTTCTCTGATTGTCTCTGTGATAGTCATTACCGCGGAAAGGTGATCTTTCCCTGTAACTATTACTCTGCCAGTGGTTGTCATATGGGTGGTGTCTGTTTTGGTCACGATTTACGTTGTAAGAATAGGTTTGTCGTGGCCATTTATTGTTTCTGTCGTCACGGAATTGAGACGGATGTGACCTGTAGTGATTGTTTTCCTGTTTTCGCATCCCGCGACTGTCTGTGTCAATTTCCAGTTCTTGTAACAATCCCTGAAAAGCTTCAATGTCGTCTTTGCAACGTCCTGCCAAAATAATATGTCGTAAATGTTCAGGCAGTTTGATTAAGCAAATGCGGATGAGTTCTGAGGGGCTGTATGGGTTTGATAGGTACTGATTCTTGTGCAACATGTCTTCAAAATATTTGACAAGACTGGAAAATTCAGATTGTTCAAAGTGTTTCATCATCATGATGCTATGTTTTACGCGGTCTTGTGTGGCTTGAGACCAATATGCTGAGAGGAAGGCATGGTAAAATTCTCCTTCACTGTGGCAATCGTGAATGACCGATCGCATTCTTACAGCTGGTTCATTCTCTAAGTAGCCACACATAAATTCTAACCTGTGCTCCAATGACCAGTTGGGAGGGAAACAATGAGAGAATTGATGGAGCCATGCTTGTGGATGAATGTCGTTGCCAGAATTCTTAAATGTTTTGAATTTACGTGTAGTAATGAACAGCTTATAGTCAAAATCATCGTGTCGGCGAGTAGCATGTCGGTCATTGTCACGTCGTTTCGGCGGTTCCATCTCAAAATTCGGTGTACCTTGCCAATTTCTTTCATAATTACCGAAATGCCCTGTGCTATTATTTTGTGGCTTTTCCGTATTTCTAAGTTCCTCTTCCCGTGTTGGAGCGCGAGTATCCTCTGAAATATGTAATTCTTGTATTACCTGTGTCAACTGATCTTGTACTTCCCGGATTTCTCTTTTGTACTGTGTATTGATTTGATTTTGATTTTGTTTGAATTTTCTAATTTGTTCATACTCTTCTGTGTCAGTGAAGGCTACGGGTCTTGTGTCATTCAGATCATCATCTACCTTTGTAGATAAGTTAGTGACCTGATCCGAAAGTTCAGCTACTTTCTCCGATAGTGAACACATTTCCTCAGCGTGTTTTTCTGAACCAAGTTTCAGAGTGTCCATTTGTGTTGAAATCGAATCTACTGTGTTCTTTAAGTTTTCCTGAGTTTTCGCCAGTTGCGTAACCGAATCGGTAGATGCAACTGAGTCAATTTTAGCCCACAAGGTCTCATGATTTTCATGAACAATGGTTTGCAGCTCTTTTATGGCTGCTTCGTGATTCTGTAATGCATTTTCATGCCGCGAAAAAATAGGCTGAAAATGCTCACAAATTTGTGTTTTTACGTCATTACAGACCTTTTGACATTTCGATTCAATGTTATGTAACTCAGCAGTTAAATCTTCACGTGTTTGTTCGAGAGTTTGTTCCAATGAGTCTAACTTTTGAAGATTTTGTTCCATCGTGTCTAACTTTTTAAGATTTTGTTCCACTGCGTCTAACTGTTGCTGTGTTTGTCTCTGGTGTTGTTCCATTGTGTCTAACTTCTGAAGCTTTTCTCCCATTTGTTGCATTAATTGTAATAACAATGCATTGGTGTCTGAAACATTTTCCTCAGTGCTTTTCGGCAGTGAATTTGCACCGGCAACATTCACATTTTGACAAGCTGAAAATGTGTCTTGACTTACTTGAGAAAACGGTGAGGACGCAAAACCTGAATCTACAGTATTTGCAAAATTGTGTCCTATCATTTCGGATTCCTGAGGCGAGCTGTTGCCGACCGATCGATCGATAATGCTTCCCTGTTCACTACCTGTTTCACTGCCTACGCCATTGTTTGACGCCCGCTCCATTTCCCTATGCACAGTTACCAAATTACTACTTTGAACATTAGTAAATTCCTTACTCGGCGGCGCTGATAAGCTACGCTCGTCGTCACTATTATTTCTCAATTTAGCTTGGAGCCTAGTGTTACGTTTTTCACACGCCATTATTGTCACAATATTTCACACGATAACACAGAAAAGCACAATTTGAATAGCAAAAATAAGAGAACACATTAACATAGCACTGAAAATAATATCTAGTTAATTGCAAGCGTAGCTGCGAAATACTTGGTGCAAATCTATATGCATGCCACAACTGTTTTACTGTACAACAATGAAAGACTGCAACTACCAAGGAGATTCTCTCTACAATTACGCGCTAAAGCTACACTAAATACACAAACTACAAGAAAAAATAAGAAGATTCCAGTGAGGTATCCTAGGCTAAGGGTCGACATATGAAACGTCCCCTTAGAACAATTTATACACGACTGTGCTTAACCTGACACACAATAATTTTAGCGCAACGCAATCTGACTATCAAAAATCCCTGCAAAAGAATGGCCCTGAGTAACATTACACTATACCTTTCACAAATAACTTACCTCACAAAAATCTTCATTACTGGAACTACTGCAATACAGCGAGCGCCACTACTGCCAGCTAAATAAAAGATTCAAACTACAGAAGGCACTAACTACTGATAGGGATAGTTAGCAAATGAAAGATATTAATAGAGAACAAACAATGTATTTACCTTAATATTCATAATTGACATCCAGTATTACAAAACTCCGCCATCTCTCTCCCCACATCCACCACTGCTGGCGGCTCACCTCCAAGTGCCCAACGCAATCTGCTGTTCACATCCAGCTATAGCAGTTCATGACAACAATGGCAGGCAACAATGCAAACTAGCCACATACTGCACACAGCACAGCCAGTGATTTTCATACAGAGAGCGCTACGTAACGTTGCCAATAAGAAAACATAAACATCAAACTTACATAAAGAAAACATAAACAGCCTACTTACACAACCTAGCCGGCCACTGTGGCCGAGCCGTTCTAGGCGCTTCAGTCTGGAACCGCAGGTTTGAATACTGACTCGGGCATGGATGTGTGTGATGTCCTTAGGTTAGTTACGTTTAAGTAGTTCTAAGTTCTAGGGGACTGATGACCTCAGATGTTATGTCAAAAAAAAATGGAGCTGAGCACTACCAGACTTAACATCGGAGGTCGTCAGTCCCCTAGAATTTAGAACTACTTAAACCTAACTAACCTAAGGACATCATACACCTCCATGCCCGGGGCAGGATTCGAACCTGCGACCGTAGCGGTCGCTCGGTTCCAGGCTGCAGCGCCTAGTACCGCTCAGCCACACCGGCCGGCTGTTATGTCCCTTAGTGCTCACAGCCATTTCAACCATTTTTAACCCACCAACTACTCTGAGGGATCTACGCCGAATCGCCGTTGAGGAGTGGGACCATCTGGACCAAAAGTGCCTTGATGAACTTGTGGATGGTATGCCACGACGAATTCAGGCTTGCATCAATGCAAGAGGACGTGCTACTAGATATTAGAGATACCGGTGTGTACACAATCTGGACCACCCCCTCTGAAGGTCTCGCTGTATGGTGATGCAACATGCAAGTGTGGTTTTCATGAGCAATAAAAAGGACGGAAGTGATGCTTATGTTCTTTATTCCAGTTTTCTGTACATGTTGCGGAACTCTCGGAACCGAGGTGATGCATAACTTTTTTTTATGTGTATATATGGTCCTCCGCCGCCTGCACTATTTCATCTCTTAAAGCTACCCATTCGTCTTATACCGTATTTTTTTCTTGTTCTAGTGTACTTTTGCCTAACGCACCCTCTGAAACTCTCAAAAAACTCTGGCTCTTTTGACTTAACCAGGTCCCATCTCCTTTATTTAATACATCTTTCTGCAATTTCTTTAGTTTCCTTCTACAGTTCATAGCTAATTAATTGTAGTCGGAGTTCACATCTGCGCCTGTAAATGTCTTGCATTTAAAAGTATGGTTCCGAAATTTCTGTCTTATCATTGCATAATTAATCTGAAACCTTCCAGTGTCTCCTGGTATTTTCCACGTTTACAACCATCTTTCATGTTTCTTAAACCAAGTGTTGGCGAAGATTAAATTGTGCTATTTGGAAAATTGTACTAGGCGGCTTTCTCTTTCATTCCTTTCCCCCAGTCCATATGCACCTACTTTTTGCCTTCCCTTTCTTTCGCTACTATCGAATTTCAGTCCTCCATCACAATATTTTGTCTTCCTTACCTGTCCGAATAATTTCTTTTATCTCTTCGTATATTTCTTCAATTTCTTCATCATCTGCGGAGCTACTTGATATATAAACTTCTAGTGCTGTGGTAGGCGTGGGCTTCGGGTCTGTCTTGGCTACGATAATGCGTTCGCTATGCTGCTCATTGTAGCTTACCAGCATTCCTATTTTCTTATTCATCAGTAAACCCGTTCCAGCATTACCTGCATAAGTTTTCGTATTTATAACCCTGTATTCATCTGACGAGGAATCCTGTTCCTCCTGACACAGGACTTCACTACTCACACTACATCTAACTTCAATGTATCCCTTTTTAAATTTTCTAACCTACCTGCTCGATTAAGGGATCTAACATTCCACACTCCGTTTTGTAGAACGCCAGTTTTGTTTCTCCTGATGACGACATCCTCCTGAGTAGCCCCCGCCCGGAGGTCTGAATGAGGGGGGCAATTTTACCTCCGGAATATTTCACCCAGTAGAACGCCATCATCATTTTGCCACACAGTAGAGGTGCACGCCCGTGTAAAAATTACGACTTTAGTTTCCCTTTGCTTTCAGTAGTACCATGTACTAGCACGGCAAGGCTGTTTTGGTTGATGTTGCAAGGCCAGACCAGTCAATCATCCAGACTGTTGCTCCTGCAACTACTGAAAAGGCTGCTATTTCTCTTCAGGAACCACACATTTGTCTGGCCTCTCAACACATACCGCTCCTTTGTGGTTGCACCTACGGTTCAGCTATCTGCGTCGCTGAGGCACTCAAGCTGAGGCACTCAAGCCACCCCACCGACGACTGAGTCCACGGCTCACTGTGCAAAATATGCCGTTCCAGAGCTTGTGTATGAGCATATCACGACCACCAAATCCATACGCACATTCAAACCGATAAATGGATGCAAAAGGTCTCTAAGGATAAGTGGATCAGCAAATGCGTCCGACCTCTTGTCCATTTACATGTATAACATTCTCTAGGAATGAATAGCGGGCCATTGTACTCCTACCTAGCTGAAATTACACAACAGAAAGTAATGCTGTTCATCAGTATCATAAACGTTGCCAAACATTCACCAGTTGAATAACAACTTAATACCATGTAATGTGTAACTAATTTACCCGTACTAGTTGCTTTATTGTACTCACCATCCATTCAAGATATATGCTGGTATGAATTTTTTATTGCCTCTTATGTCAGGAATCATATCCTCAAGTGTCTCCTAACTTAATATTCACTCTGTTTAACAGAAACGTTATTGTTTTCATTCTGAGAAAGATTGTGCTTAATTTATTAGCTTTTTTAATTTAATTTATTACTTCTTTCCTCGTACAATAACTCCAGTCACTCGAGTTGGTATTACGACATAAAATACACCTAGTGTTGTAAGTCACAGATTCTGAAATCCATTTACATGGATATGAGTGTCCAAATAAACAGAGGAATTTGGTGCATATTTCAGAAAGGTCTGAGAGTCAATTAGGGTGAGGTAGGGTAATTTCAAAGAGTAGGATATTTTGCAGTGGTTTGTTATAACCTTGCTGCGATGAACAAATCCAGTTTAGCGTTTTCTTATTTTGCCAACAGATGGCATGATAATGTCTCCTCGAGCTGTGTTTCATCTGCGCTGTCCCGCTTACACTGGAGTGAACTGGGAAAACATGTTACTGTTGTGTAACTCGTCTCATGGTATAAGCAGGGTTGATCATTCCTTCGTAGTTCTAAATCAATTTTAGAGCTGCAAGTAATATACATTTTATTCGTACACTATAGTTATTATTAGTGCTATATATTTACATAAATAATTTAGTTAATTTATTTTGTGAAGGATGTGAAGCCTGGTACCTAAGGCAGTTAACGTGCAGTTTACGATAATCAGACTCCATCTTGGGTGATTTAACTGGACGACTGTCGACGTTCCTCTTACGACAGTTCTGCGCGTTTCTGCAGGGCGTCTAATGCAAGTACTACTGGAGGCAAGTATTTAACACATATAACTATAAACAAATTTGAATTTCAGCTTATTTCCAAATTACGTAATCTACTGCTGCTAAGCTTCCTGCTAAGTTACCTCCGCTTACAACACAAAAATTATTTATTTCTTTTTGCAAATACATGTCTAACTTCTAGTATTTGGTTCAAAACGGATCTTAAGAAGAAAGCTATTGATAACCAAGGAAAGTGTGTGAAATTGAAACCTTAACATCTCTTGGCTGCAGCTAGACGAGAGAAATATGAAGATATGACAACATATAAAGCATCACAACTACATGGTGTCCACTACAAAACCATCAAGAAGTTTTAGATGGAAAATGAAGACTCCTAACGCACAGAAATGGAAATGCAAAAACTGGGCACGCCGTTTGCATTACCACCTGAAACAGGCCATCGTCTTCTCAGCCACACTGCTGAGCTGCAGGGGAATACATTTTGGATTAGTCGTGCTACAAGTCAGATAACTTCCTTACGATTTAGCGCATCCCAACAAACACAGCATATATTTAATCCTTCAAAACTGTTGGTGATTAAAAATCAAATAACGTTATTGTTCGAATTTTAGAACTCCAGAAAATGTGTAAGAACTGTTGAAGGTTCCTAATGGATCACAATAAGAGGAGCAAAAAGGACTCGTTGACCAATTGTCTCAATGTAGTTCCAAGCGAGCGACCATCCAGCCCATCAACACCCAATTCTGAAATCTTAAACAATGCCCCAGATGTTGCAGGCAGTTCGTCCAAACAACAACGACAAGGCGACATGAAAGATGACGATTGAAATTGTGGTATTTGCTTGAAAACTTGCTCACCTGATGTGAAGAAAAGAAACAGGTGCAAAATATAAGAGGACGACGACATTACAATAATTCCGACGTGGTCTGTCCGCCCCATTAGTTGAATAGTCAGCACGCTGGATTGCCACGCACGGGGACTCGGGTTCTATTCCCGGCTGGGGCAGGAGATTTTCTCCCCTCAGGGACTGGGTGTTGTGCTGTCCTCATCATCATTCCATCCCCACTGTCGACGCACAGGTCGCCCAATGTGGCGTCGCACTCAATAAGACCTGCACTTGGCGGCCGAACTTTCCGACTGGGAACTCCCGGCCACTGACGCCATGCGCTTATTTCTATTTCCGGCGTGGTCCTATCCTGGACTACAATAAGAGCAAAATAAGCTTCAGACACAGACCGAATGCTGTTTTGACTTAATAACCTATCATGACAACTGCCAAAAGCTTACAAAAAGGAAACTGTCTGCATATATGACAATTTTTGTGAACGTTTCACGACTAAAGATAGGGACTGCTGCAGCATGCAGAATGAAACTTTATATTGCGTAGTTACCTTACCACTATTAAGATTGATGACTGGGTGTTGTGTGATGTCCTTAGGTTAGTTAGGTTTAAGTAGTTCTAAGTTCTAGGGGACTGATGACCATAGATGTTAAGTCCCATAGTGCTCAGAGCCAGAGCCACTATTAAGATTTCTCCTAGCAACTGCAAAATCACTATTTAAAAAAGAATCTTAGGTTTCAGAATGTTCTCTGCTAATGTAAGAAGGACCGGTTTCTCCCGGATAAGGCATCATCAGGTTATTTGAAGATATAAGGGGACGACAACTTTTCAATAAATCCGGCATGGTCCTATCTTGGACTACCAAAATAGCAAAATAAGCTTCAAAAACTCACCGAATGAAATTATGTACAGCAAATTAACGTAACCCACGTTAAAAAATCAAAAATTTTCTGCACCGAATAAAACGTACTAAAATGCAACCTATGTGGAAAAAATATTAAAAATTAATTAAATAAAATCACCAGGATCTGGCATGAATAGAGAGCGAAGGAGAAACCAAAATGTGCGTTATTACCTCATGGAGGCAACGACTGGCATAGCAATTCAAAACAGGACCTCTTACGTAAACTGTAAACACAGCCGGAGACCTGTCCGTATTCACATAGTGCATGATATGAATTATGGGAGCTGATAAAAATATGGGCTACTAGTAATGACCACGACGGGAAATTAGAGAAATAAGGTGTCATACGGAACTTTACCGACAGTCATGTTTCTCATGTGCCAATCGAGAATGGGACAGGAAAGGGAGGAAAGATAGTAGCACCAAAATACCCCCCGCCACACACCATATGATGAAAGGGAGGAAAGATAGTAGTACCAAAATACCCCCCGCCACACTTGCTTGTAGGGTATGTATATACATGTATGTATATACATGTCTAGCAGCTCTCATAAGAAAAATCTTTATTTTTTATTTTTTACTTTTTTATTTATTTAATTTTTTTATTTATTTGCAAACGTCTCAGCTGTATCATCTAGGTTTAATTGACTAGCCAACATGTATTCCGAGACAAGTACATATAAATGTGATAAACCTAAAATGGGATTATGTGAATCCAAACAGCGATACAGCAAGAGCTGTGCTTAGCTATTGCTGAGTGGGCGCGAAGACTCCAACGGAGAATTCAATTACACCAGTAATTGGAGCAGTCGAAGAAACAGTAAGCAGAGAAGGCACCAAGGAACATCGTTTTTTGTATGTTCCAAGGCAGAGCAGCGAGGTCAATCGTATGAAAGATAAAATCATTCATAACGAACGGAAATCCCCTCTCCATAACTCGGTGCTTCTGACAGTAAAGGTGATATTCGTCTCACCACCAATTAAAACTTCTACAATTCAGACTCATTTTTCGTACATAAACGATTGTTAAAATATTTAATAAATGTGGCTCATTGACTCGTGACAGCAGTCTTATCCCTGCTTTCTCTCCCTCTCGATGACCTAGATCAGGGGTTCCCAACAAAGTTTTCTCGAGGACCCCCTCATCAACCATGATTGGTACCTTCTCATATTACAGTATCACGTACCTAAAAAAGCCAAATTAAGAGTCTTTTTATACGTGCTTAAAACTGCTCATGCAGGATATGGCCAAAACAAAAAATCTGTTATCATACGAAATATAATTAATATATTTTTTTATTCTTGCGGACCCCTATGGCATACTCGCGGACCCGTGGGGGTCTGCGGACCACCTGTTGGGAACCACTGACCTAGATACAAGAAGACCACTGGGTATATTCCGGTAGAGGGGTCGATCCATCGGATTTTTGGAGAAGAAGTGGAACAGGTGGCCTAATCATTCAGAAGATTTTACCCTGAAGGGGTCTACACTGAGATGACATAAGTATTGGGTACCTCCTAATATCGTGTCACACCCCATTTTGCGATACTACCGTCATCTGTTTATGTGCATATCGCTATCCCATGACTTCTCTCACGTCAATTATAAGTCTGCATCTCATAAGGCCTTACAGCGACTGCAACAAATTCCAAAACGAAAGCAGAGAGCATCGCGCATTCTCCAAAGCCCCCGACAACTTTGGGTCTACTGTACCATCAAGGGAGACGCCGAAATTTGTATCCAGAGGCCGAATAACGCAACAAGCTCCACTAACGAATGGAAACACTGTTAGGTGCGAGATGAAAGCCCGTGCGACTGCTCTGCCTCGGTACACAAGTGGCCGCCGCGCTGCCCTAAACCTCAACCTCAACCTCAGTGCCGGACCCAGCTGCTGCCGGTCGGCTATGCTCTGCCCGCTGTCACCGTAACTGGAGCCATCGACCCGGTCCGCAGACTTGGCTACAGCTGAAAGGCCCGGCCTGCCAGCGACGGCAAAATTTCCGCGCAAGTTAAAGCGAGCAGTCAGTGGCTGCAAACTTTGCCTGCGAAATTTGCTCGCTGCGCTCGGTGGATGTTAATTAATTTCCGCGTGACTATAATTATCGATAGGAGCGAGACCGACTGGGCGGATAAATTGAAACATGACGGCCGACGGCGCCCACATTGCAAATTAAAAGTGTAGCGTTTACCTTATTTAACATCCAGTTAAAAGCTGCAGACTCTGAAGAGTGGGGTGTTTAATCATTTCTGAGAGTGCGCTTCCCTTGTCCCCCTGACGGAACGGACGGTATTCATAAACTTCAGAGTTTGGGCTCGCGAAGGTGCACTAAAACGATCAGCGGTACTGGATGGTGAAGACAAAAAGTGATTTTCAACCTACTCCTCATTGCTCATTGTATTAGATGAATGAATGGAAATACTGTTCTCTGGCGTGGTGAAAAACGCTCCTCCTACAAACTCAGTGGAGAATTTCTACCTGTTTTAATTTTTAGGCACACAACTATCACTCCTCGTCCTGTTGCCTCTAGATTCATCGACTCTACTAATTTTAGTTATACTTTTGATCATATCTATTGTGAGTTTGAGAGAACAGCTCGGACAGTTTAACATCCTGTTCAAAGCCGCTGAATCTGAAAAGTGGAATATTTAATTATTTGTGAACGTGCCATTACCTAGTCAACCCCCCCCCCCCAAAAAAAAAAGAAAACTATGTTATTCTCAAACAAAATTTTCATATTGCACTGCCACATATCCATACGCAGCAAGTCAGTATCGATTTCAGCGGAGCCGGCCGGGGTGGCCGAGCGGTTCTAGGCGCTACAGTCTGGAACCGGGTGACCGCTACGGTTGCAGGTTCGAATCCTGCCTCGGGCATGGATATGTGTGATGTCCTTAGGTTAGTTAGGTTTAAGTAGTTCTATGTTCTAGGGGACTGATGACCTGAGAAGTTAAGTCCCATAGTGCTCAGAGCCATTTGATCCATTTTTTGAATTCAGCGGAATTAGGATATTTGATACATAATGACTAGCATCAAGCATACCCAGAGCCTTTTGTAATAAAATCTCCTGGTTTTTATATCGTTTGCCGCTGTTACCATTGCATATGAGAATGTACGACGGCTCTGGTATCCAAAAATTTGCTCTGTCGCTGCATCTACGATACAGTATCATTCTTTCTGCGTTACAAACCGATGTCAAAAACTACTGGAATGTAGTTGTAGAACAAATTCACATGCAACTGAATACAATCTTAAAGAGATTATTTCTTCTCCCCCTTGATTACATCAGTGACTGGTTTCGGTCCAACATGAACCATCCTCAGGTCATATTGTATCGGTGCGAAATGTATTTCGTTCAACAATCAGCAAAATTTACATGCTACGTCAAGGATGAAATTGTTGTCCTCTGTAGCATGAATATTTTCTGGATAGTTGGACGACTTACACTTGTAACTGATACAATTAGATCTACGATGATTCATGTTGAAGTGAAACCAGTCGTTGATGTAATCAAGTGGGACGACAAAAATCTGTTTAAGAATGTATTCCATTTCATGTGAATCTGTCCTACAACAAAATTTTAACAATTAATGCAATCAAGATAGACAGTAACAGAATTGTGGATTTTCTCCAGAGACATTACCTCACTTTTTGTGCCCGACAGCAAAATATGTATAAAAATCGTACAAACTGTATACTCTCTCAGTTAAGAGCAATGTGGATGTTACCATTGGCGCACTAGCCCTTCCCCCGCCTCCACACCCACACACACGTACACACACAACACTAATCTAGAGTATAGTGTGTTTGTTATTTGGGGAATTTTTATATATTTCTAGATGTGATTGCCGGATATTCCGCAACACGTCTCGTTTAGCCAGCTGTAGCATCTATAAAATTTACTTTTCATGTATAGAATATAGTTCTTGTGGTGAGATCATATGCTGCCAACGTTGTCCGCCCTGCGCTGGGAAGCTTTTACACATTAACCATACAATTACGATCTCTACCTCTGTGATTCCAATATTTAAAACCATTGAAGAAAGGCTTTTTGGCCGCCGATTTGCTTCGGTCGAAATAGTAGACGCCCGGCACAGTCATAGTTTCGTAGGCAACTGCGAACATTTGTCCATTAAGGCACTGAAAGTCCCGTCTCACAGTGAGATAAACGTACTAACAGTTACGGCGATTACTTTTGATAAAATAAAAATGTAAGTCGCCGGTATTTTGGTCAGCTAACATGTTACAATTATCAATTAAAAGTCATCAGTTATGATAATTAGCACAGATGTTTAATCAAGAGAGATCGATTATTGAGAGAGGTGTCAGTTTATTAACGAAAATGGTCGATAGTGGCTGACTTTTCCCTGATAAAATACAGTGGCATGCGCAGGGAAAATTAAATGTTTCGCTGGCGGTAGCAACGAAGGGGCAGGGAACGTCCGTAACGGTTGTGTCGGCAGCGAAACTGCTCCCCCCCCCCCCCCCCCTTCACCATCTCAGTGAAGCCGGACCAAGGCGAGGTTACAGTTATAGTTCGGTGATCGTGTAGCTGTTGGCCATGCCAAAGTGAGGTTGCGAAACGATGCCATTGGCCTCGAAGCTTCTGGAAGCGCTGTGTAGGCTGGCGACCGGTTTCACGTCCTACATGGGTGGGAGAAAATCATTTCGAATGGAGAGCCGTGATTGACTGGGTCCAAAACGGGCAATGGAGTAACGGAGACTTGGTAGCGAGCGTGCAACAGTGTAGCGAGAGGAGGCAAGCAGAACAGTCACAGAGCAAGTCTACCTTGAGACGTTGCTGGCTATGTGTCCAGTGTCTAATCTCTGTCTTACCTAGTACAGTGCTGATTGCACTTCTTGAAGTACGAGCAGTTTGTTTCTCTGTAGAGGGATTAACAGGCGCCTTTAGTACAGAGAGGTGCTCATTTACGCTCGTGCACTAGAGACACATTTCGGCTCCTGCCCAGTGTAGGCAAGCAGACTGCAAAGCGACTGCGATAACTGAGTATCTTCAACCATGGGAGTGTTTGGGCGCAATAAGTTGTTCATTGTGGAGCCATATCTATTTTCTTGACGCCACGCTGCATCTCCATGGCGCCGCCAGTCTTCTACGACGCGTAAAATCCACACTTTGCTGATCACTTGGGTGATATTTGCACATCGAACTAGTATAGGGTATAGTGAAAGTAAACACATAAAGTTCCACTAGTTCGTCTGGCTGCTAGAGCTCTTCGCCTTGGATATCTCACGGCGTACACCATGGCTGCTTCAGTGGGATCGTGTCGGCATTCGCCGAGCATCAGCAACATGTCAACGTCCTCGTTGTTCGTGTATGGCATCCTCAACCGATGTCAATAACTATGGTATACTGAGCCCCGTATGTTTGTGTGGCTCGAACTGTTGGGTATACGTCCGTGTGCGGCTACCGTCGCCAGTCTTAACAGCGCATCGAGTAAGGTTCTCGCTCCGTGACACCGGCGACGTTACAACTCGGTCGCACCACATTTAGAGGGAGCATTGCGTCATGCACAGCGTGTGTGGTATCTGCCCCTGAAACTTTCAAGGGTTGTAGCTCACAAACTAAAAGTGATAGGAGTTTAAATTGATGTATACACAGCTGGTGTTACCGATACCAGTGCATGAAGAAACAATGATCGTTCCTTTTAAAAAATCGTATCTTTTTACTGATAACTCTTTGGAT
Organism: Schistocerca cancellata; assembly: GCF_023864275.1. Classification (NCBI taxonomy): domain Eukaryota; kingdom Metazoa; phylum Arthropoda; class Insecta; order Orthoptera; family Acrididae; genus Schistocerca; species Schistocerca cancellata. Next base: position 654,899,080 of record NC_064628.1, read on the forward strand.
AATAACACAATTAACTATGTTCATAACTGCGAAAACAGTGTACCGTTTCTTATGGTGACCTACCGCAATAAATATTTACGACGCCTATTACTTCGTAACTTACAGAGGCAAACACATTTATATACAGGGTGACCCATTGATCGTGACTAGGCCAAATATCTCACGAAATAAGCATAAAACGACAAAAACTACAAAGAACGAAACCTGTCTAGCTTGAAGGGGGAAACCAGATGGCGCTATGATTGGCCCGCTAGATGGCGCTGACATAGGTCAAACGGGTATCAACTGCGTTTTTTTAAATAGGAACCCCCATTTTTATTACATATTCGTGTAGTACATAAAGAAATATGAATGTTGTAGGTGGACCACTTATTTCGCTTTGTGATAGATGGCGCTGTAATAGTAACAAACATATGGCTCACAATTTTGGACGAACAGTTGGTAACAGGTAGGTTTTTTAAATTAAAATACAGAACGTACGTACGTTTGAACATTTTATTTCGGTTGTTCCAATGTGATTCATGTACCTTTGTGAACTTATCATTTCTGAGAACGCATGCTGTTACAGCGTGATTACCAGTAAATACCACATTAATGCAATAAATGCTCGACATAATTTCCGTCAACCTCAATGTATTTGGCAATACGTGTAACGACATTCCTCTGAACAGCGAGTAGTTCGCCTTCCGGCATGTTCGCTGACGCATGTTGTCTGGCGTTGTCGGTGGATCACGTTAGCAAATATCTTTCAACTTTCCCCACAGAAGGAAATCCGGTGACGTCAAATCCGGTGAACGTGCCGGCCATGGTATGGTGCTTCGACGACCAATCCACCTGTCATGAAATATGCTATTCAATACCGCTTCAACCGCACGCGAGCTATGTGCCGGACATCCATCATATTGGAACTACATGGCCATTCTGTCATGCAGTGAAACATCTTGTAGTAACATCGGCAGAACATTACGTAGGAAATCAGTATACACTGCACCATTTAGATTGCCATCGATAGAATGGGGGCCAATTATCCTTCCTCCCATAATGCCGCACCATACATTAACCCGCCAAGGTCGCTGATGTTCCACTTGTCGCAGCCATCGTGGATTTTCCGTTGTCCAATAGTGCATATTATGCCGGTTTACGTTACCGCTGTTGGTGAATGACGCTACGTCGCTAAATAGAAGGCGTGCAAAAAAATCTGTCATCATCCCCTAATTTCTCTTGTGCCCAGTGGCAGAACTGTACGTGACGTTCAAAGTCGTCGCCATGCAATTTCTGGCGCATTGGAATATGGTACTGGTGTAATCGACGTTGATGTAGCATTCTCAACACCAACGTTTTTGAGATTCCCGATTATCGCGCAATTTGTCTGCTACTGATGTGCGGATTAGCCGCGACAGCAGCTAAAACACCTACTTGGGCATCATCATTTGGTGCAGGTCGTGGTTGACGTTTCACATGTGGCTGAATACATCCTGTTTCCTTAAATAACGTAACTGTCCGGCGAATGATCCGGAATCTTGGATGATGTCGTCCAGGATACCAGCATACGTAGCACACGCCCATTGGGCATTTTGATGACAATAGCCATACATCAACACGATATCGACCTTTTCCGCAATTGGTAAACGGTCCATTTTAACACGGGTAATCCATCACGAAGCAAGTACCACCCGCACTGGCGGGACGTTACGTGATACCACGTGTTTATACGTTTGTGACGATTACAGCGCCAATCACAAAACGAAAAATGTGGTCCAACAAAACATTCATATTTCTTAACGTACTACACGAATATGTAATAAAAATGAGGGTTCCTATTTAAAATAACGCAGTTGACATCCATTTGACCTATGGCAGCGCCATCTAGCAGGCCAACCATAGCACCATCTGGTTTCCCCGTTCAAGCTAGACAAGTTTCGTTCTTTGTAGTTTTTTCGTTTGATGCTTATTTCGTGAGATATTTGGCCCGGTCACTATCAATGGACAACCCTGTAAATAAATACAATATGTAAAACTATATGCACTGTGATTTGGGGTGTGTTCACAGTTCTGCATTAGAATGTACAGTGCTTACGTGTAACTTAGTTCTGTGACTTCACAGAATGTTACTAAATGTTTCTTCCTCGTAGAGTTGTGAATAAGGCAGTGTGGAAAAATTTTTCGTTTCTGAAATCTGTTTTTTCGTTTGAAATACTACTCTGATCGTTTTTCATGTGAGTAAAGTTTTCTATTTCTGCTAGAATGTTTAAGATTTTTCTCTATAACGGCAATGTGGGAAACTGACATGGACTGTGTTATGTCTGACATTGACATTTTGTTCACTAAGATGTGTACTGAACGATGATAGATTATTTTCAGTATTATATGTGTGTTCATGAAATCTCTTTTTAAAATATCTTCCTGTTTGACAGACGTCTAATTTATCAAATCCATATATTTTAATTTTTTAACTTCCAGATTGAGAAAAGTTAGTGGGTTGTTCTAGCGAAAATTATATATGTGTTCTTTCGTGTTCAGTAACATGAATCCGATATTTTGGTTTGTTAACTATAGGGAGTCGGAATTTTATCTAATACTTGTCCCCAATAAGGTAAGAAAATGTATTTGACCTTCTTTCTATCTTTTATTGGAATAATTATAATCTCTATAAGGCATTTACAATTTTCCCACCAAAAAATAGTAGCAGGGCATGGAAATTTATTGCTAGGGTATACTATGAGGAGAAACTGGAGAAACAGATATCATGGAGTGGATTTTTTGGCAGCTTAAGCAGTTACTTTTGTTGCTGTTAGGAGTGTGACTGCAAAATTGATTGTAAAATTGCCAAATTATAGCAAAATTATAAATAATTCGTTCACGTTATAACAAAATTGTAACAGACTGAACATATTACAGCAAAACTGTATCGACTGGAAGTCATATCTGAGGAGAATTCTAAGTGGGCAGCATGGATAGTAGCGCAAATGAAGAGAGTGGTGCAGTAGTGTAAAGAGTGTGCACAGTCTTCGTGAATAGTAGGTTTGTAAAGTCTATTTCTGAGGATGCCAAAGGTTTTCGTAGCCGTAATGAGTTGGTAAAGAATGGGATGGCCTCTATTATTCAAGAAATAAATGAGTGGGCCTGCATTTAACGCTTATGTACTTACTAAATTCTCCAAGTTCATTTCTGCAAAACATGCCATCAAGGCAAAAATACCAAATCCCCTACACAAGAATGACAGCAAGAGGAATACTGGTAAAAATCAGTAAGGTCACACTGGAAACTATTTCAAGGAAATGTAAAACTCCTGTGGCTGGTGGGGGGCCCCTTCGCTCGCAGCACTTCCCCTCTCCCGCTGATCATATATTGCGCAACAGCTACGCAACTGTACCGCCATAGCGAAGTGGCAGCGGCGCTACAGTAATCAAGTTTTTTTTAAAGGATTAAGGATAAGGAAGGGAACTTTTTTAAATTTCTATAATAATGGTTAAGATCTCCAACGAGTTTAATGTGTGCACAGTTGCCACCACCTTGTGAAGTAGAATTGGATGACGCTAAAATAGCTGTAATTATAGATAAGCTGCCCCAGATATTGTGCTAGCTATGTCTATACGACTATTACCTTATGAACCAGGATATAATGCAAAATTTTGCTGGTATTTTTAACATGATGGACATACATGATTAACTATGATCAAATAATGACTTCTGTGTGCAAGGAGCCTACTATGGAGCCATTACTGTGATTCTTAACAATGATAAGATTAATGTTGCACAAATGTCTGATGCAAGTGCGCTGCCTGCAATGACTGCTGGTTGCATAAATAACATATAACGAATTTCATATGAACATATCTGATGGTTATGGTGATAATGAGACATAAGGCAAGTGGGATATTTAGGTGTATTCTCTTAGAACCAGGAAGTTACCTTGATTTTATACTTAGGATAACTTGGTTATGACATCAAACAATTGAAAGCACACCAACTAGAAATATCAAGGTAATTCTGGGAGATTTCAGTGTAAAAGCAAGAAGAGAAGAATTCAACACACCAGCTATAGGAAGGAACAGTTTGCATGACGAGACCAATGAGAATGGTCAGAGAATGACCAACAGCATCTCACTGAATCTGAGAGTAAGTTCGACTTACGTCAAACATAGGACAATACGTAAGGGAGCATGCTGCTCACTGGATGGAAGAACTACCAACAATATAGCTCACATCCCAGTGGACCAACGCTATGGCCATAGAATCAGGGACATCAGCTCGTGTAGAGAAGCTGACTACACATTAGATCAGTTCCTCATTGGTTGTAGACTTAAAATGATATTCATCTGCATGGAAAATAAGAAGGAGGAGAAACTAGAACCTCCTTTGAATGTTAGGAAACTATGAGGAAGTGAAATTAAAGGACAATATACTATGGAAATCAAAAGGCGTCTTGAGGCTTTAGAAAATCGAATAGCAAGAGAGAATGTAGATGTGGAAAGAAATAAAGGCCGTGGTACTGAGTGTGATGATGTTAGGAAGAAAGAAGAGAGTGAAGAAGAAAAATGTTTCAACAAGATATGCTACAAGGTTTTATAAAAGAGAAAGAAGATGAGGCAGGGCTGACTTGGTGATAAGGAGAATGAGCTGAAGAGGGAACATTTTTCAACATCAGAAGGGAGATGAAGCGGCTGTGAACAGAGAAGAGACTGTATCTCACCAGTTTATTAGAACAAATTGAGGCACAGAATCAAAAAACAAAAAACAAAAAAAAACAAAAAAAACAAGGCAATTTTTCCAGTGCGTCAAAAGTCGGAAACGTTGAGTTCAGAGCCCAACCCTTCTCATTAGGAAAAAGAACGGCAACTTGATAAATGGCAATGAAAAAATTATAGAAACATGGAGAGATTACTTCCCAGGATTCTCGAATCGCCCAGACACAGATTAGATGTACCTGCAGACACCATGGACGAATGGGAAGATCAACAACGTTAAGTGAATGAGGAAGATTCGAAGACTGCAATCAAAAAACTCAGAAACAACAAGGCCCAGACATGACAGAATAGCAGGAGAATTAATCATAGAGTGAGGTGAGAGCTTTCACTTACGGATTTATAAACTGATTCGGTTATTACAGAAGAATAAGGCATTGCCACAAGAACGTAAATTGGCCATAACATGCCTGATACATAAGAAGAGAAGAAAAATGTAATGTGGTAACTACAGAGGCATTAGCTTAATGAATGTAACACACAAGGTACTGTCTATTTTTTATCCTCCGAAAATTACAATCATCCATAGAACCATCACAATTTTGAGGTGCAATAATTCAGGAGAATAGTCGTTTCCGCCATATCTGATCAGAACAAATCAGGTAGAACTGACACATTTTTAAGCTGCTGTAACTCAGGACAGGGATCGTTTCACCCACATCTGATTAGAACAAATCATGAACCTCGGGGATGGCTGCATTACTGCTTGTTGTTATGAAGTCTTCAATTTGTAAAGACGCACTTACAACTCAGACTTGGTCTAACCAGCACGCAGAATAGTGTGTGGATTACAAAACTTTCGGAACAATGTACTTAAATACGTAATAGGATCAGCCTAATCATTGAGATTGTAAAATAGTGTTCTGAATGGGACAGGTATCTAGAATGGAAAGGAAACCATGAATAATTTCTGTGTTAGGTAGTTAAATAAGTTAATTCGCACTGGCAGATCACTGTGTGTGCTTCCAAAAATTTCAGCTTTGAATAGAAGACTAACAGAACCTTTATAATGGAAACTTATACACAGTCCTACTGATTCAGTGAAATAATTTCTCAATTTCATTGAGAACGTGGATAGGATTCTGTTTTACAGAGTGAAATTAGTTGTAAATAGGGAGATTGGTAGAAATGTATGCAAGCCAACGTAATTGGTGGAAAGATGAGAGGAATTGGTACTGTAGTCAGGATAGATGCTGCAGAAAAGACTGCCCTCCATGACTGGTATACTGTAGTAGTAGTATAAGCAGGCTTTATAGAATTGTACTTGCAGTGCTAAACACGCTAATGAGCATATCTGGTACATGTTGAGATTGCTACAGAAGGAGGTACATAGAGGGGTAGTGGACAGGTTGAAAAGGATGAAGGAGCATTGGAGAGAAAAAGAGAGATCATATGGTAAGAGAAAGGGAAGAGGATATATGAACAGAGACAGGGATAGAGGAAACAGACAAAGTGTAGGCTCAGAGGAGATGAAGAGACAGAGAGCATGGGTAGGAGGAAACAGAGACTGGAGAATGATGTGAATAGGTAGGGGAAGGAAGAAGTGGACATAGAGAGTGAGAGGTCACAATAATTAATTTATTAAGGGATGATGTATGGAAATGCATTTATTCATGCTTGCAGATACAGATAATACTAATAATCCATTTGTTGAATTGTTTGTGGATAGATATTCAACTGAGAAATCTAGAATTTATTTGTACACTCATTGTTCATATATTAATGTTACAGCTAAAATGGTGAACATAAGTGAATTTTGTTAAAGCTATATAGTGTACTGAAGTATGTGGATGAATCTGAAAAGTGCAGAAAATTGCATTTAAAAGTGTATGTTTGTTTGTTGCCTTAACAAGTTTCACTTGAGAGATAAACATAGTGGACACATGGCACACCAATGAATGGTTTTGGTAACCAGATACCTCATGTATTATGGGTCAGTTTCTTTAAGCAATGGCATGTTGCAGTTTTGTTTCAGTATTCGATAGGACATTGCTTGGCTGGCAATAGTGCACAGTACTGCTGGCCATACTCATGGGCAGGACAGCAGTTTTACTAAATACAAGAAACTCATTGAGTCCACATGGAGCCATCAGCAGACAACATTCAGCATCTACAAACGATAGTGTCTAGTGGAATTGAAACGTCCCCTTTTGAACATTTATACAAGACTGTGCTTAAACTGACACACAATATTTTTTAGCGCAACGCAATCTGACTTTCAAAAATCCCTGCAAAAGAATGGCCCTGACTAACATTAATCTATACGTTTCACAAATCACTTACCTCACAAAAATCTTGGTTACTCGAACTACTGCAATACAGCGAGCGCCACTACTGCCAGCTAAATAAAAGATTCAAACTACTGAAGGCACTAACTACTGATAGGCATAGTTAGCAAATGAAAGATTTTGATAGAGAACAAACAATGTATTTACCTTAATAATCATAATATATATGCCATCCAGTCTTACAAATTTCAAGTCTCCGCCATTTCTCTCCCCACATCCACCACTGCTGGCAGCTCACCTCCAACTGCGCAACGCTGCGTGCTGTTCACATCCAGCTGCCACTGCCCAACACTACAATGGCAGACAACAATGCAAACTAGCCACAGACTGCACACAGCACAGCCAGTGATTTTCATACCGAACGCTACGTAACGTTGCCAATAAGAAAACATAAACAGCCTACTTACATAGCCCCCATGCTCCCCACAAAAAATTTTACAAATTGTTTTGGGCAGTGGCCAATAATGATTTGATAAAATTTTTCATAATTACAATAACACAGAAATCAAATGCACACACTTATTAATACAATGTTGGTCAAAAGCAAAAATTTTCTCACAGTCCATAAAGACAGTTCTGATCTTTCATCACAGTAAAACTGCCGTTTCTTTTCTCAAAGTCTGAGCAGTAAAAGACAATGCACATGGAAGTAGTGGATTTCCATGCAGTCTTGAAGTAGTGTTGTCTTTCCAACGGAAAGACAGTGCTGACTCTCGACATGCAGACAGGTAATGGGCCACAACAGAGCAAACCCACAGCAGAGTCATTCGACGTTTTGAAGAATATTGGTAGGTAGGTCATCACAGAGTAGACCCACTGTAGTCCTGGTAGAGATTACGGTATTGGTGGGCCACCAGAGGTGCAGACCCACTGCAGTCCTTGTAGAAATAATGGTACTGGTGAGTCAGCAAAGGTGTAGACCCACTGTAGTCCTTGTAGAAATAATGGTATTGGTGGGTCATCAAAGGTGCAGACCCACTGTAGTCCTCATAGAGATGGCCAGCAGCCATCTGCTGCGACTGTGCAGGTGCACAATCACAATTAAAGAGTCTTGCGGAGAAGATAGCAAGTCCATAAACCACCACTTGTGCACGCACAAAGTTTTTGGAATTGTCCTTAGAACCAGCAATGCTGTTATCCAGTCCCTTGCTGAATTAGTAACACACGTGCAAACACTAACAGTCCCAACTTCTCACATATTGTGCATTACTATGACCAACAGAAATGTGTGCAGTGAAATGAATGCTTACAAGTTATTTAATTTGGTGAACTGGTGTCAATTACAATATTATATCATGAGAATACAATTACAAAGGTACAAAATACATCATTAAAGAACATAACAATACAGATAACATTTGTAGTAATACAGGCTTTACAAAAGAATAGAAATAGCATATACATCAGTGTTACAGGAATTATGACATGAGTACATACATAAAAGATCAGAATAACTTTCGAAACATCAACTTTACACATGAGCATTAAAACAGAACAGAATACATAATGTCTAAACATCATTACAAAGAAAATAACATATTATCAGAAAAATTCTACAACATAACTCTTATTAGCTAAACACATAAATACAGGAAAAACACAAATATACAAGAGTACACAAACACATAGGGGGATAACACAATGGAAAGGATAGGGTTCGTTTTCAGTGTAACATTTGGTACTGCAGTCCAACCCAAAACTTCATTCTATATATCGTCCCTCTTATTTCAACATTTGCTCCAGCCAAAAAAAATCCTTTCCAAGCATGCTTTCTGTATTCTGTTCACATCCTCTTTCAAAAATAGTTTTCTCCACTGTGCACTACTTTTTTTGGCCAAACTATTTTCTTATAGCTTCTTAATGCATTTCTTCCAATTAATCATAGTTAGTTTCTTATATAGTCTACCCCCTCTTAAGCTAACTTAAATCTACTGAGCTCAGATATATATACCAAGGGACGAGGCAATGCAGCAGCACATAACAAATTAACACAAACAGCAAGGACAAAAAAATGAAGATTTGCGAAGCAAGCAGCGTTATAGAAATTAGCAAAGCAATTGCAATATTACAACTAATATAAGGGAATGTGCAGCAAACAAGAAAAATAAATCAGTAGTAAACTGGCTTAGAAGAGTAACACAAAGTCAAATTCAGTAACACTATGCCTGGCAAACAGCAGCAGCAAATGAAATCACTTATATCTAAACATGACATAGCTCAAACAGAAAAAATTACACTAAAGACAACAATGCAGACAAGGGAAATGTATATTCACATCTTAATGTCTATGTAAGTAAAGTGGTGCACCACAAGAAGTTATTCTAGAAAAAAAATTACCAAGTAGTTGAAAAGAAAATTCCATATGCAATTCCTGTGAAGGGAAATGTCTTTGTGCTCCCCCATTTTTGGGAAATGTATTACAAAATTAGTATTTACTGGATCTGTAGACAGAAAATATTTATATTAGCACATCTATAAAATTCTATTTTAACCAATGCTGCAGTGCAGCTAGAAACTAGATATTAAAAAAATGAAAATATGTACAAAGGAAGGCATGAAACATCATTCATTAGCCATATGGCATTTCATAAGGTAGTAAGACATCTCTCAACTATAAAGACAGTAGTCATAATCAGGTGTATAGACATAAAATATTTCTCGTCATTTCATTAGGCATTTCAGTAAATCATAAATTAAGAGCTCCACAGTGTAATCATATGTTTTCAAGTTTGAGCGTGTTGTATTTGGGATGCTTTCTATAAAGGAATGTCAATAGCGAGGATAAGGGCCTCCCATTTTTTTTCTACCTGTGCCTCTGAAAACGCATACACTAATGGCTTTTTCTCCAGGCATCTGACGCAGCTGGGTGCCCATGACGCATTACGTGCAGGTGGTCACTTAACTTTCTTACGGAAATATTTACGACAGCAGTTTCCGCTACAGTGACAGTCTCATATACAAAATTTCACGGGTCGAGAATTTGCGTTGCAAATGTGTAGAAGCAAAATCTTATGAACATAGCAGTGTCCAAAAAAATTTTGCCGGCATTGTGATACATTCACATATTTACACACATTTCATAACTCTTAAAGTACGATTCTTGGTCTCCAACATCCTTTTTCACAAGTCAGAGTCCCTAACCACTATTCATTACTCCTTACCTTATTACACATATTCGTCGACACGTCAATCTCACGACGACACTTCAATATTTCATCATAATAAATACATAGCATAATCAAATTCCTCATATAACATCGGCTTATTGATCATAAACATACCTCAACAGCATAACACACATCGTCGTCATAATAATATCATAACATCTCAGTCAATTCTCAAAATCGTCATAGCTTCCTCCAATAATTAAAAAAAATTCTCTGCTCATGTCAAAAGTGTCATCTGCCTCAAACGTACTTTAAAAATCGTGATCCCATACCAAATATATCATTCAAAGCTCTCATAATATCACAATGGGTCCAAAAAAATATGAACAGTTCACAAAGTACAGACAAAATACAATTTCATAAGTGTGAAGTTATCCAACGGTGTAATTATGTAAACATCTGTCACTGCCGTAGTAAAAAAGTTTGTCTCTCTCAGTTAAATGATCAGATAGCTATGTAATTTATGTGTTAGAGGAATATGATACCGATGTGTAAAGTTGTATAAGCAAATACCATATTAGCTAGGGCTCCTTGTGCTTGCCAAACACATGATACATAAAGTAAGCGCTTACCCCCCTGAGGATTAATGTAATTATACCCTCAGGTGTTACAGATTACAAGAATGGAATGAAATGTATTACGGAAAACTTTCTTTGTAATCAAAAATCTTTAAAAATAAATGTTTTAAGTACAAAATTAATCACTCAGATACGTGTCCTGTAGCGTTAAATGTGCGTCTTGCTGTAAGATAATCTCTGTGGAAGTGTCGTAGTTATTGTCCTCCGAAAGCTAAGTTCTGCAGAAGTCAATGAACTTACCTCATGATAAACAAAAGTGAAATGCTTTGCGTATAGATATCTTAGTTATTACGCTTATTGTTGTGATGATGAAAGTACTGTGCTGTAACGTATTGTTGTGCTATGGAAAAGGCTGTCTCCTTGTAGCTATACCACAAAAGTTACTACTAAAACATGTTTTACTTTCCAGAATAATTCAGAAAACTGTGCAGATATAAAACAGAAACACAGCAAAACCAACATTGTAAATTGTCACTCATTAGTAGCGTCGTGATAAAATCGTGTGGCTGTCACATAAACTAACCACTGTGTCGTCTGTTCACTATAACAATGCATTCGCAATATCTGTTTAAAAATGTTCCCTAGGTTCTAGACTGGATATTTAACTTCAAACATTGTTGCATTGTAACAGTTTATAAAGCATACTAGTAACGTGAAGTGAAACGTTTTATGACAAAGACAAAGTTAAAAAGCAGATTATCTTTCAATAAACGGTTTTACATGTGAAATGTGGTGTAAACATTTACTCTTCCTAGTACGCAGAGTTTCAGCATCAACGCAATTATCATGTGGTATACGTCGGATTCTGTAAGGTCCATTGTAAACTAGAAAGAATTTGTGACTCAAGTGTTTCTTCTTATGTGATAATGAATGAGCTTTAATGAGAACTTTCTGACCAATGTATAATTTCTTTGCATCTGTTTTACCGTGTAGATTTGTCCTTTTGTTTGCTGCAGATTTTATATTTGCAATAGCCAAATCAATTATGTCCTTGTGTCGAAGTTTACGTGTATTCAGGAAAGGTACAAGCTCTCTGATTCTGTTCGGTGGTTCTTCATTCTTCAGTACAAGAGGAGGTGGTAAAGCAGTGGAATCATGAGGCATTTCATTCAGCACATTTTGAAATAAGTGTAAATATCTGTCCCAATGCTGATGCTTTCTGTGACAATAAAGTCTGCAAAGCTTATTGATTTCTTTCATAATCCTTTCAGATGGGTTACAATGTGGTGAGTACAATGAAATAAAAACACGTTTGATTTTATGGTTCCGAAGCATGCGTGACCAAACAGCAGATCTGAATTGCGGTCCGTTATCTGAAATGACTTTACTAACATGTCCAACTTCACGTAAGAAATTTTTAACAAAGGCGTTGGATACAGACCGTACAGTGGCATTACGTAACAGTGTGAAAGAAACAAATTTTGAAGTAGGTTCAACAGCGACTAGAACGTACGAAAATCCATTAGATGTTCTGACAAGCGGTCCCAAGAGATCAACAGCAGCAAATTCTTTTAATTTAGAAGGAATAATAGGAAACAACGGAGCACGATGTGAGATAGTAGATCGTTTCGCCTTTTGACAAAGTTTACAAATAGACAAGACTCTTCGAATTCGCTTTTCCCATATTGTTAAAATAACAAGTCGTTCGAAGTATATGATAACATTTTCGTGGGCCAAAATGTGCGTAGCTGAAATGAATGTACCAAATGAGCTTATTAACAAAATCGTCTGGAATGCAAAGTACCCATAGCTTGTCATCAACAGTGCAGCGTTTGAAGAGTATGTTGTTTCTAACCAGGTAATAATGCCGAATCTGAGTGTGTGTCTTTTCATGCCATTTACTTTTGATGTCTTTCCAAATCGGATCTTTATCTTGTTCATGAGCAATGTCCTTTAAAGATGTGGTGATGAAGTTTTCAAAGGCGACTTTATGAATGTAAAGAATACTGAAATTTTTCTCAATGTTGCCTTCTGTGTTACCTTTCTCAAGCCCAGCTGGTGCGCGTGACAGCGCGTCCGCAACAATGTTCTCCTTGCCGGGAATGTAGACTATTGTGAAGCGGAATTCTTGCAGAAACAATGCCCAACGTTTTAACCTGTCATGATTTGATTTTGAAGACATAGGAAATTGTAATGCACGATGATCACTGTATACTTTTACGTGCTTGCCAGAAAGAAAGAAACGGAATTTGTTAAATGCCCAAATGATAGCTAAAGCTTCTAATTCAGTAAAGGAATAATTTTTTTCAGATTTTGTTAGCACTCGGCTAGCAAAAGCAATGGTTTTCTGAACAGTAGTGTCATTTTCTGTGGCTTCTTGAAATAAATGGGCACCAAGACCGACTTTAGAAGAATCCGTGCTAAGGCAGAAATCTTGTGACAGATCTGGATGAGCTAGTACTGGCGCATTAAGTAGCGATTCTTTCAAAGAATTGAATTCCAACTGTGCTTGTTCGTCCCAGTTCCAAATAGTATTTTTTCCAGTGAGAGAACAAAGTTTTGGTGAAACAAGAATTTGCATATTCAGAAAACGACGGTAAAAATTTACGAGACCTAGAAAACTGCGGACTTGTTTTTTTGTGGATGGAACTGGAATGGCTCTGATTGCTTATAACTTTTCAGGATCCAGCTGAATGCCTTCAGAAGAAATAATATGTCCCAAAAACTTCACCTTTTTCCTACCGAATTCAGACTTTTCCAAGTTAACTGTAATTCCAGATTCTGCAAAAATATGTAACATGCTGTTGAGGATGCGATTGTGTTGTTCCCATGAAGCTTCTGCTATTAGAATATCGTCCACATATAAGGTGATGTGACGTTTTAAGAACTCAGGTAATACGGAATTTAGCCCGCGAATGAATGCTGCCGAAGAAATGTTCAAACCGAAAGGAAGTTTCCGAAACTGATAACAAACGCCGAAACAAAGGAAAGCTGTGTATTTTCTACATTCTGGATGAAGTTCGATCTGATAAAAGCTGGATCTGAGATCAATGGAAGACAACACTTTTACACCATTAAAATTTTGAAGAAGTTCTTCCATCGTCTGTGGCCTATCTGTTTCAGGAATGATGATAGTATTGATTTGTCTCGAATCTAAGACAAGCCTGATCGATCCATTTTTCTTCTCAACAACGTGTAACGGATTGTTGTATGAGCTTACTGCAGGCTCAATAATGCCCTCATCAAGCATAGATTGTATTTCTGTTCTAACACGGTCCCTATAATGTGCTGGAATTATGTATGGTCTAACATAAAATTTAGTATGCTCACGAACACGAAATTGGTATTGAAATCCCTTGATTGTTCCTGTTTTGTGAGTAAAAACCGTGGAATGTGCTTGTAAAATCTCAAAAACGTCCTGCATATCAGTGTCATTACAATTCTCAATTGTTTGACTTTTACTCTGAATTAACTCATTAGTTTCAAATATGCCGTCGATATCATCCCTGTCAGTACTTGCAGAGTGATTGTTAGTGTCTAGTTCCATAGAAAATTCAGAACTGTTGTCTAACAGAAGGTAAAGCCGATTAATTTCCTCATCATGGTTTGAGAGCCAGTCTTCAAATTTCAAAGCTATTGACTTACCTTCTTTCTCTAAACTTATTTCAGCATCGTGAAAGCTTAAGATTGCTTTGTATTCATTCAAAAAGTCTACACCCAGTATAATTTCCGTCGACAATAATGGAACAATAAGAAAGTTCATAGAGAAGCTGTGGCTTTGGCAAAAGGATTCTAAATTGGTTTGTTGGCGTACATCTACACTTTTTCCAAAGATTGCACCTTGTAATTTAATCTTACGTAACGGAAGTGTGGGGCAATCTTTCGATTTGTTGCATTTGCTAAAAGCTGTTTCACTAATTACTGGAATGGGACTGCCAGAGTCAAGTACTGCCATAAATTTTACGTCATTTACAGTAATGTGAATCACAGGATATGCAATGTTGTTATGTTTTACATCGTGTTCCTGGAGTAAGATGTCCCTAATGTCTTCCATTTTTACGTAATTACTAGCTACGGCAGCTGCGTCGTCAGTTTCATAAGTATGTTTTGTGGCTGCCAGCGGTGTGAGTCATTGCCTATTGTCTCTTTGTTGGCGCACATTGTTATTGGGATTTGGAGACCTAACTTCTACAAGTTCACCGTGACGAGAGGGCCCTGCCCTGTTTAAATCCTGCCAGTTCTGATGCAGTTCAGGTATGTCGTTACGATCATATCGTCTGTCGTCATGTCGGTAGATTCCATAGTTTCTTTCTTGTCGGTCACGTGGTGGAGAATTTCTCCCTGAGTCGTAACTGAGTGCGGGACCGTTGCATCTAAAGTTATTCTGTCTCCATTGATAATAATTATTTTGGTTCCCATATTGTCTGTTTCTCTGATTGTCTCTGTGATAGTCATTACTGCGGAGAGGTGATCTTTCCCTGTAATTATTACTACTCTGCCAACGGTTGTCATATGGGTGGTGTCTGTTTTGGTCACGATTTGGTTACGATTTACGTTGTAAGAATAATCTTGTCGTGTATTATTTCTGTCATCGCGGAATTGTGACAGATGTGATCTGTAATTGTTGTGCTCCTGTTTTCGCATTCCGCGATTGTCGGTGTCAATTACCAGTTCTTGTAACAGTCCCTGAAAAGCTTCAATGTCGTCTTTGCAACGTCCTGCCAAAATAATATGTCGTAAATGTTCAGGTAATTTGATTAAGCAAACGCGTATGAGTTCTGAGGGGCTGTATGGGTTTGACAGGTACTGATTCTTGTGCAACATGTCTTCAAAATATTTCACAAGACTGGAAAATTCAGATTGTTCGAAATGTTTCATCATTATGATGCTATGTTTTACTCGGTCTTGTGTAACTTGAGACCAATATGCTGAGAGGAACGCATGGTAAAATCCTCCTTCACTGTGACAATCGTCAATGACCGATCGCATTCTTACAGCTGGTTCATTCTCCAAGTAGCCACACATAAACTCTAACCTGTGCTCCAATGACCAGTTGAGAGGAAAACAATGAGAGAATTGATGGAGCCACACTTGTGGATGAATGTCGTTGGGAGAATTCTTAAACGTTTTGAATTTATGTGTAGTAATGAACAGCTTATAATCAAAATCATATCGTCGTGTCGACGAGTAGCATATCGGTCATTGTTACATTGTCGGCAGTTCCATCTCAAAATTCGGTGTACCTTGCCAATTTCTTTCATAATTTCCGAAGTGCCCTGAGTTATTATTTTGTGGCTGTTCCGTATTTCTATGTCCCTCTTCCCGTATTGGAGCGCGAGGGCCTCTGAAATACGTAATTCTTGTATTACCTGTGTCAGCTGATCTTGTACTTCTCGGATTTCTCTTTGGTGTTGCGTATTAATTTGACTCTGATTTTGTTTGAATTTCCTAATTTGTTCGCACTCTTCTGTGTCAGTGATGGCTACAGATCTTGTGTCATTCAGATCATCATCTACCTTTGCAGATAAGTTAGTGAACTGATCCGAAAGTTCGGCTACTTTCTCCGATAGTGTACTTATTTCCTCAGTGTGTTTTTCTGAACCAAGTTTCAGAGTGCCCATTTGTGTTGAAATCGTATCTACTGTGTCCTTTAAGTGTTCTTGAGTTTTTGCAAGTTGCGTAACCAAATCAGCAGATGCAACTGAGTCAATTTTAGCTTGCAAGGTGTCGTGATTTTCATGAACAATAGTTTGAAGTTCTTTTATGGCTGCTTTGTGATTCTGTAATGCATTTTCATGCCGCGAAAAAATAGGTTGAAAATGCTCACAAATTTGTGTTTTTACATCATTACAGACTTTTTCACATTTCGATTCAATGTTATGTAACTCAGTAGTTAAATCTTCACTGTTTGTTCAAGCTTATGTTCCACTGAGTCTAACTTTTGAAGCTTTTGTTCCATTTGTTGCTTTAATTGTAATAACAATGCACTGGTGTCTGAAACATGTTCCTCAGTGTTTTTCGGCAGTGCATTTGCACCGGCAACATTCACATTTTGACAAGCGGAAAATGTGTCTTGACTCATTTCAGAAAACGGTGAGAACCCAAAACCTGAGTCTACAGTATTTGCAATATTGTGTTCTGTCATTCCCGATTCCTGAGGCGAGCTGTTGCCGACCGATCGATCGATAATGCTTCCCTGTTTACTAACTGTTTCACTGTCTACACCATTATTTGACGCCCGCTCCATTTCCCTATGCACAGTTGCCAAATTACTACTTTGAATAATAGTTAATTCATTACATGGTGGCGTAAACACACTGCTTTCGTCTTCACTGTCATTTCTCAGTTTACTTTGGAGCCTAGTGTTACGTTTTTCACACGCCATTATTGTCACAATATTTCACACGACAACACAGAAAAACACAATTTGAAGAGCAAAAATAGGGGAACACATTAACATAGCACTGAATATAATATCTAGCTAATGCAAGCGCAGCTGCGAAATACTTGGTGCAAATCTACATGCATGCCACAATTGTTTTACTGTACAACAATGAAAGACTGCAACTACAAAGGAGATTCTCTCTACAATTACGCAATAGCAATAAACAAAATCTACACTAATTACACAAACTACAAGAAAAAATCAGAAGATTCCAGTGAGGTATCCTCGGCTAAGGGTCGACATATGAAACGTCCCCTTTTGAACATTTATACAAGACTGTGCTTAAACTGACACACAATATTTTTTAGCGCAACGCAATCTGACTTTCAAAAATCCCTGCAAAAGAATGACCCTGACTAACATTAATCTATACGTTTCACAAATCACTTACCTCACAAAAATCTTGGTTACTCGAACTACTGCAATACAGCGAGCGCCACTACTGCCAGCTAAATAAAAGATTCAAACTACTGAAGGCACTAACTACTGATAGGCATAGTTAGCAAATGAAAGATTTTAATAGAGAGCAAACAATGTATTTACCTTAAAAATCATAATATATATGCCATCCAGTCTTACAAACTTCAAGTCTCCGCCATTTCTCTCCCCACATCCACCACTGCTGGCGGCTCACCTCCAACTGCGCAACGCTACGCGCTGTTCACATCCAGCTGCCGCTGCCCAACACTACAATGGCAGACAACAATGCAAACTAGCCACAGACTTCACACAGCACAGACAGTGATTTTCATACCGAGCGCTACGTAACGTTGCCGATAAGAAAATATAAACAGCCTACTTACAGAATGAAAGTGTTTGTGACATACATGAAATAAAACAGACCTGGGCTTTTTGACGTTAGTTAAATTCATAATTGCCCATTTTGAACTCCATAATAAAATACAAAATGCTGGGTTTCACAATGAGCCTAGTAAATGTCACATGAAGTAGGGGTATGCAACGTTACATGTGTCCAGCTCACTAAGAATTGTATGAGCACTGAGTATTCCATTGAGCAGTATATGACTGGAAATCTATTGTAATGTGGCTGGGCTATGTTAGTTAGGACTGGCGTTAGACAGTTGTTAGAGTGAGCTGTGAGTGCACAATGGCTGGCAGATAGGTTACAGGAAATGGAGTGCTTGGGAATTTCGAATGGAAAGGGAAGAGAGTGCACTGCATTGTGGTTAGAGAGGTGAGGCAATGTGTCAAGTAACTCAGAGTACAAAAATGAAAAGTTGATATACTCATTGAAAACAACAGACTGCAAACTGCAAAATCCAAAATAATGCAATAATGAGAGGAGATCACTAAAATTATTACTATGTTTATAAAATTATTATCAACAATGTTATTAATATTTGAAAATAAAAATGTTCTTAAAACCAGTAATTATTGGTACAGACACACAATGCATGTATGCAATACACTATTTTGAAGCTCCTGATGCCATCTACAGAATGAACAAATCACTATTATTATTCAAGCTTCTGTCATTATTATTACTAAACAGACATGCAAACAATTATAAACTTTTTAGATGTAACATGAACAAGAGCGACTGAACCATGATTTCCCGCATGTGCCCTATTGACACTATTGAATATCGCCAGTATAAGAATCCTCTCATATTATCCTACCAATCCTCATGTTTATTTAGTGATATATTGGAAATTTAATGTATTTAGTACTGTCTTTTGACTAATGTTGGATTGCAGTGCCAAAGTGTGCAGAGATGTTCTGTTGACCAGCTTTAACTTTGTTCCAGATCTGATGAATAAAGTAAGGATGTAAAGCGGATTGTTACAAGTAAGAGATGAGTGAACATTATGACATGAAATCGTACAGTTAATCAAGAGGGTTTTATGTGGGTATTTAAATTTTTATAAATGTTATTATCTATCTCATTTAGCAAAAGGTGGACATGTCGAAATGTACTATCCTGATTAACATGGTGATCAAATGATCAAGGTGTTAAATAGGCAAAGAAGCCAGAGTTCAAGTTCTCCATGGTGTGCAGTGTGCAGTGAGATTGGTAAAGAATTTTTAAGGTGTGGGCACAGAGCTGCATGAGCTTCAGTAACTTTTTTTGGGCTTAAAAATATTTTACTATCTATCAGTTCAGAGCTTAGGGTGTTTTAAGACTTTAAACGCTGATAAACTTAGAGACACACCCTGATATCAGTGACACAATATTCTCTGACTGCAGAAAATTTTCTACTGTTCAAGTTTATTATGTATTTTTACTGCCTGTTATAAAGATTTGTTGCTTGGTTCCAGGCACTGCTCTGCACTTGCTGCTGTCTGCGTATGCTCTGCTTGCACTATGAATTAAACATTCTATTCTATCAGTGTGACACCACCATTAAAATGTAAATTTATGAATTTATCTGACTAAATGTATAGTCAAAAATCAACACATCTATTGTAGTGCACATTATTATCTTATGTGGTTACTCTTAGTGTCCACCCTTTAATTATCATTGTCTATTACTTATTTAATTATTTTGCTAATGCCTATGAAAAACAATCTGATTAATAATAAATCTCTCTCTATAATATTTTAAAGCAATAGTGCATGACTGACCCCCCCCCCATTTGAACTAAGTGAAGCATACTAAAAATCTGAAGTAGTCCACTTGGTCTCTGCTGGTTAGGTAGCAACTGATCACATTTATAATTTCCATTACCATAGAGCAGTTACATCTTCACATAATGGATATTTGTATATTCAACTGATACAAGACCAAAATCAACTTTTTTTCTTTCTGTGACGGCAGGAATTGCTGTGGACCACTGTTTCTGCTGTATCTGTAGTTGTGAGTTTTCTCAAAATGTTGAGAGTAAGTGCTGTTTTACTACTCTGAATCTCTAACCCTTTTCTTCACTTTTGAATGTCATATTGGGACATAGGCTGCTGAATTGTGTTTGGAAAGTAAATATTTCCTATCTGATTCAATTGATTATAAATATAAAAAGACTTTTGCCTTTTCTACAGCATTGGTTACTGAAAATATTATAGTTGTGTGATAACATTAGCTTGAGTAGTGAGATGAATCTCTTCATTTCTACTCTGTCCATACAGCCATGTCTCCAAGTATTTTCTCCGGTAATGTGGATGGTTTTACAAACTGTCACATAAGTATACAGACTGGTCATCACTAGTGAAAATGTTTTCGGTTTTTCTGTAATTTTTGGTCTTTCATTCGATCTATGATGACTGTTGAAATTTCCACTGAAAATAGTTTGACATGAACGTAATTTCTGTTGGGCATGTTCATTTAGTTTTTTCCTTGAGCAGTAAGGAGGGCTGCTGACACATGTAATGAAAAGTCTGATTGTTGTAGATTGTTTGTGTATTTAAGATTACTCTTGTAATTTTGCAAATGATGGATTCACCATTGTATGCCATCACTTTTCAGTCTTCTTGAGTAAGATGTCTACAGTACTTAAGGTTTTCTTTTTTAGTAAGTGTTTTAATTCGTTTTGCTGGGCTTCTGCCAATGCGTATTATGACTGTTCTTACTGCAAATTTCAGTGTTTTATTGATGTATTCCTGTTTTTTCATTATTAAAATAGTTTTTACCTTGACTGTTTTGTAAATGATAGGATCTTTGTTTTGTGTTATGTTGTTTACAGCATTTAGGGAGGAAGCTTCTACATCAGTTTTCTGTTATTGTAGTGTTTATTACTATGTTTCCAAATTATTTGGGAT
The DNA here is from genome assembly GCF_023864275.1 of Schistocerca cancellata. Taxonomy (NCBI): domain Eukaryota; kingdom Metazoa; phylum Arthropoda; class Insecta; order Orthoptera; family Acrididae; genus Schistocerca; species Schistocerca cancellata. Next base: position 654,919,958 of record NC_064628.1, read on the forward strand.
ATTTTAGTAAGAACATTTTTCTGTTTTACCACTGAAACCTCTGCTGTACTGTTTTCAATTTTCGAATGTCCGATAGTCACTGGGAGATTTTCATTCAATACTGTAAGTTAAACTTTTCAGTAGTAATTTTGTATCATTGCCACCAAAGTTAATTATAGTAAGATGTGACACTCATTTGTAGAACTGAAATTTTGATTTACTTTTGGTTTCATTTTCTGTGGGGGTCTTTAACTAGAAAAGTGTTAATTATCTTATAATGTTGATGCCAAATTGTTTTCTGTTCATTTCTATCGTAATGTTCTTCATATGGTCAAATACTGATCTCTGTAGTAGGCTGCCAATATCAAGGTGTGTTAGGTATAATTTAATACCGACGTATTACATTTCATTGCTTTTTTGTGGATTTCTCCACTCACACATGTCACTTATATTTTTTATTCATCTTCCTAAAGATGAGGTTGACTTGAGAGTATTTTAGGCTTACTTGGTTCTTTAAGGACTTCTTATTAAGGCAAGGTAACCTATTTTCTCCTTTTTATTTTGGATAGTGTCTCATGATAGGATGGTAGAGCACTGTTTAGCTTGTCTGATACAATTACAAACGCTTTGTATTCATGGTGTCCTGCAGTCTTCATGAAGTTGATAAATAACATTATTTATGTATCTATAAACAAAGCTGTTCATTTAATTTAATTTATTCTTTTTACCAGAACAGTACTAAATACATACCCATCTTTATCACAATAAAACAATGGATAAGTCTATTACTATGGGATTTGGGAAGTATTCACAATGACAAAATAAAAAATAATAATAGTATGTTTTTAAAAGTGTACACAAAAACATTATTGTAATAATCAAAAAACAGCAATACAGCAATAAAACAATGGAATCTTTTAATACGAACAGGTAAACAAGCATTGAAAAGACCTAAGGAACCAAGTTCAAGCATTTATCAAAAAGGCATTAAATAACAGACATCTTACTCAAGAAGATTAAATAGTTAGGTGCACAATGTTGAATCTATCAGCTCACCAATTATGGGCACATTGCAGAATAAACAAAGACAATATAGAGAGTATACCAGACAGCTCTGCATATTGCTTAAGTGAAAAACTAAATAATATTCTTAATAGACAATACATTTATGAAAAACTATATACAATAAAATATCAACAATCATTAAATATTAAAATAAGAGATATAAAAATCAATGTAAACTTCTAATTATTTTCATTAGACTGATGTGCCAGTTACTGAAACAATCTACATTATCGAAGAAAATCCCTGCAGGCATGACTAGATAAGGAGAGAATAAATAAAAGAATTTATCTGACAACTCAAAGTATGAAACAGCAATTTATTTTTGTAACCATTACAACCAACATAGTTAGCAAAATGAAAGATTTTGATAGAGAACAAACAATGTATTTACCTTAATAGTGTTGAAAAATCATAATATACATAGCAATTCATAATATCCAGTATTACAAATTTCAAAACTCCGCCATCTCTCTCCCCACATCCACCACTGCTGGCGGCTCACCTCCAACTGCGCAATGCTACGCGCTGTTCACATCCAGCTGCCGCTGCCCAACACTACAATGGCACACAACAATGCAAACTAGCCACAGACTGCACACAGCACAGCCAGTGATTTTCATACAGAGCGCCACGTGGCGTTACCAATAAGAAAACCTACACAGCCTACTTACACGTTTACGGTTAGGCGAGAGGACATGGGCACACAGCTTTACGTGTCTGTAGGCAAAGATATCCAAAGAATCTCAGCCACCTCATTCTACATCTGTGGCTATTCAACAGTGTGAATCAAACAGATTCAAAGAACATCAAAATGGCGGAGGCTGCGTGCAAAGTGTACGCACGCTACCCCATTTGAAGAGGAAATCCAAGACACAATAAACAGTCAATGTAATAGACACTTCAGAGGAAGATGGTGAAATGACCCAAGAAACAACACAGACGATGATGATAACAAGTTATTGAAGCATGTCTTTCCGAGGTATCTCCCTTCCCCCCCCCCCCCTCCCCGCCACCACTGAACTATGGTGATGGAAATCTACAATTCATCTCTGATCTTTCCTACCATCTTTAAACTTCCTTCAGTTTCAACAGTTTCATAACAACCTTATCTAACACCCTCATTTTTATCTTTGTAACTCGTTGTTATTACTTAGATTTTTATTGCTGAGTGCAGTATTTACTTGGAATAACGAAAAAATTTATTTTACCGTATGAAAAGTTGTAAAATGTGCGCCCTGTTTTAAAATACAATGCAACAGGTTTATAAATACACAATAAATGCAATGAAATAAAATTTGTAGAGGACGTATTAGAAATATTCGACCGACACCCATCCACAAACTCTCACACTGCGTCACACGTGTTGCAAAGCGACCACATAGCGGGTTGGAGTGTGATACATGAGGAGGGACAGCATTCATTCCATTTTCAGACGGCACAGGTGGTTGGGGGGGGGGGGCGTGGCATATTTTGCTCCACGTATGGTATTCGGGCAGTGGCTTTCCCAGTGACGTTCCATGCAGCCGTGTTACACTGCGTACTTTTTGTTCACGTACGAGACGTCCTTCAACTCAAAGGCTACGTTCAACGTTCTCCATTGTCAAATTAAATTAAAGAGAATCCCCGTACCACTCACGAAAGTGGTCATCTAGAAAAATTAGCCATAAATTTATGGTCTGGCCTGATACACGGTTAACAGATTCTCCCCTACATGCTTCTTCCTAGACTGACAAGCAATAGCCATGTAACGTTTGTTGGAGAAATGCTGCCACTGTTACTGAAGGGGGCTCCCCTTGCAGTGTGTCAACGTATGTGGTCCCAGCACGATAGACCACCCACAAACTTTAGTCTACCTATCAGAACCCATATCGGACAGGGGTTTGGAGATTGGTCAAGGTGACCGTGTAACTTGCCTTCCTCGGACGTCCTACCTCAAATCGCAGGTCTTTGTCCTGTAGGGGTTGTCTGAAGAATGTGGGGTATGAAGCCACAGTGAAATCATCAGAAAGCTTAGTTGCAAGGATACATGCAGAATGTAAAGATGATTGCACCATGCTCAGTATCTGTAAGTGAGTGGGTAAGACACACAGATGCGTACACAGATATCAGGCTTGTTGCAATGCTGGTGGCAGAGGTTTTGAAGACCTCATCTAAATTTTATTTGATTTCTTTATACGAGAGATCAAATAGTAATATTCACTCTTCCACACTTGTCTTCTGTTGTCTGCCACAGTGAATACTTAATAATTTTTCCTTCTCTTTTCTTTGCATGCATATCTCCTCCCTTTAAAATAAATAAAAGCGCCGGATTCTTGAAACTCTGCTGTTTTTCACTGAAAAAAAAACTGTCTACCACAAAGTCCAGGAGAGTAGACGACGATAGCTGCTACGTAGGCAGACCTCACACCCTGGCACTGTCGGTATCTTTTTGTTACATCCTGTATACCGAAAACATTGGTGATTTTAGAGGTTTCAAGGAGAAACATAAACTGCGTATCTGAAACTGTCATCCACCGAGCCAACGTAACAGAGCATCACATTCATAGGAGACAAGGCCTGTTACGCAGTAGCTAGCTTCATCTCCTCCACTGGCGATATGGCAGTCAGTAGTGATCACTGAATAACATATAGCACTGGCCTGTTGCAAGCATTCCGCCAGTGATTCGCCGGCGTACAGGAAAAACTTTGCTGCCGAAGGGTTGGCAGGAGTCGCAGCCTATGACTCTGAAGCGTCGTGGATGTTTCCGGACACGAGCACTTATCGCCAGTTCGTTCCTCAAGGCGCCCTCTACAACTCCTCGATGTTGATATCTTTTTGTAACAGGCTTTATGTGGCTTAAGCAGTAACATAAATGCCTATTTACAACAAACATTGCACGATCATATGACCTTCCACCATAATACACAACGTGATCATACCGGACATCTGGCTGAAAATGATTTACAAGTTCGTGGCGCCTTCCATCGGTATTATTGGAATTCAATGTGGTGTTGGCCCGCACTTAGCCTTGATGATAGCACAGAGCGAGGTGGCGCAGTGTTTAGCACACTGGACTCGCATTAGGGAGGACGACGGTTCAATCCCGTGTCCGGCCATCCTCATTTAGGTTTTCCGTGATTTCCCTAAATAGCTCCCGGCAAATGCCGGTATGGTTCCTTTGAAAGGGCACGGCCGACTACCTTCCCCGTCCTTCCCTAAACCGATGAGACCGATGACCTCGCAGTTTGGTCTCTTCCAAATGGTAGCCCATTCTTCACGAAGTGCTGCACTGAGAAGACGTATCGATGCCGGTCGGTGAAGCCTGGCACGAAGTCGAAGTTCCGAAACATCCCAAAAGTGTTCTATAGGGTTCAGGTCAGGACTCTGTGCAGGCCAGTCCATTACAGGGATGCTATTGTCGTGTAACCACTCCGCCGCAGGCTGTGCACTATGAACAGGTGCTCGATCGTGTTGAAAGATGCAACCGCAATCCCCGAATTGCTCTTCAACAGTGGGAAGCAAGAAGGTGAGTAAAACATCCATGAAGGTCTGTGCTGTGATAGTGCCACGCAAAACAGCAAGGGGTGCAAGCCCCCTCCAAGGAGAACACGACCATACCCTAACATCACCGCCTCCGAATTTTACTGTTGGCACTACACACGCTGGCAGGTGACGTCCACCGCGCATTCGCCATACACACACCTCGCCATCGGATCGGCACATTGTGTACTGTGATTCGTCACTCCACACATTTTTGCACTGTTCAATCGTCTAATGTTTACGCTCCTTGCACAAGCGAGGCATCGTATGGCATTTACCGGTGTATTGTGTGGCTAATGAGCAGCCGATCGACCATGATATCCAAGTTTTCTCGCCTCCCGCCTAACTGTCATAGTACTTGCAATGGATCCGGATGCAGTTTGGAATTTCCGTGTGATGGTCTGGATACATGTCTGCCTATTACACATTATGACGCTCTACAACAGTCGGAGGTCTCTGTCAGTCAACAGACGAGGTGGGCCTGTACGCTTTTGTGGTGTACGTGTCCCTTCACGTTTTCACTTCACTATCACATCGGAAACTGTGGATCTATGGTTGTTTAGCAGTGTGGAAATCTTGCCTACAGACATATGACGCAAGTGACACCCAATCACCTGACCTAGATCTGCGGTGCTCCCCATTCTGCTGTCTCACGATGTCTAATGACTACTGAGGTCGCTGATATGGAGTATTTGGCACTAGGTCGCAACACAATGCACCTAATATGAAAAAAACGTATGTTTTCGGGGGGTCCGGATACTTCTGATCACATAGTGTATCTTGGCAGTCCTTCATAAAACTCCTCTATTGCAGAAAGAAAACTGTAGGTTTTTCATTTCTGTGGCTACTGCCTCACAGCCATTGCTTTCCATCGAAAATTTCGACAAGGTAACTATTTTCAACAATAGATGTGTGTGTGAACTCTTCTTCCCGTTCAGTTAAAAGCGGAAGTACTTCATACTGTGGAAAGAAACCTCACAATACGACAGTACGAAATCACTCACGAAGAAAGCCAAATAAGTTAGGTATGCTGATGGCAACCCAGCTCTTTGTGTGAGGATACCGCTTAGGTTTCGACGTATCTCTATGGACGTCAGAATGATCAACATCTGATGGACTGGCCGATTGTCAGGTCGATTCCTATGGGCTCACGTACATTTAAAACAAGGTGTTGCGCAAGGGTAACTAATAGGACAGAGATAGAATGAAATTTTCTCTCTACAGCGGAGAGTGCGCTGATATGGAACTTTCTGGCAGATCAAAACTGTGTGCCGGATCGGGACTCGAACTCGGGACCTTCGCCTATCGCGGGCAAGTGCTCTACCTACTGAGCTACCCCAGCACAACCCAAGCGCCGTCCTCATAGCTTTAATTCCGCCAGTACCTCGTCTCCTACCTTCGCAGGAGAGCTTCTGTGAAGTTTGGAAGGTAGGAGACGAAGTTTTGGCGGACTTGAAGCTGTTAGGACGGGGCGTGAGTCGTGCTGGGGTAGCTCAAATGGTAGAACACTTGCCCGCGAAAGGCACTGGTCCCGAGTTCGAGTCTCGGTCCGGCACACAGTTTTAAGCTGCCAGGAAGTTTCAGGACAGAGATAGTTCTAACAAACATGAGACATGGGTGTTGCACTGCACAAAAATAACAGGGTAATCACCTAACTATGGAATCAAACCACGGTCACATTAATTCCGGTTTATTATAAAGTCTGCTGCCAGCACATGCATAAATAAAAAAATTATTATAGGATCTATACGATCTCAAGAGATCTACATGGATACTCAACAAATCACACATAAGTGCCTGGCAGGGGGTTCATCGAACCACCGTCACAACAGTTCTGTATTATTCTACACTCAAACAGTGCACACAAAAAACCAAGTCCTGTATCTTTCCTTGCGAGCTCTGATTTCCCTTATTTTATTACGATGACCGTTTCTCCTTATGTGGGTCGGCGTCAACAAAATATTTCCGCTTTCGGAGGAGGAAGTTTGTGATTGAAATTTCATGAGAAGACCCTGCTGCAACGAAAAACACCTTTGTTTTAATGATGTCCATCCCAAATTTTGTACAATGTCCGTGACACAATCTTTTCTATTTCTCGATAATATAAAACGTGCTGTCCTTCTCTGAACTTTCTCGATGTACTCCCTTAAGCCTATCTGGTAAAGATCCCACACCACGCAGCAGTATTCCAAAGAAGATGACAAGGGTAGTGAGGCCAGCCTCCTTAATACATCTGTTACATCTTCTAAGTGTTTTGCCAATAAAACATAGTCCTTACTGCGACTTCCCAACAATATTTTCTGTGTGTTCTTTCCAATTTAATTGTAACTGCTAGATACTTAGTTGAATTTACGGCCTTTAGAGTATACTGATTCATCGTGTAACCGAAGTTTAACGAATGCCTTTTAGCACTCATGTTAATGACTTCCACTTTTACTTATTTAAGGTCAATTACCAGTTGTAGTACCATGTAGTTTTCTTATCTAAATCTTGTGAAATTGGTTTTGGTCTTCTGATGACTTTACTAGACAATAAACAGCAACATATGCAAACAACCTAAGACGGCTGCTCAGATTATCTCCAAAATTGTTTATAGTGATAAGTGACAGGCAGAGGGCCTACTTTAGAGAACACCAGAAGTCACTTCAGTTGTTCTCGATGCCTCCCGACACTTACAACGAACTGTGGCGTTGTGTCACAAAATCATGAATCCAGGCGCATAACTGAGGCTATACTCCATGAACACGCGATTTGATTACAAACCGCATGGGAGGTACGATGTCAAAAGTCTTCTGGAACTCTAGACATACAAAATAAATTTGAAATTCCTAGTTGATAGGACTCAACACTTCGTGTGAATAAAGAGCTAGTTGTGTTTCCCAAGAAGGATGTTTTCTAAATCAGTGTCGACTAAGTGCCAATACAACTTTCTCTTCAAGGTAATTCATAATGTTCTAACACAATATAAGTTACAAAATCCTGCTACATATCGACATTAATGATATGGGCCTGTCGTTTATTGTATATGATTGTTAAGTACGGAACTATTGGATCAGCATACTCTGAAAGGAACCTAGTTAGTATACAGTCTGAACCGGAAGGCTTGCTTCTAATTAGTGATTTAAGCTGCTTTAATATTCCAAGAATATCTAGTCCACAGTTATTCATGTTGGCAGCTTTTCTTGATTGGAATTCTGGAATGCAGAGAATATGAAAAGCATCAATTATTTTCATGTATTGAAGTAATCTTACACTAGAATGTCCCATCAAAGAATGGGTAGTTTAGGTGATTGGCATAGAATAGTAATATACGAATGAGTTATGGAAAGAAAAATCCGTTGTGGACACAGTGATTGCTTCACCCCGTCAGAAACATTAAAAAAAACAGCCATAGGCAAATAACATCGAATCATGAATGAGGCTTCAGTCAATAGAGAAATATGTGATTTCTGTACATGTAGTCCTGGCCCACATTGTATGCAGAGCACGTTATGAGAAGAACTGTTGGAATCCGGTGCCCAGATTCCCGGCCCTAAGAATGCTTGGACTGCGGTATGTACCTGCCACTAGTGGACGCTTCTTCTCATACCACTCTTTCTGTCTGTCTCCTCTGAAAGCCAAGCTAAACTTCAAGGGCGGAGAGGGGGGGCGGTAGGGGGAGGGGGAGTAAAATTACATCACATCATCGTCCTCGGCCCCTCTCCTGAGTCTGGTTCATCGTGGATCCAGCTAAACGATTGAAAATGTCACACACCAAACAGCCACCTGGAAAGAGAGGCAGCTGATATTAAAGCAATTGACTTTCTACATCTAATATATATTCCGCAAAACCACCGCACAGTGCGTGGTAGAGGTTAACCTGTACCATTAGTAGTCATTTCCTTTCCTGCTCCACTCGCAAATACAGCGAGGGAAAAATGACTGTCTATGTGCCTAACTTCTCTTATTTTCGTGGTCCTTGGGCAAAATGCACATTGAAGGCAGTAGCATCGTTCTGCGGTCAGCTTCAAATATCGATTCTACAAATTTTCTCAGTAGTGCTCCGCGAAAACAATGTCACTTCCCCTCCATGGATTCACATCTGAGTTCCCGAAGTTACTTGTTGTTTGAACCTACCAGTAACAACTATTGCACCCCGCCTCCGAGCTGCTTCAATGTCATCCTTTAATGCGACATGCTGAGGATTCTAAAGATGCGAGTAGTGCTCAAGTAGTGCCCCTATGTGAGGTCTTCCCTCCAAATGAAGCACACCTTCCTAGAAGTCTCCCAATAAACCAAAGTTGACCATTCATTTGCCCTGGACTGATGCATGTTACCTGGTGTAAAAATAAAAGGTCGTGCTTGGCTTTCAATCTCAAAAATCAAGATTTTTGTCTCTTTACTAGCTCGCTTCCATTTCATACTGCTTTGCAACATTACCCCAAGATATTTAATCACTGGACTACTAACGCTGTATTCGAGCACTACATACTTATTTTTCCCACTCATCAGCTTTAAGTTACATGTTTTGTACAAGTTATCTTGTATCTCCTACTTTAGCTCAATGACGTCACTTCCGTACACTACAGTTTCATCAGCAAACAGCCTCAGATTGCTACTCACCCTGTCCGCCACATCATTTATGTATAATCATGACAATAACTGTTGTTACTTATTACAAGTGTTAATCATTTTATTAGGTGACAGGGATAGAATTCAGAGAGTAACGATTTTAAAAGCGTTATGAAGGACACATGGGACGTAAAATGTAAATGTCGTGCGACTAGGGTCTCCCGTCGGGTAGACCGTTCACCGGATGCAAGTCTTTCGAGTTACGCAACTTCAGTGACTTGCGCGTCGATGGGGATGAAATGATGATGATTAGGACAACACAACACCCAGTCCCTGAGCGGGGAAAATCTCCGATCCAGCCAGGAATCAAACCCGGGGCCCGTAGGAGTGACATTCTGTCGCGCTGACAACTCAGCTACCGGGGGTGGGCACATGGGACGTGCTAGTCCAGCAATGGACTGATGCACGTTACCTGGTGTAAAAATGAAAGGTCGTGCTTGGCTTCCAATGTCAAAAATCAAGATTTTTGTCTGCAGACATAAGAAGAGTGCAATGTTATAGTGAAATCTAGTATGTTCTTAGGGAAATAATTAGACATGGTCAAGTAAGAAATCGAATCTGTGAATACGGAAAACTGTTAATTCAGCTACTGGCAATTACTGATATTGCTTAACATGTGGTTTGATTGTCAACAAATGTCTTCTGAAGCTAATTATGGAACACCGTGCAAAGATATTCATGAAGAGCAAATACAAAAGCTATCTAAGAAAGAAGATGGCAATAATATTAATGACGATTATTAGTACGGGAAGACTACACATATTACTGCACCTCTGCTTTTTATTCAACAGTAACATTGTTACCTATCATCCGTGGCTCATAAGTAGATATGACGCTGAAAATTTGGGGTAACTGCACCCTGCAGCATCCACATCGTTCACCACTCTCCAGGTAACGTTCAAAGATTTCTTTATAAGCGAATGTGGCCTTATTCATATAGTTTCTTTTACCTATACTGGATACTAATTATGCGGAGGTGGGGCAAGCATTCATCCTTCACAAAAAAGTTGAGATGTTACTCGGCGAAAATTTGTTTGATCTTCCCACATACTCATGAGCACTGTGATGAAATATTGTACACACTTTTCTGCAAGTTTGTAAACCTTTCCGATCGGATTTGACCTTCATATAGCGTTTGGCAATATGTAACACTTCACGTAGCATAAGAAAATTTATTGACTGCTCCAGGCAGAACACTTATAGACTCCACCAGAGGGAGACCACTTGCAGACGTGATTATGACTTCATCTGCCACTTGCTTATACACGATTTAGTTATAACATTGTTATGCTGTAAGTCATTTGCCTCTAATTTTGACTGTGTTACCTCGTCTCAAGTGTAAAGAGCTTGACATCTGTCGGATTTCCAGTGATGGTATGAATTAAATTTTTGTCATAGGAAGTGAATTTTTCCCCCTGAAATATTTCCTTTAGATTTATTTCTTAGGTTCAGTAGAGTAGATAAAGTGCTTCTTAATTGTAGAACAAATATTGAAAGTTCATCTGGATGACGAGGGGAAAAGAAATTCGTAAGAATTTCTGTCGAGATGCTTTTTCTCAGGGTGATGCCAGTGGAGACAAAAGTCATTAACCTGGCCACTAGCCCGAAGGGCGGACACCGGAGAAACTTGTCTAATTTCCTCTGGCCCGTCCCCTCGACTGGTGCCACAGTGTAATTTGCTGGCGTCCTCTCACTCGCCGAGAAGTCCATTAGCAATCTTCTTCACAATTTACAGTTAGTCCGTGAGATTTTTAGGCACTGAGATTCCCGTTTTAATTGAACCTGTATTCAGAAATGAAAGTAATGCATTACATCCTCTTAGTCACTGATTTCTAACTAACTCTTGAATTAAATAAACCTGCCGTGCTATGTTTTTGTGTCTATATTTTGAGAGTTTAAATCTGATAAGGAAATATTTGGTAATGACAGTTAAATAGAAACAAAATTTAGAGAGCTTCCTAATACTTGTGGTACTAGAAAAAGTCTTCGGCAGTCTAAGGTAGGATCAGACGTTCACAGTCTTTACAAGATTGGTGCTAAAGTACAGAGGGAAGCGAACGATCGACAACAGTTGCAAAACCTAAGTGACAATAATCAAGCTTCGTATTAACAAGCTTATAACGTGTCACCAGCTTGTAAGAACTGTTGTCCAACTTGGATAATAATGTGAACAAATATTGCTCACGGAATAAACGTCCAGATGGAACAGGCACCAGTGCTAAGGTTCGCAGGCGACACAAGCCTTCTGGCTCAGGTGTAAGAAAGACTTAGAAAAAGGAACGGACAACATAGCATAGAATATAGCAAAGGAAGCGAGAAAGTTAACATGAAAATAGGTAATTGGGAAGTACATGAACTTAAGCAGTTCTGCTACCGTGGCAGCATAGTAACCCATTATGGATATAGGATATAAAAAGCAGACTAACACAAGTAAAAACGACATTCCTGGCCAAGAAAACCCTGCTAGCATCTAACAAAGGCCATAATTGGGAATTCCGCTAGTATCAAACTTAGGTCTTAATTTCAGTCACAGCGTTAATTTCGGTCACAGCGTTGTATGGTAGTGAAACATGGGCTGTGGGATAAACGGTCAGGAAGAGAATCGAACCATTTGAGATGGAATGCTACAGAAGAATGTGGACTGATGTGGTAAGGAATGAAGAGGTTCTGCATAGAATCGGAGAGGAAAGGAAAATGTGGAAAACACTGATGAGAAGAAGGGACAGGATGATAGGATATCTGTTAGGACATCGGGGAATGACTTCCATGGTACTAGAGGGAGCTGGAGAGAGCTAAAACTTCAGAGGAAGACAGAGATTTGAAAACATCCAACAAATAATTGAGGACATAGGTTGAAAGTGATACTCTGAGATGAAAAGGTTGGCACAGGAAAGGAACTCGTGACGGGCCACATTTAACTTGTCAGAAGGATGATGATTTGAAAAAAGGGCATGGGGGGAAACAAAGTAAACATTTAGGCATTGTAGAGTAGTAGGCCGGCAAATTAGCTGGTTAACGTCAAAATCAGGAATGACAAGGAGAAGTTAAAGAACTATCTTATGCATGATTGCACCTAATGGCACCAACAAGGAAGAAATTAACAGTAGATTGTCACACAGGAAGAAATCTTTTTTCAAGAAAAGAAATTTCCTGCTGTTTGATGCTGATGTGGAACTGAGGAAGAAGTTCTTGAAAGAGCATGTTTTGAGCACCGGTTAGAAGACCCTTAACAGAGGAAGGAACAGACTAGTGTGATATCTTCCGTGGAATGAAGCAATGTTTCGAAAGCAGAAGAGCAGTACAGCGAAAAAAGGCTAGAGAGAGACAAAGAATAAGATATGCAAAACAGATCATAGAGAATGTTATGTACAATAGCTACGCACAGATGAAAAGATTGCCATAAGACATAAAAATATGGAGGACTACTTCAAGAGTGATAACATCATTGTTTTAAAAAAAATTATACAGAACTTTGCGCAAATTCACTTATTAATATCATTTTATTGCCTTTTAGAGTTGCTTACACTATAAGGTTAAAAGCATTTGGGCATTAATGGAAATTGATATGGGGTTTGTCCACCCTTCACTTTTAAGACCGCTTGAACTGCGCTGAAGACACACTTAATAAGGTGTCTGAATATCTGAACGAATTGCAGTCCACTCTTACTCAAGAGCCTGTCCAGGGAAAGTAGTGTTGTTGGACGCTGATTTCTGGAGAAAAATCAATGTTCTAAATCAGCAGAAATGTGTTCACTTGAGTCACGTCGGGACTCTGGGCAGGGTCTTTCGTTTCAGGAATGTTATTGTCCACAATACTAAATTATCGCCCCTAACTTATTTTGGTTTTCTAATCCATGTCTTTGTTTGAGGGCACAGCTGAGCTTTCGACATATCCTAATGGATGTGAGAATGATTTGCACCATTTGGACTGGTCGATTGTCACATCACTCCCCATGGGCAGAAATGCAGGGAACACGGAAATGGACAATTATTTCCATGGAAGAGTACTATTCTTACACTTGAATGCAGATTAGGCGGCTACATAGCTCTTCGTACGAAGACTCGGTACTAAAAATAATGGGGAGAGAGCTGGACTTTATAAAGAATGCGTAACGGCTTCTCAGCGGCACTTGTGCAGCGTACACGAAAGAAAATCTCGGAAACATGTGGGTGGGCATTATCCAGCAACAGAATGATGCCGTCCGTCGACATTCCTTGGCGTTTGGACTCGATGGCGATCTTCAGTTTTTGCAAAGTATCCACGTACTGATGAGCGTTAATTGTTGCGCCATGTTCCAGAAAGTAAATCAGCAGCGGCCCTTTGTAATCAAACAAAAATGTCATCATGATTTCCCAGAGCTTGTGGGGCACTTGTTTCGACTACACTGAAGGGTTTTCTCTGGAAAGCCCCTACACATCCTCCTATAGTCCCGATCTTTCCCATGCTATTTCCATATTTTTGGAGACCTGAAGAAAGACATTTGTGGCTGTCAATTTGCTTCGGACGAGTAGATGGACGCCTGGACACAATCACTGTTGTGTAGCAGCCACAAACATTTTTGCATGAAGGCATTGAGTTAAAGTATTAACAGTCACGGTGATTATTTTTGAAATAATGAATAGTTTTGTTACCGTTTTTTTACTGGCCCTGACTGAAATGGTACTGTATCCAGCTTCGACTGATATTTTCATCGTCAGACCGATGTTCAGATTTAAAATTGCTTTTAAATTATGCTTACATGCGGTGCTGACTATGGCGCAGCCCTACAGAAGTCAAAAAAGAACTGATTTACAGTAAGTGGACGTAACAGTGGCGTATAAGAAAGTATAAGAGTTTTCTAATGTAATAACTGTGCCTGTTTTAGGTTTCTTACATAAAGAATGCTGTGTTACTTTATGGCGATGTTGATCGTTTCTGACCTTCTTCCAAACTTTACAGAAGATCTCCTGCGAACCTTGCAGAACTAGCACTCCTGAAAGAAATGACATTCTGTAAAGTTTGGAAGGTAGGAGACGAGGTACTGGTAGAAGTGAAGCTGTGAGGACGGGGCGTGAGTTGTGCTTGGGTAGCTCAGTTGGCAGAGCACTTGCTCGCGAAAGGCAAAGGTCCCGAGTTCTAGTGTCGGTCCGGCACACAGTTTTAATCTGCCAGGAAGTTTTGATAAAATGTTATTCATACCGCCATATGTTAATGCTAAGGGAAGCCTCGTGGAAGAGTGTCAATACTAACGGAAGGTAAATGCAATTTTATCAGAAATCTTTAATTGCTTCTCTGGAAATTGGTTCCATTAACCTTGGAAAAAAGGTTCATTTATTTCTGTACTGAAAAGTACTTTATATACTCATACGCCAAGCGTACTCGAAAGTTAATGACTTTGTAAACTACTAAATGTAGGTACATTATCAACATTTCTATCCTACATCAAAAATAAAGCACAAAGAGCGCGGTTCAAATAAGTGTTCAGCTTGATTTAAATTTTCTGTGCTTTCCTTAAACTAATTAAAACGAATGGTGGGATAGTTTCTTCGACGGTCTACTCTTACTTCTCTCCTCCTCTTCGTACGACCTAAATGCGTGCTCCTCTTTCTAATGAACTCATCATTATCACCAATCTTCATGAGTTTGCTTCCACTTCCGCCTATTAAAATATTTCAGAATTTTACAAGAATAAGTTTATAAGTGTCCAAAATTGCTGCTACGAACGGCGCAACAGAGGATGCGGACCGATAGAGTTTTAGAAAATGTATATTGCATATCGCTGTTTGATGACAGCTCTAAGCTGTATGATTGACTGACAAAATCTCGGACTTCTTTGAATGACTGAAGAGTCTAGTGGTACGATAAGCAAAAACGAACATTCCAAATTAGTAACAAAATCATACCAATTGTGGATCGGTGTCACAACTAAGTATTGCGTCTTCTCCGCGAGAAAAGCTGAATAATAGAACTTGTAACACAATAAATATTAAGATAGTAATGTGGCCTGGCGAATTAATAAAAACACAAGTCAGATCGTATATTCAAAGTCATTAATAACTACAACCCACGATGCTTACGTTCTAGCGGCTCCAAGAGGAAAGACAAACGCGAACAGCCAGACTTCTCCTAGCTCGTCTCTAAAACACAGGAAGACCGCACCTTCCTTTATTTGTCAAGACAACACATACAGAAAAAATATATATTCCTTTGTTATAAAATGTTTCCAATAAGTTTTACACAACAAATAATTCTTTTTCTAGAAAGTGGTACTACATCTTACTATTGTGTACGTGAACGTAATTTTCACCAGTGGTGATATATATTTCATGTTAACATTCACTCGTCAATTGCAAATATTTTTATTTATTGGTTTCGACGGATTAATTTGTCATCTACCGAAACTTAGTATTGGTGTAGCAGATATCAATATCTTCTTCACAGAGGCATAATGCTATGACATGTCCAAAATTATACATACTGTATATGCTTATTGTAAATAAAGATTCACAGTTTGATAATTTACGGTAACTTATTCACATCTATGTACATGTCAAGCTGTTCAAATTCAAAATGGTTCAAATGGCTCTGAGCACTATGAGACTTAACGTCTATGGTCATCAGTCCCCTAGAACTTAGAACAACTTAAAATTAACTAACCTAAGGACATCACACAACACCCAGTCATCACGAGGCAGAGAAAATCCCTGACCCCACCGGGAATCGAACCCGGGAACCCGGGCGCGGGAAGCGAGAACTGTCAAGCTGTTGTGGTGGCATGTAGCGTATAGTGCTTTCTGAACAAAACTACATACCAAGACACAGACGCCACCCCCAACAAATGATGAATCGATATACACACGTATATTTAACTTCTTACTGACTGGGCAAATAACGACGTACTCAACTTAAAAATTGGGTTCTCCATTCAACTAATCTCCAATGCACAACATTTTACAAATTATAACGAGGAAATTGATCTTAGTAAATAAAAACCTTTTCTAAAGAAACACATATGCACATCCATACCCATATATTAACAGCTGGCAGAGGGTGCATCATAAACGTCGCGATCGAAGAAGAACCGCATGAAATTGCTACGAGTCAAACCCGACCAGTTTTGTTTCTGTGACGATCGCGCGTTGGGACACAGGATATCCGATAGGAAAAGAAAAAACAAAAAAATACCCAAAGGGTTGTGGATCCTCTCCGCTCGTAATCTGTACACGACGCAGCGCTTGTTGCCTGAAACATGGCCTGCCCTGCCTGTTCAGGGATCGGCGAACGCCGAGCTAAGCGCGAACGCTGTTTAACTTTCGCCTCACGCGATGTTTTCCCAGCCAGCCCTGTAGGCTCTGTTCCTGGGCAGCCTGCGCCCGCCACCCCCTTACCCCGGGGACGGGGCCTTCGCCAACAACAGGACAGCGGCGGCAAGTTGTAAGCCCATTAGCGCGGTCGCCATGGCGACGGACGCGTGTTATCTGCCGCCGCAGACTGCTGTGCGTCGCGGCCGACACTCGCGAGAACTCGCTAAAGGTCTTTCCTTTTATGTTTTCCTCGTCCACGTGGAGTACTCGCTGTCTGCGGAGAAAAGAAAAAGACAGCTCGGGCAGCATTGGAGAAAACTGATATCTTGCGTTCCTCAAAATTACCCGCAGTTCTCTGAAATGGCGATCTGAAAATCGACTTTCAGCGATGGCAACCAACCATCCACACGTGTTTACCATCGTTCTGTAGAGATTCGGAGGAAATTACTAGAATGATGCGTGCCAGGATATAATGTCTCATCCTCTCTATGCATAGAAAATATTTTAGTATGCATAACAGCCTACTTAAGACGCCTCGTGTGTAACTGTCCACTCTTCCCATGTGTTACTTGCACAAACTACACATGTGGTTGTACATTACAGTATTTCCAACACCTGCATAATTTCTGCAACGTGTTAATAAAAATAACAGAAAGTTTTGGTGCCTTGGTACCCAGGCTGGAATTTCACAAAATCAGACATTTTTCAAATGCAATTCAAATTTATTTTATAGTCGAACAGCTCACAAGCAACCTTAAACAGTATCCAGCTCCTGTAATGTAATATTACGTACATTATAAACAATTTAATACATCACAATAAAAACTTCATTACAGTGAACTGCAATAATTCTTACCAAATTTAAAAAAATTCTTCGTATTACTTTATACTCTACTTTCTTATTTGTTCATATTTGTGTCTCAGAATGTATTATTTTTATTTTGCAATACAAACCTCTTATATGCTAAAAGACCAACTTAGGATTGTCTTACCTTTCCATATACTACTCCTACTCCAATATGTATCTCTTTGTTTTTCTCATTCTTTTCATTATTAGTGCATGTAACATACTTCCATAAAATAATTAATTTGTTATTCACACTGCCCCTTTCTGAACTTCATTTTTCATGGTATAGTTCACTTCATATAGATGCATTTTGTTTGAAGAAATGTTAAAAATTTACAATACCTGTAACACATTTTCAAGTCAAAATTGAACCCCACTAGAAACTATTTCTCAAGGAAATGATTCACCTTTCTTGGAAAGCTAATATTTCAAAAGTTGCTCGTATTCAAAATTTTTGGGTATCATAATATTACAATCCTGTAAATCTTTCCAAGATCCAGTGTGACGAATTTCTGTTTTCAGTAAATGTATACATTTACTAATCTAAAATGTCGGTTTATTAAGTAATCCAATTGAATCACTCATAAACAAAAGTTTTTGTCACTTTTTCAAAATTTTACAGAAGAACTCATTAATGTTTTGAAATGTATTTTTAAATATCCGAATATAAGTACAGATGAATGAAATTTGCTTAGTGGGTCAGTTTGAAGGTACAATATTGTCTTGAGTATTTCTCACTTTTTTGACATGTGGCAGCATGTATGACAGCTGGGACAAACGGTTTTTTCTCTCTTTTCTTGATCTGACTTACAAGTTTTGACTTAAAACGGATGAAAAGTTGTTAACTCGCTAACATAACAACTTTTGATACTCAGTGTTGGGATTTGTCCGTAACTAAATATTACAAGAAGTTAAGATAATTACCTGTTATGTTTTTATTTTCCCTGTTCCAATTTCTGCTATAGATTTGTCCAATAATGGTATACACTGAAGAGATTAAATTAATTTTATTTTCATAAAAACAATATCATTCCACATCTGCTACATCATCTTCCGCACAACTTCCATACATCATTGTGGTATAAAATGAGGTACCTTCTGGCACAGTAAAATGTTCCAACAGCGAACGAACATCATTATATTTAGCCTTCTTAACCTTCCGAAACCTGTCTGGTGCATTTTGAGCATTATCATATGCCCTTTGTAATGCTTCCAACCTCAGCCCTAATCCCACAATTGGATGGCAATGATCAAACATTGACACCATTGTCTGATGAGCTTCAGGTACACATCCTCTTCTGAAACTTACACTCTGCATTGAAGAAAATTCATGAACGATTTTTACCAGGCATCTTTAAAGTTAGAAACCTTAACTACTAGACTGTCTTTAAATTTGGAAACCATTACTACTGGACTGCCTTCGCTTTCCTCATTATCAGTGACTGGCCGTTCGACATAAAAAATAGCACTGTAAATCTTACGCATTGAACTGCTGGTCAATTTGTCACATATGCAAGAAACTAAGACTTCATCTAGTGCACGTTTCTTGTTCTCAGTATAGCCGAAAATAATATCAATGCGTATAGGAGAGTGTCTAGGATGAGGTAATACAGATAAACTTTCTGAAACGTACCTGAGAAAGATGCAGCCAGGATGCGAACAATATCTGTTTTTCGCATGTGAATAATGGCTGCGCATGAAAACAGTTAGCTCTTTGGCACACTGATCAACTTTGTTTGCAACATACCATTTAAGATAACTAATAAATTTATAGGGTGATTTTCAACAAATTGTTTCACAGGACATTAATACAGTAGCGTCATTGCAAAGCAGATTTCATACACCTAAATTATTCAGCCAGAGTTGTCTTTTATAATACACCTTAGCAATGTTTGTTATCAGAAGAGATAATTTTTTAAAAATCTGTGGATAAAAGTACTAGGCCAAGACAGCTAATATTCCTTTTTTTGATTACTAGTTTCGGCACATTGAGGAAACCCCTTCCGATCTAAACCACAAAAAACTGCCTAAAAGAGATAAAGAATATAATGCAGTACACATCATCATAATCTGTTGAGCTGAATCGTTCTTGCTGTCATGTACTCAGTAAAAAAATTTATAAATAGTGAGGAATAAAAATATAAAGTACATTTGGTAAGTGGTATAAAGCCCTTCCCTAAAGTGGGTCGTCATCATTAAACAATTTACAGCATCAGCCACATATGACTCCAGTGCACAATTTCAACTCTTGCGTTTCATTGCAAGATGATTGTGGTGACTATCTTATGAGCCATGTGTGATGTCAATATAGCGTATTACTTGCAATTCTAACTACAGGAGCATGGGGGTACTTGTATTATGGCTGTCAGAGACTGGCCAAATGTGTAACGTTACTGCTACACGAAAGCGCCAAATGCCAGATGGCGCTGTTAACCAACGACATTTTACAACGTAATGCCTCTGTAGTAATACAAATAACTGTGATGTAATGTAGTTTCTACTAGATACACGTTAGGTAAAATGTAAAGACCTGTGTTTAATTGCTACAACAATATACCGAACATAAGCTGTTTGTTATGTAATACAAAGCCATGGCACACTAAAAACGAAGGGAATTAATATGGTCACGATTGAAAACAGTACAATATTTTAAGATGTAGGAACATGTGTACAGTGCCAATGATCAAAAATTCATAAATCCATGATATTGAATAACTAAGCGATTAATACTGTAACACAAAATCCAGGAGCCTGTTGCAATCAGCGATATAAGTAGCTTTAATTAAAAACAGGAAAATTAATGGCTAAAATGTAAGTGGTACGATTGAGCCATTACATATTACATTAAGGATGCTTACAAGCATCGATCTGAAAGAGTATAATCATAGTACCTTTCACCTAGGTATTTGCTACAGATTATATCATCAAACAATACCACATATAATGCATGTAAAAATACAAATTAATAAACAATGAGCATTATTTCTGTTTATTACGTAATACATGTTCGTGAAGTCATTCTAACTCAAACCAGCATCCAGAGGATGCAGACATGTGTTTAATCTAAATCAAGTTTGAGGTCCAGGAGTTAAAAATAAATACATATATACCCAGTAAGACAATTCAGTTTTAGTGCTTTATATAAAGG
The DNA here is from genome assembly GCF_023864275.1 of Schistocerca cancellata. NCBI lineage: Eukaryota > Metazoa > Arthropoda > Insecta > Orthoptera > Acrididae > Schistocerca > Schistocerca cancellata. The sequence goes on from NC_064628.1 coordinate 654,940,412, forward strand.
AAGCGATCCACTACAGTCACATAATGCTGTAACCTCAGTAGAAGATGCCAAGTATAATGAGCATTATAAGCGGTCGTTATTACAAAACCTAAAAAATAATATAGGAAACAAGAAAGTTCGCACGGGATCCATTAGATGTTAATTACAATCATGAGTAGCCTTAAGCTTATGTATGATATAGAACAATGCATTACCGTAATGTATGTGTAAAGACACAAATTCACTGAAATATATTCGAAGACTAAGGTCCAAAGATGTAAGATACAGAGAACAGATACAGACCAATAACTTATTACGATCAATATGTCTCGAAATGCGTTTCACCATATGACCTTCTTAGGAAGTAGACAATGTAATATTCCCTTTTGTGAAGTTTATATATTGTATATATCTGTATAGAATTTAGTGACAAAGAAATCGATCCTCTTGGGAGGTGAATCAACTACCAAACTTTTGAAAAAACTGATGTGTCTTATTTTTATGCATGAAACAGCAGTTGTGGAAAGAACTGACTTAGTGTAAAGGCTACTAGCTAGTCACTACTTTCTGTATGTGTCATGTCATCGTACAAAAAACGCAAAGCGAACCGTAAGTTATTAGGTAATTGTTTGAGAACGTGATCAGGACGTTTTGTTTCGTTCATTAATGGATGTGTCACTCGCGTACAGGTATGTTATTACTTACTCTATCACATTTTGAAGCACTTAAGCGTCTTAGATCTCGTTCTATACGGGTCAAGTTAACATTGCATTTAACCTTTGCTGTATTCATATTTCTATTGTTCAAATCATTGGGCCAGAACGTAACTCAATGACCGACAGGTTTCAAAATTGGAAACAAAGTTGTTAAGTAACATTACTGACGAAGGAAATATATGTTTAGTTTATCAAAATACTATGTAGAGGAAGCATGTGCGTATAATGCGCAAAACTTTGTAAGAATAATTGTCGTGGCCCAGGGACTAATGTAAAAGGTATTATAGTTCTCATAAGCAGAAAGGCAAGCGAACAGGCATACAAACAGCGTATTTCAGCGCAATGCTCTTGGTGAGTAAACTTGACAAGCTAGGACGCTCGTAAGGGGGAAGCTGTCTCACCGATGTGAAACGAAATGTGTGTAAAACAGATGATTGTGCACAGTAGTAATGCATTCACCCCTGTCCAGCTGCAAATGAGGAGGCAGCATGTAACAAATCCAACGAACACTTAATATCCTTTAAATCAGCATGAAGTGAACAACACAATGACTTTTAACAACACACGCACGGACGAGATATGTAGCGGATGTCGTGAAGAGTCACCCTTCAGTATGGCAGCTGGCAATACTGGTATTAACCCCTGCTACAGACTCAGTTGTCCATGCTAAGTGCTGTGTGTGTACTAAATTTAAATACTTCTTGCTATGCGCGGGATATGCCGAAGTGTCATAAATGGACGCTCCTGCAGTGTGGTTGGCTAAATTGTTAATACAAATAAGGGATCCATGATTATAGTCTTTGCTAAGAGCAACAAAACTGTTTTTACTTTTAAATATCACTAGGTTGTATGATACACAGGTACCACTTCCAAACTAAAAATGGTGCAATGGTCCCCAAGGTTGTAGATCATGAATGCATTGCTTAAATGGAAGTTACGTTATTAAGATAGGCAATTTATTTAAGGCTGATTTCATTGGCAGCTTCACATATCCCGAGCTCCTACGTAACACTGGTGCTGCTATCTCAACTTCCATGCTGATGGTGAGAATTGGTAGTATTATTGCAGCTCCGACCAGGCACACATTAGATCGCCAGCTGTCTACATCGCTGCTGCAACTAGATGGATCTCGCTGTGGAGCTGGGGTGACGTCACTACATGTCGTAGTGGGGGCGGGGGGGGGGGGACCACATTCCCACGCCAACCATCCACCCCATGAAGACATGGAGTCTACACAGCATTGCATACAGCTAGAATTCTACAACCCTTTCACCCTCACCCACGCCATGAAAACATCGAATCTGCGTAGCATTATACAATCTGTTCACCACCACACATGCCATGAAAACACGAAACACAGGGTCTACATAGCATTGTATCGAGTCAAAATCTTAATCCACAGTAAACCAATCACGAAAGTACGTTGAATTCGCCTCTCAGTAAGAAAAGAAAATACTGTTTGAAAATTTCCGTCAGAATATTATTTTATACCACTGATAAGAAACTGTATCAGGCACAAATAATCAATCTGAAACGAAAGCAAATTACTAATCCTCTGCCATGATGCCTTGGGCAGATAACTAGAAAAAAGGATCCACTACCCTAATTTCAGCATTTGTTATATATAAACTAACTGGGATTTCTTAAAATACTTTCTTTCTTGCTACTTTTTCCTGAGCACTTATGTAAATGTAAACATTTAGCCCGGTTCTCACATTTAGTTTCAGTCCAAAGAACATAAAATTAATTCCAACTGACAAAATATTATCCAAGTGTGACCGAAGCCGTGAAGTATATTCGCTTTGTATAATATCTTCAAGCCTTTAATGGAGCAATGAAATATTTCTTCACAAAATATACATGTTTTTCTTGTTAGTATTAAGGGTAGAGCCTACCTCTGCTGTGTGTGTGCACTTTTTCTTCTTTGATAAAGTACACACAAATTTCATTTAAGTTGATACTACGGAACACATATCCTATGAAAGATACCAGAGATCAGTATTTCAAATCAGAAATTTCTAGAAAATAGGTGTTATCCAACATTCGTTTGCTAAACCAAGAAAACGTAAAAATACTTCCGTTGTTTTATGTGCGGTGAATTCGACTTGTCTTCTGGCTTCTGCGCTGCAGCATAGAGTTATTCTGCAAGTGTCACCTCGTGTACGTATTTGTCTCTGCCTGTAAATAAGATTATAGTTGTCTGTGTAGCATTTAGTGCTGTTATCATTTGAAAAATACTTTCCTTTCCTTTGAATTTTGACATGCATAGGAATATTTACTCATTATTTTTCAGAATATTCGGTGGTAAGAACTGCGAATTCGCCAACAAATGGTTCGGAGACAAAATAACTGAACGCTTAGCGTCTTCAGTCATTAATTTGTCTTTGAATGAAATATACAGCGTCCATCGGCCACATTTGCAGTCATTTAAACTATCTTGCACTACTTTTAGAATGATTTGCTCATTTTTCTTCATACGAAAATGTTGTCGATCTTCGCTACCTGTCTGACATATAGCCCGCTGTATTAATTCAACCGGTGGTGGTAAAAACAAGTTTAGTCTCACACTGCACCCTGTACTGAACATATGAACTTTCGATTATAAGCACGAACACCATATGATAACATATCGCTTTTTTCACATTGGGTTATTTACAAAATCTGTTCGTATAATCCAATTTGTGGGGTGGTTGAGGCGTTGTAAAACCGTAATGTGGAATTATCCTACTTCTTCTTGTACCCACTACTTATGCCAATAGATACATGTTTTTTTTTCCTTTCCTGACCTCTTTTCATTGGTAATAGAGACACCAGAGTTACAAAAAAAATTGTATCTTATTCACACTGTACCGCTAATGTACTTTCTTGTTCAGAGAATGGTTTACTGATTGCTGATGACAATGATACATGTAGTGCACATAGAAACAATTTATTTCGAGAAAAGTTTATAATTTACATAACGTTAAACCATGTGCATGTCAAAGTACAGTCACACTAGAAATTGTTTGTTTTAAGACTAATGGAGATTATTTGAAAACTCTCTTTCTCCTCTTTCGACCAAACGATTTACTTTTTGTAAAAACTTAATATTTCGAAAGTGTCACGCTGTAAGCTCTCCATGATATTTCAGGAAACAGACGTTGCCATCTTCCTCCTCTCCGCTCTCGTCATTGTTGGCGGAGCCCTTGTGGTGAGGGGTTGTGGTTGTGGGCTGTGATCTGCGGCCTCAAATATGAGTGCTATCGCCTCCGATTGAGGAACTTAGTGTACGGGAATGTTATGATGTTTTGGCTCTGTACAGTGTTCAGTGGCGACCCAGTTGTAGACCACTATCCATGTTAATTAGGGTATCTATGATCTTACTTTCAATGATTTCTTTAATCACTCAGTCCTAGCAGGAGGAATATTTCCTAAGTATCTCGGTTATGTTGTAATCTATAGCCAGAGCCCTGGTTTGCCAACGCCTAGACAATGTCTTACTGAACGTAGTAGTTTCGGTGTCTTAGGGGGTGGACCAAATGCGCATATGTCATTATCTCACTCTAATATCTTACTAATGTTACTGGAGATGTTGACATTTTACAAGATAATGATTTGTGCTGCTCTATCTCTTCCTGCAGTATAGTATTGTCTCGGTGCAACCCGTCAAAACACACGCCTTGTCTGGTTATTAATGTACCGATTCTCTCAGAAGCTTCTCTCCACGTGTTTCAGCTCATTGGAAAGCTGTCACTCTATCAGAAGGATCGCACCGTGTGAACAAGAGTGCGTAAAAATCTTTTATGCTGGGGGTTGTGATGACTTCTGTAGACGTGAAGATACAGGTCAGTGTGTTTAAGCAACATGCCTGTTTGCCGAGATATTGAGGAGAACTTTCGAGAAATACGCTGGGAATCATCAGATCGCGCCCAAAATTGTTGGGAATGATACACAAAGAACGGAAGTAAACAACGGATGATGATGGCAGGCGACCCTGAGATGTAAGAAGAGGACAAAACACGGCATTTGGAATTCTAGTGATGGGCTTCGGCAAGATAAAATTGAAAAGTTGCTCAGTATTCAGAGGAAAATAGATAAATGCAGGGAAATATGAGTAACAGTACTCACAAAAACTTATTGAGGAGAGTTAAAACTGAAATTTAAAAAATATTTGTGGACATGTTAATCTAGTACTTTACACATTGTTTCCTTTACTGCTACCGTTATCTAAATGGTGTAACAATATTATTTCCCAGGATATGAAAGTATTCTTCAATAAAAGTAATCCATAGGTACCACATACAGTTCTAGGCTTCAGGGAAACTTTGATAATCGAGGTATTGTAATAATCAGAGTTGAAACTTATATTCAGTGATAGATCGCAAAAAGAGGAAGTCGTTATCAGTGCGTAGGCCACGACGCAAAGTCAGTTTAAAATGAAAGTGGAACGATAAAGAAGTCTTAGAGGAATGCGTTAGGAAGTTTTCTAGAAAGGGTAGATGTGTATAGAAAAAGTTTCAGTAATATATTCTTTGACGCTAGATAACCATAAAAATAAAGTATAGCAACGAATATAAACAGCGAGGATTAACAAAAACTGGAATATACAATACGGCTTACTGAATTCACTGCGTACAGTAGGTACGAAAATATCAATATTTTAATACAATATCGCTGAAACTGGATAACAGAAAAAATTTATTGAAGACTGATGATTACATTGATATGTCTATTGTGGATGGCATCAGTAAATTGGAAAGCTGTAATCAAAAGGTAATAGCGTTTCTTAGGATCCAGTTAGCCTATACACGACTGCGTACGCCCTAAAACACAGGTTTTTCACACGTTGCAAACTGCAGTTAAAATTCTGGTTCCGCGCCGTATATTTTGCACAGATAAGATTAAAACTACGTTACATGTTTAGATGTAATGTGGTAGCTACTCACCGCAACGGTCGCCATTTATTTTGCCTGAGAGTGGCTGGTCGCAGGTGTGCAGAGCAGGTAACATTAACTGCCGTGGCCCGACCACGTTGCAGAGAACATTGGGAACCTTTACCACACACGTATGGAACGTGTTAACATGAAATCGCAGGTGCCTGACGACCAGTAACAAAAACCAGTACCGTGTAGTCAGTACCTAACAGCAACTCTGCTAAAAATGAAATATTTTCATACATATTGTTCAGATGGAAAAATGTTTTACTTCAATTACATTTGCTTTATGCGTTATTATTAGTCTGCAAAATTAACGAATCAATAAAGTAACCTATTTTATAATATCCATTCATTACTGTCATCGTTTATATTGTGAGATAATGCGTCAACCAAAAAGACAGTATTTAGCACTCAAAAGGAATCGATGAGAATATATTCTGATGATTACTCACATCACCTCGCAGGTATCTTTCAAGGCGTTAGACACGAAGATTTACAGCGCGTTTATACACCAATGAAACTGTCACAATATTATAAGAAAAAAATAACATTAATTATTCTCCTCCTCGAGGATTGGTGCCTTACCGAGGCGAGGAGGATTGTGGAGTTTGCTACGATCCAGAGAGCTGCGCTGGCTGGAGCTTGAGCTTCTAGTAGAGATATCCTAGCCAGTCAGATCTCTTCGGCAGGAATGAGACGAAGAGCAGTCTAGAACGTAGGGGAAATGGGGAGGGATAGGGGGAGGGGCTATTACTCATACCGAAGCCGACTTTCCTTCAAGAGAAAATCATGTTAAAAAATAATTAAAATAAGGCAAGGACAGCCTACAAAACCTGGCGAGATAGACGTCTTAGTGAAGGTAACTATCTAAGAGGAGGCAAACCCAAAAGAAAAACAGATGTGTTGCGACATCTAGTGGTAGCAGCTCCACCACCTGCCACCCTGTACATAGGTCGGTATCCTGCAAGAGGGGAATTATAACATCACTCACAAAAATCGAGTAGAAAAACGCTTTTGATGACGACTAATGCGAGGAAAACGATTAAGAATAAAATTCACTAGAAAAATTTAGAAAATAGCAGCATGGAATGTTAGAGGAATGAGCACTGAGAAAGAAAAACTGAGCACAGGAAATGAACACTACAAAAACCGGTACAGGCGCAATATCAGAAACAAAGAAGAAACTATCAGGAATTAGTGGTTATTTTATGATATATATTGGAGTAAGTAGAACTGAACGGACACGTGCTGTAGCTGCACTTCTGACAACAGCATCGATAGAAAATGGATGCAATGATATACGTTCATAAATGAAAGAATAAAAATATTGGGTATACACGTGAATATAATTGTTGCATATGGTCCACATTACGGAAAGAGAGAGCAAATGAACATAACCTGAACGCAGATGACAATTAATGGAAGACCCAAAGAGGAATATTTAATAATTGCTGGAGGTTTCAGTGTGAAGACGGATGAATCAACCATTAAAAGGATAGTGAGGCCACACAGAGAACGTACTAAAAACTACAATGCAGATTAGTTAAGAGATTTTCCTGTCTTCACTGTACTTTAATTGGATATTCTAATTCATAAATATAATTATGCTTCACTCATTGCAAGGGAAGCGTCAAAGCCTAATGCGATCATTTCTGTATTAAATTAAAGTTATTCCGATATTAATGTTACTCTCTAAATATGGTGAATATGGTCGTATCAAAAACAAATAATGTACACACTGTAAGTAGACTGTCTCGTTTCAGTTGATTTTCATGAACATCATCGCAGTGATTAATAAATAAAATTAACTACCAAACTAATTAACTGAATATATCTCCCATCTCCCTCTTCCAGACAGCAGTTCTTCTTTGAGCAGCATCGTTAAGAATGGCTTCTACTATAACCACGAAAACAGAAAGGACTAACGTATTTTAAGCGTCTTGCAGCTTATCCTATCAGTTCTAACTGAAGCTTCACACACAGTTCGAGATGTCTTCTCTAACTGACGTTTATCTTACTATCATCACACTAATATCGCCGCATATATAAGTAAAAGAAACAAATTTTAATCTCTTTGAAAAGGCGTTAGGTTCCTTACTTTAGTATTATTTTTCCCTCAATTGTTAATTTACTTGAAATGTGCGGTATTGTATAGATGAACATGATATTGCAACGTGATTTACCGTAACAAGCTCTTATACTATTTCGTAAAAAGAAAATATGGTAAATGATTAAAGAAGATGGTAGATTAAATTAAGTTTCTAACCAAGGAAGTGCTTTTCCAACGAGCTCGTAAGTACTAGTAGGACGACAAAGCTATCTCGAATTGTGATGACTATGAATCTTTAAACATGAGTAACGTATTTTACAGTAGCGATAGCTGGAGAATCTGCCAGGTGCATATGAGAAGGAAAAAGAGTGAACAAAGCATAATGAAGTTCCACCATAGCTAACGGATGTCCTTGTAGCTACTTTTTGCTGATAAGCTTCTGGAAACCGAATACAGACAGTATTTACTACTGTAATCCACGTCGGCCTTGATGTATAGTGTAAAGATCGCTCTATGAGTGACTATGATTGAACTGTTGCTGCTGCATCTCGGTCATGATACCTAGTGTAAGGACCACTCTATAAGAGATTACGATGTTTGAACTGTTATTGCTAATTATTATTAGCAATTGCACTCTAATTACGAAAAGTCGTTACTCTCTATCCTCAACATTCGGTCGCGTTTACTATACTCTGTCGCAATGGAGATATACTGAAGTAATTACGTAGTAATAACGACATATTGCTTTATATTCAAAGGGTACCACTAACTCCATATTTATCTATGCATGAGCTGTTGATGACAGAGTCGTTGCCCCAGAAAACCTCTCCAATTTTTTGAGACCAATGTACACCTGGCTCGTCCATCGTTACTCTACCATGCTCATGTAACCGGGCGTTACAAACCAGTCACTTAAATTCCAGATCTCTCAACTCTCAGAGACTCTTTAGACCAAACCATCACCGGTTTCCAGCTCCAGGTGGTTCTTACGGTCTTTCTTTTCTTTTTGCTGGGGTCTCGTACTGTGGCCGTTACTATTTCTAGGCACTATAACAAAAAATTTGTGCACAAAATCGATAACTACAAAAAGGTGTCCCAACAGGAAACCAAGAACGTCTATGAGAACAAGAGTGGCAGGATTTCTATGGTGCCGATAACATAGATGATAAATATAATGCTTTCCTTAACACATTTCTCATGCTCTTTGAGAGTTGCTTTCCATTACAACATTCTAAACGGGGTACTAGCAGTAAAAGGCAACCTGGTTGGCTGACTGGTCGGCTAAGGATATCGTGTTGAACAAAGTGGTAATTGTATCAAAATGTTAGGCGTAGTCACAATCAAGTGGCAGGAGCCAATTACAAACAGTACCGTAATGTGCTTATAAATTATTAGGAAGGCAAAGAGTATGTGGTACACAAATAGAATAGTTAATTCACAGGACTGGTCAGCAGCACAAGCTCGACGATATAAGTCAGTTCGTAGTAAAAATATTTCTGTTACTGATAAATCAGATATATGTACAGTATTTAACGATCAGTTTCTGAGCATTGATGGTGAATTACATAAAAATTTTGTTCCTACAGGGAATCGTATAACTCTCTTGGCAAATGCCTTTCCGAGAATGATGTCTGAAATACGCCTCTGTGATGCAGAGAAGGGGGGGGGGGGGGGGATTGAGTCACTAATTAAATCATTGAAGACTAAGGACTCTCGTCGATGTGGTGGAGTGCCTAGCAGAATATTAAAGTACTGTTCTGAACACGTTAACCCTGTATTTAGCCATATTTGTAATTTTTCCTTTAAGAATGGTCTGTTTCCTGGACGATTCCAGCTATTTCTATGCCATCAGTGTTTGATAGAATTATTGAAAACGCAGTGTGTGTAAGGATAATTGATAAATTTATATCATACAATTTGCTGTCAAATCAACAGTTCGGCTTTAGAACTCGTTTAACAACTGAAAATGCTGTATTCTCTTTTCTCTGTGAGGTACTGGATGGGTTAAACAAAACGCTAGGAATATTTCTTTACTTAACTAAGGCGTTTGATTGTGTTGATCACAAAATATTGCTCCAGAAGCTGGACCAGGAGTAGCTCACAATTGGTTCACCTCTTACTTTAGCAACAGATAGCAAAAGGTCACTATTCACAGTGTTGAGAATGGCTGTGATGTGGGGTCTGAGGGTCTGAGTAGGGTACGTCAAATGGCGGGGGGGGGGGGGGGGGGCGGTTCCCCAGGAATCAGTGTTGGGGGCCATTCCTGTTCCTTATTTATATAAATTGTCCTCTAGTATTATGTGTAATTGTAAAATATTTCTTTTTGCTGATGACACTAGCTTGGTAGTAAACGGCGTTGTGTGCAACACTGGCTCGCTTTCAAATAGTGCAGCTCGTGATATAAGTTCATGGCTTGTAGAAAATAAACTAACGCTAATCACAGTAAGACTCCGTTTTTACAGTATCTAATATACAATTGACAAAACCTGACGTTTTAATTTCACAGAATTTACGTATGATTAGTGAAACTCCACAGTTCAAATTTCTAGGTGTTCTGATAAATAGTAAAGTGTTGTGGAAAGTCCACGTTCAGGACCTTGTTCAAAGACTTAATGCCGCCATTTTTACTATTCAAACGGCATTTGAAATAAGTGATCGTTCGTCACGAAAATTTGTCTACTTTCTTTATTTTCATTCGCTTATGTCGTATGGTATCATATTTTGTAGTAACTCTTCCCATTTTAAAAGGATATTTGTGGCTCAGAAACGGGCGGTTCGGGCAACAAGTGGTGTAAGTTCACGAATCTCTTGTCGACCCATGTTCAGGAGTCTGGGTATTTTGACATTGGCTTCTCAATATAAATTTTTTTACTGTCGTTTCCTGTCAACGATATCAGCTTATTTCCAAGAATAAGTAGCTTTCACTCAGTTAATACTCGGCAAAAATCAATCCTGCATTTGCATCGAACTTCCTTAACTCTTGTGAAGAAAGGTGTGCTGTATACTGCTGCATCCATTTTCAATAAGCTACCACTCGAATTCAAAAATCTTAGCAGTAATCCACGTGCTTTCAAATCAAAACCGAAAAGTTTACTCATGGGTCACTCCAATACTGTCGAGGAGTTCCTTGAAAACTTAAGCTGATTCGTGTTGTGTTGTTGATTGCGTTTACTGAAACTTATGACTTGAACTTTTCCGGGTTCATAAACACTTTATTTTTATCTGTTTTACTTTCACGTTGTAATTTCATGTACTGAGATGTTCCATGACCTTGATAATTTGCTCCTCAAGTTGGTGCTACGGAACTTGGCGTGTAACTAAATAAATAAATAAAAACCAACTGAAGAACCTGTTACGGTCTAGTTACATAATTTTTTTATTAAACTTGCATACGCCTCATCGTTGGTTCAGTTTTCCCATCTTCTTGATTTCAGTTGTTAATTATCACAATCAACAATCGCTCATCTACGATCGATATGTTACAGAAAGACCTGCGTCCGTTTCAACGGATGGTACTGTCAAAAGCACAAATTCACATTTTGTCTTTAATTACTGTTGCTCATGACAACAATTCCAAGAGTTAGTAGAGTGCTTGTGCTTAGGCACGTCGGGTCAAATTAGATGCAGTGGCGTGTTTCTACACAGACTTTTTACTTCTCTTGATATTTCTCTAACGTAGTCTCGCACCTGCATTAGCCAACTTATTGTAAGACAACGAATAGTCCAACTGACCACGGACACAACTGACAATCACGCTCCTAACGTAAAGATGGACAGTGAAGTAAATAAAATCTACTGTATCACTGTTTTACGTATCCAGTTGCTTTACGCAGCTAATTTAATTAGTTCCAGAGCTTTATTATATGACGTGTAGGCATCCTCAAAACCGTTTGAAAGTCGTCATTTTCCTCTTTTCCGTGCTCATTTTATTCAAAGTCATTTGCTCCAGACTGAATGGATGTCTACGTTTCTATCAAGCACCAGCATTCAGCATTAACTGTACATAGCGTATCACCAGTGCCGTAATTAGCAAGACTTAACAAACGTTACAGTCTCCGCACTTCAGGGAGGCCCGCGCCTAGATATAGAAAAGTCTGTCAAGTCAGATATGAGTTGTATTCTACCTACCATTCAATGGAAAGACGTTGGAAAGACGATGGTGTCCAGATCTACAATTAATAGTAACAATTTTAGCTCATTTCTAAAAGGGAGCGCAGGCCACAGTGGACGTTATGGGTCGTAAGATTACAAACCCACAAACTTACAAAGCTATTTGTAAGCTTTCTATAAGAAACTGGCTATCTGTGAGAAAACTGAACATATTGATTACAAAACTTTCTCCTCGTGTAACGTGTACTTTAGACAAAGTGTACAATTGCCGAGCAAAAGTGACTCTTGGTTGACCTTGTGTTGCACATGTAAAGAGTGTCGCGAAAGAAAACTTGAAACTTCATGAAATGCAAAATTTGAAATAAAGGAATTTAATGTAACTAAATCCAAAGGAAACTAATTTTGTGCTGTATGGAAACTATGTAACTAAAGCTCAGTACCGAAGTACACAATGAACGTTGCATGACGTGAAGTGCAATGTTTGATTTGGAAGATCTGCAAAAATAAATTACAATACTACTCGAAAGAAAATAAGTTTTTGAAGTTACTAACACTGTTCACCGAAAATTAATCTATTTACTAACACGGCACCTGACAGTTCCGAATACACACTACTTGCTCAAGAATGCAAGGTGAGATCTGCCCTAAAATAAGTGACTTACCTCTTGCCCAGCATGCTGTATTTGTGTCTGGAGTATTGACGTTCTAGTAAGCAGATACAAATTAGCAGATGAAAATAAACTACTCACTAATAATTTCTTTTTTCTTGTTAGAAACAGTCTGCGACTTCGAACGGCGTAAGGTGCAATACACACACGACAAAATATTCAAAACTTTTCTATGAATCATGGAGGTAGGTTTTACTTTAAAGAAACTCGTTCTTGAGAAGTCAAACTCTGATTATTGACATAATGACTGCACAACATAAGAAGAGTCTCATAATTACGAAATTATCTCATTAAAAAAGGACTACTAACATTTCAACTAACTAATTGATTTGTGACGTAATGGAAAACAGAGATAAAATTAACATTAGCCATGAAAGTTACTAGTTATTTGAGGGACAAAAATTTCCATCAGTTAATAGTTCTGACAAACAAACATTTCATGCTTGCACTTGCCTTCGATACGTTTGAAACTTATCCAAAATCTTCTCCATCAGCATAAAGAAAGAGAAAGTATTACAAATGAGTTTTCATATCTATAATAAAGTGTTCCAGACAGCTTCTCCCATGTTAACAAAAAGGAGATCTCATACTCTGGAAAACTCAACTGCTTGCTACGAAGCCTCAAATAAGAATGCCACAGAGGTGGATTACTGATTGACTAGCAAGTTAACCACAGATAAAACTAAACACTGAGTCAAGAATCTTATTCACCACTCACGCAGTGCGCTCATTCGTCTTTTTCCCTGAGCAGTAAAAGTTTATTATTTATTATTTATTTATTTATCCTCCAAGAAAATATTTTATATGGATTGGTTTAGCTGTGGTAATGCAAGGGGAATTAATTTAAAAATTACAAAGGAGTGAGTACAATAATTTACAAGTATAAATAATATTAAATGTGTTAAGATTTAAGTTGCAAAATGTACAAAAGAATTTCTGATTGGTGTTTCACGTCTGAAGATTGTTTTTGCACAGGGAGGAAGCACACACGCTATTTGCTGAATTCTGTCGATGTGAGGTAAATATTGCTTGTCCACCAAAGATTTGCTTTAATGCCTCATATCGTTGGTCTCGAGACCAGTGTGGGAATACAATTCAGGGTAAAATGTTACATCACTTAGCATCAATGGAGATAGTGATAATGTCTCTATCATCAACCCTGACGCTAAGAAAAGGAATGCAACTAACACAATTCTGACACATTTCTAGAAGCATTGATGAAGTTATACCAGAGGCAGACTCAGTAAGACAACTGACTGCTCATCACTGACAACACTATGAGGATTCGTAGTAAAAGTAGAGTCAAACATGAGCAGACTCAGGGAAGAGTTTTTCCACTGACAAGTCGTATCTCCAGGTGAATTCTCGTAGATACTTCGCACTCAGTACAACTGTTTCCTTTAAGTTTGTGCAAAATTTACTTAAATTCCTCGCAGATTCATTGAATGTGTGATTATAAAGTGCCTTACAAATATCCGAACTGCACATGCAGTGTTGTCATTCTAAGATCTTGTTCCTAGAGCACTGCATGAAAATATCAGATGGAGCTTATTATTTATTTTATTTACTCATTTATTAACATTACAAAATGACCGCCACCTTGGTAAATATTGTGGGTCGTTTGCTGCTACAGAAATTTAGTACTTTTCTTGCTTTCGTATAGTTAAACTGTTAAATAAAAAACATGTGATACATAAAGTACAATCTGGGAAAGGTAGAAAGAAAAAAACTAATTTTACTATATTCCTAAGAAGTAAATAATACGCGAAAGTAAAGAGTTTAGCAAATGAGGTCCCTTTACCTATCTATTTTAAGTGAGAGGCCTCCCCGGATAACGCTTCTTATCTACGTTGTGTGGTTGTGTTTGTGTCTTTATATCTTATTATACTGCGTATGCACGTTTTATGCACAATTTTATGAAGGTCACATGTTTTACAATTTGCTTCTTACCTGAATTAGCTTATTCTGTTTTACTATACTGCTGCTTTATGTGTCTATGTTGCGATATTAACTCTACGTAATTCGAGTATAAGATATGACATGATATACTTCCTCCACTTATCCGCGCCGTAAGCGGGAGACGAGCCTTGGAAGGTGACGTGGAGCCTCGTCTCCCCGAAGAACGTTTTCTTATCTACGTTATGTGTTTGTGTTTGTGTATTTATGTTTTATTATACTGCGTATGTACGTTTAAGCACAATTTTGTGAAGTTCACATGTTTTACAGTTTGCGTCTTATACATTTCACAAATTACACAAGTACATGTTTATAAATAATGTGCCAAAGAACTAAATAATTACTGGTTTTACTTGTACAAACAGGGAAATTCGTTGTTTCATTTCTCTTGCTAACTCATTTCTAAATTCCGTGTATGTATTACTTATAGTGTTGTTGCAGATGTATTATCTGCTGGTATGTCATCGATTTATCTGGTGATATTGGAGTGTTCAAGTCATCATCTGTGTCTATATGTTCGCCTTTCTCCGTATCAGTGTTTGAATATCTGCTGTTTCATGCATCACATTATGATGTAGGGTGCTTTTTGGATCGTGATCTTGTATATGATCATTGCTGATTATAAGTTTCTTGTAGTGCTCTTGATATTTCATCAGTGATGCGGTTAAGCATGCTCTAGTTATCTGGGTCTCGTAAAGCTTGCCCTATGTCTTAGATTTCTGACGTTTGCCTGACATGCACAATGTATCAATGTGTCACATTTTAGTATTATGTGTCTGGGGAATCCATGATGCCCACATTCACACATATCACTTTGGCTGAGTTCAAAGCGGTGCAGGTGTGTAGAGTAAGGCACATGGCCCATCGGGAAATGTACCATATCACGGCCCTGGTCAACGTGTCTGAGCCTCAACAGCTCCTAGATGTTTGGGAAGAAGGAGAATATCCGACGGCCTTTGTCAGATCCTTCCCATTCTTCTTGCCAACCTTCCAATGTTTTAATTCGTGCTTTTCTCTAATACGCTCCCCTGTTATCTCATATACCTTATCCAGTCTTCCCCTTTTGAGCCAATATGCTGCTGCTCTAATGTTTATGTCAGTAGGGTATGTTACAAGTACCACATAATAGAGCTTCCACGACATGGTGCCAAATGCCCTTCATATTATGAGCAGTACACCTCTTTGTCCATGCCTCACAATGGTTTTTTTGGGTCGTTGGTGACCGTCGATGGGCCTAGGCACTGGCTGTGAAACATATTATAGATTCAAATAGGGCTGTACGATACATTCGCAGTGTCTGCAGTGGTGGTCTTTAGTGAGTTGAGTTTAGCGTGGCGATTTCGTCCGTTATTCTTGTCCCTTTTTCAGTTTTAAGTCTTATGTTCTCGTTGAATATCAGTCATTCGTCGAAGTGTCCCTAGGTATCTTGTTGTTATTTTCCTCCGAATGCTAGTGTTATTCTACCTAACGGTGATGTTTCTCTGCAAGGCCCCTCTGATCAGTTAATATGTGTCTTGTCTGCCGCAATTTTGAGCTTAATATGGCTGCACCAGACACTTATTTTGTAAGGAGTTGAGCAGCCTTGCATTCGAGCTGCGCTCTTGAGTTTGCAGTTCTACATCTACATATATACTCCTCTAGCCACCAAGCGGTGTGTGGCGGAGGGCACAATTCGCGCGAAGTCATATTTCCCCCCTCTGTTCCACTCGTGGATCGCGCGAGGGAAAAACGACTGTCTGAACGCCTCAGTAAGAGCTCTAATTTCCCTTATCTTTGAGTTGCGATCATTACGCGATTTGAAAGTTGGTGGTCATATCATGCATCAGAATCATACACATTTCATAATACTACTGAAGCCATGGCAAAGTAATTAAAAAGTTCCAAAATGAGTGAAAGAGAAAAAAAACATTATCGATTAGTAGCAAATTGTCCGTTAAAATATTCATTTTACCACAAAATACATATATATTTTGAGTAAAGGTCTTCCAATTCATGTTTTCCATCTCTGTTTAGCGTCATCACAAAAAATTCGTTGAGGGATCCTATGAGCAACTATGTTTCATAAATCTGGAATACATGCAAAGTAGCCAAATTCGTATTATAAAAAAATGATTGCAATAGCTCATAAAGAAAATATATGTCAAAAATGTATACCATGCCAGCTGTACCTGATGATCCAAAAACTTTTTACCATATTGGTGTTACCTGCCATTTCAGATCTCTGTTGTGCTACTAATTATGTAACTTTTCATCACCTTCCTTTTACTACAAGCAAGCTAATGAAATATATCCATGGAAATAAAAAATCGATTTCAACAAAAACAGGGTCCCTAATATATGCGTTAACTATTACCTACTCATTCCTCATAATACATCATAATTTCTAATCGTTGTCTCTTCCCATCATATTATCACCATTATCCTCATTATCATCATCATTAATAAATGCTAATACTGTCAACATATTTATCTTTACTGTCTCATCATCATAATAACCTCATATCTCATAATATTCTCATAGCTCATAAAAGATTGGTAGTAAATACTCTGTGCTCTGTTTTATTAAAAAAGAGCAAAAATTCTTCATTACTGTACAACTGATCACGAAAATAAAACCTTCACAAAAACAAATATTACAATTTCTTTCAGACAACACAATCTTACCTTTAACAATTTGTAATTATTCCTTGAACAGATAGAAAATCCTTCATACACTTGTAATTCATCAGTACAACTAACATTTGCAAAACTGACGTCCCATTTGGGCAACACAGCTATAATCCCAACAATCTTTATACATATCTCATCACAACTGGTACTATATCTTTCATTTTGTAACTCATGATTGCTACTGCTGTACGTAAAAATTATGGTGTTTATGAATGTATACTTGTTTCGCCAACCTGTGTTTCACTTCCAAAAATTTTATAATGAGAAGAAAAACATTAAAGAAACGACACGTACTATTTTTGTGGAAGGTGGGCAGCTTAACACCGTGCTTTAAGTCAATCAGTAAGATGTCCCACATATTTCTTCAAGTGATCAAAGTTTAGTGTTGCAGCAGCGGTATACTCTGTGTGATGTGATTCATTGCTTACTGCCGGATTTGCAAGTCATTGTCCTGTAGTGCATTCCTGTCACTACTGTTATGAATGTGCAGCGAACAAACTTTAATGAAATGACGTTTGTTTTTCTTTACATCTTTTCTTAACGAAATCAAATACTCATAAAATGGGAGTAATTTTTCATTTCTGCATTTTTTAATTGGGTCATTTTGTTACTGTCACGAAATGCATGTAATCGAAAGTTTCAATTCGTCAGTATCGGAAAGTGCTCTGTAGCCAGTGTGACAGATTCTTAATCATAGCTCACAACTCACTAAAACTGCTTTCAATATATTTACATTATGAAAGCAGAAGAAGAATCCTTGTAATTATCGAAGAAAAATAATAGCAGGAAGAAAAAAAAAAGGATCACCTACATACTTTTAAACGTAGGAAAATGCATATAATTCAGATTGTCATCTCTTTTTGTAATTCTTTTGCCCAAATTCTCAGTACAGTAGTGCGCAAACTGTTCACTATCTTGAGAGTAACTGCACTTTTGTACAAGAAAGTAATCGCCTAAATTGACTGTATGAAAATGTTTGTAATCATAACTGTAACATTCCTGTATCCACAAAACTTCTTTGTTATACCGCCAGGGCTGTTCACCGTTTCGACTGCAATTGAAATTCCGCTTTCGCAAAATAAAACATAAATTTCACGAATGTAAATAAATATCGAAAGTTTAAGAATGGAAATAAAAATAACCAAAATAATGAAACTTGCATTTTCTTCCACTATTTGTAAGCTATTGTTTCATTATTCTTACAAGATAGTCTGTGTGCTGTTTCAAAGCTTTACGTTCCTTTGCACGTGAAGAACAAACGAGTAAAATGTTATGTGAGTTTCTGATTATGTTACTCGAAACGATAGCCGTTTGTTCGTGTACTATGCGGGACGCGATGGCAAGGTGTTCGATTTGTTATTTTACATGAATTGTAATGGTACAGGATATTCTATTGTTTTCTTTAGACAGTTGTTCTACTGTGTCATTTAACCGATTTTTTTTCACTGCTCAGTATCGTGATTTGTATTAGTATTTATTTCACTTTTCTGTTGTACAGTGCCACGCGCGGTAGCCGTGCGGTCTAGGTAGTCTTGTAACGGTTCCCACGGCTGCCCCCGTCGGAGGTTCGAGTCCTCCCTCGGGCATGGGAGTGTGTGTTGGTCTTAGCATAAGTTAGTTTAAATTAGATTAAGCAGTGTGTAAGCTTAGGGACCGATGATCTCAGCAGTCTACTCCCTTAGTCCTTACCACAAATTTCCAAATTTGTTCTACAATTTTCAAATTTTTTTCCAGTTGCGAGGCTGTGCAACCTGCCCTCAGACCTAGTAATAATTGGTTGTAAGTTATTTCTAATCTCTTGTAAGATTTCTACAGAAAGGTTTTGCTAATCTTCTTAGGTTTCTGAATATGTGATGTGAGTTCATATTTCGAATTTTTTATAAGTTTACTAATTTCTTCTGGAGTTTTCTTCTAGGAGGTTACTTGTGTTTTCCGAGGTTTTTTCATGTTTTTTAGCAACTCTAACAAAGTTGGATTATTGGTTTCCGCTCACATGTTTCCTGGATCTGCAAGGACCAAGTGAGAATTATTAGTAACTGAAGTTTGCTCGTGTACTGTTTGATTAAAAGAAACTGAAGCAAAACCGAAATCGACTCTCTCATTAAGTGGTTGTCAGGAAATTTCGCATATCTGAGGCGACTTTTCACCTGCCGATTTCTTGTTCACTGTTGGATACCTGTTCCGTTGCATTTCCTATTGAAGAACGTAACTGTCTTGAAATGTATTTTCGTTCTCAAAACTATCAAGTAATTTATTTATGTGTATAATTAAAAAAGGACTACAAAAATTTCAAACAACCAAGTTATTTGTGACATAACGAAGATCAAGGAGATCAAAATAACATTAATCATGAAAAATGACTTAAATACAATGTCATGCCTAGCCTGACAGATAAAAATGTAGTAGAAAATATGATTGTAGATCTTGAAATAGCCCTTGATAGTGTCAAGCCAAAAGAAAGCAATGTCCTTATAACGAAATCTGATAAAGGGAGTGCTGTAATCATTACTACTCAGAACGCATATGTGCCTAAAACTTTACGATTTTTTGAGGAGAATAATGTTTCGGAGCTAGATGAGAACCCGACCATGATACAAAACGAAATTAGGCTAGCCGTTAACAGCGCTACGCATTTACTTAAAGATAGCTTATTAACATGGATCTACAGGCCTCTAAATTGCATTCCCAGTTTAAAGTACATAAAAGTCACCGTCCGACACGTCAGATTATAAACAATATGAACAGTGCATATCATGAGTTAGCAAGATTTCTTCACGATAAAATAGAAAAAAATACTTTGTTCTTCGAAATAATTATTCTGTCGTCAACAGCCAAAATCTAGTCAGTAAAATGAAAGATCTGCAGCGCGACCATGCTACTAAATTGTTTTCACTAGACATTACAAACCTATATACTAAGGTACATATTGAAACAACCCTTGACATGGTTGAAAAAAACATACGCACTTTTACAAAAGAGCAAATTACCGATCTTATTCGTTTGCTAAGAGTAGCAGTAAAGAACAACAATTTTGTTTTCAGTGGCAAATTATACTATCAGCCTGACAGCTTGGAAACTAATTCACTTGCAGGAATCTTGCCCGATATTTTCATTAACTCTCCGGTAGAGAAATTCTTCAAGAATTTTTCAGCCGCTGATCTTGGTGTTCTAACTTATTTGCTCGGTACGTAAATGACATTTTGATCATGTACAGTGGTTTCCTGGAAGGAACTCAGCATTTGTTTGAAATTTTGAACAGTCTTCATGAAAAAAATAGCTTCACTTATGGGTTAGAAAATAATGACCGTCAGCTTAATTACTTGGACCTCAGTATTACTATTGACAACGACACACTTTCTTACGGTATTTTCGAAAAACCACTAATACAGATCAAAGTGTGCCCGCTCTTTCAGTGCATCATCATACCCACACTAAAACATGTTTCCATTCAGCCATTCATGGTACCGTCTCCGTATCTTTGTCACATGACAATCTTAATGCAGGGATGAACATCATGAAAACTATTGCAGTTAATAACTGTTGTGATCACACATTAGTTGTCAAGATCTTCAAAGTTAAAACTGTAACGAGCCAGTGGGTGTGTTGGACCTTCCATCGAGCTACGGACCCCCTTGAAGATGTCTCCCGCAGTGGGAGACGAAATGTTGGGAATTGACACAGAATTTATCAACCGACCACGGCATAACAGCCCGGATAATTATAATGGACAAGAACAACACAACACCCAGTCCATGAGCAGAGAAAACCTCCAACCCGGCCTGGAATCGAACCCAGGCCCGCTGCAGGGGAGGCAAGCTCGTTACCACCCAGCTAAGCAGGCGGACGTCCCGCTTATTATATAGAACAGACTGGAAGGTCTTTTAGTGTCAGGTACAAAGAAAAAGAGGCACTAATGTTCTCAATTCCACTTTTTCTCATCATCTACTAATTTCTGGACACGACCAAAAGGTGCTGAAGAAATTTCATTTGACATAGAGAAAGGGAAGGTCGTAGGCTCGATGTACTCGAAAGCTAGAGATTTTCAAGCATATTTCTCATAACGAAGGCCTCATCCTCAATGAACAGCTACAACTATGTAACAAAAATTTTTTCAGTCGTTTCAATCCACTACTCACGGAATTTATATTCCTCTAGTTTTTACTATATATTTCCTGCTTCTGGTTTCGAAACATTATTTTCTTCTTATCTCATAGATATGTGCTGCTAAAGTTACCTTCATGCAAATACTTTCTGGATTGTACAGATGTTTGCAAAATTTTTTCTTTGTCATTCTGTCCTTTACGTAATAGTAATTTCTGTAAAGCCTAAAAGATGGCTCGGCATTAAGCTCTCTTTATATTTTGTTTTTAAATTATTTTTATTATAATGTTTCAAATGGAAACACGTTACTGTCCGCGCCTGATGGCGGCGCAACTCGTATTGTTTTCTTGGCAGTAACGTAAGGCACTAGGCCGATTGATGTTAACAGTTGGGTATACGTGGCAAAAGATACTTTTGACTTGAGCATAGCTGCTCAAAAAGCTGACTGTTGCTTTCTAGCAATGTAATTTTACGTAAGCAACCATTGTACGTCATGAAAATTGTCGTCTTTCTTATGTGTTTTTTTTTTACATACCTGATTTTCTATGTATTATTTTATAGGACTCAGCATCTGTTTATTCTGATTAGGACACCCCCTAGTGGGTGTTGTGACCTAGGTCAATGTACCTAACGTTTATGTGCAACACGTTGGCTATTTAATCATATATTGAAAGTAATATACGGTTGCTGAATGTTCAATACTGTTGATCTTGAAAATTATTTGTTATTTGAGGGAAAAAGATTTCCTTCAATTAACAGTTCTGACAAACAAACATTTCATACTTGGACATGCCTTACTTACCTCTAAAATTTCTGCAGAATCTTCTCCATCAATCTAAAGAACAGAAGGTATTATAAACGAGGTTTCATCTCCATAATATAGTATTCCAGATAGATTCTCCAAGATTCACGAAAAACAGATCTCAGTCTCTGAATAACTCAACTACTCTGTACCAAGCCTCAAATAATAGTGGCCTCAAATAAAAATGCCCTAGAGCTACACAACTGACTGACTAGCAATTCAACCACACATAAAACTAAACACAATGTCAAGGATGTTATTCACTACTCATGCAGTGCGCTCATTTATCTTTGTCCCAGTATAGTAAAGGGGAATTATTTACAACATCTGAAAATATATAAAAACTTGACAATTTAACCTGATGTATTATTGTTTTACCTTTCCAGCTGATTTACACAACCAATTTAATTAATTACAGAGGTTTCTCATATAAGGTGTAGTGATCATTTTCTGGTTTCCCCTCTCCATTTTATTCAAATTCACTTGCTCCAGACTGGATGGATGTTAGCATTAATATCAAGCAGCGACATATAGCATTAGTTTTACATAGCTTACCAGCAGTGCCGGATTAGCCACGTAGCAAGAGTTAGCAAATGCTACAGGCTCCATGCAGTAGGAGGGTAGGCCTGGATGTAAAAAAATCTATTGGTTACATATGAATGGTATTCTAGCGACCATCCAAAGGAGAAAGAGTTGTATTCAAATCTACACTGAGAAGTAATAATTTTAGCTTATTTCTAAAAAAGATACCGTACTTATTTGTGTATGTCAACTATTACATTCATTCATTCTTCTACAGTGTGTTTGCTTACAGTACGTTTGAAACGAGCCGTCTATAGTAGAGCTTCCTTTCCCGTTGGTGAACTACTGTTGTCAGTGTTACCAATGCTATCAATTAACTTACCCACCCAGAATATCAAATTACCCAGTTTTACACCAAAATATACTGGGTTTAAAAAATAGTTGCAGAAATGCTTACAGACAAGAAAAATGGCCATAAAATATAAGAAAAGTTAACAATTACGCGTTTTATTTATCTAATACGCTGCTTATCATTCCTCTTGTCGCTTCGAAAGAAACGTATCGTCCTTCGCCTTCCGTCTCATCTTTTTCAGCCAGCAACGCTACTGTTGTTTCAGGTTTCGCTCTATTCCTATGAGTCGTTTTAAATTTTTAACTGTACTAATCACTCGTCCCACCGAGGCACTGTAAAAGGGAAGACAGAGGAGACGGGTAATTCAAATGGTTCAAATGGCTCTGAGCACTATGGGACTCAACTGCTGTGGTCATAAGTCCCCTAGAACTTAGAACTACTTAAACCTAACTAACCTAAGGACATCACACACATCCATGCCCGAGGCAGGATTCGAACCTGCGACCGTAGCGGTCGGGCGGTTCCAGACTGTAGCGCCTTTAACCGCTCGGCCACTCCGGCCGGCGAGACGGGTAATTAAGAAGGGTAATTACTGTTCGTAAATTTGGGAAATTTCATATTTCGGCTGCAGGTTTCATATCAAAAACTTCCTTCCAGTATATAGTGGCAGGTATAAAAACATCTTACCCAATTTTCTCATGCTCCTGGATAACATGGCTTTTCCATTCAGAATCAAATGGTTCAAATGGCACTGAGCACTATGGGACTTAGCATCTATAGTCATCAGTCCCCTAGAACTTAGAACCACTTAATCCTAATTAACCTAAGGACATCACACACATCCATGTCCGAGGCAGGATTCGGACCTGCGACCGTAGCGGTCATGTGTTTCCAGACTGAAGCGCCTAGAACCGCACGGCCACACCGGCCGGCCCATTCAGAATCCCGCTGCTGATAATTAATTAATTTTTGAAGAACAGGAAACCTTTCTACGATAGGAAGCAAGCATTTAACATTGTAGGATTGGGCTAAATTATGTCCCACTATGGAAATTATTACAAAAATGGGATTTCAGAAGTTAAATTGTCTTGATGTGTGGTACGATCTCCACATAGAAATCAAAGCAACTTTTGTAACAACAATGGGCGCGCTGTTGTTGCACTTCCGTTTAGCTTTGACTCCGTCAAATGTTTCCTGTGCCTTGCATTTTTATGGTCTAACAGCAAAACTGGAATTGTCTGAATTACATCAAAATTAATAAAATTATGACACAGATGTTTTAGCATTTTTTCTACTTCTGACTTCTGTTTGTGTGAGAGAGAGGGATTTCACTTTGATAAAAGGATTAAAATCTGTATTACACCTAAAACATGCGATATAAATTCCATATAAGCGAAAGCAAAGGCGTTATCTATAGTTGAAAGCAAATGTTCTGTAATTGAAGATGGATGTTCCATGACAACATTTCTCAGGTACATATTAAGTGCATTATACCGTTCCAGTATCTTATCCACACGATTTGACAGACAAACTTTGAGATACCGCCACCTTGAGAACGACAACAAGGCTAGTTACCTTACGAGTTGTGACACATGCCAGTTCAAGTAAATAGCGAGAGCAAGAGCAGAGAAACGGGGGAATTCCCAGGCTCACTGCATAGCATAGCACGTGTCACAATTATGATATTCTTTTACCTGGTCTGTGCTTGCATTTGGAAAAGTCAAAGAACCATTTGAATATAAACAAAAATTGTTTGTTGTAAAAATCATCAAATTACTCGGAAAATACCTGCCATTTCATATTATCCTCTAAAGTTCCCCCGACCAAGGTTTTACGCGAAAATCGGGTAATTAACCTCCAATTGGCAACACTGATGGTACTATAACTTGTTATAGTTTCGGAGTTCCTGAGTTTCACTTATATCGTTGTTTCTTTGCCGGTTGCTGTGGTCTAATATACAGTACTAGTGTTTAACAACAACAGAAGACATTAAGGAAGTTAACTATAATATTGTCTATTAATTGTTAAATTGGCCGACAGGGAAACAAGACATTGAAGAATAAGGTAAGCTTATTTGTTTTGTTTGCAAATGCTACAAAGTTAAAAAAGCCGTAGGTTGTGCGTTCAACGATAGTGCAGTGTAGGTATCAATTATTGGCGCCTGATCTTATTTTTTGATCTCGGTATAATTCATATACTTCCGAATACGGTAATAATGACTGTGGCCTTGAACGAAATCTTAGAACACTTGCAAGCGGCTAGTGCTTCGCCACAGTCGTCTGATCATGACCTCAACACTGGACGCGCCCGTTTTTAAATCGTTATAGAAATACATCCAATGTGGTCCACATTTTCATACACAAAACAAAAACTAAAGTGCTGCCGGGCTGTCAAGAGTATAAGCAACAGACGTCAAGACGACGCAGGCGAAATACAAAGTACGAGCATTTCAGCGGCTATTCTGCGCTCAAGTTGTACTAAATCAAAACCTGGACAACATTGTGATACTGAGGTGTTTATTGTCATAACGGATAATGTGCTGTCTGCATTAGCAAAACTCGCAGAAGCCTACCATCAAGCGATCAAGTGACTAGTGTATTCGGCATACTTCAGTAATTTAAGCCTTTAACGGCAGAAGAGATCTTGAAAAGAACTCCAATTGTTGTCAGTGCTTATCCTGAAGATTTGGAAGAAAGCCTAGGTGACGAGCTGGTGCAGTTTGCTGAGCTGTTCAAAAAAAGTGTAGCTACATCTACTGACAGCAAAAACCACGAACCACTGGAACTGCAGTTTTATAAGCTTTTAATGGAAAATTCGTTAGAATTCGTGTTTCCTTAATATAGAGATAGTGTAATGCATTTACATGTTTTTTATGACCACAGGTTTTGAATATACTGTATTACTAGAGCATAAGACACACGTTATCCTCAATTAGAGTTCTTTTTCGTGCCTTGTCCACAGATACCGGTATAATTTCATGTTACAAAAACTTCAACAGTAGTGCTCGTTCTTCAGATGAAAATGGAGTGCTAACATCGCTAGTATTTGGAAACCAATCACTGTGTATTTGCCAACAATATAACAATTTTAGACTGCCGAAGTTTAGTTTGGGTAGTTACGTGTATCATCATTTTATGTAAAAGCACAGGTTCAGTTTCCTCTCTAAAGATGAGTATTCAATCTTTACCGATTAGTGGTGCTAACGGTAGAAAATTGTTAACAAACTATAGAACGGGGTCAATTACGATGCAAGTTTCAAACTCGCAGCTGTTCGTTACGCGAAGAGTAAATCTGCTAGAGTGTTGGCATAAATTATGGTTTGGACAAATTTTATCTGCTGCGTTGGAGTGTAATGCAAGTTGCTGTTTGATCAGAGAAATCCTACAGAAGGCCAAAAGACTGTAAATACTTCTGTACTCGAAGATAAGTTTCTTTCCTTTGTAAGTATAAAATGATCGTTGTGATGCCTGTCTCTCGCAAATATTTCAGTTGAAAGCCTGGGGAAATGCAAAGACAGAGCTTCGCCTGAGTATCGGTTGGTGCCGTACGTTTATGTGTGGAAGTGGCCTCTTTATACATCCAAGTACCTCATTAGCACAGAGACTGTTGGAAGATTTTAGACACAAACCCGCCAACTTCCACAGGGACCTTATCCAAATGCTGCAGATCGTCAACGCAGAAGAAATTCCCGTTTTTAGGGACATATCTCTGACATATTGCGAGCAAACTATAAAGGAGCGAAAGCTGTCTCATTAAGAGCAACTGGAAACGATAGATAAACCACCGTGATGTTAAAAGTTATTGAAGAGGGAGAAATACTGCACACTTACATTATTTTGAAAACTTTTCCCAAGGAAAGTTTCTCTAAGCATTTAATGATTCGCTGATAAGAAAAAGAACTAATACAACAGAATTAATTGTGGACTCGCTAGATAATGTTATTCCGATCGGCAAAATTAAAACTCCATCATTCAGCCATATTTGAGTATTATACAGTGTGAGTTTTTTTTGTCTTGATACAACATCTCAAAAATTTCGCATCGGATAAAGAAACATGAAAATACCTGATCAGTATTTCTAAAAGTGCTACGTGATGATAGCAATGTTAGCTGCCACCTTCCCTCTCTCTCCCTCCCACCTCCCTCCAACCCGCCCCCCGCCACCCCCTATGGGCTCAACCCCATGGGAGTGGGGCACGGGCATCTTTGAAATCTTAAAGAGGAACATCTCAGGTCTAATGGAGAGTCGGATTACACGGGACAAAATACGTAACTTTGTAACACTTTTGTGGTTGCACGGTAAATGCCGCTGACATAGACAAGTAATACAATCTAATTCCTAAATTAGCTTGGCTGAAATGCGTCGGATCAAAAACATAGAATCAAACGTGTGTGGCAAACTATTCAGTGCTTTATAGTTTCCTCCGAACAGTTTTTATTATTTGCCTGACCACATTGCTTGCACTCGTCCCTGATGTCTTAAATACGCTCCTTCATAACTTAGTTGCGTTAGTAATTAGAACGTAGGCTATTACGATAGCAGAGAAACTTAAAATGGTTTACATTTATGTTGATAATGCTGTAACCCTTTATGATCAACGTTTTCCAAACTGGGTACGACCGCGTGCTTCTTTTTGTTGGATTATTCGACGGAGCTCTACAGCCACGAAAAAGGAGCCGTCGAAGAACAGTTGCCGGAGAAATAATGCAGCTTCGATAAATCAGCTGCGATATCAACTGCAGCTCATCATGACCTCACATCAGAATTCGGCAGTTAAGTTGTGAATCGGGAATTAGACTACTGTTTGCCGAATTTTGAAGCGTAGAAAATGTCGCTCTTTTCATACTTCCCCTCCATCAAGAATATCATTTCAGTGATTTTCGGAACCACGTTTTGGCAGTGCACTTTCCAGCAAATACAGAGAGACGACAATATCTTTGCTCGAATATTGTTCTCTGACGAGTAGATCTTCACTAACCACGATACGATTAATCAATGTAACATGCATTATTGGAATGTGGGAAATCGACATTGTTTATGCCAAAATGAACACCAGCGTCCTAGGAATGTGAATGTTTGGTATGGAATAATCGGTGACAAACTCAATGGGCCATTATTTGTTAACGCTGATCAATATCGATCCTTCTTGCAGGATGATCCTTCTGTATTGCTTGCAGACCCTACCTTGCACTTGCGACAAACAGTGTGGTTTCAACACGGTGGTTGTCCACGCATTATTCTGCAGCAGCACGGGAAGTATTAGAAAACGTGTACAGCTGTCCGTGGATCACAAGAGGCCTGCAAGATCGCCAGATCGTACTACGTCTGACGTTTTTTTTTTTTTTTTTTCTTTTTGGGGGGGGCGGGGGTTATTTGAAGAGCGAAATTTGTAATAAAGTGCCAACAAAGCGCGATAACATAGCGCATAACCAGTGCATGTCAGTTGATTACATCTGGAACATTTCTCAATTGCGTCGAATGATTCCATATGCCTCTCAATAAGTGCATGGAAATGGGCAGCGACAGTTTTGAGCACTTACAATAAAGCAGTTCTTACAAATCAGCACGCAGTCTGTGACAGGTGAGAGGACACGACTAAGACAACCTCGTTTCACAATTTCTGAACATGTCTGGTTTTCTTTCTTTGATCCCATTCATTTTTTCTCGAGATAGTACCATTTTAAAACTCAATTCTGTTATTTATCGATTACAGCGCCGTCTATCACACAAATATCAAAGTGATACATAGGAAAATTACGTATTTACCCTCGAAGATCCGATTCTAGCATAAGATGGGATATTTCTATTTAAGATTTCAATGTTGCTCTCCGCCCTACCCCCGGGAAAGTGGCGGGATAGTCAACAATGCTATCTCCGGACAACATTTTTAAAAATATTGAATACATATTCTTCCTTCAATAAAAACGATACCAATCGCCGTTGTATAGGTTTATTTCTAGGCAATCAGTTTCGACGTTACACTACGTCATCTTCAGGCCATAACTGCTCCAATCCAGTATCCTTCGTGTTATAAATATAGCAGTGCCTTTAACTGGTCTCGTAATAGATATTACGGGCATACGAGCTCGCTGGACAGCTGACTGCACGTATGTAAACATAAATTCGCAAATACATACGGCATTCAGAACTGCCGAGCACTGGTTGGAACGGCGGCGTATTCAAATAAACGTCGACAAGTACGAAGCAATTTTATTTACATGCAGATCGTAGCTACTGTGCTAACGACAGGTAACACTACACGCACACCCAATACGTTTCCGAGAGAAAGTCAGATACCTCGGTGTCGGGCTGGACTGGAAAATGACGTGGGGGGGGGGGGGGGGGGGCACACTGATTATGTTGCCAACAGAGTGAACGCGAGGCTCAAACAACTCTCCCTATGTTGAACAGGGAAAGTACACTGAATAGGAGGGTGTCGAGGTCCATATACATGACACTGATTAGACCTCTGATGACGTACGCACCTCCCGTCTGGGGATACGCAGATCCTGCAAGCCTGCGGCGCCTGCAGATCGTACTGAACAAAGTGCTACACATCATTAGCAACGCTCCACGCTGCACCCGCACCGTGGATCCTCACAATAAACACCGCCTTGAAAACCTCAAGGAAGTATTCAAAAAACACGTCATACGTTATACAGGAACTCGAGACACTCGAACAATCCTTTCCTCCTTACTCTGGGAAACTATTTCACCACCATAGGTGAAAGAATAAGCGGCCAAAGAGTCTACTAGCTAGGGAATAACTACCTATGGCAAGCTAACATACATCCACAAGCGACAACATCGGCAAGCCCCTGCATAACAGCAACGTTGACTGGATATGTCAGCTGCTATTAAAGCTGACCAACAGACTACAGCAGGGAAACCGACAAGCTCACACACTGACGCCAACATTACCCTCTATTGTGAAACAGGTATATGACCTATCGGACACAAAACGTTGACGCTGACCTAGAAATGAACACCGGCACCCAGTGGCAGCCGCCGCTTAACAGCACGGCATAACGTCAGAGGTATCGATCTGCGTGATACCATTACCAACAAAGCCTACCCTTGCATGACCCGCCGCAGGCAGCAAGAAAACCGCTACTGTTCTTACAACCCGACCCAACTATCGCCTACGTTTTTT
The DNA here is from genome assembly GCF_023864275.1 of Schistocerca cancellata. NCBI lineage: Eukaryota > Metazoa > Arthropoda > Insecta > Orthoptera > Acrididae > Schistocerca > Schistocerca cancellata. The sequence continues at coordinate 654,970,407 of NC_064628.1, forward strand.
CCCCTTGGCTCTTGCTTGGCACTTTCTTTCCTCTGCCCTTCAAACCGTTACCCTTCGTTCAACTTTCGACCCTATCTATCTCCAGATGAGCGCGTATTAATGGTTAACTTTAACCAGGCGTACGCAAACATCGCAGTACACACATCCTGCGACACCTCACTTTAGTGAAACTAACCCTTATGCAGAGATGGCAGTAGACCTTTTGTGCTGGCCATCATGCCGGTGAGGGCGTGGAGGGGCTCCACCTCTTATATAAGCAAGGGAGGATATAAAAGAAAGGGAGGAGAATGACATACGGGCTTAGCTATTGAACATCACCATTTCACATTAACCATAGACCATTTTCCGACCAATCATACATTCTAACTTTTAGCCACCTTTTACACATGTCTCACTGACAATTCTACACTTTCTTCCCTAATCTACCATGAGCACTTACAAGAATGTCGAAATAGCAGGAAGGACGCCTTCTCGTTGGCTGCCGACGGTAGGGTGCTATTGCAATCCCCAAACTTGCGCCTTCGGTTTTCCTGGCCTTTCAGTGAGACGTGTAGAATTGCAGAGAACGCTCTCTCTAAATCTCCCTCTGAGCCTATTCAAAACGAGCGACACAGCACGCCGAGATAGCCGCAGAGCCGCCGCGGCGTGAGGATTTGCGGAACCCAAACTAACTCCGAAGCTGAGGAAAAGGAAACATTACAAACCCTGAGCTATCAGCGACGCATGACGATGTCATAGAAACCACAGCAAGAGTGACTCGGTTTACGGCTTAACTCTTCCGAACTGAGCGGAAAGAACGCTGCTGTTCAATGGCGTCCTTCACGAAGGGTCATTTCTCATCCTGAAATCAGAAAAAAATGGTTCAAATGGCTCTGAGCACTATGCGACTTAACTTCTGAGGTCATCAGTCGCCTAGAACTTAGAACTAATTAAACCTAACTAACCTAAGGACATCACACATCCATGCCCGAGGCAGGATTCGAACCTGCGACCGTAGCGGTCGCTCGGTTCCAGACTGTAGCGCCTAGAACCGCACGACCACTCCGGCCGGCTTGAAATCAGAAGTCCAAGATATTACTTACATATTTGCTTTAGTTGTGAGATACATCCCGTCTCCACTCTAGTACACGTAATATTCAACTGACCATAAATTAACTATGGAAGTTCCTTATTCATCGTAATAACTTAAAATTTACAAGTAGAACGAGTGTAATACAGGAAATGAATACCTAAAGTTCGATACAGGAACTGCCAAAGTTGCAAGATTAACTTTGTACTTAATTGATGACTAGTTTCGGGTTACTTGAACCCATCTTCAAATCAGACAGACAGAAAAAACAGTACTTCCCGTAATAGCATACAAACCATGTCAATATAGCGCATTTACGTATAACAAATTCAAGCTTAATCTTGAATAGTTACAGAACAAACATATAATACGAACAGTGACAGAACACATAATAATATGTTTGTTCTGCATTGTTCATGTTAAAATTGGGTGTTTTATACGTATATGTATAATGTGGACATCTAGTTTTGTATGGTATTTTGGAAAATACTGTTTTGTCTGTATGGATGATATGAAACTGAGTTCAGGTAACCGGAGAGTTGTAATCAACTACATAAAAAGCGAATTTTTTAACTTTGGATTTCTGTATGGAACTGGTTAACACAAGATGTTGTCTTGGAATTAATTCATCTCATTCAGCGGACTGGTATCAACCTTCTGTCCAAGGGCACATTGTAAAAATTCAGTTTCTTCATCTTATTTTTTATAACTTTTTTATTCTCTCTGCATCTCTCTCTCTCTGTTTTAGAAATATATGTAATTTCGTGTGTGTGTGTGTGTGTGTGTGTGTGTGTGTGTGTGTGTGTGTGTGTACGCCATGTGGTTACAGATGTAATGTAGTGAGATTATTTCTGATCGAACACTCTTCACGAATAAATGCCCGAATTCCTGTTCATTTTCTTTCAATTCTCTCGGCACTATATTTACTGATGTTTAATTTCATATTTGAAGCACACAGCACAGTGATGATTTCACAGTGTTGCAAACCTCTGGACTTCGCCTTAAACGAGATCGACAACGACTCCTCACAACATATCATTCCACATCTTATGTCACAAAGTCACTCCATTTGGTGCCTTGTGATTGGCTATAGTCTATTTTAGGTAATATCCCGACTTATGCCGCTCTTCTGTCATCGAGTTTCCTAATAAAATGTATATTTGTATATTTTATACAATGATGTTGTTGTTGTTGTGGTCTTCAGTCCTGAGACTGGTTTGATGCCGCTCTCCATCCTATTCTATACTGTGCAAGCTTCTTCATCTCCCAGTACCTATTACAGCCTACATCCTTCTGAATCTGCTTAGTGTATTCATCTCTTGGTCTCCCTCTACGATTTTTACCCTCCACGCTGCCCTCCAGTACTAAATTGGTGATCCCTTGATGCCTCAGAACATGCCCTACCAACCGTTCCCTTCTTCTGGTCAAGTTGTGCCACAAACTCCTCTTCTCCCCAATTCTATTCAATACCTCCTCATTAGTTATGTGATCTACCCATCTAATCTTCAGTATTCTTCTGTAGCACCACATTTCGAAAGCTTCTATTCTCTTCTTGTCTAAACTATTTATCGTCCATGTTTCACTTCCACAATGGCTACACTCCATACAAATACATTCAAAAATGACTTCCTGACACTTAAATCTATACTCGATGTTAACAAATTTCTCTTCTTCAGAAACGCTTTCCTTGCCATTGCCAGTCTACATTTTATATCCTCTCCACTTCGACCGTCATCAGTTATTTTGCTCCTCAAATAGCAAAACTCCTTTACTACTTTAAGTGTCTCATTTCCTAATCTAATTCCCTCAGCATCACCCGACTTAATTCGACTACATTCCATTATCCTCGTTTTGCTTTTGTTGATGTTCATCTTATATCCCCCTTTCAAGACACTATCCATTCTGTTCAACTGCTCTTCCAAGTCCTTTGCTGTCTCTGACAGGATTACAGTGTCATCGGCGAACCTCAAAGTTTTTATTTCTTCTCTATGGATTTTAATCATCATCATCATCATCATCATCATCATCATTTAAGACTGATTATGCCTTTCAGCGTTCAGTCTGGAGCATAGCCCCCCTTATACAGTTCCTCCATGATCCCCTATTTAGTGCTAACATTGGTGCCTCTTCTGATGTTAAACCTATTACTTCAAAATCATTCTTAACCGAATCCAGGTACCTTCTCCTCGGTCTGCCCCGACTCCTCCTACCCTCTACTGCTGAATCCATGAGTCTCTTGGGTAACCTTGCTTCTCCCATGCGTGTAACATGACCCCACCATCCAAGCCTGTTCGCCCTGACTGCTACATCTATAGAGTTCATTCCCAGTTTTTATTTGATTTCCTCATTGTGGACACCCTCCTGCCATTGTTCCCATCTACTAGTACCTGCAATCGTCCTAGCTACTTTCATATCCGTAACCTCAACCTTGTTGATAAGGTAACCTGAATCCACCCAGCTTTCGCTCCCATACAACAAAGTTGGTCGAACGATTGAACGGTGCACAGATAACTTAGTCTTGGTACTGACTTCCTTCTTGCAGAAGAGAGTAGATCGTAGCTGAGCGCTCACTGCATTAGCTTTGCTACACCTCGCTTCCAGTTCTTTCACTATGTTGCCATCCTGTGAGAATATGCATCCTAAGTACTTGAAACCGTCCACCTGTTCTAACTTTGTTCTTCCTATTTGGCACTCAATCCGTTTATATTTCTTTCCCACTGACATTACTTTCGTTTTGGAGATGCTAATCTTCATACCATAGTCCTTACATTTCTGATCTAGCTCTGAAATATTACTTTGCAAACTTTCAAAGGAATCTGCCATCACAACTAACTCATCCGCATATGCAAGACTGCTTATTTTGTGTTCACATATCTTAATCTCACCCAGCCAGTCTATTGTTTTCAACACATGATCCATAAATAATATGAACAACAATGGAGACAGGTTGCAGCCTTGTCTTACCCCTGAAACTACTCTGAACCATGAACTCAATTTACCGTCTACTCTAACTGCTGCCTGACTATCCATGTAAAGACCTTTAATTGCTTGCTAAAGTTTGCCTCCTATTCCATAATCTTGTAGAACAGACAATAACTTCCTCCTAGGAACCCGGACATATGCCTTTTCTAGATCTATAAAGCATAGATACAATTCTCTGTTCCACTCATAACACTTCTCCATTATTTGCCGTAAGCTAAAGATCTGGTCCTGACAACCTCTAAGAGGCCTAAACCCACACTGATTTTCATCCAATTGGTCCTCAACTAATACTCGCACTTTCCTTTCAACAATACCTGAGAAAATTTTACCCACAACGCTGATTAAAGAGATACCTCTGTAGTTGTTACAATCTTTTCTGTTTCCATGTTTAAAGATTGGTGTGATTACTGCTTTTGTCCAGTCTGATGGAACCTGTCCCGACTCCCAGGTCATTTCAATTATCCTGTGTAGCCATTTAAGACCTGACATTCCACTGTATTTGATGAGTTCCGACTTAATTTCATCCACCCCAGCCGCTGTATTGCACTGCAATCTACTGACCATTTTTTCCACTCCCTCAAATGGATCCTATTTCCATCGTCATTCCTATCCCATTCTACCTCGAAATCTGAAACATTACTGATCGTATTTTCACCTACATTGAGCAACTCTTCAAAATATTCCCTCCATCTGCCCAAGGCATCCACAGGATTCACCAGCAGTTTTCCTGACCTGTCCAAAATACTTGTCATTTCCTTCTTACCTCCCTTTCGAAGACTGCTAATTACACTCCAGAATGGTTTTCCAGCAGCTTGACCCATAGTCTCCAACCTGTTTCCAAAGTCTTCCCATGATTTCTTCTTGGATGCTGCAATTATCTGTTTGGCTTTGTTTCTTTCTTCAACATAACTTTCTCTGTCTACCTGGGTTCTGGTATGTAGCCATTTTTGATACGCCTTCTTTTTCCTTTTACAGGCTGCCTTGACTGTATCATTCCACCAAGCTGTTTGCTTCATCCTACTTTTACACACTACTGTTCCAAGACATTCTTTAGCCACTTCTAGTACTGTGTCCCTGTACCTTGTCCATTCCTTTTCCAATGACTGTAATTGACTACATTCAACTAACTGGTACCTTTCTGAGATCGCTGTTATGTACTTGTGCCTCATTTCCTTATCCTGAAGTTTCTCCACTCTTATCCTCCTACATATGGACCTGACCTCCTGCACTTTCGGCCTCACAATCCCAATTTCACTACAGATTAAATAATGATCAGTGTCATCAAAGAATCCCCTGAATACACGTGTGTCCCTCACAGCCTTCCTGAATTCCTGATCTGTTATTATATAGTCAATGACAGATCTGGTTCCCCTGCCTTCCCAGGTATACCAGTGAATGTTCTTATGCTTAAAAAAGGAGTTTGTGATTACTAAGCCCATACTGGCACAGAAATCCAAGAGTTGTTTCCCGTTCCTGTTGGCCTCCATATCCTCTCCAAATTTACCCATAACCTTTTCATACCCTTCTGTTCGATTTCCAATCCTGGCGTTAAAATCACCCATGAGCAGAACACTGTCCTTGTCCTTTACTCTAACAACTACATCACTGAGTGCCTCATAAAAACCATCCATCTTATCTTGATCTGTCCCTTCACAATGCGAATATACTGACACAATCCTAATTTTCTTGCTAGACACTGTCAAATCTATCCACATCAGTCGTTCGTTTACATACCTTATTGCAACTACGCTGGGTTCCATTTTTTTCCTGATGTAAAGCCCTACACCCCATTGTGCTATTCCTGCTTTGACTCCTGACAGGTAGACCTTGTATTCTCCCACTTCCTCTTCTTTCTCATCCCTTACCCGAATGTCACTAACAGCTAAAACGTCCAGCCCCATCTTACTTGCAGCCTCTGCCAGCTCTACCTTCTTCCAAGAGTAGCCCCCATTGATATTAATAGCTCCCCATCTCATTACCATTTGTTTGCCAAGTCGTATCTTAGGAGTCCCTGGTTTGTCAGTTAGAGGTGGGACTCCGTCACCTCCAAAAGTCTGAGGCATTTTGCTCTGATTGTTGCCAGCATCATATTTAAAGTACCAGGGAAGCAGGTTGCTAGCCTTACTTGCCCCGAGTCCCATTGGGTTTTACCCCTAACGGCTGAGGGACTAACCGGTGGATTTGGTAGTCTTTGCCGTATGAGCACAAAGGTGACCACGACTCAGAATATGTCCGAGATGCCCAGCCATATTCCAAAGTAACTGGTATCCCGACTGTCGGGACCACTTACTTGGCCACTCATACGTTGCCCGTGGTTCATGAACTAGGACATGACTACAGGAACCCACACCATGAACCACTTGGATTTTAATACCTATTCCAAATTTTTCTTTTGTTTCCTTCACTGCTTGCTCAATATACAGATTGAATAACATCGGGGAGAGACTACAACCCTGTGTCACTCCCTTCCCAACCACTGCTTCCCTTTCGTGTCCCTCGTCTCTTATAACTGCCATCTGGTGTCTGTACAAATTGTAAATAGCCTTTCGCTCCCTTTATTTTACCCCCGCCATCTTCAGAATTTGAAAGAGAGTATTTCAGTCAACATTGTCAAAAGCTTTCTCTAAGTCTACAAATGCTAGAAACGTAGGTTTCCCCTTCCTTAATCTAGCTTCTAAGATAAGTCGTAGGGTCAGTATTGCTTCACGTGTTCCAACATTTCTACGGAATCCAAACTGATCTTCCCCGAGGTCGTCTTCTACTAGTTTTTCCATTCGTCTGTAAAGAATTCGCGTTAGTATAAATAAAAAAATCATACTAGGACTGCCGCTCCATAACCCAGCGCGGCTATTTTTAATAAAAACTGTTGGAATAAATCTTTTTCGATATTTACACTGAAGCAGATTCTTAAATAAATTACCATCAGTCAACAGTATAAGATGTAAATAAAAGTAATGTTGCCTACCTATAATTTCACAGGATACAATATCTGCATAAGTTACGTGTGCGTCATGCCAGAGACTAAGGCCAACTGCCCTAGTCTCTGGCGTGTTGTACAAGTAACTTAGGCAAATGTTTTATCCTGTGACGCCTATTACAATTTTATTTTGACAAGAGCCATTTACTAGTGAGCATTCATTCTGAAGTACGATATATGTAATCTAGCTGCTGTATCAAGCCATGTTTTGGGATAATTCTTGTTTTTGTCAATTTTGTTATATGTCAAGAGCCGCTCGGCTCTAATTTAATGGACCGTCATGTGATGTAACAAAGCCCACTACTTCTGAAGAAGATATTTTTCTTCTGAAGAAGATATTTTTACAAATATCGAAACCTAGGTCGAGGGCTAATAAACCTTTATTTGCAATTGGTTGGCTGAATTTTCAACCGCTTCAGGATAATTTACTCCTGCACGCTTACATGTTTGCAACTGGCAACCTTTCATTATTGCCTGGAAAATGATAGGTAGCGTTACTTTGGCGTTTTATTTACAACTTTTACTCTTGACTAATGGTAATTAACTTAAGAAACTGCATCAGGGTAAATATCGAAGAAAATTAATCAAATCGTTTTTAATTAAAAATAGCTCTACAGGGATATGGGGTGGCAACCCTAGCACGTTTTGTTTATTTGTATATTATAATGTATACAATTTACATTTTATTAGGAAACTCGATGAGGGGACGTCGGTTTAAGTCGGGATCTTCATGCACTGTTGGTTCTCATAACTTGCACAGTGTCCAGGGACGAGGTGATATGTAGCTGTGTTAGGGTTTTGTTGTATGTTGCACGTTGAGAAAAATGTACGTGGTAAAATAAAAATAAAACATGTATGAAGAAGACAGTGTTTGATGAATGAGTCTCATAAATGAAAATGGCGGACACGGCTTAAGTAGCAATGAAAATTTTTAAATGCTTGCAAAATATGTATTTCGATCAGCTTCTTCGTTATCGAGAAACAATCCACAAGCTGCAGTTCTCAATCACTCTAGCTAACCTACACCTAAATCTACATCTACATGACTACTATGCAATTCACAAATAAGTTCTTGACAGAGGGTTTGTCGAACCACTTCCATACCATTTTTCTACCGTTCCATTCCCTAACAGTGCGCGGGATAAACAAACACTTATTCTTTCCGTGCGTGCGAGCTCTGATCTCTATTTTTTTATTACGACGAAAATTTTTTCGTATGTAGGTGGACTCCAACAAAATATTTTCGCATTCGAGAGAGAACGGTGGAGACTGAAATTTCATGAAAATATTTAGCAGCAACGAAAAACGCCTTTGTTTTATTGATTGCCACCACAACTCGCGTATCATATCCGTGGCAGTCTTTGCCGTATTTCGCGATAATACAAAACGAGCTGCCCTTCTGTGAACTATTCCGATGCCCTCCGTCAATCCTGTGTGGTAAGGATCGCACACAGCACAGCAGTACTCTAGCAGAGAACGGACAAGCGTTGTGTAGGCATTCCCCGTAGCAGATTTATTGCATCTTCAAAGTATTCCGCCAATAAATCGCAGTCATCGATTCCCACAACGTCATCTATGTGATCGCGATTGGTGTGATTTGTTGTGTAACCGAAATTTAACGGTTTCCTTTTACAAGTCATGCATATAGCCCCACATGTTTCGTTGTTTAGGGACAGTTACCATTTCTCACACCTTACAGATATTTTGCCCAAATCATTTTGTAATTGCTTTCGCTCTTCCGATGACTTAACTAGAATGTAGATGAAAGAATATTACGTTTGTTTTAGTCAATGACTTCCCGTCAGTTCCTACGAACTGTGACCTTTCCGACAGGAACTCGCGAATCCATTCGCACAACTGAGGCGATACTCCCCAGACAAGCAATTTGATAATAAAGATTTTGTGAGAAACGGTATCAAACGTCTACTGCCTGCCTGGGGCTATCTCTTGTACAACGTGCTGGATTGATTTTATCGCCACATCCTCATATCCGGGGTCTGGAGATGAAATCATCTCCCACATCTCCAGACTAATTTCCTCATTCCTTATTTGCATTATTGTTTGTAATGCCTTGCGGCAAGCTAATGACATCCAGATCGAAAATAACGGTCCCACTATCCTGTGCCTCGAAATAAGTTGTCTTGTCTCTCACTCACCACATTTTTGATGAAACCCTTGACTTCGACGAAGTGTTTACACTAATCCCCACTAACTGTTGTGGACGTTGTACTGTGCGATTAACGAGACATATTTCATGAGCAGTGTAAAACAACATCTACATCTACTTACATACTGCGCAAGCCCCCATACGGTCCGTCCCAGAGGGTCACCTGTATCTCTATTAGTGATTTCCTTTTCTGTTCTACCCACAAATAGACCGAGGGGAAAACGGCTATCTATATACCTGCACATCAGCCCTAATTACTCGTATCTTATCTTCATCGTCCTTATACTAAATATGTGTCGGCAGCAGTAGAATCCTCCAGCAGTCAACTTCAAATGCGGGTCGTCTAAATTTTCTCCGTTGGGTTCCTAAAAAAAAAAGTCGCCTCCTCTCCAGGGATTCCCACTTGAGCTCCAGAGGCATCTGCGTAATACTTGGGTGCTGTTCGAACCCACGGGTAACAAATCTAGCAGTCCGCCTTAGAACTGCTTTGATGTATTCCTTTAATCCGATTTGGCATTGATCCGAAGCACTCCAGCAGCACTCAAGAATAGGTCCCATAAGCGTCCTACATGTGGTATCCTTTGCTGATGAACAAGACGTTCCTAAAATTCTCCCAATAAACCAAAGTCGGCCATTCGCCTTCTCTACCACAATCCTCACAAGTTTCTTCTATTCCATATCGATTTGCAACGTTACGCGAAAACCTGGGAGAATTCTTGGACCACATGACCATCAAGTTCATGATGGAGACAGAGACAGATATTGCCTTGCCGTTCCTTGATGTCCTCGTCCACCGCAAAGCAAACGGAGGTCTCAGCCACAGCGTTTAACGGAAACCCACCCACACTCACCGACTTATGCACGCTAACGTTCTGTTCTGAGGACCTTAGTGCATCGAGCCGATCCGTCTCAGATACTGAAAACTTGCCGAAGGAACTGAGCCACTTGCGGAAAGTATTCAAGGAAAACGGCTACAACAACCGCCAGATTTCGCAAGCTATCTTTCCGAAAATACGTAAGGAGGAGGACTCGAAGAAGGTAGCGATCTTGCCGTGGCTGAATGACAGGAAAGATAAGCCGACTCCTAAAGAGGCATAAAATCGATTCGGTCTTCAGGGCTCCAGCAAAAATTCGACAATTCCTGAGACCTGTGATAGACGACGTAGGCCTCACAACGCCAGGAGCATATAAAATATCATGTGGGTGTGGACAGTTCTATATCGGACAAACTGTGCGCACCATTGAACAGCACTGCGTAGGGCACGAGACATGTTTCCGGCTACGGCACCCAGAGAAATCAGCGGTAGCAGAGCATGCATTAGAAAACGGCCATCGTATTGCATTCGACCAGACATCTATTATCACAAGGCCTAACAGTTTTGGGACAGCATAATAAAAGAAGCGATCGAAATAAAAAATTGTTACAACACGCTCAATAGCGACGGAGGCCTGCAGCTAAGCACAGCATTTGACCCGGCCATCGAAAGGTTGAAGTGGGAGCGGTGGCCGCAGAACGCAAACATTACCATATATGGTGCTGGAACGGGTACCAGTGACGCCACGAAAGGCAGCGCGGCTATGTAAGGACGGCAGCAATAACCAAAAGACAGTCACCACTTTACAATGGCCAAGGAGTACTCGGCCGAAAGCTCGTGGATTATAAACCACTTGACACGTCAGGAAGCCTGAAAAACTTTTATTAGTGCATATCGCCGTGAAAGTATGCACTACTGTAGTAGATTACGGGAGAAACTGGGCTTGGTACTAGGAGTAACAGAGGAGAAAGACTAATGGAGTTCTGCAATAAACTACAGCTAGTAACAGCCAATACTGTTTTCAAGAATGACAAGAAGACGAGATATATTTCGAAAAGACTTGGAGACACGGGAAGATTTCAGTTAGATTACATCCTTATCAGGCAGAGATACCGAAATCAGATACTGGACGGAAATTCGCACCTGGAGCAGATATAGACTCAGATCACAATTTACTAGTGATGAATGTGAAATTCAAGATGCTAATAAGGAAAAATTGATCTGCAAAGCAATGGGATAGAGATGTGCTAAGGAATTTGCTAAGGAGTTAAGGGGTGTGCTGAGAGTATAGATACAGCGACAAGGAATAGCTCACTAGGTAGTTCGGTTGAAGACGAATGAACATCTCTAAAAAGGGCAGTCACAGTAGATGAACATAGGTACAAAGAACGTAACTGTTAAGAAATCATGGGTAATATAAGAAATACTTCAGTAGACCGACGAAAGGAGGAAGTACCAAAATGGTCAAGAAAATTCAGGAACACAAAAAAAAATTACTTATGGATGAATTAAATAGGAAGTGTAGGAAGCTAAGGTGAAATGGTTGCATGAACAATGTGAAGAAACCGAAAAAGATATGGTTGTCGGAAGGACTGACTCAGCATACAGAAAAGACAAAACAGCCTTCTGTGAAATTAAAAGTAAAAGTGGTAATATTAAGAATGTATTGGGAATCCCATTGTTAAATGCAGAGAAGAGAGCGGATAGGTGGAGAGAGTACATTCCAGGGCTTTACGAGGCTACGAGGGGGATGTTCTGACTGATGTGACAGAAGAAGCAGCAGAATGCCATTTAGAAGAGATAGGGGATCCAGTATTAGAATCAGTTAGAATCAGAATTGAAAAGGGCTTTGAAGGGCTTAAGATCAAAAAAAGGTAGAAGGGATAGATAACATTCCATCAGTATTTCTAAAATCGTAAGGGGAAGTGGCAACAAAACGACTATTTACGTTGGTGAGTAGAATGTATGAGACTGGCGACATAATATGTGACTTTTGGAAAAATATTATCCGCACAATTCCGAATATTACAGGAGCTTAACAGCTCAAGCACCCAAGTTGATAACAAGAGTAATATACAGAAAAGTGGAAAAGAAAAGTAAGACTGTGTTAGAGGACGATCAGTTTCGGCTTTAGGAAAAGTAAAGGCAACAGAGAGGCAATTCTGACTTTGCGGTTGACAATGGAAGCAAGACTAAAGAAAAATGAAGACACGTTCACAGGGTTTGTCGACCTGGAAAAAGCGTTAAACAATGTAAAATCGTGCTAGATTTTCGAAACGCTGAGAAAAATAGAGGTAAGCTATTGGGAAAGACCTAATATACAGTATGTACAACAGACAGGAGGGAACAATGAGAGTGGAAGGCCAAGAACGAGGCTCTCGGATTAAAAAGGGAGTAAGACACGGACGTAGTCTTTCGCACCTAATATTCGATCTATAAATCGAAGAATCGGTGACGGAAATGAAAGAAAGGTTCAAGATTGGAATTAAAATTCTAGGTGGAATGATATCAATGATACGATCCGCTGATGACTTTGCTATCCTCAGTGAAAGTGAAGAAGAATTACATGATCTGTTGAATGGAGTGAACAGTCTAATGAGTATGGCATATGGTTTGAGAAAGAAAGTATTGAGAAGTAGTAGAAATGAGAACAACGAGAAACTTAACATTAGGATTGGTGAGCACGAAGTATTGGAATTCTGTCCCATAAGCAGCAAAACAACCCATGACGGATGAAACAAAGACATAAATAACAGACTAGTACCGACAAAAAGGGTATCAAACATAGGCGTTAATTTAAGGAAGAAATTTCTTTGAATGTACCTTCAGAACAGAGCATTGTATTGTAGTGAAAAAAGGGCTGTGGCTAAACTGTACAAGAAGAGAATCAAAGCATTGGGGATTCGGTGCTACAGAAGAATGTTGATAATTAGGTGGACTGATACGGTAAGAAAGGAGGAGGTTCTAAGAAGACTCGGCGACTAAAGGAATATGGAAAACACTGACATGAAGCAGGGACAGGACGATAGGACATTTGTTAAGAAATCAGGAACGAATTTCGTGGTGCTAGAGGGGGCTGTAGAGGGTAAAAACTGTAGAGGAAGACATAGACTAAAATACATCCAGCAAATAACTGAGGACGTAGCTTTCAAATGGTACCCTGAGATCAAGAGGTTGGCAGATAAGATGGTGGGCCCCATGAAACAAGTCGGGTGGCCGATGCCTCAAAAAAAATCCTTAATTAATAGGTTTACTCTTACATAGAAGATAACAAGAACCAGCCATCTATGTAAGAGCCAACCTACGTTTTGTAGACAGGCACTGGTCAAAATGTCAATTTTTGACACAATAGCAAATACCTTAAGGTTGTTTTCAGGTAACTGCAGCAAAAAGTATTTCGTCCTCGTTCACTTAATAGTTTACATCAGCCTTACAGGCACCCAATACGACTATAGACATTTTTCCAGCAAAATATTTATAAACTAGTAATAGTATTCTTCACTTTTTTCAGTCCTCCAGATTCAAATAGTTTCTCCGACATATACAGTCAGTTGAGTATAATTTCATCAATAAACATGTTTGAAAATAAAGTTCTTCCGTACACACATTAAGAAATATGGATGACTCAGTGAGAGTTAATTATTTTCACTGCAACTCCGAATGGGTTTATTTACCTCCGGCGATTACAACATCATGCCATGCATTAACAGCTGTTAGTCATGCGACAAAATAAGAGTCAACTCTTGAGGGACAAAAACGAGACGATTTTAAACATTAACATCACTAAATACACTCATGTTATACTAATTTATTTTGATGGAACGATCACAACCGCCCTTAGGAGATATATTACAGCTTCAGGCTTCTTGTTGCGATATACGGCCATCGCCCAGGTGAATACTGATGTGATGTTCTCGTGCCGCACGGAGAATAGCCTTCGACACTTGTCAGATCTCCCCAATGTACGCGCAACGAAAGAAAAACACTTTGAAGGTTTTCATTTATCAAATATTACTACATTAAAAACATATGGGGTGGGCCAAAAGTTACTTCCCATTGTAACGCATTGAACATATTAAGGAAATCTTGTTTGTTAGTGGTAATTACAAATACAAACGCCAGAGTGCACACCAATATTTTTTCAGATAAGTATTGATACAAACAACAGTGTGCAATGCTATAAAATCAAACATTTCTGACTGTATTCATTGTTGATTATAACATGTCGTGAATTGTATTCTAATAAAGAAAGAGTATTTCTTTTAGAAATTTGGTACAGAGGTGGTTATAATTTAACAGTAAATGAGTGGAGTAATAATTTCAACACTGTTCTACCAACAAGGATGTCTACAGTTCACGGAAACGTTTTGAGAAAATTGGATCTCCTCCAAACAATTGAGGCGTTGAAAGAAATAATTTATGACGCTTTTGAAGATATTGGTTCTAACAAACGACTTCGTAAACAAGTGTGCTTAAACGACCCAGGTCGACTAACGACATGTATTAACAAAGATGGGAAATAGTTCGAGAAAGAATGTTTTAAATAATCAAGTAGCTTCAGTGAAATTTTCAGTTATTTCAGAACTCTAGTTTGTTGCCTTTTATTCAATTAGGTTATGATAAGTAGTAACGTTTGGCCCACCCTGTGCATATATGAAACCGTCAGCGGAGAAAGATGCTAACCCATAATAGCGTATATTCAATACTATAATTTATACATTATGTTAAAATAAAACTTAAGAACATCAATACTTAGTAGACTGCCTTCTCTATCAGTTTCTTTGTAACAATTTACCACCACCCTGTGATGGATTAGAAAACGCAACAGAAAAGTGGACTTGTCGTTACTAAATCGAGGGTTAGCATTTTCTTCTACCGACTCTTTCACATCGTACTTTACCATATTTCGCATAGGCGGCAATGTTTTTGGAGGTAAATTCCAAATCCCATATCACTACTGACTGCATGTTTCTTGCTCTCTCTCGAAAACAAGAAAGTCATTTTTGCAGCACGCTGCGCTAAATCTCGTATTTGCGCGAACAATTTTTAAATATTCGCTTTTCCGTGTCATCAATCACTTGTGCTGTTACGTTTTTTAATTATCGGAATGTGTTTGCGCGTAACGTGAATATGACAAATAGTGATTCGTCAGTGAGAATAATGGTACATAACAAGAGCGACGTAAAAAAACTAAAAGAAAGGTGAAACAATTAAAAAGGAAATGTAATTCCAAAAACACTCACCACTGTTCAATAAAACGACCAAGCCTCGTACCATCAAGCAACGATATGTTTGAATGGTAATTCTTCTATATTTTTCTCATAGCAAGATGCTTCCATAAAGTCGAATAATGTAGATTTAAAGGATGGTGATTACACAGTGTATAAGACATCTAAATTCCACACAAAACTCAATATCGTGAACATCAGAAACTTATGTATAAGTTCCTCATTAAAATCTTCAATGTATCAGTGAGGATATAGTGAAATCCCCACCTGTCACGAAACAGCCGTCCGCCCCCGGTAGCTGAGTGGTCAGCGCGACAGAATGTCAATCCTAAGGCCTCGGGTTCGATTCCCGACTGGGTCGGAGATTTTCTCCGCTCAGGGACTGGACGTTGTGTTGTCCTCGTCACCATCATTTCATCCCCATCGACGTGCAAGTTGCCGAAGTGGCGTCACATCGAAAGACTTGCACCTGGCGAACGGTCTACCCGACGGGAGGCCCTATTCACACGACTTTTACGAAACAACAAAGAGGAGGAGACACCTTACATCCAGCATATCAATTGAGTACGACATTTATCAAAAATATCGATTTAATACCACAGCCATTAAGACAATGAACTTTTTTTTAGGGAGAATACGGTTGAAAACAACGTTCAGCCATTGAGATGAAGGTTTTCTATAGTTTCCTTGAATAGTTTTCAGTAAATGTCGGAATGGTTCCTCTGAAAAGTTCGCGGAAGGTATCCTTCCGCACCTTTATCCCAACTGAGCTTATGCTTCATCTCTATTCTCGACATCAATGAGGCGTTACAGCTTTAACATCACAGTCACGAGCATGCGATTACTACCCTCACAGGACGGAACTCAAACTCTCTCTACCAGTAGTGTTCTTGACACCACCATTAACGTATGAGCGTAACCAGCTGAAGAGAAGGCTAAGGTAGCGCACTCATGGTTAAGCTAAATATTCTCAACAGTTAAACTGCTGCAGGAACGGAGTAAACGTTACAACATCACATCACATCTTTCAAATGCAGAGAGCATTTCTCTTCCATACCATAAATAGTCTTACCATGAAGCAACACCCTCAGTCCTCAACATGTGAAATGCTTCTAACCTGTCGTAAAGGTTTCTTCTTGCCATTGTGGGTTACTGTTATTGTTAGCTAAATACACCGTCTGACGAAAGGTGAAGCGTACAGAACACGTAGTCGCATATCAATATAACTTCGTACGTATACACACCATCGGTGAAAATGTTAACTTTTTTTGTTTTTCTTTAGGTCATCAGTCTTTTGAATGGTTTGATGTGGCCCGCTGTGACTCCTCTCCTGTGCCAACTTTCTCATCTCAGAGCAGCACTTGCAACTTACGTCCTCAATTATTTGCTGGATGTATCCCAATATCTGTATTCTTCTACAGTTTTTATCCTCTGCAGCTCCCTCTAGTACTATGGAAGTTATTTCCTGATGTCTTAACAGACCTCCTATTATCCTGTCCCTTATTCTTGTAATTATTCTCCGCATACTCCTTTCAAAAATCTTCAAATGTGCGCGAAATCTTATGGGACTTAACTGCTTGGTCATCAATCCCTAAGCTTACACACTACTTAACCTAAATTAACCTAAGGACAAACACACACACCCACGCCCGAGGGAGGACCCGAACCTCCGCCGGGACCAGCCGCACAGTTCATGACTGCAGTGCCTTAGACATACTCCTTTCCTCGCCAACTCTGCGAAGATCCTTTTCTTTCTTTACCTTAGCAGTCCTAGTAATTTTCAACATTCTTCAGTAGTTCCACATCTCAAATTCTTCTGTTCTCTTATGCTCCGGTTTCACTATAATTCATATTTCACTACCATACAATGCTATGCTCCAAACGTATATTCTCAGAAATTTCTTGCTGATATTAACACGCATGACTGATACTAGTAGACTTCTCATGTCCAGGAATGCGCTTTCTGTGCTCGTGGTCTAGGAGCAACTGTGTTCGATTAGTAATCAGAACAACCTTCGTCCTTGGTTCGAACCGCGCCCGTACTTAAATTTTGAGTAGAGATCATCATCAATGGCGGCCGAAGACTTTCGGCATAAGAAGTCACAATCATTCTGGTAATGAATTTGTCAAAGAGGGCAGAGGAGCGGACAGAGGTTCAGGATTGGGGAACTGTTCCTAAAGATGGAAGAATCAGCAATGATCAATGGCATGAAATTGCAGAAGGCAACGGAAACCACTGCACTTAGGACACATAACGTGTATCAACAGGACATGTAGCCTGTGTCATGAAAATCTCTCTGTAGAGCGTGTGTCATGATATCTCCATTGACATTCTCCGGAAGGGTAGGTGAAGGGGGAGGTGACCATAAGAAAAAGACGTAAATGATTAGAGTTGTAATGCTTGATGTCAAGTAGAATGGCCACTGTAGTGCTTTAGCGTTGTTCGTGTGTAGTGTTCTTACCAGATGGTGGAGTATATAATGGGTGGGAAGAGTGACAGATGTTGAGTGATCACTGTGAAGGACATAGAGATTCCGCGCACTCGCGTGAGACAGCGTTATCAGCAAACAGCAGAGTCTGAAAGGATTTTCATTATGGGTCTCCATTTCTCTTGCTGGTTAAATACTTAAGTATCCAGATATCGTGGGCATTTGGATGTGACAGTGGACTGATATGGGACTGCATGGGAAAGTGAGTGTAGGCATACTCATCGCAAAGTTTTCGGTCGACAACGTCTGGCCAACACAAGGAAGGATAGCCGTACTGTGCACCAAGCACATCGTAACGTTCTCATTTTTACGCCTGCTATCACAGAACAACAAATGGACTCCCTCCAACATACTGTGCCATTCCGCGCCATTGGTCGGAGTATAGCAGCAGTCAGAGTAGGGTATTTCTGTCCCACGCTTAAGCTGCTGTTAACACCGTAACACATTCTGCAGCGATTGGTGTGATGCTGTGATGGAGAAACATGAAATGCTGATGAAAGGCGTAGCGTTGTGTTCATCCATGAATCGTGATTTTACACTATCCAAAACGAAAAGCGACGGTAGTATGGCGACAGCCTAGGGAGATGAGCCGTGCTTCAAACGTGTTGCAGGGGCACAGCGGTGTTACTCCTGGCGGCACAGGGTGGAGAGCCATCAGGGATAGATCATGGCTGGTAGTGACTGAAGGAAATTTCAAGGCAACGGCACGTCACGGACATCGAGCGTCCACATGTGTTACCTCTCATGAGACAGCATCGTGGTGCCACCTCTGGACAGGAGAATGCTCATCCACACATACCACGTGTCACTACGAACGTGATGATGTTAAGGTATACCTGTGACCGGTAAGATCCCTATATCTGTCCAAGATGAAACATCTATGGGATCAGCTCGGATATGATCCTCGGCCCACAGACAGTATCCTGAATATCAAAGACAAGATTTAACAGTTCTAGGCCAGCTTCTTTCAGGGGAGGGTACAACGGCTTTATACCATTCCTCCAAACCGAATCATTGCATGCATCCAGGCCAGAGGGAGTGCACGATCCCTACGGTAAGTGAGCTCGTACCACCTACTTCTTTGTAAATTTGTCTCGACTTCCTAATCACTGAAATAACATCACATATCCTCCTCTCCATCTGAGTGCTGCTCCTTTTCGGGCGGCAGTGTTATGTTTAAAGTTGATTCTCACATCATTTGCTTTTATGGGCCAGTATGTTTCACCAAAATCTTCGCCTGAAGCTGGAGAGTGAGTCTAATTTAATATTACAATCTGAAATACTATAAATTCTGCCTCGTGTATGGCTCTCGCGCGTTATTCTGGGTTCGTAAGCTCGTTACTACACCAACCGGGAGTTGGAACTTCTGTTCGCTGGGTAATGTCCATTTATAACGTTGTCGGGCAACTTGAGCAAGCTTTAATTGAAAACAAATACATCTGCTGTAAGGAGAACGTCCACCTTTAGTGTTATGACGTAGTGACATTGTAGTCCATAATTATCACTGCCTTCTGGAATTTTCGAAGCTGAGCGCGTTATTTGTAGTGGGGGGCCTTTCCACTTGTCGTCAGCAAGCCCAAGAGCTACTGGTGAAGAGTCGAGTTAGTGTTTGGAGAGCATGGATGGAGTTACGCACGGAGCTGCCTCGCTCAGCCGCTTGCGTATAAATGGCCGGAATAATTTGTTGTAACGTGTGGTTATAAGTTGAAAATAACATGTCGGTTCACAGTGTGTCAGCGATTTGGGTTATTTGCGGCAAGGCTCGCGTAAATATTTATGGAAGTTGTAGACGAGAGCCTGCCGCTGTGGCCGAGCGGTTCTAGGCGCTTCAGTCCGGAACAGCGCTGCTGCTACGGTTGAAGGTTCTAATCCTGCCTCGGGCATGGATGTGTGTGATGTCCTTAGATTAGTTAGGCTTATGTAGTTCTAAGTTGGTTGGTTGGTTGGTTTTGGGGAAGGAGACCAGACAGCGTGGTCATCGGTCTCATCGGATTAGGGAAGGATTGGGAAGGAAGTCGGCCGTGCCCTTTCAGAGGAACCATCCCGGCATTTGCCTGCAGTGATTTAGGGAAATCACGGAAAACCTAAATCAGGATGGCCAGACGCGGGATTGAACCGTCGTCCTCCCGAATGCGAGTCCAGTGTCTAACCACTGCGCCACCCCGCTCGGTGTAGTTCTAAGTCCAGGGGACTGATGACCACAGATGCTAAGTACTATAGTGCTTAGAGCCATTTGAACCATTTTGTAGACGAGACATCATAGTATTGTTGATCAATAAATTTTTTGGCGGAACATATTACTGTTAGTACATAATTGAAAAAGGTTACCGTTATCTGTGGTTACCTGTTAAATTAACGGCTGGTCCCGGCGGAGGTTCGAGTCCTCCATCGGACATGGGTAAGTATTTGTCCTTAGGATAATTTAGGTTAAGTAGTGTGTAAGCTTAGGGACTGATGACCTTAGCACTTACGTCCCGTAAGATTTCAGAAACATTTTTTGTTAAATTAATGTGGAAACGCAACTTAGTAGCGGTTACTTCAGTATGAATGTGAAAAGAGCTTAACTATTAATAGAAGAGCGGATGCACCAAGACATTCATAGGTGTGTGTTACTTGCCGAATCCATAAGAAATCGAAGTAATAGTGATTTGAGCTGTTATTATTTCAAAGTGACATTTTTCATCTTTTCATTGACAGCCTTTAACATTTGGAAAGTATAGGAGACAGATGTTCGTATTTAGCACATAACCTGGTTAATTTAGTAATGAAGCGTGTTCTCTATGTAAAGCTCCCATACTCGGATCCGATAGCCACAGAGTAACTTTCCTTAATTTTTGTGCGTATTTTTTACACCATTCTCCGTCTCTCGCACCCAAGTGTCTGTCCTGCCAGTCCTCTTCTACCATGGCTCTGTCCTATATTGCACGCACACTCCATCTCCCAATGTACCCGCTTCTTCCCCTTTTTCTGTGTCGTGGAGGTCTACAGTGCCGTATTTTCTCCTTTCCTCTGCCATTCTTCTAAGATGCCTATACCATGATACCTGTTTACATTCAAGTGTGTCTACAATATCCTTGCTAACTCCCACGTGTTGTTGTAGCACTTCATGTCTTATTCTGCCTCTTCTTGTTACTTCACAGCTTCATTTCCAAAACATTTCCATTGCCTTTAATTTCTTTTCATTGGCCCAGGAGGGTCCCCACAGTTTAGCGCCATACAGAGCAACGCTCTCAACTATAATTTCGTAATCCTTCAAAATTTTCAACTACTTTCATATAAAATAATGGAGTGTAGCTGCTTAACTGCCAGATTTCTCTTTCGTATTCTGTGATTTATTTCCTCGCTGTTCCATCTTTATCCCAAATAATTGTTCCTAAATATTTGCAAGATCGAGTAAATTTTACTACAGTTGCATCATCGATAACAAGATCTCTTCCTATACCTACGACAACCAAATACTCAGTCTTTTTCATTCTCATCCTCCGCTGAGTTTTCTTAACATACGTCTTAGCATACCGTTTCCATATGGAACTGAGAACCGCGGTGCCTCGCTAATTTACGCAGTCATCAAAATTTCACTTTTAAATATGTTTGTGATGAACCCTTCTTTAAACTCGACAAGGATTTCCTTTCCACCTTTGACCTGGCCTTCAACAGCTCTTTGTATACACTCCAGCTCCTGATGTTTCTCCATTTTTGAATTGTTTAACTGTATCCTGTACCTCTACTGTTGTTATCTCCTGGATTTCTGTGTCAGGTTTCGTTGTCTGCAAAGGAGCACATACCTTGAAATTCCGATTTATTTCTTTGAACATTTGTTTATACTATGTCTTCCACTTATCTAGGCTTATCAGATTTAAGTGTACCAACTGCTTCTCTCATTTCTTCTTAACTGTTTTTTACTTTCCATGCTTGTTTGGACTTTGAGTTATGTTATATTCTGTTATTAATTTCTTCACATTTAAAGTCCTACATAGCATTTATTGCTCTAAGTAGAGCTTTATTTACCTCCCTCCTAAGTCTTACATACCTAATTATATCATCAGCCTTACTGTTCATAAGCCTTTTGTTATAGGCCACCTTTTTCTACTCCACCTTTTCAGCAATATTATCATCTCACGAATCACTTTTAAATTTGCCAGACGTGTTCTGAACCGAACAGAGACTTTCAAAGGCACCTTCATGAACCGCTCTCGTAGTTTTCTTATACGCTGCTTCCACTGTCGTATGATCAGCCTGACGTACCTTCCCATTCAACAAGCTTGTATAGGAAAGCGGTTGAAGGATCCTGCAGTAAACTTAAGCTGTACTGTGATTGGTCCAGTTTCTTTCCTTTATTATTACAATTATTTGGCACCTACTAACTTTTTGAAAGGGGAACTGAAGTGCAAGCCGAAGCAGGAAATGGTCAAATCCACATTTTGCTCCACTGTTGACTGTCTTCCACCTCCGTAGGATTACGTTCTTTCCCTATAGGATAATCAAATAAAGACTGTAACTTCCTTGTAGGCTGTATCCACATATATTACAGATCCCTTTGTATTGATAAAAGCCATTCCGTATCTTAAGACAGGACTGTCCATACATTTCTACCAGCCTGTCTCCGTTATCGTTCACAATATCCTCCCCAGATTTGCCTACAACCATGCTAGCATCTTGCTTACCCATTAGTACATTAAGATCTCCTGAGCTCCTAGCTATTGGTAATGCCACCTAGGAGGTTTGTGAAATCATTAAAGAAATTATGATTTTCAACGTCGGTAGCATTATTGTAGGTGCATCCACTGCAGTGATTGCTATATCGTATCCTTTTAGCTTCATATCCTCACGCAAATGACATTCATTCATAAAGTCCCATTTCTTAACCCAGCGTTTACACTTTTATCCACCGCACCTTATACCCCCTTCTTTGCTTAACACTCTTTGTTCACTCCACTGTAAATACGAATATAATCATCTATTTTCTCTACTTCTTTACTTTCCTTTTCTGCTTCTGTTAGTGGTATTTGGTATACACTGTTTCGAGGGATATTTTTGATTAATTGGATTTTTTTGGAGTAATTTAGTTTATAAAATTTCAATGTCCTGAACGTTCCATGTACCAAAATTCATTCACAGTTTTCCTTTCCTATGTCGATTCCGTTTAATTCAATTCTGGATCCGAAGATTTACTCTTGGATTTTTACAGGATGATTTTTCCCGAGGAGGCCCAACATCTCATTCCTGACCTGGAGGAACAGGTAATTTTTAATCAAGGTATTCTTTCTTTTCATCAATTGTCGTTGTGAACATAAGGGCTTCGTCCACTCGGTTTTAATCAAACACCCTGTAAACCGTAGGCTGCTTTATTGGTTATTCTTTTAAGACTTAAGGACCTGTCCCGCCAGCTCCACTATACCGAGGTCCAGGCCCTGCACTGTCGCCGCCGTTGGAGATGTAAAAGAAAATGAAAGGCACCCTAGGTTAATAATTGGCAGCCAATGCTGTACAATCGCAATAAATTCATGAGATGTTCAATTTATTCTTTTCATAATGTAATAAAAGAGTCAACTGAACAGCTCATGACTTTATTAAGAGTGTACAGCATTGCTTGCCAATCATTAACATAAAAATGGTCTCAGACCCCAGACGGGATTTTATGTCCTGTATATCAGACACCCTAGGGCGTCTAAACTTAATAGCATTGGGGTAAAAAAAATTGGTCAAGGGAGGCCGACAGGAGAGAAACAAGAAGAATCCTGACTCAAGTAAGTGGAAGTAATGTCAGCTAAGGGCCCTTGTGATTGCCATACACAAGCTCCCAAGGAAGCCCCCTATGAGGACTTTAGTTTTTCTGGAATCTCACCAACTGACCAGTCTGACTTGAGTGACCCTACTAGGAGCACTGTTCCTGGCAGCAAAGCACAGTGGATCACTGAGACGCACGGATCTCCCCACCAACGTCACTGTGGTAGACCATGGGGAGGACAAAATAACTACGACAAATAAAGAATAACTAAAACAGATAAAAGAATAACTAAAACAAATAAAAAATAACTAAGACAAATAAATATAACTAAAACAAATAAAAATAGCTAAAATAAATAAAGAGCGTTACATTGACCACATGCACTCAGCAAGCTACTATCATTCTTTAACGTTCTCGCTGCATATGAAGAACTAATGAAGAACAGTATCACTGCAATCACAGAGTTAAAAGAGTAGTGAAATCTGTCTACGTCACAAGCTGTTCTTTCTCTCACGTGGATATAGTGAAAGAATTCGTGTTTATTAAGTACCGCTAATGTAATACAAAATAATGTTCTTCTGAAGTGGACTGTGCGATGATTTTTCTGACAGATTAAAACAGTGCACCGTTGTGGTAATTAAAGCCAGATCCTTGCATTTCATAGGAACAGCTCTTACATAGAGATGTATCCAGAAGCGCGTAACGTTTCGAAGTAAGCCTACCAGCCGAACTCCAGAATGGTTCTCTTACGTAACCTTGCCGTACTTGAGAGATTGGAAAGCGAAATGAAAGCGCTGTAGCGCCGCTGCGACGCGTGCTCATAATATGCCAGCTGCAAGTTTCAGTAATATTGCTTTCGGCTGACGTGTGAGGGCTGGGCGGATGAGGGAATGCGGGAGCACATATGGGGTCTGCAGTCGCTACGAGTCTCATCTGATGACAGTGTGTGGTGTCTCACTGAGGACTGTGGAATGTTTCTGAAAGTGTTACCTGTTTCTGCGAACGTCGAAAGCCAAGTTTCTGGTGAGAGTGTATGTGGGACGAACTAAAACAGTTCTGTACTGATGGTACCGACTTGCATTTTCTGTTGCTAGAACCTGTTTGTTTGATAAGTAGTGACATAGTGTCTTAGGACCAACGATCCGTAGAGAAAGCTGCATTAGTGGCGGACTCATAAGCCTCTTAACACTTTTATAGAAACAGTACGAATTAATTACATTAAAACTGTTACGCGGAAAAACTTATACCAAATTTGTACTTAAAAACAGAAACAAATAAAAAGTGAGTCTTTTTCAGTGTTCCGTACCTCGATCTGTAAATACGGAACACCCACAGAATCACTTCGGTGTTCGTCTGTCTGTGTGTCCGGCCTGTTAAAAACGTTTTTCTCTGGAACGGGTAGACGTGTTATGTTGAAATTCATGTCACATACTATTGTCTATGGTCACTCGACTGTGTAAAAAATCGAAGCTTCTAAGTCACTACAGTCAAAAGATACGCCCATTTATGTCATGTACTTTGATACTCGCAAAGTCAATCACCAAAATCAATACGGTAATTCCCATTGACCTAGAACCATGAAATCTAGCAAGAAGTATGATTTCACAGTGTAACAAAAGGAAAAAGATGCGAAAATTGTTAATTTGCAATTACATTACGTGAAGAATTTTATTTATTTGTTATCTGACCATCTGAACATCAGTCTGATAAGGTCCATAATCCTCAAACACGGGTGGACGAATCAAGTAAAAATTTATGTCACATACAGTCCTCAATGGTCCCTTAATGCTGTAAAAACGTTAAGCTTCTAAATTAATGCAGTCAATTGTACGGCCATTTATGTCACATATTTTGATACTCGCTAACTCATTCATCAACACGTTCAAAATTTGGCAGGAAGCAAAGTTTCACAATACAGGTAATGGAAACATTCTGAAAGTATTAATTTGCTATTTGTCATTTGTTATTAGATTGTCTGTCTGTGCGTCTGTTTTTTACGACACCTTATGCTCAGGAACGTCTAGCCGTACCACATTGAAATGTATGTCTCACACTAACGTCTACGATTCTTTAGTGTTGTAATATAGTTAAACTTCTAAGTCAATCCGATCAAAAGATATGGGCATTTACGTCAGATGTTTTGATACAAACTAACTCATTAAACAATATGGAGCATTTCACACTGACCTAGAATCATGAAATTTGGCAAGAAGCAAGTTTTAACAGTATAAATAAATGGAAAAACAATCAGGAAGTTGTTAATTTCTAATTATATCACACGAAAAAATTATTTCTTTTGTAATTTGTTATTCGACTTCAGACTTAAAGTTGCAACAGTATCGAAAGCCTTGGTATTCCTGGGACTGATATCTTCCCAGTGTCAATGTGGATATGAGGCCAAACTCGTCGAGATTCTCGATTCCCAAGATGGACGAACTGCACATAGGCATTATTAAGTTTGTATGGAAGCGTCAGAACGCAAATGCCACTTGCAATTGGCCAGGCTTTCTTTTTATTTTTATTTTAAGGATAGCTACATATTTTCGCAATACGATCTAGCGACATAAAGGCGCCTTACTCCATCCTTGATGTTGAATTCTCCACCTAATACGCCATCGATAGTTTTCCTTGCTCCCTCATCATCCTCTTATGATTTCTTAGAAACAGCCATTTGTTGAGATATAGGTAAGTTTCGTTATCAAAGGAACGTTATTGTAGTCTTAATCCATTGCAACAGTATCGTTAATCTTACCAGGGGAGGTTCCGAAATTCCTATGAAGATTATCTGCGTAGCACTAGTAACTGCCGATGTTCATCTAACAACGAATTTTTCGTCACTGACAAGGACCAAAGGAAAGAGTCTTGAGAAACAATAGGCAGGCGTGTCCCTCTATAACTGCTCAACAGTCGGATTCTGCCTTCCAACAGCCAAATTGGTAAACCATACAGGTCCGGCGCTGTTGTCTGTCTCCCGCTGCTGCAAGCTCCCGTACAATAGTTTCTCTATAGTATGAATCACAGATTCTTTTTGTTTATTATGACTAATTTTGGTTTTCATCGAAAACACGTCATCAACTCTTTGGACACATGTATTAACTGAAGATTAACTCATTTGTTTAACGACACAGTATATAAGGCCCGAAATACCTGATGATTATTTCTGATGGTAAGAAGTATAGCTACACATGGTACACAAGCCACAAAATCTAAAGGTGGTTTCCGAAGAGCTCCAAAACCGAACAGAAACTTTGTAAAGACAATTTTATCTCAATTTAAGTTTATTATATTTAACTTAAGTAATGTTAAAGTAGTATGATGCGGCCGAATGTGTTTGGATGTGAAGTCTTTGGGGCTACAGTATTAACTGCGAAAGTTTGATCAAAGGAGTTAATCTGCCATTTTATGTTATCTATTGACTACATCTGCTTCTATGTAAAGAATTTCAAGTATTTGTAATTGTTACCTATGTCACTAAACTGCTAACCCAGTTCATTGTTCATGGTACCGGCTTCAATTTTCCTTTCTAGTAGCTTCCAGGACTAACAAAAATTTTATTTCCAACATTTCATATAACTATGATCGAATTTTAAAAATACTGAAGTACTGTCATAATCTTACATAAAAATTTAGCACAGCAAGATAAGTATTACACTTAGAAGCTGTGTACATTTCTTGAGGAATCATAAGCAACGGCGCTCTTATTACTCAGACTATATTCATCCAATACTGCGAATGAGAGCGCTTAGCGATTTCCAGCAAACTTTATCCACAATTTCAAGCCTTTAGGAAACTTTTCTCACCCAGGGAGGATGCGTTATCACCTTTTGGACTTACTTTCTGGATGACGATGGTTCAAACCCGCGTCCTACCGTCCTGATATAGGTTTTCGTGATTCCCCTAAATCACTTTAGGCAAATGCCAGGATGGTTCCTTTGAGAGGCGGCCAATTTCCTTCCCCCTCCTTGACTAATCCGGTGGGACCGGTGACTTTACTGTTTGGTCTCCTCCCCCAAATCAATGAACCAAACTTTTCTCACTGAATCCCTCTCGCCCTCCCTCTCACACCCCTCCCCCCCCCCCCCCAACACACACACACAAAATTATGAAAGGGAAATGGTTATCGTTTACTATACTTTCGCTGCTAATGCAATAAAACTTCAGCTTCCAACATATTTCAATTTATTACTTCAATGCTACTAACTCTACTCGCAACACATTATGCAAATAGTATCCACTGAATTTACCTGCAAACTCATATTATTGCACGACACTTAATTCTGGAGATATGATGTTATAAACATTTAGATACGTGCAAAACTACTTTCCGTCTAATCAGGGCGCCAATTACCCATGTTACACTCATCCATTGATTGATAATGAGAGCACTTATAACTTACAATAAACTTTAACAATAATTTAAAATATTTTTAAAAGTTTTTCTCACTTATAAGCATAACATCAAATGCTTAAACAATTAACTCATTTGTCAAGCAATCTGAGGTTTAAAGCTGTTTTACACACGAGTGTTCGATTCTTTAAGTAATCAGGGGGTTACTGGCTGAAGATTAATTTAGAAAAGTCTCACCGAACATCAGTCGTATAATGATAAAAAAAGAACGCGAGGAAGATTAGGGCTTAAAAAAGGTCTACGAGGAAGCCATTGTGTGCGGCACTCTAGCTGGGGTAACAGTAGGTTGGAAAAAGTAGTTGATAATGTCTTTCCCAAAAAGAATTGTGGATCGCCGTGGAAAACGTGAACCAGTGTGGTCAAGACTTAAACTTCATCTCTCCAGAATTCGAACACAGTTCAAAGAAGAACAGCAATATAAAACCCGTGGGCTATGGTTAGCGTCTTTGATTAGTAATCAAAACGTCCTCGATACCGGGTTCAAACCCCGCCAGCGCTTAAATTCTGAATGAAAATCATCAGCAATGGCGGTTGAAGACTTCCGGTATAAGAAGTAACCCTCATTCTGCCAACGGCCTTGTCAATGAAGGCTGGGTAACGTACAGAGGTTAAGGACACTCTCTTGCACCAGGGGTGCGAAACTGCCCCAGAAGATGGAAGAATCAGCAATTATCAACTGCATGAGGATGCAGAAGGCAATAGAAACCACTGCATTCCTGTGTCTCCACAGGACATGTGGCCTGAAACTGAAAAGTATCATGGTGCTCTGTCCATTGGTAAAAGATTCCCGAATAGTCCTCCGAATTCGGATCTCTGGGAGTGGACTGCCAAAGGGGAGGTGACCATGAGAAAAAGATTAAATGAACACAGAAAGGATAACGTTCTATAAGAAGTTTGAACGTGTTAATGAAGCTAGAAATCCTGAAAAGGGAAATCATAAGGCTCAATCTAGATATATTAGGGGCCAAAGTAGTGAAACGGAAAGAACACAAGGATTTCTGGTTATATGAGTATAGGGTAACATCAACAGCAGTAGAAATTGGTATAACGGTAGTAGGATTCGTTATGACTATGAAGGTAGGGCAGAGTTGCTGTGAACAGCTCAGTGACCGGTTTGTTATCATCAGAATCGAAAGCAAACCAACATCGACAACGATAATTCAGGTATATATACAGACTTTGTAAATCGAATATGAAGAGATAGAAAGAGTATATGAGGGTATTGAATGGTCAATTCAGCGCATAAAGGGAGCGGAAGATCTAATAGTCATAGGAGACTTAAATGTGGTTGTAGGGGAAGGACGAGAAGAAAGCTTTATGGGAGGATATGGGATTGGTACAAACAATGAGAAAGGAGAAAAAAAGAGTCATTGAGCGATGCAATAAATTTCAGTTAGTAATAGCGAATACTCCGTTCAAAAATTACAAAGGAGGAGGTAATTTGGAAGAGGCCGGGAGATTCTAGAAGATTTTTGTTAGATTACATCATGGTCAGGCGAAGATTCTGAACTCACTTATTGGATTGTGAGGCATCCCCTGGCGCAGATATAGACTCAGATTACAATTTAGTGGCAACTTAATAGTGATGAAAAGCAGACTGAAATTCAAGAGGCTAGTCAGGATAAATCAGTGCAGAAAGGAGTGCGATACAGAAGTACTAAGGAATGAAGAGATACGTTTGAAGTTCTCTGGGGGTATAGATACTGCGATAAGGAATAATTCAGTAGGCAGTTCGGTTGAGGAGGAATGAAGATCTCTAAAAAGGGCAGTCACAGAAGATGGAAAGCAAAACATAGGTACAAAGAAAGTAACTATGTAAGATTGCAGAATAAATGAAGGTCAGATTGGGACCTTACATGAGAGCTTTATACATCACAACGGGAAGGTAAATATGACACCTAATTCGGCGGTAATGAGCAAATTTGCCTAACAGTGTGTAATGCAAAAAGGGATGACACTCAATCGACGGTAATCGACACACCATTCTGTAATGCATGTTTGAGCAGAAGGTGAAACATGCAGCGAGAGGCTTTTTAGTTTGGAATTCAGAGGGACGAGGGCAGAGGCAAGGCCACGCTACAGAGGGTACCACAGAAACCACTTAAGCAGTGTCCCAGGTGGAAAGTCAACGACCGACCAGGTGATTTAGACTGGGAGAGCGAGTATAACGACCCATCTGAGGGAACACAGGAAAAAAAAAAGCTATTAGAAAACTGGGTTTCGGAATTCCAAATGGATATGAAACAAGACCAGTGACTCATTTTAGATGATGCATCCAGTGAGTGCTACATACGTGAGAGAGTCAATGTACGCATTTAGGCGTCTGGAACGGACACAAAACGTCTGATTGGCGAAAACGCGCTAGGAAGAAGAAAAGAGCCAAAGTTTCAACGCAGTTTAATAGTAGGGACCTTGCGATCGGTAGAGAGAGTTTGCACAAAATAAGAGGAACGCTCCTAATGGTCGGAAAAAAACCGTGACGCGAAGAACGAAAGAACCCAGGCGGGAAGACATTTCAGCTATGAGTAATACAAGACGGAAATTTTTGGAGACTCTTCTCTGAACTGGCATCAAATGCAGAACGGAGCGCATAACGCTCTGTACGACGTAGAGGAGTAATTTTTGCGAACTCTGCGTTCACAGCGACTGAAATCCAGCTAGAAATTAGCTGTAGCATCGTTTAGCTCTAGCTGTAGAGAAACGAACCTGCCAATTAGTTAATTGTGTTTGCGAGAACTGAGAGGCTGCTCCAACCATGCGCTTGTATATCGCCCCATTTTAAGACTAGGGATGAGTACATGTTCCCTCACATTACAAGAAACATAGAGAAAGTTTCTGCTGGAAAATTCAGCAAAGGTGTAATTAGTTTTATAAGAATTTCAGGGGAAGAGAGCGGCCTAGCAGACGACTGCTCATCGTAGCTTGAGGTAAATACCGGGAGCAGAGGCGTGAACTTGTTGGTTCACCAGCTTGCATCCATTGTAAACTCGAGCGACCTGAGGTAGTCTTTTGCTCAATTTGTCACACAACTAACCATCCACTGTAGACTTAATTGTCATCCTAAAAATTGTACCGAACTTTGAACCGGAATTGGCCGATTTTCGTAGTACTAATCAAGATCATAACGTAAGTGTAGGAACAATATTCCTAAAGAAACTTCTAGTTAAACTTTAATATGTTTGAGTTTAGGATAGTTTGATCTTCTGAGAGTTAATATTTACTACTGTTGCTGAGCCGTGCTGTGGCTCACGTTGGTTCTGTGTGTTGGTTTCTGCCAGACCATATCGTATAGTTGGCCTGGTTGCGTTTTTTGTCTTCTTCTGGTGTTCACTGGCGCCACTCGGTTTCATAAGTGCTTCCGGTCCGCTAGTGGCAGCAGCAGCGCTTATCGATATGTAGTTCTGGTGCTCTATCTTTGGGGCGACCTCATTCTTGTTTTCCGCCTGGTGTGAGTTTGGAGGTTGGTTGGGGACGCAGGAGCAGGGAGGTCTGACAACACGCCGGTACCGCTGGCGGCGAGTATGGACTGCCGAATCGAACGGAAGTGGTCACGAGGGTGCACGACCTCGTCGAAACCGGATCCTGCATGTTTAAGTTGACTGCAATGCAATTCGCGCAGAGAAACCTCCACCATTGTGAAATCTCGTGATTCTCCAGTGACTTGGGTTCACGTTCAAAAATGGTTCAAATGGCTCTGAGCACTATGGGACTTAACAGCTGTGGTCATCAGTCCCCTAGAACTTAGAACTACTTAAACCTAACTAACCTAAGGACATCACACACATCCACGCCCGAGGCAGGATTCGAACCTGCGACCGTAGCAGCAGCGCGGTTCCGGACTGAAGCGCCTAGAACCGCTCGGCCACACCGGCGGGCGAGCCCAGATCGCATGGTCCGGCTTTGGCGTAATTTACATCTTGCATTTGTTTTGTTGGATGACAGGTAGCCTCACCAAGATTGTCATTAGTCGCTCGTTAGACTGCCACTAGTCCGAGTTACCAACTTGTGATCTGAATGCAACTATTGGCTGATTTTCTCTTCGCTTGGCGAAAGTGTTTTTGGTGTGATCTATTCAGGGGCGATTCGTGGAGCACCGTCTGTCACTGGCCCTTGTATTTTATTTTATTATTGTATTATTAAGTTACCATCATTTGTCTCACCTGTTTGGTGATCTGTTGTTTGTCTTTTTAAATTAACTTTGCTATACCATTCGCCATTTGACAATGTATTTGTTAATTTTTTTATAATTGCCATTTTGGCGTTAATGGCCTTCAGGCGTGTTTGTGGTTAATTGCTTTAAGATTCTGATTGCGACTTCAAAATTATTGACTGTCGTATTGTATGTATTTATTTAAACTTTAAATAATTGCCATTTTTCGCGTGCCTTGCGACCTTAATGACTTGTCTTCAAAAAAATTTTTTTAAATAAATGAGTGAAATTGCAAAGCCAACCAACAGTAATTGATTCGAGTCCCATCCTCAATAGCAACCCAATCCTGTCTTCTATAAATTACGAGGTTTCAATGGGCCTTAATTTGAGGAAGGTACTTTTCAAAACGTACCCATGGAGCACAACATCACAAATCGCGGAGTGTGGGAAAACCTGAGTAGCAGAGAATAGAGGCATTTCAGATGTGGTGCTACAAAAAATTGTTGAAAGTCAGATGGACTGAAAAGGTAAGGAGTGGGGAGGTTCTCCACAGAGTTGCTTAGAAAGGAATTTATGGAAAGCATTTACATCAAAAAGGAATAAGATGGTTGGACTACGTTAAGATATCTGGGAAGAATTTGATTGTTACTGGAAAATAATTGAGAGCTTAGGGTGTCTAAGTGCTACTCTGAGATAACAAAATTAGCGCAGGAGAGGAACACGTGACGGATCACAGTAAACCAGCCAGAAAACTGATGGAAAAATAAAATAAACTAAAAAAAATAACATTTTCTTACAGTAAGCTATTCTTTTTAAATATGTATTGTTTGATATATTATTAATTCACATTAGAGCGGAATTTTTTATGAAAATTTGATTAGTAATAATGGCCGATTGCTTGAAAACTGTATTATCAAATTTTAATGTAAGGTAGGTCACCAAGACGGAGCTGCATAGTAGGGAAGAGACGATAGCGTCAGCCAATAGGAAGTAAGGTAACAGAAGTAGTGGGGGTGGAGGTGGGGGTATAGAAAGCGGGACAGGGATGTCGAGATGCAAGAGGAAGAGAACTTGGCGGACTTGGTGTCTGAACTCAAACAATCTCTTAAGGAACGACTTCGGCAGTTATGGTAATGCAGTTATTTCTTTCATGACTCAACAACAAATATTCCCGTGACTTCAACTATTTAGATGAGTGATTACTCGACTCAAACAACACAAGGAGAGAATGTGATCATCAATTACGTGCCGAAGCTTTCATCTAGTAATCGAACCTCACGTTGCCTAATCTAAGAACTAACGTCCTACCCGTCGTTGGTGACTCAAAACGTAGCGTTGCACACTATTGTTACCGCAGTAGGTTCGCTGATTAGGGCGGCAGATGACGCAATGATGATGCAAGTCGCGCCCTCGCTTGGTTTGCAAGTAGCATATGGAGATAGGCTGCTATCGCAAGTATGCATCTGCAAGCCACTGCCACTGAGGTTGGAACCCTGCTGCACTGTCCAATACAGGGAGGAAGACTTCTATCTGTAATCAAGGCAAGATATTGCTCATCGAAAACTTCCTGATTCCAAATAGCAGCAGCTGGTCTCTACAAAGTGTATGACTTCTCAATTCGGAAACCGCTTTGGCCGCTCTGCGTGGCTCGCCACCTGAGCTTGGAGCAGTGCACCCTGGGCATCATCTCCATGATCATTCGCAAGCCAGATACGAGATGCAGCTCCAAATAAAAGTCAATGACAATAATACTTTACACTCACCAGCCTACTCAGCACAGAAGAGTCAATCAAATGCGCTCCTTCCTGAAGTAGTTGGGTGCTGAACTCACGCCTTCATCCTCTTACACAGTTTTGGTGTTCCTCCCACACAAGAATGAAAATCAGAACCAAAACACTTAACTTTAAGAGCCCTACGCCTTCATGAGACCTAGTAAAAGATGACATCTGTCTTGAAACATTCTACTGCTACATTCCTAAGGATCATGCATTTTAGCGGAGAAAGTTTTCTAGCCTTCCTTCAGACAGCTGAAAACAACTGAAGGTTCAGTTTTATTGCTTAGAGGGTCTTTCTGAATTGTTCACTACACATTTCCAAAGAGAAAGCGTCCTCTTCCAAGATTGCAGATGTGGGTTGAGCGACACCACCTGCCGTTTCCAGCCGTACCAAGTGTTGCGACCAGACGTCGTCTGCTTCCCCGTCCCGCTAGCTCAGGCCGGAAGGTTCCCGAACAGGAAGTCCACCATAAATTCCTCTGCTTCCATTAGCGCATAACAACAAAACTTTTGGTGAGCGCTAGCCTGCTGCCTACTGTACCAGATGCTCTGATGTTATACTAAATGCAAGAAGAAACTAAGGAGATGAAATCTACTGAAGGGCCCATTGGATATGATCCTAGTAATCATTATCTTGTTGTAATTAACCTGATATCAAATAAGAATAAAGTCACGTAAAATAAACTTTAATTTGGTGAAACATTGAATTAAAAATAAGAGGAGTTGGCCCAGACACGGCTAATGCCTCTCAATTTGTTATATGGATACACATTATAGATTTAACAGTTTGGGCTTTTATTAACGAATTACGAGGGACAGTTTGAGTCAGATTATATGAATTTGGCTACCTAATAGCGTTGCTGGTATAAGAAGCGCCGTTACAGCAGAACTGTGTTTCAGTAAATACACTATTCGACTTCGAAATAATTCCTTGAGTTACCTAAAACATTTGATAAAAATTGCCTCCAGCTACCTTCGTTTCTTTATATACCAATCAAAAAATCTGCAAAGAACTTTATAAAACTGTTTGCACCAGTTTACAATCGGTTTCTAGGCAACTGATTGACCAAAATCATTTCAGGTAAATATGATAATTCGTTTGTGTTCCCTTCCTAAGATACGATTTTTAAAGCAACATTGGCAACTATCAAGTTACCTTGTCAGTAATTTTCCATTTCAAATGACTGCATAGTTACGATTCACAAATGTCGATGTCCGAACAACAAATTATAGTGCCGGGTGTTTGAGAACGATACATCCAATTTCACAAGGCTTTATCTTCTCGACGAATCAAAATAGAAACTTCGGATGAATTTCAACTTAAGCGCAAAGGTAAAAAGAAATCCCGGCTATAATTACTTGCGTTGTCGCGTTCTCATCATCTCGACTCCACGCATGTCGGATAATAAACTGCCGAGCAAAGGGATAAGCTACTTGCAGCCAAACACACTCCGACCGACTTCCAACTGAAGACAATGTAATCTTTTCGTTTCAATGCATAAGTTAATCACTCACCCTGTGTTCCTGTATTCATTCATGTACAAGATACAGTCGAGTGAAATTCGATTAATCATTTTGACATTCCCGGTAATGCCGATGTTGCCCAAATCCAGTCAGTTTGAGATCGGTAATGTTATACCTAGCAAATGTATTGCGTCACTAACTTGACACGTGTTTCATCAGTCTCATAAAAAATAGGGTATAAAGTATACCAGCATTTGAAGAGGTTGAAAAATCATCCAATCAGTTGGAAATGAAGGTTTATTAGCCCTTGACTTAGGTTTCGATATTTGTAAAAATACCTTCTTCAGAGGTAGTGGGCCTCGTTACATCACATGATGAAGAAGATATTTTCACAAATGTTGAAACCTTCAAGGGCTAATAAACCTCTATTTGCAACAGTTTGACCGATTTTTCAAATTTCTCAGCTTTATACAGTTGTTGTTTCGCAGCCATGTTTAAGATTTTGATATATTGGCATTTCATATCCTTCTGGAAAGTGATAACAGATATAAACGGTCCAGTCACATTAATGTGACCACTGTCTACGTTCGCCCTCAACGTGCAGTAACCACCCACAGACGGCAGATGGCAGCAGTAGCAGTGGAGGGTATCAAGCGTATGGCTGGGAGGCAGAAAACAAAACAGTGTCTAAATTCGGGCACTGAGCGATTTGTCTAACGTCCGAAAAGACATGACCATTGGTCTTCGGGCCAAGGGTGGAAGCAAGTTTGCAAACTGTTCGTGTGCCAATTAAACAACACCGTCCGTGGAAAAATGACTCTATCCAAGCCGGCCGGAGTGGTCGTGCGGTTCTAGGCGCTACAGTCTGGAGCCGAGCGAGCGCTACGGTCGCAGGTTCGAATCCTGCCTCGGGCATGGAAGTGTGTGATGTCCTTAGGTTAGTTAGGTTTAAGTAGTTCTAAGTTCTAGGCGACTGATGACCTCAGAAGTTAAGTCGCATAGTGCTCAGAGCCATTATTGACTCTATCCAAAACAGGCTCGAGGCAAGTGTCGAGCTCCATGGGCCATAGGTGACAGGGGTGAACGACGGCTGCGGAGATGTGTACAGGCGAACAGACGAGTAACTGAAACTTCAAACTGGAGACGCAACTGTTGCGCAACTGACCCCCCAGATGAAATAACAGTGCCTCCCAATGAAGGTTCAGCGCACGTTGCTGCATGTGGGCCTCCACTGTAGGGGTCTGCTTCGTGAACCCGTGCTATTTTCTGTTCATCGAAGACGAAGACTGGAGTTTGCACATCAATACCGCAATTTCACGTTCACTAAGTGGTGACAGGTCGGCTTTTCAATTGAATCACGTTTTATGCTCCATCGGACAGATGACCACTGGCGTGTAGGGCGTGAAATGTCGAAAACGAACACCCTGCAACCATCATCGGAAGTATCCAAGCCGCAGGGCATTCCTGGGATATCTCTTAATTCTGGAAGGCACACTGGATCGACACGAATACGCATCAATCCCTGAGGACCACGTCCACTCCTACATGCTGTTTTTTCTCCCTCGGCGCGATGACATCTACCAGAAGGACAAGGCAATTTGCCCCACAGCTCGCAATGTACGAGCTTGTTTCGAAGAGCACCAGGATAGGTTTACAGTACTCCACTGCCCACAGAAATCCTAGGATGTAACCCTAATCGAAAAACTGTGAAATCACCTCGTTCGTTTTTTTCTCGCCATGGATACTCAAGCGAGAAACATTGCGCTGCTGACCACTGGATCAGCAAGGCTCCAGATCCCTGGAGGTATCTTCCAGAACGTCAATGACTGCGGGCTGCAAAAGGCGGTTACTCAGGCTTTTGACTTGTGGTCCGAGTAATGTGACTGGACAGCGTAGTACTGGTTATGAATTTAACGAAGGATGTACAATGTTCGTGCATATGTAAACTATGTAATTGCTACACCACGAAGATGACGTGCTACAGACGCGAAATTTAACCGACAGGAAGAAGATGCTGTGATATGCAAATGATTAGCTTCTCATAGCATTCACACAAGGTTGGCCCCGGTGGCGACACCTACAACGTGCTGACATGAGGAACGTTTCCAACCGATTTCTCATACACAAATAGCAGCTGATCGGCGTTGCTCCGTGAAACGTTGTTGTGATGCCTCGTGTAAGGAGGATAAATGCGTACCATCCAGTTTCCGACTTTGATAAATGGCGGATTGTAGCCTATCGCGATTGCGGTTTATCGTATCGCGACATTGCTGCTCTCGTTGGTCGAGATCCAATGACTGTCAGCAGAATATGAATCGGTGGGTTCAGGAGGGTAATACGGAACGCCTTGCTGGATCCCAACGGCCTCGTATCACTAGCAGTCGAGATGACAGGCATCTTATCCGCATGGCTGTAACGGATCGTGCAGCCACGTCTCGATCTCGGTGTCAACAGATGGGGACGTTTGCAAGACAACAACCATCTGCACGAACAGTTCGACGAAGTTTGCAGGAGCATGGACTATCAGCTCGGAGACCATGGCTGCGATTACCCTTGACGCTGCATCACAGACAGGAGCGCCTGCGATGGTGTACTCAACGACGAACCTGGGTGCACGAATGGCAAAACGTCATTTTTTCGGATGAATCCAGGTTCTGTTTACAGCATCATGATGGTCGCATCCATGTTTGGCGACATCGTGGTGAACGCACATTGGAAGCGTGTATTCGTCATCGCCATACTGACGTATCACCCGGCGTGATTGTATGGAGTGCCATTGGTTACACATATCGGTCACCTCTTGTTCGCATTGGCGGATCAAGGCCGTTATTAGGGCTAGAGGTGGTTGTTCTGGGTACTGATTTGTCAGGATCTATGCACCCTAATTGAGTGAAAATGTAATCACATGTGAGTTCTAGTATAATATATTTGCCCAATGAGTACCAGTTTATCAACTGCATTTCGTCTTAGTGTAGCAATTTTAATGGCCAGTAGTGTTCTTTACAGGAGTACAGATCCGAACATGACTGTAGCCGAAGTGATATCTGGGGTCCCCAAAGAAATCTTTTAAGCCCTATGCTGCTCTTAATCTAGATCAACGATTCAAAAGACAATCTCACTAGCCTTCTCAGCCCGTTTTTAGATCATATCTGGGAAATGTTATAAGCTGTCTGCTGTTCATAATCTACACTCCTGGAAATGGAAAAGAGAACACATTGACACCGGTGTGTCAGACCCACCATACTTGCTCCGGACACTGCGAGAGGGCTGTACAAGCAATGATCACACGCACGGCACAGCGGACACACCAGAAACCGCGGTGTTGGCCGTCGAATGGCGCTAGCTGCGCAGCATTTGTGCACCGCCGCCGTCAGTGTCAGCCAGTTTGCCGTGGCATACGGAGCTCCATCGCAGTCTTTAACACTGGCAGCATGCCGCGACAGCGTGGACGTGAACCGTATGTGCAGTTGACGGACTTTGAGCGAGGGCGTATAGTGGGCATGCGGGAGGCCGGGTGGACGTACCGCCGAATTGCTCAACACGTGGGGCGTGAGGTCTCCAAAGTACATCGATGTTGTCGCCAGTGGTCGGCGGAAGGTGCACGTGCCCGTCGACCTGGGACCGGACCGCAGCGGCGCACGGATGCACGCCAAGACCGTAGGATCCTACGCAGTGCCGTAGGGGACCGCACCGCCACTTCCCAGCAAATTAGGGACACTGTTGCTCCTGGAGTATCGGCGAGGACCATTCGCAACCGTCTCCATGAAGCTGGGCTACGGTCCCGCACACCGTTAGGCCGTCTTCCGCTCACGCTCCAACATCGTGCAGCCCGCCTCCAGTGGTGTCGCGACAGGCGTGAATGGAGGGACGAATGGAGACGTGTCGTCTTCAGCGATGAGAGTCGCTTCTGCCTTGGTGCCAATGGTGGTCGTATGCGTGTTTGGCGCCGTGCAGGTGAGCGCCACAATCAGGACTGCATACGACCGAGGCACACAGGGCCAACACCCGGCATCATGGTGTGGGGAGCGATCTCCTACACTGGCCGTACACCACTGGTGATCGTCGAGGGGACACTGAATAGTGCACGGTACATCCAAACCGTCATCGAACCCATCGTTCTACCATTCCTAGACCGGCAAGGGAACTTGCAGTTCCAACAGGACAATGCACGTCCGCATGTATCCCGTGCCACCCAACGTGCTCTAGAAGGTGTAAGTCAACTACCCTGGCCAGCAAGATCTCCGGATCTGTCCCCCATTGAGCATGTTTGGGACTGGATGAAGCGTCGTCTCACGCGGTCTGCACGTCCAGCACGAACGCTGGTCCAATTGAGGCGCCAGGTGGAAATGGCATGGCAAGCCGTTCCACAGTACTACACCCAGCATCTCTACGATCGTCTCCATGGGAGAATAGCAGCCTGCATTGCTGCGAAAGGTGGATATACACTGTACTAGTGCCGACATTGTGCATGCTCTGTTGCCTGTGTCTATGTGCCTGTGGTTCTGTCAGTGTGATCATGTGATGTATCTGACCCCAGGAATGTATCAATAAAGTTTCCCCTTCCTGGGACAATGAATTCACGGTATCTGATTTCGGAATCTCTGTCTGACAATTATGTAATCTCACTGAAATCTTCCCGTATCACCAGGCCTTTTCCAAGTATACCTTCTCCTCTTGTGATTCTTGAACAGAGTATTTTCTATTACTAGCTGAAATTTATTATAGAATTATTCTCTCCTCTCTCATTCCTTGTCGCAAGTTCTTATTCTCTTACAACCTCTTCTTCTACTCCTTCCCCTACAATTGCATTTCAGTCCTCCATGACAGATTTGCATCTCCCTTTACGTACTGTATTGTCCTTTCAGTACCCTCATATACTATTAGTATCTCTTCATCTTCCGCTCGGGCCGTCGGCATATATACCTGACCTATCGTTGTCGGTGTTGGTTCGCTTTTGATTGTGATGAGAACAATCCTGACCCTAAACTACTCATAGTGACTCACTCTCTGCCCTCCCTATCTATCCATAACGAATCCTACTCCCGTTATACCGTTTTCTACTGCTGCTGATATCACCATATACTCATCTGACGAGAAATGTTTGTCTTCTTTTCATTTCACTTCACTGGCCCCCCATTATACATAGATTGAGCCTTAGTATTTCTCTTCCAGATTTTCTAGCTCCCCTACCACGTTCAGAGTTCTGACATCCACGCCCTAACGCACAGAATGTTACCTTTTCGTTGGTTATTCAGTGTTTTCCTCATTGTCATCTCCCCCGTGGCAATCCCCTCCAGGAGGTTCCAATGGGACACTAGTCCGGAACGTTTATCAATGCACAGATCATGGTGAGAGTTTTTCAGTGTTAATTATAATCACCTCGCACTAAGAGATTTAGATGTTCACTTTTCCAAGGTGTTATTTGTGATTGAAAAGATTGAGAAATAGTCCTAAAAACGTTCTACGACACTTCTGCACGAAAACTTAAGTGTGGATTACAGAGTAATTATACAAATATAAATGTAAAGACTAAACATTTGTGGCAAAATTAAATATTTTTTCCATTTAGAAGAATAGTGAAGTAATTGAATGTTTCGACAGAAGACGTAGTTGATGTACTGATTGCATGTCAGTATGTGTCGCACATGATCGACATAAGATTTCACTAGAGGTTGTAGGTATAGAAACAATAGTTGTGCCATCTGTAGGCACGCTGTCCACAATTTAACCGTCAGTACAGATTTCCTGTGCGCTCGTCCTCTTCAGGTGTCTCAACTAACTATCAAGGAGCCACTCAGGCTTCGCATAAAGGCGTGATTACCGGTGAGTAACTTTAGCAAGGCAGGAGACCCCACTCACGAGGGACGGCAGGCAGCCATTAGCAAGAAGAGAAGCAGTGCCGTCGTTTAATGGTGCCCCCCAGTGGCCGACGCCCCAGCGATAAGCGTGTTACGTACGCTCGCTGGTCACGCCGTGTGGGTGTGGAAGGGGGAACGTGGTGGCGGTGGGGAGGGGTGGAGAGAGAGAGAGGGAACGATCTCCTGTGAGCGACACCCTCTGGCCTCACGCCGCAAATGCTTCTGTGCTGGCTGTAGAACTCGTGGTATAGACGTTTCGTAGGAAATTAAGCAACAGTACTTCTGGTATCAAAAGGTTACGCTTAATCGAGAAAAGAGTAAAAGGCAAATGAAAATGTGTGTAGTTACTGTAAACCGCTCTCAAGTTTTCAAAATGCAGCAGAATTATGACATGCATATGACAATAGCTCAGTCATGTTTGCACTTACGTTACGGTTACGGTCAAAGTGCAAGTGTCAAGCCACTTTTTTCTGGTAATCATAATTTCTACTGTTTTGATGTTCCTCTGCTTTTTCTAATTTTTTGTAGTGCTTTCATCCCTTCGTAACAACAGCCAACACCCTGTATAGTCTGCTTTACATATTGTAGTCTTTGATTGCCCCTACTGTATCTCCTTCCTACAGCTCCTTTCAGCGCCAAGTTAACCGTCACTGCCTGCTGCAGCAGTTGTCCTAGTAGTGTCCCCCTTGTTCTCGTAAGGGACTTCCACAGTTCCCGATCTCTTATTTGTAGTACCTCTTCATTTCTTACTTCATCAGTCCACTTAACTTTCAGCATTCAACGACAGCATCACTTTTCAAACGCTTCCAGTTTCTTTTCTGGAGTTTCCGAAGGGCCACGTTTTACATGTAGTCAGTGCTGTACTCCAGCGGCGCACTTTCAGCAACTCAGACGTCATTGCATTTTTATTGTGAACAAAGTGTAAGTGTTAAGCGTATTTATTATCAAAGGATAAATATGTCAAGTGATCATTTTCTGTACTGGTCTGACACTGTCCATCGACCTTTCCTATACACCAAAAATCGTGTATTATATTATCTTTATTGAAAAACGCTCTGTGCCTTTTATTTCAAGTTTCAGGCAGTAATCGTGATCCAGTTTCACGTTTTTAAGAACTTATTTTCCTCGCTCTTCCAACGTCTCCTTTTCTGTGGGCTCCTAACGATTGGAATTCTGTCTTACTTCACAAGTTTAATATGTTGCCTGCGTTTCCCCTCAATAATTACCACCACTCATTCTTTAATTGTTCTTGTGTATGTCAATATGCCCCTTCCGACTTCTCGTTTTGTAAGACCAGCTTTTTCTCTGTTTTACAATGTCTCTTTCTCCTGTGGACATGTTCACAGCGACAGGAATGCTGTTTTCTCCATTACTCCCTATATTCTTTCACTTTTACGTTTAAGTATTTCTCAAATATTCTCATTTCTTAGTAGATCACGTCTTGAACAACTTCCGACACATCCTAAAAATCTTGTTTCAGTCGATTGTATGCTGCTTTTATCTTCTTTTCGTTTAATCCAATATTTGTTGTTAGAGAGCAAGACAGGCACAGCCGTTGCTTAGTAAAACTCTTCCTCGTTTTTAAGGGTTTTTTATAGACTCAAATACGTGCAGTAATTTATTGATTTTCTCCTGTACATCATTATCATTATTTAAGTTGATATCACATCTTAAAACAGGACACTTGTTCCAGTGTCTTGTCTTCAAAAACAGTTTTTATCGAACGTGTTTACTAAGCGAGCCATGGTCTTACTGCACTAAAATTCTTTGTGATATTTAATCTCATGAAAACTAAAACTGAGTGACAGAATGTACCGATACGCGGTACAGAATATTAAATCGTGCGACGACAAGTCGGACTCAAAACGAAGCAAAATGAAGATTGTAAAACTTTAAATTATTGAAAATATCACACGGGGACCCTGAAAATGTGTGTGTAATTAACTGTCAGAACGGCACTTTGTAATGAAACGAAATAATAACGAAAGAAAAGACTCCATAACTGTATAGAATCTACGTAGCAATGTAATTGTTCTTTTACTCGCTGGTGCAAGAAACCAAAGAGACCAGCGCTATTAGACACTCTCCCTGTTCTAGCCTTGAAGAAAACGCACGCTACGGCGGATATTTGTGAATTTTGAAGAATATATTGTAATTTATGCTAATTGCGCATTTTTCTTTCATGTATATAGTGAGCTTCATGCAGAACTAAAAATAAGAACGGCAGAACACTCGAGCATTCTTGGCAGACATCTTGCGTAGGAATAATTTCATTGCGTTCTGTCATTAAAAGAGGTTTTAAAAGACTCGCAGTCATAATCAGTAAAGGAAAGAAAGTAAATAAATCAGTTTTTTTCATATTAAAGTAAAAACTAAAAGCCTTCAGTTCAGTATAGACATTGGCCGCTTCCCGGCAAAACAAATATTTTTTCGTTTAAAAAGAAAATTCTTTCTCTAATTCAAAGATTTCTTTTAATTAATTTCGCTACGGTAAAGATATTCTACAGCAATATTTTAATGTGATAAAACTAAATATAATCCCTGAGATTACGTCTACGTTTTTCTCGCTATGGATGCTTCACGTAGACACGAAGGCCGTCGATCCCTAGCCTTACACACTACTTAAACTAACTTATGCTAAGAACAACACACACACACACACTCATGCCCGAGGGAGGACTCGAAGCTCCGGCGGGAGGGGCCGCGCAGTACAAGAACCAGTACTCGAACTCAGCACCTCATCTTTTACGGCCAATCCCATTACCGACTGAGCTCCCAGTCAGGACTCACGACCCAGCATCATGTCTTCACTTCTGTCAGTACCTCTGTCCCACCTCCCAAATACCACCGATGCTCTGTATACCTTCCGGAACTAGAACTCCTGCATGAAAGGATGTAGCTGAAAAATAGTTTAGTTGCGTTAGAGAAGATTGTTTCCGAAACCTTTTGAGCCCTGTTAGAAAGATTTATGATAGATTAAAACGTGGAACGTTGTATCCTCTGACAATTACTGTTCAGTGGCTTGCGGGTAATACGTACATCTAAAGCAAAGCCTTTCCTTTGAAGCAGATTGCTGGTGGATTAGTTGGTACCAATTTAGATGTGTGTGAGGATGATCAATCTCGTTGCAACCAACAAACTCTATGTCCTGTAAGCTGGAGGCGACTGTAATCAAATTTGTTGTTATCAACATTGTGTTCACCTTAGTAAGTAGGATAATGCTCTGGCACCTGCACGTTGTGGACTTAATTAATTGCTCTCTATCATTTTTAATTAGTAACAGTTGTATGAATAGGAAGGTATGGCAAAAGGTATGTTACTGTGGACAGTACAGTGATAGGGTTGTTCATATCAGAACATCGGCAACCACAGTTCAGGTATACATTCTGACATCACAAGCTGAAGATGAAGAGATAAAGACAGTTTATGAGGATATTTAAAGAGTGATACACTATCTAAAGGGAGATGAAATTCTAGAAGTCAAGGCGGACTGGAATACAGTTGTAGGGAAAGGAATAGAAGAAAAGGTTTCAGAAGAATATAGGCTTGGGACAAGGAATGAAAGAGCAGAAAGACTAACTGAGTTCTGTAATAAATTTCAGCTAGTAATAGCGAATACTCTATTCAATAAGCACAAAAGGCGGAGGTATACCTGTAAAATGCCGGATGATACGGGAAAATTTCAGTTAGATTAGCTCGTGGTCAGGCAGAATCTGAAATAAGATACCCAGGAGCAGATATAGACTCAGATCACAATATCCTAGTGATGAAGAGTAGGCTGAAGTTAAAGAGATTAGTCAGGAAAAATGAATACACAAAGAAGTGGGATACGGAACTACTAAGGAATGACGAGAC
This sequence comes from Schistocerca cancellata, assembly GCF_023864275.1. Classification (NCBI taxonomy): domain Eukaryota; kingdom Metazoa; phylum Arthropoda; class Insecta; order Orthoptera; family Acrididae; genus Schistocerca; species Schistocerca cancellata. The sequence continues at coordinate 655,015,372 of NC_064628.1, forward strand.
ACGCTTGAAGTTCCTTAAGGCCATAGGTACAGCAACAATGAATAGCTCGGACGGCAGTACAGTTGAAGAGGAGTGGACATCTCTAAAAGGATAATCACAGAATTTGGAAAGAATAATATAGGTACAAAGAAGGTAACTGCGAAGAATCCATTTGTAACAGAAAGAACTACAAGTCGCTCAGGAACGAAATAAATAGGAAGTGCAGGGAAGCTAAAACGAAATGGCTGCATGAAAAATGTGAAGAAATATAAAAAGAAATGATTGTTGGAAGGACTGACTCAGCGTATAGGAAAGTCAAAACAACCTTCGGTGAAATTAAAAGCAGGGGCGGAAACATTAAGAATACAAGGACAATTCCACCCTTCAATGCATAGAGAGCGAATAGGTGGAAAGTATACGGTGTAGGTCTCTGTGAGGGGAAAGATATGTCGGGTGGGATAGAAGAAGAAACAGTATTCGATTTAGAAGAGATAGGGGTCCAGAATTAGATTTAGAGCTTTGGAGGACTTAAAATGAAATAAGGTAGAAAGGATTGATGACATACCATCAGAATTAATAAAATCATTGGGGGGAAATAGCAAGGAAACGACTACTCACATTGGTGTTTAGAGTGCATGAGTCTGGCAACATACCACCTGACTTTCGGAAAAATATCATCCACATAATTCCGAAGACTGCAAGAGCTGCCAAGTGCAAGAATTATCGTACAATCAGCGTAATAGCACATGCATCGAAGTTACTTGCAAGAATAATATTCAGAAAAATGGAGAAGAAAATTGAGGCTGATTTGGATGACGATCAGTTCGGATTTAGGAAAGATAAAGGGACCAGAGGTAATTCTGACGTAGCGGTTGATAATGGAGACAAAACCAAAGAAAAATCAAGACTCAATCATACGAATTGTTGACCTGGGAATGGCGTTCGACAATGTAAAATGGTACAAGAAGTTCGAAATTCTATGAAAAACAGGGATAAGCTATAGGGAGAGTCGGGTAATATACAATATGCGCAGGAGCTAAGAGGGAATAATGTGAGTCGACGCCCAAGAACGAAGTGCTCGGATTAAAAATCTTGTCAGGCAAGGATGTAGTCTTTCGCCCCCCCTGTTCAATTTGTACATCGAAGAAGCGGTTTATGGAAATAAGAAAGGTTTAGGAGCGGAATTAAAATTCAAGACGAAAGGATGTCAATGATACGATTCACTGATGACGTTGCTATCCTGAGTGAAAGTGAAGAAGAGTTACGTGATCTTCTGAATGGAATCAACAGTCTAATGAGTACAGAATATGGACTGAGACTAAAGCCAAAAGTAATGAGAAGCAGCAGAAATGAGAACAGCGAGAAGCATAACATCACGAAGCAGATGAAGTTCAGGAATTGTACCGCCTAGGTAGCAAAATAACCAGTGACGGACGGATCAAGGAGGACATCAAAAGTAGACTAGCTCAGACAAAAAGGGCGTTCCTGGTCAAGAGACGTCTACTAGTATCAAATATCGGCCTTCATTTGAGGAAGAAATTTATGAGAATGTAGGTTTGCAACACAACATTGTATGTTAGTGAAACATGGACTGCAGGAAAACCGGAACGAAGAGAATCGAAGCATTTGAGATGTGGTGCTACAGACGAATGTTAAAAATTAGGTGAACTGATAACCTAAGGAATGAGGAGGTTCTGCGCAGAATCGGACAGGAAAGGAATATGAAGAAAACAGTGACAAGGAGAAGGGACTGGATGATGACCATCTGTTGAGACATCAGGCAGTGACTTCCATGGCACTGGAGGGAGCTGTAGAGGGTAAAAACTGTAGAGAAAGACAGAGACTGGGGTACATTCAGCAGATAATTGAGAACGTGTGTTGCAGTTGCTACTCTGAGATGAAGAGGTTGACGCAGGAGAGGAATTAGTGGCGGGCTGCATCAAACCAGTTAGAAGACAGATGACTAAAAAAACATACAGTAGTATTTTTATAACGGTACAGACTGCTTAAAAATCTTACTTGTTGGGCTGCAAATAATTATTGTTCCGAAGAATAAACTGCATGTTCATTCTTACTTAACTACTTCTGGCATGTCAGGATAGCTAAGCAGGTTAGGTCGTCTACGTTATTGGAAACCACAACGAAAAATCTCTTACAAAATACTTGTAAATAAAATGGATTACATAGAATACGTTCAAATTAAGAAGTCATAAATAAGTAAAGACCTGTTAATTTACCTCATTTATTAATAATTACATATTTCCGGGCATTTGTTGCAAATAACATGTCGTGAGGCAACAGTCCAACCAATGGTACAGAAACATATGAGCGATTACGAGAGCAGCCAGTATTCTGTGAAGCTCTCTAGCACATCCACACAAGACAGTGCACATTAACAAAATCTAGTGATAAAACTAGCGTTGGGAGAGAGGATCCACCAGTGACTTAATGTCTTCATCGATGAGGACTGCATTCATTACTAGGTAACTGTTACGTGAGGCTGCGCTCGCACATCAGTAGTTTTGTTTTGACAAGTGATGGTGGGTAAGTGAGCTACTACACGTACAGTAACATCAGCAGCCCCCATGTGTCTGTCCATTCACGCTAGCACATCTCATGACACGTGCCCTGCTGAACTCACTCCCAACTACCCCCAATGTACGATGCGTTGGCATGCTTCTCATCGCTGCTGAGAATTGCATACTGAAAGGACAGGCAGGAGCGCTCATCTGTGCACCATGCAACTGAAGCAGCTATACATGTATGTGTACGTTAAGCAGCAGACAGGGAGTATGGATTAAAGAGATTCAAGACTATATAAGCATTGTATTCATCGTTTTAAATCATATCGCATAGCACATATCAAACAATTACAGCATTTGCAACAAAGATGATGAAGCTCAAAAGTGAAAGAGCAAATACCTTTTTCAAAGAGTAAATATTTTCCCTAATTCGCGTAATACTCAAATCAATAAGTATCTTGTACTACACAGTTTCTAAAGTAGCCTAAGTTCCTCCCTGGGGTTCAAGCTATCTCCATACCAAATTGCTTCGAAATCGGTTCAGCAGGTGAATAACGAAAAACATAACAGACAGAGCCACTTTCGCATTTCTAATATTTTATTGGTAACGATGAAACATTCAATTATGATATCTTCTTTTTCTGTGGTCCTATTGTGATAGTAGAACGTGTGTACGGTGTCCCAAGCTACGCTCAACCCCTTGAAAATCCGTCTAGTGGTTTTGGAGGTCCGCTTGTTCAAACACAGAAACAGACAGACACAACGGTTTCGCAGGTTTATGATTAGTATACATTAGAGAGATGAAGTAATCAAGCAAAAATTACATACATTTAGGTTGAAATTGTAATTTATAGCTTAGTTCAGCAGTTAGTTAATCCATCTACTTAGGCAACGTGATACGTTCTGTAATATGGTGGGATTCATCTAAACTGTCTACTATCAGAACAACCAAAATACCAATCGCAGTTTTCCTCTTACCTCTGAGTAATCACCTTCTCTCAATGCTTACCTCAATACTCAACACATGAACGTCGTTTCAGTGCTCATGTGAACGCCTTTACAAATAGCAGTAACTTACTTAGGGGCTCTAAAATAATTGTATAAAGCAGCAATATTTCCTAAAGGTGTACTTCAAATTTTATTAATTTTTTGAAATTGTTATTTGTTTGTCAATATTTATTCAGGAAAAACATTTAGCTCTAGCGACAGTCATTTGTAGTACTCATTTGTCCAAGTCGGGCGCCCCGAAAAGTGACGTTCTCAAATTCACGTCGTGGTTGATTCTCTAGGATATTGTCCGTCATTCATTAACATTTCGTCCTGCAAACGTTTCGCATTTTTCTGTCGCTGTTATTTTCATTGGTTCTGCTGTGCCAAGCGAAATAACATTCGTCGTCATTGTGTTGGGTTCTTGCATTTACTTCTGGAGGAGGCCAAGTGGATACTACAACATCCATAAAGTATTAGATTACTTGATTACAGATTGAACAAGATGAAATATTTAACTTTGAAACAATCCATATGCACAGGATTATCTATGTATATTTGTTAGTGTCACTGAACACTAACGTATCACTTGATACAGTGCAGAATATTTATCTCTCCTCTCAATGCACAACTGGCTATAAGCTTTGCTACATAGTTCTGTCTAATACAACTCACGCTGTTGGCTCTGTAGTGACAAAATTAACAAGGGAATGCGAGAGTAAAAATTTTTCAAAGTTCAGACCAGCCAGTGCTTCTCAATCATGAGTAAACGTAAACATTTCAACACTGTTACTGAGTGAGGCAGAACAGCCACAGTGAGACTACGAGCGCAGGAATAGTACAGAGTGAACAGCCTTCGTTACTTCCGTGAGATTACGTAAGAGACACCAGGTAGAACGCAACAAGGACTAGAGAATTTGACTAAACGATAAAGACAGTGCAACAGATTCGTTAAGGAAATACAGCGCCGGCCGGGGTGGCCGAGCGGTTCTGGGCGCTACAGTCTGGAACCGCGCTACCGCTACGGTCGCAGGCTCGAATCCTGTGTAGGGCATGGATGTGTGTGATGTCCTTAGGTTAGTTAGGTTTAAGTAGTTCTAAGTTCTAAGGGACTGATGACCTTGGAAGTTAAGTCCCATAGTCCTCAGAGGCGTTTGAACCATTTCAAATGCAGCGGAGCTGAAGACCGCTGACGACTCAGAAAGAGCAGACTCGTTTCGGTCATTACAAGTGATGCAGTAGAGCAGAGTGTCTCGCCCTCGACATAAACACTCCACTTTTGCCACTCGATCAGTACAATGGATGGCGTTCACGTCGTAATATCTTGTGTATGGAATTGTTCCAGTGTTTAATTTGCGCTTACTGCCCTAACAGACAATCAGAGTACCAAACGCAGCATTCAGTACTGATGTCAGCACAGCAGCCAGCGCTGATGGGTAGATCCAGGCCGGTAGCTGCCCTAAATCCCAGCGTCGCACGAGTCTGATGGCCTACCGACCGGAGGGCCAAGTTCAGCACGTCAACACAGCATCCAACATTGCGGTCCACCTGAGGCACTGAGGGCCGGGATCTGAGAGAGATCGAGAACTCCCTAAAACGGTGTCTGAATCACTGCCATCTCCGAAAGTATGCCAACGGGACGTGCCTCCCTCGCAGGCGGGCGTCAAAACCGCCACGTCAGGGAGTTCGACAGCCTTCGTTACTTCGCAGGCTTCGACTCCAAGACGGCGTAGTGTCTGTGGCAACAGTGAGTCCGCTATTGCCTTCAGCGGATTCTTCTCCGGATCACGCAGCCGCCAATCGGCGCAAAAGAAGTAGCAACAACTTGTATTTTCAGCAATTAATATAATAATTTCGAATTCTTTTCTTAATCTAATGACGCCGCACAGGTCGTCAAATTGCATCCTGACGAAATGGTAGGGATACCCACCCAAGCAGAAGCCGATCTCTACAACAGAAAATATTTAGAGTCTAAGAGGAATGCTGAAGTGAATATCACCGATAATTCACCACCTCTACACAGTGGACGAGCAGAAGCAATGGCTTTGTGACCAAAAACGTGGCAGGTATTGAAGAAAAGGCAGAATGAATAGGAACTTGTAGGTAATTTAAGTCGGTCTTTCAGAAAGAAGAGCTTGTACGGGGGATTGGGTGGTGAATCCATCAGACTCCAGTGGTTGACTCCACCGGGACTGCTAACGATAGCGCTACCCCATCTGTGGCCCCGTCCCAAGGAAGACGCAAAGTCGGTTCGGAAATGTTCCGAGATTATATGGGATTCCTGTGTAAGTGGGCTGCTTCTGTGTTGGCAGCGCTGTGTAGCGCTTTTCATTGGATGTCTGATTGCCCTTTCTTTGTAAGAGAACCTGTGGCTGGTTGGACTCGATATTGGAAGTTAATCGCCATTAGTGTTGGGCACTTGGAAGTTAGTCGCCAGCAGTGATGGAAGTACTGTTGGGAACTTGGAGGTGAACAGCCGGCAGTGATGGATGCGGGGGAGAGAATAGCCGCAGGTGATCGAGGTTAGAGGTTTGAAGTGTTAGCTCGAGCGGACGATCTGGACGTGTGTCCGTCATGGAAATGTAATTTGTCGATGATTATATAATCTTTCGAAACTGGGTGTCACGGACGTTTATATATTAATGATTTTTGAACTGGTTACCACATCATTAAGGTAAATACATTGTTTGTTCCGCAACAAAATCTCTCCTTTGCTAACCAAATCCCTATTAGAAGTTAGTGCCTTCAGTAGTTAGATTCTTATATTTAGCGGGCAGTATTGGCGCTCGCTGTATTGCAGTAGTTCGTGTAATGAAGATTTTTGTGAGGTAACTGCTTAATGAAATATATAGGTTATTGTTAAGATTTCTTTTTAGTCAATGCCATTCTTTTGAATTAATTATTTGAAGTCAGCTTGTAATTTTTTTGAGCAGTCAGATTGCGTTGCACTAGAACATTGTGGGTCATGTTGACATGATAAGAATAAATAAAGAGAAAGTAGGCTCAGTACGTTCAGTTTTACTCAGCTGTTCCAGAATTAAATACCGTAGAAGCTTCAACTCCCCATTGCCTTCAGCAATAGAAGCAGAAAAGAATTTTCATACAGAAGTTTCACCTGGAACTCCTCTCCTACAGATTCGGAACGCTATCCGCGCCAATCGGGGATTCGCATAGAAGTAAGTAATGGTAGCATGAATCATAGATGTAGAATTCTGTAACAATGGCTTCCTGAAGAACGTGTATTCCTGAAACCTGATGCCAATAAGTCATCAGCTACGATGGTAGTGAAGACAACTAACAAATGTAGCAGCATGGCTTAAGGCAGTTAGGTGTTTTTCTTCTCAGTTCATTTTTTTTATTTTCTGTTTCCTTTGTGATTAATTGCACCAATTACTAAAAACGCTTGAATAACAAATCTTGAAGGGAATATTAATAGTAGTTGCATACAACTTTCTGCAGCTAAGTGAAAGTACGACTTGCGTCGGATTTCGGGTGACAGGCGTCGAAATTGTGAGAAATAATAAATAAATAAAGTCAATCCATAATGTTTTCTCCTCATTTACAGCCATACCAAAGGTCTAAAACATTTTCATGCTTCTTCTGCTGATACAAAGCCATTTTCCTGTAAATCAAAAGCACTAAGCTGTACAACAAATAGAGCATGTCATCTTAAAAGGGGTACGTTGTTGTATCCACAGAGAAGAAGGGACAACTCTTATAAAGAAAAAAGTAAGTCAGATTCAATGTAGTGCAGCAGGCGTCAGGCAATGTCGAATAAACAGCCGGCTTCAGGGTGGAGGCGACCACCGGATGGGGTGTGAACAGCGTAGCATTGCGTTATATCCTTGACAAGTATACTCAGTACACATCTAGATGAATATAAGGAATTGGAAAGTTTTCAAAAGTAACAGCGAGCACAGGTATAGACAGAGGTGTTTTAGAAAGGGAACCTTCGTGCAATGTGGAGTTACTGACAGACTAGAAACGCAGTATATGGACAGACTGCTCTTCTCCTGTACCCAGCCTCTGGAAGTTACTAACAACGATTGGGAACTAGAACCAGTGAGAAGGCAACACGCCTTCACCATAACGTCATGTCAGAGAGAGACAGGGATGGAGGAGAAAGGCTGAAAAAAAACTAGTGAGCACGGCACTCCTCGAGATAGTAACAGTGTCTGACAGTAGTAGAGAGATAGAGAAATAGAGTCAGAGAGTGTGAGAATCAGGAACTCTGTCGCAGAGTAGGTACCAGTTGACAGTGACATCGCAGTGTAGTACATATAGTCGCGACACTCTCTGGTGTGAGAGTTGTTATAGTTTGACAACTGGAACGACCCTAACGCTCCAAGCGGTGAAAAAGCAGACAGTCACAAGTATCATAAGGATAATCCATGCTTTAATTGTTTTCTTCCTTAATTAACAAAATAATGGTTATATTTATTCGTTCCATGCGTTAAAATGGCTCTGAGCACTATGGGACTTAACTTCTGAGGTCATCAGTCCCCTAGAACTTAGAACTACTTAAACCTAACTAACCTAAGGACATCACACACATCCATGCCCGAGGCAGGATTCGAACCTGCGACCGTAGCGCTCGTGCGGTTCCAGACTGTAGCCCCTAGAAGCACTCGGCCACCACGGCCGGCGTTCCATGCGTTAGTAAATTACCAAGAGACGTGGACTATCATGACATAAATGGCAATATAGCCAAATTTCACTGATTCAGTGACATAAACTACAAATTGTCCATGAACAATTTTTTTTCGAGTTTGCTTATAACTGCAGCATACTTCACTGAAAGCAAGAGAATATAAGTACAAATTTTACGCACGACATGCATATATTTCTCTTTTTCACTGTCTTATTACAATAATCACTTTGATTGACACGTAAGAAATTTTTATAGAGTCTAATGATTCGCCTGTTCTTACCTTTCACGAGACATTCTAATACACCTATACTTCTGTAAATGTAATTACTTTTGCTTCAGAACCGAATGCTTTGAAGATTCTTCCCTTATGTGACTCTGATGTAGCAAAAATAGTGAAATTAGTTTTTTCTCTGTCGGGAAACAGTTTTATTGATTTTGACGTTTTATTGTGACATCTAAGCGTTTCTCCCTTCAGCAAGAAGTGTGCCGGCTTATTGGGTACGTTAAAAAATGTAGGTATTCCATTCCATTGAAGTTTCTTACGTCGAACATTCACTGATTTGGTTGGAAGTGTAACGAACGCAACTTCGCGTTGTTGGGAAGATGTACGACGTCTTTCCGTAGAAAGTCAGGTCATCTGGGGTTTATTGGCAGTTTTTTGTTACTGAAGGTAAACGACATTCTTCTGTAAATATCTGTACTTTACAAGAGAATCGTGTATAAACTGCCCTTTAATGTACCGTTTTATACTTCTCAAGGCCCTTTTAAAACTAAAGAACGACTAATGTGGTGTCATTTTTAGTTAGTGTCGATTTTTATGGCACTGCATACGCTTACTACTGTAAAAACTACTTTATAAATCAATATAAATGATAGTATTTACTCTCATCCGATATTGCGCTCAGTGTTGCCATTTACTGTCCTCCTGGCGCGCTTCATGGAGTCCCGAGTTCGATTCCCGGCAGAGTTGCGGATTTTCTCTGCCCAGGGACTGGGTGTTTGTGTTGTCTTCATCATTTCATCACCATCATCATTCGCGACAGTGACTAGATTGGACTGTGAAAAAATTTCGACTTTGTAAAAATTGGGACTTTGTACGGGTGCTGATGAGCGCGCAGTTGAGTGACCCACAAACCAACATCATCATCATCATCATCATCATCATCATCATCATCATCATCTTGACGCACTGCTATCGCATTTGGTAACAAAACGAGATGGAGTGTGTGCGATTGTTACGTTAGATTGTTGGGTGTATTTCTTGTCCTTAGCGTAAATTAGTTTAAGTTACATTAAGTAGTGTGTAAGCTTCGGGACAGATAACCTCAGCAGTTTGGTCCCATAATATCTTACCACAAATTTCCAATTTTTACGTTAGACTGTTGGTGATATTGCGTATAGTCGGAACGGTGCCATCAGATCACTGTCTCTATATAAAGACTTGGTTTCTTTCTGGATACGAAGCCCAACAAGTAAGAGTAGCAGAAGAAAAGCCCATTAGGAAATAAACTAGGAATTGTAACCCATTTCTTGTTGAGATAATTTCAGGCTACCTTCTAGTCCTTCTCCTACATTGCAAGGAGGATGGTTAGGTCAAGACTCATTATCACATATGCCAACCAGCTAATTCACTCCCCGACAACACCTACGTTTTGGATGCAATAACGCCACCCAGAAATAAACAGCACAACTAAATGCTAGATAAGTTCTTGCGTGAAACACTCTAAGCAGCATGGAAGACATGGTTTTCAGATGTATAAAAGAGAACGCCCCCCCATGAACAATGCACCTTGCCGTTGGTGGGGAGGCTTGCGTGCCTCAGCGATACAGATGGCCGTACCGTAGGTGCAACCACAACGGAGGGGTATCTGTTGAGAGGCCAGACAAACATGTGGTTCCTGAAGAGGGGCAGCAGCCTTTTCAGTAGTTGCAGGGGCAACAGTCTGGATCATTGACTGATCTGGCCTTGTAACAATAACCAAAACGGCCTTGCTGTGCTGGTACTGCGAACGGCTGAAAGCAAGGGGAAACTACGGCCGTAATTTTTCCCGAGGACATGCAGCTCTACTGTATGATTAAATGATGATGGCGTCCTCTTGGGTAAAATATTCCGGAGGTAAAATAGTCCCCCATTCGGATCTCCGGGCGGGGACTACTCAAGAGGACGTCGTTATCAGGAGAAAGAAAATTGGCGTTCTACGGATCGGAGCGTGGAATGTCAGATCCCTTAATCGGGCAGGTAGGTTAGAAAATTTAAAAAGGGAAATGGATAGGTTAAAGTTAGACTTTTGGTCAGGTGATTACAGGGTTATAAATACAAAATCAAATAGGGGTAATGCAGGAGTAGGTTTAATAATGAATAAAAAAATAGGAGTGCGGGTTAGCTATTACAAACAGCATAGTGAACGCATTATGGTGGCCAAGATAGACACAAAGCCCACGCCTACTACAGTAGTACAAGTTTATATGCCAACTACCTCTGCAGACGATGAAGAAATAGATGAAATGTATGACGAGATAAAAGAAATTATTCAGATAGTGAAGGGAGACGAAAATTTAATAGTCATGGGTGACTGGAATTCGTCAGTAGGAAAAGGGAGAGAAGGAAACATAGTAGGTGAATATGGATTGGGGGGAAGGAATGAAAGAGGAAGCCGCCTTGTAGAATTTTGCACAGAGCATAACTTAATCATAGCCAACACTTGGTTCAAGAATCATAAAAGAAGGTTGTATACCTGGAAGAATCCTGGAGATACTAGTAGGTATCAGATAGATTATATAATGGTAAGACAGAGATTTAGGAACCAGGTTTTAAATTGTAAGACATTTCCTGGGGCAGATGTGGATTCTGACCACAATCTATTGGTTATGAACTGCAGATTGAAACTGAAGAAACAGCAAAAAGGTGGGAATTTAAGGAGATGGGACTTGGATAAACTGAAAGAACCAGAGGTTGTAGAGAGTTTCAGGGTGAGCATAAGGGAACAATTGACAGGAATGGGGGAAAGAAATACAGTAGAAGAAGAATGGGTAGCTCTGAGGGATGAAGTAGTGAAGGCAGCAGAGGATCAAGTAGGTAAAAAGACGAGGGCTAATAGAAATCCTTGGGTAACAGAAGAAATATTGAATTTAATTGATGAAAGGAGAAAATATAAAAATGCAGTAAATGAAGCAGGCAAAAAGGAATACAAACGTCTCAAAAATGATATCGACAGGAAGTGCAAAATGGCTAAGCAGGGATGGCTAGAGGACAAATGTAAGGATGTAGAGGCTTGTCTCACTAGGGGTAAGATAGATACTGCCTACAGGAAAATTAAAGAGACCTTTGGAGAGAAGAGAACCACTTGTATGAATATCAAGAGCTCAGATGGCAACCCAGTTCTAAGCAAAGAAGGGAAGGCAGAAAAGTGGAAGGAGTATATAGAGGGTTTATACAAGGGCGATGTACTTCAGGACAATATTATGGAAATGGAAGAGGATGTAGATGAAGACGAAATGGGAGATAAGATACTGCGTGAAGAGTTTGACAGAGCACTGAAAGACCTGAGTCGAAACAAGGCCCCGGGAGTAGACAACATTCCATTTGAACTACTGATGGCCCCGGGAGAGCCAGTCATGAAAAAACTCTACCATCTGGTGAGCACGATGTATGAGACAGGCGAAATACCCTCAGACTTCAAGAAGAATATAATAATTCCAATCCCAAAGAAAGCAGGTGTTGACAGATGTGAAAATTACCGAACTATCAGTTTAATAAGTCACAGCTGCAAAATACTTACGCGAATTCTTTACAGACGAATGGAAAAACTGGTAGAAGCCGACCTCGGGGAAGATCAGTTTGGATTCCGTAGAAATGTTGGAACACGTGAGGCAATACTGACCTTACGACTTATCTTAGAAGAAAGATTAAGAAAAGGCAAACCTACGTTTCTAGCATTTGTAGACTTAGAGAAAGCTTTTGACAATGTTAACTGGAATACCCTCTTTCAAATTCTGAAGGTGGCAGGGGTAAAATACAGGGAGCGAAAGGCTATTTACAGTTTGTACAGAAACCAGATGGCAGTTATAAGAGTCGAGGGGCATGAAAGGGAAGCAGTGGTTGGGAAAGGAGTAAGACAGGGTTGTAGCCTCTCCCCGATGTTATTCAATCTGTATATTGAGCAAGCAGTAAAGGAAACAAAAGAAAAATTCGGAGTAGGTATTAAAATTCATGGAGAAGAAGTAAAAACTTTGAGGTTCGCCGATGACATTGTAATTCTGTCAGAGACAGCAAAGGACTTGGAAGAGCAGTTGAACGGAATGGACAGTGTCTTGAAAGGAGGATATAAGATGAACATCAACAAAAGCAAAACGAGGATAATGGAATGTAGTCGAATTAAGTTGGGTGATGCTGAGGGATTTAGATTAGGAAATGAGACACTTAAAGTAGTAAAGGAGTTTTGCTATTTAGGGAGTAAAATAACCGATGATGGTCGAAGTAGAGAGGATATAAAATGTGGACTGGCAATGGCAAGGAAGGCGTTTCTCAAGAAGAGGAATTTGTTAACATCGGGTATAGATTTAAGTGTCAGGAAGTCGTTTCTGAAAGTATTTGTATGGAGTGTAGCCATGTATGGAAGTGAAACATGGATGATAACTAGTTTGGACAAGAAGAGAATAGAAGCTTTCGAAATGTGGTGCTACAGAAGAATGCTGAAGATAAGGTGGGTAGATCACGTAACTAATGAGGAGGTATTGAATAGGATTGGGGAGAAGAGAAGTTTGTGGCACAACTTGACTAGAAGAAGGGATCGGTTGGTAGGACATGTTTTGAGGCATCAAGGGATCACAAATTTAGCATTGGAGGGCAGTGTGGAGGGTAAAAATCGTAGAGGGAGACCAAGAGATGAATACACTAAGCAGATTCAGAAGGATGTAGGTTGCAGTAGATACTGGGAGATGAAGAAGCTTGCACAGGATAGAGTAGCATGGAGAGCTGCATCAAACCAGTCTCAGGACTGAAGACAACAACAACAACAACAAAAGAGAACGAAAGTGCGTAATGCTTGAATCACAATTTAACCTTTGCGACAACTGATTTTTTATATTATAAATGGTTTTGTGAAAACCTTGGACGGTGAAATCAATGAATTTGTTTATAAATAACTTTTCTGCTACCATTAATATTTTACACAACGCGTTTCGGGAAATCATTCGAGTTATGAAGCATGTTTTCTCTTTGTATTATGCCATTTTTACCTAATGTTTTCGATGTGTGGCTCAACTGAAGTATATATGAAAATGCATAATTTTGAGCTACCTATCGATTTTTATATTCAGTTGGTGGCGACTAAATAAAGAGCATAAAATGGATTTGATAGCAGAACTACAGACATATTCACATTACAGAAAATCTCAAATCAGAATGTTAAATGAGAAACTTTAAAGTGAATCAGCGAATTTCCTCAGGTGCTTTGACGATAAACTTAAGTAAAATGATAACACATAAAAATAAGCACTATTGTAAAACATATATAAGAAAATTATGATTCATATTGTTGAAATAAATACTCTCTGTACAAAACCGTGTCACATTCTGTGAAAGACCTGTAACTTTATCTCTGTCAAATAAATCTAAAAACATATTTGTAAATGTTTGGTTATGTAAATTTGTGTGTGATATTTAACATGTGTGAGACTCATCACGAATGGACCATAAGAAAACAGAAAGTACAAATTCTTCCAACTTTCGTCACTAACTACATATTAAAGAAGGTAACCGACAAAAAAATGCGCGCTCTTTGCGTGTATTTGGCAGTAAAGTAAACAAAACAAAGCAAAGCCTCACACGTAGAAAACATTAAGTAAAAATTTTATAGTGCAAAGAGAAACCATACTTGAAAACGGTAATCATTTCCCGAGAGCCGTCATGTAAACTATGAATAAAAGAAAATCGTGACTGATAGCAGAAAAGTTATTTGTAAACAAACACTTCGTGACCACGATGTGCATTTTGCAATGTGCGCAGTGCGTCGGTGACTATGATAACATTTGATATATTTGTATTTCTGTTTAGTCTCTTACATGAAAATGAGTTGCAGATGCGGCATGCAGTGGAACGTAACTATTCGTAGAGGGAAACACCGACAAGATAAGCGACGCACTGCAAAGAAAGCTGCCAGCGCCTACCTATGCGCGAGATAGGAGACCCAGTGCCTTTTACTTGCGGAAACTTCAATTCCTCTGATGCTGTGTTCCTTTGCGTCCACACTTCATTAGTGACGAACTGCGAGGAAGTTGACAAGCAGTCGTGTGGAAGAGGCACCTCTGAAACCCTCAAGTTGAGCGGCCCTCCCACGCACTCCCTTGGTGGGCCTATTGGTTATTGTCGGCCTGCACTGGACTAAGCCGCATCCAAGTTTGCGGGCAGCCTGGAAGTGGGCGTCATCCGACTCAGATGAGAAGTGGGTGCCTAATGCGCTTCTTGTGTTCATACATCAGATTTAGTACACGGGTTTTACAAAGATGGTGAAAAGTATTAGGATTTTATTAGCACGCAGATATCAGGATACGGGTATATTGACAGTAAATCCGATGCTGCCCGAAAATCGTTCTGAGTAACTTATGGAAAACCTAAAGCATTTTGGCTACTGTGTAAATGTGATGAGCGTTGATGTAAATACTTCAGTTTCATCTCCCTTCTAACGTCATAAGGCGAAAATGGCAATGAAAATAAGGCCCATCATAGTTTTCATCTTTCTTTTATTCGGACTTCGGAATTCGTTATTGTTTGTTGCTTCGAGTGAATCGCTTGAAGCGCTTTTGTCAGTTACGTCACATAGGCTCGATGTAAAACACAGTTTCTCATTTTGGAGTAGGAAGCCAAATTTGGGAACCAAGAATCGTGGTGCACTTGACGATCAGTTTTCGTAGTGACACAACGCACTAGTTCCGAAAAATGAGAGGAAACCATCTCGTACGGCAGTACAGTAATGTGAACAACGCATCGGCGTATGGTCGAAGCATCGTATATGAAATGGATTTAAAATATGTCACAAATGTCTTAAACGAGGGTAGTATGTATAATAAAGTGGTAAATGTTGGACAGCAAGTTGCTATCACGTTAGGAACAAAATAAAATGCATGAACTTAACAATACTAAGTCGCGATGAGGAAAGACATTGGTTAAGTTGCGGACAATAAGTCACATTGAAGGTCATCAGAGGGCACTAAGGACAAAAACGTGGAACAACTATGTAGGAATAAAGCTTAAAAGGGAAATGCGTCGAGGAATCCAATAGATGAGATATGATGGGAATTCAAAAAGTAAGTTACACATTGTTATGGCAGGCCAAGTAACTTTTATTGCTTGTTGCGCTACACTTCAAAGTGACACAGACAAATGATACTATTTTTGGACATAGTCACCAAGTCTCTGTAAACAACAGTCAGAACGTTCTACCAGTCGTTCAATTCCTGGACGGTAGAAATTCGCTCCTTGGTCATCGAGCCATTCGGGAACAGCACTGACAATTTTCTCATAGTCGAAAAATCTGCGATTGCTGAGAATCAGTTCTACGATTGGCTGGACATTGTCACCCGTGGTCGATGTCGGTAGCTTTCTTTCCCGATCAGTAAGAGGGTAATCCCAAAAGTAAGGTCTCCATTTTTTATATAAGTGCAGAACTCTGTGTGGCAGTTGGTCACACTGTTACGAAGAGTGCTTCACGCGCTGTGTGTAAACATGCGCACGCCGCTCTGGCAGCCGTTGAGAACGGAGCTCCCGTTGGATGTTACCGCCAAGTTCCTTAAGTTAAAAGAACATTTGGCCAGAAATCGATTCAGCTCCGACGACGAGGTGAAAGAAGAGGTTCATAACTTTCTGAATAGCATGGCGGCCAGCTGGTATGACATGGGCATACAAAAACTGCCACAGCGTCTACAAAAATGCATCAACGTAAATGGTGATTATGTCGTAAAATAGCTAAATGTTCAAGCTGTAAACTGATGTAAACCACTGTAGAAATAAACAGGTCTATGTACTTATAAAAAAAATAGGAGACCTTACTTTTGGGATTACCCTCGTATCATCCACTTCCGTGTGACCCTGGTCAAATTTGGATTTCACTGCGATTCTGTGAGGAGCTTAGACGTTCTACTGACGATAATCGTACTGTCACGCTTGATTCGGCTTTGGATTACGTTTCCAGTCGTAGCGCCACTTCACTTCCACACTGGCTGGCATGTACCTGTTACCCGTACCGTAACAATGTCTGTACGAAACCCATAACATGTACACTCTTACGACAATGCGCCGCTGTTTTTCACTGTGTCTTATAACATGCATTTTTACGTCCCATCGTAGAGAATCATGATCACACGCACCACAAGAATTAGTCGTGATGAAAAAATCTGAAAGCGACAGCTAGCTCCAAGCCTTGCAAAATATTTTAAATGGATTACGATATTATTATGTCTAATGGCGTGACTAGTTTCTTATTGCTAACTATACTGTATATAATACTTTTCGCTTGTCTAATAAACAGTAGACCACATTTTGCTCGGTACTTCCCTTGTGTCAAGGCAGACATGTTATTTGCCTGCAGGGAAGCACTGAACTGTTGCTATCGCCACTTACATTGTTTGACATTTCTTCCGATACGTTCTCCGACCATCGTCTGCTGTATTATAATTGCTTTGAAATCATGTGGCATTTTTACTTCCTGTTTCCTGCCAATTTTACCTCTTTGCATGTAAACTGTATATTACATCTTTACCTTTTAAGCTAACGAAGCAGGGTTAATTCACTTGCTGTTTCTCCGCTTTTTCGTCTTCACTGTCCTCTCTTGACCCTGCGTGTAGGTTATTGTTTGCTGTTGAACTGTCTAATCTCTTCACTTACACCAGTTCGTCTTCCGCCTGAATAGATCCGCAACGCTTAACATGCACTACTCATGTTATGTGTCTCTTTCTGTAATACCAAGTTGCTACACAACATGTAATATTTTATTATGCGTAGTTTTTTACTCAACTTTGTATCATCGTGTGAGACAAGTGAAACATATTGTAAATCCGTCTTATGTGCGTGCTTGAGATGTAACTTAAAGTGGCTCAAAGGGATCTTGTAAATACGCCACCGTTCCCAAACTGTCTCTTTCATTGGGGCCCACCAACCTCGGAAAGCAAGTTCACCTCCTCTGTCCCTGAAGAAAGAAACAACTGTTCCATCTCCTACGACTCTACAGTTCTGTTTGCTTCGGAATGTGGTGGATGGTGCGACGTCTAACGTCCTTTCTATAGGTCTAAAGTTACAAAAGGAAGTATCTG
Organism: Schistocerca cancellata; assembly: GCF_023864275.1. NCBI lineage: Eukaryota > Metazoa > Arthropoda > Insecta > Orthoptera > Acrididae > Schistocerca > Schistocerca cancellata. Next base: position 655,032,817 of record NC_064628.1, read on the forward strand.
GTTTGAGGCTCGGCCTTTCGCGGCTCAGATCATTTTGTGCACATCATGTTCTCATACTTTCTGCGAACGAGATTTTATCACCGATGATTCAGCTAGAGACAGAAGTCTTCATAAAATGAGAAATTAGTGCAGTATTGGACAGCCGCCTATGAAGCTACGAGAGATTAGGAGTTGTTCGAAGCGATCGTCGGCATTACATCACAATGGTGTTCGTTTTAACACATACGTAATGGCTGATTACACTGGTTTCCACACCCTAAGCACTACCGCCAGAACATTCGTTAGATGACGTCGTAGCTTATCCGGACTCATTTCTCTAGCAACCCTTTCTGCCGAATCTTTACGCAACACTAATTCCCTTTCACTTCTTTGTAGTCGTTTGTTTTCCTGAAAATTGTTCCAATTCTAGAAATTTCAATAAACAAACAGCTTTATTTGAGGTCTGAAATTTTATACCAGGTTTATACTGTTAACAGTTTTTCAAGGTCCACGTCGTTGCTGCTAACATTAGCACTATGGGCGTTCTTATATTCAATGATCACAGCTATAATCACTGGCCATCACTTTTCTTAATAGAAAACACAGTTTTTCACGCGTCCACTGGACTTTCATAGTTTCCTGTGACACGCTTCACTGTCCTGATTGCTGCTAATGTTTCGTAAACCACACAACAGAGAATCTTCTATACAACTGACACTTTACAAAGTAAGGATTTTTGTTCATGTTCACATTCTTCCATATTGCAATAACATGATAACAAAGATCATATACTGTCAAAACAAAATACAAGATGACTGTTAGAATCCTCTACATTGTTCTGGCCGTAGGATCTTCATTGTACTGTGTAGATACCAGTAAATTTTCATATTTGATGAAATACATTTTATTTATGTCTGTTTATACTCATTTGTTCATACTGTTGTAAGAATTATGAATTATTACCAAATTATGGGACAGATGTCCATGTTCGGTTCACGTAACAAGAGAAAAGCTCATGAGAGCAAACGACAAAGATAGCCGCGTAAGGAGAAACGTACCCAAAACGGTAGACAACCGTAAAATGCTCCATAAAGAGCGAATGCGGATACAGACAAACACACGAACTCTCACTCAACTAACATCCGTCACGTGTGTGCGTTTACATAGGTGAGGTTCATAGAAACATTCATGACTCATTTTCTCTCGTACATGAATAAACACAGTACGTACGAAACTGCACCGTTTTTCATTCTGATGTCCAACGTGTGCTCTGTTTATTTTCTGCACCGAGCGATGTGGCACAGTGGTTAGCACACTGGACTCGCATTTGGAGTTAGCACAATAGATGGGCATCCGACAAACTTGATATAATCGTTGTTAATCTTTTCCCAATACTGCTGGCAGTTGACTACCGGAGTGGATACATTTTTATATATTTAGTAAACAAATCATAATCTGCTAGGATAAATTTCAGTCCCCCTCTAGCAGTTGGTAGGGGTTCTGCAATGTCGATAGCTGCGATCCGTCGCGTCGCAATAATGTCTGTGATCTGTCGCAATAATGTGATGTAATTAAGTGTCCCTGCATACATTGCTCGGTTTTACTTTCTGGCATATCTTACAGGTTCTTATAAGTTCTTGTATTTTTTTTAAAAAATTCGGATGGTAACAATACTGATTAATCTTCATTTTGCTTTTGAAGATGCCGAAATGCTCCCATGCTCGATGTGTTAACCAAATTAAGTCTTCAAGCTGGTCTGATGGGGTACACACTCGCCAATTACTGTTCGGATTGCCTGATTTGTAAAACAGAATATCGTTGCTTAACCGATAATACTGGTTTTCAGGACTGTCACTTTAATGACGTAATATGTCTTTGATGTTCTTCCACATCGGATCACTTTCTTGACATGCTTCAGTCTTTTCCACGACGATAGATTTTTTTTCTGTCAGCTTTGTCCTTTACCAGCAAGATCTTATATTCTGTGGAGTTTTCAACTAAGGCTGCAAACTCTGGTAAACCTTGCCGTAGCCTGAATAATGCGTCGGCACTTACATTGTAAGGTCCATGAAAGTGCCTCATTTTGAAGTCATATTCTTGTACAGCTAGAGTCCACCGAGCTAAACATCCATGCAGTAACTTGCAAGTTCACATAAAGCTCAAAGCCTGATGATAACACAGGACGTTAACATGCTTCCCATATATATAGTAACGGAATTTTTTAAAAGCAAACACTACAGCGAGTGCCTCAAGTTCGGTCACTGTGTAGGAGCCTTCACAATTGGTTAGTATTCTACTGGCAAATCCGATAATTTTGACTTCCAGTTTATCCACTCAGTTTGAATCAGGCATGCCCCGATTCCATAATTTGAGGCATCTGAAGAAATCCTTTGACATATCCGACTGATGGAGAATCGGTGCATTAATGAGTGCTCCTTGATGTTGTCAACGTCTTCCCTGCACTGCGATGTCCAGGACCATTGTGGGTTTTTCTTTAACAGGCTCAGAAACACTTCGCTGTTAAGCTGCTGAGTCGTCAGAAATCTTCGAAAAAAGGATCCTAACCCAATGAAACTTTTGAGTTGTTTTTTCGTCCGTTGGTACGGAAAATTCGCAATTGCCTCCACTTTGCTTGGATCTGGTCTTATGCCTTGAGGCGATATTATGTGACCTAAGAATTTTATTTCTCGTCGGGTAAAGTTGGATTTTTTTAAAATTTACTGTTACTCCCCTTGCTAGAAACTTGTCCAGCACATCCTGTATTAACTCAAGGTGTTCTTCCCAAGTGTCTGTCGCTAGCAAAAGGTCATCCACATATCCTGTGACCTGATGTAATAGCTGGAGTCCTAGTACGTTATCTAAGGCTGTTATTAACACACCAGCACTAATATTCAAGCCAAAGGGAAGAACACAGAATTGGTAGTTTCGGTCCCCAAACACAAAAGCAGTATATTGTCTACATTCCTTAGATATTAAGATCTGCCAAAACGAAGAACGCAGATCAAGTGAAGTCAGATATCTCTTACCAAAGAACTTCTGAATTTGCTCGTCGAGGTTTTCAGGCCTCGTTCGCACTAGCACAATAATCTTGTTGATGTCTCGTGCGTCGAGAACTAAACGTATACTTTTATCTGCTTTGGTTATGGCCAGAAAGGGGATACTATATGGTGAAATTTGATGTTTCAATAATTTCCTAGTCCAACATTTTTCGGATTTCCTTCAGTACTTCATTTTTCTTTGTCCAGGGTGCCGCGTATGGAGCTCTACACTAGGTCTTAAGGGGATAGACTTTCGTATCATAAACATAATCTTTTATGATAGCTAGTCGATATATAAATACTTCATAGTATCTGGATAGCAATTCTATTAATTGTCCAGCCTGCGAAGCGTCAATGCAAGATGTCTCTTTCACCTTCTCTTCTATTGTTGCGCCGATGCCACTCACGGTACTGGGTGCATAATTGTTTCTGTTAGTATGACGCTTTTGTGGGTGGTCATACTCCAACACAAACAATTTTTGTTTGCTGACAGATATGTCTAATTCTCTTGTCAGCGGAAGTCTCTCAACGAACTCCCGATTCAGCTTCAACGTTATTGGTCGCTGCCGGTACTTAGGTACATATGTTCCCCGGGCTAGATCTACTGTAGCCTCTCTGTCCCGTAAAAACTTAAGGCCCAGTAACGCCGGTTTTGATAAGTTTTCCATTAATTGGAACGTGCATATAACGCTATATTTCCAAAGAAAACCTCAAACTGTGTCTGGTACTTTACAATTTGTGCCTTATTTCCCAGCGCTCCTATAACTTTGCAATTCCTAACAGGCAAAATCGGCAGTCTTTTTATTTGCGTTACCTTCCTGAAAAATTGTGCATTCGTCACCGATACACTCGCACGTGTGTCGAGGAAGATAACGGTTGTTACATCATTGATGGTTCCATTGACACTTGCCTGAAAACCTTCCTTTGTTTCCCTATCAGCGGCGGCAGATGTTTGATAGAGTTCGATTTTCTTACCATCCTGATAGCGAATCATATTGACGTTCTATTGCATAGACCTGTGGCCTCCATTCTTAGCCTCGGACTCAAGGCGAAGGCCTGCAGGGTCTGTAATTAGTTTGTTGACTTTGGTTTATTCTGTTTCGGCTCCGAGGATACCTCCACTATTTCACATTTTGTGATTCTACAGTCGGAGGTCGTCTTCTCGGGTCCCACCATTGTGGATACTGATTATTTGGCTTTGGTATAGCCTGTACGTAATTAACTGGCTCACCCAGATTCAAAAAATTTTGTTGCGGCTGCCAATGACTTGGCCCTGGTTGTTGCCGATATTCGTTGGCACCACGCATGTTTTTTTTTTTTTTTTTTTTTTTTTGACCTTAGCAGTTAAGTCCCATAAGATTTCACACACGTCGAACATTTTTTTGCAGGGACAACCCGATTTTTTTCGTCTTTTACGATTAAAATTATTATTATTGTTGGCATTTTCATTACTATATTGTGTTTGATTACCATTCGGATGCTGGTATTCAATGGCTTTCTGGTAATTATTATGTAATCAGATTTTTGGTTGTAAAGATTGGTACTATTATTATACTTTCCATTGCCATGCGTTTTGTTTTTGTTTTTCTTGGGACTGCCTTCGCCCCTATTTCCATCGCTTCCGTTCCAGGAACCTTTTCCGTTAGAACAGTTGGCACCATTTATTGCGTCAGAATTCTTTCTGGCGTCTTCTTGGACTACGTCTAACGAGTCTATCACAGATAAAAGTCCCTTAAAATCAGTATCTCTAACATCTACTGGCAATCTAGCCTTGAATACTCGTAATCTAGCCTTGAATACTCGTAACAGGTCTTATGTAGTTACTGGTTCACGCGACTATCTTGTCATATTAACTTATTTTACAAAATATTTTCTCATAGAGCCTGTCCTCCGGTAATATGTTTCTGCGTTATATACAATCTTCCTTAGTCGTTCTCGAATCGACGCTGACCAGACTTTGTCGGGAAACGCCTTCTCAAATTCGTTAAAAGTTTTGCATGCATCTGCTGCGTTCAACGCCCAGAGCGACGCGTCACCAGAAATGTGTGAAACCACAAACTGGATTTTCTGTTCCTCCGTCCAACACTTTGGAATAACATTTCTAAAGTTTCTAATAAAAACTACAGGATGAATATTATTTTTACTCTCCTCGATGAATACTTGGCGATTTTGATGAAGCTCTCTTCATCCATTAAGGTACTCTCCTTCATAATTCGGGTTTCTTGGTGAAACAAATCGCTGGGGTAATACAGACTGATTACCGGACCTTGGTCTATTATGCACTGTAATAGAGGCTGTCAATGTTCTTTTGCCTGTCAGTACCAACGTCCTCGTTGCTATGTGCTGGGATTGCTTCAAGATTGTGATTGTCATTGTCCAATGCCTTGGCTACTTCCGTTCGGTTTGTTTCTGTACTTCTGTGAGAATATCATTCTGTATTGACTCCACAGTAGTAGTCATAGCTTTGAATTGCGTTTCTAAGTTACCTACTTCGATTTGAAGATTATCCACTTGAGTTGTTTAAATGGCTCTGAGCACTATGGGACTTAACTACTGAGGTCATCAGTCCCCTAGAACTTAGAACTACTTAAACCTAACTAACCTAAGGACATCACACACATCCATGCCCGAGGCAGGATTCGAACCTGCGACCGTAGCGGTCACGCGGTTCCAAACTGACGCGCTTAGAACCGCACGGCCACACCGGCCGGCCACTTGAGTTGGTATGTTTGCCAACGGTTTGATTCTAGTTTTTATTGCATTGATTTCTTTGTTGAAATGAGTCATAATTGCTGTATCGCGATCCAACACCTGATTAATTCTCTGGACAGCTTCCTTACCTCGTAGGACAAAGATATTGGTTATTTCTTCCATGAATTTCCTATCACGCTCCTGCTCCCTGAGCTCGCGTTGCTGTTCTTACCTAGCCTTTTGTTGCCTTCGCTTTTCCTTTTCCTGTTCCATGATATTGAACTTTTCAAATAATAATGCTCGCATTTTACTATCCGGTAGTGGCATAGCTTGAGAATTGCTGATTACTGCCCCTTGCCCGGTAGAAATATTATCATTCACTGCTTAAGGTTTAACTGCAGGAATGTCCGTCCGTGTTGACAACTCTTCAGTTTCATTTTCGCTCGGAATATCAGGTAATAAAACGTTAGCATATATATTTAAATTCTCAAGTACTTGCACTGAAGTGTGCGAAGGTTGGTCTATTTGAAGGTCTGATGCCATTTCGGCAGCAGCATGCTTATTCGACTTTACTTGCTTCTACGGTCTAACCATGTTTGACACTAATATTGCACAAAAATATATCACTGACAATAACAATATATTCCCCAAAATATCTTACAGCTAACACATATACAAATAACAATAACTAAATGGGTGAAATGTACGCACAGTATATCTACCAGAAGAATTATATTTGAAAATATTACACTCGCAGCCAGTATACTGAAGCACTGATTTATTAAAGCTGTCAATTTAAGTTAGTAAGCCTAATGTATACATGTAGCTAAAAGCAAATGAATGCATGTGTGCAAGTGTGTGGCATGAACGTTGTCATCTGCTACTGTATCACCAAATAATGGTTCAAATGGTTCTTAGTACTATGGGACTAAACATCTGAGGTCATCAGTCCCCTAGAACTTAGAACTACTTAAACCTAACTAACCTAAGAACATCACACACGTCGATGCCCGAGGCAGGATTCGAACCTGCGACTGTAGCAGTCGCGCGGCTCCGGACTGAAGCGCCTAGAACCGCTCGGCTACCACGGCCGGCTACTGTATCACCATCGTATGTCAGCGGCCAGTGCACCTCAAATGCTCTTAGATACGGCATTCTACACTCGTGATGCCACACATTCTCTCTATCGTTCCACTCTCAAACGTCACGTGGGAAAAACGAGCACTTAAGTTTTTCTGTGCGAGCCCTGATTTCTTTAATTTTATCGTTAGCCAACAGAATGTTTTCGCAATCGGAGGAGAAAACTGGTGATTGAAATTTCATGAGAAGATCCTGTCGCAACAAAAAACGCCTTTTCTTAATGATTGCCACTCCAATTAACGTATCATGTCTGTGACACTATCTCCCCTATTCCGCGCGGTGATACAAAACGAGCTGCCCTTCTTTGTACTTTTTCGATGTCATCCGTCAGTCCCACCTGATGCGGATACTACACCGCACAGCAATAGGGCGGTCAAGCGTGGTGTAAGTAGTCACTTTAGGAGACCTGTTGCACCTTCTAATTGTTCTGCCAATGAATCGCATTCTTTGGTTTGCTCTACCCACAATATTATCTATGAGATCGTTCCAATTTATGTTATTTGTAATTGTAATCCCCAAGTATTTAGTTGAATTTACAGCCTTCAGATTTGTATCACTTATCGCGTAATCGAAATTTAGCTGATTTCTTTTAGTACTCATGTGAATAACATCACACTTTTCCTTATTCAGGGTCAATTGCCACTTTTCGCACCATACAGATATCTTATCTAAATCATTTTGCAAGTCGTTTTGATCATCTGATGACTTTACAAGACGGTAAATGACAGCATCATCTGCAAACATTCTAAGACGGCTATTCAGATTGTCTCCTACGTCGTTAATATAGATCAGGGACAAAAGAGGGCTTATAACACTTCCTTGGTGAACTCCGGATATTACTTCTGTTTTACTCGATGACTTTCCGTCTATTACTACGAACTGTGACCTTTCTGACAGGAAATCACGAATCCAGTCGCACAACTGAGGCGACAATCCGCAGGCACGCAGTTTGGTTAGAAGACGCTTGTGAGGAACGGTGTCGAAAGCCTCTCGTGTTAGACTCACATGAAAAGAGAATAACATACGTATTAATATTTTATTATGGTACACAACATCTGTAGACAATTACAATATTACAATAAATGTTGTGTATTCTGACCCCACGTTGGGCACCAATGTCGCGTGTAAGGTTTGATTGCGTGTTGTACAATTTCAGCAAGATAACAGTAAAAATAGTTACTTATTAATAGAACGTGAGGTTTTATTTAATCACTGTGTTTCCCGGCTAATGATCGTTATTTTACTAAAGAAATCTCCACCTGGGAACATGTGACAATGTTGTCTATCAACGACTGTAAATGGCACTAAGTTCATGCACAAAAGTAATCAAATATAACTAGCAAACAAGCTAAATGTATTAAAAGTAATCTGAGCTAAACAATAGCGCTGTTGTATAATAGTCTCTTTACTAGTTGCAGATCAAAATGGTTCAAATGGCTCTGGGCACTATGGGACTTAACTTCTGAGGTCATCAGTCCTCTAGAACTGAGAACTACTTAAACCTAACTAACCTAAGGACATCACACACATCCATGCCCGGGGCAGGATTCGAACCTGCGACCGTAGCAGTCGCGCGGTTCCAGACTGTAGCGCCTAGAACCGCTCGGCCACTGCGGCCGGCAGTTGCAGATCCTTTATCGAATTTAACGATACTGTTATTCGAGGTTGCAACCATTTTCATTAAACAAAACGAACAGTTTTGTCATACAATACCACACGCAGACAACACTAATGTGTTTTTCCTGTGAAAATATTTCATAAAAGGTGTTACGAAATAACCAGGCTTCATACATCAGCAGACAATAATTTACATCACGTAAGATGTTGTTTCCATCCATAGAAATTCACTGTATTCACAATCTAACTGGAATTTATTACCTGAGAGTAGGTTCTCGGCCACAAATACACAATTATTATAGCAATTATGACCAGCAACATTTATGTCTGTATAGAAAATCAATTTAAAACTGCCGCGGCAGTATTTCACTAAGATGGCGGCTAACACAAGACAATCATTTATTTATTCTGCTTCAGGCCCTGTTTTAGTACTATAAAATAATATATGTTAAATCTTTTTGTAACTTCACTATATACATTAATTTTTGAAAATATTTCTCAATGTTAATCGCTTATTATGCAGCATTTACCAATAAACCGCAATGTAGATCAATAGCGCCAACGGCTGTAGCTGAGCAGAAAAGTTAACATTTATATAGGACGAGAATTACGATGAAATAAAACTCCGAAACAAAGAAGATTCATTTTCAGTGAGACATAAACCCAATTTTTCAAATATTAAATTAGCAACGTAATACAGTTGTTTACAGACTTTTGTGTTACGAGAAATCAATCACATTCTATCAGTAGAGTAGTTCGAACGAGAAGAAGAATTTTTCTAGAAAAATCATAGATAATAAAAGATTGAGATTTTCATTATCTTTTTCCACGGGTATTGTCTGAGACATAAGTTTTTAAAAAATATTGAATTATGTCACTGACAATAATTATTTATTATTTTATTATCGATGAAGTCACGAGAATACGATTAATGTTCATTCACATTCCACACATAACTCTGTCGTGAATATTATTCTGAATAAAATATAGGCGCGGATATTACACACCCCGAAACAGAGATTCTGCTTCTGCTTTTGGCAATTGTGTATTTGTATATTTACAGAATGAAAACATGCACTGAATACTTTAAGCATCTCTTGTCCTCGTAACTTCCCATCCATCTGGTTAAATACAGTGAACATAATCAGCGTATGTGGTTCACTAGGAATGTTTCAGCATTATTCATTTCGGTTATCAGTCAATATGTTCACTCAGCAAGCATGAATAAGTTTATTGTCAAACAGGAGTAAAAGTTACATATACGAGGGTTGCCCGTAAAGTAAAGCACCGCATTTTCTTTCTTCAACAATTCGTTATTGAACATAATGAGAATCACACACAAAAGAATGGTGTTTTATCTACACACCCTATTTTCCCACGTAATCTCCATCCCGTTCAACGGCCTTCCCCCGTCGCGAAACATAGGCGTGTATGCCTTGTGGGTACGAATCCTTTCCCTAGTGGCGGGGCCAGTGCTTCACTGTGTGAATCACATGTTCATCGTCCTCAAAATGTCTTTCACGAATGGCATCCTTTAATGGCCCAAACAAGTGGAAGCTCTCTGCAACATGTCAGGTGTGACAGCCGTGAATGGTCTTCCCGACTGCTGCAAATCGTGGAGCTCCGCCATACAGCCATCTGATGACACTCCGTGCCCAGCGACTAACTGTACTTCTGTCGACAACAGATGCTCCATAGACTTTGCACAATCATTTGTGAATATTCCCCACGGTATCTTTCCCTGCAGTGAGAAATTCAATGATGGCACGTTGGTTGTAACGTACATCACCTATAGACGCCATTTTGAATCTTTGCTGCGGCTACGCTATCTGTCGGAAGTGACGGAAACTTGGCGCGCTCACTCAGGAGACTTCCAATAATTCATACGTAACGTTTCGCACTCGTAGCGTTGTTTTCGGCTGAGAAGAAAAAATCCGTTGTATTACTTTCTGGGCAACCCTCTTCCCATTCACCGGTACTCACGGTAATAAAATATCTTCGTGCGACTCCAGTGACTGGTGTAAATCTATCTGCTGGACGCCATTTGGTTGACTTGGGTGTCGCTAACCTTTTCCAGTTATCCAGCCGGGGAAAGAGGACCTACAGTTTAACATGGAATCCGAGCCACGTGTTGTTTCTGGAGACTCCTCACATCGTCGACAGGTGAAGACTCAGAATAAGCGAAGATTGATATAGCCACTGTCCGACCGTGATTCAATCCCACGGTTTGTCGGCTTCGAGACAAGCGCTTTACCTTTAGATAACTACATCACTGATGTCTGTGTAGCTGGTTCATTTGCAGGTTTTGATGAGTGAGTTTGCGAGTATCAAAATATGTGACAAATGTGGCCGTATGTTATCATTTCTTTGACTTAGAAGCTTAAATTACTTAAACCATCAATGGCCTCATACAGTAACTGACGCAAATGTCAGCTTGATACCTCCTCCACTTGTTCCTGAGAGAAAAGTGTCTTAACAGTTGGACAAGCTGACAGACAACAAAGTAATCCTGTAAGGGTTTCTTTTTTGTCGATCAAGGTACGGAACCCTAATAATTGATCATATACCCCCCTTTCACTTGTTCAATACCTTTATTAGTTCCTAAGAAACCTATGCTCTCTGTATTGGACCTTTGTATCACAGAAATAATAAACATACTGAAATCATCATGCAGATACGTGTGGTTATTTGATTGCTTAAGTCTGATCATATCCACTTCCCTTCTATTATTATTTATTTCTGATGTTCTGTCAGTTTTACAGTTGCAAATAATTATCAGATACCACGAGCATATTTCCTTGCTAGGTGAAGTATTAAGTCCATACAACCCCTGAATCAACTGAGAAGAACAATCTGAAACCCCTCTAACGCGTCCCCGCGTATTTATTGTGTCTTTAGTACAAGCGTGATTTTCGCGTATGCTTTTCTACCTTTCAACCGTGGAGTTTCGAGATATGCGGTTGGGGAGACCTATCAGTGTTAATGTGCGCAATGGAAACTTGAAAGTAAAGCTATCTTGCAATCTGGCCCTGTCACTCAAAAATATCCCCTGTGGCTAATGTTGGAGCACAAAATAAAACAATAATCACATCAATAACAGAAGGGTTAAGAATAAACTGTATTGGTACTGAAATGACAAATACTAGTGTTCACTACACAATTTATGTTAAACACAAATAAGGAACATTACATGTCTTGTGGACTCAAACAGTTGTTAACTACATAGACTTAACTAATATTCGGAAACACGATCTGAAAAATACCACACGATATGCGGTCTGACTAAGAAAAAACAAAAATACTCTGTCAATCCTCCTACTTCTGGGACTGCATTACTAAAGAGGCTATCGAAATCCGACTACAGGACGATGTAATTAATAAAGACAACGGCCTTCAGCTTAGTCGGGCTTGGAACCCTGCACTCAGCCTGGAGAGAAAGATGCGGTCCCAGAGATCGAGGACCGCCCCCGATGGCGGCAGCAGGGAGACTGCAGACCCCAGTTCAGACCCAGGCGCCGCTTCCCCCACCACCTCCAGTAGCCGCCGCGCCGGCCGCACCAAAGACACTAGGAGAGGAGCGGTGGAGGAGGTAACGGCTAGTATATATAGGGCGCCGAGAGGAACAGCACAGCATTCGCCAGGAACCACCTGAAGATGGCAGCGTGTACGTCTGCCGAAATATCGTGGAGAAATTACAACGCTACCCGGTCGGATACCCGAGAACTGTTCAAACCACACGATATGACTGACTTCGTCTGTCACACCAAAACTGGAAGAAGCTACAGGAATCGACTGATTTGCATGTAGCCTCAGTGGAGTAACCTTTATGTGTAATCCTAAGAAGCCGGTGCCGTTGGCTATATCATAGCAAAAGCGTGCTGGTTGAAAGCAACGTAACTGTCACTGGTGACAAAGCGGCAGACCCGCAAATGTGGTGAGAGATGAAACCCAAGAGCCGGCCGGAGTGGCCGAGCGGTTAAAGGCGCTACAGTCTGGAACCGCACGACCGCTACGGTCGCAGGTTCGAATCCTGCCTCGGGCATGGATGTGTGTGATGTCCTTAGGTTAGTTAGGTTTAAGTAGTTCTAAGTTCTAGGGGACCACAGCAGTTGAGTCCCATAATGCTCAGAGCCATTTGATTTTTTGAAACCCAAGACCTTAGACAACAGACTGCTGTCTATAACTGCTAAAGCAAAGCTGACGCAAACCTCCCAGCACAAGGCGGATTTCAGCAACGTCTTACACGCAAATGAGCAACAACAAAGCGCTCCCAAGAAGTGTGTGCCAGACGCAAGATGAGGACTCCCAATACAAAGCATCCAGTATCGTCCTTAAACGTGAAGCAAAATACAGTGCCTTTACTGATCTCAAAGACACTGAGGCTAAAGTAGAATTCTTCTCTGCGCAATGACAAGAAAATGTTCCTGCTCTTTCGAGAGCTGAGCCAGGGTCTCCTGCGAGTTCCAGAGATAAAACAAGAAACCCCTTAGCTAAAACCGCCAGCTCACCAGCTCACCTCTCTTTACCTCACGCTTAAGTACGGGCGAGCGAGCTCAGAAACCGTCCGTCTTCATACTGAACGGCTCCGGTCGGTCACACCCAAGTTTTCGTCGAATTTTCCGGAAGGCATTCCCCCTACACACGCTTTAAGCAAATGTGCCAATCTGGAACATCCGACCCAAAATTTCGCGGGGACCAGCATGGTGTACGTGCCAAAACAGCTAACGTCTCGAGGAGCCAGCCCGGCGCCTGGTCGCTTCCAGTTCGCCACAGCACTGTTTGAAAGAAATTGCATCCGCGACTACACGGCGCCAGCCAGTCTGCAACGGTCACAGTGGAGCAGCTCTCGCCGTACAGAGAACGCTTGTACCTCTCGTAAAACTGGGCGCTTCGCAATCAGCAGGGTCGGTGACGGCATTCGTACACTGTTCTGCAGTTTGATGTCCGCCCAAGACGAGCGTCTCTTCAAGAACCAACTACTGCTGTCCTGATACACCCCATTGGGCCTCTTGTCTGCCTTTGGCCGCAGAATTCAACCTCGGTCCCACGGCTTCACTAAGCTTAGACCCTACGCAGCCATTCTATAGAAAAGCCCATCACTCAACAAACTAGCGAACTAGAAGTGTTAGTATACCTGATGATATTAGTCATATTCCTTAACTTTAATAAACGATTCCAGGCTTACCAACAACTGTCTAATCACTATACAGGGTGAAGCGAAATTCACGAGCTCGGGCTTCGTAGCGCAGCTCCTTACATGTCAGCGATAAATAAATGTCTCACAAAATTTCGTCCGGCGAGTACATCCGGCAGAAAATTAAGGTTAAATATTGGCAATCTGGCTACACTGTAACCACATGTGTGTTAACTACCTGTCAGCACACAGACCTTGTGCTGTACAGTTGGTGCGCCGGTCGGAGTGGCCGAGCGGTTCTAGGCGCTACAGTCTGGAACTGCGTGACCGCTACGGTCGCAGGTTCGAATCTTGCCTCGGGCATGGATGTGTGTGATGTGCTTAGGTTAGTTAAGTTTAAGTAGTTCTAAGTTCTAGGGGACTGATGACCTCAGATGTTAAGTCCCATAGCGCTCAGAGCCATTTGAACCATTTGTACAGTTGGTGCAGTCGACAGAGTTTTGAAATAGCATACAGCAGGTCGATGGTTAGATCCTGGGTTGAGGCCTATGTTTCTTATTTGGTAAATGTAGTGTAGGTGGTGCGGTATGTGGCATGTTAATCGTCAACAGCAATTGCAGCGGGTCCTGTAGAAAACTCTTGCACTTACAAACTACAGTCGTAGAAATGGAAGATTGGTCAGCTTTGAAAGAAGCCCTTTTTATGTCGTCGAATTTCACAGTTACCTCATCCACTAGACACAAAACCTGTTTTCTTTGCATCCTCCTCCAATGCTCCTAGAGATTAGTAGCAACTACACTCCTGGAAATTGAAATAAGAACACCGTGAATTCATTGTCCCAGGAAGGGGAAACTTTATTGACACATTCCTGGGGTCAGATACATCACATGATCACACTGACAGAACCACAGGCACATAGACACAGGCAACAGAGCATGCACAATGTCGGCACTAGTACAGTGTATATCCACCTTTCGCAGCAATGCAGGCTGCTATTCTCCCATGGAGACGATCGTAGAGATGCTGGATGTAGTCCTGTGGAACGGCTTGCCAAGCCATTTCCACCTGGCGCCTCAGTTGGACCAGCGTTCGTGCTGGACGTGCAGACCGCGTGAGACGACGCTTCATCCAGTCCCAAACATGCTCAATGGGGGACAGATCCGGAGATCTTGCTGGCCAGGGTAGTTGACTTACACCTTCTAGAGCACGTTGGGTGGCACGGGATACATGCGGACGTGCATTGTCCTGTTGGAACAGCAAGTTCCCTTGCCGGTCTAGGAATGGTAGAACGATGGGTTCGATGACGGTTTGGATGTACCGTGCACTATTCAGTGTCCCCTCGACGATCACCAGTGGTGTACGGCCAGTGTAGGAGATCGCTCCCCACACCATGATGCCGGGTGTTGGCCCTGTGTGCCTCGGTCGTATGCAGTCCTGATTGTGGCGCTCACCTGCACGGCGCCAAACACGCATACGACCATCATTGGCACCAAGGCAGAAGCGACTCTCATCGCTGAAGACGTCTCCATTCGTCCCTCCATTCACGCCTGTCGCGACACCACTGGAGGCGGGCTGCACGATGTTGGGGCGTGAGCGGAAGACGGCCTAACGGTGTGCGGGACCGTAGCCCAGCTTCATGGAGACGGTTGCGAATGGTCCTCGCCGATACCCCAGGAGCAACAGTGTCCCTAATTTGCTGGGAAGTGGCGGTGCGGTCCCCTACGGCACTGCGTAGGATCCTACGGTCTTGGCGTGCATCCGTCGGTCGCTGCGGTCCGGTCCCAGGTCGACGGGCACGTGCACCTTCCGCCGACCACTGGCGACAACATCGATGTACTGTGGAGACCTCACGCCCCACGTGTTGAGCAATTCGGCGGTACGTCCACCCGGCCTCCCGCATGCCCACTATACGCCCTCGCTCAAAGTCCGTCAGCTGCACGTACGGTTCAAGTCCACGCTGTCACGGCATGCTACCAGTGTTAAAGACTGCGATGGAGCTCCGTATGCCACGGCAAACTGGCTGACACTGACGGCGGCGGTGCACAAATGCTGCGCAGCTAGCGCCATTCGACGGCCAACACCGCGGTTCCTGGTGTGTCCGCTGTGCCGTGCGTGTGATCATTGCTTGTACAGCCCTCTCGCAGTGTCCGGAGCAAGTATGGTGGGTCTGACACACCGGTGTCAATGTGTTCTTTTTTCCATTTCCAGGAGTGTATTATTCTTGCCTCGTTAAGGTCCATACATTTCGTTAGGGCCTTACGTTGCCAATAGACTACCAATATGCTTTGCCAATAATGTCCTAACTCGGTTTCTACTTGTATGTGCTATCACCATAGTCCCATGCCTTTCAACACTGAGTCTGGTAACCGCATGCTGTTTAGTACGTATTTCAGTGCGTTATTATTATTATTCTATCGATGGAATTGTGGAAACACCATGTCTATTATCGTTAGGGACCCAGTGTAATGCGAAAGAGAACATTTCACAATTAGCGACGTCGGTATGAATCATGCAGAACAATATCTGTCAGAGGGGTAGTGCGTATTAGGTGGAACAGGCGCACGCTTCAGTCCGGAACCGCGCGACCACTACGGTCGCAGGTCCGAATCCTGCCTCGGGCGTGGATGTGTGTGATGTCCTTAGGTTAGTTAGGTTTAAGTAGTTCTAAGTTCTAGGGGACTGATGACCTCAGATGTTAAGTCCCATAATGCTCAGAGCCATTTGAACCATTTGAACAGGCCCATCTTTATCATCTCAAAATTGATATTGTTTTTGTAGTTATTCTGTAGTTATTCTGTTCTATGACAGGTCATTTGCTTCAGCTGTCTGTTGCTTATTTGTCTAACCACGTATTTGTTACATTCAGGGTTACAGAATGTTGTATATTTAGGATGCATATAACCTAAGAAACGGCGTATATTACAGTACGAAATGTCAGAATGAAATTAGCAAATAAAAAAATGCACCCCATCCCCCGTTCGAACCCACGACCTCCTGCATGCTAACCCAAAACTCTATCCACTGCACAAACTGTGTAACACAACTAACATGTGCTGATAAAGATACTTACCATACATGCGGTTACAGTGTTGCCAGATTGCCACTCTGTAACGTCCATTTTCTGCCGGATGCACTCACCAGACGTAATTTTGCGACAAACTTTTTTTTTTTTTATCGCTGGCATGTGAGGAGTCGCGCTGCGAAGCCCGAATGCGCGAATTTCGCTTCACCCTGTATAATCGCATGTATAGGAGTGGGACGAAATCTCTGTAAGGGCCAAAATATTGCCACCCTACACCCCAACCCTTTCTAGCGTTAAGGCCAGTTCGAAAAGGATTATGCTAGTTTTCCCGCTCTCGTGCCAAAGAAAAGCGATCTCCGAAACCATTCCAACTCAAGTTCTCATTCTTATTCTTTCACTGACTTTAATTAGCTGTAGAGCGATCAGCAAAAAAACCTAGGAAATGTTAGCCTTGATTAGAGTGGACCCATTTACACCTGTAGATAAGTGCCCTCGGTCCTAGCTACCCGGATATTATGGATTTATGGAAAGCATGATCTGTACGGAAGATTATCGATAATGCAATTTTCCAGCCGTTAATAGTGAAATAAACAACAGGGACAAACTCCAGGCGAGCTTCATTTAACCGTGGCGAAGGCATAGTGCCGTAGACGACTATTTTGCATGTGCGTGAGCTTTCTTATCTGTGTGGGTGAAAGCTTATATAGCCTCTCTGACCCTTTGGGAAGTATGTGTTTCATTCTGGATCGTCTTCTTTTTTGTCCTATCTGCACCCAGTGAACGCAGTCTTTACGTTACAAAACGATACTTATGCTTTCTGATACAGTCATATATAAATAAATACATGAATGTAGAAATAAATCAATGAAATAGTACTGAACAGAGTTACAGAGAAAAGACATTTATGGTAAAACTAGGCTAAAAGAAGGTTTCATTGATAGGAGGCGTCTTGAGGCGTCAAGGAGAAATCAGTTCGGCAATTGAGTGAAGTGTATGTGTGTGGCGGGCGAGGGGGTGGTGGGTGGATTGTGGGGGGGGGGGGGGGACGGGAGAAAAATTGTAGATGGAATCCTACTCACGTACAGTATGTAGGAGCACATTGGTTTTTGAGTTTATTGCTTTTGATGAGGGTATTAGTTTACACTAATACCCTACTAGACAAACTAGTTTGGAGAGCTGCATCAAACCAGTCGACAGACTGAAAACCACAACGACTCTGTAAGTCTATATTTCTGTAGATAAATGCGGGATCTCGGCATTTAAATACAAAAAGCCATCTCTTCGATCATCATTCGCCGACTGTTAGACAAACATCGAAGGAAAAGTTACGTCAAAAATCTACGGATACCAATCACTGAATGCTGGCACCTATATTGATTGGACCAGAGGTGGAATCCATCCTAGACGTCGGTCAGAGAGCCTGAAGATGGCGTGGTGTAGCGCTGAGACTGGTTCCTCAAATAAAATTACAACTGGAAATTTAGCTGGCTGAAGGTGTTTTGATTCGACATTTTACAACAAGCAATACTTTGGAGCGAAAGGTGGTCCTTTCTTCACAGGATTGGAGGCGGTAAGCGGTTGTGTCCAGAGAGGACACAAAGCAGTATCTTCATTTTTCCTCTAGAGCTTGTATGCTGCGTCCTGGAATTTCGAGAAAATCTTCGGTTCGCTAGAAACACCTTCAACCAATCACAGATTCTCAATACATACCGGGTGGTCAAAAAGTCAGTTTAAATCTGAAAATTGAATAAATCACGGAATAATGTAGATAGAGAGGTACAAATTGACACACATGATTGGAATGACTTGGGGTTTTATTAGAACCAAAAAAATACAAATGTTCAAAAATGTCCGACAGATGGCGCTTCATCTGATCAGAATAGCAATAATTAAAATAACAAAGTAAGACAAAGCAAAGATAATGTTCTTTACAGGTAATGCGCAATGTGTCCACCGTCATTCCTCAACAATACCTGTAGTCGAGGAATAATGTTGTGAACAGCACCGTAAAGCATGTCCGGAGTTATGGTGAGGCATTGGCGTCGGATGTTGTCTTTCAGCATCCCTAGAGAAATCAGTCGATCACGATACACTTACGACTTCAGGTAACCCCAAAGCCAATAATCGCACGGACTGAGGTCTGGGGACCTGGGAGGCCAAGCATGACGAAAGTGGCGGCTGAGCACACGATCATCACCAAACGACGCGCGCAAGAGATCTTTCACGCATCTAGCAATATGGCGTGGAGCGCCATCCTGCATAAACATCATATGTTCCAGCAGGTGTTTATCAGCCTGGCTGGGGATGGTGCGATTCTGTAACATATCGGCGTACCTATCACCCGTCCCGGTAGCAGTTAATGACGTTTTGCTGTCGAGCGCCATCAGTCGGACATTTTGTGAACTTTCTTTTTTTTTGTTCTAATAAAACCCTATGTCATTCCTAGCATGTTTGTCAATTTTTACCTCTCTATCTACATTGTTCCGTGGTTTATTAAGTTTCAAAATTTATACTGACTTTTTGATCACCCGGTATATGCATAAACAGACTCCACTTTGAAACTTCCTGGCAGATTAAAACTGTGTGCCCGACCGAGACTCGAACTCGGGACCTTTGCCTTTCGCGGGCAAGTGCTCTACCAACTGAGCTACCGAAGCATGACTCACGCCCGGTACTCACAGCTTTACTTCTGCCAGTACCTCGTCTCCTACCTTCCAAACTTTACAGAAGCTCTCCTGCGGGAGAGCTTCTGTAAAGTTTGGAAGGTAGGAGACGAGGTACTGGCAGAAGTAAAGCTGTGAGTACCGGGCGTGAGTCGTGCGTGAGTCGTGCTTCGGTAGCTCAGTTGGTAGAGCACTTGCCCGCGAAAGGCAAAGGTCCCGAGTTCGAGTCTCGGTCGGGCACACAGTTTTAATCTGCCAGGAAGTTTCATATCAGCGCACACTCCGCTGCAGAGTGAAAATCTCATTCTGGAAACATCCCCCAGGCTGTGGCTAAGCCATGTCTCCGCAATATCCTTTCTTTCAGGAGTGCTAGTTCTGCAAGGTTCGCAGGAGAGCTTCTGTAAAGTTTGGAAGGTAGGAGACGAGGTACTGGCAGAGGTAAAGCTGTGAGTACCGGGCGTGAGTCGTGCTTCGGTAGCTCAGTTGGTAGAGCACTTGCCCGCGAAAGGCAAAGATTCCGAGTTCGAGTCTCGGTCGGGCACACAGTTTTAATCTGCCAGGAAGTTTCATATCAGCGCACACTCCGCTGCAGAGTGAAAATCTCATTCTAGACTCCACTTTATTTGCTGAAACGGGTCTGTTCATGAGAATACCAATTAATATCTTGACAGGTTCATATTTTAATCAAAGGTAGAGATGTCCTGCGTATCAAATTTTAAAACTTTGGTTAGATATGTGGAAGTTCCACTGCAGAGTAATGAGGCACGTACATGTACAAGGGTAATCCCACAAGTAAGGTCTCCTACTTTTTTATATGAACATAGGCCTGTTTATTTCCACAATGTTTTACATCAGTTTACAGCTTGAACATTTAGCTATTTTTGGTCATAATCACCATCTCTGTCGATGCATTTTTGTAGGCGCTGTGGTAGTTTTTGTATGCCCATGTCATACCAGCTCGCCGCCATGCTGTTCAGGAAGTTATGAACTGGCGTGACTGTTGCTTGGTCTCAGGTGTAAAGTGGTATGCCCAGGTTTCGTCACCCATGACAATTGAGTCCAGAAAGTTGTCCTATTCGGCTGCAAGCCGGTGAAGAAATGCGCGGGAAGCATCAATTCGTTGCCACATGTGGTCCTCAGTCAGCATGCGTGGCACCCATCTAGCGCACATCTTCCGGTAGTTCAGTGTTTCCGTCTAAAGTCTGTGAGCGGTGCTTCGGGAAACCTGGAACCAACGTGCAGAGCTCATCCAGGGTGATCCGCGGATCTTCATGCATGCTTTGCTCACCCTTCAACACTGTCTCCACAGAAATTGACGGTCTCCTGCTCCTTTGTTCGTCGTGAATTTCGGTCCGACTACCTGCAGGCTCTCTACACCACTTACGAACATTTTCCACATCGATGCACGACTCATCATACACTTCCGTCAATTGGCGATTGATTTCAATCTGCGCAGTGCCCTTTGCGTAAAAAAAAAAAAAAAAAAAAACGAATGAAGGCGTGCAATTCTCACTTGGCGGTAACATCCAACGAGAGCTCCATTCTCAACGGCTGCCAAGCCAAGACTGAGCGCCTCTGCGCGGCGTGCACATGTTTACACACAGCGCGTAAAGCACTCTTCATAACAATGTGACCAACTGCCACACAAACAGAGTTCTGTAGTTATAAAAAATATAGGAGAAATTACTTTTGGGATTACCCTCGCACTTTAGGCTCTGAGCACTATGCGACTTAACTTCTGAGGTCATCAGTCGCCTAGAACTTAGAACTAATTAAACCCAACTAACCTAAGGACATCACACACATCCATGCCCGAGGCAGGATTCGAACCTGCGACCGTAGCGGTCGCTCGGCTCCAGACTGTAGCGCCTAGAACCGCACGGCCACTCCGGCCGGCCTCGTAATTTAGGCACAAGTAAAATCTGCAGTAAAAATGCAATATAACAACATTGTTCGCAGCTGTACGTGCTTACTATTTGACACACCAGAACACGGACTGTAGCTATTCGGTCATTTATCGCCGTGACTGAGGCTATGATGAAACAAAGAAATGATGAACTAATCATAATGGATCTGTTAGACCACCTTTTCATTCTGAAGATTTGACTTAACGGTGCGGTACATTAGAATTCTGCTGCATCTACCCTACGAGCGACGTCCCACATCGAGAGCACTTGGAGCAGAACCCGTCGTTTGAAATAAAGTGGCCGCTGCACATGTATGATGATCAGCGCCGGTAGGTCCCGACGTCGCAGAAGTTTCGCAGTGGAGATGGCAATCTTGCGTTCTGACGATCGCTCACTGGAAAATAATCTCGTCATTAGCTGTCAGCATCAGCTGCCACGGTAGTCTATGGAGAAAAGTATATTATCAACCAGTGCATCCTTACAATGGATTATTTGTAACATACACTACTGGCCATTAAAATTGCTACACCAAGAAAAAAATGCAGATGACAAACGGGTATTCATTGGACAAATTTATTATGCTAGAACTGACATGTGATTATATTTTCACGCAGTTTTGGTGCATAGATCCTGAGAAATCAGTACCCAGAACAACCACCTCTGGCCGTAATAACGGCCTTGATACGCCTGGGCATTGAGTCAAACATAGCTTGGATGACGTGTACGCGTACAGCTGCCAACGCAGCTTCAACACGATACCACAGTTCATCAAGAGTAGTGACTGGCGTATTGTGACGAGCCAGTTGCTCGTCCACCATTGACCAGACGTTTTCAATTGGTGAGAGATCTGGAGAATGTGCTGACCAGGGCACCAGTCGAACATTTTCTGTATCCAGAAAGGCCCGTACAGGACCTGCAACATGCGGTCTATCCTGTTGAAATGTAGGATTTCGCAGGGATCGAATGAAGGGTCGAGCCACGGGTTGTAACACATCTGAAATGTAACATCCACTGTTCAAAGTGCCGTCAATGCGAACAAGAGGTGACCGAGACGTGTAACCAATGGCACCCCATACCTTCACGACGGGTGATACGCCAGTATGGCGATGACGAATACACGCTTCTAATGTGCGTTCACCGCGACTTCGCCAAACACGGATGCGACCATCATAATCCTGTACACAGAACCTGGATGCATCCGAAAACATGACGTTTTGCCATTCGTGCACCCAGGTTCGTCGTTGAGTACACCATCGCAGCGCTCCTGTCTGTGATGCAGCGTCAAGGGTAACCGCAACCATGGTCTCCGAGCTGATAGTCCATGCTGCTGCAAATGTTGTCCAACTGTTCGTACAAATGGTTGTTGTCTTGAAAACGTCCCCATCTGTTGACTCAGGGATCGAGACGTGGCTGCACGATCCGTTACAGCCATGCGGATAAGACGCCTGTCATCTCGAGGCCGTTGGGATCCAGCACGGCGTTCTGTATTACCCTCCTGAACCCACCGATTCCATATTCTGCTAACAGTCACTGGATCTCGACCAACGCGAGCAGCAATGTCGCGATACGATAAACCGGAATCGCGATAGGCTACAGTCCGACCTTTATCAAAGTCGGAAACGTGATGGTACACATTTATCCTCCTTACACGGGGCATCACAACAACGTTTCACCAGGCACCGCCGGTCAGCTGCTATTAGCGTATGAGAAATCGGTTGGAAACCTTCCTCGTCTCAGCACCTTGTAAGCGTCGCCACCGGCGCCAACCTTGTGTGAATGCTCTGAAAAGCTAATCATCTGCATATCACAGCATCTTCTTCTTGTCGGTTAAATTTCACGTCTGTAGCACGTCATCTTCGTGGTGTCGCAATTTGGCCAGTAGTGTAGTTAAGGACAGAATTTGATTTTAAACGTTACAGAGCATTTTGCAATACGTCACACATCAATTGCAGAGTACTAGCAATCTTCGAAGTAACATATGCCAGAAAAGGCAAATTCGTCGCTACGATCTTCATGGGTGCGTCGACGAAAATCCACTCTCCAAGTTGGCGGTAAATCCCGTATAGATTCCACGTAAGCAGTAAGATAAGAATCGTTAGCGATCACACAAGTGGTGTGTTCGAACTGTGGGCCCCACAAACCATCTGAAATTTCTTCCTGAATCACTGAGGGTTATTTCTCTGGTAACGTAACAGAATATGTGGCTGATACATGTTGGTACACAAGGACACTGTGATTGTGTGGTGGCTCAAAAAGATGGATGAACATTATTCTAAATTGTGAACCTAATACAGATGCAGCAAAAAAATAGAGATTAGAGAACTAGATGCCTGCACTATTTGACTGTGACCAAATTTCCGGAAAAAATTGTAATCAACGGTTACTGTTTCGGCTGTTTGTCTGCTACAAGATGGTCACACAACCGAAACAGTATCATAAACAAAAACTTCCCTGAACTGGCAGGCTGTTGCGTCTTACATCAAAATGTTATTCCTTAACTGAATTGGCCTTTCTTATAATTGTTTCATAGGGCATTATTTATGATGGTTAGTGCCGAACGTCCGTTCGATTATTAGATCACTAAAACTAAACACTCGGATTGGGGAAATACTGAGACAGAAGTCGGTAATCTTCAAGAAATCATTGTTACACTTGTCTTTAGCGATTGAGATACACCACGAAAAGCTTATTGTCAGAAGGACGATCATTTGAACTGCTGTTCTGTCGAACGTGAGTCCACTGGATAGAACGTTGAAGACCTCAATAGTCTATTAGCTAGTTCTTTCTCGTAAAACTCGCAGTTATGACGGTCTAGTGCTTTCCTATTGTTTCTGCTTCACAACAGCGTTCACAAGATGTATATACTACAACTTCAATGTATATGCACTGGTTTACTGTTGCGTCGGTTCATGGCAGAATGTTTCATGTATCATGAATGAAAATACATAAACATATGTAATATGCTACACAATATTTATTGTTAATTTCACAAACTGATTGCTGAGGATTACGCAACACAGTTTAAACCTCACTCTACAGTGGACACTGAAGAAGATTCCCGCAGAGGGGTCGAAATTTCGCTTGTTTGAAGAAATATGACGCGAGACTAACAGCACAGAAGATTTTAACATTAGTGACAACGACGACGAAAACCTGCAGACTTACAGTGTCTAAACCTGTCTGCCTCATTAAAACGGCAATTCGAGCAATTCGATAAGGCAAATATGTTGTTTTTTTTAATTTAATTCAGGAAACACAAACTGCACGAGGAACCACTTCCCTCATTAGTGAAGATGTCAATAATTCGGTAACACTTCATGGGTGACATTTCACAAGTCCGTGCTTACCTAATGTGAAGGTTTTAATACTATGGTAACGTAAGATAAAGAATCGTGCTTCGGAACGGATCCAGCTGGTATATGTATTGGAAAATTAGGAACCAGCTGGAAATTAAAGATGTTACCGTTTTGCGCTACTAGGTGCCATGCAACGAAAGCTATTAAAATCCAACGAGAATTTGCTCACTTTACGATGCCGGCACATATAAATAGCACGTATGCAATCAAACAACATATCTGTGTATGTGCCGTTATTTCGAAACATCTCTTTACTAACGAAGTTTGTCAGCCCTCTGCCATCTGACTGCTACAACAATGATGAAATTGCTCATGTAGCCGATGCATTAATTTCCTTCGTTATTTCGTAATGCCCGGATCGCCGTCATAATGCGCCGTAACTGTACCATCAGAGCAGTTCCGCGCTGATTGTTTAACGTGTCATGTGTCTCGTTCTGAAATGGTATCGACACATTATAATGAGATTCGCCCCACGGCCTATCGATTAGCAGAAACAGTCCACTCCATATCCCATGCGGCGTCCGGCAATTACGTCAAAATATTTTGCCTCACAGATGAATTCGTAATGCGGCGCAAGTGCGATATGAATTACTCCCTTAGCTCGTACGACGTCAATTGCTTTGATACACAAATTAATTAAGTTAATCAGGACCGACGGATTATCATCTGCATAAAGAGCTGTCGTAGTGCTAGAATATGTGAGGTGATTCATATAGAAATATAAATTCAGAGTTTTGCAGCTAAACGAAAAAAATATCTCGAGAGTTAATTTTACTTGATGATAGTGCGGAAAGTTCTCTCTGAATTTTAATTTTACTGTTCCTTTGTTAATGATGATTACGGTGAAATATTTTCCCACTATAAATTAGATGTGTGCGTGATGCATAGCACGTCGTTATAGCAGAAGTGTTCTCTGGCCTTATATTTATTAAAATGAATACCATGTTACTGTCTCCATTTGTAAGTGAGTAGCAGAACGTGAATACACTTGATACCAAATGCTCAAGAATGTAAAATTTGCTTTTACCAGTTGTTAAATGTTATTACACGATTACACTGGTAACTAGTCACCACCGTGAGCATAGCGCCTTCAGTGCTATACAGGTTAGCTATGCTATTAATTACTGTGTGTTTCTTTAGCAAGAATGTTGGTTAATATGACGTACAGGGTATGTTGCACTAGTGTCGGAGAACGTGAAGCCAGATAGGAGTGTTGCCGTTAATGGTCGCGGTTGTAGCGTTTGTCCTAGTCCCTGTAACCTTGTCGTTAAAATGCAAATTATAGTGCAGGTGGTTACTGATTCTTTCCTCCCACGATTTTTGGATGCAACGATTTTAAATATACACTCCTGGAAATTGAAATAAGAACACCGTGAATTCATTGTCCCAGGAAGGGGAAACTTTATTGACACATTCCTGGGGTCAGATACATCACATGATCACACTGACAGAACCACAGGCACATAGACACAGGCAACAGAGCATGCACAATGTCGGCGCCAGTACAGTGTATATCCACCTTTCGCAGCAATGCAGGCTGATATTCTCCCATGGAGACGATCGTAGAGATGCTGGATGTAGTGCTGTGGAACGGCTTGCCATGCCATTTCCACCTGGCGCCTCAGTTGGACCAGCGTTCGTGCTGGACGTGCAGACCGCGTGAGACGACGCTTCATCCAGTCCCAAACATGCTCAATGGGGGACAGATCCGGAGATCTTGCTGGCCAGGGTAGTTGACTTACACCTTCTAGAGCACGTTGGGTGGCACGGGATACATGCGGACGTGCATTGTCCTGTTGGAACAGCAAGTTCCCTTGCCGGTCTAGGAATGGTAGAACGATGGTTTCGATGACGGTTTGGATGTACCGTGCACTATTCAGTGTCCCCTCGACGATCACCAGTGGTGTACGGCCAGTGTAGGAGATCGCTCCCCACACCATGATGCCGGGTGTTGGCCCTGTGTGCCTCGGTCGTATGCAGTCCTGATTGTGGCGCTCACCTGCACGGCGCCAAACACGCATACGACCATCATTGGCACCAAGGCAGAAGCGACTCTCATCGCTGAAGACGACACGTCTCCATTCGTCCCTCCATTCACGCCTGTCGCGACACCACTGGAGGCGGGCTGCACGATGTTGGGGCGTGAGCGGAAGACGGCCTAACGGTGTGCGGGCCCGTAGCCCAGCTTCATGGAAACGGTTGCGAATGGTCCTCGCCGATACCCCAGGAGCAACAGTGTCCCTAATTTGCTGGGAAGTGGCGGTGCGGTCCCCAACGGCACTGCGTACGATCCTACGGTCATGGCGTGCATCCGTGCGTCGCTGCGGTCCGGTCCCAGGTCGACGGGCACGTGCACCTTCCGCCGACCACTGGCGACAACATCGATGTACTGTGGAGACCTCACGCCCCACGTGTTGAGCAATTCGGCGGTACGTCCACCCGGCCTCCGGCATGCCCACTATACGCCCTCGCTCAAAGTCCGTCAGCTGCACATACGGTTCACGTCCACACTGTCGCGGCATGCTACCAGTGTTAAAGACTGCGATGGAGCTCCGTATGCCACGGCAAACTGGCTGACACTGACGGCAGCGGTGCACAAATGCTGCGCAGCTAGCGCTATTCGACGGCCAACACCGCGGTTCCTGGTGTGTCCGCTGTGCCGTGCGTGTGATCATTGCTTGTATGCTTGTACAGCCCTCTCGCAGTGTCCGGAGCAAGTATGGTGGGTCTGACACACCGGTGTCAATGTGTTCTGTTTTCCATTTCCAGGAGTGTAGTAGGTCGACGGCTTTATGTAGTTGGCGCACGCATTTTGTAACACTGTGCTGCCATCACCTAGTACACGCAATTAGTACCGTTTCTGTCCGATGCCAGGGGGTCAACACAAGGTGACAATTAATTAGCAGAACAAACGGTAGAGCCACAAATTGCTTCTTCGATGTGTAGATCGAACAGTAGAAGCGGAAGACTGCATCCCTGTCTTAAATCATTTTTGTCCTGAACGCTTCATTCTTGGTCTTCCATTCATATGGTTCCGTCTTGGACTTTACACCGTTTATCGTATTCGAACGCTTTTCTAGGTCTTGTTCTTGCTGCTAGTATGATGTGTTTTTTCTCCACTGAACGAGAATGAATTAGTCGAGCTCTGTACATGAGTGTCTTGTTGATTGAATTTAAGGTTCTTGTTTCATGTTTCCATTGTCAAGGTATAGGATTTTGAATTCATGCACGATAAATGTTACTAAGGCCTCAAACATTTTAGCCGTTACCTTAATCCTACCATACCCTTCTGAATGTCAGTGAAGTTCACTGATTTAAAAAGTGCCAATTCAGCTGACGTATTTGATCTCTTACGCTCATGAACAAAGAGTAATTAGAGCACTAAAATTGTGTATCGGTACCATTAAATCCGCCGGCCGGTGTGGCCGAGCGGTTCTACGCGCTTCAGTCTGGAACCGTGCGACCGCTACGGTCGCAGGTTCGAATCCTGCCTCGGGCGTGGATGTGTGTGATGTCCTTAGGTTAGTTAGGATTAAGTAGTTCTAAGTTCTAGGGGACTGATGACCACAGATGTTAAGTCCCATAGTGCTCAGAGCCATTTTTTGAAACATTAAATACATTTATCACCATCCTAACCAGATATTCACATACTGATTCCCTTTGTAATGTTTTCTTATTCAACTGAATTGCTAATTAGTTTGCGTATCATCTCTGCTTATCAGAAGTTTTCCCTATTTCTTTGATATATAAATGAATATTGTACAGATTACATGCATGAATGTCTCTCATTGGAGAGTTCTGACGACTAAATGAGCTACCCAGGCTACTTGTTAGAGAAAGCCGTCCAAATGCATAACAGACATCACAAGAAATGTGTTGCACATAACGGGCAAGTTCTCCGTCAAAATTCTGAGGGCGTACAAAAGACTAAACCAACACATTGCTCCCTTATACGTATATCATGCATAAATATCATGGAGGTAGAATCAGAGAGAATAGAGGTCACGCTCTGGCTTTCCTACCTGGAAAAAGTGGCAGTGGTACACAAATTACCCTCCATTCCTCACCATCACGTGGCCTGCGGAATATGTACAAGTTATCCCATAAAATTATAAGGCATGGTTTGTTTAAAAGTCGAACTCATTATTTAAGCTTCTCAGTAATACGTTTCTTCTAATTCTAGTGCCGGGTTCGATTCCCGGCGGGGTCAGGGAGTTTCACTTGCCTCCAGATGGCTGGGTGTTTGTGTTGTCCTCATCATTTCATTATCATTCATGAAAGTGGCGACGTTGGACTGAGCAAAGGTTGGGAATTTGTATGGGCGCTGATAACCGTGCAGTTGAGCGCCCCACAAAGCAAACATCATCATCATCATCCATTTCTAGTTCTCAATATGCATACTCAAAAATTTGGAACTTATTATCGGATTTGCTGTCTCCGTTCATGTGCTACATTAATTGCGGGTGTTTTTGTACAGAGCAGAATATGGTGCTTTCTTTTCCCATAGTTAAAGCTGAGTCAATTTACATAGAATAACTTAAAAATTATTTGGTATACATTGTTAACATTACCTTCAGTCACTTCCTCTTTAACAGGATTAATTATAATACTTCTGCCAACACCTTCACATACTATATGCTCGCTACATGCAAACTATTAGACCTACTGAAAAAATGAACAGTTCCTTCTTTTTGGAAGTTTAATGCAGTCATTTTTACTGGGATACATTTTAGCTAGAGACTATGGTTATCGAATCATTCAAGAAAAAACACAAAAGTGACCTACAAACACGGTTTTCTCGAGTAAGTCGGAAGCCATGGCCTCCAGTGAAAAGATATCCCAATACGAAATTTAACTACATTAAATTTTCTACAAAAATCTCTTGTTCATTTTTTGTGTAGAATTAATAGCTTGTACTTAGTGAGCAAGAGGGCATAAAAATCTCGCATGGTGTTTTTGAAGGCGTTGCAGGTTGAGTAAAACCCACAGGTAGGGGCAGCTGAATAAACTTGTATGCAAGAAATAGGTGTGGATCGAAAACTGAACCGTGTAGGACTTGTCACTTCTCCTTAGTCACAAAATCTTTTTCTCATTACAGCTTCGTTTAAATTATATAACAATACTTCGCATTTTGTTTGTTAAGTATGATTTAGTCAGCGATCAAGCTGATAAATCTCAAGCTTGTCCAAAAAAACACCAAGATCAACAGAAACAAAGCTTTGGACTAAAAATGGCAGATGGCGATATTTCTGCAGAGGCCTCAACACAGCACGTCTCTATACTACACCCTTTCGTCTGGGGTAGTACTTATAGGCACAGGATTTCATCGGAAAACACTGTAGCGTCTTTCTACATCTACATCTACATCCATACTCCGCAAGCCACCTGACGGTGTGTGGCGGAGGGTACCTTCAGTACCTCTATCGGTTCTCCCTTCTATTCCAGTCTCGTATCGTTCGTGGAAAGAAGGATTGTCGGTATGCCTCTGTGTGGGCTCTAATCTCTCTGATTTTATCCTCATGGTCTCTTCGCGAGATATACGTAGGAGGGAGCAATATACTGCTTGACTCTTCGGTGAAGGTATGTTCTCGAAACTTTAACAAAAGCCCGTACCGAGCTACTGAGCGTCTCTCCTGCAGAGTCTTCCACTGGAGTTTATCTATCATCTCCGTAACGCTTTCGCGATTACTAAATGATCCTGTAACGAAGCGCGCTGCTCTCCGTTGGATCTTCTCTATGTCTTGTATCAACCCTATCTGGTACGGATCCCACACTGCTGAGCAGTATTCAAGCAGTGGGCGAACAAGCGTACTGTAACCTACTTCCTTTGTTTTCGGGTTGCATTTCCTTAGGATTCTTCCAATGAATCTCAGTCTGGCATCTGCTTTACCGACAATCAACATTATATGATCATTCCATTTTAAATCACTCCTAATGCTTGCTGTCTAAGCCACCTCCGTGCCTGGCTGGCGAGAAAGAAATAGTGGACCAGACCACGACAGGCACTCGAGCGCGAGTTACGGCCAGCCCAGGAGGATTGAAAGGATGGCTCGATTTCCGGTGCTGGCGGCCCTTGGCCCTGGCGCCTGCAACAACCTGCCTATCGGCTCCCTCCCCCACCCCTCCCCCTTCCCAGTACCTTTGCCGCTGCTTCTCGCTCTCCCTGGCAGCTCTCAGCCTGCAATTACTCGGGTCTGCTGCTGGCTGTCTTTCGCCGCCCGTTTTAATTACTCCACGCCGCTTCGCACCTGCTCCGAACCTTCGCTGCTGTGAACCCTACCCTTTATAACCCCACCCCCGCGCGGCAGACCTTCGCAGCCGGCTGAAAGGAGAGCCAGACACAGCAACTCCGCCCACATTGTGTTCGGTCGGTGCCCCACCCAGTTCTGCGGGTGCTATTACCTGATTCTGATGTTCCCGCCGGGCTGCATTCAGCTGCAGAGCGCACGCCAGAAAAGAGTAAGCGTTTTATCAGCGACTTCTGACGCAGGAGACGGCAGGCTTAGGCTTGCAGAAAACCGACCGTCTCCCAGTACAATTTATTCCACAGAGACAAGAAATCCCAAGGTGCATAAGAAATGCTTCTGGGACTTGCATGGTGTCATGAGCTTCAAGTAGGATCAGTGCACCAGACAGCGAAATAGTCACACCTAACGCAAGGGAATTGACGAGTACTAGGAAATATTTTAGTAGGTGCAGTATAAAGCACTTTCAACAAAACTTTCCATGTGTCCAGCTTTCACTGGTCACTAATATGCAGCTATTGGAATGTAGCTTAAACAAATAGTCACAGAGGGTGTTAATCAAATGCAAATAATAAAGTTCAAAGTTTCTATTCATATATTCCACCTGCGTGCTTATGGAATACCGTCCCAGTTATGCTACTGGATTCGTGATTGCCTGTCAGAGAGGTCATATTTCTTAGTAATTGACGAAAAGTCAACGGGGAGAACAAAAATGATTTCTGGCTTTCCCTAAGGTAGCGTTAAAGTCCCTCTGCTGTTCCTTATCTACATAAACGACTTAGGAGATAATCTGAGTAGCCGTCTTAGGTTGTTTGTAATTGATCCTGTCGTTTATCGTCAAGTAAAGTACCAGAAGATCAAAACCAATTGCAAAATGATTTATAGAAGATACACTACGTGATCAAAAGTATCCGGACACTCCAAAAAACATACGTTTTTCATACAGAGGGGTCCAAAAAAATGTATCCACTGTTTAAAAGTCCATAACTTGCAAACTAATTGACAGAGATCTCTCATTTTTGGTGAAAGTGCAGCTTAAAGTCCAACTTATAGATATCACTGTAGGTGCTCGAAATGGTCACCATTAACATGCACACACAAACGATGCCTCCGAACTGCAGCACGAACTACTGACTGCAACATGTTCAGTTGGATATTTGCACATGAATGTACGGTGGATTCTCGAAGTTCATCCAATGTGCGTGGCTTGTGTAGATAAACGACACCCTTTAGTGTTCCCCACAGGTAAAAGTCCAGAGGAATTAGCTCTGGGGAACGGGGCGGATACTCCATAGCACCTCTATCGCCTATCCATCTTCCTGGTAGATTTTCGTCGAGATACTCCCTAACACGGTTTTGGTAGAGGGCTGGGGGCACCATGTTGTTGAAAGTAAACTCTTCCGTCTCCATACAAGTCTCGGATGGCAGGTAAAATGGATGTCTGAAGCTTCTGAAGGTACACCTCACCGGTAACTGTGCCGTCAAAGAAGAACTGCCCAATCAAGCCCCTATAGACAACCCACACCACACATTTACTCCTGGCAAATTCGCGGTTTTTTCTACATGGACGTTCGGATTTTCGGCGGCCCAGTAGATGCACTTGTGGCGATTTACTGTACCATTGAGTTTGAACTGTGCCTCATCAGCCCACCCAATCATCTTAGCTAACTCTTCATCGTTGCGCACCATGTTAGTAAACCACTCGCAGTACTCCATTCTACGATCTGGGTCCTCCTCGTTCATTGCGTGTAGAAATCGTGGGATGTAGCACTTCCACTTCGCTGTCTTCAAAATTCGCCAAACACTTGAGCAACTCACTCCCGTTTCACGGGCACACTGCCTCACAGACTTCTGTGGTGAGCGAGTGAATTGTTGTAACACACGACGGGAGTTAGCTGGACTTGTTACTGTTACAGGTCGTCCAGATCGTTGTTTGTGTACATCATTAACACAGCCTTCGGCTTCAAATTTGTCTCGAATGCGACGAATCGTTAAACGTGTCGGTGGCTCTGTTTGATACTTATTTCACCATTGCTGTTGAATCTCATTAATGTTTTCATACTTAAAATACCACTTCAGAATGACTTCCTTTCATCGAATGTAAACCTTGCGCCAGCCATGTTTACTCGAGTAACTAGGTGCAACTAAGAACAAAACACTGGCTGTCTCGCGACTGTCATCTGACAAAACAAAACAACGCAATACAACGCTTGTGTGACGATTGCCGGAACTACAAACTATTACACTGCCAAAGATGAAACAACTCCGTCAATTAGTTTGCCAGTTATGGGCTTTTAAACAGTGGATACATTTTTTTGGACCCCTCGGTATTAGGTGCATTGCGATGTCACCTACTGCCAGGTACTTCATATCAGCGATCTCAGTAGACATTAGACATCGTGAGGGAGCAGAATGGGGCGCTCCGCGGAACTCACAGACTTCAACATGGTTCAAATGGCTCTGATCACTATGGGACTTAACTGCTGAGGTCATCAGTCCCCTAGAACTTAGAACTACTTAAACCTAACTAACCTAAGGACATCACACACATCCATGCCCGAGGCAGGATTCGAACCTGCGACCGTAGCGGTCGCGCGGTTCCAGACTGTAGCGCCTAGAAACGCGCGGCCACTCTGGCCGGCCAGACTTAAACATGGCCAGGTGTTTGGGAGTCACTTGTGTCATACGTCTGCACGATCGACTTCCGCACTCTTAAACATCTCTAGGTCCACTGTTTCCGATGTGATAGTGAAGTGGAAACGTGAAAGGACACGTACAGCACAAAAGCGTACAGGCCGACCTCGTCTGCTGACTGACAGAGACCACCGACAGTTGAAGAGGGTCGTAATGTGTAATAGCCAGGCATCTGTCCAGATCATCACAAAGGAATTCCAGAATGCATCAGGATCCACTGCAAGTACTCTGACAGTTAGGTGGGAGGTGAGAAAACTTGTATTTCATGGTCGAGCGACTTCTCATGAGCCATGAATCACGCCGGTACATGCTAAACGACAGATCCATTGGTGTAAGGAGCGTAAACATTGGACGATTGAACAGTAGTTACGTTGTATGCAGTGACGAATCACGGTACGCAATGTGGCGATCCGACGGCAGGGTGTGGGTATAGCGAATGCACTATAAACGTCATCTGCCAGCGTGTGTAGTGTGAACTTTAAAATTCGGAGACGGTAGTGCTATGATGGAAGGGGCTTGCACCACTTCTTGTTTTGCGTGGCACTATTACAGCACAGGCCAACATTGATGTTTTAAGCCCCTTCTTGTTTCCCACTGTTGAAGAGCAACTCGGGGATGGCTATTGCAACTTTCAACGCCATCGAGCACCCGTTCATAATGCACCGTCTGTGGCGGAGTGGTTACACGACAATAACATCCATGTAAGGGACTGGCCTGCACAAAGGCCTGACCTGAATCCTATAGAATACCTTTGGGATGTTTTGTAACGCCGACTTCGTGTCAGGTCTCACCGACCGACATCGATACCTCTCCTCTGCGCAGCACTCCGTGAAGAACGGGCTGCCATTCCCCAAGAAACCTTCCAGCAACTGATTGAACCAATGCCTGCGACGAGTGGAAGCTGTCATCAAGGCTAAGAGTGGACCAACACCATAATGAATTCTAGTATTACCGATGGAGGTCGCCACGAACTTGTAAGTCATTTTCAGCCAGGCGACTGGATATTTCCGATCACATAGCGTATCTGTATGGTGCGAAAATTGGCAGTTAACCTTAAACAAAGAAATGTGCGAGGTCATCCACATGGATGCTAAAAGGAATCCTTTAAACTTTGGTTACACGATAAATCAATCAAACCTAAATGTCGTAAATTCAACCAAATACCTGGAAATTACAATTACGAACAACTTAAATTGTAATGAACACATAGCAAAATGTTGTGGGGAAGGTGAAACATAGACTGCGTTTTATTGGCACAACACTCAAAAGATGCAACAGATCTACTTAAGTGACTGCCTACACTACGCTTGTCCGTCCTCTTTTCGAGTACTGCTGCGTGGTGTGGGATCTTTATCAGATAGGTTCAACGGAGTAAAACGAGAAATTGCAGAGAAGAGCAACACGTTTTGTGTTATCGAGAAATAGCAGAGAAAATGTTGTGTTGGCAGAAGAGCCAACTCCGTGATAGGGGAGGCCGAAATGCACGCGTTTTACCTCACACAGGCTGGCGTGAGAAGGGAAGACCTATACTCACGTGAGGTCTGGAACATGACAAGGAATTAGAATTCAGAAAGCGGACGTAATTAGTTTGATACTTAACTTTAATCCATTAATGATGAACGTCGTTCTTGAACGTTCATGATTCACAATATTATCTGTTCGGATTATAGTAACTGAATATGGCGCCTTGCTAGGTGGTAGCAAATGACGTAGCTGAAGGCTATGCTAAACTATCGTCTCGGCAAATGAGAGCGTATGTAGACAGTGAACCATCGCTAGCAAAGTCGGCTGTACAACTGGGGCGAGTGCTAGGGAGTCTCTCTAGACTAGACCTGCCATGTGGCGGCGCTCGGTCTGCAATCACTGATAGTGGCGACACGCGGGTCCTACGTATACTAACGGACCGCGACCGATTTAAAGGCTACCACCTAGCAAGTGTGGTGTCTGGCGGTGACACCACAGAAAGTATCATGGACATGAAACCGGATTTGGGGTGGACATCATTAAAACAAAGAAGTAACGATCATCATAATAAAATATGGGAAATCACAGTGCGCACGAAAAGATATAGGTCTCCGTTTTGTCCGCGCGCTGTTCGAGAGTGAAATAATAGAGGAGGGTTATTGTGAAGGTGGTTCAGTGAACCCTCTGCCAGGCACTTAATTGTGATTTTCAGAGTATCCATGTAGATGTTGATGTGGATGAAGACTTCGATGAGCTTTCGAGTTCTCCTGACAATCAAGGGCAGCTTTTCGGAGGTCATCCTGACGTTATATAATGATTCCAGCACTATTTGTAAACCGAACGGCCCGCATCTCGTGGCCGTGCGGTAGCGTTCTCGTTTCCCACGCCCGGGTTCCCGGGTTCGATTCCCGGCGGGGTCAGGGATTTTCTCTGCCTCGTGATGGCTGGGTGTTGTGTGCTGTCCTTAGGTTAGTTAGGTTTAAGTAGTTCTAAGTTCTAGGGGACTTATGACCACAGCAGTTGAGTCCCATAGTGCTCAGAGCCATTTGAGCCATAAACCGAACGATCAGTTCGTCTCTTGTTTTTCGTTTTCCTTTGTAGATTTAGCATTTAAAGCACCCTCAGACAGAAAAAAGATTTGACAAGGTAAGGTGCCGCGAGTTTGTTGGCCAGAAAACGTACCGATCCATTTTTCGGCGAAAGGTTTGGCTCAGGCATGGGTAATCTCTGGTCACCTGTGGGCCTGATTCACATACATACTTCAGTCCGTGGGACGTCTAGCCACGTGACGTGACTGCAGCGCTCCTAGCACATGAAGTCAAAACTGTGGCATCATGATTTTATTCGGCAACGAACTGATATAAGTAGCACCTCTTGCCCTCTCATACACACATTTTCGATAGTACTTTCACTTTATCTCGACCACATCTTCGGATCTTAACATTTACATACGTGTTGTGGATTGTATGTTTACTTACAACGTTTTACAATATCTGTCTTAAAAACTTTCAGTGCAAAATTGTAGAGGGTTGACTGAAAATTAATGTTTCCAGCTTCCTAATTCTTCAACAGTTGGCAGCATTGACATGCGGCAGGCAGGTACTGGCTTGTTCCGTGACCTGTTCTCTACATCTCCAGTTGGCGGGAAGCCTTAGCATTGAACGGTTGTGTTGTTAAAGTGTAAAGTATGGAACCCTGCGCAGACGGTCCATCAGTGCGATTTAAGCAACGTGCAGTCATTGAATTCTTGACTGCAGAAGGTGTCACCCCAAAGGAGACTCATCAGCGAATGAAAGCAGTTTACGGTGATTGTGTTGATGTGTGGACTGTGCGTCGTTGGAAAAGTAAGTTTAAACATGTTGAGGCTGGAACATCTGACCTGCGTTACAGACAAAGTGTTGGACGTCCTGTGACAGCAACCACCGAGTTTCACAAGCAAAATAGTGAGACTGATTCCGAACGATCGCCGTAACACTCAGAGAGAAATTGCAAGCACAAGAACGTGTGGGTCACATTATAGCTCTGCTTGGCTATCGGAAGATCTGTGCACGATGGGTACTTAAATCGATTGTACTTAGCGTATATCGGCTGTATTATATAGAAACATAAACTGAAAAAACGCGAACAATAGAATGGTGAATTATCGAGCAGACAAGACTCGCCTTATACGATCAGTGCGTACTGGTAGCACTGAGAATAGACCAAGTGAGGGCCTCCATTCACTTCCATGTGACATTTCTACCATCGCAGGTGATATGCACGAATCATATGTTGTTAGCACTGTAAGAAACGGTCGAAGCTACTCAAACTCATGACAGCAGAACTTACTAAAACTGATGATGACTCCTCAAGTGAAAGTGTGCAGGCTTGAAATTTGCCAGGAACTCCTCTCACGTAAGAGAATGAATTCTGCTTTCCTTCTCTGATGAATCACCTTTGGGGTGACACCTTCTGCTGTCAAGAATTAAATGACTGCACGTTGTTTAAATCGCATTGACCGACCCTTTGCGCAGGGTTCCACACTTTACACTGTAACAATACAACCGTTCAATGCTAAGGCTTCCCGCCAACTGGAGCTGTAGAGAAGAGGCTACGGAACAAGCCAGTACCTGCCGCAACCAATGCTGCCAAGTGTTGAAGAATTACGAAGATGGAGGCACTTCTTTTCAGTCAACCGTCGTACAGCACCGTTACTAAAGAAATAATATAAACTTTTACTTGTGAGACATCCACAACTGTTCTGCAATATGTTCATGGTAAACAAATCCACCACAGTCGTAAAATACTTTACTGAGCGAAGACTTGTGCGAAAAAGTCCCCCATACATATCCACGGTTTCGGGTTCTTATCCCCATCATCAAATGTATCTGAAATCTAGCAACTGTTAGGCATGAACATGACATCCTGCTATTGCTAGGTTTCAGATACAGCTGATGATGGGGCTAAGACCCCGAAGCCGTTGAAATGTATAGCGACTTTTGTCGTGCAAGGCTTCAAAATGGTTCAAATGGCTCTCAGCACTATGGGACTTAACATCTGTGGTCATCAGTCCCCTAGAACTTACAACTACTTAAACCTAACTCACCTAAGGACATCACACACATCCATGCCCGAGGCAGGATTCGAACCTGCGACCGCAGCAGTCGCGTGGTTCCGGACTGAGCGCCTAGAACCGCTAGACCACCGCGGCCGGCTGCAAGGCTTCGCTCAACAAAGTATTTTACAACTGTGGAGGATTTGTTTACCATGAACGTAAAGAAATAAAGTACCCAATATGTAAATAACTGTAAACAACTCAGGACGGGAGGCCTGGCATCTTGAAATGCCGTCATGGAAAAATAAAAGGCCAAAGGCCATCATTTCTTCGTTCATTTTAAAAAGTAAAAGCTTAAATCGCTTGTACTTAGCATATATCGGCTGTATTATATAGAAACACAAACTGAAAAAAATGCGAACAATGGAATGATGAATTATCAAGCGGATAAGACTCGCCTGATTCGATCAGTGCGTACTGATAGTACTGAGAATAGGCCATGTGAGGTCCCCATTTACTTCCATGTGACATTACTACCATCGCAGGCGATATGCACGAACCATATGTTGTTAGCACTATAAGAAACGGTCGAAGCCCCTCAGTCTCATGACAGCATAACTTACTAAAACTTCTACAGACTCTAGGACCAATAAGAAAGCAGTACTCATGTACAGAGTCGAGCGTCGGCGGAAATATCGGAAAATGCGTCCCGAACGGAGTGCAGTGCGAGTGCCTCGTTCTCTCTCCCACGAATTTCTTGTTGCGAGAGCCCCGGTTTGAAACCAGTAGCGGGTCGGATCCGGGCTGCGGCTTGCCAGTTGCCGAACTGTCGTTTTCGTGGTGTGTCACCTCACGAATAGAATGTGTGGGGTGTTCTTGATACTGTCATGTTTGAAAGTGGTTTCAGGCAAATTCCTGGATGGTTTCTTTGCAGGGGTACTGCCGACTTCCTTCCCAATCCTCCCCTAATCCGATGGGACCGATGATTTCGCTGTTTGGTCCCCTCCCAGAAACCGACCAACCAACCAACGAGACTACTCGGTGATTTGCAAAAATTCCAGCCGTCTACTTTCATTTCCTTCTCGATCTTGTTGAATCCGCTATAAATTTTATGGACGGACACTGTCCGCCTTATCTTTGTGTGTGTAATGCCCATACGTGTAGAAATCCTGCTTGTGCTTGTTGAAAGATGACATTCTGCCACCTGAATAAAGTCTTCAATTTCGTCCACACCCAGTTCATTTGTACATTCAGATGACATGTGACATCTGGGCACTGCATCATTCTCAAGCATTTTAAGGAAGACAGAAGTAAACACTCTTGAATCTGGTACTCTACGGTACAGGAAATCATCTGCCTTGTTCTATATCAGCAGCAGCAGCGCACCCATTGCAAAACCCGCACACAAATACCATATCGGCACACTCAGCACTTGTAAATACATGTGGCATGCTTAAACGGTACACCAGAATTGACCAACAAATGACAAACACCGTCATAGATTTTAAAAAAAAATCGCCATTTGACTACTTTATTGTTTGTGTAAGTACAACTCAGTTTTCAGCCCTTTAGGCCATCCCAGTTGAAAAATTGAAATATGTGAACTCAAACATAAGTTCACCACTTAAATTACAAAATCCGCACACAAATACCATATCGGCACACTCAGCATTTGTAAATACATGTGACATGCTTAAACAGTACACCAGAATTGACCAACAAATGACAAACTCAATCATAGTTTTTAAAAACAAACACACACCGCCATTTGACTACTTTATTGTTTGTTTAAGTACAATTCTGGTTTCGGTCCTTTATGCCATCCCAATTGAAAAATTCAAATATGTCAACTCAAACATAAGTTCACTACTTGAAATTCAAACCAAAATTGACTGGAATGCCAACACGCGAAATGAAAACTTATCTCTGTAACAAGCAGTAACCAGTAATGTTGGACACATATTGCATGGAGTATTTTACTCGAGTGTGGCTACACTATCATCACCTTAGATGCTTAATATTCCCGCTGAAACATTCTAGCTGTACCAGACACGTGTAAGCATTCATTTCAAAAAAAAGAACAGAAAATTTTAGAACGTATTACAACATGAATCGAATTTGTCAGAAATAACACCTCTGACAATCCTGATCATCTAAAATCTAAGGTGAAATCAACGCTTTGCGCAGCAACTAGCTGTCGACCTTCCAAATAAAGAAATATAACGTATCGCGCAGCCGTTACCTTCCAACTGCGTTATGGTCAATAAATAACTGGAAACTGCAACAGTCGTCTGGAGGTACAAAAGTGCAGTGACTACATAAAAATCGGACAAGTGCGAGAGCCACTTGTGCCCTGAGGGTTCCGTTCAAACTTAATTATGTATACAGACAGTTTATATATATATATATATATATATATATATATATATATATATATATATATATATATATATATATATCTTGATGAGACTTACCAAACAAAAGCGCTGGCAGGTCGATAGACACACAAACAAACACATACATACACACAAAATTCTAGCTTTCGCAACCAACGGTTGCCTCGTCAGGAAAGAGGGAAGGAGAGGGAAAGACAAAAGGATCTGGGTTTTAAGGGAGAGGGTAAGGAGTCATTCCAATCCCGGGAGCGGAAAGACTTACCTTAGGGGGAAAAAAGGACAGGTATACACTCGCACACACACACATATCCATCCGCATATACACAGACACACGTGGAATGTTTCCCTCTATTATATATATATATATATATATATATATTCTGATACTCGCAAACTCATGAAAACATATATATATATATACTCGCAAACTCATGAAAACACACACACACACACACACACACATATATATATATATATATATATATATATATATATATATATATATATATATGTTTTCATGAGTTTGCGAGTATCAGAATATAGCATAAATGGCCATATCTTTTGACTGGATTGACTTGCAAGCTTAAACTTTTTACACTGCTAAGCAATCGTAGATCCAAGTTTTTGACGCAAATTTCCTCTGGATACTTCTACCTGATCCTAAAAAAAGGGGGGCTTAAGAGACGGATAGACAGACAGCGGACCACAAGGCGATCTATAAGGGATCCGCTCCTACCGATTGAGATAAGGAGTCCTAAAAACTGAGTTTTCTCGACGAAAAGACTAGTCATACCCAGGAGATGTCACGCTAAAGCTGTGTATCATCGCCTCCGTTCTTGATAATGGCTCTATTTGGGAAGAAAGAGAGATCAGACATTTCTCCACGTGTGCCATATCCAGCTCAAGTCGCTCGTTGATTATGTCCCTGAATTGCGGTGATGTTGCTACGTTCTATCTACTGTTGAGAACAGCTCCAGATATTTTCTATGCAATTAAGATCAGGTGCAGAAAACTTGTACACAGGGCAACCACAGCTGTGACTAATAATCTTGGGGATTAAGAAGCAACTGCAGCCGTATATAATCGTTTTATTATCAGATCGCAACCGGTTTCATGGCACTGAAAACCACATCCTCAGGTGACATCTAACTAATTCTAAAGAGCAAAGTAGCTTGTAACATGGAACCTAACATTCGTTGTCTGGCCAAACAAATATACCATTTAGCCAGTAATTTCTTGCTGGTACACAACAGTGTTTGGTAGATGCACAAGAACCATCTTTGTTCCTCGTCGAGAGAGGGTATAGTCATAAATAAACTAATATTGGCACCCTAGAATAAATACAATTCAGTATCGCATTTAGTTAACGTGAAACAATGGGCTGTTTTTTATATAATACCTGTTTGATTACTGTTAATAATAAAATCCTTGTCGTATTTTGGTATGAGGGCTCGAGGCTGGATTCTGAATTTCGACGATATATCAAAGATTTTCTGCAGTAAAACTTTCTCATTCTCGGATATACATCTGATGATTTTCTCTGAAGAACCAGGTGTCTTGGTTCGAAGAGCACGACCCACGAATCAGAAGCTTGAAAAATCAAATCACGAAACCGGATAGCAGCAAAACAGCCCACTGCTTCAAGTTCCTCGACGTCACCTGCTGACTATATTCTCCAGCTTCTATGAAACTATCACAGGTCCCTGCATGTATTGTTTCAAGCTGACCATATCTGTCTTCCATGTAGGCGATGTATGTTCTAGATATAACAGCTGGGTCAGTCAATGTTTTATATTACCCGATAAAAACTTAGCATTTCCGCATCGAAATCTCCAACTGTTAATCGCTGTAATAGCTGCATGATTCTGTAGGGGAAAGTAGGGTTGTATCGGTCAGTGAATTGCATCTCTAGCTGATATCTTTTGTGACAGCACCTGTGTGGACTATGAAGGAAGAAGATCACTCATCCAATTCTGTACGAAAATAACATTCCATTTCGGAGCAGCATCAAATTAATTCTTCTTAGTGGTTATTTCCGTACACGAACTTAACTTCAGAGTGTTGTAATTTATTTGCAAGTAAGTACCACAACATTAGGACTGTATCTTATGATATAACTCATGTTATTCTCTGCATTGCCGCTTGTGTCTAGGCCGAGTAATAACGGCGGTAATCATAAACATTCACAACTGTACGTTCGAGTTTTGTCAGAAAAAAAACAGTTTCGAGTTGTGCCGGACACAAAATAAAAATATAATTTTTTATGATCTTGTTCGTAAACAGGTAAAGATGGATAAGTAAAGACATATCAAGGATGGAAGTAGCATCGAAGAAGTCGCAGAAAAGTCAGACTCAGGAAATGATAATCATGGGAACTAATGGGAAATATTAGGTTCAAAGAAGTAGTTTAAGTAACAGACCCAAAGCTTTACGGGAATGACAGTTACGGAAGCGTAGATAAATATTCAGTTGCAGGGCGAGTTTTATTTTATTTTATTTTATTTATTAACATTCGAAGACATTTTTTCTCAGATTAATGCCTTATTTGATACCCGTAGACTTCTCTTCACCAGGAAAGCCCCTTCAGCCTGTGTTACTCTGCTTTTGATGCCCTCCTTGCTCCGTCTGTCAGAGGTTATTTTACTTTCCAGGTAACAGAATTTCTTAATTTCGTCTACTTCGTGATCCCCAATTTATCTCCGTTCTTATTTCTGCTACTTCTCATTACTTTCGTCTTTCTTGGATTTACTCTCAATCCATATTCAGTACTCAATAGACTGTTAATTCGATTCAACAGATCGTCTAATATTTTTCCATTTTCACTGGGAGTAGCACTGTCATCAGCAAATCCTCTAACTGATATCCAGTCAATCTGAAATTAACTCCTCTCTTGAACCGTTATTTTATATCCGCCATAGCTTCTTCAATGTGCAGACTGAACAGTAGGAGCGAAAGACTACATCCCTGTCTTAACTTTTTTATCCGAGGTTCTCGTTCTTAGTCTTCCACTTTTATCGTTCCCTCTTAGTTCCTGTCGACGGTACACATTTCCCTAGAACTTATCCTTATTTTTCTCAGAATTTCGAACGTCTTGTACCATTTGACAATGTCGAATGCTTTTTC
The DNA here is from genome assembly GCF_023864275.1 of Schistocerca cancellata. Classification (NCBI taxonomy): domain Eukaryota; kingdom Metazoa; phylum Arthropoda; class Insecta; order Orthoptera; family Acrididae; genus Schistocerca; species Schistocerca cancellata. Next base: position 655,076,320 of record NC_064628.1, read on the forward strand.
CAGATCGAAAAATCCCATGAACGTGTCTTGATTTCTCTTCAATCTTGCTTCCATTATCAACCGCAACGTCAGAAATGCCTCGCTGGTGAATTTGCCTTTCCTATAGATAAACTGATCGTCATTTAACAGATCCTCAAATTGCTTTTCCGTAGTTGGGTATAATATTCTGGTCAGCAACTTGTATATATTAGCTTTTAAGCTGTTTGTGCCGAAATCCTCGCAATTTTCTGCTCTTGCTGTCTTCAGAACTGTGTTTCAGGATGTACATTACATGACAGATTTACAGCTTTATGGGAAAATCAAGAGATAGTCACGAAACCTGCTTTGCTGGTAACATTCAGTTCTGAAGGGGAAACATCACTGTACGATCGTATTAAAATTCAGAGTAAAGATGAGTTCTTAAATGCAACGTGCAAACATACAGAGCAACTGAAAATGAAGATATGTAAGGCAGAGGACAACTGAATCCAGGAGTTTGCAGAGAGTGGTTGGATACAGAAAGTAATAAGTTGTCAGATTCTTTGATTAATTAGTTACGCTGATGGGCAAGTTCCAGTTCATAACTATTTACGATCCAACTGAAACTTTTCTGTAACAAAAATTAGTTTTTTTTACACATTACAATACCGTGTCAGATGTTGTTGTTGTTGTGGTCTTGAGTGCAGAGAATGGTTTGATGCAGCTCTCCATACCTCTCTATCCTTCATCTGTCTTCTGAATCTGCTTAGTGTATTCATCTCTTGGTCTCTCTACGATTTTTACCCTCCACGCGTACCTCCAATACTAAATTGGTGATCCCTTGACGCCCTAGAAAGTGTCCTACCAACCGATCCCTTCTGTTAGGTTGTCCCACAAATTCCTCTTCTCTCCAGTTTTATTAAGTACCTCCTCATTAGTTACGCGATCTACCTATCTAATCTTCAGCATTCGTCTGTAGCAACATATTTCGGAAGCTACCATTCTCTTCTTGTCTAAACTATTTATCGTCCATGTTTTACTTCCATACATAGCTACACTCCATACATATACTTTCAGAAAAGACTCCCTGACACTTAAATCCATACTCGATGTTAAAAGATCTCTCCTCTTCAGAAGCGCATTCCTCTCTGCTTCGACCACCATCCGTTATTTTGCTTCCCAAATAGCAAAAATCATCTACTACTTTAAATGTCTTATTTCCTAAGCTAATTTCCTCAGCACCACCTGATTTAATTCGACTACATTCCATTATCCTTGTTTTGCTTTTGTTGATGTTCATCTTATATCCTCCTTTCAAGACACTGTCCATTCCGTTCCACTGATCTTCCAGGTCCTTTTCTGTCTCTGACAGAATCACAATGTCATCGGCAAACCTCAAAGTTTTTATTTCTTGTCCATGGATTTTAATTACTACTCCAAATTCATCTTTTGTTTCCTTTACTGCTTGCCGAATACACAGATTGAATAACATGGGGAATGCCTCACTCACTTCTCAGCCGCTGCTTCCCTTTCATGCCCTTCGACTCTTATAAGTACCATCTGATTTCTGTACAAATTGTAAATAGCCTTTCGCTCACTGTATTTGATCCCTGCCACCTTCAGAATTTGAAAGAGTGTATTGCAGCAAACATTGTCAAAAGCTTTCTCTACGTCTACAAATGCTATAAATGTAGGTTTGTCTTTCCTTAATCTGTCTTCTAAGATAAGTCGTAGGGTCAGTATTGCCTCGCGTGTTCCAAGATTTCTACGGAATCCAAACTGATCTTCCCCGAGGTCGGCTTCTACCAGTTTTTCCATTCGTCAGTAAAGAATTCGTGTTCGTATCTTCCACTTTTCTGCTTTCCCTTCTTTGCTTAAGACTGGTTTTCCATCAGAGCTCTTCTTATTTATATAGGTGGTTCTCTTTTCTCGAAAGGTCTCATTAATTTTCCTGTAGTCAGTATTTATCTTAACCCTAGTGATGTATGCCTCTACATCCTTACATTTGTCCTCTAGCCGTCCTTGCTTAGCCATTTTACTTCCTGCTGATTTCATTTTTGAGACTTATGTATTCCTTTTCGCCTGCTTCATTTACAACATGTTTATATTTTCTCCTTTCATCAGTTAAATTCAATATATAGTCTGTTACCCAAGGATTTGCACTAACCCTCGACTTTTTACCTACTTGATCCTCTACTGCCATCACTATGTCATCTCTGAAGCTACCCATTCTTATTCTACTATATTTCCTTCCCTTATACTTGTCAGTCGTTCCCTATTGCTTTCTACGAAATTCTTAACAGCCTCTGGTTCTTTTAGCTTTTCCAGCAGTCACCTCCTTAAATTCCTACCTTTTTGCAGTTTCTTCAGTTTTATTCTAGAGTTCATAACCAATAACCTGCGGTCAGATTCCACGTTTGTCCCTAGAAATGTCTTACAATTTACAACCTGGTTCCTAAATCTCTGGCTTATCGTTATATAATCTATCTGAAACATTCCAGTGTCTCCAGACCTCTTCCACTTGTACAGCCTTCTTTCATTATCCTTAAACCAAGTATTATCTAGGATTATGTTATGCTCTGCCCAAAATTCTACAAGTCGACTTTCCCTTTCATTCCTTACACCCAATCCATATTCACCTGCTAATTGTATTTTTCCTCCTCTTCCTTTTCCTACTATCGAATTGCAGTCCCCCATGACGATAACATTTTCGTCTCCCTTAACTATCTGAATAATTTCTTTTATCGCATCATATATTTCTTTAATCTCTTCATCATCTACGGAGTTAGTTGGCATATAAACTTGTGCTACTGTGGTAGGCATGGGCTTCGTGTCTATCTTGGCTACAATAATGCGTTCACTATGCACTTCGTAGTAGCTTATCGGCGCTCCTATTTTTTTTTTACTATTAGAGCTACTCCTGCATTATCCCTTTTTGATTTTGTAGGAATACCCCTATATTCACCTGACCAGGAGTCTTGTTCCTCCTGCCACCAAACTTCACTAAATCCCACTACATATAACTTCAGCTTATCCATTTCCCTTTTTCAATTTTCTAACCTTCATCCCCCATTAAGGGATATGACATTCCACGCTCCGATCCGTAGCGCCAGTTTTCTTTCTCTTGATATTTTGCCCAAGAAGACGTCATCATAGTTTAACCATACAGCATGCCCTCGGGAAAAATTACAGCTGTAGTTTCCCTTTGTTTTCAACCGTTTTCCAGTACCAGCACATCAAGGCCATTTGGTTAATGTTACAAGGCCAAATCAGTCAATCATCCAGATCAGTCAATCATCCAGACTGTTGCCCCTGCAACTACTGAAAAGGCTGCTGCCCCTCTTCAGGCACCACACGTTTGTCTCTCCTCTCAATAGATATCCCTCCGTTGTGGTTGCACCTACGGTACGGCTATCTGTATCGCTAAGGGATGCAAGTCTCCCCACCACCGACAAGGTCCATGGTTCATAGGAGGGTTATGTCCGATAAAACCCTCAAAAATGTAAACGACCATGCTGCAAAGGGTGATAAAACACAGAAAAGTCAACGAACGTGTATTCTTATGACATCGAGTTTAATAACTCTATTAAATAACGTATTATACCATTATTAAAAGGGAAACAGATCCTAGTATTCTGCAGAATTATATTTATTTGATCACGAACAAGTTGTCGGCATCTCACGCCTGAAGGTCACAAGTAGGTAAATACACTCCTGGAAATGGAAAAAAGAACACATTGACACCGGTGTGTCAGACCCAACATACTTGCTCCGGACACTGCGAGAGGGCTGTACAAGCAATGATCACACGCACGGCACAGCGGACACACCAGGAACCGCGGTGTTGGCCGTCGAATGGCGCTAGCTGCGCAGCATTTGTGCACCGCCGCCGTCAGTGTCAGCCAGTTTGCCGTGGCATACGGAGCTCCATCGCAGTCTTTAACACTGGTAGCATGCCGCGACAGCGTGGACGTGAACCGTATGTGCAGTTGACGGACTTTGAGCGAGGGCGTATAGTGGGCATGCGGGAGGCCGGGTGGACGTACCGCCGAATTGCTCAACACGTGGGGCGTGAGGTCTCCACAGTACATCGATGTTGTCGCCAGTGGTCGGCGGAAGGTGCACGTGCCCGTCGACCTGGGACCGGACAGCAGCGACGCATGGATGCACACCAAGACCGTAGGATCCTACGCAGTGCCGTAGGGGACCGCACCGCCACTTTCCAGCAAATTAGGGACACTGTTGCTCCTGGGGTATCGGCGAGGACCATTCGCAACCGTCTCCATGAAGCTGGGCTACGGTCCCGCACACCGTTAGGCCGTCTTCCGCTCACGCCCCAACATCGTGCAGCCCGCCTCCAGTGGTGTCGCGACAGGCGTGAATGGAGGGACGAATGGAGACGTGTCGTCTTCAGCGATGAGAGTCGCTTCTGCCTTGGTGCCAATGATGGTCGTATGCGTGTTTGGCGCCGTGCAGGTGAGCGCCACAATCAGGACTACATACGACCGAGGCACACAGGGCCAACACCCGGCATCATGGTGTGGGGAGCGATCTCCTACACTGGCCGTACACCACTGGTGATCGTCGAGGGGACACTGAATAGTGCACGGTACATCCAAAAGCGTCATCGAACCCATCGTTCTACCATTCCTAGACCGGCAAGGGAACTTGCTGTTCCAACAGGACAATGCACGTCCGCATGTATCCCGTGCCACCCAACGTGCTTTAGAAGGTGTAAGTCAACTACCCTGGCCAGCAAGATCTCCGGATCTGTCCCCCATTGAGCATGTTTGGGACTGGATGAAGCGTTGTCTCACGCGGTCTGCACGTCCAGCACGAACGCTGGTCCAACTGAGGCGCCAGGTGGAAATGACATGGCAAGCCGTTCCACAGGACTACATCCAGCATCTCTACGATCGTCTCCATGGGAGAATAGCAGCCTGCATTGCTGCGAAAGGTGGATATACACTGTACTAGTGCCGACATTGTGCATGCTCTGTTGCCTGTGTGTATGTGCCTGTGGTTCTGTCAGTGTGATCAAGTGATGTATCTGACCCCAGGAATGTGTCAATAAAGTTTCCCCTTCCTGGGACAATGAATTCACGGTGTTCTTATTTTAATGTCCAGGAGTGTATGATGTGTGACATACATAGACATTATTTGTACAGAAAAATACAAAAATTAAAGAGTGTTTACGCATTACTTTTCTTTGCCCCATAGAAATAAGTTAAGTCACTAAAAAAAGTGGGATGAACAAATTCTTACGTGGAGATACATTCAGCAATTGATAAATAAGACGAATTTACGGTCTCACTCTTGAATTTCTAACGAAAATTTAATTTAAGAGAAGGAAAAATGGAAATTGGTTCAAATGGTTCAAATGGCTCTGAGCACTATGCGACTCAACTGCTGAGGTCATCAGTCGCCTAGAACTTAGAACTAATTAAACCTAACTAACCTAAGGACGTCACACACATCCATGCCCGAGGCAGGATTCGAACCTGCGGCCGTAGCAATGGAAATTGAGTCTGTTCATTTAATAGTAGGCTTCCGTACTGTGTCATGTGTTTCTTGATTTCAAGTACGTTCATCTTTCTGCTTTTCTTGACAGAATGTAAAACTTTACATTCTTCATCATATGAATCGTTCTCTGCTGATTGACAACATACTATGAATAAGGAATAAGCATAAAATCACACCACCTCTATACCCTGCCTCATAGTATCCACTCAGTGGTTACAAAACCTAGTGCAAAATCCCACGTATCGGCAACATTTCATACACCCTTGGGAAAAAATTGAAGTCACACAACTGCAGATCTGCATTTTATAATAGAAATATCACATCAAAAAATTTTATCCAATGATGAAGTTAAATTGCAATACTTGGTACCGAGCGGTGAATATAAAATCGTTTTCAAGCAGAGTGAAAAAGTGTATTGCTCACTCAGGCAGAGCTGTGATAATCAGGATATGTGAGCGTGAGAGAAGCTGGAGATTAAGGAAGAAAGAGTCAGCCTTTGCTGGCTATATTTTAGCAGAAAACCATTCATACAATGTAGAATGTGAAATTTTACTCGTACATTATTTTACGAAAAGCAGAAAGATGACCCTATTAGAAATAATGGATATCAAGGAACACATAACTCAGAATGCCAGCCTAGTTTTAAATTATCAGACTCAATTTCCATTTTCTCCTTTCTTAAATTAAATTTTCTCTACAAATACTGGATTCAAACTCTAAATTCACCTTATTTCTCATCAGTTGTTAAATGTACATTTACCACCTTTTCTAGAGAATGTAATTATTCCTATCTGCCAAAAACTAATGTTTTCATATGTAAGCACTGTAATTTTTTGAATTTTCTGTTGAAATAAAATCTGTCAAAGTTGCACATCACGTTTATCTGTGTTTGCTACATTCAGTTGTCTCCTGAAGATGGCCTGCGAAGTCGAAATCAGGTACATGACTAAATAAATATAATTCTCCAGAACTTCAGAAAATATTTTACTTTTCAATATTGTTATCTTGTTCTGCCAAGTACCAACGGAATTTTTTTAAATATTATAGTATTTTTTAATTTGAAGAATGTTGGAGAACAAAAACGTTAGGAAATACTATAGTTTCTAAAATTCTACATATCCAGTGTTATTGGAACTTTATATTAGACGGCTTATTCTCCTGGCAGGCAGCAATGTAGCCCCACAATTAATTTCAGTGTAATCGAGAGAGGAGTTGTCCTGATGGTACAGTATGAATTTCTTAGGTACCCAGGATCTTAGTTTCCTCACCACGTGTATCGGTCTGGATCAGACATATCACTAGACAAAGCAGCACGGAGCCTAGATTCCGCCACTAGACGCCTGGTACGTTTAATCCCGTCTTCTCATCCGTTCCACTTATGCAGAACGTCTCTCTGCTCTTCTGTTTCGTGTCTGACACAATGATCTCATTTCATTCCGGACTAGCAACAAACTTTAACATTACACAGCGGCTTCCGTCGTATTACTAAAGTTTCCAGTCCCTTCACACGCTTCAAGTACAAAGACAACCCCTTACCAACACTGATGTTAACGTACGGTGGCAATTTGGAAATTAATAAAACGCTAGAAGTAAAAATTTCCGCTTTCATTTCTCCAGCGCGATATATCTCGATATATAAAAGGAAATGTCCTGACTCTGACTGAGTCACCGTCGCCCAGCCAAAACCGCTAAGAACAGAAACTCGAAATTTGGAGAGGGTATTGGTCATATACTGTTGACAATGTTTAAGAAGGTATTTTTTGAAATTACACCTCTAAAGGAGTGAAATAGGGAATGAAAGATTTTTGAAAAGAAGTCGCTGTTAAGGCAATTTTGAAGCTAGAAATACGAAAATTCGTATTTCTGTTTATCGGTCAGAAATAAAGAACTATGTGCTCCAACATTCTTGAAAAATCAGCTCTTCGGGGAGTTAATTAGTGACTCAAAATTTTTGTTAAAAAGGGAAAATCATCACTAAAGAACTACTGAAGCCTTTTTAAAGCTCCATTTATGTAAACTGGTATTTAACCTCTCAGTTGGAATTTTTAAAAAAATATGTGTTCCAGTGTTTTTAGAAATAGGGCCTTACCTGATTCATCGATTCATCATTGCGCAGCCCAACCCGCTAAGGACAGAAACTTGGAATTTGGACAGGTTATCGATCTTATACTGTAGGCATCGTATAGTAAGAGATTGCTCGAAATTCCATCCCTAAGGGAGTGAAGTATGAGGTGAAAGGTGTTTTGAAAATATGTCCCTATTAAGACAATTTTGAAGCTGTTGACTACGAAAATTGGTATTTGGTGTCTCAGACGGAAATAAAAATATACTTGCTTCAGCATTTGCGGAAATTCAACCATTAAAGGTGAAAGATTTTCTTAAAGAAATCAATATTAAAATACTACTATAGTACGCTTAAAGCTACGTCTACGAAAATTTGTATTTGACTTCTCAGATAGAAATAAAAAACTATATACTTCAGTGCTTTTTGAAAATTGAACCTCTGAGGAGGTGAAATATAGGTTTGAATTTTTTTTAATATTTCGCTATCAAAGTATTTTAAAGCTAAATGTAAGAAAATTTTTATTTGGATTCTCATTTAGAAATAAAAAAGAATACGGGTTTCACTGTTTTGGAAATTCAGTCTCTAAGGTAGTAAAATAGGGTACGAAAATGTTTATGGAAACTTTTCATTATGAAAGCCTTTTTGAAACAAAATCTCTGAAAATTTGTGTTTGTCTTCTCAGTTATAAATAAAAAAAATACATGTTTCAGTGTTTTTTGGATCCCTACAGTGGTGAAATAAGAGATGAAAATTGTTATGAAAATATTTTGTTATACTGAAACTTTTTTAACTCTAAATGTATGGAAATTGCATTTGACTTCTAATGGAATATGTGTAGGGGATGAAAAGGATTAACAAAATCTCCGACTCCAGCTGCAAGGATCAGAAACACATTTGGAAAATACCATGGTTCTATGACCTTAATCAGCGTGAAAAGTGTAGATGATGCCGCAGTTTGTGACCGGCAAACAAATCCGACTATAGAACAATAAAAATATTCTATGCACACTGTAGAGTTTACGTGAGCAAAGCAGCAGTCGTTAAGCTAATACACCATAAAAGTGTTAGATTTCACCATCCTAACGTCATTGACAGTAAAACGAGTGTGAAACCGAATTGAAATAATTTTTACTTGTAAGTGTCCTCCCGACACAGGTATTTTAGGGAAGATAGTAACTGAAATATTCCATGAGTGTGTGTGTGTGTGTGTGTGTGTGTGTGTGTGTGTACGCGCGGGAGTACGTGCATGGGTGTGTGTGTGTGAAACATAGTGACATGAGAGGGGGGGGGGAGGAGAATAACGATTTACTTGGGAACGACACAGCAGTGAAAGAATTAAAGCAATTCTAAGAAGATTACAGAGGATATGCGAATCAGGGAAGTTGTTAGAGGTAGTAGCCACGGACAAAGAAAGCTTCCAACAGTATTCGACATTTATGTGGATGTACAGAAGCAGTTCAATTAAGTCTTCGTTAGTATCATAACTTTTTTATGAACTGAAATGTGGACCATAAAATAATCGAAGAAGAAAAATCTGCAAACATCTTATTGTTGGTTCTAACGGAGAACCTAAAAGTAAAATGAACTGATACACAACAAAAATACACAGTAAGAAAAATAAGTGAGAAAATAATTTTTAGCAAAAGGGACAGGTTAGTGGTACATTTGCTACAGCGTCTGGAACGAGTGAGACGGCCGCAGTACACTACGGGTAAACAAAGGTTACAATTGGCAAAAACAGTTTATGGACGCTGTTGGATATATAAAATAATCATTGTTGTGTATCCATCTGGAAAATGTATTGCTTCTTAAATTAATTGTCACCGCCCAAGTCAATGTAAAGTGCCGTGAATATTTCTAGACGCAGTGCTTTCGTGTCTGTTGTACGCTAGAGGTTATCAGTTCAGATACGTAACGTATGATTTGATGTGTAATACAATTTTTCACGTATTACCCGGTGCTCTTTAAAGATTTCGTTATATTTTAAACTCTTACGGGTTTAATACTTCAGTGAAGTATTGGTGAGATTTGTTCACCACCATCATTACTTCTTAAGTCAATATGAAAGTGAATTTCAAGGAAGAGTTAAAACTTGTTCCTTATAATATTTAACGTAAAGGCAATTACATTTTGGTTCATCGTAATAAGATGATAATAAGTCGTACCCGTGGTCTAGGGTTGGCGGCACGGTGGCTCAGCGTGTTCGGTCAGAGGGTTAGCAGCCCTCTGTAAAAAAAAAAAAAAAAAAAAAAAAAAAAAAAAAAAAAAAAAAAAACTGAGCTAATCGATCAACAACGAACTTAAACGGATGTTTTACGACGTCCGCCACGAGCAGATGCAACGAACAAAAGCGAACAAAATGAGATTAAAAGAAAAAGGGGTAGCGTCTTTGATTCATAATCAAAACGGCTTCGGTCCAGGGTGCGATCCTCGCCGCTGCCTAAATTTTGATAAATAATCAGCATTGGCGGCCGAAGACTTCCGGCATAAGAAGTCAGCCCCTTTCTGCCAACGTCCTTGTCAAAGAGGGTGGAGGAGCGGATAGAGGTTCAGGGCACTCTCTTGTCCTATGGGTGGGAAATTGCCCCTAAAGGCGGAAGAATCAGCAATGATCAACGACATGAGGATGCAGAAGGCAATGGAAACTACTGCATTAAAGACACGTAACGTGTATCCACAGGACATGTGACCTGTATTTGAAGAAGTGTCATGATGATCTCTCCATGGGCAAAAGATTCCGGAATAGTCCCTCATTCGGATCTCCGGGAGGGGACTGCCAAGGGGGAGGTTACCTTGAGAAAAAGATTGAATAATCAACGAAAGGATAACGTTCTACGAGTCGGGGCGTGGAATGTCAGAAGCTTGAACGTGGTAGGGAAACTAGTAAATCTGAAAAGGGAAATGAAAAGACTCAATCTAGATATATTAGGGATAAGTGAAGTGAAGTGGAAGGAAGACAAGGATTTCTGGTCAGATGAGTATCGGGTAATATCAACAGCAGCAGAAAATGGTAAAACAGGTATAGGATTCGTTATGAATAGGAAGGTAGGGCAGAGGGTGTGTTACTGTGAACAGTTCAGTGACCGGGTTGTTCTAATCAGAATCGACAGCAGACCAACACCGACAACGATAGTTCAGGTATACATGCCGACGTCGCAAGCTGAAGATGAACAGATAGAGAAAGTGTATGAGGATATTGAAAGGGTAATGCAGTATGTAAAGGGGGACGAAAATCTAATAGTCATGGGCGACTGGAATGCAGTTGTAGGGGAAGGAGTAGAAGAAAAGGTTACAGGAGAATATGGGCTTGGGACAAGGAATGAAAGAGGAGAAAGACTAATTGAGTTCTGTAACAAGTTTCAGCTAGTAATAGCGAATACCCTGTTCAACAATCACAGGAGGAGGAGGTATACTTGGAAAAGGCCGGGAGATACGGGAAGATTTCAGTTAGATTACATCATGGTCAGACAGAGATTCCGAAATCAGATACTGGATTGTAAGGCGTACCCAGGAGCAGATATAGACTCAGATCACAATATAGTGGTGATGAAGAGTAGGCTGAAGTTCAAGACATTAGTCAAGAAGAATCAATACGCAAAGAAGTGGGATACGGAAGTACTAAGGAATGACGAGATACGTTTGAAGTTCTCTAACGCTATAGATACAGCAATAAGGAATAGCGCAGTAGGCAGTACAGTTGAAGAGGAATGGACATCTCTCAAAAGGGCCATCACAGAAGTTGGGAAGGAAAACATAGGTACAAAGAAGGTAGCTGCGAAGAAACCATGGGTAACAGAAGAAATACTTCAGTTGATTGATGAAAGGAGGAAGTACAAACATGTTCCGGGAAAATCAGGAATACAGTAATACAAGTCGCTGAGGAATTAAATAAATAGGAAGAGCAGGGAAGCTAAGACGAAATGGCGGCAGGAAAAATGTGAAGACATAGAAAAAGATATGATTGTCGGAAGGACAGACTCAGCATACAGGAAAGTCAAAACAACCTTTGGTGACATTAAAAGCAACGGTGGTAACATTAAGAGTGCAACGGGAATTCCACTGTTAAATGCAGAGGAGAGAGCAGATAGGTGGAAAGAATACACTGAAAGCCTCTATGAGGGTGAAGATTTGTCTGATGTGATAGAAGAAGATACAGGAGTCGATTTAGAAGAGATAGGGGATCCAGTATTAGAATCGGAATTTAAAAGCGCTTTGGAGGACTTGCGGTCAAATAAGGCAGAAGGGATAGATAACATTCCATCAGAATTTCTAAATTCATTGGGGGAAGTGGCAACAAAACGACTATTCACGTTGGTGTGTAGAATATATGAGTCTGGCGATATACCATCTGACTTTCGGAAAAGCATCATCCACACAATTCCGAAGACGGCAAGAGTTGACAAGTGCGAGAATTATTGCACAATCAGCTTAACAGCTCATGCATCGAAGCTCCTTACAAGAATAATATACAGAAGAATGGTAAAGAAAATTGTGAATGCGCTAGGTGACGATCAGTTTGGCTTTAGGAAAAGTAAAGGGACGAGAGAGGCAATTCTAACGTTACGGCTAATAATGGAAGCAAGGCTAAAGAAAAATCAAGACACTTTCATAGGATTTGTCGACCTGGAAAAAGCGTTCGACAATATAAAATGGTGCAAGCTGTTCGAGATTCTGAAAAAAGTAGTGGTAAGCTATAGGGAGAGACGGGTCACACACAATATGTACAACAACCAAGAGGGAATAATAAGAGTGGACGATCAAGAACGAAGTGCTCGTATTAAGAAGGGTGTAAGACAAGACTGTAGCCTTTCGCCCCTACTCTTCAATCTGTACATCGAGGAAGCAATGATGGAAATAAGAGAAAGGTTCAGGAGTGGAATTCAAATACAAGGTGAACGGATATCAATGATACGATTCGCTGATGACATTGCTATCCTGAGTGAAAGTGAAGAAGAATTAAATGATCTGCTGGACGGAATGAACAGTCTAATGAGTACACAGTATGGTTTGAGAGTAAATTGGAGAAAGACGAAGGTAATGAGAAGTAGTAGAAATGAGAACAGCGAGAAACTTAACATCAGGATTGATGGTCACGAAGTCAAAGAAGTTAAGGAATTCTGCTACCTAGGCAGTAAAATAACCAACGACGGACGGAGCAAGCAGGACATCAAAAGCAGACTCGCTATGGCAAAAAAGGCATTTCTGGCCAAGAAAAGTCTACTAATATCAAATACCGGCCTTAATTTGAGGAAGAAATTTCTGAGGATGTACGTCTGGAGTACATCATTGTATGGTGGTGAAACATGGACTGTGGGAAAACCGGAACAGAAGACAATCGAAGCATTTGAGATGTGGTGCTATAGACGAATGTTGAAAATTAGGTGGACTGATAAGGTAAGGAATGAGGAGGTTCTACGCAGAATCGGAGAGGAAAGGAATATGTGGAAAACACTGATAAGGAGAAGGGACAGGATGATAGGACATCTGCTAAGACATGAGGGAATGACTTCCATGGTACTAGAGGGAGCTGTAGAGGGCAAAAACTGTAGAGGAAGACAGAGATTGGAATACGTCAAGCAAATAATTGAGGACGTAGGTTGCAAGTGCTACTCTGAGATGAAGAGGCTAGCACAGGAAAGGAATTCGTGGCAGGCCGCATCAAACCAGTCAGTAGACTAATGACAAATAAAAAAAGATGAATTACAAGAGGCTCAGATGGCAAACCAGTACGAAGCAAAGAACGGAAGGCTGAAAGGTGGAAGGAATATATAGAAATGTTATACAAAGGAAAGAAACTTCGAAAACAGTAAGACAATGGAAGAGAAAGCAGACGAATATGGTATGACAACTGAAAAACTGTGAGAATATTTTGATAGTGAACTGAAAAGAAAGTAGTAAGTAGAAGCAAGATAAGTGGACGACATTGTCTCAGGCTTATGATGATAATTGCGAGACTATCACGACAAACGTGTTCCACATTGTACCCAAGTTATATGAGATATGCGAACTTACCACAAAAAAAGGAATACGGGTATAATAGTCCAAACTCTAAAGAAAAGAGATGCTGAAAGTTGTGAATATCTCCGAACCATGAGTTTAATAAGTCTTCAATGCAAAGTAATATTATAAAAGAAGACTGCTTCGAGGACTATCACTTTTGGGGTCTCGAGAAATGCAGAAACTCGAGAGGGACCATCGACATTACAACTTACCTTACGAAATAAGTAGAAAAGAGGTAAACCTGCGTTTATAGGATTTGTAAATTTAAAGAAAAGTTTGACAATGTTAACTGCAGTACTAGCTTTGAAATCCTGAAGTTAGCAAGAATAAAATACAGATAACGAAATATTGACAACTTGACAAGAAGAAGGGATCGGCTGGTAGGACATGTTCTGAGGCATCAAGGGATCACAAATTTAGTATTGGAGGGCAGCGTGGAGGGTAAAAATCGTAGAGGGAGACCAAGAGATGAATACACTAAGCAGATTCAGAAGGATGTAGGCTGCAGTAGGTACTGGGAGATGAAGAAGCTTGCACAGGATAGAGTAGCATGGAGAGCTGCATCAAACCAGTCTCAGAACTGAAGACAACAACAACAACAACGAAATATTATCTACAACTTGTACGTTCACCAGATTATGCTTATATGATATGCAGGGCATGTAAGGGAAACAGCAGATGAGAAGTAAATGGGACATTTTTGTCTCAATACCTGTCGTTATTCCAGTTTCATCATGAGCAAGCGGAAAGAGAAAACAATAACAAATTTGGAAAAAGGGCTTAAGTTTATTAGGAAGAAACAAAAATTTTGAGATCTGCCAATGATGTAATTCCATGAGGTCCAGCAATGGACAGGGTAGATAAATTGAAAGGAATAGATAGTGTCTCTTATAGTGAACATAAAATGAATATCAGCAAATGTAGAACAAATAGAATGTAGTCGAATTAAATTAGGGGATGTTGAGGGAGATTAGGCCACGAGACACTAAAAGTAATAGACGATTAATGCTACTAGAGCAACAAAATAATAAAAAATGGCTGAACAGAAGAGGATATAAATTGTAGATTGGCAATAGCAAGAAAAGCGTCTCTGTAAAGAAGAAAGTTGTTGCATGTAATATAAATTTAAGTGATAGGAAGTTTTTTTCTGAAGATATTTGTCTTTAGTGCAGCCTTGTACGGAAGTTAAACGTGGACGATAAGAAATTCTGGCAAGAAATTTCTTGCATCATAAGAAAGCTCAGCCAACGCCATTGCAGCAGTGGTAACACCAGTTCCCATCAGATCATCGACGTGCTGTCAGGCTTGGCTAGCACTTGGGTGTGTCAAAGTCGGGGTCTGCCGAGTGCTGTAGGCAGGCTGGGTGCACTCAGCCCTTGTGACTCCAATTGAGGAGCTACTTGATTGGCAAGTAGATACGCCAGTCGCAAAAACCGGAAACGGTCGGGAGAGGGGTGTGCTGACCACATGCCATTCGGTATCGGCATCCGGTGATGCCTAAGGGCTGAGGATGACACAGCAGCTGGTCGGTACATTTGGGTCTTCAAAATTTTTTCGGACGATGTTTGTTTCATAAGAATGTTCAAGATTAGAATGTTAGATCGAATGACTAATGTGAAGGTATTGAACAAAACAGGGAAAAAAAAATTCTTGGACGACTCGAGTAAAAGAAGGGATCGGTTGATCGGCCAGTCCTGCAATGACAAAAAATCATCAATTTGGTAACTACATGGTAAGCAGGTTCAAGTGTGTGTGACTTGCAAATACGAGATGAAACAAATCAAACGAAACAAAGACAGTAGCCCGCAGTGGGCACTGAAACACGTTCTTGGGGAATCTTGAAAATATGTGCTGGCTTTACCGTTTCTCATGAGCGGTTATCTTAACCGTCCCTACCATCCGGATACAGTTCTTGGCAGACTGAAATTTTAAACTTAATTGCACTATATTGAAGTAGCATCTCTGCCTGTGATCCTCGACACTCACAGCATAACTCTGATCCCGTACGAAGTTGAGTGTAAGTTTCCGCAAAACTGTTTGGAAAACTGCATGAAACCAGTTTCCAGACTAGAGATCACACCAACAGCTACAGCATCAACAACAAACCAAGACCGTACTTTTCCCTCACCTCTAAAAAGTCAATGTAAGCCTAGAATCTAAGGACACCCAGCCAGTGGCCTGTCGGGTCGACACCTGTCATTCTCACTTGTTGGCAGTCGTAACATCACTTCGGCTGCTAATATTCGTAATGCATGGCCTCCTGGAATCATTCTAAGCCTTAACAAAGTGACCAAAAATCCTTTGGACAGTAAAGCAGAGTTTAATTCCCAATTAAAAGAGAAACGCCTAGAGGAAACCATATCTAACCACTTGCCAGCACATAGGGTGCTGGCGCTAGGATGGTTGTTCCCGCTGATGTCTTGGGAGAAACCTATCCAACCAAGTTGCCTATAGGGTCCGAGGAGGAACATTTGATAACAAAATATCTCAGATTCAGTATTACGTGAGCTATCGGGGTAAGGTTCGGTGTGAATTAAATGCAGCTGGCATTAGTGGGGGAGGAAAAAAGATGGTGAAGAACAGTCAGGACAGGTGTTAGGTGGAATGAAGCTATTAAAGAAACTATACAGTTAGCTGCGTGTTGTGGTCTAGCGGTTCTAGGCGCTCAGTCCTGGACCGTGCGACTGCTACGGTCGCAGGTTCGAATCCTGCCTCGGGCACGGATGTGTGTGATGTCCTTAGGTTAGTTAGGTTTAAGTAGTTCTAAGTTCTAGGGGACTGATGACCACAGATGTTAAGTCCCATAGTGCTCAGAGCCATTTGAACCATTTTGAGCTGCGTGTTGTTTCTCAATGTTTATTGCTGCCTTATTTTCGGTACTTGTCTAGTTTATTCAAACACAGCATGAAATTTGGATGTGTACCCTCCTGTCCAACAACGATTGATGTCTACGATTTTTCAGGAAATTGCCCTACCCAATGGTGATCCTTTCAAATTTTCAAATGTGTGTGAATTCCTAAGGGACCAAACTGCCGAGGTCATCGGCCTCTAGACTTAAACACAACTTAGACTAACGTAAACTAACTTATGCTAACAACAACACACAAACCCATGCCCGCGGCGGTGTTCCTTTATTTAGGGTCGAAGACAAATTAGAGATGTAAGCGCAGAACAAAATTATGATATCGCACCAGATCCTGCACTGGCTAAGCGCCTATGTCGCGAAGGAAAGGCTGCCATGGAGGTCTGATACAGCACATATGTTCGCCTTGAAAACGCTCTGACAGAAAAGTGGGGAACCAGCTGCGAGCTGCCTCAATCCTCACCCCGCCTTCCTCACCAAAAATTTTAGCATGCGAACATATTCGCTCTCTTTTATCACAGAACATTCTAAATCCCTATATCTTCTCTCTCTCTCTTCGTAGTTGAGCCTTCATACTCAGCTTCTCTCTCTCACTGCCGCTGTCTATCTATATTTCTCTCCCCCTGTCTCATTTTTTCCCCATTGCTTTACAGTAAAACCCAATGACACAGCCTCCTCTGTCACTTTATCCTTTTATCTTTTTCCCCCTGCCACTGTCTACACCATGTCTTGGCAAGTCAAAAATTCTGGAAGGGTCCAAGTTATTATTTCTCCTGTACTCACGTGCTTGAAATTTCGGTCCCAACTGCGCCATCCCCTACACCTGTGTGCTAATGTTCGCCGTTCTGGGAGATTCCACAGGCCCGAAACCTACCTACAATCTCCACTCATCTCTATTTTTCATTTCCACTGTCTCCTTTCTCTTTCGTTGACACTGCTTCTATTTCCGTCTCCCTTTCTTTCTCTGTTAGCGTTATTGTTACTCGCTGACCATCAATACATGTCTTCACCTATTTTGTTTTTCTTTCACTGCTACTTTCTCTCTCCCACCATCACTGTCTCCTATCTCTTTTTTCTCAGTGCACTGTCTCCTCTCTCTGCCACCGTCACACAATCTCCGTTACTCTCTTTAAGCACAGAAAAGCGTAAATAATACGTTCGAGGTGCAAAATTATTGGCAAGGAAGGCTGAATGGGCATTGAGGCATTAGTCCCCCACTTTTCAGTCAGTTTAAAAACAAAACAAAAAAAGAAAGAAAGAAAGATGAACATGGGACGGATGACCTCAGCAGTTTGGTCGCATAAAACCTACTACAAAAAAGATGAACATATTCACCGTTTTTGTGCTCCGACATAAGCATTTTTCTGCTCGTTTACTTTCTTTTCTGCTGCCGCAAGCTGTACTGCTCATATAAAACCAATTCTATACGACTGTAAAGTTTGGACATTTTATTTATATACTTTGACAGATTTATTTACTTTGATAGATACAAACAACAATTACGTACGCATAATATAAGGTTAACACAAAATAGTTTGCTTTACATTTTTTACGATACTTTCCTCACCGATCGCAATTCATCGAAAACGCCCGGCTTATGATTTGCATCTTAGTAAAAATGTTGTTGGAAATAGTTCACTGAATTTGCAGTCACTCTAGACGTACATAATTTTTGGTAATCATTTAAAGTTCTTTTCAGACCTGTTAAGCCCTTAGTTCATTTAGTCAGGGCAGTGCCGTTTTCGGCATCTTTGTATAGGCTTCAAGTGTCCGTTATACAGAGACAACACGCTATAAAGTTTTATTGGTGGAAAAATACTGAGTACAATCATAGTTCGGAGACCTTAAAACCCTTGCGGTAACCCTAGAACCATTGCCATGCCTTCAGACCGGACATTACGTGCATATTTTGCATGCATAAGTACGGTAACTTTGAATCTCTGCATCTCTCTAAGCGATAATAATATTAAAAAAAAGATTCGAGGTTCCCCTGGAACATTATCGTAAGAACATAAGGTGAAAATTTCGTCTTTTTGCCACGAATAGAAATCATACAAGTGCTCATCTCCATAGTTGGTACTTTTGGTACCGAAAAGCCATCGCTTTTCGCGTTTATCTTGATAAAAGAAACAGATTTTCGAAAGCTGGAAATGGCGTTTCTAGACAATTGTCTAAAGAACGTACAGTTAAAATTTGAGCCATTTGCTATGGTTAGTTGTTTAGAGAGTGGTGGCCCACGCTGCAAAAACGGCTAAAATCAGGTTTTTGTAGGTTTTTTCCTTAAGTACGTTAACTTTGAACCTCTGGGCTGCGTTAACGAGCAATGACATCGATAAAAGTTTCGACGTACCCGAGAATATTATCTTAAGAAAATATTGTAAAAGTCTTGGCGATCTGCCATGAAGAGGAATTATAGAAGCGGCCATCCCTATAACTGGTACTTTTCGTACCCAAAATCCATGGTTTGTCGGGGCTTTCTCAGGAACCGCCAATGAACAAATGGTGCTTTTTTAGTCGTCTAATGCAAACGAACCAACCGATTTGCTCAATTTGTGTGTAATGTTTAAATTTTGACGCTGTACTGTAGTATAGCTACAGTATGCCCGCTCTTCTGGTAGGTACATAAATGTTGGCTAGGACAAGGACTGATCAAACCACTTGACCTCTTATCTTTGTGGCCAATAAAACCCGAGATACGACTCCACTGAAAAATCGCATTTTCGCTCACGGCTTTTTACAACATATTGATACCGTGCACCGTCGTGCACGCACCAATACACGCAGAAGGAGCAGTAGATAGTGACAAAATATTCCATTAAATGCTGGTAATTTTAGGATGAAATTAAGACAACAGCCGAACAACTTTATTTAGTCCGCTAATGTCAATGAAGACCGAATATGTTTCTTGTAGCATCTTTTCGTCTCATTGTACTGACAGTGTTTGTACTATAACCGCTGTCGCACTTGGTGGTCGAAAGCGCATGCCTTGACACCCCTTCATCTCTCAGTGATGTGAAGACTCGCAACGACCGAGGTACTGTTCGGATTCTCCGTTAAACTGTAGGTCCCTTTTCACCTGTAGGATTATTGTTTTAGATTAGCGACACGTAAGTCTCCTATGTGGAGTACAATTGAAAGATATGCATTGGGGCATTCAGACACAAGGAATTATTTCTAATACTATGAATGTTGTGGAGAAATGATTGTAAGTACATGCAGCGAATATCGTGCCACTGTCTGTGGTTCTGTAAGTATCGTTTGCACCCATAACTTTGTTCTTTTATCGTTGTTCATCACTTTGTTATCTTCTTATAAGGTTCTGAGAAATTTCTTTCCGGATACTAAGAAACTGTGTTACGCTTATAATTCTCAAGTTGTACCAATTAGAGACATACAATAAGATAGTTAGTGCCACTATGTGCATTATATTATTCTTGTTTTATTCCTATATTCTCGTTTTGATGTTCATCGCACGTGCACTGTTGGTCTCACATTTCGTAGTACGTATGTTTTCCTTATGATAAAAGCCGTCTTCATTTGGATAACCCAAAAATGAGATCGCCGCAAGTTGAGTGTTCGCCTCATTTCTCATGTCACTCTTTCGTATAACAGCAGTCAGTATATTTTAGTGAATGAAATTTTCAGATTATGCGTTGTACATAAAAAGTAATTTTCGCACACTGTTGTATGTTGTGTAGCAATAGTTTTTTTCTTGAAAGCCAGGTTCGCCAAGATCGCTTGTAAATCTTTTTATTGATTACCGGTTTGGACAGATCCATAGTGTCGTCATCCAATGATGATAGCACAGATCTGTCGAGACCCGTAAACAATTAAAAGATTACAAGCGATCTTGGCAAACCTGGCTTTTCAGAATAATATAACAATTCAGCCCCCCATAAACCATAGACCTTGCCGATGGTGGGAAGGCTTGCGTGCCACAGCGATACAGATAGCCGTACCATAGGTGCAACCACAACAGAGGGGTATCTGTTGAGAGGCCGCCCAAACGTATGGTTCCTGAAGAGGGGCAGCAGCATTTACAGTAGTTGCAGGGGCAACAGTCTGGATGATTGACTGATCTGGCCTTGTAACACTAACCAAAATGGCCTTGCTGTGCTGGTACTGCGAACGGTTGAAAGCAAGGGGAAACTACAGCCGTAATTTTTCCCGAGGGCGTGCAGCTTACTGTATGGATAAATGATGATGCCGTCCTCTTGGGTAAAATATTACGGAGGTAAAATAGTCCCCCATTCGAATCTCCGGGCGGGGACTACTCAAGAGGATGTCGTTATCAGGAGAAAGAAAACTGGCGTTCTACAGATCGGAGCGTGGAAAGTCAGATCCCTTAATCGGGCAGGTAGATTAGAAAATTTAAAAAGGGAAATAGATAGGTTAAAGATAGATATAATGGGAATTAATGAAGTTCGGTGGCAGGAGGAACAAGGCTTTTGGTCAGGTGAATACAGGGTTATAAATACAAAATCAAATAGGGTTAATGTAGGAGTAGCTTTAACAATGAATAAAAAAATAGGAGTTCGGGTAAGCTACTACAAACAACATAGTGAACGCATTATTGTGGCCAAGATAGACACGAAGCCCACGCCTACTACAGTAGTACAAGTCTATATGCCAACTAGCTCTGCAGATGACGAAGAAATTGAACAAATGTATGATGAGATAAAATAAATTATTCAGATAGTGAAGGGAGATGAAAATTTAATAGTCATTGGTGACTGGAATTCGATAGTAGGAAAAGGAAGAGAAGAAAACGTAGTGGGTGAATATGGATTGGGGCTAAGAAATGAAAGAGGAAGCCGCCTGGTAGAATTTTTCATAGACCACAACTTAATCACAGCTAACTCTTGGTTCAAGAATCATAAAAGAAGGTTGTATACGTGGAAGAAGCCTGGAGATACTGACAGGTTTCAGATAGATTAAATAATGGTAAGACAGAGATTTAGGAACCAGGTTTTAAATTGTAAGACATTTCCAGGGGCAGATGTGGACTCTGATCACAATCTATTGGTTATGAACTGTAGATTAAAACCGAAGAAACTGCAAAAAGGTGGGAATTTAAGGAGATGGGACCTGGATAAACTGACTAAACCAGAGGTTTTACAGAGTTTCAGGGAGAGCATAACAATTGACAAGAATGGGGGAAAGAAATACAGTAGAAGAAGAATAGGTAGCTTTGAGGGATGAAGTAGTGAAGGCAGCAGAGGATCAAGTAGGTAAAGAGACGATGGCTAGTAGAAATCCTTGGGTGACAGAAGAAATACCGAATTTAATTGATGAAAGGAGAAAATATAAAAATGCATGGCTAGAGGACAAATGTAAGGATGTAGAGGCTTATCTCACTAGGGGTAAGATAGATACTGCATACAGAAAAATTAAGGAGACCTTTGGAGAAAAGAGAACCACTTGCATGAATATCAAGAGCTCAGATGGAAACCCAGTTCTAAGCAAAGAAGGGAAAGCAGAAAGGTGGAAGGAGTATATAGAGGGACTATACAAGGGCGATGTACTTGAGGGCAATGTTATAGATAGAGAACAGGATGTAGATGAAGATGAAATGGGAGATATGATACTGCGTGAAGAGTTTGCCACAGCACTGAAAGACCTAAGTCGAAACAAGGCCCTGGGAGTAGACAATACTCCATTAAAGCTACTGACAGCCTTGAGAGAACCAGTGCTGACAAAACTCAACCATCTGGTGAGCAAAATGTATGAGACAGGCGAAATACCCTCAGACTTCAAGAAGAATTCCAATCCCAAAGAAAGCAGGCGTTGACAGATGTGAAAATTACCGAACTATCAGTTTAATTAGTCACAGCTGCAAAATACTAACGCGAATTCTTTACAGACGAATGGAAAAACTGGTAGAAGCTGACCTCGGGGAAGATCAGTTTGAATTCCGTAGAAATGTTGGAACAAGTGAGGCAATACTGACCCTACGACTTATCTCAGAAGCTAGATTAAGGAAAAGGCAAACCTTCGGTTCTAGCATTTGTAGACCTAGAGAAAGCTTTTGACAATGTTGACTGGAATACTCTCTTTCAAATTCTGAAGGTGGCAGGGGTAAAATAAAAGGAGCGAAAGGCTATTTACAATTTGTACAGAAAGCAAATGGCACTTATAAGAGTCGAGGGACATGAAAGTGAAGCGGTGGTTGGGAAGGGAGTGAGACAGAGTTGTAGCCTCTCCCTGTAGGGGGACGCGAAATTGAAGCGTCACCCATCCGCCAGTGTCAGCCCAGTTTGCAGGTGAATATAAGTTTAATTTAGTGTTTTGTTTATGTATTTTGTAATATTTGTAATGGTTGTGAATAAATCTAAAGTTTTGTATTTATTTTTATGTTTCATGCACGGAGAGGGCGGCGCAACGAACGGAGACAGCATCTTCACTGCCGGGACCAGAGAGAAAATTGCTGGCCACTATACGTCTCGGGTCGACAGCCAAAGAGCAACAGAAGATCCTGAAACCGAGTTGTTGCGTCGTGCTTCTAAAAACTGAAAAAATAAGAATTTGTCATGTTTCTACTACAATGACGTCTTAGAAAGTTTAATCATGTTGTAAATGTTCAGACCTATTTTGTCAAAGCTCAGGTTCACGTCTATATGTAGTGTATAGGAAGATAATAAACTAGTGTATACTACAAAAGTTTAAATACGTGTTCCGAGAATTTATTTATGAAGAATTATATTAAGGAAGAAGCATTACTGATTTATTTGACAAGATTATTAATTTTGACAACGTTCATCGCGAGTTTGAGTCTTAAAAGTTTATTCAGTGTGGTTTTAATATTTATTAAAGCAGATAACTTGCATTAATATAATGTCTGAGAAGAAACAAACGACATCTAAATTGGAAAAAAGTTTGCGCAAACCAATTGGACTGAGTGATGTAATTCTGCGCATACGACTCAAATGATGATGTTTTAATTACAGTTTCGTTCAAGAACCATTCAGAGACAACTTTAAAAAGAATTTAAATAATTTTGAAGTGTTTTGTAACTGACGTAGGTGACGAAGTCTGCACATGGTCATATGTCAAAAGAAAATCATTTATACAAAACTTACGTCGTTACACTACATCCCCGTTGTTATTCAATCTGTATATTGAGCAAGCAGTAAAGGAAACAAAAGAAAAATTCGGAGTAGGTATTAAAATCCATGTAGAACAAAAAAAAAAAAGAAAAAAAAGCTTTGAGTGTCACCGATGACATTGTAATTCTGTCAGAGACAGCAAAGGACTTGGAAGAGCAGTTGAACGGAATGGACAGTGTCTTGAAGGGAGGATATAAGATGAACATCAACAAAAGCAAAACGAGGATATTGGAATGTAGTCGAATTAAGTCGGATGATGCTCAGGGAATTAGATTAGGAAATGAGACACTTAAAGTAGTAAAGGAGTTTTGCTATTTGGGGAGCAAAATAAATGATGATGGTCGAAGTAGAAAGGATATAAAATATAGACTGGCAATGGCAAGGAAAGCGTTTCTGAAGAAGAGAAATTTGTTAACATCGAGTATAGATTTAAGTGTCAGGAAGTCGTTTCTGAAAGTATTTGTATGTAGTGTAGACATGTATGGAAGTGAAACATGGACGATAAATAGTTTGGACAAGAAGAGAATAGAAGCTTTCGAAATGTGGTGCTACAGAAGAATGAAGAAAATTAGATGGGTAGATCACATAACTAATGAGGGGGTATTGAATAGGGTTGGGGAGAAGAGGAGTTTGTGGCACAACTTGACTAGAAGAAGCGATCAGTTGGTAGGGCATAGGTTGGTTGGTTGGTTGGTTGGTTTGTGGAAGGAGACCAGACAGCGTGGCCATCGGTCTCATCGGATTAGGGAAGGATGTGGAAGGAAGTCGGCCGTGCCCTTTCAGAGGAAGCATCCCGGCATTGCCCTGGAATGATTTAGGGAAATCACGGAAAACCTAAATCAGGATGGCCGCACGCGGGATTGAACCGTCGTCCTCCCGAATGCGAGTCCAGTGTCTACATCTACATCTACATCTATACTCCGCGAGCCACCTTACGGTGTGTGGCGGAGGGTACTTATTGTACCACTATCTGATCCCCCCTTCCCTGTTCCATTCACGAATTGTGCGTGGGAAGAACGACTGCTTGTAAGTCTCCGTATTTGCTCTAATTTCTCGGATCTTTTCGTTGTGATCATTACGCGAGATATATGTGGGCGGTAGTAATATGTTGCCCATCTCTTCCCGGAATGTGCTCTCTCGTAATTTCGATAATAAACCTCTCCGTATTGCGTAACGCCTTTCTTGAAGTGTCCGCCACTGGAGCTTGTTCAGCATCTCCGTAACGCTCTCGCGCTGACTAAATGTCCCCATGACGAATCGCGCTGCTTTTCGCTGGATCATGTCTATCTCTTCTATTAATCCAACCTGGTAAGGGTCCCATACTGATGAGCAATACTCAAGAATCGGACGAACAAGCGTTTTGTAAGCTACTTCTTTCGTCGATGAGTCACATTTTCTTAGAATTCTTCCTATGAATCTCAACCTGGCGCCTGCTTTTCCCACTATTTGTTTTATGTGATCATTCCACTTCAGATCGCTCCGGATAGTAACTCCTAAGTATTTTACGGTCGTTACCGCTTCCAATGATTTACCACCTATTGCATAATCGTACTGGAATGGATTTCTGCCCCTATGTATGCGCATTATATTACATTTATCTACGTTTAGGGAAAGCTGCCAGCTGTCGCACCATGCATTAATCCTCTGCAGGTCTTCCTGGAGTACGTACGAGTCTTCTGATGTTGCTACTTTCTTGTAGACAACCGTGTCATCTGCAAATAGCCTCACGGAGCTACCGATGTTGTCAACTAAGTCATTTATGTATATTGTAAACAATAAAGGTCCTATCACGCTTCCTTGCGGTACTCCCGAAATTACCTCTACATCTGCAGATTTTGAACCGTTAAGAATGACATGTTGTGTTCTTTCTTCTAGGAAATCCTGAATCCGATCACAAACCTGGTCCGATATTCCGTAAGCTCGTATTTTTTTCACTAAACGTAAGTGCGGAACCGTATCAAATGCCTTCCTGAAGTCCAGGAATACGGCATCAATCTGCTCGCCAGTGTCTACGGCACTGTGAATTTCTTGGGCAAATAGGGCGAGCTGAGTTTCACATGATCTCTGTTTGCGGAATCCATGTTGGTTATGATGAAGGAGATTTGTATTATCTAAGAACGTCATAATACAACCACTGTGCCACCTCGCTCGGTGGTAGGGCATATTCTGAGGCATCAAGGGATCACCAATTTAGTATTGGAGGGCAGTGTGGTGGGTAAAAATCGTAGAGGAAGACCAAGAGATGAATACACTAAGCAGATTCAGAAGGATGTAGGTTGCAGTAGGTACTGGGAGACGAAAAAGTTTGCACAGGATAGAGTAGCATGGAGAGCTGCATCAAACCAGTCTCAGGACTGAAGACCACAACAAAAGAAACAACAACAATTCAGAACGCTCCCAACAGTGGATTTAATATCAAACATATGTAATTAGTTTTTTTTTGTTTCGTACTATAATTTGGTAGTCACAGTAACTCAAAGTGTTTCTATGCGGACAGATTCTTATTATCGTACCCTGCTGAACATCACTCTATCTTCACTCCCTATCAGCAGTGCTGAAACGAAACGTGTGACGTACGCTAATTTCACTGTATACTTACTGAAGTGTAAATGTCGATTGTGTAACCATCCTCATGAACGTATTCTAATGTTTTAATAAATACGTTGCAAGGAAGTTATTAACTCACATATTGAACGACCGTGTCCTGTAAATTCCCTCATGGAAGTGAATGCAACAGAAGGTAGAAGCTGTTACGGTGAGAACCACGTACATATTCACTCCGCAACAGATTGTCAGTAACGGTAGTACAAATTATCGGTACTTGCATTATGATGAAATGCATTAGCGGGATTTCGTGTGCGCTTGGAATTGTCCTAAATCCACATCTTAACTCACGGAATAGCAGTTAGTTTTAAAATGTTCTTTTTCTCTTCAATTTTTACTGTCCGACTGCTAGTCAGCTATCACTATTTTTTCATATCTATGTAGAGATACCCATTCGTAGTAAATTTTAATATATTTGATAAGAATCAAAGTTAAATTCGTCATTTACGGCAAGTATTAATATCGATGCAAGCACGTGATGATACATTGTTATGGGTATGGTATTGACTGGGATGTAATCAAGTTCCGTCAATAACACTGGTGTTCCAGGTGTTTCAGTTCAATTCACCTCACTGATGTGGTGCCACGTACATACGTCTGTATCCCTTCCAACTGTCACAACCTGGCTGCATAGATAGCTGCAGGCAAAGGTTACGCTGATTGACAACACAGCCAAGCTCCCAATACCAGTCCTTTGGAGCACGTGCAGGAGGGAGCGGAGTCTCCACGTCTAGAACAGAACACACGCGCAATCTTAAACATCATTCAGCAAGCTCAGACTCACAAACTATTCAATGTAGGAAGTTGGCACTGACTTACTGTCCTTCAGAAAAACTGATTTATGTTTTATGTTTTATTTACGGTAACAAGTTTTCAGACGATGTACTGATAGTAGAATGAATTTTCCACTTCGCAGCGAAGTGTGCCTGATATGAAACTTTCTGGCAGATTAAAACTGTGTGCCGGACCGAGACTCGAACTCGGGACCTTTGGCTTCCGGGGAAAGTCCTCAACTTTTATTTTTCTTCTTTTCTATTTATTTATTTATTGGCAGGCGAAAAATATGAAGATTGCCGACCGCGGTACAACAAAAGAATTTTTGTTTTTAATTTACTTGTCGCCTTAACCAGTTTTCATATATTTCAATAAAACTTTTTCTTAGAAAAGAGATATTTAGGAGAAAGCATACAATAGGTTCATACTTTACGTGTGATCATAACCAGAATAACAAACAATTGAAATCAGACTGGACGACCTCCAGGTGAAAAATAATGAGAACTGGTAACCACAGAACAACAAAAGGAATTTTTAAGAATAGCAAAAGCGTCTCATCCCCCTTTCAGAAGGGTGTCTACGAGATTCAAATCGATTTGAATTAGTATCAGTAATAAACATAACGGAAATGGGAGTAGGAACACCCTCCCAGCGAAACAAACAAAACGGCATCCTCATCTTCATCCTGAGAAGATGCTCTCAGATCAGGCACCGGACCAGTGCTCTAGAGGAATATTCCATTTAGCCGGTACATTGGTCCAGTTTGTGCTATTATTTTCATACCTGGAACATCCCAGCTGTGGCGGGTGAGGTAGGGATCCAGGAAGACAGTACCCAAAAAGTTATCATAGTATTGACAGTATCTCAGATTGTGCGTGATAAAGGTAAAATAACCTTGTAGGAAAATCCAAAAATCAAGAAGTTCTTATCCCCTTCATGACACAAATAAGAGACCTACAGGCCTTTTATATAGTTCACTGTGTTTACCTTCTACGTGGGGCGTAGGTCTTATACGGGAAAAGAAGTGGTTCCTGTGAAATGACAAGGGGAGTAGTATTTAGAAGAAAGGCAAGCATTTTCTGAATCATCTGCCACACCTCTGCAGAATATCCATATATCAGTCGATGTTGATCCGTGTCAAAAGTGTGACTGTGGGAGCAAGGCGGTGAATCTGCAATGTTAATGGCTTGTAGGTGAAGTTGTGTCATGTACTGGAGGAAGTGAGGTAGCCAAGTTGGTGAAGTACTTGCGTGCGAAAGGCAAATGTCCCGAGTTCGATTCTCGGTCCAGCACAGAGATTTAATCTGCCAAGAAGTTTGTTATACGGATAGTTTGAGAAAATGCCTTTCTTCAGGACGTTACCGAATTTTTGAAGTTCAGTAAACTTTTTCGCTGTTGAATAATCGAGCGCAGTGTTGCGAATGCATCATACACTCCTGGAAATTGAAATAAGAACACCGTGAATTCATTGTCCCAGGAAGGGGAAACTTTATTGACACATTCCTGGGGTCAGATATATCACATGATCACACTGACAGAACCACAGGCACATACACACAGGCAACAGAGCATGCACAATGTCGGCACTAGTACAGTGTATATCCACCTTTCGCAGCAATGCAGGCTGCTATTCTCCCATGGAGACGATCGTAGAGATGCTGGATGTAGTCCTGTGGAACGGCTTGCCATGCCATTTCCACCTGGCGCCTCAGTTGGACCAGCGTTCGTGCTGGACGTGCAGACCGCGTGAGACGACGCTTCATCCAGTCCCAAACATGCTCAATGGGGGACAGGTCCGGAGATCTTGCTGGCCAGGGTAGTTGACTTACACCTTCTAGAGCACGTTGGGTGGCACGGGATACATGCGAACGTGCATTGTCCTGTTGGAACAGCAAGTTCCCTTGCCGGTCTAGGAATGGTAGAACGATGGGTTCGATGACGGTTTGGATGTACCGTGCACTATTCAGTATCCCCTCGACGATCACCAGTGGTGTACGGCCAGTGTAGGAGATCGCCTCGGTCGTATGCAGTCCTGATTGTGGCGCTCACCTGCACGGCGCCAAACACGCATACGACCATCATTGGCACCAAGGCAGAAGCGACTCTCATCGCTGAAGACGACACGTCTCCATTCGTCCCTCCATTCACGCCTGTCGCGACACCACTGGAGGCGGGCTGCACGATGTTGGGGCGTGAGCGGAAGACGGCCTAACGGTGTGCGGGACCGTAGCCCAGCTTCATGGAGACGGTTGCGAATGGTCCTCGCCGATACCCCAGGAGCAACAGTGTCCCTAATTTGCTGGGAAGTGGCGGTGCGGTCCCCTACGGCACTGCGTAGGATCCTACGGTCTTGGCGTGCATCCGTGCGTCGCTGCGGTCCGGTCCCAGGTCGACGGGCACGTGCACCTTCCGCCGACCACTGGCGACAACATCGATGTACTGTGGAGACCTCACGCCCCACGTGTTGAGAAATTCGGCGGTACGTCCACCCGGCTTCCCGCATGCCCACTATACGCCCTCGCTCAAAGTCCGTCAAGTGCACATACGGTTCACGTCCACGCTGTCGCGGCATGCTACCAGTGTTAAAGACTGCGATGGAGCTCCGTATGCCACGGCAAACTGGCTGACACTGACGGCGGCGGTGCACAAATGCTGCGCAGCTAGCGCCATTCGACGGCCAACACCGCGGTTCCTGGTGTGTCCGCTGTGCCGTGCGTGTGATCATTGCTTGTACAGCCCTCTCGCAGTGTCCGGAGGAAGTATGGTGGGTCTGACACACCGGTGTCAATGTGTTCTTTTTTCCATTTCCAGGAGTGTATTTTCATCTGTTCCAGGTAAGTATTCTATAAAGGAGAGCTCGCAAGTCATAACCTCAGCAGGCGTCAGTTTGGTTTCATTGAGTAGAACAGAGTGTCAAGTTTATGATTAACAAAATAAACTTTCTACTTCTTTAAAGAAAAAGAGCTCCCTGTCCAGACATTTAAGGCCAAAGGGGTGTCGACCCGCCACCGTGTCGTCGTCTCCCTTGCTACTTCATAGGGATGCAGTGCAGAAGGCCATGCATTCAGCACACCGCTCTTCCAGCCATTTGGCCGACTTTTCAGGCCGTGGAGTCGCTACTACTCTGTCACATAACTGCTTAGTTGGCACCCCACCAAGGAACCAAGGAAAAATCCTGGTCAGAACCTGGAATCGAAATCGGGTCCTCCGCATGGTAGCCATCTGCGCTGGCCACTCAGCTACGTAGACAGACAAAAAGAAAAGTAGTGGTTACAAATTACATTACCTCTTTATCGCAACAGCTATAAAAGGAAAGAGCGCTAAGGTTTTCTTTTGTACGATTAAGACTGAATTCCTGAGAGTCAGTTGCTCATAATAGCCTTCTTATTAATAGTTAACACACATAAAAATTTAATTGTGCTATATAGGTACTTAAAGCACACAGACCAAATATTCAGTCGAATCTGCCTGTGCAAGATTTCTGTGCTGAAAATGGAAAAAGTACTGTTGACATGCCACTCGTCGCTATTACACGTGCTTGAAGTGACACTGTCACGTTCCTATGTAATGGTTCGTCAGTTCCTGTCTTCATTCCGCCAAGCTTTTATTTTCTTATTATAATATTTCTTTCTGTCCCACCTTTTCCAAGACGCGCTGCATATGGTTTATAGCTTTCTTCTAAGGTGACTTTCGCAATAGCTTTGTTCCTGGCAGCGCAATCTTTCATTTCGGTCCATATCAGTTCCATGGGTTGAAATGGCAGTGACAAGGCTACAACCTAATGACTGTCCGTATGTTTTGCTAGATCGTAAATTTTGAGTGTGAGAAACTACGATTTACCAAGCGATATTAGATCCATGAGCTCCATCTTTTTAAATTTATCATTTACTTCGACATTTCAAAGCTGAAGCAAATTGTCTATTCTTTTAGTTTGGCCATCTTGATATCAATAACAGAATGATTAGCAGCATCGTAAAGAAATATTGTTAATGGTGTGATACACAAAACCTTTCTCTCGATTGACCTCGTACTAAAATGCTCTGCCCAGGAGAGCGACGTCGAACATTTCCACTGAATAACAGTAGACGAACTCGCTTCTAACATTTTTCTGTATCACACAACATTGAATAAGCGATAGTAATACGCCTTTATGCTGAGCTGTCTCAAAAACACCGCGAGGTAGTTTTAAATAACTTTATCTCATCAAATAATTCTGATAAAAGCGACCAGCTAAAAAACAGAAAATAGTCAGATACGATCACTTTATGGAGTACAACATCTCACAACAGCTTCACACGTAGCCGCCGGGTCCGGCCTCCCAAAATTCTGTGAGCTGTCCCAAACCAATTAACTGTGATACAGAACGGATCACACTTTTCTGTGATCTGAAACACGCATACTAAACAGTTATAACACATCTCTTAAAATGAAATAAACAGATCTGAAAAACAAGTAATGGCTCTAAAGAAGACCTTAAAACAGGGAGCATTGAATATATCCTACTCTCAACTATGAGTTAAATAACAATATTTTACCAACACTTCAACAAAAAATGAGGCACTAAAATATTAAAACAGCTTTCCCATAATACGATTCCGAAAGCACCTTGCATGACATGAATCACAGATTATCCAAAATCTGAAACTTCCTGGCAGATTAAAACTGT
This sequence comes from Schistocerca cancellata, assembly GCF_023864275.1. Classification (NCBI taxonomy): domain Eukaryota; kingdom Metazoa; phylum Arthropoda; class Insecta; order Orthoptera; family Acrididae; genus Schistocerca; species Schistocerca cancellata. The sequence continues at coordinate 655,107,879 of NC_064628.1, forward strand.
GTGCCGGACCGAGACTCGAACTCGGGACTTTTGCCTTTCGCGGGCAAGTGCTCTACCAAGTGAGCTACCCAAGCACGACTCACGCCCCGTCCTCACAGCTTCACTTCTGCCAGTACCTCGTCTCCTACCTTCCAAACTTTTAATCTGCCAGGAAGTTTCATATCAGCGCACACTCCGCTGTAGAGTGAAAATTTCATTCTAGTATCCAAAATCTCTCTCTCTCTCTCTCTCTCTCTCTCTCTCTCTCTCTCTCTCTCTCTCTGTTTCTCTAAGGAAAAATAGATCACTAATATTTTAATTAAGAGTAGAGCTATATAAGAAGAGCGGCGCTCAATAAGTAATGCAACACTTTTTTTTTCAAAGCATGTTGGTTTTAATCAGGATTCCCCACTCTTCTGGTTGCAAAATCCTACTATCAACGTAATATCCTTACAATGCGATTTCAGCCTTACACCACCTTACTGGCACCCCCCATATGCCAGCATGGTAGCACTCTACTGCTCGACGTCGGGCCCAACGTCTTTCTTCATCAATAACCTCCCCATTATTCACTTACTGCTTCCCTCGGAATGTAGAGGAGTAGGAGGAGGAGGAGGAGGAGGAGGAGGGGATTAGTGTTTAACGTCCCGTCGAAAACGAGGTCATTCGAGAGGGAGCGCATGCTCGGATTAGGGAAGGATGGGGAAGAAAGTCGGCCGTGCCCTTTGAAAGGGACCATCCCGGCATTTGCCTGAAGCGATTTAGGGAAATCGCGGGAAAGCTAAATCAGGATTGCTCGTTTCGGGTCTTCGCTGAGTGCATTCTACATTGGGCCAGACAGGTGGAAGACGAAAGGCGCGAGATCCGTGGTGCATATTGGATTAAGAAGAATAGTCCAGTGAAGTTTTGTGAGCTTACTTGGGTGCGCAGACTTGTGTGAGGCCTTAGGATGTCACGGAGAAGTTCGTTTGCATCCATGCGGTGACGAACACGCTAAAGTCGCTTTTTAAATTACTTGAGTGTTGCCAATAAACTTCCCAACTGATTGTTGCACCATGATGACATCAAACAGAATAACCCCGTCTGAGTCCCAGAAGATCGTTGCCATGCTTTACCTGTTGAGGGCGAAGCTTTGAACTTTTTCTTCCATGGAAAAGTGTTGTGGTACCACTCCATGGACTGCCGTTTTGTTTCCGGTTCGGAATGATGAACTCATGTTTCATGATCTGTGACGATATTCGACAAAACGCGCAAATAATTTTGCAAGGATGATTCTTCGTGCCTTTATCGTCTTTCTGTTAGGCTGCGAGGAACCCAGGGGGCGCACACCTGTGAGTACAACAGCTGGTTGACGAGTGTGTCAACACTACCAACAGAGACGTCCAGTTGCGCAGCGAGGTGTTTCATTGTGATCCGTTAGTCACCTCGAATGAGAGTGTCGGTACGTTCCAACATTGCAGGAGTCACAGCTGTGTGCGGGAGATCGAACAGGTTTGCGCGACCTTGTTGCGATGATGACAGTCGCCTCACCCAACGACGCACTGTGCTTTTGTCCACTGCCACGTATCCGTAGACATTCTGAAAGCGCCTATGAATATCTGCGATGCTCTGGTTTTCTGCCAAAAGAAGTTCAATGACAGCCTCGGCCTCGAACGTAATTGCGTTACAGGCGCTATTTTGAAGACTACGTATAGTGCCGCCACGTATAGGAACCTCGAGAGACTGTAGACGCTAAAGAGAGAATATTCCATGATGTTCCACAGGAAATTTAGCATTTTTTCAACTGATATTGGCTGAGAAAAAATGTTTTGCATTACTTATTGACTGTCCCTTGTTCATCAACATATTTCAGTCACTGTCTTCCCCTACAGTTTTTGCTCATTGTGATTTTCTCTAGTACCATGAAAATTATTCCTCAGTATGTCCTGTCATCTTGTTCCTTGTTTTCCACATTTTCTTTTAGATAGAGCAGTTAGTTCAGGAGCGCACGCGGCGTGCAAATAGTTGTGGCATCATACCAGATCTCTCAACCGTAAAATAATCCGGAACAAATAGAGATCATTGTGACAGGTACATGAATTAATGACCCGAAGGATATTGTAGCGAAATTCAATATCGTAACATCCAAATATACCGAAAATAAATGCAGATTACGTCTATTAAAAAAAAGAACAAAGCAGGTAAATATGCGCTCGGTGACTTTCTCAGAGACAAGCTCCTTCTTCCCCACGTTAACTATGCAAGTGTCGACCAAATGTGACTTTTATTCAAAGAAATAGTGTTCGCTGCAATTCGGAATTGAATACCATACAAATTAATGAGAGACAGAGCGCATCCCCCATAGCACACAGAACACGTTAAGAGACACGTAAGATTTCCAAGTCTGGCGCCGGTTTACAGATGCTCGAAACTTATTGTGGACTTAAATACAAGATGCTTTCAGGAATTTCCATAGCGAAACTCTGTCTCCAAGTGTAGCAGACAATCCAAAAGATTCTTATCGGATATAAAGAATACCATCAGAGAGATTTTAACCATGAAAAAATTACCGACTACAGTATTTCTAAAGCGGAGTTACTAAGTACGGTTTTCAAAATTCCTTCACCGAACAAGATGCAGTAAATATTATAGAAATCTAATTAATAACACCTTTAACAAGAGTAATTTGGAAATTGATACCTTTGGTTTAGTGAAGCAAGTTTTCCGGTCCAGACTACATATCAATTGGGTTCTTTTACAGTATACTGCTGAGACAGTTCCATTTTTGGTAGTCGTATACAATACGACGAAATATTTATACCTAAGACTGGAAACTGCTCATGTCACATCAACACGCAAGAAAAGAAACAGAGGTACTCTATGAAGACTTTGGAAAATACGCTTTTTTCTAAGATGAATTACCTCGAATTAAACAATGTATTGATACATAACAAGCATAGATTCAGAAAATATCTCACTGTGAACCGTAACTTGCTCCTTATTCAAAGGATGTAACGTTTGCTATCGACAGGTGATTTTCAGTTGATTCTACACTTTTAGATTTCCATAATACTTTTCTCACACACAACTTGTAATCATAATGTGTAAACATGGAGTATCGTCTCAGCTATGTAATTGGTTCTGTGATTTCCTGACATAAAGGTCACAGTTCATAGCAATATTTGGTGTGTGTTTGTGTGCGTGTGTGTGTGTGTGGGGGGGGGGGGGTGAGGCGATCATCTAATTTAACCACAGAGACATCTGGGGCTGCCGAAGTGAGCGTTGTAGGCCCTCGGCGATTTTGGAGGCAGTCTTTTTTTCTGGTCTGATGCCAGCCGCCACGAATTCCTCTCCTCTGTCAACCTCTCCTCGAGTACCATGGAAGTTTTTCTCCGATGTCTTATCATATGTCCTGTCATATAGTCCCGTCTTCTTATCAGTGTTTCCCATATGTTCCTTCTTCCGTGGGTCTTGCGGAGGACCTCCTCCTTCCTTACCTTGCCAGTCCACCTAATTTTCTGTAGCACCACATCCAAAAATCTTCGATTCTCTTCGATTTTAATTAACTGCTTGAGAGTTGCAGAACAGTTTTGTTGCTAAAAATATTTACATGCCATGCATATACTGGGCTAAACTTCAAACTTAGTATAAGGCAGTAACATTTTACCCATTGGTTCTGCTCTCTCATTGGATTACTGCGATTTCTGCATGTACTGTATCTTGAGCCAAGATAAGCCCATTAAACTCATCAAATGCATTTCTGCGATCAACCAACAGCATCTGAAGACATAATAACAAAGAAATTCTTTAACAACATCGACTGCTACGGGTACATGGACGACATAATATGCATGGTCGATGAAACAAAATAATATATATATATATATATATATATATATATATATATATATATATATATATATATATATATACTCAATGACTGAACACAAAAATAACGTTCACAACAGAAAAAGAACAAGGAAACTTTCTAGACATAACCAAAAGAAAAGACAATCAGAAACATACATTTGGCAAGTACAGAAAGCCCACAAGCGACAATATCTTTAATGCATTCTCAGACCACCCACAGAATCAGAAACAGGCTGCAGTCAGACACATGTAAACAAACTGAATAGGATCCCCCTAAATACTTCTGATTACCAAAGCGTGCTGGCCATTATAAAACAAATAGCATTAAAAATGAAGACAAAGAAACAATTATAGACAAACTAACCATAAAATAAAAACACAAATAATGAAAGAAATTAACCAAAGCACACGAACACATGCAACCTACACTACCACAAAAAATGGCATACAGTAACCTACCATAACAATTTCTCACACAAAATAGGTAAATATTTTTAAAAGAGGCATAAAAACTGCTTATGAAACGATAAACTCAATAGAAAAGTACATCCCAAGGCTGAAATAAAAAACAGACAGATACAAAAAATCAGGTATCAATCTGCTCACCTACAAATACTGTGAAAAAATATACACTGGAATGGCTGGCAGGACATTTGGCACAAGATATAAGGAACACATCAGAGCATTGACGTACAGTATACACCATTCTTGCAATGCACGTACGTTCACTCATCTTTCCTTCTCCCTATACCACCAATTCATCACAAAAAAACTCCATCACCACTCCTTCCTTACTCTTACATAGTACATGAATACACAGCAACATAATTATATAAAATAACACATATATAATGAATTACAAAAAATAGCATAGGTCAAAGACAAACTATTGGCAATGTTGCCAACACCACAAAATACAGTACAAACTTAAACGTATAAAAATAGACATTAAACAGTGGTATACGAAAACGTGTACTGTGTAAAACGTAAAAAAATGCATGGTTCTGCAAAGCAGCGAAAAATTAGATTACAAATATCAGTGACTAACTATGAAAGAAGCCAAAGACTTGCTGTTAACCAACACTTTGTCGGTCTTAAAAACAAATGAAACTGTAAACATCTTTAATTGCAGGCGACTTATGATGCTTTGTTCAATAAAGCGAAAGGTCTCTGTGGAGAAAAACATGCATTTTCTTGTAATTGTAATGACGGAACGAAAATACCTTCAGAAATTGTAAAGCAGCTACGGGCAATATGGGGACATACACGCAGAATCATTAAAGTATTTTACAAGATGTAAAAAAGATAGTTCTAGCATCAGTTCCTCGTAAAAAAATTATCATTTCAAAGAATGGCACATCAACACATTTTTCTACTAGCTGATGTGAGGTGTTGTTTCATTCTTAAATTGAAACTCCAGTCAGTGGGTTTACTCCTGACGGCGATGGCTGATATAGCCATCGAAAGCTTGTGAATTATACTCGAATTGACAGGGTTTGAAAACCGAGAAGATTATATCCTTGCTTGATACTGGTTTTTCTTTGTTGTTCGTTTTGTAAGATTTTATTTCAGTATACAACTTATCTATTTATTTTATACTCTAGTCATTAACGTGACTTTACTGCATTAATCATGATTATCTCATAGGTTTGGTCAGTGGATTTTACTAAGATTTTCTGTGTCATGTTGTTAATTGCTGTGTAGTAAGCTATCTTGAGCTAATCTGTAGGAGAAGTTGTTTTACTGACTGAAACACTTATTTCTGTATGCTTCCAATACAACTAAAATAATGTATGATATTTGAACGATTTACACTGAATTTTGGGAAATTTGAACTTTTGCGTGTTAGATGATGCATGTAGTTCTAAAGTCTGACGAGGAATGTATCAGTGGATTTTTTTTAATTTTTCAGTAATGACGATGTGTCAGAAATTCAGTCATACCCAATTTTAGTTTACAGAATAAAGATAAAAAATTGATGAAAGAAAGGATTCCTCTTAACATCAGCAGTCTGTGATTGCACTACTAATCACAGGTGGTCTAAACTTTGAAGCTGAGTCTGCAAAACTCAACTGACTAATAAATTTCAGGGCTGTGTTTGGGGTATCTAGTGTTTTAACAGTGGGCCAGTAGAGCTTGACATATGAAGTATCATAATATATTTAGTCGAAGGCTATGCAACACAATTTGCAAATATGTTCAGCTCTCTTAACACTTCTAATACTAAACATTTCTGTTATTCTGGCCAACCCTCACCTATGGATCATAGCTTCAAGGTAACTTCATTACAATTCTTGGCATTTTTATAAAAAAGCAAAAAGAAAATGTTATCCACGCTGTATCGTATTCCAGTTTTCTACATCGGTGTTTATAAATTTCAGTGCAGTCAGACGTGTAATAGCAGTACCTCTGAACAATTATTTGTCATTATTAGGTTTATATATAAAACGTTGTGATGTAATTCATTTTTACAATACTCATTGCTGTAATGATAATTTGATTGCATGACCACACTGATATACATTATCTGTTCACCAAAGTTTAATTACTCAGTTTCGTCAATATAGTGTTATCATATTTTGTTAGTGTCATATGCAAAGTGAAATAAAGTATTTGCGTGAAGTTCAAACAAAAGCATCTAAACTACTATTTCAAATGTCATTCGGCACTAACTTAACCATATTTGTGAATGAATGCTTTCCGTTCCAGTGAGTAATCTTAATTCATTACAACTTCCCAAACAATTTGTGAAGTAATTTCTGCTCAGCACTTACATAATATTTGGGTCTTCACAATACTACTGTTAATCCGTCTCTAGAGTCAAAGATTAATTCTAGTCGCTTGTGACAATCAAAACTCATGTTTTGTACTAAGGTGGCTAGTAACAGTAATAATAAGACTAGAAAATGAAACGACTCAACAACACATATTTTAGTAATTAAGGATAGATGGCAACAAGGCGAACAGAGGTAGTGAGAGACCTTTATGGGTGCAATAATGTTGTATCTAGTTTAACCTACAGCAGCAGGAAGGATCTTGGGAATTGTCTCCACTGCAGACGGACAGTTTATCTCCTTAATACGGCAACCAACTGACTGCTCTTGAACCTCACAGTGAATTGACGTACACACTGAATACGAATCAGCCTCAAGAGGGATCACTAATTCAGGGTTCTCAACGGTAACGAAGTTTTGATCTGGTAAGATCATCCATTGTTTGGTAACGGAAGTCCAAAGACAGAAAAAAGTTTCAAACAATAACCTTGATTTGTATCAGAATGAAATAATCGTAACTATATTTGTCATCATTTTAGTTAAGTAACGAATTTAGTAACTGAAACAAAATTTCGTATTTTCGAGAGTTAACACCTTTACTTGAGAACACAGATCCAGAGTTTCCAAACATACCTCGAAAAATATAATTGAAACTTAGGGCGAGATCAGCAAAACTCCTTCTCGAAGGAGACTGTACATAATTCTAACGGTCTTCTGCAGTGGTCCTTTTTAAAGCCACATTTATTACTGTGAAGTTAGTGTGTGTATTTGTCTCGCGTTACACATTGGCTCTCTGTGTATTTCAAGAATGATTCAAAATACATAAGATGTATAAATGCGTCCAGTCACTTTCGTTTATGTCGCACAACTCCTCCTTGATGTTGCGATTTTGTTTCCGTCAGTGTATTGCGTGAACGTTTTGAAATACGCTGAGGGAGAAAAAACGCAACACCAACAAGGCGTTGTGCGACATAAACGAAAGTGACTGGACGCATTTATACATCTGAAAGATGACGAACATTCAAATTTCACACCATCTGCATAAGAGTGGCACTAGTAGCGCCAATGTCAGGATGCAAATCAGGTTTGGTTTAAATAAACACAGTAATGGTCGTGATAGTTACTTACCTTTGATATTGGTGACGAGTTGATGTTAGTCAAGATACCTTCAAGGCGACAAAGAAGCCATTATCCACTCCAGTTTGAACGAGGTCGTGTAACAAGGCTAGGACAAGCTATGTGTTTCTTCTATTATATAGCACAAAGACTTGGCAGGAATGCAGCCACTAAGCGTGACTGCTGGTCTCGATAATGCACAATTGCATGAAGACCAGGGTGTGAACGGCCCTGTGGCGCTTCCGTGACGGAAGACGTTTATGTTCAGCGTATGGCTGCATCTGAAGCAGTAATTTTCGCAGTATTTGGCACAACAGTGACACAGCGACCTGTTATAAATCGGTTACTTCAAGGACATCTCCGAGCCAGACGCCCTGTGGTATGCTTTCTACTGACTCCAAACCACCACCATTTGCGGCTTCAGTGGTATCAAGCGAAAGGTCATAGGAGTGCAGGGTAGAGATCTGTTGAGTTTTCTGATGAAAGCTAGTTGTGTCTCGGTGTCAGTGATGGCCGTATGTTAATTAGAAGAAGGCCTGCAATAAATCTGTCTGCTTGCCACACACAATGGATCTACAGCTGCAGCAATGGACTGGGGTGCGATTTCTTATGACAGGAGTAGCACACTCGTCGTTATGCCACGCACCCTGACTGCAAATTTGTACGTCAGTCTGGTGATTCGACGTGTGGGGGAGCCACCAATGAACAGCACTCCAACGAGGTGTTTACCAACAGGATAACACTCGCCCACACAACGCTGTTGTAACCCGACATGCTCTACAGGGTTTTGACTTGTTGCCTTGGCCAGCTCGATCACCATATCTGTCTTCAATGGAGCGCATATGGGACATCATCGGACGACAACTCCAGAGTCATCCACAAACAGCATTAACCGTCCCTATATTGACCGAACAAGTGCGACAGGCATGGAACTCGATCCCACAAACTGACATCCGGCACCTATTGCGTGCTTGCATTCATCGTTCCAGCAGCTGCAACGATTATGAATGTACCAACATTCCACATCTGCAGTGGCTTATCTCGCATTTGCATAATTCTTTGATCTTGCAAAGTTAATCCCTTAAATATGTTAGAAGACAAACGTATTTCCGAAATTTCACTAGAATTCATTAATCATTTTTTGGTGCTGCAATTTTTTTCCTTCAGTGTACTTCTGGCGCAAAAATTCCTTATTCTCAGAGTTTAAGAATATTCATCATTCTTCAAAATTAAATAATATTACGCACCCTTCCCCCTAAAAGATTAAAAGGAAAACGCTTTTTAGAGCGGTTAAAATAATGACAGCATTGATTTCTAGGTTTCTGTAAATTTAACGATTATAGTGACAAAAAGAGAACGTAATTTTGCATCTTACGTAAGTACTGAGGCTTGCATTACCAATTTCCAAAGCTGTTTTTGCAACAGAATGATGCCACGAGGAACTGTACATTCATTCTGAATCAAAATAATTCGAAAATTACAGTATTTTTCAAACTTACGACATATTGATTTTCTTTTCAAATACTACTACTGTTCACTTCTAGGTGAAACGTTATGTAGACGTAAAAATGAAGCTGGAGTAACGCTGTTCGTTTATTGGCGTTTGTAAGATAGAGCTTACACGAATTCAAATGGTTCAAATGGCTCTAAGCACTATGGGACTTAACATCTGAGGTCATCAGTTCCCTAGACTTAGAACTACTTAAACCTAACTAACCTAAGGACATCACACACATCCATGCCCAAGGCAGGATTCGAACCAGCGACCGTAGTAGAAGCACCTAGAACCGCTCGTTCACAGCAGCCGGCTCTTACACGAATTCCAATCGCCTCTGGCAAGTGCCGGTTGACGTTCACAGGCATCTAGCAGTTTCACCACAATCTGTTCGCAGTTGCGTGACGCAACGCACAAAGCAGCCAAACACATGTTGAACTGCGTTTAACATCACGTGATTAAGGAGCTAAGAATATGCTTTTAAGGTTTGTTAGTGAATATCGTGTAAGGTCACTTCTAGTCGTGGGGTAGGTCGCATTACCTTACCGAAAAATCCCATTCTCCTCTGCATCGACTATTATCATCAGTAAATCATATCATGTGGTTTGAGAACCAGATCGACCAAGAGTGCACGGAATAAGTGAAATTCTACACAGAAATTTCTCACGTCATTAATCTGGCACCACCGCAGGCCCAAATTGTTGCAGAGAGTCGGTCTCCTCTAGTTTTTACCGAGCGGACATTACTCCGCCGCGTCGACTCTTCCCTCCCACAGATTAGTCATGATCTTCACATGTCACCTTCAGTCCACTTTAGATACTGTCCTAGAAAAATTTTGCGTCGATGCAATGTCGCTGGTCTTGTCTTCATAGAGGTCCGAGACGTTGCTCAGCACGTACAGCAGTGTTGCGTGTAGATCTGAAGTTTGCAAAATGAGTATTCACGATTGTGCAGTTAGAATATTGATTACATTTAGAAAATTCATTACATAAGTACATCACTAAGGAATGTGGGCAGTTAATGAACTTTTCTACCACTTTCTTCTTTGGTGAAAAGACGATGATTCTGGTCGTCCGCAACTCCGCTAGCTTACTCTTTATAATAGGTGGTCTTAAAAACGTCACTTGACAACGTCTGTTCATGGCAACAGGGGCTGATTCATGCGAACTCTTTTGTCATTATCCTTTTAAACGTATTAAAGCTGGGCGGTTTCTTTGTGCATAACCCTGCGAGGAAGTGCAGTGCGTAGAACACTACATCCGCCTTCGGAGGGAGAGGGGTTTTATTCCTCAAGCAGCCGACTGTATTAAAGTTTTCCGAAAATTCTACAGAGTGTCGCAGGGTAAATGGTTAGGGTTCAGGTGTATGGCAGGGACGATCATTCTAAGCAAAAATGTCCAGTAAAGGGGGTCTCTAAAGTGCATAAGCTAAGAGTTATGAGCACTTGTTCGTCATCGCTACTCTGAAACACATCTCTTCTACTAAACATGTGATCACAGCTCTTAAGGTATGCATCTTAGTGCGTATGTTTACTGGACAATTTTTGCTTGTTTTGGTCCATGCTATATCAAAAAATATCGAAAGCGAAAAGCTTGCAGTAGATGCGTTTTCTTTAACTCTATCGAAGAAGTAGTCCTCATAGTGCTTGAGGTATGCATTTGAGAGCCCATATTTACGAGACGTGTTTGCTTCGAATGATAATTCCTGTCATATCTCTGAATAATGACCATTTGCCAGGGATACCTTGTATAAATGGTTTAAAATAGTTCGTCTCAAAAGAACGTGGATTTCTCGATCTTCTAGAATCTAGTCTTGTGCCCCGTTTCCAAATACCTAGGCATCGACTGGACATGACTCAGTATTACCTCGTTCTTCCAGATTTCAGCCAAGGTATGTCGCAAATACTTTCATATATTCTTGGCATTCCGGTTCAAGGATATGAAAGTTTCGTGTAGAACAACTGAAAATGTTTCACTGATTTAAATTTACCTTTTATTTCACTATTTCAGTTGCACATATACATTTATGATGACTAGTTTCAATCAGTATCTGATCGTCTTCAAATCTAACAATAAAAATTACAACAAAGTAAAAACTAAGTATCTATTGTCCATTACATTGCAATGAGTAGAAACGTATTAGAGAATTGTAGACAGTTATTTTATTTACCTACACTCCTGGAAATTGAAATAAGAACACCGTGAATTCATTGTCCCAGGAAGGGGAAACTTTATTGACACATTCCTGGGGTCAGATACATCACATGATCACACTGACAGAACCACAGGCACATAGACACAGGCAACAGAGCATGCACAATGTCGGCACTAGTACAGTGTATATCCACCTTTCGCAGCAATGCAGGCTGCTATTCTCCCATGGAGACGATCGTAGAGATGCTCGATGTAGTCCTGTGGAACGGCTTGCCATACCATTTCCACCTGGCGCCTCAGTTGGACCAGCGTTCGTGCTGGACGTGCAGACCGCGTGAGACGACGCTTCATCCACTCCCAAACATGCTCAATGGGGGACAGATCCGGAGATCTTGCTGGCCATGGTAGTTGACTTACACCTTCTAGAGCACGTTGGGTGGCACGGGATACATGCGGACGTGCATTGTCCTGTTGGAACAGCAAGTTCCCTTGCCGGTCTAGGAATGGTAGAACGATGGGTTCGATGACGGTTTGGATGTACCGTGCACTATTCAGTGTCCCCTCGACGATCACCAGTGGTGTACGGCCAGTGTAGGAGATCGCTCCCCACACCATGATGCCGGGTGTTGGCCCTGTGTGCCTCGGTCGTATGCAGTCCTGATTGTGGCGCTCACCTGCACGGCGCTAAACACGCATACGACCATCATTGGCACCAAGGCAGATGCGACTCTCATCGCTGAAGATGACACGTCTCCATTCGTCCCTCCATTCACGCCTGTCGCGACACCACTGGAGGCGGGCTGCACGATGTTGGGGCGTGAGCGGAAGACGGCCTAACGGTGTGCGGGACCGTAGCCCAGCTTCATGGAGACGGTTGCGAATGGTCCTCGCCGATACCCCAGGAGCAACAGTGTCCCTAATTTGCTGGGAAGTGGCGGTGCGGTCCCCTACGGCACTGCATAGGATCCTACGGTCTTGGCGTGCATCCGTGCGTCGCTGTGGTCCGGTCCCAGGTCGACGGGCACGTGCACCTTCCGCCGACCACTGGCGACAACATCGGTGTACTGTGGAGACCTCACGCCCCACGTGTTGAGCAATTCGGCGGTACGTCCACCCAGCCTCCCGCATGCCCACTATACGCCCTCGCTCAAAGTCCGTCAACTGCACATACGGTTCACGTCCACGCTGTCGCGGCATGCTACCAGTGTTAAAGACTGCGATGGAGCTCCGTATGCCACGGCAAACTGGTTGAGACTGACGGCGGCGGTGCACAAATGCTGCGCAGCTAGCGCCATTCGACGGCCAACACCGCGGTTCCTGGTGTGTCCGCTGTGCCGTGCGTGTGATCATTGCTTGTACAGCCCTCTCGCAGTGTCCGGAGCAAGTATGGTGGGTCTAACACACCGGTGTCAATGTGTTCTTTTTTCCATTTCCAGGAGTGTATATAGTCGCGTCCGAAACCAAAGGTATCCATACGGAATTACATATCAGAGGCGAGGTGGAGAGTGCAGGGAGAGAGGGATACGGGAGAAAAGGCAGGGAGGAGGATCACGAGGGGTGAAGTGAATGTAACGGATTTATATGCAGTACAAAATTTGGTTAATATGTAACGTCTGTAAAAGAGGTAATCTTACGGTACAATTATAAAATGTAAAAGTTACGTAAAATAAAGTTAACTTTAAAATATTAAAAGTACAATACAATGAAAGTACAAGACCGTAAAAAATGTAAAAAAGTGAAATCATTAATGTGAAATTATGCGATGTAACTAAAATAACAGGCCTTGAAGTATGTTTCCTGCATCTTTGACTTGTTTGCCACGAGGTGTCACTGTAAACAGTTCAGTGTTCCCTACTATAGTGAATGGCTTTGTTGTGTGCTACAGTTTGTAATGTACAGAATATCATGGCTACAGCTTTCGAGCCCAGCCAACTGCAGACTGCCCATAACATTATGACCAAAAACCAAAAATATATTTAGTTAACGGGTTAAATGCTTCGTCTGAAAATGGTTACAAAGCGAAACGGATTATACAAAATGGAAATGAAATGGAAACTTGTTGTTTTAAAGAAATCCTCCATGGCTAAGGACCCATTCGCAACTAAATCAAAACTACAGAGAACAGCATGTGACAATTACGGTTGGCTGTATTTTCTTCTGATTGGCGTTGTACGGCACGCAGATTTTGCAGTGTGTACTGAAGCCACATTGCACTACTGTTTGGTGCCGGGATTGCGTAGGAGACGGGGCACCACCGTTGCCCTTTCTCTTTTCGGTGAGTGGGGCTGCTGCTGTAAAAGCATTGGGTCGAGGTAGATGACTGAAAGGGGTCTTCAGAATTTTTAAGAAACACTATTAATAGGTGTCCTTCGTTTTCATTATGTAGAACTTTCAAATGAATATCAATGGGTCCAACAGAGTGCTTAGATCCAGAATGAAATTTTCAATCTGCAGCGGAGTGTGGGCTGATATGAAATTTCCTAGTGGATTGAAACTGAATGCCGGATAGTGACTCGAAATCGGGAATTTTGCCTAACACGAGCAAGTTTTCTATCAACTAAGCTATTCAAGAATGCCAAGCTTTGCTTCCACCAGTATCATGTCTCTTACCATCCAGGAAAACTTCTGTGACGTTCTACCAGGAGGTTTCAGAATGCTTACATGTTAGATGTTTACCAAACGCTGTTTTATTAGTGCATATTGAAAGATGCTCTTTAAAATGTATTTCCTTAATCCATGCTCTTTGACTTATGCAAGCTTGGGATAGTTTCCAAGCTTCAGTAATATACTGAAGTGGTATCAGACGCCAAATGTGGTGTATTGACACCAAATGTAATAGGTGGGTGCCAGGAGGTGCCGTATTAAAACGCGGTGAGAACGTTCCAAATGACTTATTTGCTTCCATTACAGTGCTCCGTTCACCTCAGTCTGTGTCACTGGGCCCCACAATGCTGAGGAAGCACCCCAGGGGCCTATGCAATGCAACACTGTGTCGTGCCGGCCTTGTATACCAGCTGCAGAGTTCCGATTACGTCAGGATGGCTGCACCAGCAGCTGACTCAGCACAGCCCGGTGTGAGGCCTGGCCAGCCAGCTGCATCCTCCTCCTCGATAGCATGGCTGAGATCGTGGCGACCAACAAGCGCCCGCTATCCAGCATCCGTATCTGTGGCCCTCGCCTCAGAAGTCTCCGGCGTGTGTCGGGAGCCGAGATGACTGCCCGTAGTAGCGAGCCGAAGACTGGCCCGCCCTGGCTGGCTGCGGACCCTACATTGGCCTCAGAGGGTCGAACCAACGACCCGCTATGGACTGGGACACTGGCGCCCCATCTGTTGCTGTGTGTAGCCCGGGGTGTGACACGTCCCGCCATCCAGGAGAGCTGGCTGTAACTCGTGCTCTGAATATTGCACAAAACTAACGTTCCCTACCTTAAACGGTGGTGCAGCTACATGTGGTGTCATGAATTTCGACGCTTTTTTTCCCTCACAAGATGTCCCAGTTTGAAGCCGAAAACATTAGTCTTAAACGAAATATTTTTCAAGATACATAGTAGCCTTGCCTGACATCTCCTACAGTTCTGAATTTCTCGTTTCTTTAATGAAGTGGTATAGTTACTGAAGCTGTACCATTGATATATATTCCTCAGAACAGTTAACTTATGCTGTTTCACTGCTTTGCTTCTCAAGGCTATTAGTGCAGATTGCATTAAGATGAGTGGAACTGTCTCCCGAAATCTATGAATCTGATGATAAGTGGTACAATTCTTACTCCTTACCTATGCTATAATTTTACTGACTATTTAGTGCGACAACCACTTGTTAAGCAAGTTTGTTCCTTGCATTGATTAAAATTCCTTTTTCTTCTGTGGGGTTGATGAGAGTAATGCATGTCTTGCTCGTCTTTTTGTTTTCTTGTCTACTTCTCTTGAAGTAGATCATTCAAATCATTGTTCCAGTTGTGGGAAAATGTATTTCTCCAAGACATACTATACAATTTGGAAAGTTACTTTTGCGTTACTTTGCCACCCACCTGAGACATTTAGAACGAAACACCATCCTCCCCTTGCTCCTTATTCTTCTTAATACCTTAAATAGTTGTATTCACTTCATCTGGCAATACATATGTAATGTCATTATTTTCCATGTTAGCTATCTACTTTTCTGGTTCATCTCTTTGTCTATACATTCTGCCAATTTTTGTGAACAAAGTAGCAACTCCCCACAGTTAACATAGGCCAGCGGATATGAGTTGCTGTTGTTTTTCTCTTGCCGCATATCAAGTGCCATTTACATGTACTGCTGAAGCCACTTGTGGTGTGTCTGTTATGGATGAGTATGGAATGAAAGGAAAGGAGAGGATGAAATTCAGTGCCACATAGCAAAGTAACTGCACGTGTTTTATTATGAAAATATGGTATTTGTGTAATTTTTGTGGTAACTAGTACGACTTCCCAAAGTGACTAGACGTAAAGCTGACATATGGGGGCAAATAAATAAATAAATAAATCTACTCTTCTGAAACAAGACCCATGGAGCCGCCAAACTCATCGTCCACGCCCAATAAGCGTATCACATCAACACATGCCCTCATATCATTTCTAGGGACGTCTGGAGTTTCATTGGCAATGTCTGAGATCAGAAAATATCTCCGCTTATTGGAAAAATTTGTTCGAATGCGGCGATTAGAAACGGCTTCTTCCGGGTCTTGTGAGATGTTTTCAGCACCGGCCAGTGACATCCTTCACAAGTGCATGCAGACATGTATGGCTATTATTTTGCCAGAATTAATACACTAACTGAAAACTTAATAATAAAGAGAAAACAGTAGATCGAGATAAGAGACATAATGTGTTACGACATGAACATCTTGACCGAAGTCCACTAAACCGGTACTCCAGTTTTCCACTGCTGTGGGATTTGCCTTCGTATTTGAGTAACGTTTCATCTTTATGAGAGCTTATTTTCAGAACAGAAAAAGCTGTTCCTACAAGCGAAGAATGGTGTGTGTATATGAAGACTATTGGGGGTATCGTTTCTGGAAATTTTCAAGTGGAAATCGCAAGACAGGATGTGTGGGGGACACGCACGTGTAGTTTGCAGGCGTAATTAAAACTTCAATAAGGGTTTAATCACTGGCATGATGGACATGGAGTCATCACACCAATAAGTCGTGCATACAGCTGGCTACGGTGCAAGGACCGCAGAACGCGTGGTGGTGACGATGCAGACTCAGGATAGCAGTGTGGGAAGAAACATAACTACAAGTTTTTTTTTCAGATAGACGATGACACGACAAGATCGCAGCATTGTCCGAAGACCATGAGGAATAAACGGATGATAACAGCTGAAATATGGGAAGAAGTAACAGGCAGTGCGTCACCGCGAGTCATCGAGAGCAGATGACTCGGAGCTGGGTCGAGATGTCGAACTGCCATGCTTCAGTATCACAAAGGAGACATGCATGGTGTCGATCCACAGTCTACCGGGCTATTAAATCACTTCTGCGATCTTCAGCGATGAGCCTCGCTTCTGTTGGTGGTGAGGCGGACGCAAGTTCCTGGTGAAACGTCATCAATTGTCGAACTGATAAGATTCCAACTACTGAGTGCAGTATCAATATCAGTAACACCCAACAGGCGTCAAGTTGGCAACGGAATTGTATGTTTCCGTCCATCGCCGATTGTAGTCGTGCGGCAAGCACAGGACCCAATGGAGCACGCCTGCTGTGGAACACCTCTGGTGGCTGGGTACCTCGAACGACCTGCAGCGGCAATATGGGAAGGCCGGCTGCAGTGGCTCAGCCACTGCACTGCGGTTTTAAGGGATAAAGAGGTTAGGACCCTCTATATCTATAGCGGAATAGCCAAATTGCACCAAACATGCATCAGACTGACATTTGGCGCCATCTATGAACTATTTAGTAAATATGATGAACGATATACTTCTGTTTTAATAAAGGGAGATATAATATAAAGACAAATATATTTAAGCCATATCATCTAATAGGTGTATAAAGCACGTGTCTTCTTGTGTTTTATAAATTTTAATAAATTTTTAAAATAGTTTTACCCACCTGGCGTAATTTAAATATTTTAATACTAATAACGGACTCACAAGGAGTAAAAATGGAAATTTTATTACGTACTGTCAAATATGAAATAACTCGGGCGACAATGTAAGATTTTACTTATGTTTCATTTTATGTAATTCTCATGCAAATTTGAAGTGGTTTACTTCCCTTGAAGTTTATATACGTAGTTCATGTAGACGGCGCCATGGAACCAACCGACGTGTTCTCTATACAGCCCGCCTTCCGCAAAGAGCAGTATTCAATGAACTGTGGAGGAAGCCCGACCAACAGGCATTACATGCATTGAGCGAAAACAATAGTGGTATGTAATATACAAACCATATGAGTTAAGTCATTACTTGTAACTTCTTATGACATCATCTACCTATGTGCTTCTTGTACCTTGGCATTGAGAATGGCTAGCCTCTAGCCGAAATCTAGATCTGCATAATAAAATTCAAAAGTACGACTGATCGCTGCAGTCCATAATTTACAATTCAATATAACAGTCGCTGAGTGCAACAGCTTTCTGAATGGAAGGTAACCTTATGAATAATTAAAATGTTCACAATAAAATCACGCTGCAAATATTGAAGTTTATAATTATCCCAGTGGTTCTGTCTTTCCTCTACTTACAACTTCACCACTGACGGAGCAAAACCTAATCAGGAAAAAAAAAGTCGCTAATTGAAACAATACAAATCCGCGATTATGTTCTTCTGGTATCAATAACATTAATAATAAACTTCTCTCATTCTCTCACGTCGCTTAGCAGCACAGATGAGATCGCCGCCCTCTTACTAGACGCAGTGCACACACGCCGCCCGCCCGCACGCCTCCGTCCGCAGCCCCACTGCCCATTTGACCGACAGAGGCACAGCATGGGCAAAGAGCCACCGCCGACAACCAGACTGCACGCCGGAGCGCCAACCAACCGACCAAAACCAGCCCTCTCCCCACAGCGTCTTGCGCTTAAATAGCCGAAAAGCAACAAAAGAGGAAAACTGCGGCCGTGCTATACAGAGTCGATCGCAGAGATCTTAAATGAATAAAGAGAAGCGACTGGCGCCAACGGCGTCAAGTAACAATTGTAATAGCTCGACTCTGTTTCTTGTTGCATTGTTTGTACTGAGTCGTCGTTAGCTTGGAGAAGTGCAAGTAAATATTCTGTTTGATGCGTTATCTTGTTCGTTACTCACGTCTGCTTGTCTGCTTGTCTGCTCCTGTCCAGCTTTTCTATGACGACAGTTGCCTCACCACTCTGTAGCCAATCTCTCCTTGCCATCGTGTATGAAGTCGTACACAACACTGAGAACATGGTGTGCGGAGCTAATGGCTGTGACATCTTGTTTAATTTGCTTTTATGAAGGGAGGCCGAATGCACGCCAGTATGTGGCAAGAGTGGTATCCCCTCTCGTCATACCAATTACAATCAGAGTGAATAATACAAGACGCCACACTACACTTCAGACTAAAAACAATTTGAGGCATGTGCGGATCGTTCCCGACCTATTCTCTGATTTGTCTCCCACAGAGCATGTCTGCTATGCCATTTGGAGGCACATACTTACACACCAGCCTCGGACCAGCAAACTTCATGATCTACAGCATTCGACAATGTATAATTGTTCCAGATGTTCGAAATCCTGAGAAAAAAAGCGGTTAGACATAGGGAAAGAAAGGGTAATATATAAAATATACAAGAGCCAAGAGGAAATAATTAGTCTCGACGACCAAAAATGAAGAGCTCGGTTTAAGAAAGGTATAAGACAGGCATGTAGTCTTTCGCTCCTACTGTTCAGTCTGTCCATCGGAGAAGCAATGATAGAGTTAAGGAGTGGAATTAAAATTCAAGGTGAAACGATGTCAGTGATACGATTCGCTGATGACATTGCTACACCAAATGAAAGTGAAGGAGAATTACATGATCCACTGAATTTAATGAACAGTCTAATGACCACAGACTACGGATTGAGAGTAAATCGAAGGAAGTCGAAGGTAATGAGAAGTGGCACAAATGAGAGCAGCGAGAAACTTAACGTCAGGATTGATGGTCACGAAATAGATGAAGTTAAGGAAGTCTACTACCTAGGCAGCTAAATAACCAGTGACGGATGGAGCAAAGAGGACTTAAAAAGTGACTAGCTTTGGCAGAGATAGCATTCCTGGCCAAGAGAAGTATACTAGTATCAAACATAGGTCATAATTTGAGGAAAACATTTCTGAGAATTTACGTTTGGAGCACAGCATTGTATGGTAGTGAAACATGGATTGTGAGAAAACCGAAACAGATAAGAATTGAAGAATTTGAGATGCGGTGATACAGACGCATGTTAAGTATTAGTTAAACTGGTAAGGTAAGGAATGATGAGATTCTGCGTAGAATCGGAGAGGAAAGGAATGTGTAGAAAACACTGAAAATAACAAGGGACAGGATGATAGGACATCTCTTAAGACATCATGGAATGACTACCATGGTACTAGCGGGAACTGTAGAGCGCAAAAACTGTAGAGGAAACACAATTACCTCTTTACTCACACGAAGTATTGAGTGCTATTGACAAGAAATTTCAAATTGAATCCGTATTTCTACATTTACAAAAGGCTTTCGACACGGTACCACACAAGCGGCTTGTAGTCAAATTGCGTGCTCATGGAATATCGTCTCAGTTATGTGACTGGATTCATGATTTCCTGTCAGAGAGGTCACAGTTCGTAGTAATTGACGGAAAGTTATCGAGTAAAACAAAAGTGATTTCTGGCGTCCACAAGGTAGTGTTATAGCCCCTCTGGTGTTTCTTATCTATATAAACGATTTAGAATACAATCTGAGCAGCCATCTTTGGTTGATTGCAGATGGTGCTGTCGTTTATCGTCTACTAAAATCATCAGAAGATCAAAACCAACTGCAAAACGATTCACAAAAGATATCTAAAGGGTGCGAAAATTGTAAATTGACTCTAAGTGATGAAAAGTGTGAGGTCATCCACATGGGTGCTAAAAGGAATCCATTAAAAATGGGTTACACTATAAATCAAACTAATCTAAAGGCCATAAATTAAACTAAATACCTAGGAATTATAATTACGAACAATTAAAGAACACATAGAATATGTTGTGGGGAAAGCAAACCAAAAGCTATTTTTTTCCAGAACACTTATAAAATGTAACAGATCTACTAAAGGGACTGCCTACGCGTGTTCGTTCCCTTTGGCGTACTGCTCCACCATCTGGGATCCATACCATATTGTATTAAAGAAGTACATCGAGAATGTTCAAAGAAGAGCAGCACGTTTTGGATTATCGCGAAATAGGGGAGAGAGTGTCACGGGCGCAACTTTCTTACTAAATTTCAATCTCCAGCCTTCTCCGAATACAAACATATTTTATTGACGTCGACCTGCAAGAGAAGAAACAGTTGTAAGTAGGCTGTTTATGTTTTCTTTATGTAAGTAGGCTGTTTATGTGATCACAATAAAATAGGGGAAATCAGAGTTTGAACGGAAAAAAATAGGTGTTCGCCTTTTCCGCGCACTGTTCGACAGTGGAATAATAGAGAATTATTGAAAAGGTGGTTCGATGAACCTCTACCAGGCACTTAACTGTGATTTGCATAGTATCCATCTGGATGCACACCGCTTCCTGGGCGTTATCACTTTTCGTAACCGGTATCGCTACTTGTCATTCAAGTAGCTCCTTCACTAGGGCCGTATGCAATGCAAAACGCTTGCCAACAGCACTCAATAGACACAGACGGAGACCCAATCAAATGCTAGGCAAACTCGGCAGCGTTTATCTTCGGTGATCTGATGGGAACGGTTGTTACTACTGCGGGAAGGCAGGTGACTTTATAATTGTATAACCTTTATAAAATTACGTTTTATGTAATACATACATACCTTCAGGCAGCAAAGAAAAAAATCTTACTTCTTCGTCATGTTCATCAGCTGTATAACACATACTTTTCACAAGGCAAGGTTTTTTATTCTCTGTATTTAGTAGCTCTTTTTTGTGTTTCATATAGTTGGTTTAACGTACTGCTTTTTTGATAACTTTTAATCATTATTTTATTGTACTGTAAGAGAGTTGACATAAAACTTCTTGTTTTAGCTGTTTGTGTTGTTTATGATGAAGAAGGAGTGTCTATCCCGGCAAACTGATCTCCAGGAAGGGTGACATAAAGTGGCCCACACACAGTCTAGATTTGAACCCAATGGATTTCTTTCTTACGGAGATATGTCAGATCTAAAGTGTATGTCAGTAAACCGACTTCTCTGGAGCAATTCAAAGTAAATATTTGCAGTGAAGTGTCTACATGCTGAGCCGTCATGCAAAATTCTGTTCATCGTTCAAATGAGTGCCGTAGGCGTGCTGAATTGCTTTTAAATGATATTATTTTACGAAGTAAATTTCAATAATAAACGAAAATTTTGTCGATCAACCTCTATTTTATTTTGACACAGTGTTTCTTTCAAGACACTCTGTACTTGTGCACACTTGATATTTTTTTTGGGAAATGTATCTGAAATCCATATAGCGCACGATGAGATAAAAAAGGAATGGTTAAGGAGTAAAGATGAACGGTTCCGAAAGGAAACGATCACCAATGAACTAATCCTCAAAGATGAACGGGTTTGCCCGTATCAGGCACTGTGTCACGACGAATCGAAGAGAACAGATTACTGGCAGCTGGGTCTAGATCTTTAGTTGCCTTGTCTCTATACCGCAAACAACAGGGCCATGCATGGCATAATCTTCAGTTCATTAGGCCATTTAGTGGCTTCTGTGGTGTTCAGCCATTGAATGTCGCTTCTGTAGGGGGCGAGATTGTAGCCAATGTACCTGTAGAATGTCTGGTGAAAGGTCACAGGAAGCAACGATTGCCAAATTAATAACCCTCCAAGTCCTGGAGAAATGGTGAAGGGAGTTAATGGCTACAACTTGTTTGATTTGATTTTATGAAGGGACGCCGAATGTTCGCCACTATGTAGCCATAACGGTAAATCCCATTGTCATACGGTTTACAAGTAGCTTATTCGAGTGGGATAATGCAAGAACCCATGCTACACTTCAGACCAAAAATAAAGTTTCAGGAATGTGTGCGTCTTTCCCTGCCTTGCCTTCTGACTTGACTCCTACATCGCAACCCATTCAGAGGGGAATACCTGCATACCAGCATCGAGCCAGTAATCTTCATGAACTGTAGAAGTGGGTCTTTCACGGACGAATGAGTCTAAAGAAACAGTTAACTAACGTGACGGACAGACCGATGAATGACTTTCCAGGTATGGTTGTTCACCGTTCTCTTTGGTCGTGGCCAGTCTCGTTCCCTGAACAGTCATGGCTGGTCTCGTTCCGCAATGGTCGGAATGATCGCGGCCATTCTCGTTACTGCATTGGTCAGAACGATCACGGCGGGTCTCGAATCTGCAATGGTTGGAACTATCGTGGCCGGTCTCGTTCCTGGAACGGTCTCGATCTTTTTCAGGCTGCCACTCATTCCACGTTCCATTTCAAGTTGTATAAACATTACGTTGTATGTAATATATACTTTTGTTTCAAACATATTTTCCGTGCAAGCAAGGTATTCCTCAGAATGACACGTGGAGGCTGCTTACTTCTCTTCCACGACTAATACAAGAGCTTCTATTCGTACCTGGGGATTTCGTGCCTCTTATTAATGATGTGTGTGAAATCTTATGGGACTTAACTGCTAAGGTCATCAGTCCCAAAGCTTACACACTACTTAACCTAAAGTATCCTGACGACAAACACACGCACCTTTGCCCGAGGGAGGACTCGAACCTCCGCTGGGACCAGCCACACAGTCCATGACTGCAGCGCCTAGACCGCTCGGCTAATCCCGAGCGGCATACTAATGATGACGGACATCATTCCTGAGTGGGAATGAATTATGTAACCCCTTTATGCGATAAACGTCTCCACAACGAATGACAAATCTCATACTGGTGCTTTATGGTGTGACACAATTCATTTTCGTCATTCTAATCACATACTACCATTTACAGATAGCTTACTAATAAGCAATGAATATACAGATTCTCATAAAATTATCACACGACCGTCATCGACAAAAACACAACGACTATGTTCTTTTTCTACATTTTAGAGTATAAGGCAGTAGCTCATATTCATTTTATTATTGTAGTAACACAGTGGAAATGCGCAAGCCAGATACGTATTACGCAATTCAAACACGCAATTCGTCACAAAATAGGTAACGTGTCGTAAATTACCTCGAGAACACTCACAAAGAGAAGATACACGGCCATCTCCACGACAGAAAGGAACACTAAGCAGCTCTACAGAACTTCCCTGACTCCTGTTCGTCTTTCAAACCTTGATGCTCGTAAGCAGCTTCCGGTGATTACATTAAACGAACTTGTTTCGACATTTTGCTACTTGGGTGTTAATTAAACATTTCATTACGGCATTCTGACGCCTCAGTCGTTTATAAACAAAGCAACGGGAGCACTATTCCGATATTAGCAAGTAAACGGCAGAGAGCGAGCTTGAGTTCACTATTTACGATAATTTTTTTCTGAACACTAAATTTAGTTATATTTAATTATTGCGTTTGGACGATACGAAGTTTGGGCGCTTTATTCATTAGGAGCCGCTTTTTAGCGGAGCTAACGAGCTTGTCTTAAATTAAAGCTCCTTTTTATAATATAAAAGGGAGTTTTAATTGAAGAGAGCATTATAATCATTCACGGTTGAATTGCTGAGTTAAAAGAAAAACATACAAAACTACCCAAGCCAATTAACAGGGAATAACCACTTGTTTTCATGAACCAAAAAAATCTAAATCTCACGATAAATAGTATCGTTAGATAACACGTTCGTTGAAAATGGTTTACACAAGATATCTGCGTGATGCGAAAAGTAAAAGGTATGATGCCTTCATCATGAGTACTAAAAACTCATTTAAATTTCGGTTACAAGGTAAATCATGCTAATTGCAAGGTTTTCGATTACCTAAATACCTATTCATTGCAATGGCGAATAACCTGAACTCGAACCGTCGAATAGTGACTGTTATGACGAAGGTGAACCGAAGTGTCACATTTGTTGGTAGACTGTTTAAAAGTCACAATATATCTAGTAAAGAGGTTGCCTACAGAATGGATGTCCGACCAATTCTCGGGTTTTGCTGTGCAATATAGTATCCTCCTCAATTGGCGGATGACATAGATAATGTTCAAAAGAACGGCAGTTCGTTGTGTATTTTCACGAAATCAGGAAGAGAGTGTCAAGCATAAGATACGCGGATTAAGTTGCCAATCATTAAAACAAAGGCGTGTCTTGTTGAACGAGTTCTTTTCAAGAAATTTCAATAACTGATTTCCTCCTCCATATCCGAAAATGTTTTGTTGATTCCCACCTATATAGGGAGAAACAACCATCATATTCTCTGTATGTAAAAGGAAATATCCTGAGTAATTCACTGGCTCATCAACGCTGAACCCAAACTGCTAAGGATAGAAACTTCTAATTTGGGAGAGTGTTGTTCTTATTCTACATGACAGTTTTTCAAAATATGTCGCTATTAACGCAATTTCAAGGTTACAAGTACGAAAACTCGTATTTAGTTTCTCAGTCAGACATAAACAAAGAATACGTGTTTCAATCTTTTCGAAATTGAAGTTCCAAAGGGGTGAAATAGAGGGTGAAATATTTGTCAAAAATCGTTATTAAAAACTTATAACATATCTGCTTCGTTTCAAATTTAATCATTAAAAACGTTTACCATTGTTATAGATGAGAGCGGGAATATTATAAGGAAAGACGATATGATCTGATAAAGAAAACGAATAAAAGTTTTACTTCAAAATCGGCGTATCTGGTTTTCGTGAGTTAGTCATCAATAGGGTGTGCTAGAGCGTGTACCGGTAAAAAATGTTTGAATCACCAATGCTCCCGTGCATTAAAATACGTACAACAAATTGTAGTCGGGCTTCGAGCACCATGAAAAGATAATGAAGGCAGTTGCTGTGACTGATCGTGGAAATTTTAAGATAGGTTGCGACAATGGTAGCCGATCAGCTGCATTACCTTGTCAAGACATCTAAGTCGCCTCATCTAAATGCTGAAACAGATAAACACAAGTTAGGGCAAGGTAGACGCAGTAATTCACTTTAAATGAGAACATTTCAGAGTTTAAATGATATATTAACATAAAATATGCCGACCTCCTGGAAAACCGTCCGTCTACATCGGAAGTTAAGACAGAAGAGAGTCAGGGAGACAAGATCTCTCGCTAAAGAAACTAGTATCACTTGTTACGGTACATGGACAATTTTTACTTTTTGGACCGTCTGATTACAACTGTATCAAACACGATTTTCGTGTCATACGCGTTTCGCCTTTATTCTCTGCAAAGCGACTTCAGTGGTCTGGAATATGTACATGTTTTACTATTTAGTTAACATTTTGGGGCAACGTACCAATAGGTCATAAACATTTCTGGTGGGTGGTTTTTGCTATGATGTAGTGATATTTTAAATTCTACTTACAGGTTGCGTGGACGATTTTCTACATATTATGTTTCTTTCCATTTTTAGTGCCACTCCTCTTTTATTGCCACTTGGTTTTTTTTCCCCACTTGACAGCGTTAGGGACTGAAAACTCGTTTCGATGCAATGTTTAGGTTTGTGTTGTCGACTGTCGGATGTTATTGCCGAAGATCGAATGTTATTACCAACTTTCTGGTGTAATTTTTGAAGTGTCTGTGATCTGTTTGTGTATGCGCCCGCGCGCACGTGTTTGCGAAATAATATTTATTTTGGTGAGCTATTTTTTTTATGGCTGCTTGTGAGAGAGGGACGATTTGTATCTTAATATTTCTTTTATTGAGTGTTGTAGGGAACCTGTACTAATGTGTGTTTGCTCATTATCACATGTTTGTTTTCAGCGATAGCTTTCTGAATGTGGAAGTTTTATTGCATTTGTATAAGGTATTTGTGGTGGTTTGTTATTCTCATTATTTTCATTTCTTGTTCCATGTTTTAAGATAGTGGTTATGGTGTTTTAAATGTTCTGCAAATGTGGAATGGTTTATTTCGTACTTCCAACACCTGATATGTTCTTAGTACTGTGTTTTAAAATTCCTGCATGTCATGCCTATGTATACTGCATCACAACTTTGACATTCATATTTATATATTCCTGATCCCTTGAATATATCCCTTTAGGTAGTTGGTTGACTCAAGTGTGATTGGAGGGTATGCCCAGTCTTATACGCTATTTGGAAGCCCTGTCTCTTTTGTATGTTTGCAACTCTGTGTGTTAATGTATGTGTGTAAGTCATAGTGCACCATCCGCTTCATTTCTGTGTGATGTTGCCATTGCATGTGTTTGTTAAGTCTGTTTGTAAGTTTGCAGCTTGTAAGTTATCTTGTATTCTGGAAGTGTTGTATTTGTTTTGTAATTGGGTTTTTTTTATTTTTTGATTGTGCCTGTGTACTACATGTGTGTCGTACACACTGTTTCTAGCTATTTGAATGATTGTACTAGTTTCTTTTTCATACTTTGTCTTATTGAGTGGTATCCTGTTTAATCTCTGTAACATATAGTTTAGTTCTGCAAGCTTCTGGTTGAGTGGGTGATTAGATGTGAAATGTATTACCGTTTCCTGTGGCTGTTGGTTTTCTAAACGTATGTTTGCCATTTTCTTTCTTTATTGTCATGCCAAGAAAATTTATTTGATTTTCTTTTTCTTTTTCAAGTGTGAATTTTATGTTCTGGTGTGCTTTGTTGATTTCCGAGTGGAGTTCATCTATTTTTTTCATTTGGCTCATCTATAAGACAAATAATGTCATCCAAACACCTGTACCAATGTATGATTTTAAAACTTTCATTAGTACTGTGGAAAAAAGCCCCACGTGACTAGTATAAGACGAGAAATGGCACCAAAAATCGAACAGAAAGATAATATGTAGAAAATCGTGATCACAACCTATAAGTAGAATTTAAAATATTACTGCACCATAGCAAAAACCAACCACCATAACTGTTTATAATCTATAGGTACATTGCCCCAAAATGTTAACTAAACAGTAAAATATGTACATATTCCCGGACACTGAAGATGCCTTGCAGAGAATAAAGGCGAAACACTTATGACACGAAAATTGTGTTTCATTCAGTTGTAGTTAGAAGGTCCAAAAAGTAAAAATTATCAATATACTGTAATATTATACGCAACTGAGGAAGACAGGACTACAAAAGTTGTTCAGCAGACATTAGTTCTCATTTGAATAGTCACATATAACGTTTACGTAATTTTCTAACCACGTGACGTCGTCCCACCTGTGGAGCGGTCGGTTATCCAATTAATTTAGAAAAAGGAGTATCACAAACTTGGTATTTGACTTCTTGGTTGAAAATGAAAAAAATATGTTTCACTGTTTTTGGAAATGAAAAGCCTTTTAAAGATAACTCTATGAAAATTTGTATTTGCCTTCTCAGTTCCAAATTGAAAAGAACGTGGTTCAGTTCGTTTAAAAATTAGTCCATAAGAGGGTGAGTTAGGGAATGGGGGCTTTTATTAAAATATTTCTTTATGAAAGCTTATTTGGACCTAAATCTGTGAAAATTTGTATTTGGCTCCTGGGTTCGAAATAACAAGTACTTCAGTGTTTTCGGTAATTCAACCACTAAGAGGGTGAAATGGCAAATGAAAATTTTTAGAAAAATATTTCGTTATATTTAAACAGTTTTGGAGCTTAGTTTGTGGAAATTGGTACTTTATTTCCCGGTTAGAGACAAATGTGTTAGGGTATGAAATTTTCTGTGGAAATACCATCACAGAACTCAAAATGCAGGATTAACAAAAACCTCCGACTCCAACCACCAGAATCGCTTTTTGGTCAGAAGTACATCCGGAAAAAAATATGCTTCTATGACCTTAATTAGCGTGAAAAGACTAGTTGATGCAATTTGTGAACTAAATCAAAGAAAGCTATTTAATAGTCACCATGACAAATCGGTTGTGAGAATTACATAGAAAAAGAAATGGATATTTAACACATTAATTTTTCATTAGTACTAATATATAGTTACACAACTATTTTTGTTGTAATTAGTATACAAACTAATCATTATTAGATACCACTTTTAATTGCAATTCCCTGAACAGGAATACCCGTCTGCGATGAACTGGTACACAATTTCTAGATTGTTGATTTGTACGTGAACAAAGTGCCTAAGAATATATACATTCAATTAATTTCTTTTACGTTCAAGTCTTATAAAAAGAATTGCTTTATAAAATTTTAATACTCTGTTTGCGTATACTAGATAAAGTGTTTGCACGCTGTGTAGATTTATAATTTATCAATGGGTGTAACAACATATAAATTCGATTAAAGAAAATCAAAAGAAGAAAAGATGTGTGCAGACCGTATATTCTACGCTAGCGAAGTGGCAGGCGCTAAGCTACTGTCAAAATAACGAGATATCAGGGCTCGCACGGAAAGATTTAGGTCTTCGTTTTTCTCACGAGCTCTTCGAACGGTCGAGAAACAGTCTGAAAGTGCCTCTATGAATTTTCAGCTAACATTGCAGAGTAATCATGTAAGTGTAGATGCAGACGTAGACACGACCCGACAATAATTAAATAAAAAACTCCGTATTTTCCTCCAGGGCATCAAACTATACAATGAACTGTCCAATGAAATTAAAGAGATAATTAAAATCAATATGTTTGAATAGTTTTTTTAAAACTTACCTCGTAAATAATTACTACACAATTTTGGATTTCTTAAATAGCTCAGATTTGATACAAGTTTAAAAACTTCATCTCTGTCAATCCAAAATATGTTTTTAGAGTGTATCAAATATTACTGAAAAATTATGTGCCCAACAGCATTGACAGAAAATGATAACCACCCTGTTCACGCAGGAAAATGTGAATCCACGATTCATCATGGTCGTGACGCCAATTGTAAGGAAGTGTGTGTAGTGTCCACAATCAGTTTATTGCGGCCAGTGACACGTAGTGAGGTACGAATGAATAGTGTACCATTATTATAATATTAACTAGACATACTAGACGTATAATAAAATTTATGCCTGCACTTTTGTATTTTAACATTTAATGTGTTATATTGTTTGTAATATCTATATAGAATAGTCTGTGGAGGAATAAACTAGTTATATAAGGTCCAGGATACAGAACTACAATTTTTTAGAGTTTCAGGCTAACGCTTCTCTCTTGAGCATTTTACCGGTAGCAGACTTTTTGTAGGAATACTGGATTTCGAAAAATCCATTGGTATGGGTTGAACTTTGCCTTTCAGGGGCTTTGCTTTTCTCACTGAGCTATGCTACGCACGACTCTCGACCTGCCCTTACAGCTTCAATTCTGCTGTTGCCTCTCTCCTATTTTAAAAATTTCGCAGAAGCTCTCCGTACATTGCCTGAATAATACTCATGGAAGAAGGGATAACTTTGAGAAAAGGCTTTGCACATCCTGAAGGTTGTTTCCAGACTAATTATTAGATTGTGCGCTAAGGTGTGCACTGTTTTGAAACTTGCTGAGCGGTGATGGAATAGAACTTTGCCTGTACGGGAATATTACAGTTTACATCTGCCAGGTGTTTCAAAAAAGGTGCAATACGAGCTGCAGAGAGAAAGATTCATTCTAGGAACGATCCCTACGCTATTTCTCTGCGATATATTTTCCACCCGGAGTAGTTGCTCAGAGAGGTATGCATGGCAACTTTCTTGAAGTCTAAAGAGTCGCAGATACAGTCAGCAGTGAAGTTGTGAGGAATGATAGTAAGTCGAGCTTCGATACTGCAGTCGGTAAGAGTTATCGCCGCGAAACTCGAAGTTACGCGTTCGAATGACGTTTTCATTAATAGGCTAATTCCCACGCATACGTTTGATTCACAGCTGAGGCTTTATGCATCATGGTTTTCTGTACAGTCGTAAACTGTAGCAGCCCTTGTAACGGAAATTTAAGTGGGTTTTTAGTACTCATGATGAAGGCATCATACCTTTCACTTTTCGCATCACGCAGATATCTTGTGTAAACCATTTTTTTTTCTTTAAAGAATCGATCTGTCGTGTATACATGAGCTTTAGGCATCTGATTAGTTTACCAATTATTTAATCTGTTTAATATTTGACCTTATTAATATAAAACACTTAGGGATGAAGTCGCAATACCCTATGTTGCTTTCATTAGTTTAGGATTATTCTCATGTATATAGAGTGATAAAAAAATATAAAGTTTAAAATTATGCTTCAAGTCTGCCGAAAGCTTTTTATTGCCCCAATTACCAAACTGTGGATGAATATATTTTGCGTAATCTGCGTTGCTTTTTTAATAAAAGCTCCTTTTCACGCTTCTCAATGTTTATGACACCGTATCTTCTGGACTATTTGTCGTACAATGATGTGATTTTGCATTTACTTTCAGTAGTGTATGTGGGTATTGTCTGCAAAATGTGTTGAGAATAGAGCTAGTATTAAAGAAGTAATAAATTAAAATGTCACACCTGATACTGAAGTTTTACTGCACGAACAGCGAAAATGCAGTGAATCATACACTTCTTTAACGCCAACGGCCTTGCCGCAGTGGTATCACCGGTTCCCGTCAGATCACGGAAGTTAAGCGCCGTCGGGCTGGGCTAGCACTTGGATGGGTGACCACCCGGTCTGCCGAGCGCTGTTGGCAAGCGGGGTGCACTCAGCCCCTGTGAGGCAAACTGAGGAGCTACTTGATTGAGAAGTAGCGGCTCCGGTCTCGGAAACTGACCTACGGCCGGGAGAGCAGTGTGCTGACCACATGCCCCTCCGTATCCGCATCCAGTGACGTCTGTGGGGTGAGGATGACACGGCGGCCAGTCGGTACCTTTGGGCCTTCATGGCCTGTGTGGGAGGAATACACTTCTTATATCATCATAATTTGAAAATACACCGACGGAGAAAATCGTAACACCAAAAAACAATTAGTGTAATCAAACATATTTATGTGATTAATTTGCAAGATCACAGGTTAATGTAAGCACCAGATCAGCCACTGCAAACGTGAACTGCTGGTACATTACTAAGCAGTGTAACCGGCAGAATGTTGAGTGAAAGTACGTAGAAGTGCATGCGTTGTGTTGTACACGTGCCGAATGTCAGTCTGTGCAATGGAGGCACTTGCCTGTTGCACTTGGTCAATACAGGGACGGTGAATGTCGTTTGTGAACAATGCTGGCGTTGTCGACCCACGATGAAGCATATGTGCTCGTTTGGAGACAGATCTGGTGATCGAGCAGGCCAAGGCAACATGTCGCCATTCTGCGGAGGGTGTCGGGTTATAAGAGCAGTATGTGGACGGATGTTATCGTGTTGGAAACATCCCATGGAAATCTGTTCGTGAATGGCAGCACAGCAGCGTGAATCACCAGACTGACCTACAAATTTGCAGTCAGGGCTCTTGGAATAGCTACGAGAAGCTCTTGTTGTCATATGAAATCGCACACCAGACCATAACTCCAGGTGTAGATCCAGTGTGTCTAACACACAGACTGGTTGGTTGCAGGCTGTCAGCTGGCCCACTCCTAACCAACACTCGGCCATCACTAGCACCGAGGGAGGCAGAACCAGTTTTCATCACTAAAAACAACAAACTTCCACCCTACCCTCCAACGAGCTCTCGCTTGACGCCACTGAAGTCGTCCATGATCAGGGGTCAGTGGCACGCCTGCTGCAGGGCGTCCGGCTCGGAACTGTCCTTGAAGTACCCGGTTCGTAACAGTTCGATGTGTCACTGTGATGCCAACTGGTGCTCAAATTGCTCCTGCAAATGCGGTACGATGCGATAGATCTAATCGCCGAACACGGTTGTGTTCCCTCCTGGTAGCGCCACGTCTGCACTCCGGTCTTCTA
This sequence comes from Schistocerca cancellata, assembly GCF_023864275.1. Taxonomy (NCBI): domain Eukaryota; kingdom Metazoa; phylum Arthropoda; class Insecta; order Orthoptera; family Acrididae; genus Schistocerca; species Schistocerca cancellata. The sequence continues at coordinate 655,140,223 of NC_064628.1, forward strand.
GCGACCGTACATTCTCATGACCACCGCTGCCAGCAATCACATACAGTGGCTAAATTTCTGCTAGGTCTTTCCACAATATCGCAGAACGAACATCCAGCGTCTCTTAGTCGTACAGCACGACCTCGTTCAAACTCCGTAAGATGTTGATAATGGCGTCTTTGTCGCCTTAAAGGTATTCTTGACTAACATTAGCTCACCACGCCCTATCTCAAAAGCAAAAAAAAAACGCTCACCACCATTACAGAACACCAGATTTGTATCCTCGCAGGGGCGCTACTAGGGCCACTCTTATACGACGGGCGCGAAATTTAAATAGACGTCTTTCAGATGTAGAGACACGCCTACCAACATTCGTTTGTTTTGCACAACCCTTTCCTAGGGTTGCGATTCTTTTTCCGTCAGTGTACGTGTAAAGCTTCTTGCAAGTCGCTAAGTACTCTCAGTCTCAAATACAATTTGTCCTTTGTCAAAGCAGCTTGTCACTAGACGTCCCCACGTGTTGCTCATATTATTGCCGTAATAATTCCTTCTTTTTCTCTCATAGCGCATCACATAGCCACAACGCCACCATTCAGCATTCATTATCGTTGGCTTTTGCCCAGTATATACAGGGTGAGTCACCTAACGTTACCGCTGGATATATTTCGTAAACCACATCAAATACTGACGAATCGATTCCACAGACCGAACGTGAGGAGAGGGGCTAGTGTAATTGGTTAATACAAACCATAAAAAATGCACGGAAGTATGTTTTTTAACACAAACCTACATTTTTAAAAATGGAACCCCGTTAGTTTTGTTAGCACATCTGAACATATAAACAAATACGTAATCAGTGCCGTTTGGTGTATTGTAAAATGTTAATTGCATCCGGAGATATTGTAACCTAAAGTTGACGCTTGAGTACCAATCCTCCGCTGTTCGATTGTATGTATCGGAGAGCACCGAATTACGTAGGGATCCAAAGGGAACGGTGATGGACCTTAGGTACAGAAGAGACTGGAACAGCACATTACGTCCACATGCTAACACCTTTTTATTGGTCTTTTTCACTGACGCACATGTACATTACCATGAGGGGTGAGGTACACGTACACACGTGGTTTCCGTTTTCAATTACGGAGTGGAATAGAGTGTGTCCCGACATGTCAGGCCAATAGATGTTCAATGTGGTGGCCATCATTTGGTGCACACAATTGCAATCTCTGGCGTAATGAATGTCGTACACGCCGCAGTACATCTGGTGTAATGTCGCTGCAGGCTGCCACAATACGTTGTTTCATATCCTCTGGGATTGTAGGCACACCACGGTACACATTCTCCTTTAACGTACCCCACAGAAAGAAGTCCAGAGGTGTAAGATCAGGAGAACGGGCTGGCCAATTTATGCGTCCTCCACGTCCTATGAAACGCCCGTCGAACGTGTACCTCACCCCTCATGGTAATGTACATGTGCGTCAGTGAAAAAGACCAATAAAAAGGTTTTAGCATGTGGACGTAATGTGCTGTTCCAGTCTCTTCTGTACCTTAGGTACATCACCGTTCCCTTTGGATCCCAATGTAATTCGGTGCTCTCCGATACACACGATCGAACAGCGGAGGAGTGGTACTCAAGCGTCAACTTTAGGTTACAATATCTCCGGATGTAATTAACATTTTACAATGCAACAAACGGCACTGATTACGTATTTGTTTATATGTTCAGATGTGCTAACAAAACTAACGGGGTTCCATTTTTAAAAATGTAGGTTTGTGTTAAAAAACATACTTCCGTGCATTTTTTTATGGTTTGTATTAACCAATTACACTAGCCCGTCTCCTCACGTTCGGTCTGTGGAATCGATTCGTCAGTATTTGATGTGGTTTACGAAATATATCCAGCGGTAATGTTAGGTGACTCACCCTGTATATATCTGTACATTGGTACCCATGTTTGACATTTAGTCCGTCGTCAGTTATCAAGAAGGTTACATGTGTGTGCTTAAGAGTGGCGATTATTGATTTGTTTTGAAAACGGATCAGAGAATTTGCATTTAATTTTACTATAACAATGGAACTAAATGTAACCAAGTTTTAGAAGTGCTGAATATTGCTTTTCGTGAGTCTGTTATGAGTAAAGTAAATATTTACGACTATTATAAGAGTTTCTAAGATGGCCTGGAGAAGTTCAAGATGAAACCGATGAAAATGCGGAAAGACTGAAAGATATGATTATGAACGATCACCGAGGATCATGTCGGCTCAGTTGGCTCTTTTTTTTGGGTCTAAAATGGTTGACAGCAACTCTTGTGCCAAAGGTGTTGTGAACGTCGAGCATAAACAGTGGCGAATGGAAATTGCTCATGAGTCGCTAAATAAAGTCATCAGCGATGAAGAACTACAGAAACGTGTTATAAGAGGTGACGAAACATCTTTGTACGGGTATGACGTTGATACTAAGGCTAGTTCTACCAGTGGACGTATTACGGGTCGTTAAAACCGAAAAAACCTCAGTAACTGTGATCAAATGTGAAGTTTCGTTTGACTGTTTTGTTCAATTTTAACGACATAGTGCATCATGAGATTTTGACAAAAATCAAACGATCAGCAACGAGTGCCACCTACAAGTTCAGTGCCGTTTGCTGAAACAATGCGAAAAAAATTCCACGGTTTTTGCAACACGAAAATGCACTTTCTCACAATTCATTGCTTATTAGTGAACTTTTTGCTATAAACAACGCAGTAGTGATGCCTCTGCGTCCATTTTCGGAAGTTATGACCCCATGTGACTTTTTTTCCGAAAAATCTTACATGACTCTCTTCACAAGTTTAAATGAGATTAAAAGCGCATAGCTGAAAGAACTAAATGCTATCCGGAAGATCGGGTTCCAGAAGGGTTTCGGGTATTTGAAGAAGCGCTGGCGTAAGTGTATTATTTCTAGATGGGACTATATTGAAGGAGATAACATTAATGTAGGCGAATAAATAAAATTATTTTCAAATAATGGAAATTCCCAGTACCTTTTGAACACGCCTCTTATATACATAATCGGTGGCACTACCATGGAGAGGAGAGTGGGTTGCACGGGTACTTACTTACATACAGGTTGAGTGGAGCGTTCTATGACCAGCCTTAGGGGAGAAATGGGTGTTTTCTGGAAGATCGATGTGTTGGTCTCACAGGTTAGAACATTTAAAGCGACTGCGTATGAGGAACTTCAACTTTTACATACGGACATATTTGTTATTGCGTAATGGTTCCAGGAGTTCGAGAACTTTGACCATTACTCGAACCGTCAACAGATTAGAAATGGCTGGGGGATGTGAAATAGATAGTTATTTTAAGTTGGAAATATGCGACGGTTGGAACTTAAATAGTGGCAACTGTTTATGTACAACTGATACAAAAGAGTTACGTGATTGCACCTGTTATTGTCCTTCAAAGTAGTCACCAGCGTTGTGTAGAACCCATTGCCAGAAATGTCGAAGGCGTAGTATACCGTTAGCAGAGCCTGTTCTGTTGATGGTGCGAATGGAGCGGTCTAAAGTTATGGTGAGTCTCGTGTACGACTGTGATGGTGTTATCATAACGCATTCCGTTCATCCACGGCAGACCGTCAATGCACAGTATTACTGTTCGTTTTTGGAGCATCACCTGCGACCAGCTTTGCGAAAGAAGCGGCGATACTTTCTAAGCAACCCACCCATCAATTTGCACGACAATGCGCGGGCGCATACAGCGCAATCTGTGGCTGATCTGCTCGGTCGATGGGACTGAGAAGTACTGTATATCCATCATACTCCCCGGGCTTAAGTCCTTGTGACTTTGATTTGATTCCGAAGATGAAGGAACCACTTCGTGGCATTCGCTTCAGAACTGTTCCAGAGACTCGACAGTCAGAAGACCACACATCAACAGAACAGGCTCTGCTAACGGTATACTACGCCTTCCACAAAGCTGGCAACGGGTTCTACACAACGCTGGTGCCTAGCTTTGAAGGACAGTAACAGGTGCAAACATGTAACTCTTTTGTATCAGTTGTGAATAAATAGTTGCCTCTATTTAAGTTCCAACCATTGTACAATTGACTACATGGTTTAAAATTAGAATCCACATATTTCTGTTTTAACTATACTGTATTATAAATCGTGGAAGATAGTGGGAATGAAGGTGTTTATGCGAGGATTTCTACTGAAAGACAGCAGGATTCTCGTAGTCTTAACAGTAAAAACCATGCACTAACTTGGTAAAGGAAAAGATCGTTAGATATTATACATCAGGAGGCCTCAATAAATTATCGGCGATGTGACGGAAGTCTAAGGGTGAGAAGTTTATGCAGAGATGCAGAGGTTTTCGCACGAGAGACTGATGTGTTGAGTTGCAGTTCGAAGACTACAGCAACAACATTCAGAAACGGCTAGTTTGGCAGAGTTGAGGAGAAATTTGTAAAGACCAACTTGGAATACCTTGCGTGAAACAGTTAGTGGAAATTGTCAAGTGCTGTGAGCACAATTGGACTGAAACGTTTTGAAGTTACAGTCACATATCGCTATGCGATGTTTGATTATTTTCTAGTTCTTTATTCTTCTTAACTGTGTTGAAGCAGAATGCACAGACTTAGCTCAGAAATAAAATTTCATATTGTCTTGAGGGAGACGAGAAAATCCAGGTGTGCGTTTATGCTCTTTGTGGTGTCACCGCCAGACACCACACTTGCTAGGTGGTAGCCTTTAAATCGGCCGCGGTCCGTTAGTATACGTCGGACCCGCGTGTCGCCACTATCAGTGATTGCAGACCGAGCGCCGCCACACGGCAGGTCTAGAGACACGTCCTAGCACTCGCCCCAGTTGTACAGCCGACTTTGCTAGCGATGGTTCACTGACAAATTACGCTCTCATTTGCCGAGACGATAGTTAGCATAGCCTTCAGCTACGTCATTTGCTACGACCTAGCAAGGCGCCATTATCATTTGCTATTTATCTTGTGATGCATGTACCGTCAGACCGATGTTCACCAATTATGAATTAAAGTTAAGTATTCCAGTAGTCACTTACGTTCTTGCTACTATAAACCTCCTTAAATGTTCCAGACCTCACGCCAGCCTGCGTGAGTTAACGCGTGCCTTTCGGCTACCAATCATAATGGCTTGGCTGTCTTGCCAAGTCACAACACTCTTGGTGGCCACGGCAGGGCTCTCTGTATGGTAAATAGGGACTGCAGTTAGCGGAAGACGGCGAAGCCAGCCAGCCGTGTGCTTTTGTCGGCACAGACAGCGTTCGCCTTTATAGCCTTTGCTAAGCCATCGCGCGACCCTAAGATAATCACCGAGAGTGACATAAGGTATCTGCTATGCCGTCCACGACGAGAGAATCAGGTGTCTTTCATTGCAGACGTCGTCATCCAGTCCAGTAGGTCGGTTCGGTTCCCCTCTGTGCCGAGGCGCGAGAGGCACGACCGATGAGTGGGACGTTGGACGTTGCACTCAGGCAGTCCCAAACTCTCGCATCTTAAGTCACTTTTTTTTTTTTTTAAGGAGATTGAATTTCTGGAGGATACATTCAGCGTGACAGAGGCGCCTGGTCCAGCTTTGAATTTCTGAGTGAGTTGAAGTCCCTCACTTTGCACCTGTGCTATCCATTTTCTCAGCAGCTCACAATTTGTGCAATCTGGCAAGCAACTTTTGTTGCCTCGTGAATTGTATTGTTTCACGGATCTGGAATCCATTTACTTTGCCATCATGTTACACAGAAGAACTTATCGTCTTTCCCAAGCGGTCTTGCAAAGAGTTTTAAGGATTCCTCCAAAGTGTTGGCAGTACAGTCATTACGTATTTGAGCTTCTAGTGTGCCACCCTTTGCACTACATTTTAAGAGAAATAATGATAGTTTCTCTGATAACTGATTAGCAGTGATTTTCATTGTAGTTCGTGTCGAACTCTGAGTCAAACATTGTTATATGGAGATCTGCTTTGTATTTACAAATACCACTGTTCTACAGCTGATCCTGATTAATCGGGCCTTAAAAATAAATTTAGTCAGTCATTTCCTCATTTAATTTATTGTCTCACTGTGACAACGTTTCGTTTGCAAAACAGATGTCCTCATTTCGGAACATTCAGATTTACTGCCAGACATTAAAATTAATTTGTTTGGTTGATTTCTAACGAGCATTTCACTCGCTCGTATAGCATCTCAACGTTGAGTTCGTAAGTGAGGTAGGCATCTACCGAGTACCAGCACGACACAAAGCACTAAACATTTCCATGTTTCCACTCCTTCCAGTAATCTATGAGAGTCAAACGAGTGCACTAAATGATCGCTAATGTATCGACGAATTTTGCTAGAGACTGTGATAGTTTCAACAGTTACAGAGCCGTATCTTCCCTGCAGCTGACATTACGGAATTTTTGCGTTCAGCCAGGGGGAGAGGAGATAGGCCCAACGTAAAATTCTACCTGCAGAGTAGCATACCGCTGACTTATCTGAAATTGGGTGTCAACAACCATTTTATAATAAAAGTTCATGTTCGATGAGAAGTGGTGTTAATGGGACATCGAGGGAAAGCCACAACAAGGATTATCAAAACAATTTAAAAAAAGACGATAGCCATTTGCATCTCATGAAGCACTACAAACATTTCCTTTTACAATGGGAACCCCTCTCCATAAATACATAGTTTTGGCTCTGTGAGGCGTCAAAGCTTCTTGAAGTTGTGTTCGTCGCCCTAAGTCGTTAGGCAACGAATAAGGCACCAGTGTCAAGTGGACGAACGTACAGCCCCGGCAGGACAAATATCATATTGGGCAGACCGGTAAACTGAGACAGAACCCACACCGAGAAAGTAACTTCGTTCTTTTTTAAGATAAAACGGCTTCCCATGTAAGTAATTTACTTATAATCACGTCCGGTTACGCAACATTTTAGCTGCATATCCAGTGCATCTGTACAACATACCAGAAAAAAAAACTATTGTAAGGCTATAAAACGTAACTAAAAGTGAAAGATGTATGAGATGAACATACAAAATCAACTCATGTTCTGATCAGAAAAGAGAATGGGATGACCCAGCAGCATTCATGTTCAGCAATTTTTCGCTACGTACCGGATGTTAATTATAAAATTGCATAAAACAAAACATAAAGCTCCCCTGATAGGAATACTTAGAAACAACAACAGCTAAAAAAAAAAAAAAACTTCCTAATATCGGGTACGTAAAGTACCATTAAATTCCACTCGTTATGAGTACTAAATTCCAGTACCAGTGCCTGATGAGCTAACCGGTCAGAAACCGACCGTAGATGATCATCTGGGGGATTAGGTAACACTAAGCAGCATTGGTCCCTCGTTTACCTAAAGAGGATTGGAGAACGTATCGGTTCATTCTCAAAACAATCGGGTATAAAACTATTTTAAGAATTAACACGAAACTGACATGAAGTGAAACAAGGCTAAATATCGTGTCGTACCTGCACAGCTCAATCGGCAGAATGCAACTCACTGCAAAGCCGGATGGCAAGAGGCTGCCCTTGCCACCACAAGCACGCGCATTGGATGTGTAATAATAGGCGCTGTATCAAGACGGAACTGCGGAAGCGCCATTCAGCGACATGGAGGCAAGTTACACGTGGAGCGTGCGAGGGCATCCGCAGATACCTAGGTATATAGAACGATGACTGGACTGTTGGGAGTCCTCGGAGACCCCTTACAATGTGTTAAAACCGGTGTAAATTCTTAAAATCTATAATCAGTGGCAATGTTGTCCATAGAGAAACAGCACGTTAATGGTTGTATGAATGGTTGAAAGGTGGCTACACTGAGCCACAGCGCCAGAGATCGCGCCAGAGAGTATTGTTCCGCCGCCTCCACTGGCAGTGCTTATTGAGACGTAGCGGCAGGCAGTGCTTGCCGAGAAGTTGTGGTGGACACTGCTTGTCGCTGAAGTTGGAGTGAGATGGGGTAGTAGTGAGTGTTTGTTGCATGTTTTATGCAGCTATTTGATGGGAGAGATAGCAGATGTTATTCTAATGGAGACATTGTAATGATCAGAGTGCATTTCGTCAATATAAATTAAGGTAACAAACTACTTTTATTTTTCTCTCTCATTATTTCAGTGACCTAAATAATGCATCATTACAGGTTCAGTCAACAAAGCATCTGGCTTGTGTTCTTGTATTAGAGTGTAATTTTGGTTTTCTTGCACAATTATAGTATTTTTAATTTTCTTTTATCACGTCAGTATAATTGGTATTTAAAAATTCTTGTCCTGTTGAAGAAGAACCGTGCCAAATGTGCGTTGAGTCATACTACCACATACAGAACAGCTACACTTGTGCTTTGTTGGTTTCGTAGGTTTTATAGTTGCTGGGGACTTAATTAATTAATTGTATTAACTGAAATTTTCATTTCATTCTTTGTTGTTGTTATATGCAGTCAGATTGCGTACTAGTACTAGTCAGGGCCAGCCGTTTACGAGACTTGCGTAATCGGACAGACAGCTACTAAAAAAATATTTTCATTAATATTTAATAAGCCCCCATGCACGTGGCGACCGCTGCTTCGGATCGTCCCTTGGAATTCTTCTGATCGTAAAAATAGTAGACAGTAGTATTGAAGTAGTAATTTGTAGTTTAGTAATTGTAGTCTATTTTGCATGTGTAGATTTGGTAATTGTCATTCTTCTAATGGTATTTTCTTTTTTTAGAATTTGATTTGTTGTCTTGTATACGCGTTTGACGATTTAGTGCAATTATTTCAATTGTTCGTCAATCGTGTTTGAGGGAAACATTTCGAGTGAATGGTATTGTTGGACATAAGGAGGCATTGTGTGTAATTTTCGTACAGTGACGAGTTTTGTATGTTTTGTAAATGATTACGTGATCAATGAAAAAGGCAAAAATGATGAATAGTGAGAAGGACGAAATTGTTAACATGGTGAACTCGCCAACACAGGAGAACAGTGTGATGAATAATGATGCGGAAAACAATGTAATAAGTCGGGAAAATAGTCCGGAACCATTTCAAAATTTTTCTCATTCAGAAAATTCACAGAATATGAGATTAACGATAGAAGATTCTGGAATAGTATCGAACACAGATAGCTTTACAGCTATGACGAAGGAAGCTAGTTTTGCGGGAAATGTTAGGGGCGAAAAGAATTTCGAACCGGCTAATATGGAGCAGTTAATGGGTGTAATATTAAATTTGGGATCTGAATTAAAAACAGAGATAGGGACAATTAAAACACAGATGGGAACAATGGAAACACGGTTTGGATCTGAATTAAAAACAGAGATGGGAACTTTGGAAACACGGTTAGATTCACGAATAGGGACATGTTTCAAAAATATGAAAGAGGAATTAAAGAAAGAAATCAGAGAAGAAGTACAACCGATTTTGAATGCTCACAATAATAGATTAGTTGCAGTAGAGATTAGACAAAGTGAACAGGATAGAGAACAGGAAGAAAGAGATCGCGTAATAGTACAGAAATTTTCAGAGTTAAATTTACAACGTGCAAAGGATAAGGAAGAAATATTTGAGAGAATCGAGGAATCCGTACCAAATGACAGATTAAATAACCTAACACAACAGTATGAACAGTTAACTACTAAATGTGTTAATACCGAAACCCGAGTCGCGACACTTACGGAAGACGTAAATAAACAGAGAGAAAAAAATAGGTGATTTAGCGGAAAGAGTTGAGGAGATATCAGATAAATTGACAAATCTTAGTTTACATGGGGACAAAGATTCAGATGATACAGCACCATTGCCATCTGCAGAAACCGAAGAGTACCAGAACATAAATAAGCATGTTGAAAATCAGGGAAAATTTAATGAACGCGTGAAAAGGGAATTTGAGGCATTAAAAAAGCAAGTCAAACAGATTGAAGGCGAAATCGTAGGAAAAGACGGCACAAGAAATTTAGAATCACAGATACCAGAGGGGCTTGAAGAAAATAATTTGTTTCATTTACGGGATGCAACAAGAGAGCGCCAGGCGCGTGAATTTAACAATAATCGACATTGGGACTGGGACAGACGCGGTAGGTCTTTGTCGCCACGAGGCGAAAACTTTGACTATAAACACTTTTTGACTGTTCGGAAATTTAAGATCTTCCGCAATTCTAAGAATGACATACATCCATGTGCATGGTTAGATCAATTTATGTACGCACTCCCGCCAAATTTTCCACTAAGTCACAAACTGAAATTTATGTGCAGCTATTAATGTCCTCAGGGGATTCACTACTCTAAGTGAATATGTGCCGTAGCGAGCATAGGGCCCCGAGCTGTAGTGGTGCTATTTCCCTTTTAGTTTTCTGTACCGCTGCCTACTCTTTTACTATTCTTTGCATCTGTCAAAACAACTCTTCTACTATCAATCTATCTAGAGAGTAGATAAACAATAACCGGATATGACTGTTTTACCTAAAAGTGATTTCAGAAATTACCGTTTGGACTTACTATAATTTCAGCAGCATTCATTCGTAGTTTAAATGAAATTTTACCTGTTTATCTTCGTGACAATATTACTTCATATGTTGACGACATTCTTATTGCTAAACATTCTTGGAGTGAGCACAACAAAATTTTGGATTCATTGTTACGTATCTTTGCAAGAGTTGGCATTACTGTGAACTTGGAGAAATCTGAATTTGGTCGTTCACAGGTGAAATTTCTCGGTCACATTATTTCTACAGAAGGTATTCTTCCTGATCCAGAAAAACTTGACGCTATTCGTAATTATGCTGTTCCTACCACAAAACGTGATGTTCGTAGTTTCCTTGGTGTCTGTAATTTTCTTAGACGCTTTGTTAAATTGGACGATTTGGTCACACCTCGTTTTTGCGATCTATCTGGAAAATTCTTTTCAAACGAAAATCGGTCGACAACTCTGTTTGGTTAGTTTGTATTCCTGATGAGTGGGTTAATAAGCTGATTTGGTATACGCATTTCAGTTATGCACACTTTGGTCCCAGAAAATGCTTCCATAAATTACGAGAAAATTGCTACTTCAATAATATGAAAAAACGTATTCGATTTGTTCTGGCCAAATGCAAATTATGTCAAAAGGCCAAGCCGCCGACTATTTCTCACAGAGCACCGTTGTTTCCTATCATTCCAGCGAAATTAAAGGACATGGCTGCAGTTGATTTGTTCGGTCCAGTGGTTCGTTCTACTAAAGGTATTGCGTACATTTTCGTAGCAGTGGAGTTGACATCAAAATATGTGTGTTTTACACCGTTACGCAAAGCAACAGCTCGTTCAGTATCTAATGCTTTCATTAACCATTTTCTTAAAGAAGTTGGTCATGTTGATAAGGTTATATCAGATAATGGATCACAGTTTCGTTCTAAAATTTGGTTTCGTACTCTATGGCGTCGTACGATTAAACCAATTTTCATTTCACTTTTTCACCCTCAATCTAACGCTTCAGAGAGATGGATGAAGGAAATCAATAAATTGTGTCGTCTTTATTGTCATCAGAATCACAGAACTTGGGATCAGTATCTTCATATTTTTCAAAACATTCTGAATGAACTTCCTAATGACTCAACTTCTTTACCGCCTATACTGATATTAAAAAACAAAGCACCGACAAATCGCATTTCTGAAATCGTTCCTTTTCCGCCTTCACGGAAACTGCGGCATTCTGCAGTTGTCAACCTGGCTCTACAAAATATTGCATCTGCGGCTGCTAGAAGAGAGAAATCAGCTAAGCGTCCTGGTCGTTTAAAAATCTTGTCAGTTGGTCAAAAAGTGTTAATTAAGTCTCATCGATTGTCTCACAAAGGAAAAGGCTTGTGTCGCAAATTTTTTCTGCTTTATAACGGTCCATATAGAATTCGCAAAATTATTCATGATAACACTGTTGAAGTAGAAACTCTTAAATCTCGACGCTCTAAGGGAATACATCATATATCAAACGTTAAAATTTTTGTGGAATGACATACTTGTGAGAAACTAACAGCTAGATGTAAACATGCGGAGAGTACAAAGGATACCGCGCTGTGTTTTGGCGGCGGCATATACTCAAAGCAACAGTCAAGTCTGCGCGCCGCACAGGGCAGTCGTTGACCGCAAACAATTGCTTTCTACGTCACGCGCCTACAGCTGATCGAGCGCTCGGTGCGAGAGCGCTGACAGTCTTTCTCCGAATAAAATCAGTATAAAGCTATAGTGACTTGATGAATTATGTTATTAACATTCATTATTTTTCAGGATACGGTTCTATAAAATATTTAAGAACTTCAGGTAAATTCTGTGCGTGTCCGACGTTAAGACGACTTGCTATCGAGAAATTTTCAGGAAGAATGTAATTTCCAAGAAGAAACTAATAAACTAAAAAAAGGTAACTGTTAATTGAGTTCATTTTCAGGTAACATATTTCCACTTAGGTATGTACTTTAGACGTAATTTGCTGCTCGCGATTACGTGATTCATACTTTGTGCTAAATTTCATGTTCTATGAATTCACTTGTGAAGCGACGTGCTTGCGTACGTTAACTGATTTTGACAATGATTATTAATGAACTGAGTTGTAACTTGTGTATATTATGCATCGCTTGACTGCACTGCTTTTTCACTGATGTCGTATTTTTTTATTATGTGCATGCTGTGCTTATTTATTTAAATTATAATTGTCACCTGATAAATTGTGCTGACTGTGGTTAGGTATGTAAGTTATACTTTGTGATTTATCTGCTTGCGCCTTCATGTTTACTTATTAAGATTACATATGAACATTTATTTGCTTACGCTGATACAATGCTAATGACCTGTTTAGTACGTAAGATATATGTTTGCTGCTATGCGTATGGATTGCATACTTATACATCTCTGTTTGTTGTCATAACTACTCTTTAATTTGGTATATAGAAATGCTGATATACTGTGTACAAACATAGAGTTTAGGTCACACTATTGTATTAATTATAGATTGTTTGTTTGGCAGAGCCTCGTTGTAAGAATTGTGCTGCATCCACTTGTTGACATTCTGTTCACTACTGGTATATTTACTCGCTATTGCTTGCTTTGCTTACGCTCAGTGCCTTATATTTTTAAGATAAGAAAATGAACTGCTATAAACAACATTAGTACAAGAAACTTCATAGAAGCCCCATGAGCTGGAGGTTTTATGAAAGCTGTATAAATGTATGTCAATAGGAAGGAAGCTAACGACATGACATACCAACACAGTTATTACACTGCATTTTTCGTGAGCAATTGAAATAGGAAGTGACACTTGACACAAGAAATACTCCACATGTTTGCTTCTGTTTGCCATAATTCTTGAAGTGGTGTCCACACTGTGAAAAATTAGGATCATTCACACTCCGTAATCGTACTTAATTACTGAGAGTTATTCTAACTAAGTCTGTTAGAGGTCATGTATGCATTCTTTGTTTATAATTCATAATGAGTAGAAGATTTTGGTCAGATGGATTACACAGAGGTTGTGTGTTGACAGTGTGTTTTCGGATTGTATGGGATGATGAGGTTTGCATTAGGATTTTATCTGTACTTGTTCGAGGAGACTGACTAGAGGAAAGTGTTGTTATGGAAGTGAAATGATACTGGCAATAAGGTTTATATGTATCGACGTATTGAAGAGGTATTATTGAGGTATTGAGATTATATGAAGTTGATTGGAGTTTTGGTGTATAAGAGGTAAAGTAAGTTAGGTGCATTTTTTTTGTTGGTCTATATGGAACAAGGAGGATGAAGATAGCAGACTAGTACACTAAAATGGAAGGAAGATTGTCTACACACACTTTGTTAAATCACTAAGCAGTATGTACTTTTTTTTTTTTTTTTTTTTTTTTTTGGAGAGAGGAAGTTGCATATCTTGGCACACTGAACTGACAGTTGTTCAGCAACCGTACATTTTGATCTGGCTTGGCAAACATTGGTCTTGACATGATGACTATGATGTTGACTTAACTATTATTGACTGTTATACATTGCTGCCACTACTACTTGATACACATGTTGAACATGAAATTTTGACAGAAGTGCATTTACACAGTTAACACTATTCAATTACACAGTAGTACTTAATGTGGATGAAAGATGAGTGAGTGTGTTTTGTGTGTTTTCCTTTCCTAATCCTACCCACCTATCTCCTAAATATTATTTTATTTGTTTGTAGTGGCTTGCACTGACACCCATAAATATTATAGGTTTACTGATGTTTGTGTATTTGTAATAGTAATATGACAATTATCTGATATCATTTGTGTGTTTATTAGAATTTGTATGTTTAGTGTAAGAGCATTGTAAAAGCATTTGTATGTGTATTCAAACTATTGTTCATGCTTGAACTGTCTGAGTAGTGATGGTGAATATTATGAACTGTTACCTGCACTTTTCAACATGATGTGTGACACTTAGAAATGTTTAATTTCTGCTGATGAACTGTGTGATCAGTGATAGTAAATATTATGGACTGTTACTTGTACTTTTTCTACATGATTGGTGCCACTAGGACATGTTTAATTTCTGCTGATGAACAGTGTGATCAGTGATAGTGAATATTATGGACTGTTACTTGTACTTTTTCTACATGATTGGTGCCACTAGGACATGTTTAATTTCTGCTGATGAACTGTGTGATCAGTGATAGTAAATATTATGGACTGTTACTTGTACTTTTTCTACATGATTGGTGCCACTAGGACATGTTTAATTTCTGCTGATGAACAATGTGATCAGTGATAGTGAATATTATGGACTGCTGTCTGCACCTACTCAACATTGCTGGGTGCCACTGATGGACTGCTGCTACTGAAATGACGTCACCTGTTGGAGTCTGCACCTACTCCACAATGCTGGGTGCCACTGATGGACTGCTTCTACTGAAATGATGTCACCTGATGGTGTATGCACCTACTCGACATTGCTGGGTGCCATTGATGGACTGCTTCTACTGAAATGATGTCACCTGATGGTGTATGCACCTACTCGACATTGCTGGGTACCACTGAGGGACTGCTTCTACTGAAATGATGTCACCTGTTGGAGTCTGCACCTGTTCCACCATGCTGGGTGCTACTGCTGGAACTGTCAACTACTTGTTATAAAAGCATTTTATGTGAATATTTGTATAAACTGATTTTTTGTGTATTACTGTTTGTGAAAAGTTATAAGACTCTTACCTGTACATATTCGTCATTGCTGACGCTATTGATTGAACTGTTTACCACATGATATTTGTGTAAACTATTATATAAAGTCACATGTATTAAAGAATTTGTATTGCTTAGTGTATTTTATATATTAGGCTATTGAAAGGTCAGTGCAAAGCCAAAATTTTATCTAGTTATATGATATTTACGTATTAATATTATCTTTTATTTTTGTCTGTATTTTTTTTGTCGAATTTGCTGGTATTTTCACCACCAATGCCGGCAAAAATACCATCAAATTCTAGTCCGTGGAGGAGGGGCATATGAAAGGTGGCTACACTGAGCCACAGCGCCAGAGATCGCGCCAGAGAGTATTGTTCTGCCGCCTCCACTGGCAGTGCTTATTGAGACGTAGCGGCAGGCAGTGCTTGCCGAGAAGTTGTGGTGGACACTGCTTGTCGCTGAAGTTGGAGTGAGATGGGGTAGTAGTGAGTGTTTGTTCCATGTTTTATGCAGCTATTTGATGGGAGAGATAGCAGATGTTATTCTAATGGAGACATTGTAATGATCAGAGTGCATTTCGTCAATATAAATTAAGGTAACAAACTACTTTTATTTTTCTCTCTCATTATTTCAGTGACCTAAATAATGCATCATTACAGGTTCAGTCAACAAAGCATCTGGCTTGTGTTCTTGTATTAGAGTGTAATTTTGGTTTTCTTGCACAATTATAGTATTTCTAATTTTCTTTTTTCACGTCAGTATAATTGGTATTTAAAAATTCTTGTCCTGTTGAAGAAGAACCGTGCCAGATGTGCGTTGAGTCATACTACCACATACAGAACAGCAACACTTGTGCTTTGTTGGTTTCGTAGGTTTTATAGTTGCTGGGGACTTAATTAATTAATTGTATTAACTGAAATTTTCATTTCATTCTTTGTTGTTGTTCTATGCAGTCAGATTGCGTACTAATACTAATCAGGGCCAGCCGTTTACGAGACTTGCGTAATCGGACAGACAGCTACTAAAAAAAATATTTTCATTAATATTTAATAAGCCCCCATGCATGGTTCAAGATGGTGGATATTAACACTTCTAAACTATGACATACAATGATAATTTGTAATAAAATAAAAAATACGTTTCCACACAAGAGTGATGCGCTTTACAGGAATCGTGCTTGATTTGAAATCGAGAATAAGGATGAAATACTCACAAGATAAGGTCATGTAGTTTTTTTTTTAAGAAGTAGCTCCGAAACGAAATCAGAACATACCGGTTACTATACCCAGACTGACATTCAATTCTCTGTGCAACACAACGAAGAAGCCTCCATACCTTATTTAGATCTGCTAATTACCTTGACGGATTCGAAGATTTACTATGACATTCATCGTGAACCTAAGACCACAGATGTTGTCATCCATCGTTCCTCTTTATACCCATTAACCTAGAAAAAGGCAGCCTTCAGATCACTTTTGAACAGATGTTGAACGCCCTCTTTGTAAAACAGCTGCCGACCGCGAATACCAAACCATACAGTACATTGCCCACGTGAATGGCGCCGATGACGAATTTGTCAATTCCATTTATAAAGACAATCTCAGAAAATAAAAAAAGACATTATCTCCAAAAATTCCTAACAATATGGTGTGCAACACACCATAACACTTGACAATACAAATCAGGATAGGTTTGGTAAGTATGCATAATACAGAATACCTTGGCAGAATATCAGAAGAAATCGTAGACGATTGTGCTGAACGAACATTCAAACAGATTAATTTATTTTCAAAAGCTTGGGTCAGCTTTATAGGCATAAACAACACAATGCTTCCGATGAATTTAAAACTACTGGCCAATGAGTTACATAGGCCAGAAGGTTAGAAGTTTTGTAGTAATATTCACAGAGCACCTTAACCTGGAAAATTCGGAATCGGCCTTAAGTTCGCACCTAACAGAACACAATCATAGTATCTCTAGCCTGTCCGGCAACCTTCAGGTCTTACATAGGAAAAATAAGGGCAACACATTAAGAATTCTTGAGGCAATGGGGATTATACGCTCCCTGAAAAATTTCCTTGAATGTACCCTCAATGGTCAAGTTGAGCTTAGATAACGTGGTTTATTAGCCATTTTCGACAGCATTAGTGGTTAAGGATTGATATCCTAATCGTTGGTCGGGTAGTATTTCTCTTTGTTCTATTATGCTTTTTATTACCGCCTATCATCTCATTTGGCGATTCGGTAGCACAGGGGGTAGAATTTATCTACTTTCATTCAACCCTCTCTACGTCCTTAACTCGGTCAGTGTGTATAGCAACTGGTTTGTCTCGGTTTCGTTTTGGGTGATCCTTTTTCTAATCAGAACGTCACTTGATTTTGTATGCTCATCCAATATATATTTTCATTTTATTTACATTTTCTTGCTTTATATGAGGTTTTTTCTATTACTTTGACCTGATTGTACCTACTGATACAGCTAATATACTGCGAAACCGGCCGTACTTGTAAATAAAGTACTGACAGCTGATGCGGTTTTATCTTCAAAATGGTATCTCAAGGCTGTAGCTCCCCTGACTACAAAGTCTTCTGTACAGAAATGAATTTCTTGGGACTGAAGATTCTCAGAACTTAGAGACCGGTGCGAATTTGGTAATGAATACGTATCTAAGATTTTATTAAAGCACGTTACAAAAGCGTCACACCGTTCCGTACCTCATAAAATTTCAGTAATTTTGTCCTTCAACTTGAGTGCGTACAGGCTGACTCCAGAAATAGAACAGGAGTAGCATCCACTATAGTCTGCATTGTATCCCATAGCAACAGTAAGGAGATGCATGATTTGATGATCAGCCCATTAATTGGAGTATGGAAGTCAAACGCTGGAGCACATTTGCATCAGAATGAGCTCCATCATTCTTAAGCCACGTTAAATGATGAAACGGTAGTCTATCGAATTCTAGCACATCGGAAAGAATATATCTAAGAAAATTCATGGGAATCAGGTCTATTACTCAGGTTAACATTAGATGCGACCCAATGGCGTGATCAAAAATCATCGCTCTTCATACGTCCACAACGAATGTTTTAGAGCCTTCCACTTCATAAGTTCAATGGATGTACAAAGTTTTTGAGGCTTTCGTGACCACTTGTTGGCGAATTGCCTGTTGGATTTTGTTTCCGGTTATTCGAGCGGCGTTTGTTTAACGTTTTTCGTGGCATTTTGTCTGAAGTTTCTGCTTTGTCAAAGATTCATCTTCCACTGCTGGTGGCGAGGGTGGACCTTTGATAATTCCAGCCACTTGTACTGCCAGAACGTCAGGACGATCGTTAAACGTCGGCCGAAAAACCGGAGATAAAAGCCAACAGTCTATTCGCTATGAATGTAACTCTTGTTCACAGACTATTCTTCATAATTCGACGACACAGCGCCGAAGCTATGAATATCCGCACAGGGACTTCCTTTTGAAATATGAGCGGTTTACCTTCCTGTACAACACACTACATATCATGTGTGTGTGTGTGTGTGTGAGAGAGAGAGAGAGAGAGAGAGAGAGAGTTAAAAGCGATGAACAGCAAAATTAAAAGTGAATCTCGCTAAAAAATGCCTAATATACATTTTCACTTACAATCATCTTCTTACACTTTTATTCACATTCACCTACCTAGCCAAAAAAAATGTTAAAAACTGCTAATTTAATTGTGATACAGGCTAAAAAGATGACGCAGGAAATTGTGGCTAACTGGTCACTTACAAAACACTGGGATGAGCCGTCAAAATACATATCAGCTAATAAGCTAACCGCTACCTCTCCTAATATAAGACACATTTATTTAGACTGTTTACTAATGAAATGTCTACGTCACAAGCATAGCGGGTGGGGCTATCTCGCCGAAACTGAAAAGCATGCGTTGTGGAACTGTGCGTTATCTGCCACAGTGAACGGAATGAGGTAAGACTTGGACAAGCAAGTGGTTTGACCAACCACAGCATATTGTCCATCGCTTCCAGTCACTGCTCTTGCCATCGCCATATGATTCTGTACCTCAATCTCTTGAATAGATCTGAGGGCTTTTAGGGAGTAGGAGCAAAACAGAATCGTTTCAGCACGCATGCGTTCCGTGCCTTCAAAAGTTTGCTTTCAATACGAAACACCCTGTGCAGTTTAACAATACATTCCAATATTCTCAACAGATCATAATGTTAACTTCGTTAAACAAAAGTATTATCAAAATACTTTAGAAAGCAGTAATCAGAGGGACACAATGAACTAACTGTAACATTCCAAGTCAGTCTGCGTTCAGGATCGAACTTCAGCGACTACTCCATAGTCATTCTATTGCAGACGGAACTGTGACTGTGTTTCTAATGGATGGCGACCAAACTAATTTTATTTCTTATTTCAAATATGAATGGGAAATACAAAAACGCGCATTAAAAGGAACTTCACAGCTGTTGACAAAATTATCGAAGGAAACCCGCCTTTCTGCGAAGTACTTTACCTTCCACGATCCAAATCACAATGCAGCCAAATTCATGAAGAACGTTATTATCGTTTGTTAGGACAAACGAGGAAATATAGTCAGCAAATTGGCTCAGTAGAATTAAGTGCTGATTCAACGGATTTGTTTGGAGGATATCTTTCCGCAAGGTGGATTTCTGTGATATGCAGCCACTTGCAACTAGGCCTCAAACAACTTACATATCGTCCGAATATAAGTAACGGGGAATTACCGACGTAGCTTGCACAGTGAGTATACAACCATACCGATACTCCTACAGTAATGGGAAAGAGTCTAGTAGCTTAGTAAGAAAGAGAGTAATTAACGTTACAAGAAGCTTGGGTAATAGGTGAACAGTCTAAACATGATTTCTTACGAGCAAAATAGCAAATTACCACAGAGATCTCCAACGATTCATTAAAAGTGGGGCAGAATAAAAAGAGGATGTTCATTCTACACAGTCACCCTACGGCTCGTTAACATTTGAAAATGCACTGATCCACGTAGACAGGTAAAACTTGACAAAAATGTCTGAAATTACTCGTACATGCGGTTTTATTGAAACCAAAAACGAGTGCAAAAACCGGCCAACAGAGGCGCTGGACGGCAACAGGTCAGTGACACCGAATGAGTATCGTGTATAAAATGAGCTGAATTTGGGCTACCGAAAGTCGTGGAACTGTCCTGGGAAGCCCACTGCATGACGAGGAAGTCACTGTGTGGTATGGATTTACCAAATCACTTGTGACCACACCACTTTTCTTCGAGAAAATGCGGGGAGCCTCTTTTGAAACCTTCAGCATGAAGGGGTTCAAGGTACGCCGATATCTTATAGAATCGCATAAGCCCCAACCTGTCTGACAAACACCTGCTGGAAAGTATGACATTAATGCGGGATAGCGCTCCATCCAGTGGAGGCTCGTGAGTATACATTCTGGGTGTTCACAAATTTTTAAGTTCAGATAAATATGAGAATGTGAAATTAATAGCACTTCTGTATAGTAGTTATGTTTATCTACATATTTACACAACCTCAGCCACAGCCAATAATAATAATAATAATAATAATAATAATACAGTAATAATGCATAACTTATCCGAAAAAAAGAAAAAATTGTTTTTGCGTAATTTTGTTATTTTGTACATAATTAAGTACGATTTAGGGCAATAACGAAATAACCTGTAAGCTTTCGCTACCCTCCGTTTCTCATTTTTGTGTGAGTCTGACTTTTCGTGCTTTTTTACTTTTTCGTACAAATGTACGAGATATATCAGTTAACGAATTCACTTGCGGGCTCAAAATCAGGCATTCTTACATTGCACCCACATAACAACTTACGCTTATTATGCACTTCTTTGTTCGCTTGTAGTCACGCTTATTTGATTTTGTCACTTCCTCAGTCAATGGATCTGGTCTGGGAAGGCCCTATTTCATTTGCAGCTAACTTATCCTGGTAATTTTCTTTTCTGTTAGCACTTAAAACAGATTCGACAGAGTTAATATTGACACTAAACACGAAAGCAGGTTCCAGCACAGAAAGCAACCGATTCCAAACACAATCTGCCATTTATGGAAATGGTCAAATACATGTAGTACTGTCCACCAACACGATCAAATGACCAGAATAGAACCATAAGTGCCAAAAGCACATCATCGTTCATTCCACATTTAACTGAATATGAAAGAAACCAGTGAGACAGATTTTCGTAAAGAGTGTGCTGTCGTCTAGCGGGATTTTTGCGAAGCGAACGGGGATAAAAGTCTGCTGCAGCGTGCTGCCACCTGGTGGCATTAACACAAATTTGTAGTTGAGTGGAGGACTAGTGCACACCGTGAACCGAGCACATTGCTTGTAAAATCCGTACATAATTGACCCATAAGGCAATTACATCATGCCAGTTGCGCATGCGCAAAAGCTCTTTAAAACGTTCACATGTGAAGGTGTGCTCGTGACCTTGATGCCAAGTTTCGTGGAGTCTGTGGGAGTAGCAGTACCGCAGAGGCAAGTAGATTTAGCGCTGTGTATTTCATAATTTCATAATCTATCTAATTTTTAATAGCATGCAAAGAAAAATAACCAATAGTTCCGAAAGGTGTAAAAAGTTAGGGTGTTCACGTGCTCTTGTCATCTTACTCCACAGTTGCCAATGGCTCGACCTCATATTCTTACACGTGTGAAAGACCTCTTGCGCGGCAAATGCCGGGATGGTTCCTTTGAATGGGCACGGCCGACTTCCTTCCCCATCCTCCCCTAATCCGATGAGACCGATGACCTCGCTGTTTGGTCTCTTCCCCCAAACAACCCAGCCCTCTTGCGCGCATCGTTTGGTGAGGATAGCTTGATGAGCCGCAAAGTCCGTCATGCTTGGCCTCCCAGGTCCCCAGACCCCAATTCGTTTAATTATTGATTGTGGAAATCACAAGTCTACCACGAACGTCTGACATCATTACGGATGCTAAAAGACGACACACTACGTCATTTTCTTACTGTACCTAATGATATTATGTACAGTGCTGTTCAAAAAATTGTCCCTCGACTTCAGGTATCGTTTATGAATGACAGTCGACATATCGGGCATTTGCCATAAAGAATACCGACTTATCAGAAAAATCAATTGTCGTGGAAATTATTACCTTCATGTCATCTGAAGAATCATCCGTCTGTCATTTTGTATGCACTTGTTTTGTTTTCCATAAAACCTCCTGTCTTTTCAAGTACGTGTGTCATTTTTTACCACCCTATTCCTTGAAACATTGGTTTTTCAAATGTTAACGGAATTTTGGGTGATTGTATCGCTATGAATTGAAAACCGTCGTTGAAAACAGCATAAATGTAACGCTACCGCTAGCAGGTCTTCCTCCCAGGGCGGCCATGAGAATGTCTTTCCGCCTCCTAACCCGCCTCTCACTCCTCCTCACACCCCTCCTTCAATGGAGTCGGCAACTTGGCCAACCCGAAATGGTTCCGGTCGCAACTCCCAGCGGCCTCATCTTCCGGCTGACTGCCACGTTACGGCTCTGTTTGTGTTTGCTCCAAGGTCCGGCAGATACTCTGCTCTCCCTGAAGACCAACAACAGGTTCTCGAGAAAAGGGCCAATTCTGCTGCTCGGGGCATGTTGTTCCAAAACGTAGTAACTACGACGTACTGCCGGCATACTGTCGCACGGAACAGTTGTCAATGCAATAAAAAAAAATCTGTTTGCTGTCGTCTACAGTTGTACTTTTATTCTATCAAATAACTACCAACTTCGGTATGAAGCACCATCATCAGGCCATCCTGAGATCAAAATATGTGGCAGTGAATACTTAAATTCACGTTAGGAAAGATTCATAAAATACTTTTCTGAATGATAGCTGAAGACTGAAACAAAGTGACACCTTGGAATGTGGGTTAACTCTGGTGCACAGTCTTTAAACCCGCTTACGTAAGTGAATGTGTAAGTATATTAATAAGTGAAGGGCAGGACTATACCGTAACAGGTGCATGCTGCCCCCAGGAATGATACGGCAGCCCTCCACATACTGATACTTTTAAAGGACACAAGTTAAAAGATATCTAAAATTTAGACTGTGGAATGTAAGAAGATAAACAATAAGAATGAATAAAACAACCGCTACTCTAATAAAATCTAAGGGCACAATAAGGCCTTTAAATGCTATGTTTTACAGACTTTATAAACTGCGCGTTCTTTTCTTAAACGTTGATCTGACCATGAAGTATTCCAGTCAAGCAGGTGTTGTTCGTCACAATAGCATTATTTATTGCCCAGTACATAGTAACATATATTGCTTCTTTAGGCTATCAACTTTATCCTGAGTCTAACATTAATAAGACACGAAAACACGCATCTGCAATTAGCAAGAAAGTGTTAGTGCTCTTCCATATCGTACAAAATTATAGAATGTTCTTTCTTTCGGTCCTGAGGATGAAAGTCACATGAATATAATTTACAGACGCTGATAACAGCAGTTTTATGCTCTAAGTTCTTTGAGGGATATTCAGGACGACTGAAGCCGGTGACAAACGTGTAGGCAGTACGTATCCGTGTGATTCGTCACTTTGGTCACTTTTGACTATTTTATGCACTGTTCACCTGGTAAGAAACTCAGATATAGTCACATCTTTCGTCAATATTATCTGTACAATACAACAGAAACATTCATACGCATCAGAGGAATATCCTTTCTGTTCGACTCCATCACACAGCCACATTCTTCAATTCCTGTCAGGAAGCAGGAACCTGAGATTTAAATGAAATCACTCAACTATCACAGAAGTAAATCACATCCCCAGCTTCAAAAGTTGGCTAAAAGAAGGATAATGTCTCACCTTGTTTCTGAACATACAGTTTATCACATTATAATATACTACCTGCGTTTCTCATTTGACTTTCCTCGTTTTTGCTAATTCCATAGCTGAACTACTGCGAAAACCTCTCTCTTCTAACTTTCTATGTCACTTTTGTGCATCCGTTAGTACGTCTGTCTCTTCTACTGTCACTATAATTATTATTGATTTTGTTTTGGTCTACATACTTCTCATCTGGACCATAAGGTATCCCCAACGGCTGCTATACATTATTGTTATTAATGAAGTAATATCATTGCTATGATTATTACAGTCTTTAGTGGTATGTTGCGCTATGTAAGTCCTTGCTCCAATTACTGCCTGTAACTTTCATAAAATAAGTTAGAAAAGGTATTTCGCTATTTTAGGAGCACATTGCTTATGATCAGTTGTTGATACACTTTTTTATGAAACAATCATAAGAGATTTCGACGACATTATCAGATGCCACAAGAAAATAATAAAAAGCTTATATTAAGACCTTGAAGCAAGTAGAAAGATTTAAACTAGGTCTGGTTGTGAACTACATAAATTGCTGATAAAATAGGTCTACTTCTGAGATAAGTGAAGTGTTATTAAAATACATGTAGATCATACCTAGCAGCGGCATTTAGTAAAGAAATATTAATGCGTTGTTCAATTAAACGTACTAGAAACAATCAGGGAATTATATAGATACTGAAAGTGTACTTTTTTCTCCTTACTCTTTGCACCAGATGCGTTTGTCATTCATAAAACAATCTTAACTTTTGAAAACCATAAAACATGAGAATTATTACTACGACATTTCAACATTGGAACTATTATGTTGAGCACAGCGACTACCTCAACGAAATACACACATCAAAAGAAGTTTTGCATCACCTTGGTTCCGAGAGATCCGGAACCTGTACCGAAAATTGGAACAAAGATCAAGAGAAACATCATTTCCGCCCTTTTTATTGCTCATGAAAACCATATATTGCATATTTTACCACCATACAGCGAGACCTTCAGAGGTGGTTGCCCAGACTGCTGTACACACCGGTACATCTAATACCCAGTAGCACGTCCTCCTGCACTGATGCATGCCTATATTCGTCGTGGCATACTATCCAAAAGTTCATCAACGCACGGTTGGTCCAGATTGTCCCACTCGTCAACAGCGATTCGGCGTGGATTTCTCAAAGTGGTTGGTGAGTCACGTCGTCCATAAAGAGCTCTTTTCAATGTATCCCAGGCATATTCGATAGGGTTTATATCTGGATAACATACTGGCCACTCTAGTCGAGCGATGTCGTTATCCTGAAGGAAGCCGTTCGCAAGATTTGCACGATGTGGGTGCGAATTTGAAGACGAAAGCCTCGCCAACATGCTGCCGATATGGTCGCACTATCGCTTGGAGGACGGCATTCACGTATCGTATAGCCGTTACGGCGCCTTCCATGACCACCAGCGGCGTACTTCGGCCGCACATAATGCCACCCCAAAACAGCAGGGAACCTCCACCTTGCTGCACTTGCTGGACGATGTGTCTAAGGCGTTCAGCCTGACCGGGTTGCCTCCAAACATGTCTCCGACGATTGTCTGGTAGAAGACATATGCGACACTCATCGGTTAAGAGAACGTGATGCCAGCCCTGAGCGGTCCATTCGGCATGCTGTCGGGCCCATAACTACCGCGCTGCATGATGTCGTGGCTGCAAAGATGGACCTCGCCATGGACGTCGGGAGTGAAGTTGCGTATCGTGCAGCGTACTGCGCACAGTTTGAGTCGTAACACGACGTCCTGTGGCAGCAGGAAAGGAATTATTCAACATGTTGGAGTTACTGTCAGGGTTCCTCCGAGCCATAATACGTAGGTAGCAGTTATCGACTACAGTAGTAGCCCTTGGGTGACCTGAGCGAGGCATGTCATCGACCATTCCTGTCTCTCTGTATCTCCTCCATGTCTGAACAACATCGCTTTGGTTCACTCCGAGACGCCTGGACACTTTCCTTGTTGAGAGACCTCCCTGGCACAAAGTAATAATGGGGACGCGATTGAACCGCGGTATTGACCGTCTAGGCATGGTTAAATTACAAACACGAGCCGTGTACCTCCTTCCTGTTGGAACGACTGGAACTGATCGGCTGTCGGACCCCCACCGTCTACTAGGCGCTGCTCATGCATGGTTGTTTACAACTTTGGGCGAGTTTAGTGACATCTCTGAACAGTTGAAGGGACTGTGCCTGTGATACAATATCCACAGTCAACGTCTATCTTCAGGAGTTCTGAGAATCGAGGTGATGCAATACTCTTTTTGATGTGTGTAGAATATCGTAAATATTGAAATATGCATCTTTCTCAAACACATTCTCTTCACTGAGGAGTTTGCGCTGTTCCTCTCGTTTCGTAATACAAACCTCTAGTTCTTGTAAAATGTCTCATCATGTACTTTTCAACTTTATGAAAAATTTTTAACTTTCCATCAGATAATGTCCCTCCCCTTTTGCTCACGTAAGCCAAATGCGGTCTTATTGTTGGCATAAGTGTGCTCATTAGATCTCACATCGAAGGACCTACGTGTCTGGTCGACGTAGCTTTTTTGCAGTCATGTCACGCTGTTTTATAGACCCCAGATTTCTTACATTTATTGTTTTGGTGTCACAAGTTAAGACAAACTCGTGTTTTTATATTATCTGATGCTTATAATATTACTTGAAAATACAGCTCTTCGGTTGCACAGGTAAAAAATTTTCAACTTTACCTAGGTTTCAACTGCTCTAAGGCAGCCTTCATCACAAGCAATTTTTTTTATATTACCTATAACAGAGTTTTGGAATAATATAAAAATTATTATATTAAACATATGTAATAAAATTACATCATAGCTAACTGCTACGGTACAGTAGACAAAGAAAGCATACTTACATAGAGTAAATAGTTATGAAATGGTTTAAAGCAACAGTGCTCACGTTAAAGATAAAAATTTATTTGTACATTATAAAATTTTCCTAGGAATGCACAACTTGATTAAGACGCGCCGCTAAGGGTGGCGTGTGCGGCCGGCACTGTAAGCAGCATCAAACTGACAGGCGCGCGCGCCGTCGATGTTAGCAAGTCGGCACCTTGTATCGCGCCATCTAGTATTGAATGCTTGTAATTTACAGTGACAACAGCTGTCAGAAGCATTGGAACAGGAGTGCACGTAATGTGCTGATTACATTATGTCAGATAGTATGTAAGAGATCGAAAGTTGAACAAAATATTATACTGTTAAACAGGGAGAGAGAGAACAATATTTAAGGCTACAGTACTGGAAGCATAATAGCAATATTCCACGTTAAGCGATTTTAAGCAAGGGCTTTACACCATCAAAGAAATTTTTATCACGTAATTGTAATTGCTCATTGAGGATTAAATGGTCGTTACGGGAAAAATGTTTGAAAATTTCCAACTGTTCAAGAATATCAAGTCTGAAGCCTTTCTTTTCCGTATGTAAGATACTAATATCATGAACATCTTTAGGTTTGTGTCCTGTGATAAGAAGGTGGTCAGCGAATGACGAATTATGTACGTTCGTACCTTTTTTCCCTAATAGATGCTCTTTATATCTAATCGAAAAAGCTCGTCCAGTCTGTCCTATACAATAAGCTGAGCAAGTGTCACAGGTGATTTTATAAACGCCTGAGTTTTGCAGAGGCAACCGTGAAACGCGTACGTTTCATATGTATTCATTACCAGCGATGGCGAGGCATGACAGAATCTCTGACCAGAGAGTTGTTTATCGTTGCTAGTCTGCGCTTGACCGCGCGAGACGACAGTAGTAGCATGTAGCGAGTCGGCAAGAGTAGTTGCGTGTAGGCAGTCGGATACAGTTGCGTGTAGCGAGTGGACAGTTGTACCGAGCAGAAGTCGGCATGCGTTGGCTGCGCGATCTTCCCGCGACTCTGGTCACGATTCAGGACGATGTGTAATATTGTAAAAGGTAATGAAGCAGCATTGCGCTCAGCTAATAACGTATGTCAATTGTAATTTGTTCAAAAATGATGCCCCAATAATAACTTTTTATAAAGTAACTCATTTAAAGAAAAAGATTCATTTCAAGCTAAATAATATTTTCTATGCATTCCCTCCAAGAATCAAAATTAAATATACGCTAGCATTGCACGAAGCTGTGTCAAAAAGAAAAAATATATAAGAGCAGATAGAGATACAGTTTTACTGAGGTAAGAATTTATCTGGTTTAATTATTTCACAGGGCCGTACGTCAGCGCTGCTGTGCCTATAAAATTTTTCAGGTTTAATTATTGCTGTTGAGTTGTTACATTCAGTTCATGCTTCATTATTTAATCAATATTATTGTGGGTTGAATGATCAATCATCCTTAACGTTAATTTTGTGGGGAGTTTACATTTGGGCCATTATTATTCTTTAATTCTGCAACGAGGTTACGCTTGGGTCATTTTTATTATTCACTTTTGTGGGAAGACAACATTTGGCACATTTTATTATTCAGTTAATATTCAAATTTTTCACGGGGAGGTTACACTTGGCGACATCCGAACCAGGATCGTATTTCTTTGTGAATCTTTTGAGAAGTAGTCAGATATCTGATCTTATTTACTTAATATAATTAGCATTTGGCGCAACGCTTTTACTAACTTTGTCACTTTCTTCCACAGATCATCGGCAATTTGTTGCTCTCTGTTGTATTTGTGTTTGTTGCATTTTGTATTGTCTTTGTTTCATTATTGAATAATTGTGATTTGTGTAAAAATGCCGCGAAAAACTGTTAATAGTACATCGCGTGGTATAATGAGTGAAATAACCGACTTAAACAACTTGACCGATAGTACTTGCGACACGCAGTGTAATGATGACAATCCTCCATTTAATGACAATCAGTGTGTACCGACCACTAATGTTAAGTTTGATCCTATTGCTGAACAGACGAATTTAATTGTATCCTCTGTTAATTTTACGACAATTGATGACGCGGGGCGTTCTGTTGCAATGAGCGCTGCCCAGCTCAACACAACCAGTTTGCAAAATTCACGTGACGAACAGACAAATTTTTCTAATGAAAATGTACAGTATAATCAGAGTACGACAGATTTATTTAATTCCGAGGTAGTGACCGATAGTGCACATACGATCATCAAACATTTTCTAGAATCATAGAATATCCAAATGGATACATAAAACGTGACAATTGCAGGTACACTATCAAACAACACAGAGAATAGAAATGCTAATTTTGGCTCGGATCAAATGATGGCATTGTTGCTACAAATTCTTGAAAAACAGGACAATAATCACAAACAACTTAGGGAAGATTTCAAACAACAACTTAGTGAAATTAATGAAAAACAAGACAACCTTAATGAAAATAACAAACAAATTAATGAAAAATTAGATAACAATTCCAGACAGTTAAATGAAAAATTAGACAACAATTCCAGACAGCTTAGTGAACAGATCAAACTGCTTAATGAAAAACATGACAACCTTAAAGAAAAATTAGACAACAATTCCAACCGCTTAGTGAGCAGATTACAGCCGTTGCCGCGCAGTGTCATGATACTAAAGAACAATTGCGTGAAGAAATTGAGGCTTGCGCTAGGAAAAGTAGTGAGGAAATTAGATCTGTTGCTCAAGAATGAAGGGATATGCAAACCGCTGCAACAGAATCACTTAGAGACGAAATTAGTGCAGTCGGCAAACAATGCTCTGAAAAAGCAACACAGTTACGCGACGAGTTTAAAGTAATGACAGCAGAACTTTCGCGCACTGGATGCAAAAGTAGACGAGAAATTCGAACAACAGAACAGTCAAATTGACGAGCGTTTTAATCTTCACCTACAAAACAGTGATACGCGTTTCCGTAAATTTATACAGGAACAGAATAAAGTAAAACGACAAGTCATGGAAACAATCACCGCACAGAGACAAGAAGATAAACGTAAATACTTCGCGAAAGCAAAAACATACGTAGACAACAATATTGCTACAGTGTCCGAGGAAATTAATAACATTAAACAGTTGAACACAGAATTACGTGATGAAATTTCCGATCTTAAATCAAAAACAGATACACACACAGTAGATTTTCAAACAGTGACCGACAGACTCGAACAATTAGAACTAACACAGGATTCCGATGTCATTAAAGCAGACGTTAAAAAATTGAACGAAACCACACGAAAAATACAAAAACAAATTAATGCTTGCGACACTAAAACCGATGATCAGGTAAAAATACTGACTGAAAAATATGATGAATTGGCCAGTCGTATTGACGTTATAGAAAATAATAATGACGGCGAATCAGACGATACTGCACCGATCTCATTTAACCAAACACCTGAATTCCAAAATCTACAACAGACAATCAGTGAGATAGATTCGTCTAATAATACATTACGTAGAAAGTTGTCAACCTTACAGCAAGAGGTAACAGAGATAAAAAATATTTCAGTTAATAACACGTCACAGCATACGGCGAATTCCGAACATTTCTCACACTCACACAGCCAGTATAATTTAGGTAATCTACAGAGAGTACGTGAGTTAGATACCGAACAGTCACAGTCAAACAGATTCTAATGCAATCGTGAACCTGTTCACACATTCAGAGACGATAACGATTACGAGCAATTTTTATCCGTTAAGAAATCTAAGGTAGTTAAAAATGACAGAACACAGAGTCACGCTTTGAACTGGATACGTCAATGTATTTTTGTACTTTCACCAGCTTGGGCTGTAATGCAGAAACTAGAATTAGCATGGATACAGCAATTTGCTTCTGAATTTTTACCGCCATTGCCTGTAACGCAAAAGCTAAAGTTTATCTGCAGCGCGTAATAGACCTCAGGGGATTCATTACCCTTTAATGAATATGTGCCGTAGCGTGCACAGGGCCCCGAGCCGTAGTAGTGCTGTTTCATCTTTAGTTTTCTGCACTGCTGCCTTCTCTTCTACGATCCTTTATATCTATAAAACAGCTCTTCAACTATTGCTCTATCTAGAATTAAGAAACGTAATGAAAACCCGATAAGACAACTTTTACCGAAAGTGACAATTTTTCATTAGGCACTCCAGAACTACCGCCGTAATTTTAATAACAGATAAAATTGTAATCATCAGTATGTGTAAAATTATCAGTAACAGCAAACGCATTTTGCTAACAATACAGGTTTTTCTCCGCAACAGCATCAAAGCCAGCCGGTTAGCATACCTAACCAACAATGTAGTGTACAAGGTCAACCAAGCTTTTATGTTTCGCCGCGTGCACGTATAGTCACAGCTCCAACAAATAGCAAAGCACGGCAGCAAGGAAATAACTGCGTGCAGAAAACACAGTATTTCAATTCCTATCGCAATGCACCGTATAGAAATGACTATCACGACAGACGTAAAAATAATGAGCATAATTTTCAGCGTACATTTAATAACAGTCGATCTCATCAGCAACAAGAACATCAGCAACAACATATTATCATGAATGAACCAGACAGTAGATATCATCCCGTACGTAATACGTCAGGACGAAATAACAGAACAGTTCAAATAGTGGAAATGCCAGCATCCTCCCGAAAATAATAACACGTCTGTTAGAGTTTGACTAGATACAGTACAGGTTGTATATTCCAGTAACGTAAGCAATACTTTTGACACACAGAATCTTGTTCACGAAAATGTTATTTGAAACATGCTTTGTTGAATGCACCACTTTTATCGCACCCAGATCTTACTAGAAATTTTTCCATTGCGACCGACAGTTCTAACACCGCTTTAGCCGCACATATTTTTTCAGGAAATTGAAGAAGATGGCTCAACAGTAGTTAATAACATCGCATTTGCAAGTCGCATACTGTCACCTGCTGAACGAAATTATTCCGTTACAGAACAGGAAACATTATGTGTTGTTTGGGCTTTCACGAGATTTCGGCACTTTCTTTATGGAAGACATACCACCGTTTACATAGACCACAGAGCGATACAGTTTTTACTTTCGGCTAAATTTACACACGACAGATTAAGCAGATGGAAACTTTACTTGCAGGAATTTAATTTCACGATTGTTCACATCCCCGGAACACAAAATATTGTAGCAGACGCACTATCTCGTTCTCTTGGCAACAATCACCAAGACATCGCAACCAACTTCTGCAAAGCAAATTTCAGCGTCATGTACATTCAACAAGTTGCATTTGAAAATTTCATTTCGTCGTCATTACAGTACATAGCACAAGAGCAGAATAAAGACAACGTGTGGAAAGAGATTAAACACCTTTGGCAAGATAGGAATAATGTTACGATTAGAAACCATTACACTGTACGCAATGACATTCTGTTTCGCCGCTCTCATCCTGACAGCAACAATTGGTTATTATGCATTCCTGACGAACTTGTTAACAAATTAATCTGGTATACTCATTTAAGTTACGCACATTACGGAGCCAGAAAATGTTTTCTTATACTGAGACAGAACTGTTATTTTACCAACATGGAGAAACGTATTCGACGAGTTTTAGCGTTATGTAAAATCTGCCAGAAAGCTAAGTCAGACACAACTTCACATATTCCTCCATTACATCCCATTGTACCTGTTAAATTAAGACACATGGCCGCTGTAGACATTTTTGGTCCGATTCCTAGAACTAATAGAGGTTTTTGCTACATCTTTGTCGCTGTTGAACTCACTTCAAAATTTGTAACCTTCACTCCGTTACGCAAAGCTACTGCTAAAACTGTTTCGAAAGCATTTGTAAAACATTTTCTATTTCATATAGGGCATGTGTTGAAAGTAATTTCCGACAACGGTTCACAGTTTCGATCTGCTATATGGACACGTATGTTACGAGCTAGAAACATTTCTCCGATCTATGTATCCAGGTACCATGCTTCTTCGAACCCTTGTGATCTATTAATGAAAGAAATTGGTAAACTGTGTAGAATATACTGCCATAAAAGACATATTGATTGGGACACACACATACTCTCATTCCAAGATGTAATTAATTCCATACCAAATGAATCCACTATGCTATCTCCGTCTGTTATACTGAAAAATGTTGAACCACATAACAAAATTAAAGAATTAGTAAACTTTCCTACATCTCATCGACTACGACACCATGAAATAATTGACATTGCGCTGAACAACATCAAACGTGCCGCAGAGCGCCGGAGAAGACAACAAAAACAGGTTTGTACACGCCGTGACTTTCACGTTGGACAGAAGATATTAGTACGTACACACTATTTATCCAACAAAATAAAAGGTAGGTGCAGTAAATTTGAACTTCTATATGCAGGTCCATATCGGATTCGCAGCATTCCTCACCCCAATGTTGTACACGCCGAAACTTTGAGAACCAGAAAATCCAAAGAAAACCACCACATTTCGAATATTAAACCCTTTATTTAATGAAGATACTTTATGATTTGACATGCTGTAATGCCATTTGCTAATTTTTATGATCACGTATGCAATTATACTCACATGAATACCTACTGATGATTGTCGTATTTTTCTTGGCAAGTGCCCGGCAAGGTAAGGTTAGCAGGTCGCTTTACTTGTCGTTACACATCAGACCGTGCACATTTTCCATTTTTCATGTATGTATGATTGTTTTCCTGTTTTGCTTGTATGCACTATGAAATATTTAAGATATAACAAAGACCAGTTGACTTTAACATTTTTGCCCTATGATATCTCAACATCGTGACTACTTTACTTTTTTTTGCTGCTGCATTATGATATTCTGTGTACATTTTTGCATCTGAACACTGTCTATATTTTTTGACATAATACGTTTTCTGTCATGCTATGCTGTATGCTTAATTATATCACTATGAACCAGTTTTTATCTAATGGGTATATGAATTAAATGCAAGACATTAATCTTTGTTCATCATTTTCAGAAAGAAATAACGTGAAAAGGAAATAAATTAAACAGAAATGGGAATTTCACCTACGGAATAAACGAAAGAAGATGCAAAAACCTTATGAGGAAGAGTAAATGGATCAGAATTAACAAGCATTAACAAGAATGTAATATACACATCGTAGAATAGCAGTCTTAACTAATTTTTTCTTTCAGAATACGAAGCGATTGATGCAGTCTGTCAGACAGAACTCCACATCTTAGTTTTAGTGATGAAATGTGCTAGAAATAAGGAATAGTTGTATAATGAGTAATGAAGTGACTTTTTTTGCAGATGATAATGAATGGTGATGCATAATGATGAAGAATATGCTACTATGAATAATGAAGTTTTTCTTTACAGGTGATGATAATAATGGAGTTATGATAATGAAGTGATGGATAATGAAATTTTTTTCTTTACAGATGAGGATGATGTTGAAGTTTATGTATTTATGCTCTGTACTCATTTAAGTATTTGTTGCAGTTCGCTTTGACAGTATGTGTTATATTGCATAGTAGGATGACTGAAGGTTTTGGAAAGGACAGCTAGGAAACACACATAATTTTTATACACATTTCACTACCTGTTAATTCAAAGTTCACTACTTTTCAGCATAAAATGTGTTTCTTCTTTCAGTTTCCTAATCCATTTTGCATATTTTGCAGGAGAAATTATTCATGAAATTAATGTGGTATAAATAGTTGTTTATTAAACCTATGTCGTTTATGAATGTGATCACATATACTCTACTTGTTTCATAACCTTGCTACAGCTGACTCATGACGAATGACGTTACACATCTTCATTTGCAGCAACAATTTAAATGCAAATATTTTCATTCCCCAGTAATTACCTAAAGCAATGCATTGTTATAAAAAAAACATGAATGAATGGTAATGATTACTTTAATTAGATTAATTATGTGCTTTATTCTGTAACAATATGATGACTTCTGAGGGTTTGTAATTAGTCTATGAGTGCCAATGTTCTCTGTAAATGACTTCTGATGATAATTAGTCAATGAGTGCCAATTTTCTCTGTAAATGACTTCTGATGATTTGTAATCAAGCAATGAGTGCCAATGTTCTCTGTAAATGATTTTTGATGGTTTGTAATTAGTCAATGAGTGCCAATTTTCTCTGTAAATGACTTTTGATGGTTTGTAATCAAACAATGAGTGCCAATGTTCTCTGTAAATGACTTCTGATGATAAATGGGCAATGCGTGCCAATTTTCTCTGTAAATGACTTCTGATGATTTGTAATCAAGCAATGAGTGCCAATGTTCTCTGTAAAGTTACTCATGAACATTATTCTAAATACCACATACATGGTACAGAAATGTTCAGTAACTGGGTAATAAGTGCCACCCATTACTAGTGTAATTCTCAATGAAGACTAGTATGTGACGTAATGTCCTTCACCTTCTAACCCAATTACCTGGAATTACTGCAATATCCATTTGTCCTGTATATCCTCATGATCATGGAGCACTATATTTGGTTTTTGCACTAATTCTACTTTGTTGTACCAGACAAGAACGTGGTGTTGACACGACATGCTGTCCACCACAATGAGCGATGAAGATGCTATTATGGTCCACTGTTTGGTGTACCTAATGTACTACCAAAAGGATAACATGCAATATAACTACGGCATTTCAGTGTCTTGGCTATGCTGAATAATACTTATGGGAAAAGAACTTTAGATTGCCTCACTTGGTGCTGTGCTTCTGTAGAAAGATATGGACTTTCAGTGCAGCTGCGTGCAACCTAAAGTGCTACAACCATGACGCAATCCTTCCCTTTCCTATCCTAATTCTTGTAACATAGTGAAAATCATTTTTTTTTTAGGTAACATGAGTTGTATTCATGGTCTATACATTTTTTGATTTGCTGATATGTTCTGAACTTCAGTGTGTGTGCACTTTTGTCATTTGTCAATATGATTTGTACTCATTAGGTTTATTTGTTGCAAAAATATTAGAGAGTTTTACAGTGTGTGTGCACTTTATGCCATTTGTACTCATTACGTATACATTTTCTTTTGTGATTCCCAGATATGTTCTGTATTACAGTGCGTGTGCACTTTCGTCATTTTGTTAACATGATTTGTATTCATTTTATATACATTTTGTGATTTGCCGATATATTCTGTACTACTGTGAGTGTGCACTTTTGCCATTTGTGAATATGTTTTGTACTCATTGTATATATATTTTGTCTTTGCCTGATATGTTCTGTACTCAGTGCATGTGCACTATATTTACTATATCTGTATATATTCTGTAATTGTAAAGTTAATTAGTTAAGAAAAAATTTGTTGCTCATGGCAAGTCCAAATGACTCACCATCGCTGCCAAATTTTTCCCCCCCAGTGGAGGGTTATGAAACGCGTACGTTTCATATGTATTCATTACCAGCGATGGCGAGGCATGACAGAATCTCTGACCAGAGAGTTATTTATCGTTGCTAGTCTGCGCTTGACCGCGCGAGACGACAGTAGTAGCTCGCGCGAGACGACAGTAGTAGCATGTAGCGAGTCGGCAAGAGTAGTTGCGTGTAGGCAGTCGGATACAGTTGCGTGTAGCGAGTGGACAGTTGTACCGAGCAGAAGTCGGCATGCGTTGGCGGCGCGATCTTCCCGCGACTCTGATCACGATTCAGGACGATGTGTAATATTGTAAAAGGTAATGAAGCAGCATTGCGCTCAGCTAATAACGTATGTCAATTGTAATTTGTTCAAAAATGATGCCCCAATAATAACTTTTTATAAAGTAACTCATTTAAAGAAAAAGATTCTTTTCAAGCTAAATAATATTTTCTATGCATTCCCTCCAAGAATCAAAATTAAATATACGCTAGCATTGCATGAAGCTGTGTCAAAAAAAAAAAAAATATAAGAGCAGTTAGAGATACAGTTTTACTGAGGTAAGAATTTATCTGGTTTAATTATTTCACAGGGCCGTACGTCAGCGCTGCTGTGCCTATAAAATTTGTCAAGTTTAATTATTGCTGTTGAGTTGTTACAGTCAGTTCATGCTTCATTATTTAATCAATATTATTGTGGGTTGAATGAT
The DNA here is from genome assembly GCF_023864275.1 of Schistocerca cancellata. Classification (NCBI taxonomy): domain Eukaryota; kingdom Metazoa; phylum Arthropoda; class Insecta; order Orthoptera; family Acrididae; genus Schistocerca; species Schistocerca cancellata. Next base: position 655,177,167 of record NC_064628.1, read on the forward strand.
CAATCATCCTTAACGTTAATTTTGTGGGGAGTTTACATTTGGGCCATTATTATTCTTTAATTTTGCAACGAGGTTACGCTTGGGTTATTTTTATTATTCACTTTTGTGGGAAGACAACATTTGGCACATTTTATTATTCAGTTAATATTCAAATTTTTCACGGGGAGGTTACAACCGTCTTGGTTTTAAATTATGGATAAGATTACTTTTGAGAGAGTTGTTGGTGGAGAAAACTATGTTGCAGCCATATTTATTTTTAAGGAGACGTTGCAATCTGTAGGTTATTGGCCCTACATACGGTAAAGAGAAGTATTTCTTCAAATCGCTAGGCTCGTCAATTGTGGTCCCAAGAGTGATAATTCTGTTATTGGTTTTCTGTCTGAAGATATCATATACTATATTTGGTTTGTAACCATTAATAACTGCAATGGTTTTAATTAGATTCAATTCGGTTTTTAAATTTTCAGAGGACAAAGGGGTAGAGATTGCTCTATGAAGAGCAGAGTGAAAAAATGCTTTTTTGTGAGATCGTGGGTGTGTGGAACAGGCTGGCACAATTTGGTCAGAAAACGAATCCTTACGAAAAATATTGAAAGAGATTTTGTCATTCACTATTGTCAAAGTTAAGTCTAAATAATTTAACTGACGGGAGCTGTTTTCAAGTTCACATGTGAAGGTGATTTTTTCATGTAGTTTGTTAAAGATCTCGAACAGGTGGTTAATGTCATCGTTCGTTCCGTTATAGACGATTAAAATGTCATCGACGTACCTAGAATATGAAACAATTCCTAAGGTGGTAGTGGAAAAATTTTTGAAAAATGTTTCTTCTAGAGAGTTGATAAAAATGTCTGCTAATATGCCAGCTAAGGGATTACCCATAGCAAGACCATCAGGTTGTTGGTACAGCTGTCCATTGAATTCGAAATAATTGTACTTTGTTACGATCTGCATTAGGTTAATGAAATCAGTGATCTGTTCATCAGTGAGTTCTTTTTTGAACAAACGTAAGTTATTCTCTATGATATCTAAAGTCGTTAGTACAGGCACATTGGTATAAAGGTTTTCAATATCAAATGAGAACATCTTTGTGTTTTCGTCGCAGTGTATGTCTTTTATTTAGTTGATAAGGCTCTGGCTGTTAGCTGTAGAGTAATTATTTCGAAAAACATAAGACCTTTTTAATTTATCATGAAGGAATTTTCCCAGATCGTGGTAAGCGCTATTCATACTATTAGAAATAAGCCGAATAGGGTGATTTATTTTGTGGACCTTAAACTGGGACCGAAGCTTAGGCGGCTGGGGGTTCATGTTAATCAGCTGTTTTTTTCTGGAATGGCTTAAGTAAGGAATTTGCATCATTGACCGCGGATTTAATTTCTTTTTGTAAAATTGGGGTAGGATCTACCTGCAGCTCAGGAATATTGTTTTCCTCAAAAAATTCTAAAGTTTTTGCTACATATTCATCTTTTGTAGTAATAATAAGAGAATTACCTTTATCTGATTTTGTTATGAGAGCATCATTATCTATAAGTTTAACATTAATAGAGTTGATTAATTTTTTGTCATAATTGACATTTTCAGGGCGAATTACATTTCTACTAAGCAAATTACATACATCATGAGCAATTCTGGTCTGTTGCGATCTTTCTATTTTTACACTATCTAGACCAGTTTTAAGTTCAACAATGATATTTTCTATTACATGGTGATCAGATAAGTTTGGTTTGACATTGTATTTTAAACCTTTTTTTAACAAAGAGATTTCATCTTTAGTACAAATTATGTCAGTTTTATTTAAAATCCTATTAAAAACTTATGATCACTTTTTTCAAAATTATCAGTGCACTGTGCCTTGTTTACAGGTAAAAGGCGAAGAAGTTTATCCAATTTTTTCTTATATCTGTTATAAATGACTTGCCTATGCACTTCTATGCTCTATGGGACTTAACATCTGAGGTCATCAGTCCCCTAGAACTTGGAACTACTTAAACCTAACTAACCTAAGGACATCACACACATCCATGCCCGAGGCAGGATTCCAACCTGCGACCTTAGCGGTCGCGCGGTCCCAGACTGTAGCGCCTAGAACCGCTTAGCCACCGCGGCCGGCTACTGTTTTATGGCTGGCGCAAGTGTGCTCCTTAAATATCGCATAAAAGGACCCGCCTGTCTGGCCAACATAGCTTTTTTACAGTCGCAGCATGATGTGTTACAAAACATAGATTTCCCTCATTTATAGGTCTGGTGTCACAAGCTAAGGCGCACTCGTATTTTTATATTATCAGATGTCCTGAATGAAGTTGTATGTGGAAAACACTAACAACGAGAAGGGGCAGGATGAAAGGACATGCCTTAAGACATCAGGGAATAACTTCCATGGTACGAAAGGGAGTCGTAGAGGGTAAAAACTGAAGCAGAGGACATACGTTGGAATATATGGAACAAATAACTGAGGTTGTAAGATACAAGTGCTACTCTGAGTGGAGATGGGCACAGGAAAGTCAGAAGACGTCTCAGTAAAATGCGTTATAGAAAACCTCCTACGTCAAAAAGAGAGCTTTAAGTCTCTAATATGACATGGTTGAGAAATAATTTCCTTATGACGTTAATCTGAAGCAGTACGCCGTCACCACGCAACATGTTTATCACGGTGTACCACACTGAATTGTAAGCCCTCGGCCTTCACATTTCTGAAAGCAGAACCTCACTCTCAGTCAGAGGCCCTGAATATTCCATATCTAACGATGCGTCTGTGCTACAAAAGGACGACGCTCCAGTCACCAAATATTCGTTCCTGTCTCCCACCCCCCTCCTCCCCCCACCCCTTGACCCCTGCCCCTGGCCCCCGGCCCTCTTCCTCAGTGTTCACTCTGCCCCGTTCTGCCTCCCTCGCCCAACCTGCCGATCGAAAGCGGAATCATCAGGTCCCTTTGACAATCAGCTCTCCTCTCACGCTTCCCCGAACGCATTCTGAGGCCACCACCAGCTCACCTTTTGACGAACTTCATGCTGATCTAGCAGACTACTCGAAGTGTTGCTAAGTTACTGATTCTTCAATTGCCTTTTTGTTATCAATAGTTCTTTGTAAGTACAAGTCCACAGTCTCTGTGAATTTCTCGAAAGAAGTCATATTCCTTTGTAAGTTCTCGTTTTATTTTGAAACAAACACTTACTTCACAATTTAGTAATTAGCTAATTCCAACCTCTTTGGCGTTATCAAGTTACATCACAGTCAAGATTTATTGCATATAGCATAATGTATTCCACGTATATCCGTGTGGGGGAAGCATATGTAACAACATCGCTAGTAAGAATAGTTGCTCGAAAATTTTAGTATGGTCTCCATCACGTATGTACCCCGAATCATGAAGTAAACTGCTATTACGATGCCATAATCCTCTATCTCGGTGGATTTTGTGTGGTTAATGAGCAATGCTGAAATGATATGCAGAATGATCTGGAACAGTTGTGGGCCAAAATTGTGATGCATATACAGGATGTAAGCAGTATAAGTACAGATATTCCCAATGGTCATCGAGGACGGTGTACTGAACAGCCTTACATAGGTGTTTACGTCATTTGGAGACTAAAAATTACAGATATTAGAAGTCGTATGTTTTTATGTCGCGTAGCACTACTGTACAATGCTGTGCTCCAAACATAAATTTTCATTAATGTCTTCCTCAAATTAAGGCCAATGTTTGATACTAATGGAATCCTCATGACCAGGAGTACCCTCTTTTTCTGTGATGGTCTTCTTTTTATATCCTTACTTCATCTGCAGTCCTTCTGGTACACACACAGAAATAAGAATTCATGGAGAGACTTATTTAGCGCCAAGATAACGATGTCTATCCGTAAAATCTAAAACGATGGCAGACATTCGACATAAAGCTTACAGGCGACTGACTGGTCCCGAAATGGTGTAAACATTTATGTATTACTATGTTGCAGTACCTGTGTTGTTAAGAAGAATGATGCAATGTTCTTTCGGACATGAAGGAACATTCGACGTTCTTCTTAACAGCAAAGGAGCTGCAATATCGTATTTATCCCCCGATAACGGACAGCAACTTTCAATTAAAACCTCCTTCCGTGTACGGGAATTACATAATTTTTTACCAGTATAGGACATATTGAAGGAACGACGACATGCGGAAGTTTGGGTCGAGCCGTGAGCCTCGCACTGATAGGTGAAGCGTTAAGGCGAACTCGCGCGTAAGACGGGAAATTCCGGTTCGACCCCCAGACCGGCACAAATTTTCAGTGTTACCATTCCCATGTACAGCTGATGGTTGTTCGTATTCGGAACTGTGAATATTTTTCATGTAGTGGTCAAACAGTAAGAAATATGGAAGTCATAACCTTAGACTGCAACTTTCCTGGAAAAGAATTACGTCTCCTAAGAACAGGGAACTTAAGAAAGGCAACAACTGTTCCACCACGTCATAAAATATACGAGGGCACACTGAAAAGTAACGCTTCCGAAATTTGTATGTGACAACTCTTAAAGCTTTTCAAATAAAATAACGCTATTAACATTCTACATGTCTACATATATCCAGCTAGAGGGCTCCCAATTGCACCGTGTAACATGACGGCGGGTAACATACACTGTTGCCCATTAAAATTGCTACACCAAGAAGAAATGCAGATGATAAACGGCTATTCATTGGACAAATATATTATACTAGAACTGACATGTGATTACATTTTCACTCAATTTGGGTGCATAGATCCTGACAAATCAGTACCCAGAACAACCACCAATGGCCGTAATAACGGCCTTGATACGCCTGGGCGTTGAGTCAACAGAGCTTGGATGGCGTGTACAGGTACAGCTGCCAATGCAGCTTCAACACGATACCACAGTTCATCAGGAGTAGTGACTGGCGTATTCTGACGAGCCAGTTGCTCGGCCACCATTGACCAGACGTTTTCAATTGGTGAGAGATCTGTAGAATGTGCTGGCCAGGGCAGCAGTCGAACATTTTCTATATCCAGAAAGGCCCGTACAGGACCTGCAACATGCGGTCGTGCATTATCCTTCTGAAATGTAGGGTTTCGCAGGGATCGAATGAGGGGTAGAGCCACGGGTCGTAACACATCTGAAATGTAACGTCAATGCGAACAAGAGGTGACCGAGACGTGTAACCAATGGCACCCCCTACCATCACGCCGAGTGATACGCCAGTATGGCGATGACGAATACACGCTTCCAATATGAATTATCCGCGATGTCGCCAAACACGGATGCGATCATCATGATGCTGTAAACAGAACGTCGATTCATCCGAAAAAATTACATTTTGCCATTCGTGCACCCAGGCGCTCCTGTCTGTGATGCAGCGTCAAGGGTAACGGCAGCCATGGTCTCCGAGCTGATGGTCCATGCTTCTGCAAACGTCGTCGATCTGTTCGTGCAGATGGTTGTTGTCTTGCAAACGTCCCTATCTGCTGACTCAGGGATCGAGACGTGGCTGCACGATCCGTTACAGCCATGAGGATAAGATGCCTGTCATCACGACTGCTAGTGGTACGAGGCCGTTGGGATCCAGCACGGCGTTCCGTATTACCCTCCTGAACCCACCGATCCCATATCCTGCTAACAGTCATTGGATCTCGACCAACGCGAGCAGCACTGTCGGGATACGATAAACCGCAATCGCGATAGGCTACAATCCGACTTTTATCAAAGTCGGAAATGTGATGGTGTGCATTTCTGCTTCTTACACGAGGCATCACAACAACGTTTCACCAGGCAACGCCGGTCAACTGCTGTTTGTGTACGAGAAATCGGTTGGAAACTTTCCTCATGTCAGTACGTTGTAGGTGTCGCCACCGGCGCCAACCTTGTGTGAATGCTTTGAAAAGCTAATCATCTGCATATAACAGAATCTTCTTCCTGTCGGTTAAATTTCGCGTCTGTAGCACGTCATCTTCGTGGTGTAGCAATTTTAATGGCCAGTAGTGTAATTATGTCTGTCCTTGAGAAACAGCTGCTGTAATCGAGAGTCGAATTCGAAAAGTTCGTCCAAACACGGAGCAACTTCTCCTTCAGCGTGACAGTTCCAGACCACACACGAGTGCTGCCTTTCGAGTTCTTGTGGTGGTGTTTCTACAGAAATTTTCATCCCATAACACTATCTTTAGATGTCCAATACCAATTTTCACATATTTAGCTTTGAAAATGTAATATACCGGCAACGATATATTTTCATTAAAATATTATCCCCTGATTCATTTCCATTAACGGTTTAATCAACAAGCACTGAAATACGTATTTATTTTTAACCGAGAAATCAAATACCAATTTCCACAGATGTATCTTTAAAAATGACGCCTTGGGTTCACTGTGATCGATCGTTCTTCATTCTGTCTCTACTTGGCCCCATACGATTTCCATCTGTTTCCAGAACTTAAACAATACCGTCGAGGATTTCACTTCGCCAGTGATGAAGCGGTGCAATCAGAGGTGAGATTGTGGGTCCGTCAAAAAAAAAGTCAAACATTCTGCAGTGACGGTATCAGTAAACTCGTCTCTCGCTGTGAGAAATGCATTCGTCGCCAGCGTGAGTATCGTTGAAAAATAAATATATAGACATAAAGAATGAAGATGTAAATTGTTAATCATTTTGTTTTATTTAAAAAGCTTTAAGAGTTCTCACATGAAAAATTCGGAGGCACTGCTCTTCAGCACGTCCTTGTACACTGGTGTGCAAAACTGAAGGACAAAAGTAACCTTCGAGTGGTGTGTAATTGCCAAGTAACATAACTCAATGGGACTTGGACCATACATAGAAAGAACTGTTGCAGTATACTACAGGAGGTAATCGTAAGAAATACGCAATGAGACGAACAGAAATGATACATTTATTCAAAGACATAAATTTTACTGAAATTACTGCGAATTGCGATAGTCCCACAGACATTAAGGAATGTGGAACATGTTTCTTAAGAGGATGTAATAAAAATATAATTTCTGTTCATCTCATGGCGTATTTTTTTCAGTGTATTTCTTGACAGCGACATATCGTGCGAAGGTTACTTTGGCATTTAAGGTTTCTACAGTAGTTTAACAGACATACAAGTAAAGAATTAAACGGTTTTCCCTATCAGTACACATGGAAACACTGCACTGAAGTTTCCTCTTAGACGTGACGTTCATCACACAGTCGAAATACCACTGTTTTAAATTAACTCCGTCGTGGCAGAGCATGATGGTACTGTTATTCACGGTATTGCAGATACTACTGATACTCTGTTGCCCACTGTTCTTTAAAGTCATGACATTACCCTAATTCATCTGCTTCCAGAGACAAAAATATCTGTTTTTCCGTTGCAGAAGCCGCTCAGATGCTTACTGAGTGATCATTTAACTGCTAACCTAAGGGTGAATTTATTTTTTTAATACAAAACATGTAAACATGTTTGCCGGCCGTAGTGGCCGTGCGGTTCTAGGTGCTACAGTCTGGAGCCGCGAGACCGCTACGGTCGCAGGTTCGAATCCTGCCTTCGGTCATGGATGTGTGTGATGTCCCTAGGTTAGTTAGGTTTAAGTAGTTCTAAGTTCTAGGGGACTGATGACCTCAGAAGTTGAGTCCCATAGTGCTCAGAGCCCTATTTTTGTTAACATGTTTTCAGAAATACCATAGCATCACAACCGTCCTTGTCAAAGTTATCGACAACATGAAACTGGCTGTCTCTATATATGAAAGGATATGTCTTCACTGACTGATTGACTCATCATCGCCAAGCCTAAACCACTAAGGACAGAAAGTTGAGGTTTGGGTGAGGTATTAATCCTGTACTGTAGGCATCATTTAAGAAGGAATTTCTCGAATTTCCACCTCTAAGGGAGTGAAATAGGAGATGAAAGGTTTTTTTGAAAATATGTCGCTATTAAGGCAGTTTTGAAGATAGAATTACGAAAACTGATATTTGGTTTCTCGGTCAGAAATTAAAAAAATTCCTACTTTAGCACTGTTGTAAATTCAACCACTAAAGGGGTAAAGTAGTGGATGAATGGTTTTTCAAAATAAACCATTATTAAAGCATTTATAACGAAATTGGTGTTTGATTTCTCGGTTAAAAATAAAAAATACGTGTTTCAGACTTTTTGGCGGTTAAACTGTTAATGGAAATGAAATAGGGGATACAGTTTTTAATGAAAATATTTCGTAGCCGGTATATTACAACATTTTCAAAGCTAAATCTGTGAATGGTTCAGATGGCTCTGAGCACTATGGGACTTAACTTCTGAGGTCATCAGTCTGCTAGAACTTAGAACTGCTTAAACCTAACTAACCTAAGGACATCACACACATCCATGCCCGAGGCAGGATTCGAACCTGCGACCGTAGTGGTCGCGTGGTTCCAGACTGTAGCGTCTAGAACCGCTCGACCACTCCGGCCGGCTAAATGTGTGAAAACTGGTATTCGACATCTAAAGATATGTGTGTTATGAGATGAAAATTTATATGGAAATATCACCACAAGAACGCAAAAGGCAGGACTGAAAAAAGGCATCTGATTCAGCTACCAGAATCGCTTTTTGGACAGAAGTACATTCGGAAAAACCATACTTCTATGGCCTTAGCGTGAAAAGCTTAGAAGATAATTCAATATGGGAACAACACAAAAATTCGATTAATGATTAAAAATATGTGTGCAAACCATAAAGTTTACGCGAACGAGGCAGCAGGCAATATGTAAGATATAAACGGCTAATACACTGATTCTTCTCGATTTTAGAAAATCATATAAAACTATCTATTGCAAGAATCAAATCACAGGACGCTCTGTCATGGCTCAGGAATGGTTTGCCACCTGTATTAAAAGGCACCATCGTGGAATAACTAAGACAGCATAAAAAACGTATCCAACGTTTAGTGTCAGAATGTTCGTAGTTTTGCTATATTGGCGATTTATTCTGATTTAACGCTCTGTAACTACCAGTTGAATGCGGCCATTTTCAATTGTATATGAGTCCCAGACCCTCTTGACTAGAAGAAGGGATCGGTTGGTAGGACATTTTCTGAGGCATCAAGGGATCACCAATTTCATATTGGAGGGCAGCGTGGAGGGTAAAAATCGTAGAGAAAGACCAAGAGATGAGTACACTAAGCAGCTTCAGAAGGATGTAGGCTGCAGTAGGTACTGGGAGATGAAGCAGCTTGCACAGGATAGAATAGCATGGAGAGCCGCATCAAACCAGTCTCAGGACTGAAGACCACGACAACAACATGAGTCCCAGACAAGAAAATGTAAGAGACGGTAAATCAGTTGACGTGGATATGCCATCTATATATGAATCCAGCATCAAAATAGTGATGAAGTTACTAAACTTCAAGTAATCCTCATAGCTCGTCAACAGTCAGCGGCTCATATTTGCGCGGATACTTTCAACACATGGCTTTAATGCAGAAACCCCTTGAGCTGTTGAATTTGTGTAATACTGAACGATTATTTAATTATAGTGTAAACTTAAGGTGATTCTCATGTACGACTATGATGGTGTTATCCTGACGCATTACGTTTCTCCACGGCAGACCGTCAATGCACAGTATTACTGTTCGTTTTTGGAGCACCACCTGCGACCAGCTTTGTGGAAGAAGTTTTTTTTAGATCGCTTCATTCGCACCATCAACAGAACAGGCTCTGCTAACTGTATACTACGCCTTCCACATCGCTGCAAGCGGGTTACACACAACGCTGTGACTACTCTGAAGGACAGTAACAGGTGCAAACATGTAACTCTTTTGTATCGGTTGTGAATAAATAGTTGCCACTATTTAAGTTCCAATCCTTGTATTTTCAGCCAGGTGTCCGGACACTTTTGATCACATAGTGTATTTTTGAAAAATCCGTAATAATTTTTACCAGAGAAACGAGAATGTAAATACTTCAGTGGATAGTTCTGCACATCTTCGATTACACTGACAACACAGGAAGCCTCGACCAAGACATCTTTACCTGTAAAGGATACAGTACCGAAACTTTGCTGTATTATCACAACCATTCTAACAGTGAACTGTGTCGGTTATACACAATCTGAGGACGCGTTTACTTCATCCATTACTCACTAATCGGAAACCAATGTATGTATCTTCAAATACGGTATTCTTAGACCAACAACATTCATGAGTCACTAGTTCCTTGCATTCTAAATTATGTTGTGTGCCACCCTCTCCGTCGTCTCCTCATACAACAATTTCTATACTAAATATCCTTCAGAGTTCCAGAACTTGATTATGGCTTGGCATGACCTGTAACAAAAAAGAAGTTAAAGCATTCCCCAGTGTCAAAAGTAAACTATTGGCTCATCACTCGAAATAATAGTAAAAGTTCAAGTTCCGTGTTCAGGTCCCACACGAACCAATCGGGATCCACCGACCGCCATGTCATCCTCTGCCAAGGGCGTCATTGGATGCGGTATGGACAAGCATGTGGTCAGCACACCGCTCTCCGTCGTTGTCCGGTTTCTTGGACTCGGAACCCCTACTAACCGGTCGGTTAGTTCAACCGTTGACCTCAATAGTTTGAATGCACCCTGTATCAGTCCTCCCACCAAGAAAAACCCCCTGGTAGCACCGGGAATGGAATCCAGGCTACCAGCGCAGCATTCAGCTGCACTGACCATTCATTTACGGAGTTCATATGCACCATAATATTGACACTGTCACCCAGGCTCTCAGAATCTTTAACTCCTTGTCAATTCTTTATAGCTCTACATCTACATCTACATCTACATTTATACTCCGCAAGCTACCCAACGGTGTGTGGCGGAGGGCACTTTAAGTGCCACTGTCATTACCTCCCTTTCCTGTTCCAGTCGCGTATGGTTCGCGGGAAGAACGACTGTCTGAAAGCCTCCGTGCGCGCTCTAATCTCTCTAATTTTACATTCGTGATCTCCTCGGGAGGTATAAGTAGGGGGAAGCAATATATTCGTTACCTCATCCAGAAACGCACCCTCTCGAAACCTGGCGAGCAAGCTACACCGCGATGCAGAGCGTCTCTCTTGCAGAGTCTGCCACTTGAGTTTGTTAAACATCTCCGTAACGCTATCACGGTTACCAAATAACCCTGTGACGAAACGCGCCGCTCTTCTTTGGATCTTCTCTATCTCCTCCGTCAACCCGATCTGGTACGGATCCCACACTGATGAGCAATACTCAAGTATAGGTCGAACGAGTGTTTTGTAAGCCACCTCCTTTGTTGATGGACTACATTTTCTAAGGACTCTCTCAATGAATCTCAACCTGGTACCCGCCTTACCAACAATTAATGTTATATGATCATTCCACTTCAAATCGTTCCGCACGCATACTCCCAGATATTTTACAGAAGTAACAGCTACCAGTGTTTGTTCCGCTATCATATAATCATACAATAAAGGATCCTTCTTTCTATGTATTCGCAATACATTAAATTTGTCTATGTTAAGGGTCAGTTGCCACTCCCTGCACCAAGTGCAGATCTTCCTGCATTTCGCTACAATTTTCTAATGCTGCAACTTCTCTGTATACTACAGCATCATCCGCGAAAAGCCGCATGGAACTTCCGACACTATCTACTAGGTCATTTATATATATTGTGAAAAGCAATGGTCCCATAACACTCCCCTGTGGCACGCCAGAGGTTACTTTAGCGTCTGTAGACGTCTCTCCATTGATAACAACATGCTGTGTTCTGTTTCCTAAAAACTCTTCAATCCAGCCACACAGCTGGTCTGATATTCCGTAGGCTCTTACTTTATCAGGCGACAGTGCGGAACTGTATCGAACGCCTTCCGGAAGTCAAGAAAAATAGCATCTACCTGGGAGCCTGTATCTAATATTTCCTGGGTCTCATGAACAAATAAAGTGAGTTGGGTCTCACACGATCGCTGTTTCCGGAATCCATGTTGATTCCTACATAGTAGACTCTGGGTTTCCAAAAACGACATGATACTCGAGCAAAAAACATGTTCTAAAATTCTACAACAGATCGACGTCAGAGATATAGGTCTATAGTTTTGCGCATCTGCTCGACGACCCTTCTTGAAGACTGGGACTACCTGTGCTCTTTTCCAATCATTTGGAACCTTCCGTTCCTCTAGAGACTTGCTGTACACGGCTGTTAGAAGGGGGCAGGTTCTTTCGCGTACTCTGTGTAGAATCGAATTGGTATCCCGTCAGGTCCAGTGGACTTTCCTCTGTTGAGTGATTCCAGTTGCTTTTCTATTCCTTGGACACTTATTTCGATGTCAGCCATTTTTTCGTTTGTGCGAGGATTTAGAGAAGGAACTGCAGTGCGGTCTTCCTCTGTGAAACAGCTTTGGAAAAAGGTGTTTAGTATTTCAGCTTTACGCGTGTCATCCTCTGTTTCAATGCCTTCATCGTCTCTCGTGAGTTTAGGCTGTACTATTATGTAACTAAAATCGTTGTAACGCGATCATACATTTGCGTATGTTGTGTGTGACAGAGGAAGTGGTGTCTGCTGGCTTCGAGAGGTATGCATAACAATAATCCACAAAACCACTTTCTATTAAACACAAAAATCCAAGCAATAAATTGAATGTACAAAATATCATTACTTAGGAAGCTGCTCAATCCTTTCAAGATTTATTAAATAATATAATAGCAATAACCAAATTAAAGGAATAACCTGAAGCTTACGCTCACTTAAAAAATGATAGTACGTAACATTCTCATAGAATTTCAATATCAAGTTAACAATTACACCAATCACGTAAAATCAGTCCCCACTTAAAATGGCACAGAATCTTGTCACATGCCACTCCGTACTGTTTATTGATTTATGACTGATTATTACTTGCTACAGTCTAGGGGTGGAAAATTAGACATCGGACATTCATAAGTAGCCAGTTTTCGTGGGCGAACTCATCCCAAGGAACATGGGCCGATAAACTAAAGCTCTGACCCTGAGTCTACGATTCATACCCTGTCAACTCGTATTATTCATTCCTCTGAAATATTCGAATAATAATTTAAAGGTTTCAATATGTGAATATTTTTGCAAAACACAATTAATTTATTATGTTTTACAGTAGTTCGATAGCAAAGCACCATTTGCATGCTGCACATTAAGATTTTTTATATATCTTGTGCACCCAGACGTGTTTGGTCTTAGTTGCAAGGCACCTACAGTGAGTGTCATGAAATATTACACGATTTTGCCGTTTGCACATTCAGGTAACCGTTTGCATTTCTAGGCTACAGATTTAAAACAGTTCATTGAGGTTTCTATAATAAAATGGAAAAGTACTTACAGATCAGCGTGAAATTCATTATTTTTAGCCAAACAGTTTCTCTCACACTGCAAATTGGTGGAAAGTTTGCACTTTCCCTTTTGGTCACTGTCTTCAACGTTTAGCAATTTAACTACCATTACCTGTGTGTATAATGTCATTTATTTCTATAAGTGTTGCCGTCTTTATCAGGTTTTGCTTCCCACTCTGTTTTTGTGACTATATGTGTGCTATGAAAGTTCTGTACGTGTTTGTGTGTGTGTGTGTGTGTGTGTGTGTGTGTGTGTACGTATATTTCTATTCTTGTGAGAGAAATGGATTTTCGATCCTGTATTGTGATTATTAGGATTATCGGATTACTGCCTGTGTATGATCAGTGCCCCCCCCCCTCCCCCCTCCTTGAACCATGGACCTTGCCTTTGGTGTGGGAGGCTTGCGTGCCTCAGCAATACAGGTAGCCGTACCGTAGGTGCAACCACAACGGAGAAGTATCAGACAAATACGTGGTTTCTGAAGAGGGGCGGCAGCCTTTTCAGTATTTTCAGGGGCAACAGTCTGCATGATTGACTGATCTGGCCTTGTAGCATCAACCAAAACGGCCTTGCTGTGCTCGTACTGCGAACGGCTGAAAGCAAGGGGACACTGCAGCCGTAATCTTTCCCGAGGGCATGTAGCTTTACTGTATGGTTAAATTGTGATGGCGGCCTCTTAGGTAAAGTATTCCGGAGGTAGAATAGTCCCCCATTCGGATTTCCGGGCGTGGACTACTCAGGAGGACGTCGTTATCAGGAGAAACAAAACTGGCGCTACGGATCGGAGCGTGGAATGTCAGATCGCTTAATCGGTCAGGTATGTTAGAAAATTTATAAAAGGAAAAGGTTAGATTAAAGTTAGATATGGTGAGAATTAGTGTTGTTCGGTGGCAGGAGGGAAAAAGATTACTGGTCAGGTGAATACAGAGTTATAAATACAAAATGAAATAGGGGTGCGCAGCAGTTGGTTTCATAATGAATTGAAAAGTAGGATCGCGGACAAGCAGGTACGAACAGCGTAGTGAACGCATTATTGTAGCCAAGATAGACACGAAGCCCACGCCTACCACAGTACTACAAGTTTACATGCCAACTAGCTCCGCAAATGATGAAGAGATTGAAGAAATGTATGATGCGATAAAAGAAATTATTCAAATAGTTAAGGCAGACGAAAAGTTAATAGTCATGGGGGACTAGAATTCGAGTGGAGGAGAGGGGGAGTGGGAAGAGGAGGAAGAGGGAGAGGGGGAGGAGGAGGGGGAGATGGGGGAGGGAGAGAGAGGGAGAAGGGGAGGGAGAGAGGGATAAAGAGACCTTACATCACCATCCGTATAGTCACAGGAAAATCTTTTGGAAGCGAAACCTTGGCAACACTTACAGAAACAAATGACACTCTACACACAGATAATGGTAGTTAAACTGGTATAGGTTGAGATAGTGACCAAAAGGAAAAGTACAAACATTCAGCTAGTTTACCACCCGAGAGAAAGTTTTTTGGCTTAAAAGTAATGACTTAGACGCTGATCTATAAGTACATTTCTATTTTAAGAACCTCAACGAACTGTTAGGCGAAACGCGTCTGGGTGCACAAGACATAAAAAAAAAACTTAATGCGCAGGATGCAGTAGGTATTTTTGTTTCGAATTACTTTGATTTATATACAGCTTCTGTGAAAATGGCCAGTACAACAAACTTGTTATTTCACTTTAAATTCAAGTGCCAAGACCCTTGATCTGATCACACTCACATTGCAATATTACAGTCACTTATTTGTCATGAGCTTATATGAGTTTACCATTGCCAATTCCTTATCGTACGGTCGCCTTCTGTTGTCCTTTTTGATTACATAACAACTTCCTGATACGAAATTAATCATAATTCTACACATCAAAATTAGCACATTAACTACGAGTGCTTTTCTCAAACACATACGCATCCGACACAAGTGATAGCTCTGGAGCGACTGACTCACTCCTTCTCGCAAAACCATCTCCGGGCTCCAACCTGTCCCTTCTAGAACAATGGGGCATCCCTGTCAGCGATGCCGCCACGCTTTGGCGAAGAAGGGTAAGGGTAGATGCGATCCGTCAAATACAGTATCGATATCTCATCATCATCATCATCATCATTTAAGACTGATTATGCCTTTCAGCGTTCAGTCTGGAGCATAGCCCCCCTTATACAGTTCCTCCATGATCCCCTATTCAGTGCTAACATTGATGCCTCTTCTGATGTTAAACCTATTACTTCAACATCATTCTTAACCGAATCCAGATACCTTCTCCTCGGTCTGCCCCGACTCCTCCTACCCTCTACTGCTGAATCCATGAGTCTCTTGGGTAACCTTGCTTCTCCCATGCGTGTAACATGACCCCACCATCTAAGCCTGTTCGCCCTGACTGCTACATCTATAGAGTTCATTCCCAGTTTCTCTTTGATTTCCTCATTGTGGACACCCTCCTGCCATTGTTCCCATCTACTAGTACCTGCAATCATCCTAGCTACTTTCATATCCGTAACCTCAACCTTGTTGATAAGGTAACCTGAATCAACCCAGCTTTCGCTCCCATACAACAAAGTTGGTCGAAAGATTGAAAGGTGCACAGATAACTTAGTCTTGGTACCGACTTCCTTCTTGCAGAAGAGAGTAGATCGTAGCTGAACGCTCACTGCATTAGCTTTGCTATACCAGTTCTTTCACTATGTTGCCATCCTGTGAGAATATGCATCCTAAGTACTTGAAACCGTCCACCTGTTCTAACTTTGTTCCTCCTATTTGGCACTCCATCCGTTTATATTTCTTTCCCACTGACATTACTTTCGTTTTGGAGATGCTAATCTTCATACCATAGTCCTTACATTTCTGATCTAGCTCTGAAATACACTCCTGGAAATGGAAAAAAGAACACATTGACACCGGTGTGTCAGACCCACCATACTTGCTCCGCACGGCACAGCGGACACACCAGGAACCGCAGTGTTGGCCGTCGAATGGCACTAGCTGCACAGCATTTGTGCACCGCCGCCGTCAGTGTCAGCCAGTTTGCCGTGGCATACGGAGCTCCATCGCAGTCTTTAACACTGGTAGCATGCCGCGACAGCGTGGACGTGAACCGTATGTGCAGTTGATGGACTTTGAGCGAGGGCGTATAGTGGGCATGCGGGAGGCCGGGTGGACGTACCGCCGAATTGCTCAACACGTGGGGCGTGAGGTCTCCACAGTACATCGATGTTGTCGCCAGTGGTCGGCGGAAGGTGCACGTGCCCGTCGACCTGGGACCGGACCGCAGCGACGCACGGATGCATGCCAAGACAGTAGGATCCTACGCAGTGCCGTAGGGGACTGCACCGCCACTTCCCAGCAAATTAGGGACACTGTTGCTCCTGGGGTATCGGCGAGGACCATTCGCAACCGTCTCCATGAAGCTGAGCTACGGTCCCGCACACCGTTAGGCCGTCTTCCGCTCACGCCCCAACATCGTGCAGCCCGCCTCCAGTGGTGTCGCGACAGGCGTGAATGGAGGGACGAATGGAGACGTGTCGTCTTCAGCGATGAGAGTCGCTTCTGCCTTGGTGCCAATGATGGTCGTATGCGTGTTTGGCGCTGTGCAGGTGAGCGCCACAATCAGGACTGCATACGACCGAGGCACACAGGGCCAACACCCGGCATCATGGTGTGGGGAGCGATCTCCTACACTGTCCATACACCACTGGTGATCGTCGAGGGGACACTGAATAGTGCACGGTACATCCAAACCGTCATCGAACCCATCGTTCTACCATTCCTAGACCGGCAAGGGAACTTGCTGTTCCAACAGGACAACGCACGTCCGCATGTATCCCGTGCCATACAACGTGCTCTAGAAGGTGTAAGTCAACTACCCTGGCCAGCAAGATCTCCGGATCTGTCCCCCATTGAGCATGTTTGGGACTGGATGAAGCGTCGTCTCACGCGGTCTGCACGTCCAGCACGAACGCTGGTCCAACTGAGGCGCCAGGTGGAAATGGCATGGCAAGCCGTTCCACAGGACTACATCCAGCATCTCTACGATCGTCTCCATGGGAGAATAGCAGCCTGCATTGCTGCGAAAGGTGGATATACACTGTACTAGTGCCGACATTGTGCATGCTCTGTTGCCTGTGTCTATGTGCGTGTGGTTCTGTCAGTGTCATCATGTGATGTATCTGACCCCAGGAATGTGTCAATAAAGTTTCCCCTCCCTGGGACAATGAATTCACGGTGTTCTTATTTCAATTTCCAGGAGTGTATTACTTTGCAAACTTTCACTCGACTCTGCCATCACAACTAAGTCATCCGCATATGCAAGACTGCTTATTTTGTGTTCACATATCTTAATCTCACCCAGCCAGTCTATTGTTTTCAACATATGATCCATAAATAATATGAACAACAGTGGAGACAGGTTGCAGCCTTGTCTTACCCCTGAAACTACTCTGAACCATGAACTCAATTTACCGTCAACTCTAACTGCTGCCTGACTATCCATGTAAAGACCTTTAATTGCTTGCAAAAGTTTGCCTCCTATTCCATAATCTTGTAGAACAGACAATACCTTCCTCCTAGGAACCCGGTCATATGCCTTTTCTAGATCTATAAAGCATAGATACAATTCCCTGTTCCACTCATAACACTTCTCCATTATTTGCCGTAAGCTAAAGATCTGGTCCTGACAACCTCTAAGAGGCCTAAACCCACACTGATTTTCATCCAATTGGTCCTCAACTAATACTCGCACTTTCCTTTCAACAATACCTGAGAAGATTTTACCCACAACGCTGATTAAAGAGATACCTCTGCAGTTGTTACAATCTTTTCTGTCTCCATGTTTAAAGATTGGTGTGATTACTGCTTTTGTCCAGTCTGATGGAACCTGTCCCGACTCCCAGGCCATTTCAATTATCCTGTGTAGCCATTTAAGACCTGACATTCCACTGTATTTGATGAGTTCCAACTTAATTTCATCCACCCCAGCCGCTTTATTGCACTGCAATCTATTGACCATTTTTTCCACTTCCTCAAATGTGATCCTATTTCCATCATCATTCCTATCCCATTCTACCTCGAAATCTGAAACATTACTGATCACATTTTCACCTACATTGAGCAACTCTTCAAAATATTCCCTCCATCTGCCCAAGGCATCCACAGGATTCACCAGCAGTTTTCCTGACCTGTCCAAAATACTTGTCATTTCCTTCTTACCTCCCTTTCGAAAACTGCTAATTACACTCCAGAATGGTTTTCCAGCAGCTTGACCCATAGTCTCCAACCTGTTTCCATAGTCTTCCCACGATTTCTTCTTGGATGCTGCAATTATCTGTTTGGCTTTGTTTCTTTCTTCAACATAACTTTCTCTGTCTACCTGGGTGCTGGTATGTAGCCATTTTTGATACGCCTTCTTTTTCCTTTTACAGGCTGCCTTGACTGTGTCATTCCACCAAGCTGTTTGCTTCATCCTGCTTTTACACACTACTGTTCCAAGACATTCTTTAGCCACTTCTAGTACTGTGTCCCTGTACCTTGTCCATTCCTTTTCCAATGACTGTAATTGACTACGTTCAACTAACTGGTACCTTTCTGAGATCGCTGTTATGTACTTGCGCCTGATTTCCTTATCCTGAAGTTTCTCCACTCTTATCCTCCTACATATGGACCTGACCTCCTGCACTTTCGGCCTCACAATCTCAATTTCACTGCAGATTAAATAATGATCAGTGTCATCAAAGAATCCCCTGAATACACGTGTGTCCCTCACAGCCTTCCTGAATTCCTGATCTGTTATTATATAGTCAATGACAGATCTGGTTCCCCTGCCTTCCCAAGTATACCGGTGAATGTTCTTATGTTTAAAAAAGGAGTTTGTGATTACTAAGCCCGTACTGGCACAGAAATCCAAGAGTTGTTTCCCGTTCCTGTTGGCCTCCATATCCTCTCCAAATTTACCCATAACCTTTTCATACCCTTCTGTTCGATTTCCAATCCTGGCGTTAAAATCACCCATGAGCAGAACACTGTCCTTGTCCTTTACTCTAACAACTACATCACTGAGTGCCTCATAAAAACTATCCATCTTATCTTGATCTGTCCTTTCACAATGCGAATATACTGACACAATCCTAATTTTCTTGCTAGACACTGTCAAATCTATCCACATCAGTCGTTCGTTTACATACCTTATTGCAACTACGCTTTCCTGATGTAAAGCCCTACTCCCCATTGTGCTATTCCTGCTTTGACTCCTGACAGGTAGACCTTGTATTCGCCCACTTCCTCCTCTTTCTCACCACTTACCCGAACGTCACTAACAGCTAAAATGTCCAACCCCATCTTACTTGCAGCCTCTGCCAGCTCTACCTTCTTCCCAGAGTAGCCCCCATTGATATTAATAGCTCCCCATCTCATTACCATTTGTTTGCCAAGTCGTATCTTAGGAGTCCCTGGTTTGTCAGTTAGAGGTGGGACTCTGTCACCTCCAAAGGTCCGAGGTATCGATATCTGTACCCTTAAAACCTCAGATTAAATAAAAGGACTCAACAAAATATGCAGCGATCAAGATGTATCTTAGAAGCAATTAACACTGTTGAATATTTTTGAATTAACGCATAGTTACGGTCTCCAAACAGGTAACACAAGATAATAAATGGTCACAGTCTGATGTACACGTTCACCTTGTATGATTAAACTCCAGCATCAGGAAAGCAATGCATTCTGCCACTGTACAACTTTCCAGCAAGTTAAACATTGGACATAGATAAGTGAAACAGAGCAGGCACATGTCCCGACATCATATCCTGGATGGACGATCCGTTAGCGATTCCAAATTTGCGCCAGCCCGGCACTTCCAGCAAGACGTGCCCATGTTGATAAAGTTGTCTGTGTTCACTTTCTAGCCGCCACACAGGAAATTAAGAGGCCACGAGAAGGTAGCAGCGCCAAAGCGACCACGGAGCGCTCTGTCGACATGTGTTGCCGACGTTGACACTGCGCTGGCCGCAACAGCGATGTCGGTGCGGGCGTTCAAATCTGATCGCGTCCGTGATGGAGTTGAACAGTCACATTGTGTATTATCTTTGTGTACTCCACAAGTTAACATATGGTGAATGGCGGAGGGCTTGTTGTACTATTGCCAGTAAGTCAATTTCCTGTTCCACTCACAAATGGAGCGAAGGAAAAACGACTGTCTCTGTACCATCGTACGAATCCTACATTCTCTTACGTTTCCTTTGAGGTGCTAATACGAGATGTAAATAGGTGGCGGTATAATCGTTCTGTAGTCAGTCGCAAATGCTGGTTCTGTAAAATTTACCAACAGTGTTTCTCGAAAGGAACATGGTATTCCGCAAGGAATTCCCATATGAGTTCGCGAAACGTAATACTCAAACGTTGATCGAATCTACCGGTAACAAATGTAGCAGTACGCCTCTGAACTTCTTCGATGTCTTCCTGTAATCCGATCTGTCGAGTATTCCAAACACTCGATCAGTTCTCAAGAGAGTGACGCAGTATTATCCTATGCACGATCTTCTTTATAAAAGATCTGCACCTCGCTATAATTCTTCCAAGAAACCGAAGTCAACCTTTCGCCTTACCTAAAACTGATCTTATATGCTCGTTTCAATACATATTCCCTTGCAATGTTACGCCTACTTAATTGACATCACTGGGCCAAGTAGCATGTCACTAATATTGTATTCGAACATAACAAAATCCATTTTCCTGTTTGTCTACATTAGCTTAGATTTTTTTTTACGTTTAGATCAAGCTGGCTTTCATCAAACCAAATAGAAATTCTAAGTTATCTTATATTCTCCTACGCTCACTTAACAACGACACTTTCCCGTACACTGCAACGCCTTCAGTAAACAGTTGCAGACTGCTACTCAAGCAATACGTCAGATTGTTTACATGTATGGAAAACAAGAGCGATCCTATCACACTTTCCTGGGGTATTCATAAATAAGCCCTTGTTTATAAACCCTCAGAACCAGGACGACGTAATGGGTTTTGTTGCAAAGTCTTCGTGCTATTCACATATCTGAGAACCTCCTCCGTATGCTCGGACCTTTGTTAACCGACCGCAGTGGAGCATTGTGTAGAGCGCCTTGCGGAAATCCAGGAATATGGAATCTGCCTGTTACCCTTCACACATGTTTCGTAGGATAAGTACGTCTTTAAGGTATACGGTCAGATGTAAAGTAAACAAGATAAACAAGCAAAAAAATAAATAAATATGGTAAATATCCGCAGCAAATAATCCAAAATGTTCATTGGTATTAAACAAGGGAAATTGTCGGACAGGCAAAGTGGACTATCAGCTAGTAAGAGAATAGTAATTACGACTGTTTCAAGTGACTGGAAAGAATTCAGAATAACCCGCTCATGTTCGTAACGCATAAGCCATCGTAAAGGAAATGAATGCATGCAGCCAGAGCCATATGCTTATGGGCGAAAGCAAAAAAGAACTAGCTCCAAGAGGTGACCATGCAAAAGGAAAATTTACTGTAGAATGAAAAAGTAATTATGGCTTAACGACACTACCAAACCAAAAAAAAGAACACCAAATGAAGCAAGAAATGTTGCCTACAAATGCCGTAACAATTGTGAGAACGTACCAACAACTTCACGATCTACGAACAAAAGACCTTTTGATAAAATCAACAAAGAATTGACTTCGTAGAAGGCGGCGAAAAAAGGCTACGTCATGTCGAGTGTGACAGGAAGCAATCTGCAGAAGATTTTGCTTCATCAACTTATGAATCTTATAAGGACGCCATAACACTTGCGAGACTAGAGTAAATGAATAAATCACTATAGCCGACTTATTCGTCTTGACAGATTCAGCAACAGTATCGACATATAAGATAATTCTCATTTATCGTTCCGTCACAGATGCACATTTTTAGTTAGCTTACATGTTTCGATCACTCAGCATTATCTTCCGATCTAAAACAAAGAAAAACTAATTATGGACCTTCTAATATTTTACAGTAAGTTGAAAATAAAAGAATTGTACATAAATGTAGAATTTACCGAAGTAGTTGCTTCTTGTCTACTCAGAACCATATATCACAGTACTGTGTTTAGCAAATGCGGTCGAAGCTTTAAACAGATAATGTTAGAGGTAGCGGAGATGGAGGAAGAGAAAATGGAGTGAGGCTGATTGGGGAAGGGAGAAAAAACGGGGAGAGGATAGTGGGGATGTCATGACGTGTTAAAATTACAGAACGTGTAATTACGTAAAATTCTCTATGAAACGCTAATAGTGTAGTACAACGGCTATGTAAAATGGAAACGGCATAAAACAAGTAAATTATAAAATGGAGCGATGTGGACTGAAAGTGGGAAAAGAAGGCAAGGGTTGTGGGACGGGAGGGGGAGGGAGGGATAGTGGCTGGGATGCTATGGTTTTAAGAAGAAAGGGTCTTATACTAAAATTGCAAAAAGTCAATTGTGAGAAATACCTTCCGTTAAAATACTGCAATGGAAGCGTACGACTGTAAAAGAGGGATAAATTAGTAAATGATAAAAATGGAAATAAAGCAGCGAAATCAGAAATAGTAGCTTAATACATTCAAAATGATAAACTTTTGAAGATAAAGTCATGAGGTCTTACTCTGAAAGCATATAAAATATGGTTCAAATGGCTCTTTGCACTATGGGACTTAACTTCTGAGGTCATCAGTCCCCTAGAACTTAAACCTAACTAACCTAATGACATAACACACATCCATGCCCGAGGCAGCATTCGAACCTGCGGCCGTAGCGGTCACGCGGTTCCTCACTGTAGCTCCTAGAACCGCTCGGTCACTTCGGCCGGCTAATAGTCATGGGGGAGTGGAATACAGTATTAGGGAAAGGAATAGAAGAAAAGAGTACAGAAGAATAACGGCTTGGGAAAAGAAATGAAAGAGGAGAAAGACTGAGTTCTGTAGTAAATTTCAGCTAGCAGAAAATTGGTAGGAACAGAACATCCAGACGATAAAAAATGGGCTGTGGAGGTTCAAAAAATGGTTCAAATGTCTCTGAGGACTATGGGACTTAACTTCTGAGGTCATCAATCCCCTTGAACTTAGAACTAATTAAACCTAAATAACATAAGGACAACACACACACCCATGCCCGAGGCAGGATTCGAACCTCCGACCGTAGCGGTCAAGCGGTTCCAGACTGTAGCGCCTAGAACCGCTCGGTCACCCTGGCCGGCGCATATAAAATAAATTCTATAATTTTTTTCATTAAAATATTGAATGTCTAGGCTTACAACAGTGGATGTCAAAATAGTGAAAGACATAAAGATCATAAAATTACGGAAGTGGAATTATGTAGAGGAATTAGGACTGCATGAATCATAATTAAATATTACAAATTTTAAAAGCAGTGAAAAGTATAAAACGGTAAAGAGTGTAAAACCTTAAATTATAAAAGTGAAACTATGTGCAGCAACTGAAGTTAAAGTCAGCAGCTTGTGGCAGTTTTGGTTAATTGGATTGCCTTCTGTTTGGTGGCGTTGTACGGCGCGCTGTCTTCAGTATGCACGGAAGCCAGCTACTCACCGACCTGCTGCTAGCGTGATGTCTGAGTTAATGCGCTGCCGCTGTCTTTTCTCGGTGAGGATAACTGTTGAACACACGTGGGCTGCGGTAAGGTGGAAGGAAGAGGTTTTCACAATTTCTAAAAGATGCCCAGTTAATAAAATCGTTCTGCTCACTGAATGTGCTGCCACGCTCTTGCAGACGATGTGCAACAATTTCAATTTGTTCCATAACTGTCAGGGCTGAGGCTTAGGTTCATTGTGCAGCTCTTCCAGATGTGTATCAATAGTTCCAATCACATTCTTCGACGTTAGAAAATTCTCATCAAATGCTGTTTTATTACTATGAATTGAAGCTAATCTTTGACGCGTATTTCAAATATCCTGCCAGTTTGAATTACTTAACTTTTGGATAGTTTCCACACTGCAGTTTATACACCTCTGCTGCTGTGAATTTCGAGCTTTTCCGTTCACACGGTGCCTCAGTCTGAAGCGAATGATGTCATTAGTCTTAAATCCTACTCGAAAAATGGTACAGCGGAATTATCTAGAAATTCAATGCGAAACTCATCCTTCATAACTCATGGCGAGTGCATGACCTTCTTATCTTTCTATTCACCTGTTAGCATGCTGCCATTGATTTTACGCTGTTGTTTTCTGTAGTAACTTAGATTGGATAACAGTTTATTTCTGAAATTTGCTTTGCAATAATGATTTCTTTATTTTTCTCATGCTCGCATAGTGTCAGTTTTAAAGACCTATTCATCATGGATCGCAAGTAGGTTATCTTTTATTCTTTCAGTGTACCAAGAGTTAGAGGCCATAATAACATCTGCATAATAATGCTTTCTGTACACACTAAAACGGTGTTTACCCGCCTCTCTTGTAACTGTAATGTCGAGATAATTGATTACTCTTTTATTTTCGTGCTCAACGGCAAAGTTAATTTTTGGGTGAATAGCACTCATTCTCTGCGCTATGTCATTATCTGGCCGGCCGTTATGGTCGAGCGGTTCTAGGCTTTTCAGTCCAGAACCACGCGGCTGCTACGGTCGCAGGTTCGAATCCTGCCTCGGGCATGGATGTGTGTGATGTCCTTAGGTTTGTTAAGTTTAAGTAGTTCTAAGTCTAGGGGACTTATGACCTGAGATGTTAATTGAAAGGAAGGTCAGCGTTGGCAGTAATATTGATGGTTTATTGATAACAAAATCGATTTTCAATCACATAGGTATCATCTTCAGTGCTGTGGTGTACAAATTAAACTCATAGGCACTGGTATCAAGTTGTTATCAGTAACCAAAGCTAAGAACACATCACAATTGAGTTTTTGTTATAGGATGTCGAAAAAATCTCTGAATTTCCATGTCTATTGCAGAGAAAAGGAAACCAAACTGATTTGTTCTGGGGAGAGTAATGAGAAAGCAACATCAAGTTTAAAGATGTCTACAAAGCTCTGTATTTAGACCAAACATCTGAGGTGTTAACATGAAGCTCTCTTACAGAAAATAGTAATCTTTTCCAAGAAAATTCATGCAGTTAATACGCAGATGACTTGAAGACAGTAATAATAAGTAACCCCAGAACATGATGAGAAGAAAATAAACGAGATATTATGGGACAGCTCCTCTTAAAATAGCTGCAAACGATGACGTATATAAGGGGCTCAAAGGGATATTGACATGGGCAGGAAACCCAACTATAAGGATATGTGTCAGTTTAGTCAAGAGATGCGCGACAAAAAAAATGTGTCCCATGAATGTTCGATGGCATTCATGTCGGACAATCTGGTTCTAAGTTCTAGGGGAATGATGATGACCTCAGATGTTAAGTCCCATAGTGTTCAGAGCCATCTGAACCATTTTTTGAACCTACGGATTGGGGTTTGGAGGAACCCTGACAGCAACCCCACCGTGCTGAATAATGCTTTTCATGCAGCCAAAGGATGTCATGTGCAATAGGCTGCATGATGCGCAAGTTCACTCCCGACGTCCATGGTGAAGTCCATCTTTGCAGCCACGACACCATGCAGCGCTGTAACGACTGTACAATACGTGAATGCCATCCTCCGACCGATAATGCAACCATATAGCCAGCATATTGGCGAGGCATTCGTCTTCATGGACGACAATTCGCGCTGCCATCGTGCACATCTTGTGAATGACTTCCTTCAGGATAACGACATCGCTTGTCTAGAGTGGCCAGCATGTTCTCCAGACATGATCCCTATCGACCAAGCCTGGGATAGATTGAAAAGGACTGTTTTGGAGAACATGACTCACCAAGCACTCTGAGTGATCTACATCGAATCGCCGTTGAGGAGTGTACAATCTGGACCAACAGTGCCTTGGTGAACTTGTGGATAGTATGCCACGACGAATACAGGCATGCATCAATGTAAGAGGACGTGGGTATTAGAGGTACCGGAGTGTACAGCAATCTGGGCCACCACCTCTGAAGATCTCGCTTTATGGTGGTACAACATGCAATGTGTGGTTTTCATAAGCAATAAAAGTGGCGGAAATGATGTTTATGTTGATCTCTATTCGAATTTTCTGTACTGGTTTCGGAACTCTCGCAACCGAGGTGATGTAAAATTTTTTAGATGCGTGTATATTGTAGACGTAGCGGATTCCGTAAACGCGCATGGTAATAGACGCGTGCCAAAGAATAGGCTCATAAGAATTATGCTACCTTCCTTCTAATTACTAAGACCAAGGCACATACATCGCTTAGACCTAGTACTCTTGTTCCCCTTCCGGGAGCCGCCACGTCTTGTGGTAAATGACTTTCTTTCCGGTATCCTTGTCAGCGTTCCGCGAAACTTTAATGCTTTCAGACCAGAATTTTTTCTGGAGGAAGGAAAATTTTTTTAAATAATGTAATGAACTTGGATGATTTTTAATGGTTTTAGAAGCAACATTTATAAAAAGATATGTTACCATTTTCGAAAAAAATTTTGTACACATATGTGTACACTGGGTCTCAATCAACACTGAAATCATAGCAGACAAAACTAATTTATTTAAACATTACACATAAATTTGAAATCATTTACACACAAAATACATGCAAAATTCACCACAATTTTAATTAAAAATGAAATGAGTCAGGAACTATGTTCATTATGTTGTTCCAATTGACATGAAATGAATGGAAACAATTAGTTTCCTTTGACAAACAAATACGTACATTACATTTTTCACATTTTATTCATGAACATCCCTTGCATCCCGGAAATTTGCACCTGGTAGGCAGTGCACCACTTTCATGAAGAGGCGAGTGTTGTATTCCATGAAACTGAATTTCTTCAGGAGGCCTAGTTTCTCCTCGTCGTCTTTGAACAGGTGTATCGGAGGTGTGGCAGATGGTCGGCCTCGTTTTCTATTCAAGGTATCCAGACATCTGTTACAGATGGCAGTATATATTGACTGAACTTTATAGAATTGTCTTTATTGTCTGCTAGTATAGCCATGTTGTTAACAAGATGTAAATTTGTTCTGAGTTGGAAGAATGTATTTCTGGGCGTACTGTCCAAGAATAATTGCATTTTCAATGTTCTGTCCCAATAAATTCGGACTCTAGGAAATTTTAGAGTTCCCTAAATTATATGAAGCCCAAACAAGATTTGGAACTCCACTGGTGTAGTTTGTTTGAAATTGCTAATTGTTCCACTCTGCAAGGCATATAGGTTTGTCATACCAGCCATAGTACTGAACAGATCATTGGTAATGTACTTGCTGAAATAAGTTGAAGGAGAAAGTATTTCCTGTTCTTCAATACATTGTTCCCATTCGTAAGATGAATCCAGTACAGAGAGAGGACGATGACGCCACTTGATGTCCTTTTTTTCTGACAAAATGTATTTTACATCACTGAGCTCATTGTTGGTAAGTGGATCACTGTCCTGAATATCACTATCGTTGTTATCATTGTCACTGCACACACCACTTTCATTATTTGCAGTTGGTTCATCATTGATTTCTCCCCTGTTTATTTTGTCAGCCCCCACTCTCACTTCCTTCTCTCTTGAAGTATAGTAGGATTCTACATCAGGAAATGCTTCTTCATCTGATGATAAATCGATATCTGACACCTCTCCATTCAGCAGCATCTCTAAAATGGCATCTGCATCTCGCTCATTGTTGAAATACTGTTTCTTCGACATGATGAACAGAACTGAAATATGCACAAATAATAATATCAGTAGTGGTATTTCCCTAAAATAATAATTTACAGTAGACCTAACGACATTATCAACTGGAGCTTCATTGCTGTGTCTATTTTCCTAATTGTTGCTCATAACAATACCTAGTTATACAACATACTTCATATGTGTTGAATAAATCCCAGTCAAAATTCATACAATCGTCAGGATAAAAAGAAACTGTTCCAACAAGCACTTCATATGAAGGAAACACAAGATACTCAAAGTTATGTAAAACATTGTTCTTGAGACCTCACGGCACACATAAAAACATCGCTTCTTTTTGTTGACTAAAACAAATGATTTTGAAATATTGATTGTTGTAATAAATAAATCGGACATTCTACAATGTTCATGCAAAACAACAATACTGGTACTCAACTATACTGTGGGTTATAGCTTACCAAAGAGTACCAGGTACTTTTCAAGGTCATAAAGTGCTCTGCACTGTTACATTAATCTGTTGATATGTTTATAGCGCTGCACAACAGATGGCAGCACTTGTGCATGGTGAAAAGAATGATCATTCACAAATGTGTACATCAGCTCCAAATTGAGGAAAAATATTTCTATTGCAGTTAAGACGTCGTGAAAATTAATGTACACAATTGTAACCACAGGGTCTGAAAGGGTTAATTCTCGTTTCATTTTTGACTGTGCAAATCATAATGGATGACATATGAACGAGCAGAATGTAGGAATCTAATCCTTGCTTAAAATTTAGTCATTGGTGAAACTTAATTTTTACGACCATTTAAATTGGGAGTAATGCTGATATGTCTTTCACAACTTTTAACACTGCAGATTTCTCCTCCCCGTAGAGTTTTCGATGATTTACTATATCGATGTTTGCTTTTAAAAGGACACGGTCGATGGCCTTCAGCATCGTATATGACCTTACTGTTCCATCTCTAACGACCTTAATTATCATTATTTAAAAGAAAGTAACACGAAATCGAGTAATAATCTCTTGACCAGGAAATAAAAATCACGTGAAACGAATCACCTGTGCAGAAATGTAATAGTATTACTGGGAGCAGTTTGACGGATACCATCGTGTTTTGAAAATAATTGGCCATGCGAATGATACAATACGTGTAATTTTGTTACTGTGTGTTAAAGAGAAATTATTGCGAGCTCGTGACCCTGAATTCATTCCACCTCTGTGCTACCAGGCGAGAGGCTTCCCAGACGAGTGTCCATCGACACTGCGTGCTCTCTCACATTAGCTTTGCTATTTGCTTTCATCTCTCATTGCGCGCAAACACAAAGGCCACTTTTAAAATTGGTGTTTGTAGTCTCCGAACCAAAAAGAAAATACACGTTAAAACTAGAGCCCCGCATGCGTTTTACTTTCACTAATCAAATCACTGCTAATTATATCTTCCATGTAAATGGAGAGCCCTTCGAGCTAAAAACTGTGCATCACATGGACGAAGTTCAGTACCCCTCTGAACTTCCAGAAACGTGCTTTCAGGAATATCATGTTAATTCTCGATAATAGTTCTGCTATTCTCTAGGCCTTGTAAATACAAAAACCCTTTACCTATATTTGGCAAACGAACTTTCACTATTTTTACCCAAACTTTCTTTATCTAATTGTATTAATCATGTTCAAGGTATTACAAAGAAATAAGAGATAATTGACTGCTGTAATATGAATAACTGGTATAAATGCATATATTTTTTATTTGTGGCACTTCAATTTGTACACTCATTGTTGTGTTGGTTGCTTTTTCTCTTCATCAAGCAGTCTTATCACAAACACATCATAAACTTCACGATCTGATATTTTCTGCATGGTCGTAACTCCAACACAGAGCGGACTGCGCCTGTCAGTATACACTAGCCGTTTTGTGGCCACATGTCCACACTTCCCTCCTTCGCAGGGAAAAATAAGCATGAATGGCTCACTATTTGTCACATGTACTTGTAGGTACTGTCCAACTTAAAGACAAATAAAAATGGTTCAAATGGGACTCAACAGCTGAGGTCATTAGTCCCCTAGAACTTAGAACTAGTTAAACCTAACTAACCTAAGGACATCACAAACATCCATGCCCGAGGCAGGATTCGAACCTGCGACCGTAGCGGTCTTGCGGTTCCAGACTGCAGCGCCTTTAACCGCACGGCCACTTCGGCCGGCTACTTAAAGACATATGACATTTAGTAGCTATAATTATTAGTCTGCAATTGACATAAATACTGATGTAATGTTGTTCAGTACGCCATACTCAGTCAGCAGCAGAAATATCTGTACTTACCCCAATACACCCTAAATACGAGTCATGGGATACATCCTAATAACATGTCAAGACTTTCTTTTGTCCGGCGTAGTGCCGCGAATCAATGTGGCATGAACTCAACTAGATGTTGGAAGTCCACTGGGCCGGCCGGTGTGGCCGAGCGGTTCTAGGCGCGTCAGTCTGGGACCGCGCGACCGCTACGGTCGCAGGTTCGAATCCTGCCTCGGGCATGGATGTGTCTGATGTCCTTAGGTTAGTTAGGTTTAAGTAGTTCTAAGTTATAGGGGACTGATGACCTCAGATGTTAAGTCCCATAGTGCTCAGAGCCATTTGAACCATTTTTTTTAAGTTCACTGCAGAAATATTGAGCGCTGCTGCCTTTATAGCCATCAGTAATTACTAAAGCGTTGCCCGTGCAGGAGTTTGTACACGAACTGACCTCTCGATTATGTTCGATAGGATTCACGTCGGGCGATCTGGGTGGCCAAATCAGGCCAAATCATTCGCTCGAATTGTCCACAATGTTCTTCAAACCAATCGCGAACAGCTGTGGTCCTGTGACAGGGCGTATTGCGAGCCATAAAAATTTCATCGTTATTTGGGAATACGAAATTCTTGAATGGCTGTAAATGGTCTCGAAGTAGCAGAACGTAACCATTTCGAGTCATTGATCGGTTAGGTCTGACCAGAGGATCCAGTCCATTCCATGTAAACACAGGCCACGCCACTATGAAGCCACTATCACTTTGCACAGTGCCTTTTTGACAACTTGGATCTATGGCTTCATGGGGTCTGCGGCGCACTCGGACTTTACCATCACCTCTTGCCAACCAAATCGGGTCTCATCTGAGAATGCCACAATTTTCCAGCCGTCTAGGGTCCAACCAATAAGGTCAAGAACCTAGGAGGAGCGTTGCAGCATACGACGTGCTGTTAGCCAAGGCACTCGCGTCGGTCCTCTGCTGTCATAGCCTATTAACGCCATATTTAGTTGCACTAATTGACGGGTACGACAAACATTGATTTCTGCCGTTATTTCATGCAGTGTTGCTTGTTTGGTAGCACTGACAAAACTACACAGACGCCGCTGCTTTCTGTCGTTAAGTGAAGGACGTTGGCCACTGCGTTGTCCGTGGTGAGAGGTAATGTAACTGGTATTCTCGGCACACATTGTAGATCTCGAAATATTGAATTCCTTAGCGATTTCCGAAATGGAATGATCAATGCATCTAGCTCTAACTACCATTCCGCGTTCGAAGTCTGCTGGTTCCAATCGTGCGGCCATAATCACGACGGACAGTATCTCACATGAATCACCCGAGTGCAAATGACAACTCCGCCAACACACTGGCGCTATACTACCGCCATTTGTATAAGTTCACATCGCTATCCCATGACTTTGTCACCTCAGTGCAATTTGCTCTGCAAACTTAAGGACGAGACAGATAAAATAACATACTTTAACACATTAACATCTTGGTGGATACGAACGAAAGTGCGGAAGCGTGTTGTCAGAGGTCTCCCAGTTGTGCACAGAAAGCTGGACGTCATGTCAAGTTCGAATGTAGCGCCCAGTGGGGCTGGAACCACCACATGTGGCAGGTGAAGCAAAGGGAAAAGACTGTGTGTGTGTGTGTGTGTGTGTGTGTGTGTGTGTGTGTGTGTGTGTGTAATCAGTGAACATTTACGGTGCACTGAGGTGTTCTTCATTACAATATGGCCCGAAGTTAACATTTGTGTGACTTCATGCGGGGAAGAATCATCGGGAAACTGAAAGAAGGAGTAAGTATAACAAGGGTAGTGTTGCTCACAGGAGTTAGTGTTGTTCAAAGCAAGGTTTAATGTGCATGGAGAACGTTTAAAACCCCAGACGCTGCTGTCTGAACTAGAGGAGGCTGTCGAACTCGAATAACTGCAGCAGGAGGTGAGCGCTACGCTGTTCCAGGGGCAAGCAGGGACTCACATCAAAATTCGGGCACAGTTCCAACGACAGTGAATATGATTGGAAATCACGGAATCTCATGTTACTCAGTTGCATGGCGGCTGCCTGGGAGTGGCCTCTTTGCCCGACGACCAGTAAGTTGTGTTGCGTTGGCACCCGCACATCAGCAGCTCAGTTTGTGATGGTGCCAAGAGCATTGGGACTGGACCAACAAGGAGTGGGGTCGTATGCACTTTTCGAATGAGATCAGATTCAGTACGAGTAGTGATTCAGGATGTATCCTTATATGGTGGATGACATCGGAAGTTCACTGAGGCTTTTTGCAGATGATGCTGTGGTGTATCGAGAGGTTGTAACAATGGAAAATTGTACTGAAATGCAGGAGGATCTGCAGCGAATCGACGCATGGTGCAGGGAATGGCAATTGAATCTCAATTAGACAAGTGTAATGTGCTGAGAATACACAGAAAGATAGATCCTTTATCATTTAGCTACAAAATAGCAGGTCAGCAACTGGAAGCAGTTAATACCATAAATTATCTGAGAGTACGCATTAGGAGTGATTTAAAATGGAATGATCATATAATGTTGATCATCGGTAAAGCAGATGCCAGACTGAGATTCATTGGAAGAATCCTAAGGAAATGCAATCCGAAAACAAAGGAAGTAGGTAGTACGCTTGTTCGCCCACTGCTTGGATACTGCTCAGCAGTGTGGGATGCGTACCAGATAGGGTTGACAGAAGATATAGAGAACATCCAACGGAGAGCAGCGCGCTTCGTTACAGGATCATTTAGTAATCGCGAAAGCGTTACGGAGATGATATATAAACTCCAGTGGAAGACTCTGCAGGAGAGACGCTCAGTAGCTCGGTGCGGGCTTTTGTCAAAGTTTCGAGAACATACCTTCACCGAAGAGTCAAGCAGTATAATGCTCCCTCCTACGTATATCTCGCGAAGAGACCATGAGGATAAAATCAGAGAGATTAGAGCCCACACAGAGGCATACCGACAATCCTTCTTTCCACGAACAATACGAGACTGGAATAGAAGGGAGAACCGATAGAGGTACTCAAGGTACCCTCCGCCACACACCGTCAGGTGGCTTGCGGAGTATGGAAGTAGATGTAGATGTAGATGTAGATGTAGGTACACTGTCGGACATGATTATTTTGCTGGTTAAGGTGTTTGGTTCAAATGGTTCAAATGGCTCTGAGCGCTAACATCTAAAGTCATCAGTCCCCTAGAACATAGAACTACTTAAACCTAACTAACCTAAGGACATCACACACATCCATGCCCGAGGCAGGATTCGAACCTGCGACCGTAGCGGTCGCGCGTTTCCAGACTGAAACGCCTAGAACCGCTCGACCACAGCCACCGGCCTAAGGTGTTTGGTGTGGGCAGACGTAATGCTATATCGGCATACTGACCTCATAATGATTGAACACGGCACTCTCACCAGTCAATGTTACTGTGACACTGTACACCTTCCCTATGTGCGTCTTTTCAGGGGTGCTTTCGGCCATGACTCGATTTTCGCGGATGATAATATGCGATTGCACCTAAAGAGTAGTTGGAAGTACTCTTCGGCGAATGGACTGGCCTGTCTGTTACTCCCGTTAAAACGGGATGTGTTCAAGAGACGTATTACATGACGTCCACATGCACCAAAGACCATCTAGCAATTCGCTGCACGTCTTAGGTCCTGCCTCGCACAGTCGGCTGCATTATCGCTGCTCTCGCAATAGGACTTTCATGGGGGGCATCTGGTAGACAGGAGCTTTAAGTCTTGGGCTGACCAGCACTGAAGTTGGTGCTTGGATCGACCAGAGGGAAAGCCGACAGACAGTGGGGTCTTGGTTTGCGAGGTCTGTTCCTACTGCCACGTGTGCAGTATCGAGGATCGTCCCTGCAGTCGGATGATTGCTCGAGGGTCAGTTAAGAGTGCAGGCAGTTGGTGCAGGAAATAGGAAGCCTTCTCCATGCTGTCATGCTAGTGAGTGTCTAGGGGATCTCAGTAACTGTCAGCAAGAGGCGTGGTCACTCTGTGGAAACAACAACCCAATGGGGTGGTTGGTCTTCTTGGGCAAGAGGAAGGCCGCTCCAGCAGAGGCACAGACGAGGCCTGAAGGGACAGAAGGGGCACTAACGTAGTATTTTACTGACTGGCAGCCGTAGTTTGGTTGGTCGAGTGATGCGGCAGTGGAGGGTATAGAGTGTACATTGAGTCCTATGGATGATCAGTAATATTACACATTGAAGGTCCATGGGTATAATGCTGAACGCAATGGTTGTTGTGTATTAGCTCACTGGGCTAGGGATAATTTCTCTCAAAGCAAAGTCGTATTGATTTTGTTATTTATGTGCTTTGAGCGTAATTGAATTTTTATGTGCTATTATACAGGAAATTATTTTATTATTATTATTATTATTATTATTATTATTATTATTATTATTATTGTCATTTTTATGCTGTTAGTGCATATGATTTTATTGACACCAATGTGTTGAAAATTATGTTGTTGTTTTACAGTATGAAAAGACACTCCTGTAGCTGGCCCATTATCGATAGTAGCTTTCTTTTTAATGACAGTATTGGAGTAATCCCTCCCAGGGGACACCGCCTTATAGTAGGCACCTTCAGTGCCTGGCGGGAGGGTTTGCGTGCTTCGGTGAAGTCGAGAGCTATGCCGGCGGTAGCATAGCTACTGGCAGGGTCTCCCAAGCCAGACTGGTCTCGACAGAGGAGCCAGACAAAGTGTGTCCGACAACATAGGGCAGGGATGGCTGTAGAGGCGTAGTGAAGCCAGCTTCCCTAGAGGAGTAAACCCTCATACAAATCCTGATCCTCCAGGTTGGGGGTTGGGCATGGGGCTAATGACCCCATACTGTAAAAAAAAAGAGTATTACGGAAATTCAACAGAAGCCTCGGAAACTGGATGGAAAGCATGTATCACGACCCCGGCAAAGGAAACGGATAAAGGATCTAACAGTAGCATCATGGAATGTGAGGACAATGCTTCAGCCTGGAAAAATGAAAGAAATAGCCAATGAAATTTTAAAATTCAAATATGATATTGTAGGGCTACAGGAAATAAGATGGCAGGGGAATGGGTAGATAGATAAACCTGAGTACTCATTGGTACATAGTGGACCAGAAGAAAGAACAGGCCAACTTGGAACAGGGTTTATAATAACTAGGGAAGTTAGGAAAAGCCTTCTAGAATTTGAACCCATAAATGAAAGGATGTGCAGACTCAGACTAAAAGGTAAATTTAGGAATATATCAATAGTTAATGCACATGCGCCAACAGAGGAAAAAGACGATATAATTAAAGAACAGTTCTACAAAGACTTGGAAAAAGTATACTGTGCAGTACCTAAATATGACCTGATGCTAGTAATAGGAGATTTTAATGCAAAAATAGGGAGGAATGAACATCCGTATGGAGTTTCTGGAAAATATTCACTACATGAAGAAAACAATGAGAATGGAGACTTACTATGCCAATTCGCAGCAAGGCATAATATGATTATTAAAAGTACCTGCTTTCCACATAAAAGGATCCATCTGGGTACTGCAGCCAATTGAGTAGTCAATCAGATTGACCATATTTTAGTGATTGCACGCCACTCCACGTCAGTTACGGATGTACGGAGCTGCAGAGGACCAAACTGTGATTCAGACCACTTTTTGATAAAATCAGTCTTGAGAGAGAACCTGTCACTAACAAATGGCAACAGAATGGGAAAGTTGATGAAATGGAATACAGACAAACTGAACATCCCTGACGAAGTAAAAAAAATACCAAGTAACAATAAGCAGAAAGTTGAGCAATGAAGAGACCACAGTAGGAGTAGATGAAAGGTGGAACAGGTTTGAAAAAGCCATTAAGGATGCTGCAGAGGAAATAATAGGCATAAGAAGGAACAGAAGAACCCAGGAGTGGTTTGATGAAGATTGCAGGTCAGCAATAGAGGAAAAGAACAGGGCAAGAACAAAAGTGCTGCAGAGAGAAACCAGCAATAATGTGGAACAATATAGAGAATTAAGGAGAAGAGCTAACAGACTGTGCAAGAGAAAGAAAAGAGAGTGGAATAAGAAGAAATTTCAAGAACTAGAAGAACTAAAGGAACAGAGTGAAATAAGAAAGTTCTATCATGCCATAGGCAAAATGAATAATAGATTCCAACCAAAAACAATGGCCTGTTCCAGTAAAGATGGGAAAATGATAAGGGAGGAAGAACAGATAGTGGGAAGATGGGCAGAGTATTTCAAAGATACACTAAGCACCAGCCTAGAAGATGAAGAGACAGCTGCACAGGAGGGAAGAGTGGAGCTGGAAGTAGACAACGAAACCAATGAGGCAAGAAAGCCAACACTACAAGAGGTCTCCCAGGCTGTGCACAAGTCAAAAAACAATCGAGCCCCTGGGGAAGACAGCATAATTGCTGAATTAATAAAAACTGGTGGTGAGGCTGTAATAAAGGAACTGCACACATTAATATCAGATATATGGGAAACAGAAACTATGCCAGATAATTGGAAAATTGGAATAATAGTGCCCATTTATAAGAAAGGGGACAGAACAGCATGTGAAAACTATAGAGGTGTAACACTCCTAAGTACAGCTTATAAGATCTTCACAAGTATATTAAACGAAAGGATACGGAAGTGTGCAGAAGGCATACTAGGGGAATATCAGTGTGGCTTTCGACCAGGCAGAGGAACAACTGATCAAATATTTGTGATAAGGCAAATGATGGGAAAGTTCTATAATATGATGTAGATCTGCATTTCTTATTCATCGATTTCAAACAAGCCTTTGACAGCATAAATCGGCAAGAACTATACAGAGTACTGAAAGAAGTTGGTATATGTGCTAAATTAATAAGACTAATCAGAATGACAATGACAGAGACAAGAGCAAAAGTAAAGGTCCTTAGCAAAACAAGTGAAAGTTTTGACATTAATAAAGGTGTGAAGCAAGGGGATAGTCTCTCCACTGTCCCATTCAACATAGCCCTGCATAGTACAGTAAATAAAATCAACAAAAGAGGCACCATATTTATGAAAAGTAGCCAGATATGTGCATACGCTGATGACATTGCTATAGCAGGAAGAAATACCAATACACTCCTAGAAACATACCGGGCAATGGGAACAGAAGCCTTTAAAATTGGCCTCATAGTAAATGAAAACAAAACAAAATATATGGTAATATTACAATCTGAGGCCAGAAGAACCCCTAAAAACCTAAACATCAATGGGAAATGCTTCAAAGGAGTGTCCTCTTTTAACTACTTGGGAGCCCTAATAACAAATGATAACAGTATTGGAAAGGCTATAAGGGAAAGAATACAAGCAGGAAACAGAGCTTACTTTGCAAATATGCACCTTTTCAAAAATAGCCTTGTTACAAGAAAAACTAAACTGCTAATATATAATTCCCTAGTCCGCCCAGTTATCACATACGGCTCAGAGGTATGGACGTTGACAGAACACGATAAAAATGCTCTAAGAAGCGTTGAGTGGAAAATACTATGCAAAATCTATGGGCCAATAAGGGAGGAAGAAGGCTGGAGAATACGCTACAATGCTGAATTACAAGAGTTAATACAAGGCAGGGACATAGTAAAATTTGTGTGAAATCACAGCGAATACGATGGCTAGGACACTTGGAGAGAATGGCAGAGGATAGAATTCCAAAGAAAATGATGAAAGGTATGATCCATTCAGTTAGGCGAAAAGGGAGACCTAGAAGAAGATGGATCGATGAGGTAATAATGGATATCAGCAATATGGGAGTCCGGGGGTGGAAAAGAGCAGCAAATAACCGAGAAGTGTGGAGGAAGATTGTTGAAGAAGCCAAGGCTCACCAAGGGCTGTAGAGCTACTGAAGAAGAGAAGAAGAAGAAGAAGAAGATTGGAGTAATCGTAGATCTAGATTTATTTGAGTGCCGATGTAAGTATCCTGAGTTAAATTGCATTGCACTTACTACCAGAAATTAATTTTATTGTCATTTATCTTTCTGAGGCCCAGCCCAGATGTTATTATTGTAAACTATTACTGGTCTGATTCTATGTGCTGGAGCTATGTCGATTTGAATTTTATTTTTATTTATGTTAAAGGTATTTTATGTTGTTATTCTCTTGTTGAGCCCTGACTTCAAGAACTGTATTGGGCTTCGCATTAAGTACACTGGGTACTTTTGACTCCGTATTTCGTGAAAATCAGCACTTGCTACTTTCATGCACTATTTCTTTTGGTTTACAATTTTGTTTTACAGTTTAGTAGTTTATTACAGTTAATGCAGAATACTTTCTAACAAATTTGCAAGTACTTCGAATAATTTAGGTCTGCTGAATAGGTGCAGGCAAACGCAAGTTACAGAAAAAAATAGTGCAATTCTTTATAAGCGTAAGTCGATATGTTTACCTTAACGAGGTTTCCCGTCGACCTTCTTACTGTGGGATTGAAATACATCGATCACAACGTCGCTCTTAAGTCAAGCTTCCCTCATACTAATTAATTACTCTTATAATAAGTACAAAAGAACGCATTTATGACAAGCAACGTACTTATTACACGGGTAGCGAGATTTAGCAGAGCCTTTACAATAGATCCATTGCGTGTTTACTAACCTTGCTTCATATGAGACTTCCTGTGCGGGTGGTCCCGGCAGACGTTCGAGTTCCCCCTCGGGCTTGGGTGTGTCTGTTTCTCCTTAGGATAATTTAGGTTACATAGTGTGTAAGCTTAGGGACTGATTACCTTAGCAGTTAAGTCCCATAAGATTTCACACACATTTGAACATTTTTCTTCTGAGACTTTCTTCTTTCCAGAGAAGCTATTCATTCTTGGGAAGCGCAAAACCATGAAACTACCCACTCTTAAAAACCTAATTCTAAAAAGTATAAGATTTAAGTCTGATTAAAATGTGCCTCAGATCATTACTGTAGCGTAGTTTTCATCCTGCTGGATTTCTTAAGTTTCCTACTTACATTATTTTTAGTACTTATTGTTTGATTGGTGTGTGTATATTAATTATATTTATGTCCACAGACTTCCACAAAATAACTATTTAATTCCTTTTGTGACATGAGGGTACTAGGAAGATAAATGCATTTTACATAAAATAATATATAATTGAATAAAAGAAATTTTATCAGCCTAGCAATAGAATTCACACTTATTTAATCATTAAGTGTAAAATTCTGGCGGGTACTGCGATATAATTTTCATAATCAGTTATTGACTATCGAAGCATATTCTATGAAACAGAAAGTGGCAAAATGCAAACAATGTGATAATGTAGACTGAAAGTAACTGAACAACAAACTAGTAGAAAGGATTTAGGATCAACTACAAACAGTTCACCGTTAGCACAAACATTTGGATTATCCTAGAAGAAGATACATAGTTTCCACTCAATACCTTATCTGTTTGTAAACTAGTTGCACTTTAAGTTTTTTGTAGACTTTCTCGATACGTTAGATTGTTAGGATTTATTGCACACTAAAAATCTGTAGTACGTAGGCTAAGAAAATTCAGTAGAATACAAACAAAGCACTTCGCAAACAGAAAATAAACAGAAGCAAACGTGGTCGTTTACAGATGCTGGAAACCAACAGGTTACTAGCATAATATACCCAAACAGAGGCGCCGGAAGCAAAAATTTTCCAATTGTTCTCCGAAATGTATTCCGTGATGTACATAATGGCGGTGAGGGGGGGGGGGGGGCGGGATCTGGCAACCCACAAGTCCATGACTTTAAAAGTCAGTGCATAGCGGTAATTTTTCATTCTAAACTTAAAAAAGTATACATCGGTGTAATCAGGTAAATTATAAAATATAATGAAGGAATAAAAAAAATTCGATTTACCATCATTCTGTACCCAGTGTTTATTTTTCCACCATTCAGTATCTCGTGTCAGTGCTGCGTGTAATGGCTGTTGCATGGTGGCATAGTGGCCGTACAGATGATTTAGCTCGTAGCGACAGCCATTCTGATACAGTTATATATTCACCATGATCGTGGTTGACTTTTTATGGGATGTTTTACAGAAGATTATTTTTGTCATTTTTATACTGCGAGTTTGCATGAGTTTATTCATGGCATTGTATCGAATATTACGTTGTTATTTTACCCTGTGAGCTTAATCTGTGTTGTTTGTATAGAAAACTGTATTGAGACACTTGCATAGGTAGTCTCGTAGATGGTCGATAGTAGCTTTATTTTAGTGACCATTTGTTTATGGGAGTGGTCGTAGATTTACAGTTAGTTGTCACGCACAAGTCTGCCTGCATTCACGCGATGCACCAGGACGGGAGCAGCGGCTGTGACGGGACGTCCCGAAAGTGTCTGATCATGGAGCTCAGTTTCTGAACTTCCTGACCCTTTAATTCTCGTTACCCATCACCTAACAGCGCTTCCTCAACTGCACCGTTACCATACACTGCACACAAATGTTTATGGGTGTTCACCACGGTTTCTTTTTTCCGCAACCAAGAATTCAATTACAGCACCTTGCTTGTAGCGAGTGTCTTGCATTACACGCCAATTCGAGGGTTCACTACGACTCTGCCAGCTGTCGGAATTGTTTGAAACTTCCCACACGTGTAAAAGAAACATTAAATTTTAAGTACCTTGATTATATAGTAGCAAGTATTTCTTCCACTCAATTGTAGTCCGCTGAAGCTCTCTCTTACAATTAAATGAGAGTAGTTGGATAAAAATCATAGTAAATCCTCATACGAAAAAGTAAAATTTACTTTGCAAGATTTGTAGAAATGATGTTCTTTTCAGTTATCATTCTTCTGAGTGGTTTGGTAAGGCCCGCCACGAATTCCTCTCCTGTGACAAACTCTGTACCTCAGAGTAGCATTTACAACCTACGCCCTCAATTAAATACAGGGTGTCTTCCTCTACAGTTTTTACCCTGTTCAACTCCCTCTAGTACCATGGCAGTTACTCCGTGATCTCTCGACACATTTCCTAACATCCTACCCCTTCTTCTTATAAGTGTTTTCCATACATTCCTTTCCTCGCCGAATCTGCAGATAACCTTGTTGTACTTTACCTTACCAGTCCACCTAATTTTCAACATTCGCGTGTAGCACCACATCTGAAATACTTCCTCTTCTTTTCCGGTTTTCCCACAGTCCATGTTTCACTACCATACAATTTTGTGCTCCAAACGTAGTCTCAAAAATTTCATCCTGAAATTAAGGCCTATGTTTGGTATTAGTAGACCTCGCTCAGCCAGGAACGTCTTTCGTCAATCTTAGTCAGCTTTTTACGTCAGACTTACTCCGTTCGTCATGGGTTACTGTGCTGCCTAGGTAGCAGAATTCGTGAAATTCACATACTTCATTGTCACCAATCCTGACGTTCAGTTTCTCGTTGTTCTCATTTCTGCTACTTCTCATTATTTCCGTCTTCCCTCGATGTACCCGAAATCCATATTCAGTATTCATTAGATTGTTCATACCATTCAGCAGGTCCTGTAATCCTTCACTGAATATACATGTCATGATCAAATCTTATCATTGATATCATTTCACCTTCAATTTTAATTCCACTATCGAACCTCTCGTCTATTTCCGTCATTGCTTCTTCGGTGTACAGATTGAACAGTAGCGGCGAAAGACCATATCCCAGTCTAACACCCATTTCTAAACCGAGCACTTCGTTCTTGGTCCTCCACTTTCGTGGTTCCCTCTCGGTTCTTGTACATATCGGATATTACCCATCTTTCCCTGGAGCTTAACCCCATTTTTCTCAGAATTCCGAACATCTTGCACCATTCGACATTGTCGAATGCTTTTTCCAGGTCGACAAATTCTATTAGGTGTCTTGATTTTTCGTTAGTCTCGCTTCTATTATCAACGCAATGTCAGAATTGCTTCTCTGCTGCATTACCTTTCCTAAAGACAAACTGATCGTCACCCAACCCATCCTCAATTTTCTTTTCCATTCTTCTGTATATTATTCTAGTCAGAAAATTGAATGCATGGGCTCTTAAGCTGATTGTGCGATAATTCTTGCACTTGTTGACTCTTGCGGTCTTCAGAATTGCGTGGATCGTATCTTTTTCGAAAGTCAGACGGTATATTGCCAGACTCATATATTCTACACACCAATGTGAATATTCGTTTTGTTGCCCTAAAGACTTTAGAAATTCTGATGGGAAGTTATGGATCCCTTTTGCCTTATTGGACCATGAGTCCTCCATAGCTCTCTTAAATTCTGTTTCTAATACTGGATCCCCCACCTCTTCTAAATTGACTCCTGTTTCTTTTTGTATCACGTCAGACAGATCTTCTCTCTCATTGAGATCTTCGATGTGCTCTGCATTTAACATTGGAATTTCAGCTGCACTCTTAATGTCACCATTCTTGCTTTTAATTTCACCGAATATTGTTTTTACTTTCCTGTATGCTGATTAGTACTTTCGGTAACAATTCCTTTTTCGATTTCTTCACATTTTCCATGCAGTCATTTCGTCTTAGCTTCCCTGCACTTCCTAATTATTTAATTCCTCAACGACTTGAATTCCTGTATTCCATTACTTCTTTCATCGATCAGTTGAAGTATTTCTCCTGTTACCAATGGTTTCTTCACAGTCACCTTCTTTGTAGCCATGTTTTTTTTCCAACTTCTATGATTGCCCTTTTCAGAGATGTCCATCCCTCTTCATCTGTACTGCATACTGAGCTACTCCTTGTCGATGTACCTATGGCCCTAAGGAACTTCAAGCGAATCTCTTCATCCCTTAGTAGTTCTGTATCCCACGTCTTTGCGTATTGCCTTACAACCAAGCATTTGATTTCGGAATCTCAGTCTGACCATGATGTAATCTGAAATATTCCCGTATCACGCGGCCTTCCCCACATATACTTCCTCCTGTTGTGATTCTTAAACAGAGTATTCGCTATTACTAGCTGAAATTTATTACAGAACTCAATTAGTCATTCTCTTCTCTCATTTCGTGTCCCAAGCCCATATTCTCCTGTAACATTTTCATCTACTCCTTCCCCTACAGCAGCATTCCAGTCCCCCATGACTATTAGATTTTCATCTCCCTTTGCGTATTGTATTACCCTTTCAATGTCTTCATATGCTTTCTCTATCTCTTAATCTTCACCTTGCGCTGTCGGCATATATACCTGAAATATCATTGTCGGAGTTGATTTGCTGTCGATTTTGGTGATAACAAACCTATCAATAAACT
Source organism: Schistocerca cancellata (assembly GCF_023864275.1). Taxonomy (NCBI): domain Eukaryota; kingdom Metazoa; phylum Arthropoda; class Insecta; order Orthoptera; family Acrididae; genus Schistocerca; species Schistocerca cancellata. Next base: position 655,220,639 of record NC_064628.1, read on the forward strand.
GTTCGGAGTAACTCACTCTGCCCTACCTTATTGTTCATGACGAATCCTACTCCAGTCATACTATTTTCTACTGCATTAGATATTACCCTTTACTCATCTGACCAGGAATCCTTGTCTTCTTTACATTTCACTTCACTGTCCCCTACTGCATATAGACTGAGCATCTGCATTTCCCTTTTCAGATTTTTTAGCTTCCCCACCACATTCAAGCTTCTGACATTGCACGTCCCGACTTGTAGAAGGTTATCCTTTCGTTGGTTATTCAATCTTTTTCTCATGGTCACCACCTCCTTGGCAGTTCCCTCTTGGAGATCTGGAAAGGGGACTTTTCCGGAATCTTTTCCCAATGGAGAGATCATCATGACACTTCTTCAGTTACTGGGCACATGTCCTGTGGATACTAGTCACGTGTCTTTAATTCAGTGGTTTCTATTGCCTTCTGCATCCTCAAGCCGTTGTTCATTGCTGATTCTTTGGCCTTTAGGAGCGGTTTCCCACCCCTAGGGCAAGAGAGTGCCCTGAACCTCTGTCCGCCCCTCCGTCATCTTTGATAAGGCCGTTGGCAGAACGAGGATGACTGTCATGCCGGAAGTCTACGGCCGCCAGTGTTGATTATTTATCAAAATTCAAGCAGTGAAGGGTCTCGAACCCGGGACCGAGGACGTTCCGATTATGAATCACGGGTGCAAATTAAAGGAACATGTGTGAGAGTGGAAGGATACAGAGTACTTTATTGTGCCTTTGAAGATTGTGAGACATCGTTACCGCGTTCAGGACCCCACAAAAACAAATTTTTAACGGAATGTAAAAAGTGCTACCAGTGGTTAACCTAAATAATTTAGAAGTCGGAGTAAGAAACACAGCAGTGCTTACAAATGTCTACCGTGATTGGCAGGCACCTGAACGTAGACAGAGTGCGGGAGATAGTAGAGAACACTTTTGGAGTGCGAAACGAATTTTGTAACTCGTTAGCCGTCTAGAATGAGAGTAAGTGAGGGAGACCAGCGTCTTCTGAGACAACTTCTTACTGTTAGGCACATGCAGTTTTTATAAACAAAATGAACAAAATTACGTGACGCAAAAAAAAAAAAAACGCAGAGAACCGAGTCCTCCTCCTTTGAAGGGCACTGCAGAAAGTTTCTTTATAGATGGCCTCCTTCCAGGGCAGTCTTATTTGAGCTGCAATGCCTCCACAGCCAGATGCCGTCTCAGGCACTTTGGCTGTGAGAGGCTCTCATTCAGCGGAGCTGAACTTAGTTGTCGGTACAGATCCAATGACTGGTTTTGCAGTAGCTTCAGGCGCCACTTGCGCATATTGAGCAAGGTGAGATCCAGAAGCAAACGCGAGGTGGACTCTAATGAGTCATTTTTAAAGAGGTTCACTAAGTTCAAGCTTTGCTCTCAAGAATTTCTTGCAGTTAGAGTTTCAATATGCTTTCAACTGCGGCTATTGATGGACATTTACCCTTCGGTAGCATTCTCTGTCCTTTTGCGCTAACCTTCGGCGATCACGGTGCGACTTCTGCGAATGTAGATGTTTTATCCAGATACACGTTCATTAGAATCACATTCCACATCGCACAACCAGATTTGACAAGGCATTAGATTCTTTTTCAATGATTGTTAAACGGTTACTTTCATATTCTTATGTAATAAACTGAGTTAACTGAAATCCTTGATTGAGTTTGCAAATAACAAATTCCTTGGTCATTGTTTTGGTGGGTCAGCAATTTAATTGTCACATATACAGGTCCATTTTAGTATATGCAGTTTGAGATTCACATTTTTAAACCATCACGACCAAGAAATCTAAGACCGACACCTTGCATCATCTTCACAACCCAGTTCCGTTGGCAACGGTATTCTATGACATTAAAGACGAAAATAATGAGAAGTAGCAGAAACGAGAACAGCGAGGAATTTAACATTAGGATTGATGTCAAGAAATAGATGAAGTTAAGGAATTCCACTACCAACGCAGTGAAATAACCAATGACGGACGGAGCGAGGAGGACATCAAAAGCAGACTAGAACTGACAAAAAGGGCACTCCTGGCCAAGAGAAGTCTACTCTTATCAAACATAGGCCTTAATTTGAGAAAGAAATTCCTGAGAATTTTCGTTTGGAACACAGTATTGTATGGTAGTGAAACATGGACTGTGGGAAAAGCGAAACAGAAGAGAAACGAAGTATTTAAGATATGGTGCTACAGACGAGTGTTGAAAATTAGGCGAACTGAAAGGTAAGGAATGAGGAGGTACTGCGTGGAATCGGAGAGGAAAGGAATATTTGGGAAACACTGACAAGGAGAAGGGACAGGATGACAGGACTTCTGTTAAGACATGAGGGAATGACATCAATGATACTAGAGGGAGCCGTAGAGGGCAAAAACTGTAGAAGAAGACAGAAATTGGAACACATCCAGCGAATAATTGAGGATGTAGGTTGCAAGTGCTACTCTAGATCAAGAGGTTGGCACAGGAGACGAATTCGTGCCGCGCTGCTTGAATCAGTAAGAAGACTGATGACGCAAAAAAGAAAGAAGAACGATGACCACACAACCTCCTGCATCTACGCAGATCTAAAGTAATTGGGCATACCTAAGTGGTACGGGAAACGGAATTCACCACGAGAGTATCAAAGGTGTTGGGGGGGGGGGGGTGAGGGTAGTGTGCTATCAGCAGGGAAGCAGTCAGAAATGCTGACTGACTTAGAACGTGGGCTGGTTATTGGAAGCAACCTGAATAACCAATCCATCAGTGCCATTTCAGCCCTCCTAAAGGTGCGTCCGCCACGATAGCTGAATGCTCAGCGTGACAGTCTGTCACGCCAAGGGGCCCGGGTTCGGTTCCCGGCTAGACCGGAGATTTTCTCCACTCAGGGACTGGGTGTTGTGTTGTCCTCATTATCATTTCATCATCATCAGTGGAAGGCAACGGGAAACCAGCACTGGAATCACTTCCCTAGACGCTCGTGCGATGGACCTCTCTGATGAGGCTTCCCCCATGACAAGACTGCCGTAAGGCAGATCACAAAGTGTTTTTCTAAAGGTGCCCAGGTTGACTGTTGGTGATGTGAATGTGAAGAGGAAACACGAAGGAACAAGCACAGCTAAACCGATATTAGACAGATCTTATGTAGTGGCGGACAATGACTGTCGAGCATTATGGAAGATGATAGTGAAAAATCGAATAAAGTCAGAGGAAGTTGTACGAGCAGTCCATCGGGAACAATGACTGTGGGCAGGGTTTAAAAGAAGGGGTTACAACGGTCGGGCGGCTCCTCATAAGCCGCACATTTCTGTAATCAGTACCAAAGGACGCGTGAGGCGGCGTGAAGAAGTATGTCAGTGGAGTGTAGATGACTGAAGTGTGATGAATTACGCTATACCGCGTGGTAACATGATACAGGGTTTTGGTTTGGTGAATGACCGGAGAACGTTACCTGCCATCATGTATGGTACGAACAGTAAAGTACAGAGGACGTGATTTGAGGTATAGGGGCAAGAGCGTGGTCCCCTTATTGCGCATAAGAAACGCAAAATGCAGAAGGACATGAATATATTTTAAAACATTGTTTACTGTGTACAGTAGAGAAACAACTCGGAGACGATGTTCGAACCAGCATGAAATGCACTCTGTCATAAGGCAACAACTGTGAGGCAACGCTCTGTGAATAATAACAGTCCTGAAATTGACACGCCTGCACAAGGTTCCGACCTGAACCCAACGGAATACGTAAACACTTTGAGATGTCTTGACACAATTTTATTATTCCGGTACACCTTGAGCATTTCAGCATTACGTCATTATTAAAGGCAAATGCTTGATGTCATTACTATGAGTCAATAGAAACTTGTCCAAATGGATGTGTAGTATCTAGTTAATATTCCATTGCAACAAGCGAGTGCAAACTTGCTCATCGTGAAGGAATGTTGACTAGATACCTTCCTCTTTTTTTTTTTTTTTTAGTCATCATATCTCCTGACTGGTCTGATGCTGCCCGCCACGAATTCCTCTACCGTACTAACCTCTTCATCTCAGAGTAAGTCCTCTGCCGTTTTTGCTCTGTACAGCTCCCTCTAGTACCGTGGAAGTCATTGTGTGCTGTCTTAATAGAAGTCCTATCATCCTGTCCCTTCTCCTTGTCAGTGTTTTACCCATATTCCTTTCCTCTCCGATTCTGCGCAGAACCTTCTCATTCCTTACCTTATCACTCCGATTAATTTTCAACATTCGTCTGTAACACCACATCTCATATACTTCGATTCTCTTCTGTCCCGGTTTCCCTCAGTCCATGTTTCACTGCCTTACAAAGCTGTACTCCAAACGTACATTCTCAGAAATTTCAAGACCTATGTTTGATACTAGCAGACTTCTCTTGGCTAGGTACTACACATCCATTTGGGCAAGTTTCCACTGCATCATAGTGATAATATCAAATTTGCTTGTTGTGAATGATTGTTGACAAGATACTACGTATCCATTTGACTAGGTATCTACAGGTTCATAGTAATGATATTAAGCATTTGCCTTTGATAATGACATAATATTAAGATGTGTAAGGCATATTGAAATAAAAAAATCGTGTTCGAGACCTCTCAAAGTATTTAAGTGCATCCAATGGCCGCTTTGTCACACAGTGCCTTTAGGTAAATTGTAGCCAGTAAAACACCTTTGAGATGTGTTAGAACGCGGAGTTCGCTCCACACCCCAGCGTCCAACATCATTACCATCTCTGATTTAGGCTCTTGAGAAGAAATGGGTAGCCATTCTTCCACAGTCATTCAGAAATCTCACTGGAAGGTTCCCTGTAGAATTCAAGCTGTCATAAAAATGAAGCGTGGACATGTCCTACATTAATGTCCACTGAAAAGGTCTCCGGATTTTTTAATCGGGTAGAGTCGTTATCGACAGCTAATGATTGAATGATTACATTGCTATCGACAGCAAATAAACCTACAAATATGTGTATTTTGTATTACTAATCGCATTTTTCACTGATTTAGCTGCTTTGGAACTTTTTTCGGTGCAGGTAGTGTGTGAGGCTCGACTGGCCGATAACCAGTTCATTGTGAGCAGTAAATTTGATCTGGCAGCCCTACCAGCAAGGTAAATAATTTTATACTATCTCAGTAGGGATGATAAGAGTGTACGTTGCGAGATGCGTGTTTGGACTTAACATTGACGGAAAACAATAGCAACATCAAAAACAATTGAGGTAGAGTAATGAAATTTCGGGAATACAGTTTTGCAAGATCACACATCAATGTAAGAGCGAGGTAAGCCATTGTAAACGTGAAATGCTGGTACATTAATAAGCACTGTAAGAGCCACATTGTTGAATGCAAGCACGTAAACGCGCATGCAGTGTGTTGTATAGGTGACCGATGTCAGTTTGAGGTATGGAGTTGGCCGGCCAGTACAGGGACGGTTAAGGCAGGTCGTGGATGACGCTGGAGTTGTCGTCCTATGATGTTCCATATATGCTAGAATGGAGGAATATGTGGTGATCGATCAGACCAAGGCAATATCGACTCCCTGTAGAGCATGCGGGGTTACAACAGCGGTATGTGGGCGAGAGTTATCCTGTTGAAAAACACCCCCTGAAATGCAGCACAACGGGTCTAGTCATCAGATTGATGTACAAATTTTCAGTCAGGGTGCGTGGGATAACTACGAGAGTACTGCTGCTGTCATACAAAATCGCACACCAGACCATTACTCCACGTGTAGGTCCAGTGTGTCTAGTACACAGACAGGTTGGTTGCAGGCCCTCAACAGATCTCCTCCTAATCAACACACGCTGTCACTGGCACCGAGACAGAACCAACTTTCATCAGAAAAGACAACGGACCTCCAAACTGCCCTCCAACGATCTTCCACTTGACACCACTGAAGACGCGGATGGCGGTAGTTTGGGGTCAGTGGAGTGCACGTTACAGAGCGTCTGGCTCCGAGTTGTTGAAGTAACCGACTGGTAAAAGGTCGTTGTGTCAGTGTGGTGCCAACTGTTGCTCGTACTGCTGCTGCAGATGCGGTACGATGCGCCAGAGCCATACGCCGAACACGATGGTCTTCCCCCTCCATAGTGTCATGGGGCCATTCGTAGCCAGGTCTTCTTCCGAAAGTACATACTCGTGACCACAGTAGGCAGCGATCATGTACAGTGACTTTCTGCAGTATCGCACAAGGTACATCCAGTTTCTCATAGCCCTATTACGCGATCTCGTTCAAACTCACTGAGGTGTTGATAATGATTCCTGTTCCACCTTAAAGGCTTTCTTGATTAACATCAACTCACCACGTCTAATCTCAAAGGTAACTAACGCTCACGACCTTTACAGCGTGTATTTAAAGCAAACCTGATTTGTATCGTCATATTGACGCGCGCTACTAGCTCCACTCTTATGCGATTGGCGCGATATACAGGGTGTTACAAAAAGGTACGGCCAAACTTTCAGGAAGCATTCCTCACACACAAATAAAGAAAAGATGTTATGCGGACTTGTGTCCGGAAACGGCTTAATTTCCATGTTAGAGCTCATTTTAGTTTCTTCCACCTACGCTCAATGGAGCACGTTATCATGATTTCTTACGGGATACTCTACCTGTGCTGCTAGAACATGTGCCTTTACAAGTACGACACAACATGTGGTTCATGCACGATGGAGCTCCTGCACATTTCAGTCGATGTGTTCGTACGCTTCTCAACAACAGATTCGGTGACCGATGGATTGGTAGAGGCGGACCAATTCCATGGCCTCCACGCTCTCCTGACCTCAACCCTCTTGACTTTCATTTATGGGGGCATTTTAAAGCTCTTGTCTACGCAACCCCGGTACCAAATGTAGAGACTCTTCGTGTTCGTATTGTGGACGGCTGTGATACAATACGCCATTCTCTAGGGCTACATCAGCGCATCAGGGATTCCATGCGACGGAGGGTGGATGCATGTATCCTCGCTAACGGAGGACATTTTGAACATTTCCTGTAACAAAGCGTTTGAAGTCACGCTGGTACGTTCTGTTGCTGTGTGTTTCCATTCCATGATTAATGTGATTTGAAGAGAAGTAATAAAATGAGCTCTAACATGGAAAGTAAGCGTTTCCGGACACATGTCCACATAACATATTTTCTTTCTTTGTGTGTGAGGAATGTTTCCTCAAAGTTTGGCCGTACCTTTTTGTAACACCCTGTATAAAGAGACATCATCTTTCACACGCCTACCATCTTTCATTTATGTCGCACAAATCCTCCTTGGCATTGCGATCTTTTTCCGTCAGTGTATTTTTGGCTACGTTGGTTCCGTGCACAAGTTAACTTTATGAAGCCACCGTTCATACAAATAAATTAATTTCATTCTAAATGGGAGTTCTTGTTATGCTAAACCATAAAATCCCAATCGGGCATATTTTTCCATTATCAGTGTAGATAATATGCCCGATAGTTGTTCCCTTGTCTATTATTGATGTGCGGAACAGTTATGCCCGCATCACATCTGTCTGTCTCACACGTCTTTGTGAATCATCACATGCAATGAACTTAATAGTCTTTGAAGTGATTCTGCTTGATAACGTCCAATTTTCGGAATTTAGATAGTTACTAATAACTAAATAGTCTTCATTATGGAATAAAAGAACAGTTTACGCACGAAAATGAATTCTTCGGGGAAATTTTCTAAACATTTGTGCAATGGAGGAAGCGCATCGTGTGTGCACTTTGCAGTACTAACAACAGGCATGTGTCTCAGGTGAAGCAGAGAATAACAGACTGCTGTTTCGCAGCGTCCTGCCCTCAGCAGGAAGTCAGCATTCAGCGAAACGCTAGACCCAAAGCAATTCCAAGATCCATATTTCTGAAGTATGTGTAAGAACATGGGGCCCACAGCCATTAGGCTGACACTAATTTGTCTTGTTTTGACCTGTAAAGAAATAGTAATGGCTGCCACCATTGGATAAAATGAACAAAATCTAGAGTTGAAGGAGAGAAATCGCGTTGTGCACATGCTGGCGATCTGGTTGGCTAAGACCGCGGTATACGACAGATGGTGAATGTCGGAAACTGTTTCAAAAATGGTTCAAATGGCTCTGAGCACTATGGGACTTAACATCTGTGGTCATCAGTCCCCTAGAACTTAGAACTACTTAAACCTAACTAACCTAAGGACATCACACACATCCATGCCCGAGGCAGGATTCGAACCTGCGACCGTAGCAGTCGCGCGGTTCCGGACTGCGCGCCTAGAACCGTCGGAAACTGTTTGTTCCTTAACTGCAACACTAGTGAAATCCCATACATTGTTCAGGGACCATACTAGTAAATGATATGGACTAGTGCACAGACAATAAATCTTTAACTTCACAGTATCTCTGGATCTAATAGGATGATGATAGTTATAAATTGATTTGTCTGATTGGCCTGGTACATTTCATTCAACTGGACGCCATTTCGGCGAGCTCCATGTCACTAGCCAAGCTCAGTAGTCCTAACGACGAAGACGGACCTACAATTTAACATGGAATCCGAAGCCCATTCCGTTCTTTGCGAATTTTCAACTCACTACTAAGTGAAGGCTAGGTTAAAGTTAGAAATATTCCATAATCCGACCGGTATCGACCATTTCGCTTTCCAGGGACGTGTTTTACCACTATACCACCAGGTGCGACGAGTAGGAGCGTGCATGGGTACATTTAACGTCAGGCCAAATGGTAAGAGGTAAAATCTGAATGTAATATCGGAAATATCGAAAAAATTAAATTTATTCAAGCCGAAAAATTAAAACTTTCTGCAACTGGATGATGGGAGGCATTAGATACATCAAACATGAGCAGGTTTATCGTTGCTTATCTGACTACCATTTGCGATAGAGGGGCCTGACGATGGTGCAGTGGATCATCGAAACCGTTCGCAAGTAAATAATAAATACAGACACAGAGCTGATGGTGTTATTCATTGGTTTACATATGTTTATCAGCTTCTGCCCACTAAGCATTTATGGATGTGCAGGAACACGGTTGGAAGGTGTCCTTGATATTCTAGATACTTGGAGTCAGACAGAATTGACGTCCGGCTGGTCGCACATATATTGTGTCGGGAACAGATTTGGGATATTGCTGGGCGCGGCAGTACTTTACTATAAAGCAAACAGTTCATAGAGGTACTTGCCATGTGTAACCGAGAGTTGTCCTATTGAAAAATGGCAGTGTCGTATAAGTGGTAAAACTTGACGACCAAAGATGCCCGCGACATATTGTTGTGTCGTCACAGTTCCCTCAGTGACTACAAGACGTGACCTGGAGTCACAGCCTATTTCTGCCCACACCGTGACGCCGAGAGTAATACCCTGTGCTTATCCAAAAGCCTGGAAGAATGGAACCGTTCCCTGTGTAGACGCCACACTGGCCGACGCTAGTTATCCGAAGGAGTGGAGACCCGCGATTCCCTGCTGAACACACCGTGACGCCATTCACCAGCACTCCATGCTCCCCGGCCAAATGTAGCCGTCCATGTCGAGGCGATGACGACATCCTACGCCTAGGACGTTCTGTAGTCCGGCTGCTGCTAGTGTGTGTGTGTGTGTGTGTTTGTGTGTGTGTGTGTGTGTGTGTGAATTACTAAGGGACCAAACTGCTGAGGTCATCGGTCCCTACACTTACACACTATTTAAACTAACTTATGCTAAGAACAACCCACACCCATGCCCGAGGGAGAACTTGAACTTCCGGCGGGAGGGGCCATGCAGTCCCTGACATGGCCCCTCTAACCGCGCGGTCTTTCTGTGCGGCTGCTGCTAGTCTCCGATCAGCTGGTTCAAATGGCTCTGAGCACTATGCGACTTAACTTCTGAGGTCATCAGTCGCCTAGAACTTAGAACTAATTAAACCTAATTAACCTAAGGACATCATCACACACATCCATGCCCGAGGCAGGATTCGAACCTGCGACCGTAGCGGTCGCTCGGCTCCAGACTGTAGAGCCTAGAACCGCACGGCTACTCCGGCCGGCGGTCTCCGATCAGTGATTCGGGACTACATAGAATGTTGCAGAGATTCTATTACTTGTTTTCGGATGGCAGGGATCACGACATGCTTTGTGCACAGAACCAAGACGACGAGTAAGCCTGCACACAAGTTACATGCAGTCCAACTTCGGGGGATCATGATATCCGAATGCTCAACAAATCTAGATATTGCACGATTCGACCAGCAGGATAAGTGGAGACCAGCAATGAGGCCCCTTTCAAACTCTCTCTCTCTCTCTCTCTCTTTCTCTCTCTTTCCCTCTCTTTCTCTGTCTCCTTCAAAGTGATCACCCAAAATCATTTACGTCCTTTATATACCCTACCACGTCTGGTAACAGCTCTAAACATGAACAACATTAATTGCTGAACATTCTACTTATCAAAGAGAATTACAACGTTAATCATTTACGTACCCGCCGATAGACCTACGTACAGGAAGTTACATTGGCATCCGACCATGTCTTCCACGTGCTTCATTTTTTTGTCAGGCATTCTAATTAGGAATATAACAAAAACAGGTGCAGGTACCATGGCAGTCAGTACTCTGAACACTGTCCTATGCAGTAGATCCTCCTCTTCAATTCCGACAGGACTATCGTACATAAGACTTTTCATGTTACTTCTCTAGTTCAAAGTATTGACCATGAAATGTTCCTGCCTTTCAGTGAACGCCTAATGCAGTCGTTGTTGAGCAAGGTATACAAAGTGAGCCGGAGTAACATATGTACCTGAAGGTTATTTGTACAGGATGGTCCAATGATCGTGACCGGGCCAAATATCTCACGAAATAAGCGTCAAACGAAAAAACTACAAAGAACGAAACTTGTCTATCTTGAAGGGGGAAACCAGATGGCGCTATGGTTGGCCCGCTAGATGGTGCTGCCATAGGTCAAACAGATATCAACTGCGTTTTTAGAAACAGGAACCCACATTTTTTATTACATATTCGTATAGTACGTAAAGAAATATGAATGTTTTAGTTGGACCACTTTTTTCGATTTGTCATAGATGGCGCTGTAATAGTCACGAACATACGGCTCACAATTTTAGACGAACAGTTGGTAACAGGTAGGTTTTTTAAATTAAAATTCAGAACGTAGGTACGTTTGAACATTTTATTTCGGTTGTTCCAATGTGATACCTGTACCTTTGATAACTTATCATTTCTGAGAACGCATGCTGTTACAGCGTGATTACCTCTAAATACCACATTAATGCAAATGCTCAAAATGATGTCCGTCAACCTCAATGCATTTGGCAATACGTGTAACGACATTCCTCTCAACACCGACGTTTTTGAGATTCCCGATTCTCGCGCAATTTATCTGTTACTGATGTGCGGATTAGCCGCGACAGCAGCTAAAACACCTACTTGGGCATCATCATTTGTTGCAGGTCGTGGTTGACGTTTCACATGCGGCTGTACACTTCCTGTTTCCTTAAATAACGTAACTATCCGGCGAACGGTCCGGACACTTGGATGATGTCGTCCAGGATACCGAGTAGCATACACAGCACACGCCCGTTGGGCATTTTGATCACACTAACCATACATAAACACGATATCGACCTTTTTCGCAATTGGTAAACGGTCCATTTTAACACGGGTAATGTGTCACGAAGCAAATACCGTCCGCATTGGCGGAATGTTACGTGATACCCCGTACTTATACGTTTGTGACTATTAGAGCTCCATCTATCACAAAGCGAAAAAAGTGGTCCAACTAAAACATTCATATTTCTTTACGTACTACACGAATATGTAATAAAAATGGGGGTTCCTATTTTTAAAAAAACGCAGTTGATATCCGTTTGACCTATGGCAGCGCCACCTAGCGGGCCAACCATAGCGCCATCTGGTTTCCCCCTTCAAGCTAGACGAGTTTCATTCTTTGAAGTTTTTTCGTTTGATGCTTATTTCGTGAGATATTTGGCCCGGTCACTATCAATGGACAACCCTGTATATAAAATACATTTCCACAAATCAGTGATTCCTCATTGCTACCCTTTAGTAATTACTAGGGGCGTACAACAAGTGAAGAACACATTTTCTTCAGGCCAATTTCTGTTCAAAAAAGGCGGAATTTGTTGTGTGAGATAGTGCAATATTTCCGCTTCAATCCCTTATAGTTTTATGAAGTTCCAATATGTGGTGGCCCTATATGTGGCTTTTTAAATGGCGTCTGTAACAAAGATGTGTTTCAAGCAGAGAGCTGTCATTGAGTTTCTTTTGGCAGAAAACAGAGAATCGCAGATGATCATAGGCGCTTGCAGACTGTCTACGGAGACCTGGTAGTGAAAAAAAGTCCAGTGCGTCGCTGGATGGGGGCGCCTATCATCGCAGCATGGTCGCGCAAACGTGTCCGAAGTCCCACATGCTGACCGGCCCCACACAACTGTGACTTTAGCAATGTTGAAACATGCGGACACTCTTAGTCGAGGTGATCGATTGGACACAGATACCTCGTTGCACAACTGAACGTCGCTGTTGGTAGTGCTGCCTTACTCGTCCAACAGTTGGGGTACCCAGAGATGTATGCGCGTGCGGTTCCTCGCCAGCTAATACAAGATATTAAAGAGAAACGAAGCACCTTTTGTGCATAGTTGCTTGCGTGTTACCACGCTGAATGCTCTCACATCGTCGTAGGCGATGAAACAAGGGTTTATCACTTCAAAATGGAATCCAAACGACACCAAACCACCTCTCCTCCAAAGAAAAAGTTGTAAGCCGCAATCTCAGCCGTTGAAGGCATGGCGACGGTCTTCTAGGATTTTGAAGGGGTTATTCTGTTTTATGACGTCCTTCTTGGTGCAACAGTGAACTCTGAAGTGTGTTGTACTGCGCTCAAGAAATTGTAAAAACCACTTCAGCGTGTTCGTCGCCGCAAAAGTGCAGACGAACTACTTCTTTACAACGCAAGGTCCCAACTAGTCTGCGCACCCGATATGGACTGTTCTTACTCATCTACACTACTGCCCGCATCTCGCACCTTCTGATTTCCATCTGTCTGGCCCAGTCGAAGGAGGTTATTGATGCAGCAAGACATTGACGCCTACGTCGACCAGTATAGTGGTACCATGCGAACATATAGGTCGTCGCAGTAAAGTGGCGAAAGGCCGTCACATTGAACAGACTACGTTGAAAAATTGGTTGTACCCAAAAGAGTGGGGAATATATGGTGTATTCGCGTCCTGAATAAAACCACCCTGCTTTCAGGAAAAAGTGTCATTATTTATTGAACTCCCCTACGACAAACGGCTCAGTTGATTACATGGTACAAACAACGATTTGTAGCCAGATTGTATCTTCCAACCTGGCCGAATTAACTTTATGCCAGAGGGGGCCTTCCGAGTTCGGGTTTTTACCCACCGAGCTGTCCAGACATGACACATGGCCAACCAATTACAATTTCAGGCCTGTCAGATTATCTCTACCTTTTTCAGGTTCGAGACCCGGGACTGTATACAGTTTTAATCCTCCAGGAATGTTACAGAACGTGTGCGTCACGTATTCCACTGGCACAGTTGTCCCACAACAATTTCGACTCTGCTGTTCTCTTCTTCACAATGATGAATTTGCCCATGTCCATCATCTCTCATATATTTTCCGCAAGCCCTGGAGCGTTACATGGATGTCAAATAATTTTGCTCAGAAACATGGCAAAAATATTCAAGAAGCATCAAGCAGATTGAAAACGGAGTTTATTTTAGGTGAGGCCTCTCACCAACGTTTAAACCGCATAACACGAGGGAAGGAGATTTTACATCCTTTTATTTACACTGAAGTACCAAAAAACTGATTTAGGAATGCGTATTCAAATAATGAGATATGTAAACAGGCAGAATACGGCGCTGCTGTCGGCATTGCCTATATAAGACAACAAGTGTCTGGCGCAGTTGTTAGATCGGTTACTGCTGTTACAGTGGCAGGTTATCAAGATTTAAGTGAGTCTGAACGTGGTGGTATAGTCGGACCACGACAGCATGTGGCTCAGCATCTCTGAGGTAGCAATGAAGTGGGGATTTTCCCGTACGACCATTTCACTCATGTACTGTGAACCTCAAGAATCCAGTAAAACATCAGATCTCCAACATCGCTGCGGCTGGAAAAAGATCCTGCAAGAACAGGACCAATGACGATATAAGAGAATCGTTGAACGTAGAGAACTGCAGCCCTTCCGCAAAGTGCTGCAGATTTCAGTAGTTGGCCATCAGCAAATGTCAGCGTGAGAACCATTCAACGAAACAATATCGATATGGGCTTTCGGGGCCGAAAACCCACTCGTGTACCCTCGATGACCGCACGACACAAAGCTTTACGCCTTTCCTGGGCCCTTCAACACCGACATTGGACTGTTGATGACTTGAAACACGTTCCCTGGTCGGACGAGTCTCCTTTCAAATTGTATATAGCCGGTAGACGTGTCCGAGTATGGAGACAACCTCATGAATCCATGGACCCTGCATGTCAGCAGGGGACTGTTCAAGCGGGTGGAGGCTCTGTAAGGGTGTCGGACGTGTCCAGTTGGAGTGATATGGGACCCTTGACACATCTAGATACGACTCTGACATATGACACGTACTTATGCATCCTGTCTGGTCAGCTGCATCCATTCATGTCCATTGTGCATTCCGACGGACTTGGACACTTCCAGAAGGACAATGCGACACCTCACACGTCCAGAATTACTACAGAGGCGATCCAGGAACACTTTTCTGAATTTAAACACTTCCGCAGGCACCAAACTCCCCAGATATGAACATTATTGAGCATATCTGGTCTGCCTTGCAACGTGGCGCTCAGAAGAGATCTACACTCAGTCGTACTCTTACGGGTTTATGGACAGCCTTGCGGGATTCATGGTATCAGTTCCCTCCAGCACTTCTTCAGGGATTAGTCTAGTAGATGCCACGTCGTGTTGCGGCACTTCTGCTTGTTCGCGAGGCGCTACACGATATTAGGAGGTATACCAGATTCTTTGGCTCTTCAGTGTATATGACTGACGTTGTATACGCAAACAGCGTTGTGACATTAATTTTTGTAGGCACACACATTGTAACATTAGCCAGAGCCTTTTTTTTTTTGAGAACTAATGAGCATTACGTTTCTATTAATGGTGAAATCTCTACTGTTTTCTAACTTTTCGCTGCTGCTGTACCAGTTTGTTAATTATATTTTGGTATCATTTAAACTCTCTGCAAGTCATGTCACTATCTGACGTGAATAAAGCTGTTTCTATAAAATATTAGCAGCGGAGTACGTTGGGCTTACTTAGTTCTCATAAACAAATCAATATATTACACACTTCGACGCCATATTCCTTGTCGAAATATAAATATAATAAAATATAACATTTTCTCTGCTTACACAAAGTATCCCAAAAGATAGCCAGGGCCAAACCTTGCATTTGTCTGAGGGAGTACGGGAAAAACCAAAGCTCAAACTTCATTTTCTAGAGAAATAGCTCTTACTACTTTAATTCCACTTTTTATTACTTTGCAATCGTTTCTGAACCAACTGCAGCTTCATCTTCGGTCACCTTAACATAGTTACCGATGTCTGAAGAAGAGGCCATAATTGCTTCGAAATCTACTGCAGATAAACACAGTTGAGTGAACCAAAAATTGTAACAGAACATCATCTGTCCTCCATAGCAAAGTATTTCACAGCTGACGTTCCGAATCGCCAGAGATATAGAAGCTACTGGACTAATACCCAAACCAAGATTGTCTGGGGTACATAGTAGACAAACGGCCAGAGTGCACGGTACCGATGCACGTGTTATGAAATCCTTTCGCAAACAAAATTTAACTATATGGTTCTATGCGGCAAGATCATCGCTCTGCTTGTTAGTACACAGTGAAACCCCGGAAAACCTGGAGGCTTAGACCCCAACTAGGTATCATAGATGATAGGAAAGACAGAATAATTTCGAAATTTGAGAGATATTCTAGAATTCATAGGAGAGATAAAATCTGCCTCATAGCCAAAAAAAAAAAATCTTTACACATGCAAATTTTTGCAATCTTCTGAAAAATTTTCTTCATCGATGTCTTGCTGAACTGCGGTGTAACTGATCGAACAGGAACATGGGACACGGCACGGAGGACAGGCGTCGCATTGGCATACCGGACAGGAGACGTAACGGATTTGAGAGACCAGAAGGAACCTCAGGAACAGGTACTCAGGATTGTGGCATGAAACAATCTAAATTCGTCTGAGGAATGGTCAACTATTAAAGATTCCTGAAAGAGAAGGGTTAGTCGAATTTCTCCAGATTCATTTTGAACTCAAATATGGACCTGATCCATCCAATCTTCCATCTGAAGAATGGGAAAATCCATTCGTTTTATACTTTCCACACCTAGGTGTCTTAATCGATACTGTAGTTGCACAATATCACAACTCCAGATCCGAAAACAATTTTGAAAACATGGATAGTTTCATCCATCTTCTTGAGTAAGCCGAAAGGTTCTAATCCTGGTTTAATTTTCTTTTTTTTTTTTTTTGTTTCTTTGGCTTTTCCAGGTGGAAGTAGATCTGAATCCTTCTTAATTTGGTTTCAAGTACGAATATGGATAGCATGTCACAATATTAAAAACTTTATTATTTGAGACAATTTCAAAAAAAATTATATCTTATTCATACATGATTGCAATGAAATTTTGCTGAAAGAGAACGTTTAATTAAGTCTTGCAGCATGACCCCTCCAGCTGAAATTAATCTTTGTTAGTAGTGACTGACGATCAAATTTTTCTCTTTTATACTCCGATTGCCGCATTTTCTCATGAACATATATGAATGCAATATAACAATAAACAAATCCAATTGGAAAATGACACATTATTATAAATTCAATGAAGAACTTTCTTATTAACTCTAATTTTATAAACACACACTAAGGTAGTTAATTAAATTCTCTTGAATAGACTTTACCTCGCGCCAAAAAAAACCAGCAAGTCTTTATGTCTGTGGACAGTTGCAATCGATTCTAATTTCCTAACGCGGTTCATTTGTTCTCCCGTGAACTGTCAGTTTACAAACACTAACTTCACACGCAAGAGCCGTATTCGATCATGTAGTTTCAGTAAACTTATTATCACTGGAGATTAACACTCCCTGAATGTATATTATTTCACACACACAAGCTTCTTTGGTGATCATCGCGTAGACAGATAACCCTTAAGTCTTCACAGCAGCAATAGCTACAGTTCCACTTACTTTTCTAAATATTCCTATACTATCACATAAGCATTAAACTATCATAGATGCTTGGTATGCTGTCATTTAACCTATCACAGTAGCTGAGGCATACCATTCTTCGCACTTCAATTTTTTTTTCAACACCCAAATACTTCATACAGACTTTTCATTTAATTTAAAACACTTTCCTTAAAAGTACTTCTTTAGGTCTACATGGGGAAATAATCTTTTTATTCTTCCAGAATCCGGATATGCTAATAAATACGCACCAGGATTCGGTATATCAACTATTATATATGGACCTTGTAATATTATTGGGATTTCCGTCGTATGAAAGCTTTGAGTACCCTTGGAAAGGCATTCACCTATCTGTATATTAAATGATCAACTTATGAGATGAGACATATTCTTTGAAAGACATTTGTTTTATAAAATTTACATAACTGTAAAGATGCGCATCTAGCGCGGACGCTAATACATCGATTGCGCAGTCAAAGAGACATTTTAACAGAAGCTGAACAGACGTTCCGCTTCGATCTAAATAAAAGATGACAGTAACAAACTTTTGTAGATCTTCAGATTTTAATATACTTCTGCTTGTAATGTGAAAGCGTAAAGAAGGTTGACTTTAAGCTAGAAAAGTGAGCGGTCTTGCCAGCGTGCAGACAACATTATTAATTAATAAAATCCAAGTAATTTATGTTCGAAACTGTAAATCGGCAAGTTATTGTTATGAAGGTGTTGGACAGTGCAAGAATTGTCTTTAACGAAGGAGAAAAGTAATGACTGTAATTTGTGACAAAAACGTAAACAAAGGAGACAGCACAGGGCAGGCTGAAATCTGATCGCACCATACAGTTAGAAAAGTACTTATGTAAGTTATATTGTTTATAAATAAGCCCTAATTGCTAGTGAGAATTGTTTGAATATATTTAGTGTTTACCAGATTTCTTATTCTGTTCTTTTCCTTTATACTTTTTTGACCTCCATGCCATATTATTTTTATAAATGTCAAACAGCCTTTACTACAGCAGAGAATACTGCGGCATCCCGGTCGTGTACAGAAGGCCGCCCCTTGTCTTCTATACAACTCATAGCTGCCCCATTTATTAATGATTTTATTTGCAAATGCAATTTTTTTACTGTTCATTGTTAAAGGTACCTTAGGTAATTATGAAATTCATACTGATTACGTAAAGAAATCCGGGTTGTTCTTTTCCAAATAGTAGAAGTATTTGCGTAATCAAAAACTAGCTTCCTCCTGACAACGATCAGGAGCCGACCAGAAGACGGACGTCTTCGACCGCTTTCGTGTCTCCTGTGGCAAAGCTGTGCTAAACTGCGAACACGACATTCTAGTATGAAACACAGATTTAAATTGAAAGAATTGAAATATATTTGACCTAATAATTTTTTTATCATACTAGAACCTGTATAAATTAGATTACATTTTCTGATGGTCTTCTTCAATCTTGATGACTTGATGTGTCTTCTTAAAAGAATTTTCTGTCCGATATTGAAAGTCTGAATCCGTTTGATGTTTCTATCATGGATTTCCTTTCGCTGTCTTGCTTTCTCCGTAATGTTAATGAGAGCATTGCGAATTTTTTCTTCCCATAACATTTTGGTGTCCCCGAGTTTAGGCAAGTTATCTACCCAAAAGTTTCTTTCGTTATCTCTGAACATCAGTTCATTCGGGGTAAAGTTTGTAGAACTTTGTGGTAAATTATTATAAATCTGCTCAAACTCGGTCAAATAGTTTATCCAGGTACTTTGTTTATCATGACAGTACGTTCTCATGAATATGTTTAGTTCTCGAAAAACCCGTTCAATTAAATTCCCTTTTGGATGATAGCAAGATGTAAATATCTGTTTTATTCCTAGTTGTGATACTAATTTTCTCCATAAATATCCAGTAAAAATCTTCGCATTGTCAGAGATTATAGATTTTGGAATCCCTGCATGAGGAATGTAGTCATTTACAAACTTTACTGTGGCAGCTCTTGCAGTTGCTGATTTTATAGGATATAGTTTAACATATTTTGCAAACACTTCCCAGAATCCAATAATGTACTTAACACCACTTCTGGCTCTAGGAAGTGGTCCACAAATATCACATGATATAAGTGATCTTGGTGCTTCAGGTATTATTGAGTGAAGCTCAATTTTATTTCCCTTGTTGTCCGGCTTAGCCTTTTGACAGAGAACACATTTCTGTATGACTTTGTTCACTTTTCGCCTTATATTTGGGAAGTAACAATAATATATAATCTTATTAGCACACTTTACGACACCAACATGACCCCAGGTCAAATGTGTAAATTAATCGTTCTTCATATTCTTCGGGTATGCAGACACACCCCTTTGGATTCTCAGCCTTCCCAGATTTGAAAAATAAATATTATTCACAAGCCGGTAGTATTCCAAATTGACCGTAGGATTTTGTTGATTGAATAGTCGTATTATAGCATTCCATCGTCGATCCTTCTTCTGAAGCTGAGCCATTGTCTTACATAAATGAATATAATATTACTTGTAATTATTTACTTGAAGAAGAAGCACTGGAAATTCTGCCTTATTATTTACATCCATTTCAGGTGTTATTCCTTCTGGAGATCTTGGCAACGCGACAGCTATAATATTTTCTTTTCCGGCTACATGAATAATTTGAAACTGATATTCTTGCAGCGCCAGCGTCCACCTTGACAAGCGAGGATGCAGCAACTTACAAGTTTGTAAAAAGGATAGTGATTGGTGGTCACAATAAACGGTTATCCTTGAGCCATATACATAATAATTAAACCTTTTCAAAGACCAAATAACTGCTAAAGCTTCCAATTCCGTAGTGGTATATGCTCTTTCACAGGTGGATAAAACTCTGCTAGCAAATGCAATTGGACAAAAGGTTTTTACACCATCGATGTACCTAATTTGAAATAAACAAGATCCTAATCCCACATCTGATGAATCAGTGGCTAAACAGAATCCAGCATTCATATCAGAGTGGTATAATAACGCAGCATTTATCAGTTGATCCTTAATTTCACAAAAAGCCTTTTCACAATCATTAGACCATTGCCATGGTACATCTTCCCTCAGGAGCCGGTTTAGTGCTTCAGAGTTCATTGCTTGAGTTTTAATAAATCGACGAAAAAATGAAGCCAAGCCTATAAAGCCTTTCAGTTGTCTTCTGTTTCTTGGAGTTGGAAAATTTTTTATCGCACTAATCTTCGCTTCTGTTGGAAGAATGCCTTTTGCAGTAATCATATGTCCTAAGAATTTAATTCTCTGTAGAGAAAATTGCGATTTTTTTAGATTTGCAGTTATACCAGTTTGTTTGAACACAGCAAAAACACTCATAATAAGTTGTACATGTTCCTCCCAAGTTTTAGAGGCAATTAATAGATCGTCCACAAAAATTGTTATTCGACTACGTAATTCTGGTCTAAGGGCATAGTCCAACGCAGAAATAAAAACTCCAGAGCTGATATCGAGACCAAACGGAACGACCTTGAACTGATAGCTTCTCCCTCCATATATAAAGACAGTATATTTTCTTGAGTCCTTGTCTAACTGGACTTGCCAGAACGAACTTCTCAAATCAATACTGGTTAAATAGGATACATCTTGAAATTTCTGTATTAACTCATCGATGTTCTCCGGATGTGTGCGCACAGGTACTATAATTTTGTTAATTTCCCTTGCATCTAATACCAATCGAACTTTTCCTCCTGGCTTTGGTACAACAAGCAACGGAGAACAATATGGACTGTTCGACGGTTCAATAAGATTCCAGTTTAACATTTCTTGTATGTCCTCCTGAACTGGTTATTTTAATCGCCAGGGAATGGGATAGTGTGTGCGGCAAAATGTCTTATGGGGCTTAATCTGTAATGTACAAACATATCCTCTTATAATTCCGGGCTTTTCATCGAAAACTGGCTCATATTCTGTTAATATATTGAATAATTGTTCCCTCTGACTATCCGTTAGGCAATCTGACTCAACAATCTTCTGTTCGACTGTTTGTCTGAAATCCTCTACTTGAATTGACTTGATCGGTAGTCGGTGCATATTATTATTTTCAGCACAAATCAACTGCACAGCAGCACCACGGTAATATCGCTCATACACTGCCTCCTTTCTCAGTAAGATCAGTGTAACAAATTGATCTTCGATTTTAAAATGCACCTTTCCTTCTACCAAATCCAACTTGCAATTGCAGGCTTGCAAAGTTCCAATGCCAAGAATACAATCTACTAACAACTTTTCCACTACAAGGAATGTGCATTGTTTAGCTACATATCCCAATTTTATCTCTATAAGCGTTTGTATCTTGACGTTCCGGGATTTTGCTCCCACTGCACCTATAACTCGGCAATTTTGTACTGGTAGGACAGGGATTTTCTTAATTTTACTAATTCTGCGAAACAAAGTTCCGGATACTACGTCTATAGATGAAGCTGTGTCCGATACAACATTGGTTAAAATTCCTCCCACTTCTGTGATGATCTCAGACACAGGAACCCTTTTATCTTCGACTACACAGGCCTCTAAGTCTCTCGTCAATTCATCTGTCATTAATTCGCCTTCATTATATCTCAACATTGCCACGGAATTAATTTCGTTTAAAACAGGTTTGCCCCTTTTGTATTCCCCGGCCGACTTTACGGAGCATAAAGCGGCCCTCTTCAGTTTAAATGTCGATTATTATTTCCTCTTGAATCATCTACTACTTCTGTTATGATTGGTTGTTGTTGATGACTGGTTGTGTTATTTCCTTCAAATCGAGGGTCAGAATTTCTGTACGCATTATTATTGTTTGAAAACTGCTGGTTCTGATAATCTCTTGCATTTCCAAACATTGGGTTGTATCTGCGACCTGTTCGATTGTCTCTGAATCTGCCCCTCGCAGCACTGTTATTGAAATTTCCATTTCCGTTGCAATTGTATCTATTGAATCTCTGACTATTCCTAGTATAATAGTTATTAAATCCGTTTCCGTTCCGGTTTGCGTTTGGCGCCTCAATCGCTCTCCTCTGCATAACCGGTTGTCTTGGCCGATTTTCATCTTCCTCGATCATATCTATAGTGTCAAGCATAGTCATGAAAGTGTCAAGGTCATGCTCATTAATATACAGCATTCTATTTTTGATGCTGGACGGAAGTCGAGATTTTAATATGCCAATCACGTCTTGTAGAGGCATAGGCTTATCCCAATACCGCGATTTGTTTATATACACTCCTGGAAATGGAAAAAAGAACACATTGAGACCAGTGTGTCAGACCCACCATACTTGCTCCGGACACTGCGAGAGGGCTGTACAAGCAATGATCACACGCACGGCACAGCGGACTCACCAGGAACCGCGGTGTTGCCCGTCGAATGGCGCTAGCTGCGCAGCATTTGTGCACCGCCGCCGTCAGTGTCAGCCAGTTTGCCGTGGCATACGGAGCTCCATCGCAGTCTTTAACACTGGTAGCATGCCGCGACAGCGTGGACGTGAACCGTATGTGCAGTTGACGGACTTTGAGCGAGGGTGTATAGTGGGCATGCGGGAGGCCGGGTGGACGTACCGCCGAATTGCTCAACACGTGGGGCGTGAGGTCTCCACAGTACATCGATGTTGTCGCCAGTGGTCGGCGGAAGGTGCACGTGCCCGTCGACCTGGGACCGGACCGCAGCGACGCACGGATGCACGCCAAGACCGTAGGATCCTACGCAGTGCCGTAGGGGACCGCACCGCCACTTCCCAGCAAATTAGGGACACTGTTGCTCCTGGGGTATCGGCGAGGACCATTCGCAACTGTCTCCATGAAGCTGGGCTACGGTCCCGCACACCGTTAGGCCGTCTTCCGCTCACGCCCCAACATCGTGCAGCCCGCCTCCAGTGGCGTCGCGACAGGCGTGAATGGAGGGACGAATGGAGACGTGTCGTCTTCAGCGATGAGAGTCGCTTCTGCCTTGGTGCCAATGATGGTCGTATGCGTGTTTGGCGCCGTGCAGGTGAGCGCCACAATCAGGACTGCATACGACCGAGGCACACAGGGCCAACACCCGGCATCATGGTGTGGGGAGCGATCTCCTACACTGGCCGTACACCACTGGTGATCGTCGAGGGGACACTGAATAGTGCACGGTACATCCAAACCGTCATCGAACCCATCGTTCTACCATTCCTAGACCGGCAAGGGAACTTGCTGTTCCAACAGGACAATGCACGTCCGCATGTATCCCGTGCCACCCAACGTGCTCTAGAAGGTGTAAGTCAACTACCCTGGCCAGCAAGATCTCCGGATCTGTCCCCCATTGAGCATGTTTGGGACTGGATGAAGCGTCGTCTCACGCGGTCTGCACGTCCAGCACGAACGCTGGTCCAACTGAGGCGCCAGGTGGAAATGGCATGGCAAGCCGTTCCACAGGACTACATCCAGCATCTCTACGATCGTCTCCATGGGAGAATAGCAGCCTGCATTGCTGCGAAAGGTGGATATACACTGTACTAGTGCCGACATTGTGCATGCTCTGTTGCCTGTGTCGATGTGCCTGTGGTTCTGTCACTGTGATCATGTGATGTATCTGACCCCAGGAATGTGTCAATAAAGTTTCCCCTTCCTGGGACAATGAATTCACGGTGTTCTTATTTCAATTTCCAGGAGTGTATTTCTCAAAGTATTTCTTTAAAGACCCACGTGAAAAAGATAAAGGTTCCGGTTATAATACCTCCTGCCTTAAACGTTCTTGTACTCCTTCGGACCAGTATTTGGATAAAAATGCTCGTTCAAAATCTTCATATGTGTCCCAAGTTGATATCATATCAGATGCCCATATAGCTCATGACCCCTGAATATAACCGGTCACGAAACTAATCTTTTGCCACTCACTCCAATTTTTTGCCAATACTCCCCTAAAACTTGTTATAAACACTACAGGATGAACATTTTTCTTGTCTGGGTTGTACATCTGGAACTGACGTTGTTTCATCATTTTCTCCTCAGTATTGCTTTTACAATTACAGTCATTATGACTACGCTCATAGTGTTGTGATTGATGTTGATTGCAAAAACGAACGTGTGCATTAATGTCCCTTTCTGTACTTGATCGGTTAAATAACGTATCTTCATTGATAGATCTCCTTATGGGTTTATTTCCTTGCGAGGAATGCAATTCTTCTCGAGATAGATTTAAAGATTTCTCAATGTTTTCTTTCCATTGTCTAAGTTCTTTGCCTAGTTGTTTTAGGACTTTTCGCAAACCTTTATTACATAAATTTTCTTCAGAACTTTTGGTCTGTCCGTTCGTTCAATATTGTCTGAAGAAATGCTTTGCCTTTCCAAACTTAACTGCGAGAATTTTCCCGCGAGAATGTTTACCTCATGATCAACTTCGTCTTGTCTCTTCTGTATGTTATTTATGGATTTATCCAAATTCTGCATGTCCTTCGGAATCTTGTCTTGTGATTGTCTCAAATCTTACATATCTACTGACATCTCATTTACTTGTTGCTTTAATTCATCTTGAACTTCAACTAATACCGGAATTACCGCCATAGAACATTGCATCTGTTCTTGTGCTTGAACCATCTGTGGGATTGACTCGACCTGCTCTTTAATAGTATCAAGCTTAGTAGCAACATACTCGGTTAGCTCTAGGCGTAACTTCGCATTTTCATTACACTGCTGAGTGACTTGCTCTGTCCTTTCATTCTGAATTTTCAATTCTTCCGCAGTTTTATTTAATTTATCATCAAGTTTCTGAAAACTCTCTACCGATTTATTATTTAATTCCGCTTGATTAGCTTCTAATTGCTCTTTCAACTTTGCTTGATTAACTAGTAATTGCTCCTGGACTTTCACTTGATTGGCTGCTAATTGTTCCACTTTCACTTGATTGGCTGCTAATTGGTTATTCATTTCCCTTTTAGTCTCTATTTGCACTTTAGTTAATTCCCTTTTAGTCTCTATTTGCGCTTTAGTTAAGTCTGTTACATTTTTGGCTAACAGTGTTAACTGCTACATGATTACAGTCAATGGGTTTATTTCGTCCTCCTCAGATGACATCGAAACACTTAAGCTTTG
This sequence comes from Schistocerca cancellata, assembly GCF_023864275.1. NCBI lineage: Eukaryota > Metazoa > Arthropoda > Insecta > Orthoptera > Acrididae > Schistocerca > Schistocerca cancellata. Next base: position 655,245,945 of record NC_064628.1, read on the forward strand.
TTGTGGGGCCTGATTAATGCTGCCGCTAGACACTACTTCAGTTAAGCTGGCGTCTAATGTTTCGCTAAACTCAGAAACAGCTGAGAGCTATTGTGATTCGCTCTGCTGTTGCATTGCCATTTTATAAGCAGCCCTAGTAAAAACCATTAATACACAGAACAACAAATATATAAAGTCACTCGCAACTGCGTTAATAATGTCACTGACCTAAACTTTGCATAATACTCACTTATAATAAACACTTCCTATCTAAAGTTCAACCCAACAGTCACTCAATCAATCTGATTCAAACCGATAGACATTTAAATATTATTCTAAATTTCTATCTACAAAAATTTAATTGTATATTGTCTGGCCTGAACAACGTTCTCGTAGGTTGTGGCGAAATTGTGACTTCTGGAACAGGCCTCGTCATCTTTTCTGTTGTGCACATGCAACATAAAATTCACACAATGTTTAAGTAATGCTCAAAAATTTGTCCTGTCACAGTGAAGCCAAATTTAACATTTTTTTGTGGTATTCAAAAAATTTAAAAACCTCTCTCATACCGGCCTGATTTAGCTTCACAGATCAGGATAGTAAAAACATGCGTATGTGAAGGGAATTTTCATTCACAAAGCAGGCTTATCACATTCACACAGTACAATACTGTTCTATCCTGTTTAAATTGAGCTTAACTTAAATTCCACAAGGCAGTGAAGCAATTTCGAAGTCTCGGTGCGACGAAAATTGTCAGTCGATCTCCTGAAAACATTTGTAATAATTATTAACTTTCGGTTATTACATGGGGAAGACCGGAGATCTGCTGGTAAGACCGTGTTAGCCTATTTATTTGAAGCAACTGGATATCTTGAGCATACAAAACGGCAGGTTCGTCCAGTGTAAATCAGACGTTCCCCACTGATCCCGTGCAACACAGCGTAGTAAGCAGACACTGTCAATAATAATCAGTTAAATAATACGCGAACACACTTACTTTAGTTTATGTATTAAATTCCTTCTCATACAGAATCTCATCAAGATGGCGACTAGCTCGACAATACATACATATACATCCTCTTTCTTTCGCGGCTAATCGGCAAGATCCCCTTCATTCTTTTCATAAGAGAAAACATGGACAGCAGAGAAGATATTCCATGGAGTAAATTGACGCTCCAAGGAATAATAGGGCTTGAAACTACTTTGCATTGATAATCATCGTATATTGAAGTTTAGGAATCGGTAAGATAAGAAGAGATATTTCGAGATATATACTGAGTTATATGATTTATAAAATTTCTGAAAATATCGCGGAGAGACCGCTGCAGGAGACATTACAAGGCGTTATGAAATCCTTTCGCAAACAAAATTTAACTATATGGTTCTATGCGGCAAGATCAACGCTCTGCTTGTTAGTACGATGACTGGATTGTTTTACAGAAGGAGCATTTGACCCAGCCTAGACTGCCACTATTAAAGGCCGTACTTACAAAAGTCAAAGAGAATGAATCGGCTACAGCCTCAGCTACACAGCCCGTAAGAAGCTGGCAAAGAAAATGCGTAGGAGGCGCTGCTCTCATTTTTTATTTATGGATTATTGGTAAAGACATTTCAGAGGAGAACGTGAATCAGGTCGGAGGGCTCCATAAAAAAGAAACAAAAGAGGAGTGGGATGGAGGCGCTGCCTCCTGTGAGAAAATCGAAGAGCATACATAATTAATCTCAATCACAACGTGCGGGAAACAGCCAGTGCTTCAGTTCCTTCATAATTTATACCTCATAGATTTTCTGAGAAAGAAACAGAGGCTGCACTGCAAGAGACAGCTACAAAGGTACGCTATTGAGGAGACTGTTTTATTCTGGATCGAGAGTCAAATATATCAAGTTACAAGGGAGAGAGGGAAGAAATGTAAAAAAAAACTTTCTTCATTGTATTTATTAATGCACGCACATAACCTATGGATCTTTGACTCGTATTCCCGGCTGCTATTTTTAAATATTAAATAAAAACCATAAACAATGACATTATGCCAGTGTCATGGTGAAACAGGGTGGAGAGGCGGACAGAGTGACAGAGACACTTCTTGTCGTTGGCATGAAAAACAGTCCCTACAAGGCGGATGAATAAAAAATTGTCAATGGTATGAGGACACAAAAAACAATACAAATCACTGCATTAAACATACATAAAGTTTATTCATAAGGCATTGGGCCTGTAATTGAAAATGTGTCATGATAATCTTTCTACTCGCAAAAGATTGCCAATTTGTCCCACTTTCGGACCTAGGCCCAGTGCCACCCGGTGGGGGGGATTTACCATGAGAAAAAGAAGATTGAATAGCCAATGGAGAGTAACATTCTGTTATCTGAAACGTGTAATGTCAGAGGTTTGAACGTGATAGCTAGAAAACCTGAAAAAAGAAATACAGAAGCTCCGTCTGGATGTAGTGGCTGGTCAGTGAAGTGAAAAGGAAAGAACATAAGGAATTCTGGTCTGATGAATGTAAGATAATACCAGCAGGAGCAGAGAGTGGTATAAAGGGAGTAGGATTCGTTATGAATAGGAAGGTATGACAGAGCGTCTCATCAGAAACTACAGCAAACCAATGCTAACAATGATCGCAGAGATATACAATGATGAATCAAAACGTTGTAACCACCTTCTTAACAGCTTGTTTATCCGTTTTTGGAACGAAATACATCACTGATTCTGCGTGTAAGGGATCCAACAGACTGTTGGTAGGTTTGTGGAGATATATGACATTAGATGTCTACGCAAAGATCATGTAATTCGCGTTGTCATGTGCAATGAACAGGTACGACTCTTTTCATTGCACATTATAACGATTTTGGATGGCAGGCTACTTTCGGGGCCTGAAGAAGACAACTTGTGGTGTCGAAACTGGTAGCATGTTTTAAAAAGGATTCAAATAAAGCCGCAGGTTTCGCCATCATTATACAAGTACTACGAGTCCGAGTGCAGTCCTACTTGATGGGTTTCCAGAGACTTCTCCAGCACACCCACTGACGTCCTGCTCGATGGTAACAGGGCTTTGCTGTGTTGTTCCATCTCATCCTCCAGTTAGCTGTACTTTTTTTGTAGTAACGCTCTCGTTTGCAGTTTTCTCAAATGTTCTGCGTCGGTGATTAATAGTGCCTTCCTGGCTCATGTTGGGAGGGTGAAATTCTTCTATTAACAGACTTGGTGACAAGTTTTCTGTACGCTTCAGTATCGAGGAAGGATATATGCCTTCTTGAATTTCTCCATAAATTCTCGGTTAACATGCTTTGCTGGTGAAAATTATGTAGTTCCTCTTCACATTACAGTCAGATGACTATCTATCTATGGCCACATTTGGAGCCAAAGGATATGGACTACAACGCATATTCTTCGAATGCGTCCATAAACGTGTATGCTGCAGCTGATAATAGAGCAGACCCAATATCTGGATTATCCGTCTGCCTATTTCAGCTGAGGTAGACCGTCGTAAGTTAGGGACGTACGAGGTCAGGTGCTAGAAATAGCAGCAAAATCTTGACTATCTACTCCACATAAGGACATACCAATGGGTCTTCAGACGAAATATTTTTGTCTTTTGTAAGCGTGATGATGTGGGCTGGGACCTAGACGGACGAATATATCTCATTTACCAGATACAACAGCTTGAGAATTAGTATTTAAGTACGTCGGTCAACTTACATCGTTTCTACATAACAAGTTTGGAGCTCACTCTTGTGTCAGTGTTTGTTTACTCTGATAGATGCTACCTTGAACAAACTCGCTTTTTCTTTCTGCTTTATGCGTAACAATGACACTGTGCAAGTTTAAAGTGCAGTTTCACAGTCAAGACAATGTGAAAAACTGTAAAAGGAAGTATACACCCCTGGAAATTGAAATAAGAACATCGTGAATTCATTGTCCCAGGAAGGGGGAAACTTTATTGACACATTCCTGGGGTCAGATACATCACATGATCACAGTGACAGAACCACAGGCACATCGACACAGGCAACAGAGCATGCACAATGTCGGCACTAGTACAGTGTATATCCACCTTTCGCAGCAATGCAGGCTGCTATTCTCCCATGGAGACGATCGTAGAGATGCTGGATGTAGTCCTGTGGAACGGCTTGCCATGCCATTTCCACCTGGCGCCTCAGTTGGACCAGCGTTCGTGCTGGACGTGCAGACCGCGTGAGACGACGCTTCATCCAGTCCCAAACATGCTCAATGGGGGACAGATCCGGAGATCTTGCTGGCCAGGGTAGTTGACTTACACCTTCTAGAGCACGTTGGGTGGCACGGGATACATGCGGACGTGCATTGTCCTGTTGGAACAGCAAGTTCCCTTGCCGGTCTAGGAATGGTAGAACGATGGGTTCGATGACGGTTTGGATGAACCGTGCACTATTCAGTGTCCCCTCGACGATCACCAGTGGTGTACGGCCAGTGTAGGAGATCGCTCCCCACACCATGATGCCGGGTGTTGGCCCTGTGTGCCTCGGTCGTATGCAGTCCTGATTGTGGCGCTCACCTGCACGGCGCCAAACACGCATACGACCATCATTGGCACCAAGGCAGAAGCGACTCTCATCGCTGAAGACGACACGTCTCCATTCGTCCCTCCATTCACGCCTGTCGCGACACCACTGGAGGCGGGCTGCACGATGTTGGGGCGTGAGCGGAAGACGGCCTAACGGTGTGCGGGACCGTAGCCCAGCTTCATGGAGACGGTTGCGAATGGTCCTCGCCGATACCCCAGGAGCAACAGTGTCCCTAATTTGCTGGGAAGTGGCGGTGCGGTCCCCTACGGCACTGCGTAGGATCCTACGGTCTTGGCGTGCATCCGTGCGTCGCTGCGGTCCGGTCCCAGGTCGACGGGCACGTGCACCTTCCGCCGACCACTGGCGACAACATCGATGTACTGTGGAGACCTCACGCCCCACGTGTTGAGCAATTCGGCGGTACGTCCACCCGGCCTCCCGCATGCCCACTATACGCCCTCGCTCAAAGTCCGTCAACTGCACATACGGTTCACGTCCACGCTGTCGCGGCATGCTACCAGTGTTAAAGACTGCGATGGAGCTCCGTATGCCAAGGCAAACTGGCTGACACTGACGGTGGCGGTGCACAAATGCTGCGCAGCTAGCGCCATTCGACGGCCAACACCGCGGTTCCTGGTGTGTCTGCTGTGCCGTGCGTGTGATCATTGCTTGTACAGCCCTCTCGCAGTGTCCGGAGCAAGTATGGTGGGTCTGAACACACCGGTGTCAATGTGTTCTTTTTTCCATTTCCAGGAGTGTACATAGTGGAAACACACACACGCATATACATACTAAAATAAGTTTAATAACAGTGTAACATTCGCAGTCGTAAATTTCTCAATGGGTGCCAATGACAACCTGTGATACGAAAACAGCTATAACGTAAACTACAGTAAGCCATAGAAATTACAACATGTGTCAAGAAGGTATGTAACTTTTTATTACTTTTTTTTAATTTCTGAATACTTCACTTAAAAATGAAATTCTGTTTGTACACATGATAAAAAAGCAATTTTTCCTATTATTTGAGAGGAAGCAAATAAGAAAAAAACTATGTAGAACGTATCCAAAGACATATACAGGGCTATTACAAATGATTGAAGTGATTTCATAAATTCACTGTAGCTCCATTCATTGACATATGGTCACGACACACTACAGATACGTAGAAAAACTCATAAAGTTTTGTTCGGCTGAAGCCGCACTTCAGGTTTCTGCCGCCAGAGCGCTCGAGAGCGCAGTGAGACAAAATGGCGACAGGAGCCGAGAAAGCGTATGTTGTGCTTGAAATGCACTCTCATCAGTCAGTCATAACAGTGCAACGACACTTCAGGACGAAGTTCAACAAAGATCCACCAACTGCTAACTCCATTCGGCGATGGTATGCGCTGTTTAAAGCTTCTGGATGCCTCTGTAAGGGGAAATCAACGGGTCGGCCTGCAGTGAGCGAAGAAACGGTTGAACGCTTGCGGGCAAGTTTCACGCGTAGCCCGCGGAAGTCGACGAATAAAGCAAGCAGGGAGCTAAACGTACCACAGCCGACGGTTTGGAAAATCTTACGGAAAAGGCTAAAGCACAAGCCTTACCGTTTACAATTGCTACAAGTCCTGACACCCGATGACAAAGTCAAACGCTTTGAATTTTCGGCGCGGTTGCAACAGCTCACGGAAGAGGATGCGTTCAGTGCGAAACTTGTTTTCAGTGATGAAGCAACATTTTTTCTTAATGGTGAAGTGAACAGACACAATGTGCGAATCTGGGCGGTAGAGAATCCTCACGCATTCGTGCAGCAAATTCGCAATTCACCAAAAGTTAACGTGTTTTGTGCAATCTCACGGTTTAAAGTTTACGGCCCCTTTTTCTTCTGCAAAAAAAAGGTTGAAACGTCCCCTTAGAAACTTTATACATGACTGTGCTTCTACTGAAAGTGACACACAATATTTTTAGCGAAACGCAATCTGACTTTCAAAAATCCCTACAAAAAAATGGCCCTGACTAACATTAACCTATACGTTTCACAAATCGCTTACCTCACAAAAATCTTGGTTACTCGAACTACTGCAATACAGCGAGCGCCACTACTGCCAGCTAAATAAAAGATTCAAACTACGGAAGGTGCTAACTACTAATAGGGATAGTTAGCAAATGAAAGATTTTAATAGAGAACAAACAATGTATTTACCTTAATATCATCAAAAGTCATTATATATGTAATTTCAAAACTCCGCCATTTCCTTCCACACATCCACCACTGCTGGCGGCTCACCTCCAACTGCGCAACGCTACGCGCTGTTCACATCCAGCTGCCCAACACTACAATGGCAGACAACAATGCAAACTAGCCACAGACTGCACACAGCACAGCCAGTGATTTTCATACCGAGCGCTACGTAACGTTGCCAATAAGAAAACATAAACAGCCTACTTACATAGCCCCCATGCTCCCCACAAAAAATTTTACAAATTGTTTTGGGCAGTGGCCAATAATGATTTGATAAAATTTTTCATAATTACAATAACAAAGATATCAAATGCACACACTTATCGATAAAATGTTGGTCAAAAGCTAAAATTTTCTCACAGTGCATAAAGACAGTCCAGATTGTTCATCACTGTAAAATTGCAGTGTTTTTCTCAAAGGCTGAGCAGTAAAAGAAAATGCAGACGGAAGTAGTGGATTTCCATGGAGTCTGGAAGAAGTAGTGTTGTCCTTCCAACGGTAAGACAGTGCTGACTCTTGACATGCTGACAGGTAATGGGCCACAACAGAGCAAACCCACAGCAGAGTCATTCGAGCTTTTGAAGAATATTGGTAGGTAGGTCATCACAGAGCAGACCCACTGTAGTCCTGGTAGAGATTACGGTATTGGTGGGCCACCAGAGGTGCAGACCCACTGCAGTCCTTGTAGAAATAATGGTACTGTTGGGTCATCAAAGATGCAGACCCACTGTAGTCCTTGTAGAGATGGCCAGCAGCCATCTGTTGTGACTGTGCAGGTGCACAATCACCATTGAAGAGTCTTGCAGATAAGATAGCAAGTCCATAAACCACCACTTGTGCACTCACAAAGTTTTTGGAATTGTCCTTAGAACCAGCAATGCTGTTATCCAGTCCCTTGCTGAATTATTAACACATGTGCAAACACTAACAGTCCCAACTTCTCACATATTGTCCATATACTATGACCAACAGAAATGTGTGCAGTGAAATGTAACTAACAAGTTAATTAATTTGATGAACTGGTGTCAATTACAATTTTATAACATAAGAATACAATAACAAAGGTACAAAATACATCATTAAAGACATAACAATACAGATAACATTTGTAGTACAAGCTTTACAACAGAATCGAAATAAACAGATACATCAGTGTTACAGGAATTATGACATAAGTAAATACATAAAAGATCAGAATAACTTTCGAAACATCAACTTCACACATGAGCAACAAAACAGAACAGATAAATAATGTCTAAACATCTTTACAAAGTAAATAACATAGTATTAGAAAAATTCTACAACATAGCTCTCATTAGCTAAACACATAAAGACAGGAAAAACACAAATAAACAAGGGTACACAAACACATAGCAGAATAACACAAGAGGAAAGTGCAGGGATTGTTTTCAGTTTAACATTTGGTACTGCAGTCCAACCCAAAACTTCATTCGATAGATCTTTCGTCTTATTTCGATCTTTGCTTCCACCAAAAAAAATCCTATCCAAACGCTTTCTGTATTTTTCTCGTGTAGCCTCTCAGTGCATTTCTTCAAATTCATCGCAACTCATTCTCTTATATAGTCTACCCCTTCTTAAGTTAACTTAAATCTACTGAGCTCAGATGCTAAACTAAGGGACGAGGCAATGCAGCAGTACAAAACAATTAACACGAACAGCAATGACAAAAAATTCAAATTGGCAAAGTAAGCAACAATATTACAACTAATATGCAATGAGCAGCAACAAGAAAAATAAATCAGTAGTAAAACTAGCTTAACAGAGTAATACAAAGTGAAATTTAGTAGCACTATGCCCGGCAAACAGCAGCAGTAAATGCTATAACTTATACCTAAGCATGACAAAGCTCAAGCAGAAAAAATAGTACACTAAAGACAACAATGCAGATAAGGGAAATGTCTATTCACATCTTAATGTCTATGTAATTAAAGTGGTGCACCACAACTTATTCTACGAAAAATATTACCAAGTAGTTGAAAAGAAAATTATGTATGCAAGTCCTGTGAAGGGAAATGTCTTTTTGTGCTCCTTCGTTTTTTTTTTTTTTTGTTTGTTTTTTTGTCATTTCTCAGTTTACTTCGGAGCCTAGTATTACGATTTTCACACGCCATTATTGTCACAATATTTCACACGACAACACAGAAAAACACAATTTGAAGAGCAAAAATAAGAGAACACATTAACATAGCACTGAAAATAATATCTAGTTAATTGCAAGCGCAGCTGCGAAATACTTGGTGCAAATCTACATGCATGCCACAACTATTTTACTGTACAAGAATGAAAGACAGCAACTACAAAGGAGATTCTCTCTACAACTACGCGCTAGCAATAAACAATAGCTACACTAATTACACTAACTACAAGAAAAAAATCAGAAGATTCCAGTGAGGTATCCTCGGCTAAGGGTCGACATATGAAACGTCCCCTTAGAACATTTATGCATGACTGTGCTTAAACTGAAAGTGACACACAATATTTTTAGTGCAACGCAATCTGACTTTCAAAAATCCCTACAAAAAAATGGCCCTGACTAACATTAACCTATACGTTTCACAAATCGCTTACCTCACAAAAATCTTGGTTACTCGAACTACTGCAATACAGCGAGCGCCACTACTGCCAGCTAAATAAAAGATTCAAACTACGGAAGGCACTAACTACTAATAGGGATAGTTAGCAAATGAAAGATTTTAATAGAGAACAAACAATGTATTTACCTTAATATCATCAAAAGTCATAATATATGTAATTTCAGAACTCCGCCATTTCCTTCCACACATCCACCACTGCTGGCGGCTCACCTCCAACTGCGCAACGCTACGCGCTGTTCACATCCAGCTGCCCAACACTACAATGGCAGACAACAATGCAAACTAGCCACAGACTGCACACAGCATAGCCAGTGATTTTCATACCGAGCGCTATGTAACGTTGCCAATAAGAAAACATAAACAGCCTACTTACAAGGTTACAGGACACGTGTATCTGGACATGCTGGAAAACTGGCTCATGCCACAACTGGAGACCGACAGCGCCGACTTCATCTTTCAACAGGATGGTGCTCCACCGCACTTCCATCACGATGTTCGGCATTCCTTAAACAGAAGATTGGAAAACCGATGGATCGGTCGTGGTGGAGGTCACGATCAGCAATTCATGTCATGGCCTCCGCGCTCTCCCGACTTAACCCCATGCGATTTCTTTCTGTGGGGTTATGTGAATGATTCAGTGTTTAAACATCCTCTACCAAGAAACGTGCCAGAACTGCGAGCTCGCATCAACGATGCTTTCGAACTCATTGATGGGGACATGCTGCGCCGAGTGTAGGAGGAACTTGATTATCGGCTTGATGTCTGCCGAATCACTAAAGGGGCACATATCGAACATTTGTGAGTGCCTAAAAAAACTTTTTGAGTTTTTGTATGTGTGTGCAAAGCATTGTGAAAATATCTCAAATAATAAAGTTATTGTAGAGCTGTGAAATCGCTTCAATCATTTGTAATAACCCTGTAGATGCAGTTTATTATGGGCATTAGAGATGGAACACCTGTGGAAGCTTGATGAGTGGGATCTGCATCTACATCTATGCACCGTAAGCCACATTAGAGATGAAGGGTACTTTGGGATAACATAAATGTTATGATGACGATCAGCGAGGAGAATGATATACCTTTGCCTGAGACACTTTCCTCAAGACTGTTCAGATTTTTTATAGGTAAGCGCACCTGGAAAAAAATTACTTATCACAGGAGACATCGCGCTAATATCGTGTAACACCGCTAGACATGATAACGGCTACAGCTCAGTCAGGAAGAAACTCCAAAAGATTCTTCAGTATGCCAAATGTAATTAATGCCCGTCATTGCTGAATAAATACCGCAGAGCTACCTAATTGAGGGAATATTGATTGCTACGCATCATCCACTATTCCAAATACTCCCATACTTTAAGATCAGATGATTTAAGAGATACGTTGAGGTGTGATAGCATGCCTAAGCTTGTCAGACTGTATTGTGCAGCCCTGTGAACACGGTTGTTGTCATCTTGAAAGATGGGAGTTAAAGAAACATCACGAAGATATAGTAGGAAGAGCAACACTTTGGATCAAAAATGTTGAAATAGACATGGTGCTTCATTTGCACGATATTCCGAACGCGCGTTGCCAAGGCAACGTGTGAAAACTATCCCCATAACCATCACAGAAGCACCGCCAGCCTGAACTGCATGCACCACACACAGGGGGTTTAAACGCTTTATTGAGCCGTCGGTGTACTCTACACGGTACATTATTTGAAAAGAGTCAAAATCGTGAGTCGCCGGAACACTCTACACGACTCCAGTCAGATGTTCTCTACTTTCTGCGTCGTTTTGCCTACTGAAGCCCTTCGTGATATATCCAAGGCTGCGCCTGCGTCCTCAGCAACCAGAATTATAGGCATGGACTGCAGGTTGCCTATGTTCCGGCTCCACAGGAGACACTCTCCTGGCAGACCCAGATGGCAACGTGTGTCAACCACAACAAACAAACTGGATTGTAACCAAAACATGCTGTTCTATTTCAAAGTGGAACTCCACCCGGTACCACAGAAATGTACAGTGCTATCTTCGCCACGAGAGGTGACAGCCTAGAGACCAACGACGCTTGCATCCCGGACGAGAGTCCCACACTTGGAAGCATTATTTTGGCTCTGCGAATCACGTTCGATCCAAGAATCAAGCGGATATCGCTCCACCAGGTATGTATTTAGGATGATACAAGGCCACTATCTGCCATTTCAGTTCACTGAGCCACTGCATGCAGTTCCAAAGCGGAGCGACCATCTAAATCTACACCAAGCTGTTCTGGCAGCCCTTACGGGGCAGCCAGCAGTAGCCCAGGGAACTTCACCTCATGCGACTTGGCCTAACGCGGACTTGGTGCTCCAAGACCAGTATTCTTGTGCGGAACTTAATCTGTCAACCTGCAATAACTATACTACCGAAAGGACTTTGTCCCACTTCCTGAACAGGGGCCAATGGTAATTGATCGTAAGTCATGTTATTCCTACCACAAAATGGTTCATCGTGACTTCTTCTGTGAAACTGATAATCTTTCAAGCTCTGTCACGGACAGGGGCCAATTATTCTTCATTGTTTATCAATCATTAATTTTTTGTTAAGTCCCATCGGCAAACTAAGTCGATGTCAAACCAGTTTGTTAGCATTCTTGCATTTTTGTGTGGAATGAAAATATATGATAATTGACTCCGACTTGGGGCAACCAGATATTGAGAGTGTGCTATCATTCAGAAGACATCAGCGCAGCTTTATGTGCTGCTGTGAGGAATGGCCCTCTGGAAGTAACCAGAATGTCCACAGAATACAGTTCGCTTTGTAACATTTGCTCGGCAATTAGCTGACGCAGCCATTACTTCAGTGTTTAAAATCGACACAGACAAAGAGTGAAACTCGTCTCCGATCTCCGTTGACGAGCTTATGCAATGTTACATAGCTGCGAGTGATAAACAATTGCTCTTGCACATGAACGACAGTGCGTATTGATACACCATTAAATCTGACCACTTCATTCACAGTATTGTCACGGGCATGTCCAAACAGGAGATCTTTCTACCACGAGTCACATCTCACACTGAACCAGGTCGCTTCAGATCATAGATATAATTAAAAAATGGATATAAAATCCTGCCAAACGGTTATCGTTTTACATTCTTCCGGTCGCTGATTATGAATCCGATCTCGGAATTACACAATTCAAATTGGTGATTCCAATATGGCGAACCAAAAACTATAAATTTAGCAGATCCGAGTAAAACTTTTGGAATAAATTATTTTGAGATTGCTGATAACGTTGCCATACTTAAATTTCATAGTTGATATTTTACAATTTTAGTCACGTTCGTTGCCTATGTCATCATCCTGTCAGAAGGGTTGCTGTCTGGTTGTCCACTGGCACTTGGTTCGAAAAGCAAACCTTTTACCTGAGGTGGCTTGTGTTTACCTTCACCAGCTGCAATTTTCTGGAAACTGAAATGTGAGTCGATCCGAAGATGCCAGAAGCCAATGGAATACTTTCTTACCGAATGCCATTTAGCTGTGTTTTCTTGTGTTTGGCCACTCTCTCCGTTGAATTTAACGCAACTGCTTTCAATAAACTGGAGGCTGCAGGGTCATCACCAACACGAAAACTTAATTTCCTAATTTTTTATTATTCCACAATATGTGCCACAATAGTTTTAATAAATGCAGAATATTTTGCACTGTTATAGAGGGAATTGTCTACCGTATGGTACTGCCGCAAGGCAGGAAAGTGACCGTGCACTGTAAACCGGTCATATGCGCACGCAAATACATTTGAACTGTTTACCTATACTATTAAGGTAAATGGAGAGCCATTTACAAAAGTGGAGCGACCCGGTGGATATCTTCTAGCCACCGATTTCATATAATATCGGTAGTAGTTTAGTTTTAAGTCCAAATACGTCATTACAGGGGATAAAAACCTCGTAACCATACATACTTTATGCTCTGCTACACGTCTCATCTTTTTCACGACAACTAGGTGGGATCGTTGTCGTATGCTAAACAGGCCGCACGAACAATATCTGAAAATTTTTTCATTGATTTGCTGTTCACCAGCAACCAGCAACTGTCATTGCTCGTATCAAATCGACTTATGACTGGAATTCCACTGCAGCAATGGACAAGTATGCATCAGTACCATCTAGACCACAACCTCTCAGTGTGTTTACGCCATCGAATCGCAGAGTCCAGAAGACAACTTCATTATCTGCAAACTCCAACTCCTCTATTCTGTGCAATAGTACTGTCTCTCTCTCTCTCTCTCTCTCTCTCTCTCTCTCTCTCTCTCTCTTCCCGTATTCTTGCCTCGCTGGCTCCGCCCGTTTCGATCTTTCCCAAAACTTTACCTCTGTCTACTTCGTCATTTCCAAATGTTCATGCGCAGTGAGCGGAGAGCTTACTTTGGTGAGACAAGATCACTGGTACAAAATAAAATTAAATAATAACAATAATTACCATTATTGTTGTTATTATCATTTCAAATATGGTTTCAACAAAAAATTATCTCTCCTATTTTCTCCTTTTTTATTTTAAATAATGTTACTAAGACATGTAACAAGGGATCGGCTGACAGCAATTCTCAGAGCATTCTTTAAATTAGAGTCAGGAATAGTTGCACATAATCTATTTTCCGTACAAAACAAATCAGAAAAAAAGCCTTTCACCTCGACATATTTTTCAAAGTGCTCCCCTTCCTGTATAGATGCTGTCAAACAAAACCGTTGTACCGTTTTATATAAAGCACTTTTAAAAATCCGGGTGTCTTATTAAAGGTAAAATTTGTAAAATGGTTCCACGATTCTGAGCGCTATCGGACTTAACTTCTGAGGTCATCAAACCCCTACAACTTAGAACTACTTAAACCTAACTAACCTAAGGGCATCACAAACATCCATGCCCGAGGCAGGATTCGAACCTGCGACCGTAGCGGTCGCGCGTTTCCAGACTGCAGCGCCTAAAATTCGTATATCGCTTGCAACAATACAAGTATCATTACCATTTTATATAAACTGTTTCATTTCAATAATATAGATTTTTTTCGTAACTTACTATTACGAGTGTTACCGTGCGTAGAAGGATAACAATATACAAAAGGCAGTGAAGTGGCACAGAGAGTACGGTACGCTTCTGTCATCTAGTGGCAACAGTGATAAACTGAACTTACCTAGTACTGTACGGTGCTGCCGCCAGACAGACAAATGAACAATCTAAATTTGTAGATATTTTTGAACTCTACTGTATAAATAATGACTTGTGTATTGTTATATGTATTTTGTAAAACTGCTTTTATCATTGTAACTGTTATGGACTTATGTAAATAAATGTGTACAGGGTCATTATTTTAGTTTTAAGACATAATCAGTAGGGACTTTCCCTAAGAGACTTTGTTGGCAAAATTACCGCCGTTTTACTCACTAGAGCATTCACTAAGCAAAAGTGAAAGACAGTGTTGAGTTATGAGTTAAATGGTGAACATGTCTATCACGTTTTGGTGACAAAATTGAGCATAATTGTTATAAATGCCTCCGATGGATGAGATAAAGTAGCTGCTACTAATTCCACATCTACATCTACATCCAAACTCCGTAAGCCACCTGACGGTGTGTGGCGGAGGGTACTTGGAGTACCTCTATCGGTTCTCCCTTCTATTCCAGTCTCGTAGTGTTCGTGGAAAGAAAGACAGTCGGCTTGCCTCTGTGTGGGCTCTAATTTCTCTGATTTTATCCTCATGGTCTCTTCGCGAGATATACGTAGGAGGGAGCAATTTACTGCTTGACTCCTCGGTGAAGGTATGTTCTCGAAACTTCAACAAAAGCCCGTACCGAGCTACCGAGCGTCTCTCCTGCAGTCTTCTACTGGAGTTTATCTATCATCTCCGTAACCCTTTCGCGATTACTAAATGATCCTGCAACGAAGCTCGCTGCTCTCCGTTGGATCTTCTCTATCTCTTCTATCAACCCTATCTGGTATGGATCCCATACTGCTGAGCAGTATTCAAGCAGTGGGCGAACAAGTGTACTGTAACTTACTTCCTTTGTTTTCGGATTGCATTTCCTTAGGATTCTTCCAATGAATCTCAGTCTGGCATCTGCTTTACCGACGATCAACTTTATATGATCATTCCATTTTAAATCACTCCTAATGCGTACTCCCAGATAATTTATGAAATTAACTGCTTCCAGTTGCTGACCTGCTATATTGTAGCTAAATGATACAGCATCTTTCTTTGTATGTACTCGCAGCACATTACACTTGTCTACATTGATATTCAGTTGCCATTCCCTGCACCATGCGTCAATTCGCTGCAGATCCTCCTGCATTTCAGTACAATTTTCCATTGTTACAACCTCTCGATATACCACAGCATCATCCGCAAAAAGCCTCAGTGAACTTCCGATGTCACCCACAAGGTCATTTATGTATATTGTGAATAGCAACGGTCCTACGACACTCCCCTGCGGCACACCTGAAATCACTCTTACTTCGGTAGATTTCTCTCCATTGAGAATGACATGCTGCGTTCTGTTATCTAGGAACTCTTCAATCCAATCACACAGTTGGTCTGATAGTCCATATGCTCTTACTTTGTTCATTAAACGACTGTGGGGAACAGTATCGAACGCCTTGTGGAAGTCAAGAAACACGGAATCTACATGGGACCCCCTGTCTATGGCCCTCTGAGTCTCGTGGATGAATAGCGCTAGCTGAGTTTCACACGATCATCTTTTTCGAAACCCATGCTGATTCCTACAGAGTAGATTTCTTGTCTCCAGAAAAGTCATTATACTCGAACATAATAAGTGTTCCAAAATTCTACAACTGATCGTCGTTAGAGATATAGGTCTATAATTCTGCACATCTTTCCGACGTCCCTTCTTGAAAACGGGGATGACCTGTGCCCTTTTCCAATCCTTTGGAACGCTACGCTCTTCTAGAGACCTACGGTACACAGCTGCAAGAAGGGGGGCACGTTCCTTCGCGTACTCTGTGTAAAATCGAACTGGTATCCCATCAGGTCCAGCGGCCTTTCCTCTTTTGAGCGATTTTAATTGTTTCTCTATCCCTGTGTCGTCTATTTTGACATTTACCATTTTCTCATCTGTGCGACAATCTAGAGAAGGAACTACAGAGCAGTCTTCCTCTGTGAAACAGCTTTGGAAAAATACATTTAGTATTTTGGCCTTTAGTCTGCCATCCTCTGTTTCAATACCATTTTGGTCACAGAGTGTCTGGACATTTTGTTTTGATCCACCTACCGCTTTGACATAAGACCAAAATTTCTTAGGATTTTCTGCCAAGTCAGTACATAGAACTTTACTTTCGAATTCATTGAACACCTCTCGCATAGCCCTCCTCACACTACATTTCGCTTCGCATAATTTTTGTTTGTCTGCAACGCTTTGGCTATGTTTATGTGTGCTGTGAAGTTCCCTTTGCTTCCGCAGCAGTTTTCTAACTCGGTTGTTGTACCACTGTGGCTCTTTTCCATCTCTCACGATCTTGCTTGGCACATACTCCTCTAATGCATATTGTACGATGGTTTTGAACTTTGTCCACTGATCCTCAACACTATCTGTACTTGAGACAAAACTTTTGTGTTGAGCCGTCAAGTACTCTGAAATCTGCTTTTTATCACTTTTGCTAAACAGAAAAACCTTCCTACTTTTTTTAGTATTTCTATTTACGGCTGAAATCATCGATCCAGTAACCGCATTATGATCGCTCATTCCCTGTTCTGCGTTAACTGTTTCAAGTAGTTCGGGTCTGTTTGTCGCCAGAAGGTCTAATATGTTATCGCCACGAGTCGGTTCTCTGTTTAACTGCTCAAGGTAGTTTTCAGATAATGCACTTAAAAAAATTTCACTGAATTCTTTGTCCCTGCCACCCGCTATAAACGTTTGAGTCTCCCAGTCTATATACGGCAAATTAAAATCTCCACCTAGAACTATAACATGGTCGGGAAATCTACTCGAAATATTTTCCAGATTTTCCTTCAGGTGCTCTGCCACAACAGCTGCTGAGTCAGGGGGCCTATAGAGACATCTAATTACCATGATTAAACCTGCTTTAACCGTGACCTTCACCCAAATTATTTCACATTTCGGATCTTCGTTAATTTACTTCGATACTTCTGCACATTTTATCGCTATAAACACGCCTCCCCTTCCACTGTCCAGCCTGTCTGTGCGGTATACATTCCAATCTGAGTTTAGAATTTCATTAATGTTTACATCTGGTTTCAGCCAACTTTCTGTCCCTAGTACTATGTGGGCATTGTGACCGTTTATTAATGAGAGCAGATGTGGGGCCTTTCTGTAGACGCTCCTGCAGTTTACTATTACCACATTAATATTGTTATTCCCCGTTGAGTTTTGCCTACTACTACCTTGTCGCGTCTCGGGAGGCGTCTTGTCGGGCCTAGGGAGAGAATTCTCTAACCTAAAAAACCCACATGTGCATTCCACACGTACTCCGCTACCCTCGTAGCCGCTTCCTGCGTTTAGTGCACGCTTGACCTATTCAGGAGGACCCTAGATTTCTCCACCCGATAACGGAGGTCAAATTTGCACCCCAGATCTCCACAAAATCGTCTGAGCCTCTGGTTTAAGCCTTCCACTCGGATCTAAACCAGAGGACCGCGTTCGGTTCTGGGAACGATACAACAAATAGTTAGCTCAGATTCCACCCCGCGAGGAGGCTTTCCGCCTTCACCAACTCCGCCAACCGCCTGTATGAACTGAGGATGACCTCTGAACCCAGACGGCAGGAGTCATTGGTCTCGACATGAGTAACAGTCGGGTGCACCCAGTGCTCTCTATCGCCGCCGGCAGGGCCTCCTCCACATCTCGGATGAGACCCCCCGGCAAGCAGACAGAGTGAACACTGGCCTCCTTCCGCGATCTTCCCGCTATTTCCCTAAGGGGCTCCATCACCCGCCTAACGCTGGAGCTCCAAATCACTAATAAACCCCTCACCCCCTGTGCCTGGTCGGACCTTGCTGAAGGAGCGGCCACATGTCCACTCACAGGCAGAACGGGCGATGCCACACGGCCAGCCTCCACATTGACCTTCCGTCTCGTGCGCCGTGAACGCCGCTGAACCCGCCACTCCCCTTGGGGAGAGGGTGGTCCAACCGCGCCCGGTACCCGCGAAGATGTTTCGAGAGCAGGGACCGTGAGTGAAGCATGTAACACCTGGGGTGTACCATACGACGCACCAGACTCGCCACTGTCGCTACACTCCGAGGCAGCAGCCTGAAGACGGCTGACCGCGGACATCGACACGTTCAGCTGTTCGCGAACAGTGGCCAGCCCCTGCTGCGTCCGTACACAGCAGTCACACATCCTATCCATCCTAAGAAATCAATTTACTGTAGACAGTTAACTTTTAACTAGACTGCTAATTCACTAAAGGCGGCTGATAACTGACTAAACTGTCGTTACTAGACACTTCTTGTTGAAAACAGTGAAAATAAGCACTTCCTGTCTCTGGACTGTATTCAAAACAAACACTAGCACTCCTGGCACTATAGCTGACTAAAGGGACTCTCTCTGACTGTGTTCAAAACAAATACAAAATCTATGGAACACTATTACCAGTACTCGAAAATTAAAGCTTCCTAAATCCAAAAACACACGGAAGAAGAAGTGACAAGTAAGAAAAATACAGTTAATACTTAAATTAACGTAGCTCGCTGCACAGCAGATGGGAAGCATACGGCAGTTACGACGACACTGACACTACTGCAGTGTTATTAAGCAGCTCTTATCCAAGGAGAAAAGGTGGTTAAATATTTTGTGGGCCATTTTGAAGTTGTTGCATACTGGCTTACGGCATGCATTACATTGCATCAGGAGCTATTGTGCTGGCTAAGTATGATGATGGAAAGTACTTCAGCATCCAAGCCAAAATTAAAAGCTGCAAATTCATTGTACTGTAGTAATTCTTGTAAGAGGCTGTAACCAGTGCTTGTTTTGACATAAAGTGTGATTTCTTAATAGTAATTACTAACCACATTTCTAAACAGATTGCTGAAATATTATAAAGTAATACAAAGCTAATGATTAGTTGGTACATTACCAATAAAAGGCCCACCACAATAGATAAGCATTTACTATGTTTAGCAAGTTATTTTCATTGAATTTTTCACTGTATATGTATTTATAAGTGTATCATGTTTACAGTAGAGATGTTTTGTGGACATGAAAGTATTCTTCTTTATCACTTATTAACTCAGTACATGTATAGTGTCCAAATCAGTCATTTGCAGTGTACCATCGTCGTCTCAATGTGTTGCCCATTAACATTTGTACCCTCCTCTGCAGTGTTTTTAACAAAGTTACTTTGTCGATTCCTTTAACAAAATTATATTTTTGTGGTAAGACACAAGCTCATCATTCTAGAGAGAGATCAATAAAGTGAATTCTGATTATTTACTATACGTGAGTGTCCGCTCACAAACCTTTACGAATCCGATCGTCGCTCACGGCCAATTACAAGCGAATAACTCTCCATATTAGTATAAACTGGGTGGGGCATCACACTGTTACCTTGCTCTGCAAAATGATGCGTACTTTTGTCTGAAACGTCGTTTCTGAGCAGCTGAAATTTATGCTGGAATACCGGTGATGAGATTATTTACTTTTTTGGAGTTTCAGACTTAAATCACTTACGAGAGCCATAATGTCCGCTAAAAACCCTAAATCAGCTACCCATCATGCGAAAGAGGCTCCGGACGTCCTTTGCCCTCCAGAAACTTAGCCACGAAGTGACGTAGTCAAAAAATGCGGGAAATCACTTTTCGTTTGCTCGTCCAGCGTACTTCATCATGGTAGGGCTGGATACTCTTCTTCAAATAAAATCAAAAATTCATTAACTGGAGATGAATTAGCCCTTGAGAAAGAACATAGTAGTTCACGATACGCACCACTACATTCATTACACCTGGAAGACCGATAACTTTTGCACAAAGAGCCTTTTGGTTTGCAAAAGAGTCGACGTTAGGTAAATTCGGTGTGTTAGGTTTTGCCGCAGTAGGCCAATAAATCCTTTTACTTTATCGCGAACTGCTGGCGCACCGTCTGTGGTTACGGGCAGCTTTCCCCAAGAATGTCCTATACCTTCAGCTGCACTTTCCACCACTTCTAAAATATACGGCCCCTGTATCAATGTCCTTTATCGAAATCGTATCCAGGATTTCTTCCGTTACATGTAGGTCATCGTCCAAATCACGCAAAACAAATATCTAACTGAGCTATTTCGCTAACATCCATGAACTCATCAAATGCGATAGAAAACGCTAGGACGTTTTCAATTTTGGCTCCCAGCTGTTTATGCAAATTTCCGACAATGTCGTTGATGCGTAGTGGTATTGTCATTCTGCAAAGTGGTATTCTGCTGTATACGGTAAATAATGGGGGATTCACCGTCTCAACTACGTCCAACCATATATTCCTTATTAATGGCCCTTCCATAAACGGCTTCCCGGCTCTTGCTAAACGTAGAGCAACTTTACAGCTAGCTCTAAGAGTCCTTTCGCAGCACCCTTCGTCTTATTCACCCTAAATTACAGAAAGAAGGATTGTGTTAGGAATAACACAAGCGAGAACGAAGACGAACACATATTTAAGAAGAATGTAAACAGACCTCAGTTTGTTTCACACGACCTTTAACAAAAACAAACATGCTTAAGTACTGGTACAAGCCTTATTTGTGGATACCGAATTCTCCTCTGAAACAGTTTGTAACTTCCTCAGTTCTTGGCTCTGAGCACTATGCGACTTAACTTCTGAGGTCATCAGTCACCTAGAACTTAGAACTAATTAAACCTAACTAACTTAAGGACATCACACACATCAATGCCCGAGGCAGGATTCGAACCTGCGACCGTAGTGGTCGTTCGGTTCCTGACTGTAGCGCCTAGAACCGCACGGCCACTCCGGCCGGCTTCCTCAGTTCTTCTTCTCTGGTATCTGCTTATGATTTCACTATACTTTCTGAATGCTATTTGCTGTAATATCTTTCGTTAGACGATTTCCTTACACATGTAATTACTGTACCGCGGATCAGACATTTGTCTTTAACATCACAACTACCAAACAAATAAGGCACTTCGCACTCAGGTTTAAATTGACTTTCGGAAAGCCGGCGGCTAGTGGCCGAGCGGTTCTAGGCGCGTCACTCTGGAACCGCGCGACCGCTACGGTCGCTGGTTCGAATCCTGCCTCGGTGGTGGATGTGTGTGATGTCCTTAGGTTAGTTAGGTTTAAGTAGTTCTAAGTTCTAGGGGCTGATGACCTCAGATGTTAAGTCCCACAGCGCTCAGAGCCATTTTGAACTTTCGGAAAACTTTGCTTTTTGGAAACACACTGTCCTATTATTCATGTAACTGTCTTACGGTTACCTGTTTCCGTGTTGAATAATCCGTTCAAATGGTTCAAATGGCTCTGAGCACTATGGGACTCAACTGCTGTGGTCATCAGTCCCCTAGAACTTAGAACTAATTAAACATAACTAACCTAAGGACATCACACACAACCATGCCCGAGGCAGGATTCGAACCTGCGTCCGTAGCAGCAGCGCGGCTCCGGACTGGAGCGCCTAGAACCGCACGACCACCGCGGCCGGCGAATAATCCGTCTATAAACGCACTCGGCAGCGTGCCCCTGTGACTTCACCATGCAATCCGTGATGAGGCGAGTTAAGCCGAGTTGGACTACTTCACCGTGCAAACATTCTCTGCACCTCGCTTTGTATACGAGCAATTTTCCTTGGGTGAGAGACCCTGATCCAGACAATATTTCGCGGAAATAAAGTTGGCGCACCTTTCCCTATCTCTGTTCGGCCCAGGCTGAAGCTAGTTGGCCCATTATGCTTCTCCACGTTGACCCACCTTACAGCGTCAACTTCATACAATCGACTGCCCCGCACACACCACTTCACTGCCTTACGTCAGCGGTGGACAATCACTTGACCGCAAAGTAACAATTCTGCTTACAGGGCTCCAAAGCTAAGTTTTGTATGTCTGTTGAGTATATGTTGCCGCGTCCCTCCGCACCCACAATGCCACATGCAAGTTGCAAAAAGTCAGTTTGCTGGCATTCTCTGCTTCTCGAGCATGTATTCTGAGAGAAAAATTTAAATGCTCGTTTTTCCCGCGTGCCGTTCGGGAGTGGAACGGTAGAGAGACAGCTTGAAGGTGGTTCATTGAACTCTCTGCCAGGCACTTTATTGCGAATAGCAGAGCGATCACGTAGATGTAGACGTAGGTGTAGATGTAGAGCGTCATGCGCATGTTCGATGGGATTCAGTTAGAGCGCATATTCAGTCTTCTCAATCTGCGCGTTGCTGTCGGTCTGCAGCGTCTCACCTAGGCGTTCTGGTGCAATCAGATACACTCTGTCACCCGAGAAAATGAAATTACAATAAGCCGGACCACGGAAAAAGTGTGTAGTCAGCGTCAAACACTTCTGAAAAATGGTTCAAATGGCTCTGAGCACTATGGGACTTAACATGTGTGGTCATCAGTCGCATAGAACTTAGAACTACTTAAACCTAACTAACCTAAAGACATCACACACATCCATGCCCGAGGCAGGATTCGAACCTGCGACCGGAGCGGTCACGCGGTTCCAGACTGAAGCGCCTAGACCGCACGGCCACACCGGCCGGCAAACACTTCTGAAGTTCTTCTAGTGGAAACGCTAAACAGTATATGACACAATGATTTTTTGTTTATTCAAAGTAGTTGTGATCCCAGGTAAGGGTCCAATTCTGGTTCCCCGCTGCCACTTCGGATAAGTGAAGCGGGTAAATGGGTCTTTGTTTGCCTCTGTTCTGCTCTGCATCTCATAGGCTACTAAATCCACATCCATACTTCACTACGGCCATCAAATGGCGCCTTAAGGGTCCGATCGCGGCTTCACCGCTTATATTCGCAGCAGTGGACGTTTTGATTTTAGGTCAAGACCTGAGGGTTTTCTTTCCTTGCCGTTGTAGTTGAAATTTGGTTGTACTGACAATTTTTTTTTTTTTCAAATTCACAACCTCCAGTCCCTTGAGAGATGCCTTGGAATGTAGGTGTTTAACATTTAGCGTACAATTGTTTTTAATTTGTTATCAACATAATAACGGCAAAACACTTTTAATTATGAATGGTTTCAACTATACACTGGCCTTCTTGAGACAGCGGAGATCATAAGCAGCGTAAGTTGAACAGCGTGTTCACAACATGAGTTATTGCAGTGAAGATGGCCAATATATGACCGAAACATGCCGTGTTTAAGAACACATTACTCTGATTGTCTATAAAAGAAGTAAACATAATTATGTAGCTTGTATCTTCCTTGCAAATCTGTTTCAAAGCATTATAGTTTCATTTGTAATAATGCTTTGGAAATTGTTTGCAAAATAAATTCGTATGGTAGCTTTATCATGGAATTTCTTTTCATTACGCTAATGAAGGTCTCATCACAGGCCCAACACATTCCATTAAAAAGTGTGAAACGTTCAAGACACACTGATATTCAGAGCAGTATGTCATCCAGATTAAGCTCACCTCTCAGTCTGTAAAGTCGAGAGCCATGGATTTGATTTGAGTGTATCCATTATGTTTTACACTTATTTAGACGCAGACACATGAAATGTTTCAGAGGTCGGGAAT
This sequence comes from Schistocerca cancellata, assembly GCF_023864275.1. Lineage (NCBI taxonomy): Eukaryota > Metazoa > Arthropoda > Insecta > Orthoptera > Acrididae > Schistocerca > Schistocerca cancellata. The sequence goes on from NC_064628.1 coordinate 655,269,956, forward strand.
TTTTTAATTTTTTTTTTTTTTAGTATTACATTTTTTATCTTCAAATTGGTTTGCGTGTACCTGCATCACACTTTCATTGCATCCATGCTTCATATGTCTTTCCCCTAACTGCTGTAGAAAAATGTAAAGCTTTTACAATTTTGGAAAAGGAAATCGCTACACTTTCAAAGGCGACGAACGGGCACAGTCCCGACATCTGGGCGACAAATTACACACTTCATTCCGAAGGAAGTTGTTACGCAGGGAAGAAGAGAGCAGCACCTATCGAGCAGTGACGACACAATGTTAGTTCGCCCGACTGCCGCTTGGGGCTCTGATGCCGCGCTGTATCGACGCGCGAATTCGGAACGCAGTAAAGGGTCCGACTACTTAGGCGTTAACGGTTAGGACGTCTATTACGATCGCATGGGCCGTTGCGTTCGCTGATCGGGAGTGAAATGGATTGCCGAAGCACGCACCAGCAGTGTAACGTCCTAATCTTTGTTTAAACGCACTCTTATTCTCTGTCCTTCCTAAACCCGAAGCGTTCATGCTATTCCAGACGCGTCAAACATACACATTTGTGATTAATCTTTCTACTAGTTAGCAAAGCTATTCAATCCGAAAATAGTCAGTCAATAGGTTTTACTGTACGTCGGATGCGTGCTCTTTTACGACAATTCTGCCCCTTCTCTCAACACCATTAATTAAAGGGCATACGATGGTTATTCGCAAAGTAAGGAACGATCGGTCGCGAAATGGAAACCACAGTGAAAATCAAATGAAGTTTCGTACAGATTTGTTGGGCAATGTCTCTAGTACGCCCATCGATCGCGTTACGTCGTTCTTTATAGTTCTGAGCACCCAGGGAGCACAAAAGATACCTAGAACAATAGTGTCTCTCGCCAAGTACGAGGGCCTGGTGAGAAATTTCGCCTGAATCTATGCAGACAACATTACATAACTCTGGTGCGTTTTCTTCTTCAGGGGCAATGAAGATGGTCCTGCATCGTTTTCGATTGGAAATGTTTGATTACCCACAATACAGCCAGTAATTGTCTCCCTCTGAGTTTCATCTCTGCTCACAAGAACCGCTGGCTATGAAGATGACATTTTGGATAATTAATTCAAAAGCCAAGATCGCTTAAACACTGTTTAGTAGATGACCGGTTTCAACACACTAAAGGTGTCATGATCGGATCTGAATGTAGCTTAACTTGGATAAATCATTATATACAAACGATTTATGCGAGTTAAGCTACATTCAGATCCGATGATGGCACCTTTAGTGTGTTGAAACGGGTCATCTAATGAACAGTGTTTAAGCGAGCTTGGCTTTTGAATTATTTATACAACAGAGTGATCGCCCCACAATACATTATGTATTCACTGCACAACATTTTGGCACAGACAACGAACTGTAGGCCAGCGTAGAGAATTGGCGGAAAGCACTGACGGCTGCCTTCTATAACGAGGGTATTGGAAAGTTGGTACAACGCTACGACAAACGTCTAAGTCGGATCGACGACTTTGGAGATAAGTAGTTGGAAGTTGTAGCTAACTGTTGCAATAAAACAGTTTTGATTTTCACTGTGGTTTGTATTTCGCGACCTGTCGTTCCTTACTTTCCAAACAGCCCTCGTATATTCTAGTGGATGATAGTTTAAGGAAGCGGATAATGACGGGTTCGATTAAGAACAGTTATTTTTAGTGGATCACAAACTTCGCTGTTTATCTTATTTATGGATTGTTCCGTCGCTTCTTGATAGAACAATTTCATATTGAGGGTTGAATAACACTCAGGCGATTTTTTGTTCTACTGATTTTTATTTGTATGAACTAGTTTTCGGCTTATTAGGCCATCTTCAGATAAGCCAATATACCACATCGATCTTATCACGCTGAAACTCTAATCTGAACAAATGCTGCGCGAATTATCATATTCCAAACAAATTAACAGTTTCATCCTAAGAGTACCGGTGCACGCCTCGTCCCAAACCAATCGCTATGCTACTAACCTCAGACTGTAGTGAGAACTCTGCTAGACAGCCAAGCCAAGTGTTAAACTAGAGGCAGTTGCAACATAGTAAGGTCAATGAAGCAGATCGTTAATTTTACTCTCGAATGTTATGCATAATGACAAATGTTAAACTATTTAAAATGGTTTGGTGTCCTACTGTGTGCTAATGTATTCGTCTGCTACACGCAATATCCTCCATAACCCCTTGCTTATCTTCTGGATGTTCTTTTCCAACCACTTTACGCATCAACAGCTCCTGCGAGCGCCAAGATGCCATAGTACATGTCTCATTATCCTGTCATTTTTGCTGGTAAGGATCTTCCACGAATTTCCTGCCTCACCTCTGCTTTCCAATAGTTCTTCGTTTCTAACGTTATCTGTCCCCTAATCTTTAAACACTTTTCGGTAGTATAGTACTTTAAATACTTATGGTTTCATATTTTGACTTCTCCTCGTAGTGGTTGTCGAGGATGCAGCCGATTGATTATTTACAATTATTATACAATTAATTAACCTATGGCTGCAAGGGCGGTGTACAGTTTCTTTATTGTATAATCGATTTCTAGCATCTTCAGATGCACCTAATCGATGTTAGGCATTATTTTTTCCGGAATCGCAGCTGGCTGTCATTACCGATCACAACCGTACAGGACTCGGGTCTACAGCATCACACAAAATGACAGCTCAGCGTTCGGCAGCAGACAATAACGTAGTGAGATGTAACAAAAATAAATTAAAAGTCTTCCTTGCAGTCAGAGGCTAATTTATTTATAACAGCTTCCAGTTTCTTTTTCTCAGAATGTCCGATTGTATGCCGAGCGGTTCTAGGCGCCACAGTCTGCAACCACGCGACCGCTACGGTCGCAGGTTCGAATCCTGCCTCGGGAATGGATGTCTGTGATGTCCTTAGGTTAGTTAGGTTTAAGTAGTTCTAAGTTCTAGGGGACTGATGACCATAGCAGGTAAGTCCCATAGTGCTCAGAGACATTTGAACCTTTTGTCCGATTGTCTATGCTTTACTTCCATACAATGCTGTGCTCTAGACTTCCTCAGTTCCACGTCAATATATGTACCAATCTACTTCTATTATAGTTTAGGTTGGGTTCACAGCCGAAAAAAATTTTTGAATGACAATCTCCTGAAATGGCTATCGGAACTTAGATTTGAATATTCTGTTTTTGCCTTTTTCACTACTGCATGAAGGTTGTTTCAGCTGTGATCCCCGTTCAAACTAAAATACTCGAAGTGCTGCCTGCGTGGACTCTGGGCCACGCAACTGCGGTTTAACGATGTGTGGCAGACAAAAAATTTTATTGTAATCCAAATATGTTGTTCATTCCACGAGTTTATAGAAAACACTAGAAAATGGGTACACAGCTGAAACAGTGCAATAGTGAAAAATAAAAATAAAAAGACATTCCAGTCAAAGTTACTGCAGCAAATGCGGCAGGTCATTGTCGTTTAAAAATTTCCTCTGAGGCCTTGTTGCTTCAGCCATTGTGCGTGAGATTACTTCTTACCGTGGAGAATACGTTTACTGCTTCCAATAGTGCGTCGTCCTCAACGATATCTTTATTCTCCTTTCTGATAGTCTTTATCACCTTCACCTTTGTTTTAATTTATCCATAAGCCTTATTTTGTTCCAAGAATGCTGTCCATTCGCGGGTTTCCGTCTTCCTTAATTTCTGTCAGAACATCTAAGCATTTTTTTTTTAATTTTTATTTTATTTCTTAGGGTACGAGGAGGAGGGAGGGAGGAAGGAGGCATCAGCCATCTGACTCGTTTGATGTGGCCTACCACAACTTCCTCTCCTCTGCCAACCTATTCAACTCTAGAGTAGCAGCTACACTCACAACGTCCTCAATTATTTGATACATATATTCCGTGCTCTGTCTTCCCCTACAGTTTTTCCCCTCTACAGCCTCTTCTAGGATCATGAAAGTTATTCCCTGATGTCGTAACACATACCCTATCATCATGTCCCTTCATGTGGTGGATCATTTCCACATGTTTCAACCCTCGCTGATTCTTCGAAGAAACTTCTGAGCTCTTATATTATCAGTTTCTTACCTTATCAGTCAACCTAAGTTAGCGGTTTTCGCCGGCCGGGTGGCCGTGTGGTTCTAAGCGCTTCAGTTTGGAACCGCGTGACCGCTACGGTCGCAGGTTCGAATCCTGCCTCGGGCATGGATGTGTGTGATGTCCTCAGGTTAGTTAGGTTTAAGTAGTTCTAAGTGCTAGGGGACTGGTGACCTCATAAGTTGAGTCCCATAGTGCTCAGAGCCATTTGAGCCATTTTAGCGGTTTTCCACAACACCGTATCTTCTTCTGAGCTTCCTCCACGGACCACGATTCACTTGCATACAACGCTATAATCCAGACGTACGTTTCAGGATTTATTACCTCAAATTAGGACCAATGTATGGTACTAGTAGACCTCTTTTGCCCAGGAATGTCCTATTTGCCTGTGCTAGTCTGCTTTTTTATGTCCTCCTTACTTCCATCGCGAAAGAATTCGTTAACTACCTCCCCAGTAACATGCGTCACATAATAGAGGACAATGTAGAATGTGGCTGAATGCGATATTGAGGCCACTAATGCTGATCAGTTGCAGTGGTGATGAGAAGCTTGCAGTGGTGATACGAAGCTTCTCTTCTACTTCTAATCCTTTGATGCTGAAGCTGTCCAGCAAATGTATCTGTTCGATACAAGATTCCCTTTCTCACCTAGGAGTGCAAGGGCAGGTAGATATTGTTGTTAGATGAAAGACGCCGCCCATAAATCGATGTAGTATATCTAAAAAGGACACATGCTGGTCCTTCACTTGCTATAACCTCTGCGTTGATGAACAGAATCAGACTACGGTGGAACAAAGACAGAGGAGAGGTTCAACTCATCCTCCATTTTATTTGTAGCTATACTGTTTTCATTATTTCTGAGATCTCTGAGAGACATCCCTGTGGCGCCAATCTTTCCAGGGTAAATAAATATACGAGCGGTGATGGATCCAACGATGCATCTGAGGCCCTGCTCCTTCTGATCACTTTGAGACACACGTCTACGTCGATATTTCATCTGTGAGAGGGTTCTCGAACGTGTGCTGCTTGTTTAGTTTTCTGGTTCGTCAGAGTTTATATGTCGTGATAACAGTCCATTCCTTTCATTTCAGAGTCTCTCTCTCTCATGTGCGTGACATCCTCAATTAATATTTTATCTCATTCTGGCTGGCTTATTTATTGTTTCAGTTTGTAGTCAATCAGTTATATTATTTCAGCTTTGGTGCTGGGTACTTTTATTGTACCTGTATTTTAATAGTACATTTTAAAGTAAACACTACATTTGTCATTCATGTTTAGCATGCCAAGTGTTGATACTCGTGCATTTGTGTGTGTGTGTGTGTGTGTGTGTGTGTGTGTGTGTGTGTGCGTGTGTGGGTGGGTGGGTGGGTGGGTGGGTGGGTGGGTGGGTGTACGTAAGTATGTGGTAGGGGATGGTGAAGCAGTCTATGTGAGAATATTTGCAGTTTACGTATTTGAGTCACATTCAACCATAACTTAGTTTTTTAGGTGGGGTGCTAATAACTGCAGTGCTGTGCACCAGAAAATGATAATATCGATTACCGATCAGAAACGAGGAGAAGTTACTGATCAACTGTACAGTTGTTACTCTGCGGAAGTCTTCAAGAATCTTAGTAGAATTATATCCCGCCCATTAGCCTCGATAGTAATCCAGCGTAAATGCCGATACGGTCTGCAATCAGTGGTAGCGGCGTTGAATGCCAACACGTACCGCAGGATGACTCGTATGGTTTGACCCCGTTAGTACCAAAGGACAATAAGGATGTGTACGCCCACGATGCAAACAGTTGTTGTCTATTCATCGATCATAGTTCTGACATTGATGCACATTCACAGGATTCGCGGAACTGAAAAAACCGTTCGACAATGTACACAACACATAAAAGAACCAAGAGGAAACTACATGAAGACTAAGAATGAAGTGCTCGCATTAAAAATGGTTCAGACAGGAATGTATTATGTCGCCCCTACTGTTCAATCTATTCGTCGCAAAAGCAGTTTAGTTTCGCTGTGAAATTAAGGAAGAATTGAGGACCTGATGACTGGTGTGAACAGTCCAATAGGGACACATTATGGACTGAGGGTAAACGATTAAGGATAAACCGAAGAAAAACAAAAGTGATTAGGAGGAGAAATGAGATTAGCGAGAAATTTAACATAAAAATTGTGGATCATGAAGCAGACAAAGTTAAGAAATTCTGCTACCTTGGAAGCAAAATAACTTATGACGGACGAAGCAAAGAGGACATTAAAAGCAGACTAGCAAACGGACGTTCCTGGACAAGAGACGCCTACTAGTAACAAAAATAGGTCTTTCTTTGAGGAAGGAATTTCTTGTAATGTTCATTTGGAGCACGCTATTGTATCGAACTGAGTCATCAACTTTGGGAAAACGGAATGGAAGAGTTGTAGGTGTAGTGCTATAGAATGTTATTGAAAATCAAGTGAACAGATTAGATTAAAGCTCTGCCCAGAATCGGCGAGCAAAGGAACACAAGGAAAACATTGACAAGATGATAAGGCGTGTGTCAAGACATAAAGGAAACACAAAGGTCTTGAGAGTACTGTAGAGAGAAAATGATGTAGTGGAAGACAGAGACGAAATCATCCAAAAAATAACTAAGGAAATTGAATGCAAGTGTTTCTCTGAGATGAAGAGGTTCGTACAAGAGTGGAATTTATGGCTGTATCAAATCAGTCAGAATAACGATGAGAAAAAAAAGGTATCTTTTCTCATAGGCAGATTCATTCGTTGATCACTTGGAGTCCTCTGCTGTGACTGTTTTGGGCTCGTCGACTGTCATGGAAGACCGGCATACAAGCATTGTCATGCTGTCACGTGCAGATCATTCTCTGCTTCGCAATCTACGACTCCGTGATGGAAACTCTTCCAACGACTGTCAGATACTGCCGCGCAGTTACGCATATAGAAACTTTATTTCATTGTGCGAAATCGTGGTCGGTTTTCTTCTGTCTACTCTGTATTCTGTGCTATGTTTTTCTTAATAAACTTATCTAGTCCCGTGAAACAACAGTAAAATACGGATGCGTTAGCAAAAATAAATAACTCGTGGTCCGGAATTCTGACTTCACGCTTTTGACGAGGAGTACTTTCGCCAATATTTATCCGTTTTGAAACGAAAACTAATCCCTTACGAATCCGATTTACTTTAGTTTTAATTAAAAATCCGCAATAGGCTTTGTTCTTTACTAATCAATTCAGACGTTCTATAAATATATTGGTTTAATAAATATCACAATTACCTTTGGAGATATAGCTTAAAAACACATTTATTATTTGACAAACTACGCAGTCAATTTCACATGGCCAATGTGAATTTGTGGCTCAAAGAAAAAATCAATAGCAGAACTGCAATGTGTTAATAGATAATACAATACTTTATTTTTCATGTGATTGGTAGTTACACAACTGACTGTTCTTGCGATGTACGAAATTATGTCCTAAATATCAATTGTCACAGTTTTTTACCTACTTTCAGTGTTGAAGTAATATATTACACAATTGTAGGCTAATCATCAAAATGAAAAAAATCACGAAGACGGCGTGCAACAAACGTCAACGTTTCGGTGTTACGATGATGATGTTTGGTTTGTGATTCGCTCAACTGCGCGGTCATCAGCGCCAGTACAAAGTGGCAATTTTTACACTGTCCAATTTTGACAGAATCCAATCTAGCCACTCCCACGAATGATAATGATTAAATGATGAAGACTACACAAACACCCAGTCCTCGGGCAGAGAAAATCCCCAACCCGGCCGAGAATCGAACCCGTGACCCCATGATCCAGAGGCTGCAACGCTAGCCACTAGACCACGAGCAGAGGACGACGTTTCGATGTGCAAATGATTAGTGTCTCAGCACTGCCACATCATTTGATAAAGTATCCTGACGCCCCTATGTAATGCGGAATTAACCACCAGATGACACGAGAGGCGGACCGGTCAGTATAAAAGGAGTATAAAAGCAACAACATCAGTTACCTGCAGGACAGGCGTCTGTTTGTACAAATAGATGGGAAGAAATCCTCACCGAAAACTGTGTCGCCTGGTATCCCACACGGAGCGGTGAAATCTCCATGCCTGTTTAATTTGTATATTAACGACATTCATACCATTCAACAAGTCACCGCCAGTCTGTACGCCGATGACACGGCCTTCCTAGGCTCTGGAAACATCGAACGACTTGTCAACAGGGTGCAGTGACAACTCGTCGTCACCGAACAATGGCCGGTCGGCGTGGCCGAGCGTTCTAGGCGCTTCAGTCTGGAACTGCGCGACCGCTACGGTCGGAGGTTGGAATCCTGCCTCGCGCATGGATGTGTGTGATGTCCTTAGGTTAGTTCTATGGGACTGATGACCTCAGATGGTAAGTCTCATAGTGCTCAGAGTCAACAATGGGCAAAGAGCAAGTAAATCACCCTAAACCCTACGATAACTGCAGCAATACTGTTTACAAACTGAGGAAGTGACTCACCATCAATGGACAGCAAATACCCTGGACCACGATGACGAAATTTATTTTATTTAATCGTATGGCTAGCCCCCCCCCCCCCCCCCTCCCGTAGGGCAGACCGTTCGCCGGGTGCCGGTCTTTCAATTTGGCGCCACTTCGGCGACCTGCAGTCTATGAGGATGATAGGATGAGGACAGCACAACACCCAGTCCCTGGGTGGAGAAAATTCCCTGACCCAGTCGGTAATCGAACCTGGGCCCAGAGGATTGACAGTCCGTCACGCTGAACATTCAGCTACCGGGGGCGGACGAAATACCTGGGAGCGATACTGGATAAAGTGATGACTTTTAGCCCACACATACGAGATAGAAAATTGAATACGATGAAGATGATCGGGGCACTCTCACGAGAAAGACTCTAAACCCGTCAACGAAATTGAAACTTTATTGAGCAAAGGTACAACCTTCCTTGCTATGCGGCTCGGAGTCTTGGGGAACAACATGTGACTCTAATATACGCAGTTTGCAACCACTACAAAACAGGTGTTTGAAGTGGAGCCTAGGCGCCCCAAGGTGGCCAGGACGAGAGAAATACGCGAGATGACTGGAGAAAAATACGTCGCTGAGAAGATAAAAGACCAGGCAACTCGTCTTTTTCACAATTTAGACGAGTATCGGGGAAACGTCCGCCAACTTGCGAATGTAGGCCAGGCCCTACCACGACATTGGCACAAATACAAGGTGCCTCGAGCCATTATTTCACCCCCACAGGACCATCAAAGATGATGTAATCTTCAGTTATTCGGTATTTTACATGTGAATAGTTACTGTCACTCACTCATACAACTACCCAGCCAACACCTTCAAAGGACTCAAGGACCCACAGAGAGCCCAAGCGAATACACACTAAAGTGAAACTATTTCTCACACCTTGAGACTCCAGAAGAAAAAATCGCCACAACATGCAACATGCAACACTAAAAAAATGAAGAAAAGAAAGCAACATCAGAAAGTGTCAGTCACCAGTCACGATAACTCAATAACTTCGAACGTGGGCTAGTCAATGGATGTCACCTGGTAATAAATTCATCAAGGATATCTCAACCGATCTAAAGCTGCCCGACTGTTGTGGTTGTAAAGTGGCAGTGTGCAGGAACAACCACAACCAGAGCAAGACCACGCAGACCGGACAGGGTACGTCGAACACTGTTGGAGATGACTGTAAAAAATCGCATCAGCAGAAAGAAAGTGCTGCCAACAGTTCTACAAACACAATGATTGTGTGCAGCGAGTTAAAACGAATGGGATACAATTTTCAAGCAGCTCCTCATAAGCCACAAAATTCTGCTTAGCTGAGTGGTACCGTGCTTACCTCCCATGCAAACGGGCCCGGCTTCGATTCCCGGCCGGTTGGGAGATTTTCTCCGCTCGTGGAATGGGTGTTGCGTTGTTCTCATTTCATCCTCATCACTAGCACGCAAGTCGCTCAATGTCACGTCGACTGAAATAAGACCCACACTCGGCGGCCCAGCTTCCCTGCATGGAGACTCCCGGCCAACAATCCCCCACGCTCATTTCGTTTCTGTAGTCAGTGCAAAGCGATTCTTGACGGGCTGTAAAAGTCGACGTCACTGTACAGTGGATGACTGGAAACGACTGATTGGGAATGATGAATAACGCTGCGTCCTATGGCAGTACGATGGAAGGATTTAGGTTTGGCGGATGGCTGGAGGAAGTTATTTACTATCATGTTTTCTCCCAACAGTGAAGTACGAAGGAGGCGATTTTGTGGTATGGGCGTGTTTTCTGTGGTTATGGCGTGGTCCCCTTATTGTTCTTAAGAAAACGCTACTTGCGAAAGAGTATGAACATATACTGCAGCATTGTGACCTGCGTACAGTAGAGTAACTGCTCAGAGAGGGTGACTGTGTCAACAACACAGTGGACGCTGTCATAAAGCAGATTTTGTGAGACTGTGGTTTGTGGACAATAACGTTCCTGAAACGAAGTGACCTGTCCAATGTTCCGACCATAAACTAATGGAACACTTTTGGGATGGGTTAGAAGATCGTCTTCCCTGCAGACTCCAGTGTTCCTCGTCACTACCTTCTTCGGTTTCGATTCATGAGCAAGATAGGGCTGCCGTTTCTCCATAAACTCTTAATTGAAAGTGACCACAAGAGAGGTCTAGCCGTCATAATGCCAAAGAACGGACACGCATCATATCAGTATCCACTTATAGGGTCTGGATGCTTTTGATCAGGTAGTATACATTCTGTAAATAATAAAAGATTACACAGCGGGCTTCTCATTCGGAAATCGCATTTGAATATTGATAGATTGTTATAAAATCGTGTACGAAAGAGAAAGGTCCATCAGCACTTGTCGGTACTCAACAGCTGCACTATGGTGGCCTGTTGAGATTGCACTTTGTCGTTCCTCCATATTGCTGTTAGTATTGATAGGGATCCCTTGATTGTCACGCGACTATGGAATCTATGGGACCAGTGTACTAGATGTTATGCAGGATCTCAGCGGCCCCATATGAATAGCGCCAGAGAGGACTTTCGTACTGTTTGTTCACTCAGGAAGGATCGTACAACATCGCCCCTCACATTGAGTAAGGAGAAGTGCGTGTTTTCTACAAGACAGTGTTGCCCATGTCATCTTAACCTACCTCTATACAGAGGGCGATCGACTGTTGCCTGCACAACATGACCTCCAGATCTCTCATTCATAAGAAATGTTTTGTGTTCTTGAGATACTGGTATGCAGCCACTCCTCAGCCAATGCAAATAAGGAATTCTGGCTCAGAGCTGAATCCGATTAGAGTTTCATAGCCGTATCGGTCATAGAAGCTCAATTTGATCAAATCTTTCTGGATACACAGACCTACGCAAAGCGGCCATATTGGAACATGACGTCACTAGTTGTTGACTGTCTGCTACGCCTGGCTTCAGATCGTAAGCCTGTTGCGTTGAAAGTGTGCCAGTTGAAAGTGTCATATTTGGTACGGTATACACATGTAATTTTTGTTTAAGGTATGAGATAAAAATGTTCTGTTTCCAGTTGTTCGGGAAATCATTCATCGAAAAGAGAAATGTAAGTGCACATGTTCTGATGTTCTAAATCAGAGAAGATGGGAATCGCTGGCTCGCTGCAGTACCAAGAAAGAGTTTTGTGCCTACATATAATTCAACGGTAAATAAATGATGAGAAATTTGTTACATGTTATTTGTTTGCACTGCGCCACATTTATCAATTGTGTTTGAAAGCAGTTACGTATAAAGTACGGAGATCAGTTGCTTCTTAATTCAATACCATAGCTGACAAGATTACCACGAAAATGGCTGTAGAATGTTTGTTAATAACGTACCTGTTTTGAAAACGGATAGTAATACTGATTATTGTGGTGCTGTTATAGATTTGTCACAAACATTTCCAACTGGAGGTATTGTTGGGACAGGAAGCTACTTTGATGGGATAACAGGACGTATTTTGACTATAAATCTGAAACGGCTGAGGGTAAAAGAAGGAATTGTTCCATTAATATTTGGTGGTTGTACAACTTATTTGTCATTGCAACCGGCTTTCAGGGAATCGCCTGATGAACAACGACTGCATCTGGAAGCAGCAGAACTTCAGAAACCATGAATGATTATGTGGAATCAGCTGAGTAACATGAAAGCGAAAATAAAATTCCAAATATATCTCAGTTGCGTTATTCTGTACTTATTGATGAAATTTTGTAAGTTACAATTTTTATAAAGGAATTTTAGTAAATAACTTGTAAAACATATACGAATTTCCTATCAAAGTAAATCATTTTCATGACATTGAAAGTATACAAAAGTATACTGAAGTCTGTTCAAAGCCCTACTTCTCTGGACTTTGAAGCACTTATTGGAGATAATGCAAAGTATTTTAGGTAGGTATACTTATTGAAGACTCTGATGATAAAGGCGTTTTTTTCCGTTTGTAAAGTCTCAGATCCGTCTTGTGGATAGCAGACACAGACTTAGATACAAACTAGAGAAAATGCTATTCTTCTCTCATGTGCAAATATTTCTCCAGCTGCCTATAGCTACCTGAATGTATCTGTAAACTTGTTAATGCCCCATCCAAGCACAATTCCCTTTCACATGCCTCTTCTAGTAATGTTGCTACAGAACTGACTGTCTTGTATAGTTTGCTTCCTGACTTCTAAAAATTCTTTTGGGCTGTAAATATTTGTTGTAGTTGGAATCTGTTGCTGCTTTGAAGTGATCACTGAATAGTCATTTTACGCATTTTAATTTTTTTCAGTTCACTGGTACACCACATTTTCTTTTCTTTCACTAGTTTCATCTATAGTGTTGTGGCATCCTTGCAGGAGAGATTTTGCTCTTCTATAGATAGATATAGTCAAATTTCGTTGTGACACTGTTAGTACTGCTTCAAATGCATCAATTGCTCCCATACCCTTAAATCCAACTAGCCATTATCCTGTAGATAGTGCTATTTACAAAATACATAGGCTAATGTTTCATTATTTATGATCATTTTGGTGAATACATAATTAAAATGCCAGGAAACAGCGATATGGTTATTAACTCTTTATGTATGAAGTTCTCTAACTAGTCAGTTCATTGAGTCAACTGCATTTGTGACAAACCTTGCTGTAATAAGAACAGATTGGGGGAGGGAAGCCTTGTTTTCCTGATTGATTTTCTAGTATTGCTGTGTTTTAAGCAATTTTCTAAGTGCTTTTTGTCACTGTATTTATTCTTTCTCTGGTACATTATGTTCCATAACTCTCATTCTGTTGTACAAGCCCAAATGATCATTAACAGCCAGAAGCGCCACTGTATCCTCTTCATGTAAAGTACACAAATAACAAATCATGACAGGAGAAAAAGTTGCTCTGGAAAAACTCACTACATTCCCACTGTATTATCCAGTTTCTGCTTTTATCTACTACTTTATCTAAGTATTTATATAACCTTACTCATTTTAGAGAACATCATCTATCTAAACTACAATAGTCAAAGATTGGTTGACATGAGTAGTACTGCTAACTGAAAGTCACATACCTGAGTCCAAAGATTCTGATAGAATGTGGAAGTGACTAGTAAGGTATTGGTTTAGCTCGTTTTGAATATCTTGGGATTTATGATTTTCTGCTTGACTTGTTAGACTTGTTAATGAAACTATGCTAGCAGCGTTTTCTCTGTTTCCACGCTTCAGTTATCTCTGGAATGTTTTATAGTAAAAGTGGATTCAAAGCTTTGTAAGAATATTTTTTTGGAAATACAGGTAATTCTTATCTCTTGTGTGTCCTTAGTAAACGTCCTCCAGTTTTTTGTGTAGTACATTCTGTCCGAATTTTGTCAAAGCTTTGTAAGAATATTTTTTTTAGAAATCTCTTGTGCATCCTTAGTAATTCTCTCTGAATGATGTAGCTGAGTCAGAATTTATGATTCTGAGAAACTTTACTTTATTCCTTCTTTAATGAAAAATGACTGATGAAGAAGCTTTATTGCTGCCCTGTGACAACGATAGCAAGTATTATTGGTACACTATTAATAGTACACTAATTGCCTTATGAAATTCATGAAAAACTCTGTTGTGGGAATTTAGACTGCCGGAACTAAACTAATTCAACTGCAGTACTCATTTACACTACTGGCCATTAAAATTGTTACACCACGAAGATGACGTGCTACAGACGCGAAATTTAACGGACAGGCAGAAGATGCTGTGATATGCAAACGATTAGCTTTTCAGAGCATGCACACAAGATTGGCGCCGGTGGCGACACCTACAACGTGCTGACATGAGGAAATTTTCCAACCGATTTCTCATACACAAACAGCAGTTGACCGGCGTTGCCTGGTGAAACGTTGTTGTGATGCCTCGTGTAAGAAGTAGAAATGCGCACCATCACGTTTCCGACATTGATAAAGGTCGGATTGTAGCCTATCGCGATTGAAGTTGATCGTATCGCGACATTGCTGCTCACGTTGGTCGAGATCCAATGACTGTTAGCAGAATATGGAGTCGGTGGGTTCAGGAGGGTAATACGGAACGCCGTGCTGGATCCCAACGGCCTCGTATCACTAGCAGTCCAGATGACAGGCATCTTATCCGCGTGGCTGTAACGGATCGTGCAGCCACGTATCGATCCCTGAGTCAATAGATGGGGACGTTTCCAAGACAACAACCATCTGCACGAACAGTTCGACGACGTTTGCAGCAGCATGGACTACCAGCTCAGAGACCATGGCTGCGGTTACCCTTGACGCTGCATCACAGACAGGAGCGCCTGCGATGCTGTACTCAAGGACGAAGCTGGGTGCACGAATGGCAAAACGTCATTTTTCGGATGAAGCCAGGTTCCGTTTAGAGCATCATGATGGTCGCATCCGTGTTCGGCGACATCGCGGTGAACACACATTGGAAGCGTTTATTCGTCATCGCCATACTGGCGTATCACCCGGCGCCTCTTGTTAGCAATGACGGCACTTTGAACAGTGGACGCTACATTTCAGATGTGTTAAGACCCGTGGCTCTACCCTTCATTCGATCCCTGCGAAGCCCTACATTTCAGCACGATAATGCACGACCGCATGTTGCAGGTCCTGTACGGGCCTTTCTGGATACAGAAAACGTTCGACTGCTGCCCTGCCCAGCACATTCTCCAGATCTCTCACCAATTGAAAAAGTCTGGTCAATGGTGGCCGAGCAACTGGCTCGTCACAATACGCCAGTCACTACTCTTGATGAATTGTGGTATCGTGTTGAAGCTGCATGGGAAGCTGTACCTGTACACGCCATCCAAACTCTGTTTGTCCTAATTCCCAGGCGTATCAAAGCCGTTATTACGGCCAGAAGTGGTTGTTCTGGGTACTGATTCCTCAGGATCTGTGTACCCAAATGGCGTGAAAATGTAATCACATGTCAGTTATAGTATAATATATTTGTCCTATGAATACCCGTTTATCATCTGCATTTCTTCTTGGTGTAGCAATTTCAATGGCCAGTAGTGTATGATATATGGCCCAGAGCCTTGTTCCACTTATTATGTACATAGCAACTTCTCCTTTTCTTTACATTATGCCTGCAGTAATTTGATACTGGCTATTAACCATTTAGGTGCATTTGTTCATTTTATGTGACTTTCAATTTTTTTACTTATAATACAAACGTACAACCTTTTGATTTTTGCGTTACCTCCAGTTACATGAGAGGTTCATCTTTCTTAATACCAACTTGTTTTGTTTTCATGATAAAGTGCAAATTTATGTCGATAAGGTGTTCCAGAAAGTTAAGAGTGAGCACAGTTTTATTTCAGTGAAGTTTTCATTACAACTTCCTTCAATTGACAATGAGCCCAACAATAAAATGTGTGCCACTTTTGTTGAATAACTTAGCTGTCAATAGAAACATTATTATCTTACAGCTGATTGTGACATCATGGGTTCTTAGGTGATGTACCTACAGTTAGTAATCCTGTTCTAGTACCAGTTTGTGAATTGCAAGGGTCACAAGAGGTTATGTTTCTTGATCTTGATTGATTGGATACCGGTGTTCAAGATTCTTACAGGGCAGTAAAATCAGGGAAATGAAAGATATTTGTCGTGCTTTTTTATTTACTGAAGGTAAAGCACTGCTACAATTCGTTGAACGTTGTGGGTTTTCTGAGGTCAGAACATTCTGAATGAGAAATGGGGACGAAAATATGTTAAAATATCATGCAAAATACATTCTTATATTCTGTAGGAGCACTGTTGCTTGATTTCAACGGGAAAGTTGTGTTTTTTGTAGACTGATTTTTTACTACAGGAAAACATAAATCACTGAGGCGAGATAGAAAGAACGAATTTAGAATTACAGTTTCTCTTCATGCCTACAGATGGGTATTTGTCTTAAATTGTCAAAACGTACTCAAAAATCTTAAATCCGTTTTGTTAGTTATTTTACGTAACGGTAAGGTATAAATTTCCTTAGCTTTTATTAGAAGGATATGTATACGGACTTTGAAAATTTTATATCTGAAGGAGCCATTATTGTTGCCATAGGTGGTAGCTAAACATCGTATCCTATAAATTTAATATTTATTAATATTAATAAGAATCACCTCAAATTTACTGATGTACATTTATTATGTCACGACCAGTTTCGTTCAGAAGAACATAGTCAGATTGCACTGCCCATAATCCTCGTAATAAATACTCACAGAGTTGTGCCACTATCTTGCCTTAAGAGGTCTAGCTGCTTTACATAACGTTAAAGGCAAGATTTGGACCAAGACGATCAAGTAAACACTCCGCCGACTATCTGGCAGCAGCACAGTCTGCAATGAGTGCAGGCGACACAACACGCTGTGCACACTACACTGCCCATTCCATTACACTTCAACAATTTAATACGAATCTTCATTGCATTCCCCGACGAAATTTGCAGTAATCATATTGAACAACGCTGGACATAAGTTACGTTCCTGACGTACTGCTTTATCTATGGTAGTCTCTTGTACTTCATCATTTGCATTTGTGATACCTCTTTGAATTTTATACAGTTCACATTCTCATGTGCTGTTTATCTGTCTGTAAAATATAGACCAACATAGACCTAATCTTCATAAATATATTCCAATTAGTAGAAGAGCTGTGTTACATTTACTTTCTGGTAAATCCACCTGATGATAGAGGTTTAAACCTTTGAAACGCGTCGTGGAGATAAATAAACAGTGAGTGGTAACAGTGACTGGTAACAGTAAACGTGTTGTTTCATTTAACATCAGTAACAGTCACGGCAAAGCCTAACCTAAAATGTTCGCATTTAAAATTCACATAAGACCTTAAATAAAGGAAAATTTAATTATTTAAGACCATTTCTGTTGGTTGTAAAGCGAACAGGGACATTGCACCCAATAAATGTATTATGCGTCCCATTTTCTCTGCGGCATTTAACACAATTTGCACATCATTTCCTTTTTTCCGCTTTTTGCGTGTTATGTATTGACATATTGCGTTTTGTGCCAATACGCTGCTTTTCAGGACTGACTAGAGTGGACCTTGACCGCTGTCCACGTACGTAATTATTTATTAGACCTCATAACGCAATATGTCAGTACATAACACGCAAAAAGCGGAAAAAAGGAAATGATGTGCAAATTGTGTTAAATGCCGCAGAGAAAATGGGACGCATAATACATTTATTGGGTGCAATGTCCCTGTTCGCTTTACAACCAAAAGAAATGGTCTTAAATAATTAAATTTTCCTTTATTTAAGGTCTTATGTGAATTTTAAATGCGAACATTTTAGGTTAGGCTTTGCCGTGACTGTTACTGATATTAAATGAAACAAAACGTTTACTGTTACCAGTCACTGTTACCACTCACTGTTTATTTATCTCCACGACGCGTTTCAAAGGTTTAAAACTCTATCATCAGGTGGATTTACATTTGTTAGTATGACATTTGTGTGTGTGTGTGTTGTGTTTCGGTTTTCTGGAGGAACTTGTGGCACTGTCTAGTGGGAAGAAAACACTGTTTAAGAATATAGTCTTGGGTTACTTCGGACAAAAATTTAAATGTATATCTAACGGTAATCATAAAATAAGTAAAATAGAGTACCTCCACTACTCACAGGTTCCTTTCACTGTCATAACATATCACATGTATACTGTCATATTTTGGGTGACCATGGAGGAAAACAAGTCTACGCCAGCGCCGTGGATACAGAAATCGCCCTTTGTTTTCGATCGTACAAAAATAGTAATTTTATTGTGTATTTTAATTGTGACAAGTACAGATTTTAACCTTGAGAAATACAGATTTTAACTAAGTATTTTTAGAGATAAAAGTAAATTAGAAAATCTACATAATACAGTATGTGCATGTGTAATGTAACAAATGTACCAGACGCCACCTGTCGGTAATAGTTTTATAATTAATATAAATGATGTGCATTCTGCCAACCAATTTAATGTGACGCAGCATGAGAAGGTTTCTGTGTGTGGACGGGTTACTCCTGTAACCGAAATTGCAGGTACGCTCTGGTACATTTGATGTTCATCGGATAGGATGAAAAAGGTTTGCATTTGTGAAATAGTAAATTAGTGTCATTATCGTTTCAGATCTGAAGATGGATCTAGAGGAACAGAAACTGGTTATGTGAATGAACAGTTTTGCTATCAAGACGGATTATGTCTGTTTTTGCAAGGTCTGGTAAGAGACTATAGTTCGTGTCTCAAAAACGTGGCGACCGAGCTTCGAAATACCCAAAGCATATGTCAATGAGTCTTATTTTCGTTTCTGTAACTGGGTTTAGAGACTACAGGGTCGTTACTAATAAAACTCAGATGCGCCAAATGCAGATTAAACAACGCAAATCATTATCACAATTAATAAGCGTACTGAAACCAGAAAGCTCATCGCTAGGCATGTTTCACATTTTTAGAACGTCTCTAGTAGTTATGAGTAGGCAACACATCTTTTTTATAATAATAGACTTGGAAAATATTTTTCTTGACGTCGATGTCAACGGCACTATCCGTGAACATCGATTGCCCACAGGAAAACATCGAAATCTACAAATAGCATGAAGTTCCAAATCAAGAAAGGCTGCTAAGCATGAAACCATCAGAAATGAGAGAAAATGCAGGCTCTAAATTCCGTTGAAGCTTAAACTAGTGAATGCATGCAGCGCAACATCATTTCCAGCTTCTGCTAACGCATAAGGAGAAGCAGTTGTTATCGAAAAGTGGAACAAGGAGCTCGAAATGCTGACAGTAATTCTAAAATAAGTCATCCTTTAGTATAATTGTCATTCAGTCCAAAAACACTAAAAGGAAGATTCGTATCATCTTTTCGTTATAGCCTTTGGCTACAACAGAAGTAGCACTCAGCTACTGAGGACTCAAGGACGTGAAGAAAATTCTCTCATTAGTTTAGTCCAGAATAAGGCAGAGATAAATAGATTAATTATTTACTTTATGTTTCATTTAACATACTACATAGTATTTCAAGCATGCTTTGCTCATCGTCAGGCTCTTACGCATAAAAAATGTTACAAAAAGATTAAATTTCTTAATCTAACTTAACATAGAACTGATTTGCTCACTGTTTGATGCTGGAGCGGCTATTTCAGTATTTGGGAGTGGGTGTGTCAATGGGCGGCGATGTCAGTGGGTGGCCAGAAATCAATGTCCAATGGTGCCTTCTGCTGGTGTGGAGCTGTGTCTCGTGATTGACACATTATTCTGTTGGGATACAGACAGTTTTGCAGCAGTTATTGTCGTGAGGTATTGTGTCATACAATTTGTGGCGTCGATAGTTACGATGCCACAACGTAGGTGCACGCTCTCGTAAGTTGGCACTACGAGAGAAGCCGACGCTGTGGGGCTCAGTGAGTGCCGTCTTGATTTCCGCCCATTTCATCAAGAGCAGACGTACTGGGAACATCGCTTCGACTACCGAGTGGGCTAGCTTGCTATTGAGACTTTGATCCGACATGGACTACGGCTTCACACCAACGTGCTCATCCTAGCCAAAGTTATATAAACCTTTATTTACTTGTGTTTTTGACTTTCGTAAAAGTGTTAAAGTTACAATCAGTACCGAAGTGCTTCACCTCTCCTGCTCCTACTCGCTTCCTTCACTCTCGGCCTATGTTACAGAAGCAGTTCACAGGAGCTGACTTACGCGCCGTCTACCAAGGCGGAATACAAAACACTTTTTATATGTCAATTGTTCGCTTATGGATTAGGCTTCCCAGAATTCATTTGCTTTATCTGTACCCGGGAGGAGCTATGTTGTAGCATTATACTGTTGCACTGCTTAACCTGACACTGAACTGGACGTAATTTCCCCAAAGAATTCTCTTTCCTAAACTTGGAAGTGTGGCAACAATTAACGAGGAAAGAAACGGATTTCTCACGACGTAACTGACGAGAGATGGTAATTTCCCCGTTAAGTAACCTTCTTACTGTTCAAAACTTGAAGTTTCCGACCCATATTACTTATAACGCACGAATTTTTCAGAAAATTTCATCAAATTTACAAGTAAATATCTAGGGAACTGAGCGTCCTAGTCCCAGAAGTCCGTCGGCTGTCACTGAGTGACAAACATTTTTCAGATGGCATTTTATATGGATCTGTTTTCTGAGTAATACAAGTGACTTGCGAACATTTGTTTTGCTATCTGTGTAATGGGGCTTTAATGGCATCCTTTGTTTACTCAGTATTTAGTGTCGGCGCCAAAACATGTCAAATACATGTGAAACAGAGTGTAGCGAATATTTATTCAAATAACTAATGGTCAGCACATTTCAGAACAGTGGAAGTAACATTGCAGCAAGTTAATTACTCAACTAACTGTAATATATAGAATCTTTGTAATGGCTGTCATTTCAGTTGCGTATCAGACGGTCATTTGCTAAACAAATATGTGCAGAATTTATGTACACTCCTGGAAATTGAAATAAGAACACCGTGAATTCATTGTCCCAGGAAGGGGAAACTTTATTGACACATTCCTGGGGTCAGATACATCACATGATCACACTGACAGAACCACAGGCACATAGACACAGGCAACAGAGCATGCACAATGTCGGCACTAGTACAGTGTATATCCACTTTTCGCAGCAACGCAGGCTGCTATTCTCCCATGAAGACGATCGTAGAGATGCTGGATGTAGTCCTGTGGAACGGCTTGCCATGCCATTTCCACCTGGCGCCTCAGTTGGACCAGCGTTCGTGCTGGACGTGCAGACCGCGTGAGACGACGCTTCATCCAGTCCCAAACATGCCCAATGAGGGACAGATCCGGAGATCTTGCTGGCCAGGGTAGTTGACTTACACCTTCTAGAGCACGTTGGGTGGCACGGGATACATGCGGACGTGCATTGTCCTGTTGGAACAGCAAGTTCCCTTGCCGGTCTAGGAATGGTAGAACGATGGGTTCGATGGCGGTTTGGATGTACCGTGCACTATTCAGTGTCCCCTCGACGATCACCAGTGGTGTACGGCCAGTGTAGGAGATCGCTCCCCACACCATGATGCCGGGTGCTGGCCCTGTGTGCCTCGGTCGTATGCAGTCCTGATTGTGGCGCTCACCTGCACGGCGCCAAACACGCATACGACCATCATTGGCACCAAGGCAGAAGCGACACTCATCGCTGAAGACGACACGTCTCCATTCGTCCCTCCATTCACGCCTGTCGCGACACCACTGGAGGCGGGCTGCACGATGTTGGGGCGTGAGCGGAAGACGGCCTAACGGTGTGCGGGACCGTAGCCCAGCTTCATGGAGACGGTTGCGAATGGTCCTCGCCGATACCCCAGGAGCAACAGTGTCCCTAATTTGCTGGGAAGTGGCGGTGCGGTCCCCTACGGCACTGCGTAGGATCTTACGGTCTTGGCGTGCATCCGTGCGTCGCTGCGGTCCGGTCCCAGGTCGACGGGCACGTGCACCTTCCGCCGACCACTGGCGACAACATCGATGTACTGTGGAGACCTCACGCCCCACGTGTTGAGCAATTCGGCGGTACGTCCACCCGGCCTCCCGCATGCCCACTATACGCCCTCGCTCAAAGTCCGTCAACTGCACATACGGTTCACGTCCACGCTGTCGCGGCATGCTACCAGTGTTAAAGACTGCGATGGAGCTCCGTATGCCACGGCAAACTGGCTGACACTGACGGCGGCGGTGCACAAATGCTGCGCAGCTAGCGCCATTCGACGGCCAACACCGCGGTTCCTGGTGTGTCCGCTGTGCCGTGCGTGTGATCATTGCTTGTACAGCCCTCTCGCAGTGTCCGGAGCAAGTATAGTGGGTCTGACACACCGGTGTCAATGTGTTCTTTTTTCCATTTCCAGGAGTGTAGTTACCACAAGAATGCACTCTGTGCCTGCTTGATGGTAATTAGACAGCTGTTCCGTACAGTAGATTGCGAAGATTGACGGGTGTTTCCCTTCTAATGTTAGGGGTTTTTGGTTTCATTAATTGCTTGTTCTTGAGGGTAATATGAGTCGGCATATCAAGGCAGATGCTCATAGTCACAAATCAACCCACAGCATATGCTATCTTGTGGAGAGTTGTTGGTCATAAGAAGCGACAACCCCGTCTCGCTATTTTTACCTAGACAGGCAGCGTTAGATTAAGTGCACAACCTTTAATGTCATTCAGAACAGGTGGACCACGTACCGCCACAACATTCTCTGAGCATCCATACCATTCTGATCCTATAGTTGTAACTATCATCTACTCGTGATGATTACAATATAATCGCTGCTGATGCTTTGCTAAGATTAGCGAAAAGGCCTTTTGAAAGAGAATTTCCATTTCACGTACATCTAGAGTTCTTGCAGTTTTATCTTACTTAATGGGTGATATTTTCACACACTAACATGTCCTTTCGACCATCAGAATATTTGTATGCTAATTATCAAAGTGTAATAGCTGGAACATGCGACTACTTTAAGTAAATCTCCATGATGTGTTGAATATGACTCGGAATCTGACTTTCCGAAAGATGGCTGGAATGCTCTGATATTTGTTCCCTACAGTATCAATTCTGTAAAGAGTTGTGGTAGCTGCCAGTCAGTACTGAATGAAGACATACACAAAGATCTTCACATCTGTAGCAGCTACTCTCCTTTCTTAAATGTTCCACATACTGTCAATAGTACTAGAACATAAGGCTGATTACGCTGCGAGACCTGATGCTTGCAACTCTATCAATAAGCATCTGCAAGTGGTAGTAGACCCTAACGCATGAAAGGAATAGGACTTGATTCTTGTAACACCTTCGATCGAGACTATGATAAGGATATGGTGTCACATTACACTTCAGAATCCTAAACGGTCTATTTCCTCACATCACAATAACACAAGTTGTATGACATGAGAGGAATAAATTAATTATGTGCTTCTCGGAAAAAGTATTACGTTGAGTACGTCTATCAAGTGCAAAAAAGCTCCTTAATCTTTTTGTGTATTGCGTAAATTTTGGTATCACCTCATCTTACTTTGTCAGAAGATTTTTTTCCTTGGAGTCAAAAGAGAATGGACATTATCACTCTTTAATTTTTTAACGTCTAATGACATGATGCTGGCTCCACCTGTTCCGTCGGATATGCAAATAAAGATTCGCTGTGGCTACTCGAAGAACGCGTATAATTCTGTGGGAAGCCTGCTTTTTTCTTCATGGATTGATGCCAAGTTTAGGAACCAGTAGTCTGTGTAATAGGTACGTCCAAATCTGTATCTGATTAAGCAGTGCAACAGTGTAATGTTGCAAAACAGCTCCTCCAGGGTAACGAGATAGCAAATGAAGTTTTGGGAAACCTAAATCATAAGTGAACAATTGACGTATAAAAAGTGTATCACACAATACCTCACCATTATAACTGCTGCAAAACTATCTGTTCCCCACACAGGTTATGGTGCAGTCACAACGAGACACAGCTCCATTTCAGCAGAAGGCACCACTGGACGTAGATTTCTGGCCAGCCCTCACACTCCCACCCTCAAATACTCAAATAGCCATTCCAGCAGCGAACAATCAACGAAACAGTTCTATGTTAAATTAGATAAATATAATTTATATTTATGTAATAATTTTCTGTATTAATAATCGCCTGATGATGAGCAAACATTCTTGAAATGCCTTGCAATATGTTAAATTAAATGTAAACTAAATAATTAGACTGCTCCTCTTTGCCTTACTCTGTACAACACCAATGAGAGAATGTTCTTCGTGGTCTTGATTCCTCGGTAGCTAAAAGCTACTAATGCTGTAGCCAAATCCCACTGGAATAGTATGTTTAAAGCCAAACTTTTTCCTCCTCTTCTAGCTCAATTGCTGAAGATAGCAAGAAATTTAAGTAACAGATTCCCACGGAACCCTTAAATTGGTACTACAGTGTCATGTAGGTCACAAGTTGTCTTTCATAATCGTCAGATGACTGATGGAGTATGCCACAGTCCACCGATTATTATTTATTAATTCAAAGGTGCTTAACTACCGTTCATTTTCACAATTATTCGTATATGGATGTGGAAGAATGGAAACATTGGTTGACCACCGATGATTTCCAGACAGAATATTTGTATTTCCCTTAAGTATTTCTCTTCAGAGCAACGGCTACGTACCCAGTTAGGAAATCTGTTAAGAAGCTGGTTAATTTATGTATAAATCTGCCTTTGGTGTCATAATCTATGAGACATTCACAGTGGGTGTGGTTGGGTTGGGGGAGCGAGTGAGCGTGAGCATTGGTGGAGTAGACCATAACACTTGTTTATCGCCTCGGGAACGGGGTCACAGCCCTGCAATAGAAATTAAGTCGTTGGCAGAAACATGCGAGCATAAAGCATTTTGTAGCTATTACCTGGCATGTACTGGAACTGCGTTGTGTGGAGGGTGTGTGTTTGGTGGTGTTGATGCTATTCACGCACTCCTGAGCAATTCTTTGATAGGTAAAAATTAAATATGGTCTATAATACGATAATTCTCATACGACTATTCCGGTACCTAAATGGCGTCGTTAATGTTAAAATATTATGGGCTAAATTAATAACAATCTGCGAAACAAAGGAATTGATTCTGAACACGGCGCTCATATTGGTGAAACTTATTTTGGATTCTTTTTGTCTTAAGCATACTGCACATTGAAAAGCTTTTCACCAAAGGCGCTTCTCACTTTTTTTGAAAAGGGATCAGTAGCCGCTACATTTTAATCATAACGAAAAGATGACACTATCTTCCTTTTAGTATTTATTGACTGAATGACAGTTTTACGCGAGGGTGACTTATTCGAGAATTACTGTAGCGGTTTGTGTTCCTTGTTCCACTTTCTGATATCAACTGCTTCTTGTTACGCGTTATCAGAAGGTGGAAATGAAGATGCGCTGCATACATTGGCTACTTTAATTAAAGGAATTTAGAGCCTGCATTTTTGTGTCATTTCTTATGGTTTCCTGCTTGCAGTCTTTCTTGATCTGGAACTTCATACTTTTTGTAACTTATGAATTGTTCCTGTGAGTGTTAAGTTTTGCAATCGATGCTCTTACCTCTTGTGCCTGTTTTTCATGATTTGGAACTTCATACTTTTTGTAACTTATGAAGTCTTACTGTTGTAACGTCCCACAGTTTAGTGAGTAGTTAAAAATGGTTTAAATACCTGTGAATATCTTGCCTTCGGTGTCCCTCGACGACTGCATACATGAGTTAAAATATGCTTGTTCAATAAATACAGATACCATAATGGATTTCACTGCAATGATGTAGGCCACATACAAAGTAAAGTAAGTACGTAGATTTATTCACTTCAAAACCAGTATCTTATGAGCTCACGATCGATCTTCGGTGTAATAAGCCTCGTATTACTACTACAGCTAACCGATGGTAGCACGTACTACACTGGCGATATTGAATAGTCCAGACACAGTAATTTGATAGAAATGCGTGTGTGAGATCCATTGCATTGTTCAACACTAATACTCAGGAAAGTGCGAATATAAAGTCACATATCATTCTGCCTTTTACGATATTAAATCAAACTGTTTAACACTCCGAAATCATCCGTCAGTACTCTGTTCTGATATGCTGTTTTCGACAATGTCCAACACACTAGTTGCTCTACTGTAAATCCAAACCTGAATCATGCACCAAGAACTTATCTCAACTGTACGCACAGATCTGTCCTCTAGTGGGTCCAGCACTCATATGCCCTAACAATACTCGAGGCCAAGTATTTATGCTCTTCCTACAATGTACTACTGATTATAATAATGCAAAACATTATTATGATATGAAACAGTTTTGCGACATTATCAAACACTCTGTAATATTCCCTACTTTGCTAGAACAAGTTTAAGACATTTTCTAAACACATAAAAAATCACATTAATATTGAAATTACAGAAATAAGCATTCTAACAATGCTAAACCATCAGTTATATATATTTTGTTAATTAGGCTCGAGATTTAATTCCCGTCATTTACAGATGATGAGAGCGAAATATATTATTGTTTTACCTAAACATTTTCCATATATTAATTTCTTGAATCTGATTTTGATTGTTTATGATACAAAGGGTATTGTAACTACTATTGTTTCATATTGCTATTATTTTTCTAAAAGCCTTTTTCCTATTATCGAAAAGTAATTGAATTTAATTATAGCTGGATATATGAGAGTATTGATATAGTAATACATAATGCAGCGGTGGTAACCACAAACCTGGAATGTTACACTGTGGGTTTTAAGTTTTTCAATCGATGCTCTTACTCTGTATGCCTGTTCTTCATGGATAATGCCGTTGACATCAGTCTCAAGAAAAAATATTTTCCAAGTCTGTTATTACAAAAAATATATGTTTCCTATTCATAACTCCTAGAGATGTTCTAAAAATGTGAAATATGTCTGGCGATGAGTTTTTAGTTTCAGTACGCTTAAGACAGAAAATACAATTGTGACAGTTAATGATTTGCGTTGCTTGGTCCGTAGTCGGCGCATCTGAGTATTATTAGTGACGACGCTATGGTGTCTAAACCCAGTTGCAGAAAAGCAAATAAGACTCACTGACAAATACTTTTGATATTTCGGAGCTCGGTCGTCACTTCGTTGAGACACGAACTCTAGTCTCTTCACAGACCGCAAAAGGCTGGTGTTTCCTGCTGGAAGTATAAGTGAATCTTGACAACAACCCAGAATATGTTTGGCAATGCTGTGGCCAACGAGTTACTTCCTGGGTGACACAGAATTAGCCTACAAGATATATTTAATATATTCCAATGATTTCCATTTAATACTCTTATTTTTCATTTAAGGTGTGAAGTAAAGATATCAATTGATGGTTATGAGTCAGCAAGTAAATACAGAATGTATTGAAGTCAAAGATTGAGTAATATGCTACTAATTCTTGCTGATATAGGCACGTCCTAGTTACAGATACTTTATGTTTCATTAAAATAGACTTTCGTCGTAAGGATATTGTGGTAATCTGAATTTAATTTGAATTAGTACAGTGCATGTTTTAATAGCGTTGTCCTTGTTTTATTCAATGCATTTGTAAACATCATAGAGAAATTAATCTTCGACAGTAGATTGTCTCGCATTATTTAAAAGTCTTACAATGCTCTGGTAGTTTAATGACCTGAACCCCGTAGAAACATGCTTGAGGTGAGTTAAAGATGTCTTCAAACCGGGTTTGAAGTACATTTTCATCCAGAAAGGAATATTGTGGACTGTTTTTCGATAAGACACTTAGAAGGTTAACATCTGAGGGCAGAAGATCAGAAAAATGAAATTCGCAGTACAATTGCTCCGGACTTCCGAACCTTGCCTAATGTAAGCAGATGTCCCGTGATGCTTGAATAGTCGTACTCTGTCATATATGCCTGTTATTGGAGCTTCCTGAATGTGCAAAATCATTCATGTAGAACAATGTTTCTTGACGCAAAAAAGTATTTTTCTGGCGTGTTTCGTCCAAAAACCACTCACCCCACACACAATATAAAGTTTCAGAGCTGTCACTGTTGCCTTCACCACTACACGGAAACCAATGCGAATAATATGTCGCAAACGTTAGACCTCTTTCCACTTGTGACTACATATTATATACTTGAACAACATTCTTAAGTTTCACGAATTCAAAATCCAAATCGTAACTGCGAGATAAATGTGAGAATTTGAAAATGACCGTTGATAAATACACTCAAAGCGCCATGTTACGTTCACGTAGTCGCAGACGACTGTCGTTGGCGGCAGGCAGCCTATGGCCGGCAGCCGGTAGCGGGGCGAAGAAACTCTCCAGAGTAAACTGTTCATATCTTCACACGGCCACGAGCTATTTAGTGGAATGGTTTCTGGAACATTTTGTTGTTGCAGGTGAATTGTAAAATGATTTTTTTTTTTTTTTTTTTTTTTTTTTTACGTTCCATCAGACAGGTAACGATAGCATATATCCGAAATACAAGTTTAAGAAATTAGGAAAAGTAAAAGTAGTGAACACGAACACGCGACTTTGCGCTTACAGAGCGCGAAGCTTACCACTACACCGCGAGCAGATTCACTTCCGTAACATCTCGCGAAAACTGACAGAACATCCTCCATACATATCTACATCCTACGTGTTACCAGATCCTGCATATGTCTGGGTTTAAAATTCTGAGGGGGCTGCCATGAATATTGGCTGTTTTAAGTGAACGACTCGGACTTCGCCTCTGAGGTGGCTTTCCGGCGGCCAGATTTTATGCCTGTTACCGTACTTTCTTGTCACCTCAATGAAAGATTCTAAATGTGTTCTATTTCAGATGTAACATCCAGCGAGTAAAATTCATTGTTTGAGCCCAGATTTGACATTTCGCATCCAAGCTAGCTTTCCTCTCTAATGTCATGTTCCAAGTACTCTACATTACGACGTATGGACGCAATGAAAACAGGTACACTGTAGCAGCGTCATGTTGGCTTAGTGGGCAGAGTACGAACGGCTGATTTGCCGTTCCCCCCGATGGATATCGTTTCCACCACTCTGACGGCAACGTGGTGTAGTGACTGTCGACCCTGCAGGACTCGGCGTTCGGACATCCGAATCTTCGAGTTGTCGTTTGAAGTTCCGGTCACGCTTGTCGTGAACGCGCTGCGGCCTTAAGGGGAAGTACTACGTCACGTGGAAGAAACTGTCAACAGCGGACTTGTTCAGGTTGCGGGCAAGAAGGGTATGTACGCTCTGAATGCCTGCAGCGACGCCTCGCCCAGATGTCACGTGCAGACACGACGTCTACATCGAAACCGACAACGCTGCCTATTACATACGTTGAGGTAGCGAGGAACATGACAGACGCGGACGTTGTTCCGTTCCAGTACCGACCCCTGCGGGAATGGTTTCCGCGACCACGACGACGCAGCCTCCATCGGAAACGTTGCTGTGCTCGACAGCAGCGACCACGTCTGCACTCCGGCCGTGTGAGGAAAGAGAGCACCAGAAGATAGATTCGAGCTCGGACACGGAGATGCGGGAGGCGCCTCCTGTTTGTCGTGATCCACGGGACGCATACACGCTTTCCCCGAAGCAGAAGTCGCCCAAGCGACGAAAGAAGGAGGCTGTCTCTAGGAAATATTTCGCGACATGGTGACACGTTGCAGGAGGATGAGGAAAATCCATCTGCCGCCCGGGCTGTGGACCCCACTCCAATGGTTCCTAGTTCGCTGCTGGCAACGTCCGCCCAAAGACAAAGCCAAGTTGACGAAGCTCAATTGACCTACGAGTCCCCTGGCAATATACGGTGCGGGTGGCAGGGACGGTCGGATGGGTGAACTACCGCTTACTGGCTTAAACGACAACCGAATACATAATCGTACTACCAAATGACCGAAGTGTGTCGAATAGGTACAGTCATTGTCAGTGGCATCAGTTCCACGATTAAAGGACATGATTCAGGTGGCGGACGTTGATATTGTGTTTCTTCAAGAGGTACGGCCTGTTCTGCACCTGGATGTTTATGGATACGACTCTTACGTCAACCCAACTTTCGACGGTGGTGGTGGTGCGGCCATACTACTACGCAATGGCATCGAACCAACGGATATTCAGTATTTGCTATCAGCGAAAGGCACTGCGCTCACCATCGGCGCAGTCCGCCTTGTGAAGCTGTATGCCCCGTCTGGTACTGCGAGGCGTCGAGAGCGAACACTCTATTACTCCACTGAGGTAGCTCCATTGTTTCGAGGCGCTACAGAGCACTTCTTGGTATGCGGGGACTTTAACATCGTCTTACGCCCTGAGGATCAGATCCCTCAACATGTCCCGTGTCCAGTCCTTCATACTGTGGTCGGCGATCTCGCTTTACATGATACAGGGACACTAATCCACGGTGACCGACGCGGATATACACTCCTCATCAGTCGCTCGGCCAGCAGGTCGGACTGTCGGTGCTGAGCTGTGGCCCACTGCATTCACCGACTATCAGACCTTCATCTGCGCCATGACTCTGCCACGGCCGACTGAGGTGGCCGAGCGGTTCTAGGCGCTTCATTCCAGAACCGCACGACTGCTATGGTAGCAGGTTCGAATCCTGCCTCGGGCATGGATGTGTGTGATGTCCTTAGGTTAGTTAGGTTTAAGTAGTTCTAAGTTCTAGGAGACTATTAAGTCCCATAGTGCTCAGAGCCATTTGAACCATTTTGAACTCTGCCAGGACAACAGACGAGCCGTAGTAGAGGACATTTGTCTCTTGACGTCAACATTCTCCGGGAAGAGGCTTGCCGTGTAGCCGTCACCGCTACCTGGCACAAATGTGAGAGACGGCGTCATACTTATGATTCCACAACACGATGGTGGACATACTGCGCCAAACCATCTCTTTGCCGCACGCTTATGGCGTATGGACGAGACAGGGCGCTTTGGCTCCGATCCACCTCTGAGTTTTACTACACTGTCTTGCGGGAAGTAGCGTCACAACCACATTCGCCAGAGCGCTAAGTGGCCGTCCACCGGACACAGGCACGGCTTCTGCATATCACGGCTGACAGATTGGACGGCACGCGGGTCCGATCGAGACTACATGATTCCATCCCAGAGGAACGTGCCTGTCTTTTTCACATCGTGAGAGAACGGAGACGCCGTAAGAGACGACTCATCACGGCAGTTATTTCTGCGGACGGGCAACGCGCAGACACACACACCACCATCTCCCGTGCCATCACAGATTATTACCCCACTGTCTAATTAGCACATCAAAGGCGTGACAATGACATTGAGGACGTCCTGCACGACCTGCCACTCTTTAAGGTAGGGCGCAAGGCGACGCCACATTCTTGGAGGCCGTCACGTGGGAAGAAATGCGCATGGCACTCTCGCGGGGCGTGAGAAAAAAATCACCTGGACCTGATGGTTTTGCGCTTGAATTTTGTAGCACCTTTTCTGACCTGATGGGAATAGTTTGGTGGCAGGTGTGCTGCGAACTATTGAATCCGGACTTCCGCGTCTGCGCCCTGCTGGCCCCGGCTTATGAATTGGTTGAAACCTTGACTGTTACTCTGCGTTTGGTTTCACGCGGTTATTGCGGTTATATCGTGGTTCTTCCTCTTTCTGCGTGTGATAGCAGCGGTGTGTATCGATATTCGCACCTTGTACTATCTTTTGTCTGGTGCTTGTTGTTTCTGACTAGCCGGTGTGCGGCAGTCGGTCGGTTGGTGTGGATCAGCCAGGAAACCTCCGCGCGGAGCAGTGGGCCAGGCCCGCTGGCGGTCTCCACGTAGTGTCGGAGTGTGTGGGAGCTGTTCCGATTGCTACGAGGTTCGTGGATCACCGACCCAGGATATCAAAGTTGAGTGGTGATTCAATTACCGAAGCCTGTCTGTTCACATTGTGCCGTCGGTTTCCATGGTTGGCTGTTGGGAGTATTCCCATGAGCAACAGCGAGTGTTCGAGTTGGTGAAAGTTTGGCCACCATCTGGTGGAGTTTAACTATATTTTGGTTATTTAAAGTCCAAGTGCACCAGCGTAATTTTCTGCTATGTGGCCGTTAGCTTTCCGGTTACCTGCACCGGGCGCTGACGTAAAATTAAGGCAGTGTCCTGTCAAATGGTTCAAATGGCTCTGAGAACATCTGAGGACATCAGTCCCCTACAACTTAGAACTACTTAAACCTAACTAACCTAAGGACATCACACGCATCCATGCCCGAGGCAGGATCAAACCTGCGATCGTAGCGGTCGCGCGGTACCAGACTGAAGCGCCTAGAACCGCTCGGCCACACTGGCCGGCAGGGTCCTGTCCTCACCGTGTTGTCGCTGTCCAACACGTTTTGATAGCTTAGGCATACTTTGTTGTGGGTGGCCACGCCTTTTACGTTTGGCTTTGGAGTTCCTTGTGTACTGGTCGGGTGGAAAGCAAGTCGTCTTGCCGTTGGGTCTGTTGACTGAGTCTTGGGTGGGTGGCCGGTGGATCGGATATAGTCGGGCCGACTACCTGTCTCCCCTAAGCGGACGTTAATATTTCAAGTGCAGACCGACCCCCAGAAACTTCTGCCTTTTCTTATTGGTGTTAGATTGTTATTTTAATGGGTCACAGCCGATTGTTTGAATTTGTATGCTTCTAGTTGGGTTTTAAATAATAGGCCTTCAGCAGCTTTGAAATTGAAAGTTCCTTATTTGTCAAATCTTGCATTGTTTGGGCCTTCAGTCTCATTAAAATTTTAATTTTTTGACAAAGCTTTTGGCCTTCTGCCTTTTGAAAATTCTTTGTAGTTGTGTTTTTCAGTCATGGGCTTTGAGCCATCTGAAAATTAAAAATTCCTTACATGTTATGTGTTAGATTGCTTGGGCCTTCAGCCTCCTTTTTTTAAAAAATTATTAAAGGATAAAGATTTAGGCCTTCTGCCTTTGAAAATTTATTGTAGTTTTTTTTAATCATGAGCCTTCAGCCGTTTTAAAATTAAAATTCTTTACTTTAGATTGTTTGGGCCTTCAGCCTTATTTGAAATATTATTTAAAGGATAAAACCTTGCGCTTTCAGCCTTTAGAAAACTTATTGTAGCTGTATTTTAAATCATGGGCTTTCAGCCGTTTTAAAAATTAAGGAGGTTGTCCCGTTAAGCCATAAGATTGTGTGACATATTCAGTCGATAGTTAAGCTCGGAAATTGCAACTAAATAAAGTTATGTGTGTTCGAGTGTAACTGACAGCCGCTCACTTTTGGCCCCTTTCCGCAATTCCAACTACCTGTTCTGTCCTGCGGATTTAACCAGGCGTTTTAGCCCCCCCCCCCCCCCCCCCGAATTTTTGGAGGGCATGATCATTCCTCTGCGAAAACTAAACAGGGGGTGCAGACTTCCGGCCATTGACGTTATTGATTTTGGATTACAAGCTGCTCGCCTGCATTCTTCGTGCTCGCCTCCTCGCTATTGGCAAAGTGGCCATTCATACTGACGAAACATGTCTTGGAGGTGGCAGTAATACACACACGACATTAAGCTCTTACAGAGATGTGGTGGCGCTCATGTCGGCATGCCACTTAAAAGGCGCCCTCGTAGCGGTTGACCTAGACCACGCGTTTGACCGAACTGAGCACCAGTTCTTGCAGGCTGTCTTAGAGAATATGGGACTGTCTCCAATATCGACAGGTGAGGTACTCCGTCTCATCCACGGAGCTCCTTCCACAGTCCTGGTCAATGGCTATCGCTCGCCACAGTTCGCTGAGTGCTCAGTGCGACAAGGATGCTCTGTCAGCCTTTCTCTTCGCCGTTGCCCACGAGCGTGCACTTCATGGCCTAAGACAGCGTTTGGAGGGAATTCGCTTCCGCAATGTGCATTTTAAATATTGTACCCTTTGCGGACGATGTAGTTTTCTTGGCGAGGTCGGCAAAAGACATAAGTACGGCGATCGCGTGGCTTCAGCGATACGGCGAGATGGCCAGAAGCAGTATCAATTTCCGAAAGTCGCACTACATGGTTGTGGACAGTGGACTGAATATGAGTACGCCAGTGTCCATTACCAAAGTCCCGGCGATGAAATGTTTGGGAGTGACCTTCCGTGGGGACGTGCAACGTACATCAGCAGATACGTATCGCAGACGACTTAATGTGATCCGCACGCAAGTTCGTCTCCATAACTTCGAAAACTTGACTTGATCATGCGGTTACATTTTGTCAACGTCTACCTCGCTCCGAAACTTAATCATTACACACACGTTCTTCCAATGGCCGCTACGGTAGCTGCCAAGCTCCAGGCGGCCTTAGGTCGACAGCTGGAGTAGGCTGTTCAAGAACCGTTACGAGACGCTAACGTTGCCCACACATGCAGGCGGCATTGGAATGATAAACGTACACAACAGGGCGCGCGCTCTTTTCCTGCGGACGATGCATAGCCTCGTACTTTGGACAAGGACACCCTCCGTGCTAAACCGATTCAGGAGTTGGTACCTCAATGCCTCCGGCCGCGGCTTCCTGTTGGGCATATCACGCCACATTCACGCCTATCTGGTCTACATTTATCTGCTGAATGTTCTACCGACCACGAGGGATTCTAGAACGAAGGACTTCTACCGCTACTTTCAACGGACGCTGCCTGCTAATGTGGTTGAACGCTGCCATCCAGCGGTTGGTTGGAGACGGGTTTGGAGTAACATACACTCGCCTTTCCTACCCACCACGGTCAGGGCACTGTGGTATTTGATAACAACTGAAAAATTCCCTACCCGACAACGTTTACACATGATACATCTTGCCGAGGATCCTCTCCGCCCCAGATGTGCCGCTGTCGACACCGACATGCACCGTGTCATTTGTGGTACGGCCGCCGACTGCTGGCTCCTCACACGGCGCGTGTTGGCACTGTTGCTGCGACGGACGCCTTGTAAGTAGGCTGTTTATGTTTTCTTACTGGTAACGCCACGTAGCGCTCTGTATGAAAATCACTGGCTGTGCTGTGTGCAGTCTGTGGCTGGGTGGCATTGTTGTAATATTCGCTATTGTAGTGTTGGACTGTTGGCTGTTAACAGCGCGTGGCGTTATGCAGTTGGAGGTGAGCAGCCAGCAGTGGTGGATGTGGGGAAGTGAGATGGCGGATTTTTGAGAGCGGATGATCTGGACGTGTGTCCAGCAGAAACAGTACATTTGTAAGAATGAATGTCATGAATGCTATATATATTATGACTTTTAAGGTAAATACATTGTTTGTTCTCTATTAAAATATTTCATTTGCTAACTATGCCTATCAGTAGTTAGTGCCTTCCGTAGTTTGAATCTTTTATTTAGCTGGCACTAGTGGCGCTCGCTGTATTGCAGTAGTTCGAGTAACGAAGATTTTTGTGAGGTAAGTGATTTGTGAAAGGTATAGGTTAATGTTAGTCAGGGCCATTCTTTTGTAGGGATTACTGAAAGTCAGATTGCGTTGCGCTAAAAAATATTGTGTGTCAGTTTAAGCACAGTAATTCATTAATTTTTCTAAGGGGACGTTTCATATGTCGACCCTTAGCCGAGGATACCTCACTGGAATCTTCTGATTTTTTTCTTGTTTTGTGTAATTAGTGTAGCTATTGTTTATTGCTAGCGTGTAATTGTAGAGAGAATCTCCTTTGTAGTTGCAGTCTTTCATTGTTGTACAGTAAAACAGTTGTGGGATGCATGTAGATTTGCACCAAGTATTTCGCAGCTGCGCTTGCAATTAACTAGATATTATTTTCAGTGCTATGTTAATGTGTTCTCTTATTTTTGCTCTTCAAATTGTGCTTTTCTGTGTTATCGTGTGAAATATTGTGACAATAATGAGGTGTGAAAAACGTAACACTAGGTGTTGTGGCGTTGCAAGACAGCCACGCCACTCGGAAGTAGCCGAAATGCACGCGTTAACTCACGCCGGCTTGCGTGAGGTCTGAAACAGGATACGTTATGAATGCTATAAAGAAAAGTACGTAGCTTCTTTAATACTTAACTTTAATTCATCCTTGTGGTACATCGCTCTTGATAATACAAGTGAGACTCTCAGATATGGTTAATGGCGCCTTGCTAGGTCGTATGCCATGGACTTAGCTGAAGGCTATTCTAACTGTCTCTCGGCAAATGAGAGAAAGGCGTCGTCAGTGTAGTCGCTAGCAAAGTCGTCGTACAACTGGGGCGAGTGCTAGTACGTCTCTCTAGACCTGCTGTGTGGTGGCGCTCGGTCTGCAATTACTGACAGTGGCGACACGCGGGTCCGACATGTACTAATGGACCGCGCCCGATTTAAAGCTACCACCTAGCAAGTGTGGTGTCTGGCGGTGACACCACACTAGGCTCCAAAGTAAACTGAGAAATAATAGTGACGACGAGCGTAGCTTACCAGCACCACTGTGTAATGAATTAACAGACATTCGAAGTAGTAATTTGGTAATTGTGCATACGGAAATGGAGCGGGCGGCAAATAATGGTGTAGACAATGAAACAAGTAGTGAACAGGGAAGCATTATCGATCGATCGGTCGGCAACAGCTCGCCTCAGGAATCCGAAATGACAGAACACAATATTGCAAATACTGTAGACCCAGGTTTTGGGTCCTCACCGTTTTCTCAAATGAGTCAAGACACATTTTCTGCTTGTCAAAATGTGAATGTTGCCGGTGAAAATGCACTGCCAAAAAGCATAGCGAAACAGATTCCAGACACTAATACATTATCATTGCAATTAATGCAACAAAGGGAACAAAATCAGAGACAAACACAGCAAAAGTTTCAAAAGTTAGACACAATGGAACAAAATCAGAGACAAACACAGCAAAAGCTTCAAAAGTTAGACACAACGCTTGAACAAACACGTGAAGATTTAACTACTGAGTCACATAACATTGAATCGAAATGTCAAAAAGTCTGTAATGACGTAAAAACACAAATTTGTGAGCATTTTCAAACTATTTTTTCGCGGCATGAAAATGCATTATAGAATCACGAAGCAGCCATAAAAGAACTGCAAGCTATTGCTCATGAAAATCATGAGACCTTGCAAGCTAAAATTGACTCAGTTGCATCTACCGATTCGGTTACGCAACTTCCAAAAACTCAGGAAAACTTAAAGGACACAGTAAATACTCTGATAATTGGTTCAGAAAGACACATGGAGGAAATTAGTTCATTATCAGAGAAAGTAGTTGAACTTTCGGATCAGCTAAATAATTTATCTACGAAGGTAGCTGATAATCTGAATGACACAAAACACATAGTCTTTAATGACACAGAAGAGTGCGAACAAATTAGGAAATTCAAACAAAATCAGAATCAAATTAATAAGCAACACCAAAGAGAAATCTGAGAAGTACAAGATCAGCTGACACAGGTAATACAAGAATTACGTATTTCAGAGGACACTCGCGCTCCAATACGGGAAAAGGGACATAGAAATACGGAACAGCCACAAAATAATAACAACGGGTACTTCGGAAATTATGAAATAAATTGGCAAGGTACACAGAATTTTGAGATGGAACCACCGAAACGAAGTAACAATGACCGATATGCGACTCGCCGACGTGATGATTTTGACTATAAGCTGTTTATTACTACACGTAAATTCAAAACATTTAAGAATTCCGGCAACGACATTCATCCACAAGCGTGGCTTCATCAATTCTCTCATTTTTTTTCCTCCCAACTGGTCATTAGAGCACAGATTAGAATTTATGTGTGGCTAGAGAATGAACCAGCTGTAAGAAAGCGATCGGTCATTCACGATTGCCACAGTGAAGGAGAATTTTATCATGCCTTCCTCTCAGGATATTGGTCTCAAGCTACTCAAGACCGAGTAAAACATAGCATCATAATGATGAAACATTTCGAACAATCTGAATTTTCCAGTCTTGTGAAATATTTTGAAGACATGTTGCACAAGAATCAGTACCTGTCAAACCCATACAGCCCCTCAGAACTCATCCGCATTTGCTTAATCAAATTACCTGAACATTTACGACATATTATTTTGGCAGGACGTTGCAAAGACGACATTGAAGCTTTTCAGGCACTCTTACAAAAATTAGAAATTGACACCGACAATCGTGGAATGCGAAAATAGGAACACAACAATTACAGGTCACATCCGTCGCAATTCCGCGATGGAAGAAGTAAGAACTGGACACGACAAGGTTATTCTCACAACACAAATCGTAACCAAAACAGACACCATCCATATGACAACCGTTGGCAGAGTAGTAATAATTACAGGGGAAGTTCACCTCTCCGCAGTAGGGACTATCACAGAGGCAATCAGAGAAACAGACAATATGGGAACCAAAATAATTATTATCAAAGGAGACAGAATAACTTTAGACGCAACGGTCCAGTGCGCAGTTACGATTCAGGGAGAAATTCTCCACCACGTGACTGACACGAAAGAAACTATGGAATCTACCAACATGACGACAGACGATATGATCGTAACGACAGACCTGAATTGCATCAGAACTGGCGGGATTCAAACAGGGCAGGTCCCTCTCGACAAGGTGAATTTGTAGAAGTTAGGTCACGAAATCCCAATAACAAAGCGCGCCAACAAAGACACAACAGGCAATGACTCATACCGCTGGCAGCCACAAAACGTACTTATGAAACTGACGACGCAGCTGCCGTAGCTAGTAATTACGTAAAAATGGAAGACATTAGGGATATCTTACTCCAGGAACACGACGTAAAACATAACAACATTGCATATCCTGTGATTCACATTACAGTAAATTTAAAATTTACGGCAGTACTTGACTCTGGCAGTCCCATTTCAGTAATTAGTGAAACAGCCTTTAGCAAATGCAACAAATCGAACGATTGCCCCACACTTCCGTTACGTAAAGCCACTGGACGGTCTGTATTCAACGCCTTTGTTAAAAATTTCTTACGTGAAGTTGGCCACGTTGCTAAAGTCATTTCAGAAAACGGACCGCAATTCAGATCTGCTGTTTGGTCACGCATGCTTCGGAATCGTAAAATCAAACCTGTTTTTATTTCATTGTACTCACCACATTGTAACCCGTCTGAACGGATTATGAAAGAAATCAATAAGCTTTGCAGACTTTATTGTCACAGAAAGCATCAGCATTGGGACAGATATTTATACTTATTTCAAAATGTGCTGAATGAAAAGCCTCATGACTCCACTGCTTTACCATCTACTCTTGTACTGAAGAATGAAGAACCACCGAACAGAATCAGAGAGCTTGTACCTTTCCCGAATACACGTAAACTTCGACACAAAGACATAATTGATTTGGCTATTAAAAATATAAAATCTGCAGCAGAAAAAAATAGAAAACTACACGGTAAAGCAAATGAAAAGAAACTATATATTGGTCAGAAAGTTCTCATTAAAGCTCATTTATTGTCACATAAGATGAAACACTTGAGTCACAAATTCTTTCTAGTTTACAATGGACCTTACAGAATCCGACGTATACCACATGATAATTGCATTGAAGTTGAAACTCTGCGTATTAGGAAGAGTAAGGGTTTACACCACATTTCACACGTAAAACCGTTTATTGAAAGATAAACTGCTTTTTAACTTTGTCTTTTCCATATAACTTTTCACTTCACATTTCTAGTATGCTTTGTCAGCCCGTAGAGCCCAGCGAATTGACCCATCCCGACGTCGCTTACTTCTCTGTTACTCGTCACTACCTCACGGTGTGGGTTAAGGGTATGGCATCGTCATACGTTTTTAGTGAGAGCGTTGCAGAGTTGTTAGATTTTTGTTATTATTTAACGAGCAACTACACAGTTTCACGGCGCACAGCGCCCTCCAGACCATTGTGTTAAGTGGTACTTAAGATAAGTAAATTAGAAAATAAATGAAAAACTTAGTTTAGTTTAGAAGAATTACACACTGGCAAACAACGGACAAAGCAGCAGTGGGAACGGCCGGCGCTTGCAAGTCAGCATAGCACGTTCAGTAGAAGTTGTCGATTCAGCCGTCTGGGCATCGCCCGACCGGCTCACGTGTTTCTCAGTTGTCACATGTGAGCGAAGGCCCTCGCCTACATTCCAAGAGCCAATGACCGACGTTAAGAGGATTCTTCGAGAAGCTTTTCAACGTGACAGAAGAGGCAATGACCGGCTCACGTGTTTCTCAGTCGTCACATGTGATCAAAGGCCCTCGCCTACATTCCAAGAGCCAATGACCGACTTCAAGAAGATTCTTCGAGAAGCTTTTCAACGTGACAGAAGAGGCAATGACCGTGAAGTCGTTCCCTCCAGTAAACTGAAGTGAATAAATACGCGTAACGCAGTGGGCCCGACAGACGAAGAAAAGAGAAGAGAGTAGCAGTAGTTTTCAGTTAGTTTCGGTGCTGAAGACCGTCATGCAAGAAGAGACTACATCATACACAGACGCACCAAGTCCACCGCTGTAATGGAATAGCAAGCAGCAGCCTCGGCGCCAGAAGACAGAAGTTAAAAGGTATTTGAAGTCTGATTTTTACGTACCCGGGTGACTCGTGAGGACGGGAAGGAGACACCCTCACATCAGCAGTCACCTGTGAGCTGGGATGAGGATCTGACAGCCCAAGACTGGCAAGCGGGAGTCCGTTGTTCGAGTCCGGGACACTGCCTTCCCCCGCCGCGCCGCTCCGCTGGCCGACGCACAACACACGTGGCCGCTTAGAGAAGAGAAACACTGGGACGCCACATCCAAGGTATCACCATCCGATGCACGACTTCGCTCGCAATAATTAAACGGGCCACCTCGCGCTGTGCGTCTCCAGTCAACTGGGCGAGACGGCGACACGAGATACACACTGCTACGCGTAATCAGACGCCGCCGCTGCCGTAGCAGAAGGCTTCGCAAACGACACAGCTGCCGTTCTCCGAGCCAGAACATCGAGTAAGGAAACAGTTGTACGAAACTTGCAATAAAAGTTATCTTATGTAAAAATGCTGTTTCATTCTACCTCATACCCGAGCCAAGGAAGAACCCACCCTTCCCACATGTTGTTAAGAGAGAAAAATTAATTTATTTAGTATTTTCACCCTGACATAATGCTTTAGAATCAAATGCCCTTTGCAGTAATGCTCATCCTGACAATTGAGTAGCATCAAAAGAGAAAACCCAGTTACATTTAGTGACAGAACTGTTACAATTGGGATGTACCGGGTGTGAGAAGAGATAGAGAAATAGCACATGACGGACTGATGAGAGACATTAACGATAATTATGGGGTGTTTCTCCCTACCTGAACGAGAAGACAACCAGGACATCCCATTGTCTGGCTGCTGTGGACACGTTCGAAAGTAGATATAAAACAGAAATAAAAAAGAATTACAAATAAGAACAACAACAAAAAAGAAAAAGAAAAAAAATATAATAAAAGTATTGTACCCCCTTCCTTTACCCTATTCTTCTTTTTAATAAAGCGTTCAGAGGAATATTTAATTTTCGTTCGTGGGTGGAGCTGAAGTGGTGGCAAACAACCGTCCTAGTTAGCTTTTAGGGTGAAAGTGGCGGTGGCACTAGCTTTTGTTTCTATCTTTAGGTTAGATAGATTTTTTTGGGGTTGTGTGGCTCATAGGGGCCAACGCCTGAAGTGGAAGAGGTAATTAAAAAAAATGGTAACACGCTCCAATTTCACTGAGCTGGTTGATATAGAGATCGGTTTGGATATCGCTGAAGAAAGACTTCGATTTTTAATTCTTTTTCTGGTTTTCTTTACTTGATCTACAAACTGCAAGAACAAAATTCAGTGACTGAATCGTAAGAGAAGCTTTGCATCATAAGTCACCTCACAATTTCTGTTCAGTACATTTTAGAATGGAGCCGAAGTGTGTTTCGGAAGTAATGGGTTACTTCACGGAAGAGGCTGCACGGGACCAGCAATGACAATTACTTTTGTGTTGTTTGTCATTTAGGGATTCGTGACCCGAGACAAACGTTACGGCAGCAATTAACGAAGTGAGGTAAATCTGGAGGTGAAAAACGTATTGAATAGCAGAATTGAACGCTTTTTCGTATCTTCTTTTGTATCTGTATCAGAAGAGATATAGTTTACCTGTAAATATGCATCTTGATTGTTGTGTGGCTGCATTTTCTGATACATTTCAATCATAGTGATAGAATACATGCTTCAAAGATTCTCAATCCATTTTCTGCAGGAGCAATTGCCATTTGAGTAACTTCGCCATCACTGTGTCGAAATTTTATGACACTTGCGTTAACAGCTGTTAAGTTATCACACTCTGCCACAAACGACATCTCCAAAACAAGTAAATCTCATAAAACTAGCAGAATATCTACGGCGTCACTTTCAGTTATCTTATCTTCTTCGTAAGTCCGTTCATGGATTCCAGTCAGCTAGACTGTCTGCATTTCCGTCGAAGACGTACTGCGCCGCTTGCAGCCTATATATCATTTCTTTTTCGTGGAGAAGGTGTGACATACAGACGACATGATACCATTTCGTCAGAGCAGCGTTTGCGTTCAGTAGAATAGCGTAATGGTTAAAGCAGTCAGTGCTAATCTGCAGTTATGGGTTTAGAACCCTGTCGTTTCCATGAATTTTCTTGCACCATCCTTTTTCCTTCAGAACTGTTATTTCTTGTTGGCATTAAAAGAAAATGATATATCTATTGTGTTTTCGTCGTTATTGGCGTTCTACCTGCATGTAAATAAAGCAAACACAAATTGATATCATGCTTCGTGTTTGCCTCAGTCTTTTTGATTAAAGATCATAAAATAATTTCAAATGAAGAGTCTACTGAACGACTGAAAAGAGTAAAATGACAGCCAGTTTTTGTTTATATTGTGCTCCTCTTCCTAGAAAGTTTAAAGTTAAAACATGTGCACAAATTATTGCTCAATCACTGGTGATAAGCTGTAAATTTTTAGGTATCCGTAAAGCGCTTGCCGTTGTTAAACGCGTTGCTTTTAACTGGTTAGTTCGACATCCAGTTTATTACAAACTACTCCCATCACGAACAAAGTTTCATAGGTGTGAGAAAACATTTTAAAGAGCAAAAAAACTTCGAATTTTCATAGACGTTGAGTAGTCGAAATATTTTCTTAACGTTTCTTGTTCAGAAAAGTATTTCATTCTGCCTAAAGATTACTGAAAAGACTTACGTGGAGAAATTAGTTAATTCAAATTCTAATGACTGTCGTAGTGAGTTCGAAACGTCACTGTAATAAAATTGCGTTTGCCAGCGTTATGGAGACTCTCATCTCTAATGACTCATTTCCTAGTATTTATAATAACGTGGTGTACGTCTGCACGAGGACTCATTAGCTTACAGAACAGTGTTCTCTTTCAATCTTTTGTCGTATTCATTCGGTACAGTCATACGAGATTAGAGGACCTGCAAGACTGCTACGTTTTGTGGGCTGCATGCAATCAAGCGAAACTCAATTCACGTCATTCGGATACTTTTAAGTATGACAGTACCTCCACTATGTGATCAAAAGTATCCGGACACCTGACTGAAAATGACTTATAAGTCTGTGGCGCCCTCCAACGGTATTGCTGGAATTCAGTATGGTGTTAGATTATTCATAGCCTTGATGACAGCTCCCACCCTCGCAGGCACACGTTCAATCAGGTGCTGCAAGGTTCCTTGGGGAATGGCAGCCCATTCTTCATGTAGTGCTGTATTGAGGAGAGGTATCGATGTCGGTCGGTGAGGTCTGGCACGAAGTCGGCATTCCAAAACATCCCAAGGGTGTTCTATAGGATTCAGGTCGGTACAGTGTGCAGGCCAGTCCATTACAGGGATGTTATTATCGTGTAACCACTGCGCCACAGGCGGTGCATTATGAACAGGTGCTCGGTCGTGTTGAAAGAAGCAATCGCCATCACCGAATTGCTCTTCAATAGTGGGAAGCAAGAAGGTGCTTAAAATATCAATGTAGGCATGTGCTGTGATAGTGCCACGCAGAACAACAAAGGGTGCTAGCCCCTCCATGGAAAACACGACCACACCAGAACACCACCGCTTCAGATTTTTACTGTTGGCACTACACACGCTGGCAGATGACGTTCACCGGGCATTCGTCATACCCACACCCTTCCATCGGATCGCCACATTGTGTACCGTGATTCGTCACTGCACACAACATTTTTCCACTGTTCAGTCGTCCAATGATTCGTCACTGCACACAACATTTTTCCACTGTTCAGTCGTCCAATGTTTATGATCCTTACACCAAGCGAGGCGTCGTTTGGCATTCATCATACCATGTGACTCTGAAAAATAACATCCACACAATTCCGAACACGGCAAGAGA
Source organism: Schistocerca cancellata (assembly GCF_023864275.1). Classification (NCBI taxonomy): domain Eukaryota; kingdom Metazoa; phylum Arthropoda; class Insecta; order Orthoptera; family Acrididae; genus Schistocerca; species Schistocerca cancellata. The sequence continues at coordinate 655,314,231 of NC_064628.1, forward strand.
TGACAAGTGCGAAAATTATCAAAATTAATGAGATTTTCACTCTGCAGCGGAGTGTGCGCTGATATGAAACTTCCTGGCAGATTAAAACTGTGTGCCCGACCGAGACTAGAACTCGGGACCTTTGCCTTTCGCGGGCTAGTGCTCTACCATCTGAGCTACCCAAGCACGACTCACGCCCGGTACTCACAGCTCAGTATCAAGATACTGGCAGAAGTAAAGTTGCGAGGATCAGGCGTGAGTCATGCTTCGGTAGCTCAGATGGTAGAGCACTAGCCCGCGAAAGGCAAAGGTCCCGAGTTCGAGTCTCGGTCGGGCACACAGTTTTAATCTGCCAGGAAGTTTCATTATCAAAATGGTTCAAATGGCTCCGAGCACTATGGGACTTAAATTCTGAGGTCATCAGTCCCCTAGAACTTAGAACTAATTAAACCTAACTAACCTAAGGACATCACACACATCCATGCCCGTGGCAGGATTCGAACCTGCGATCGTAGCTGACGCGCGGTTCCAGACTGTAGCACCTAGAACCGCTCGGCCACCCCGGACGGCGGAGAATTATCGCACAATCATGCATCCAAGTTGCTGACAAGCATAATACCCAGAAGATGGAAAAAGAAAATTGAGAATGTGTTAGATGACAGTTAGTTTGGCTTTAGGATAGGGAAAGGCTCCAGACAGGGAGTTCTGACGTTGAGGTAAGCAAAACTAAAGAAAAATCAACACACGTTCCTAGGATTTGTCGACCTGGAAAACGCGTTCGACATTGTCAAATGGTGCAAGATATTCGAAATTCTGAGAAAACTTGGGGTAAACAATATGGAAAGGTGGATAATATATGACGTGTACAAAAACCAAGATGGAACAATAACAGTGGAAGAACTAGAACGAACTGCTCGTATTCAAAAGGTGTAAGATAGGGATGTAATCTATTCAATCTACATACAGAAAAAGCAATGATGGAAATAAAATAAAGGTCCAAGAGTGGAATCAAAATTCTAGATGAAACGGTTGTTGTTGTTGTGGTCTTCAGTCCTGAGACTGGTTTGATGCAGCTCTCCATGCTACTCTATCCTGTGCAAGCTTCTTCATCTCCCAGTACCTACTGCAACCTACATCCTTCTGAATCTGCTTAGTGTATTCATCTCTTGGTCTCCCCCTACGATTTTTACCCTCCACGCTGCCCTCCAATACTAAATTGGTGATCCCTTGATGCCTCAGAACATGTCCTACCAACCGATCCCTTCTTCTGGTCAAGTTGTGCCACAAACTTCTCTTCTCCCCAATCCTATTCAATACTTCCTCATTAGTTATGTGATCTACCCATCTAATCTTCAGCATTCTTCTGTGGCACTACGTTTCGAAAGCTTCTATTCTCTTCTTGTCCAAACTGTTTCCCGTCCATGTTTCACTTCCATACATGGCTACACTCCATACAAATACTTTCAGAAACGACTTCCTGACACTTAAATCTATACTCGATGTTAACAAATTTCTCTTCTTCAGACACGGTTTCCTTGCCATTGCCAGTCTACATTTTATATCCTCTCTACTTCGACCATCATCAGTTATTTTGCTCCCCAAATAACAAAACTCCTTTACTACTTTAAGTGTCTCATTTCCTAATCTAATTCCCTCAGCATCACCCGACTTAATTCGACTACATTCCATTATCCTCGTTTTGCTTTTGTTGATGTTCATCTTATATCCTCCTTTCAAGACACTGTCCATTCCCTTCAACTGCACTTCCAGGTCCTTTTGTGTCTCTGACAGAATTACAATGTCATCGGCAAACCTCAAGGTTTTTATTTCTTCTCCATGGATTTTAATACCTACTCCGAATTTTTCTTTTGTTTCCTTTACTGCTTGCTCGATATACAGATTGAATAACATCGGGGACAGGCTACAACCCTGTCTTACTCCCTTCCCAACCACTGCTTCCCTTTCATGTCCCTCGACTCTTATAACTGCCATCTGGTTTCTGTACAAATTGTAAATAGCCTTTCGCTCCCTGTATTTTACTCCTGCCACCTTTAGAATTTGAAAGAGAGTATTCCAGTCAACATTGTCAAAAGCTTTCTCTAAGTCTACAAATGCTAGAAATGTAAGTTTGCCTTTCCTTAATCTATTTTCTAAGATACGTCGTAAGGTCAATATTGCCTCACGTGTTCCAGTATTTCTACGGAATCCCAACTGATCTTCCCCGAGGTCGGCTTCTACTAGTTTTTCCATTCGTCTGTAAAGAATTCGTGTTAGTATTTTGCAGCTGTGACTTATTGAACTGATTGTACGGTAATTTTCACATCTGTCAACACCTGCTTTCTTTGGGATTGGAATTATTATATTCTTCTTGAAGTCTGAGGGTATTTCGCCTGTTTCATACATCTTGCATACCAGATGGTAGAGTTTTGTCAGGACTGGCTCTCCCAAGGCCGTCAGTAGTTCCAATGGAATGTTGTCTACTCCGGGGGCCTTGTTTCGACTCAGGTCTTTCAGTGCTCTGTCAAACTCTTCACGCAGTATCGTATCTCCCATTTCATCTTCATCTACATCCTCTTCCATTTCCATAATATTGTCCTCAGTACATCGCCCTTGTATAGACCCTCTATATACTCCTTCCACCTTTCTGCTTTCCCTTCTTTGCTTAGAACTGGGTTTCCATCTGAGCTCTTGATGTTCATACAAGTGGTTCTCTTATCTCCAAAGGTCTCTTTAATTTTCCTGTAGGCAGTATCTATCTTACCCCTAGTGAAATAAGCCTCTACATCCTTACATTTGTCCTCTAGCCATCCCTGCTTAGCCATTTTGCACTTCCTGTCGATCTCATTTTTGAGACTTTGTATTCCTTTTTGCCTGCTTCATTAACTGCATTTTTATATTTTCTCCTTTCATCAATTAAATTCAATATTTCTTCTGTTACCCAAGGATTTCTAAGAGCCCTGGTCTTTTTACCTACTTGATCCTTTGCTGCCTTCACTACTTCATCCCTCAGAGCTACCCATTCTTCTTCTACTGTATTTCTTTCCCCCATTCCTGTCAATTGTTCCCTTATGCTCTCCCTAAAACTCTGTACAACCTCTGGTTCTTTCAGTTTATCCAGGTCCCATCTCATTAAATTCCCACCTTTTTGCAGTTTCTTCAGTTTTAATCTACAGGTCATAACCAATAGATTGTGGTCAGAGTCCACATCTGCCCCTGGAAATGTCTTACAATTTAAAACCTGGTTCCTAAATCTCTGTCTTACCATTATATAATCTATCTGATACCTTTTAGTATCTCTAGGGTTCTTCCATGTATACAACCTTCTATCATGATTCTTAAACCAAGTGTTAGCTATAATTAAGTTGTGCTCTGTGCAAAATTCTACCAGGCGGCTTCCTCTTTCATTTCTTAGCCCCAATCCATATTCACCTACTACGTTTCCTTCTCTCCCTTTTCCTACACTGGAATTCCAGTCACCCATGACTATTAAATTTTCGTCTCCCTTCACGATCTGAATAATTTCTTTTATATCATCATACATTTCTTCAATTTCTTCGTCATCTGCAGAGCTAGTTGGCATATAAACTTGTACTACTGTAGTAGGCGTGGGCTTTGTGTCTATCTTGGCCACAATAATGCGTTCACTATGCTGTTTGTAGTAGCTTACCCGCATTCCTATTTTCCTATTCATTATTAAACCTACTCCTGCATTGCCCCTATTTGACTTTGTGTTTATAACCCTGTAGTCACCTGACCAGAAGTCTTGTTCGTCCTGCCACCGAACTTCACTAATTCCCACTATATCTAACTTTAACCTATCCATTTCCCTTTTTAAATTTTCTAACCTACCTGCCCGATTAAGGGATCTGACATTCCACGCTCCGATCGGTAGGTCGCCAGTTTTCTTTCTCCTGATAACGACATCCTCTTGAGTAGTCCCCGCCCGGAGATCCGAATGGGGGACTATTTTACCTCCGGAATATTTTACCCAAGAGGACGCCATCATCATTTAATCATACAGTAAAGCTGCATGCCCTCGGGAAAAATTACGGCCGTAGTTTCCCCTTGCTTTCAGCCGTTCGCAGTACCAGCACAGCAATGCCGTTTTGGTTATTGTTACAAGGCCAGATCAGTCAATCATCCAGACTGTTGCCCTTGCAACTACTGAAAAGGCTGCTGCCCTTCTTCAGGAACCACACGTTTGTCTGGCCTTTCAACAGATACCCCTCCGTTGTGGTTGTACCTACGGTACGGCCATCTGTATCGCTGAGGCACGCAAGCCTCCCCACCAACGGCAAGGTCCATGGTTCATGGGGGGGGGGGGGGGGGTATCAATGATAAAATTCGCTGATGATATTGCTGTTCTTAGTGAAAGTGAAGAAGAATTACAGGATCCGCTGAATGGAATGAACTGTCTAATTATTACAGAATAAGAACTGAGAGTAAATCGAAGAAAGACGAAATAATATGAAAAAGCAAAAATGAGAACGGCGGGAATCTTAACATCAAGATTGGTGATGAAGCTAAGAAATTCTTCGCCTAGGCAGCAAAATGACGGACGGAGCAAGGAGATCATAAAAAGCAGACTAGCACTGGCAAAATGGGCATTCCTGGCCAAGAGAAGTCTGATAATATCAAACATTGGCGTTAATCTGAGGAAGACGAAATTTCGGAAAATGTACGTCCGGAGCACAGCATTGTATAACAATGAAACATATACTGTGGGAAAACCGGAAGCCAAGAACATCGAAGCATTTGAGATGCAATGCTACAGAACAATGTGAAAATTGGGTGGACTGATAAGGTAAGGAATGAGGAGGTTCTTCAGAGTATCGGCAAGGGAAGGAATACGTATTCAGCAGTTAATTGAGGACGTAGGTAGCAAGTGCTACTCTGAGATGAAGAGGTTGGCACAGGAGAGGAATTTCTTGTCTACCTAGAGAAAGTGTTCTACAATGCAAAATGGTACATAATGTTCAATATTATCAGAAAAATTGGATGTAAGGTATGGGGAGAGACGGGCAATGTACAGCATGCACAAGTACCTAGGGGAAGCAATAAAAATGGAAGAACAAGGAACAAGTGCTCGTACTAAAAACGGTGTAAGCCTTGGAGTAGTCTTCGCACTTATAGTTTGAGAGCAAGCCGTTGAAACATGAAACTAACGAGCAGTAACAGAAATAAGATTAGCGACAAAACTTGACATGAATATTGGTGGCCACAAACCGGACCAAGTGAAGGAATTCTGCTACCTCGGAAGCAAAAGTGATGGACGACATAATGACATAAACAGATTAACACGAGATTAATTTGACGAAGAACACAGCATTGTATGGATCTGATTCATATGCTTTGAGAAAACGAGAAAAGAAAGAATCGAAGCGTCTGCGATGTGGTACAACAAAAGGGTATAGATAATTATGTGGACCGGTAAGTATTGAGGAGGTTCTCCGCAGAACCGGCGATGAAAGCACTATTTGGAAAACGCTGACCAGGTGATGGAATAAGATGATAGGACATGTGTTAACACATCGGGGAAATACTTCCATAGTGCTAGAGGTTGCTGTAAAAACTCTCTACAGGGAGACAGAATTCAAATGTAGCCAACGAATGATTGAGGACGATAGGTGTAAGTGCTCAGGTTCAGCAACTGTATTTGACTTTTAATGAAGGATAAAAAAACGATTAATCGGCTCCACAAATTTTATTCCTATTTACCTGTTTCCGATACCCACTAACATTATCTACATCAGAACAGGTAACAGTTGCATAGATTCACATTGTCTGGAATGATAATAGCTCATATGTTTTTATTATCTTTCCATGTAATGTGTATCCGTGTAAATGTAACTTATTCTGATGAAGGTACTATTAGTTTTTATCGAAACCATATCAGTAAAATAAAATTTCCGCAACCGGTTGTCTGTTTTTAGTAAAAGCTGATCAATGTTTATTTATCTTATTCTTCAAATAACTAGCGTAAATCTGACGAAAGGCTTTCATATACTACTGGCCATTAAAACTGCTACACCAAGAAGAAATGCAGATGATAAACGGGTATTCATTGGACAAATGTATTATACTAGGACACGCGATTACATTTTCACGCAGTTTGCGTGCATAGATCCTGAGAAATCGGTACCCAGAACAACCACTTCTGGCCGTAATAACGGCCTTGATGCGCCTGGGCATTGAGTCAAACAGAGCTTGGATGGCGTGCACAGGTACAGCTGCCTATACAGCTTCAACACGATACCACACTTCATCAGGAGTAGTGACTGGCGTATTGTGACGAGCCAGTTGCTCGACCAGACGTTTTCAGTTGGTGAGAGATCTGGAGACTGTGCTGGCCAGGACAGCAGTCGAACATTTTCTGTATCCAGAAAGGCCCGTACAGGACATGCAACATGCGATCGTGAATTACCCTGCTGAAATGTAGGGTTTCGCAGGGATCGAATGAAGGGTAGAGTCATGGGTCGTAACACATCTGAAATGTAACGTCCACTGTTCAAAGTGTCGTCAATGCGAACAAGAGGTGACCGAGACGTGTAACCAATGGCACCACATACCATCACGCCGGGTGATACGCCAGTATGGTGATGACGAATACACGCTTCCAATGTACGTTCGCGATGTCGCCAAACGCGGAACATCATGATGCTGTAAACAGCATCTGGATTCATCCGAAACAATGACGATTTGCCATTCGTGCACCCAGATTCGTCGTTGAGTACACCATCGCAGGCGCTCCTGTCTGTGATGCAGCGCCAAGGGTAACCGGAGCCATGGTCTCCGAGCTGATAGTCAATGCTGCTGCAAGCGTCGTCGAACTTTTCTTGCAGATGGTTGTTGTTTTGAAAACGTCCCCATCTGTTGACTCAGGGATCGAGACGTGGCTGCCCGATCCTTTACAGCCATGCGGATAAGATGCCTGTCATCTCGAGTGCTAGTGATACGGGGCCGTTGGGATCCAGCACAGCGTTCCGTATTACCCTCCTGATCCCACCGATTCCATATTCTGCTAACAGTCATTCGATCTCGACCAACGCGAGCAGCAATGTCGCCATACGATAAACCGCAATCGCGATAGGCTACAATCCGACCTTTATCAATGTCGGAAACCTGATGGTATGCATTTCTCCCCCTTACACGAGGCATCACAACAACGTTTACCAGGCAACGCCGGTCAACTGCTGTTTGTGTATGAGAAATCGGTTGGAAACTTTCCTCATGTCAGCACGTTCTAGGTGTCGCCACCGGCGTCAACCTTGTGTGAATGCTCTGAAAAGCTAATCATTTGCATATCACAGCCTCGTCTTCCTGTCGGTTAAATTTCGCGTCTGTAGCACGTCATCTTCGTGGTGTAGCAATTTTAATGGCCAGTAGTGTAAATGGCAGCAACCAGTAGTCTTTCATGATGGCAGAATTTTTTATTTTCATTACTGGTTTCAATTTGCCTAGCGCCTCATCATATGGTAAATACTGTACCATTTGATGATGACTCGCTAGGCAACTTGTAACCGTTAAGGGGCAAATAAACGTTTTCCTACCATGGAAGGTGCCTAGGTGCACTACGTTTTCCCACCTTTCGCCATAAGAGGGGACATCCAGCATTGTAGACATCAACCTTTTGGTGGTCCAGATGGTATTGCGTGGGGAGGCATAATTTCCCATGAACGTAATGACCTCGAAATTTTCAAACACGGTACATTCACCGGTTAACGTTGTTGTGACACAGTACTACTTCCCCTTGTGTTTCTTCTCAGGGCTGCATCCGGCCCTGACTTTAGTTTTCTGGATGACAGTGCGCGACCTCATCGAACAGAGCGGGTGGAGGAGCTCTTGGAAGGAAAGGACATTCGGCGAATGGACTGCATGCCTGTTCTCCAACTTAAATCCCATCGAGTACGTGTGGGATGCATTTGGGAGAAGAACAGCAGCCACAGGCACAACCGGCCATCCAGAAGTTGTTAACATTAGAGAAACAACTACTATTTCGGCAGTATGCGTTGAAACGACAACGAAAAATAAAAATTAGGACCGGGATAAAACTCAATAAAATTTCAGAACCAAACAAATGACATTAAAAGTGGCAGAAGCGCAAATTAGCCTTTTGCGAGCCTTCGCTTTATGAATATTAAACAGGTTATTTACGCTTACATCACGTCTGTATGCGGTGAAACTTCATATTCATTTGACCACAGGCAAAAACCTCCAATAAATGAAATTCACTATTGGAGAACTAAATTTAGCAACTCAGAGTCCCCAACCCACAGCAAAATAGGATGAATTTATTTCATTTATCATTTCAGCAACTAATAAGTAGCTGCAGAGAGAGAGAGAGAGAGAGAGAGAGAGAGAGAGAGAGAGAGAGGTGGATAAGTTCAGTGCTTTGTTATCCAGACTTGCATCGACTGCACGCCTGCTGCGACACAAAATTCTTCGATTATTATAGGTTATCTGTCTTGAGCTGACTCCAGTCTAATTCTTTTGAATTAGATTACAGTCAGCTCAAGACAGATAACCTATAATAACAGATGTTAATAGCTGCTGCAGAAGATGGTCACACAAACAAACGTAAAATCCTTCCAGTTTTCGTACTACCATGTCCTCGAATTTCGTGAAATGGGATTGTTTTACGTACACATTTATTTTCAAGAATCGTCTTTTTTTGTCTCTGGGTGGATCACAAGGACTTAACGTTTCCTTTCTTGGTCGCAATAAATCTTATTTTATCTTAAAATAAAGTACGTAAGTACTACGACAGCTTTCATTCTCTGGCCAAAGAGTAAAAAGTATTGTAAGCAGTGCGATTCGAACCCGCATGGATGAAAGTTGACGGTCATAGTAAAGCAGATATTATACACAGTTTTTCCATGCCTCCTCTTTTGAAGAGTCCTCCTTTTCATGTATATATGCAACCCACGAAATCACTACTCTTAGATATCCGGAAAGTCATTAGGTGCGAGCTTGCTATTGCCTTATTACGCTTGCGTTTGCGGATTCCGTGACCTGCGTAAACCTGCGGCGCTTCTCCTGCTTTGTACTGCAGAAACTCGACTGACACCCACTTTGTGCCCTCTTGCACAACGGACACGCCCACCACTACGATACAGCATTTGAAAAAAATCGGAAAAGACTATGAAAACGCCAAGACTGCCACTGGGCTTTCCACCAGGAATAAACAATGCTGAGTCAACAGAACATTTTCTTTTAATTAGGTCAGTCAACCTAACTTCTCTAAGGCATTATTCGTGACCTAATCCACTATTACACTCGTATGTACTAAAAGGGCTAGGCCACGAATTGTTTACTTCTTGCGAAAACCAGTACAAACTATATGAGGATAAGCGATACACAAAATCTCACCAATGGTGTGAACTGTCAGTGTAAAACGTATGCTGCGTCCGTCGACCGCACGTTAACAAGTGTTCTGTGTCCGCCGGCTGTATGTTCTACAGAAGTCCTTTTGTGAGCGGTTTCGTCTCACCCTTCCGTATCCTTATACAATTACCGGCCTAAATGATCGTAAAACTATTGGCTTTGTGCTTATTTCTCGGCCACGCCACTCGATTATTGTTGACGTTTACGGTGGGGACTGTAGTCTCTAGTCACGTCTTCCTTTTCTGAGATAGCGCCACATATACAATGAATAAAGATCCACATTTACTCTACTCTCTTGCAGCCTGCCTCACTGTAATTGTTATGTCTTCAATACAAAGAAACATACCTATAACATATGTAGTGGTGTACCCGTTTCGCCCAAAGTCTCAATAGACCTAAAATTTAAATAATTCTGTCCAAACATGTAGGATACGGCCCATGTCCGGAGAGCCAATGAACCAGTTCGCTGTTTGCCTATACGAGAAAGAAACTGAAACATTCTCTTCCTGGGAGAAAATAAATCTCAACTACCATTCTGGAAACGTAACATTCATTTCTATTATAGCCATTACAGCGTCTTCAGGAATTAGTTCTGCAAGCTTTCCACGCAGTATCTCTATATACGAGAAACTGAATATTCTCTTCCAAGTAACTTTCTCGTTGTGTAACGTGTCCTTAAGTTATCGTATTCAACGCCTTAGCAGTACAGACTGTTGGTTGACTCTGTATTGCGCTTGTGAACAGTGTCCTGTAACAAAACGATATCTTAGTGAAGTGCTGAATTCGAAATAATGAAAATAAATCTAATTAAATTCCAAAAGAAGGTAACAGTATACTCAGTAAAATCTATTTAATTGAAATTCAGTACTGAAGTACGTTGTGAAAGTTACGTAACATGAAGAGCAATTTCTCACATGAAATATCCACAGAATAAAATACTGCTCAACTCTGAAGAAAACAAGTGTTGAAGGTTACCTTCACTGTTCACTGTCAATTAATCTGCTTACTTAGCACAACACCTGAAAATTCGAACTATGTACTGTTTGCTCACAAAAATGCAAAGTGAGATCTGCCCTGAAAATAAATGTGACTTACCTCTTACTCAGCATGCAATTTTGTGTCTGATGTGCTGACGTTCTCGGAATCAATTACAAACCAGCAAATGATCTGTTGTTGCGTGTGGCGTAAGGTGAGATGCACACAAGACAAAATATACAAAACTTGACTAAGAATGATGGAGAAGAGTTTTACTTTAAAGAAAAACGTTCTTGAAAAATTAAAGTCTGATTATTGTCACTGTAGAACTAAAGAAGGCTCTAACAGTTACGAAATTCAGTCGTTGCAAAAATTACATATATTTAAACCTATTGCGTTATTTGTACCATAATGAAAACGAAGATATCAAATTAACACCAATCATGAATCTTATTAGTTATTTAAGGGACAAACAAACATTTCATTCTTACACGTGCTTTGGTTACTGTGAAACATTCCTCCAAAAAAACTTCTCCATCCATACAATGAAAGAAGTACCTTTACGATCAAGTTTTCATCCCCAGAATAAAGTACTCCAGATAATTTCTCCCAGATCACAAATATCAAATTCCTTTCTCTAAAAACTCAACTGCTCGCCATTACGCCTCAAATAAGAATCCCCGAGCGCTGCGCAACTGACAGGCTAACAATCGAACCACAGATTACATTAAACGCAAGGTCAAGGATGTTACCAACTACTCATGCAGCGTGCCATGCATCTTTTTCCTAGTACAGTAAAGGTGAAGTATTTACAATGACAGAAAACATGTGAAAAACTTAGAATTGTACCTTTCGTGGTATTTTTTCATTAAATCTGTTAACGGCCATTCTTTCCCTGAATTGTCCAAAGGACATAACTACATTACGTTTGTAGATGTGGTGCAAAAACCACAAAACAGTAGCAGAAAGCACCCCATACTTTTCTCGCCGCATCAGCGGCTTTACGCTCAAGCCATGCCAGTCCGCCATGTAATTTCACGCTCCGTGCATTCTCAGCGTGCAGTAGCTGAAGGTAATTTGTCAGCCTTGGTCGCTCCGCAATGAGACAATTTCATTAACCTTTGCGACGTAGCCTGTTTTTTCCATATGATTTATTATAGCCGGACGATTTCGCACCTTTTCTCTATTACCTGCAATGCAACGACCTCAGGATCCAGGCAGAATCGCAGTCACTACTCGCACAATATAGCTGGATGGAGCCATTGTATTTCGAAATCGTATAGTGCGGAACCATTTCGTTATCTCGTTACCATGACAATGAATCGGCTTTTCATGCATAGAGTTCGATGATTATACGTAACAAACCAGTTTACCAGACCGCGATCCGATCAAAGAATTCTGGCTTTTGCGGAGGAGGTAGATGGACAGGAGGAAGGGAGAAATTAGCGTGACATGTTCAGACTCCGAGGGTGACAATGAGGCATGCTCTGAATCCGTAAGTAACAGGTTCGAAAACTAGTTAATGATATAATTTTTTAAAAAAAAGGTGACTAGCTAATATTCTCTTTATTTTCATCGAATCTCTCTAGTTTTACCTCTATGGTCTCTACGTGAGTCGTATGTAGGAAGAAGCAATATGATTGTTGACCCTTCTAGGAACTACATCGTGATGTACAATACCTCTCTTGCATTGCTTGCACTGGATTTCGATGAGCATCTCCATGACGTTCCATGATTACTAAACGAACCTGTGAAGAAACGTGCTGCTCTTCTTAAGATCTCTACTGTGTCTACTAATTCTGTTACCTGTCCCGGACTGACGATCAGTATTCATGTACCAGGCGACCGAAAGTTATGTTGGCTGCCGGCTTCGTGGCTGGATTACACTTTCAGAAAGATTCCTCCAATTATTCTCAGTCTAGTATTTACCTTTCGTACAATTAGTCATATCTTGTCGTTCCACATCATATTGCTTCCTTCGCATACTCTGCGATGTTTAATGGATGTGCCCCCTTCCCGTAACTTCTCACCAATCGTGCAAGCGTACAATAACGGAGATTTTCGAATATTTATGCGCAGTATGTTACATTTGTTTATATGGGGGTTCAACTACTAGTTAATGCAACGCAGCAAGTGTAGACCCTCTGAATGTATTCCTGTATTTCCCTGCCATCTTCAGGGTCATCCGCGAACAGTCTCATGAAGCTTCTGATGTTATACGCTATGCCAATTATACAGGGTGTTTCTAAAAGGACAACTTTGAAAATTAATACAAACGTGTTCATATGACTTACAGACCTAGTAATGACGTAATTTTGTAGTAAAATGTGGTATGCTAATACGAATCATATCACAGCAGGCATTAGCGATATTTATTGCAAAGACGTTTCATTCACTGGTCCCGAGCATTCTCGTTGTTTGTTTTTGTTCAAGAATCGAAGTCTTTAACAACTGTGCAACACAGTTTTCGTGCCGAGTACTGTAAGGATCCTCCTAACAAATATACAATTTATAAGTCTCTTGAAGAAACCGCGTGCTTGATGAACCACATAAAATGTGCCGTTCCATTGTTTGTATCTGAAGACGTCGTACAGCAAGTGAAGCAAAACTTCAACAGTCCTGCAAAACTGACGTGGCATGTTTCTCGGACTTCGCACATGCTATTATTCGGTGCCTGTCAGTTTGCATCTCAAATCGTGCAAGTTAGCAATAGTAGATCCTGGCAGGATTGCTCGCAAGGACTGTTGTGAGGAAATGTTACATCTATTGGATAAAAATGAAAATTTAATAGGAAACATTATCTTTATTAGTAAAGTAGAAAAGTTAATAGAGTGAACTGCAAGATTTGGGACAGTGAGAATCTGCGGCTGGTCTTAGAAAATGTTCGTCATAGACCAAAAGTTAACGTCTTAGTGCATAGAGCAAAAGGGAAGTTTGTGTCCCATTCTTTTTGCAAGAGAAAACAATCAACAGAATAGTGTTCTTTAATATGCTAATTGGCGAGGCATGTATACCTGAACTGTTGTTGTCGGTGTTGGTTTGCTGCTGAGAACAACCCTATCACCGAACCGTTCACAGTAACTCACTCTCTGTCCTACCTTCCTACTCATAACAAGTCCTTCCCCCTTTATACCATTTTCTGCTGCTGTTGATATTTCCCTATAGTCATCTGACCAGAAATCCTCAGCCACGACCAGACGAATGGGTAACAGATGAAATACTTCAGTTGATTGACAAAAGAAGGAAGTACAAAAATGTTCAGGGAAACACAGGTATATAGAAATACAAATCACGTGGAAATGAAATAAACAGGAAGTACAGGGAAGCTAAGGCGAAATGGCTTCAGGAAAAATGAAAAGAAATCGAAAATGAAACAAATGTCGGAAGGGCTGACTCAGTATATAAAGAGTCAAAAGAAATTAAAAGCAGTGCTGGTAACATTAAGAGTGGAATGGGAATTCCACTGTTAAATGAAAGGGAGAGAGCAGATAGGTGGAAGAGTACATTGAAGGCTTCTCTCAGAGGGAAGACCTATCTGATGACGTGATGGAGTCGATATCGGAGAGAGAGGGGATCCAGTATTAGAATCAGAATTTAAAAGAGATTTGGAAGACTCACGATCGAACAACGCCGAAGGTATAGACAACATTCCACTAGAAATTCTAAAATCACTGGAGGAAATAGCAACAAAACGACTATTCACGTTGATGTGTAGAATGTATGCGTCTATCAATATGTTATCTAACTTTCGGAAAAAACATCATCCACCCAATTTCGAAGATTGCAAGAACCAACAAATACGAGAATTATAGCACGATCAGCTTAACAGCTCTTGCATTCAACTTCCTGGCCAGAATATTAGCAAAAGAATGGAAAAGAAAATTCAGGATGTGTTAGATGTCGATCGGTTTGGCTTTATGAAAGGTAAAAGCATCGCAAGGACGGTTCTGACGTAGTTTATAATGGAAGTAAGACTAAAGGAAAACCAAGACACGTTCATAGGATTTGTCGACCCGGAAAAAGCGTTCGATAATGTCAGATGGTGCAAGACGTTGTAAATCCTCAGAAAAATAGGGATAGGCACAGGGAAAGACGGGTAATGTACAATATCTACCCGAACGAAGAGAGAATAATAAAAGTGGGAGTCGAAGAAGGAACTGCTCGGATTAAAAAGGGTGTAAGACCTTGTTCAATTTATACATCAAAGAAACAGTGACGGAAATGAAAGAAACATTCAAGAGTGTTATTAAAATTAAGGGTGATAGGTTATCAACGATAAGATTCATTGATGACATTGCTATCCTCAGTCAAAATGAATAAGAATTACTAAATGGAATGAACAGTCTAATGAGTATAGATAATGTATTGAGAGAAAATCGAAGAAAGACGGAAGTAATGAGAAGAAGTAGGAACGAGACCAGCGAGAAACTTAACAACAGGATTGGTGACCACGGAGTAGATGAAGTTAGGGAATTCTGCTACCTAGGGAGTAGTTCGTCGCGGGCGCGTCAAACCAGTCAGAAGACTGATGACTCAACAAAAAAAAAAAGACTTAGGAAGTTGATCAAGAAAGCAGCGTGTACGTTATGCATGACGGTGCACCGGGACACCACTTCACTGACGTCCTGGATTTTATCAGTATTCGCTTTCCAGGTAAACGGATTTGTCCAGGGGTGCCGTTTTTATGGTCTACCTCATGATTTTTCTTCTTTTGGGGTTTCATCAAGGCATTTGTGAATTCCAAGTAGTCATGCAGACGTAGATACTGTGTTTGTACCACCGTTACCGACGTCCCTAGCAAAGCTCAACGCAAAATAAAGACTTCTCCAGCAGAGCTTAACCCATGAATGTATGCCGCAACTGAACAAGTTACGCCTGGAACGTTAGAGGGAGTTTGATAGAAATCGACTTCCAATTGGATGTGCACCACCTAACC
Source organism: Schistocerca cancellata (assembly GCF_023864275.1). NCBI lineage: Eukaryota > Metazoa > Arthropoda > Insecta > Orthoptera > Acrididae > Schistocerca > Schistocerca cancellata. The sequence goes on from NC_064628.1 coordinate 655,329,505, forward strand.
AAGATAGGTCATATTTAACTTGTTTAGCTATAATATGAATAACTTAGTGTGCTTTGCTAAACAATGACAGCAAAACGATTTCTCTGAGTCATATCAATAAATTTGTAGCCATTTTCAAAATTGTTAAGTCACTTTATAAACGGCACACATGTATGGTGAACAGTAATCGCCTTCTAACACTCTCTTGAGGTACGTGGATATTACTTTTACATTGAAGATTTCTCACTGTTAAGAAGGACATCATGCGTTCTATGTGGTAGGAGCTCCTCAGTCCCATCACAAAGCTGGTCCGGTATTCATTACGCTCGCATTTTGGCCATTATACGAAACTCTGGAACTGTATTACGGCACTGTTTGCTGAAAGATATTGTCTCACCACATTTTCCTTACTTGTAACTTTCTTTCGGTTTGCCAAAATCTTTTAGTTAGCCCCGAATTTCTGCTGGACTATTTTATTCCTAAAACGCCCAGATATAATCGTCGTTCTCTCAATGTGATCAGAAGCCAAACAGAGAGTGACGAAATCTGCGCTCGAAATTTGATGAAGCCAACAGAACAAGTTAAATACAGTAAGGCCTTGGTAATCATCAATTTCGCAGACGAGACAGCCTGAAAGACTGGGTGTTCAAAAATGGTTCAAATGGCTCTGAGCATTATGGGACTTAACATCTAGCCGGCCGGTATGGCCGTGCGGTTAAAGGCGCTTCAGTCCGGAACCGCGTGACCGCTACGGTCGCAGGTTCGAATCCTACCTCGGGCATGGATGTGTGTGATGTCCTTAGGTTAGTTAGGTTTAATTAGTTCTAAGTTCTAGGCGACTGATGACCTCAGAAGATAAGTCGCATAGTGCTCAGAGCCATTTGAACCATTTTTGAACTTAACATCTGTGGTCATCAGTCCCCTAGAACTTAGAACTACTTAAACCTAACTAACCTAAGGACATCACACACATCCATGCCCGAGGCAGGATTCGAACCTGCGACCGTAGCAGTCGCGCGGTTCATGACTGAGCGCCTAGAACCGCTAGACCACCGCGGCCGGCAACTGGGTGTTGTTCTGAGCTTCAGAATGGTTAAAAATTTCTGAAGTACGAATATGAGTAGCTAACTGTTACCTAGGTCTTCATCCAGTTACATGTCCCCCTCCATACCTGAGTGGTCAGCGTAGCGGGGTGCTATGCGGGGGGTCCGGGTTCGGTTCCCGGCTGGGTAGGGGACTTTCTTCGCTCAGGGACTGGATGTTGTACTGTGGTCACCATCATTTTATGCTCATCGACATGCAAGTCGCCGAAATGGCGTCAAAACTAAAAAGACTTGCACAAGGTGATCTGTCTATCCGACGGGAGGACCTAGCCACAGGAGCATTTTATTTCATCCAGCTGTGTGACACAGTGTACTTTTTATAGGGTGAGGGCACGGACAGTTGTATTGGAGGCGACCTTGTGGCCGCTGGTTAGAACCGGCGGCAACCGCACGCGTGGCCAAACCACCAGTACTAGCTGGTTGCTGGCAGGATGACAACATGATCCTGGCCGCCGCTGTCGCTTCCGTACGGAGGGTCACCACGAGATACAGCCGGTTACGGTCGCAAGTGATGAACCTGCCGTCCTAATGAGGACAGCAGCGAGCGAATCAGTCAGAAAGCCGATCGCATTAAGTGAACGAACGCGGACGCAGGAAAACAGACCAACTTGTTCCGAAGGCGGTTGGTCACTGTTAGCTCACATGCAGGACGCAGAATCCAAGCCTCTCACGCTGAGAAATATAGCACCCATGCCTCACAAACGCTTAACAGTACGTCTGAGGCACAGAACCGAAGCCGGCTTTGGTGGCCGAGCGGTTCTAGGCGCTACAGTCTGGAACCGCGCGACCGCTACGGTCGCAGGTTCGAATCCTGCCTCGGGCATGGATGTGTGTGACGTCCTTAGGTTAGTTAGGTTTAAGTAGTTCTAAGTTCTAGGGGACTGATGACCTCAGATGTTAAGTCCCATAGTGCTCAGAGCCATTTGAACCATTTTGATTTGCACAGAACCGAAGCCTCCCGCAATTTTAGTAACGACTTGAACTTGTTTCAGTATTTCAAGAAATCTGTGTGTATCTGTAGTTCAGGAATAGAATTGACGTAATTGCTATAGAAACAGTCGCATACTTGGTCGTTTCTGTCTATTGCACCTTGGGTCTGATCAGGTGACTAAAGGAAATGGGGCGTTTTTGCTTATAAGTAGGCGCAAAACGTTTGTGTTTTTTTAAACACAGGCATCACTGACATTAAGTCCTCCATAAAAGTCACGGACCGTATCAGGTTATACAAGCTGCGACATCGTCGCGAATCGAACAGTGATACAGAAAGTGTAGAATAAAATTCTTTATTATTTCCGTCTATGATCACTTGTTGGGACCAATGACCATCGCAGTCTGGTCCCTTCAATCTCACAAACCAAGCAAAAAACTTGTTGGGTCCTCAGATTACAGGTTTCGGTTAGCAATGATCCTCTTCTCATCTCGGTAATAATTCTTGATTCAGTACACAGAGTCTTTTGACCCTGTCGCAAGCCAGACATGGTCGCGAATTAAACAGTGATCCAGAAAGTGTAGATAAATTTATTTATTTCTGTCTATGATCACAAACTTGTTAGCAGAAGCAGCAAATCAGTATCGAGGTCGGAAAATTGTCATTGATGGCCGAAACATGTAGTCTGAGTACGTAAAATGTTTGTGATCATAGACGGAAATACATTTATTCTACACTTTCTAGATCATCATTGTTCTGTTTGCGACTACGTCGCAGCTTGTGAAACTAACACCATGTCTGGATGTAAACTGAAACAACAGATCAATACCGTGATCTGAAATGGTTATTGCTGAGCGAAACCGGTAGTATGAGGACATAACACGTTTGTGATCATAGCCGAAAATAAAGAAATTTATTTTAAACATCAGAATCCAGTATTGTGCAACTCAATATGTAAGACAAAACTTCCCGATTTCATTTACGGAATAACAATAAGGGCCAAGTTTCAACGTTTGTATCTTTCGCCACCGGCTTTGTATTAGAAGAAATTTATATCCTTTTATTCCTACGTCAGTCCGCACTTCACTGCCAGCTATCTCAAACTCTGAAAACATTGCTGAAGGAGATAGTTTCATGCATAGATTATCACTTTTAATAATAATGTTGAAAAACATGCTAATTGGGTAAGGTTTTCGTATTGCTCGACAAAACCCGTAACTGACAAAAAATGTCGTGCAATACGTGGAACTTACGTGAAGATGTATTGTGTCGCACTAAATACTTTTAGATTTTCAGCTTCACAGAATAATATTGTATCGTTCTTGTCAGCATCATTAAGTAACAACAAATCACCCAATCTGTAGTTTTCACACTTCATATGTTTAGAACAACATGAATCTCCTGAATTCTTGTAAGTAATTTCGGTACAATTTTCCATCTTGTAAATGGATTTTCGAAACCTGTCGACATTTTTAATGGTTATCTCTTCCGTGTGTTCTTCTTTTGGTTGATTATATACAAGTTGTAGCTTTCCTCTTCAGATCACGAACTATTTTCTACCTCTGAATTTTGTCACCAGCTATTTCTGTATGGTTGTTGTCGTCTAGTCTTCACGTATGTGTCTTCAATGGGGACAGTTTTAACAAAACTCTTCCAATTCTTATTGTCGCCCACAAATCGCACTACACCACATTTTAACAATTTTTAGAATCCGAAGGCGTACCCTTCCTGAAGTAGCATTTTCTGTTGTAGACAGAAGTCTGAGACTACAAATCACCATCACGACGAGGCACGGAGATCTTTGGGTTTAGACTTGTTCGGGAGGCATGAGTCATGCTATCCTGCTACCTGCCAGGCCGTCCTGCTTACGGGAGGCCTGTGTCCTGTGCCCCCCCCCCCCCCCCACTCGACTATCAGATTATCGGGAACTCTTTCTAAAATGACAGATTTGTGCGTATTTAGTCACAAAATGGAGGGAATATTTAATCATTTAAGAGGTAGTTCTGTTTCCTCCCCTACATGAAGCCGGCCGGGTGGCTGAGCGGTTCTAGGCGCTTCAGTCTGGAACCGCGAGACCGTTAAGGTCGCAGGTTCGAATCCTGCCTTGGGCATGGATGTGTGTGATGTCCTTAGGTTAGTTAGGTTTAAGTAGTTCTAAGTTCTAGGGGACATGACCTCAGATGTTAAGTCCCATAGTGCTCAGAGCCATTTTTACATGAAGCTGGCTCCAACGACACAATCAGCATACAGTTTCACACAATATTATTGGTTTCCACTGATCATCCGTCTTCTTCAGTTCTCTTTGTTTTTATTTACCTGTTATTTACATTCCCCTTACGGGGAGGAGGGTGGGTGTCAGTTGGCAAGTGGTTTCCATCTTTTGCTTTACAAACAGAACAAGGCAATACCATAATTAATAGCAAGTCTTAGGATCTGTGAGCTCAGATGAGCAAAGAACACCATCTGAACCAAATTTTTTATTAACTAGTACTGGTTTCGATGTGACCTGCAGATCATTGTAAGATGATACCTGGATGGATGAATAAATGATATGAAATCCGGCTGCTGACAAATTGCACCTTTTGGAACAAGGTCTGAAGGTGCTCTCCAAGGCACATCGAAATCAGTAATCGAGAAATCGTTAGCAAAAGAAATGATGTTGCAAACGAAGTTTTTGATTTATTATAAAAGCTATATAAAAATTAAAGTTAGTTGGATTAAACCGAGATGAATTCATGACATCGAAAAGGTTACAGTGGGGGCTCCTGGTATCTGTAGCAAGGGATTTTGGTGAGGAGTCCTGGACACTGAGTAAGTATGAATTAGAAGATGACTGAATATCACGTAAGTGGGAAGAGCCTGTGTTGGAACCTACATATACAGGATGACCGATATATCTTCACTACCCAAAATAATTTTTGTCCAGAATGAAAATAAAAAAAAAATAATTTAAATATTTTTTTGACTATCAGGCAGACGCTAGCCAGCCTCATTGCTTTCCTTGTAGCTCTGCTCGTAATGAAGATAAGTAAAGCAGTATGTCTGTTTTAAATAGCACCCTATATTTTTTATTCGGCAACCCAGTTTCTCCCTCAAGCCCTCTACAAAGAACTATCACAATCTACCATAACGCAAACAGGACATTTTTAACAACGTAACATAAAACTGAATTTGAATCTCCTGAACTAATACGCAGTGCAGAAAGCCAGGGTAACGATTCGTCCATTTTCTGGTATTGAGAGTAAACAAGTGGAACACAACTAAAATGCACACCGGTTGTTCACTCAATCTCCACTGAAAGGTTTTGCGTGAGTAAGAACTAAGAGGAAGAATTCGAGTGATAAATCTGCCGTATTCTCTACCGTTTAGGTTAACACTGATGAAATGAGGGCCAATAATTGTAGTAGCAAGCATCCCACATCATCAGGCATTAACTTTCCATTGACGCTGATGTTCCACCTGTCAAAGCCATTGTGGACGAATAATGCATGTTCTTTTTATTTATCTGCTCTTTGTTCTAGAAGAGACATCCATCAGTAAAGTGAATATCGAAGTAAATATTTTACGAATGGAATATGTAAGTGAAATACTCTGGCAGTCTCATCTGGAGTTGGCAGTCAATGTTAAGGAGAATATATGGGTTCAACAACACTACTACCGTGGCTACCGGACTAAAATCAGAAAATATTAAGTGTAGGTTCTAACTATGTCGAGAATTATTACGAACAGATGGGTTCATTACTGGAATTACAGCACACAAGGTAGTAAACATTTATCTACCACACAGAGAAATAGTTTAAGTCCTCCACGCGTATAGTAATGAAAATTGCTATTTACCACAAATAATTCATTAAATATTATCAGATCCAAGGAGGGTTATGAATTACGAAATTTGATACTGAGATCAGATTACGTCATTCCGTTTCTAACCAGCATCTGCACTAGAGTTAGTAAATAAGTATTTTATCGCACAAATTATTATGTTACATCTTACGACAGTCAACAAAAAACAATTTTAGTACAAAGAGTTAATGCAGGGTAGCAGGTGTAAGTTCCATGACTTTTCGTTGTATGCAGCAAGGATCACAATTACTGCGCACAGCGTTTTATTGTAGGAAACAGACTGAATTTTCTTACAATGCGACAAGAGTCACTAGAAAAAAGTAGTAGAGACGCGCCGCTTTCTTGCTGTGCCCACTGACAGAGCAGTGTCCTTGAAATCATTCCTACGAAATTCTTGGTGTAAGTGTAACTGTTGAACTGATGACGTATGAGAATACCGATGTACACTGGTTGTACGACTGCCAGTTTCCTGATCAAGCTGTTATGTTCTCATGCGTGTAGTCACTGCAGCAGAAGTGAGGACAGTAACTTTGGTGGCGGCGCCCGAGAGGGATTTATGACGATTGCGTTGAACTGAATCTTTCCGTTTCCTCAATATTCACAATAAGACAAGGAAACATCCTCAAGGAAGGTGAATTCTTCTCGTGATGTTGCTCTCCGTAGCGTTTCTCTGCCTGAGAAGCTTTGCTACTACGTTCAGCCACAATAAAAGGAAAGACAATGACGAAGCAGTTATTAAGAAAGGACTGGCTTTACTGTACACAACGTGTCGTTTAAAATTACAACAGTATTGTACTGCATGAACGTCTATTGTAATTAAGGAAACATTACTGCCATAACTGTTCTGATAACTTACATGCTCTATAGATGAGTACCTTTTATACCTTGTCTTTTTTGGTGTACATTATACTCATACAAACCTTCAACTGAAGACGGTTGACTGAATGCCGGTATCATTCTTCCATGTGTTTCCATTTGTTTACTGGCTACTCTAGCTAGTGGACGAGTTACTTTACCCTGCGTATCTGCGCTGTGTGCTTCTACAGGAGAATCAGTCAGTACTGTGTTACGTTTTCAATAACGGCACGTTTACGTTTAATGATACACTGTGATTCGTTAATGAACAGGCCTGAGTTAGTGGATTACCGAATAAAAATATAGGCTGCTATTTGAAAAAGAGGTACTGCTGTAATACCTTCGTAATGAACGAAGTTAACAATAAAGCCAGTCGCCCTACTTAATATCTCCCTGGCAGCTGCAAAAGATTTGCTTCACTTTTTTTATATATTGCTTCTGAGCAACAAGTTATTTAGGAACGTCAAGAAAAATTTTACACCACGCACAGGAGGACACTTATGGAACGTTTCAGCAGGATAAGCACATCTCAGGACTTATTTCATCATCTCTGAGGTGGGAGCAGTTAACAATGTGATATGTTGATATTTGAGAGGTAGCAGGGCAGACTTGTTAAGGATCTGATTCACCTTCACAGATTATATTTTCCACGAGTCTTCTGACTGGTTTGACACTGCCTGTCAAGACATATCATCCTGGACCAATCTCTTCCTTTTAGAGTAGCATCTACATCCAGTTTCCTCACTTATTTGTTGGATACATTCCAGACCCTGTCTTCTACTGCAGTTTTACCATCTACATCTTCCTATATTATATGGAACTTGTTCCGTGATGCTTAAATACAAGAACAAATATCCTTTTTTCTTGTCAGGTTTCCATAAGTTTCTGCCTTCGCCGATTCGGCGGAGAAACTCCCCATTTCCTATCAATTGCCGGCCGCTGTGGCCGAGCGGTTCTAGGCGCTTCAGTCCGGAACCGCGCTGCTGCTACGGTCGCAGGTTCGAATCCTGCATCGGACATGGATGTGTGTGATGTCCTTAGGTTAGTTAGTTTTAAGTAGTTCTAAGTCTAGGGGACTGATGACCCACATAGTGCTTACAGCCAGTTCAGTTCAATCTATCAATTCACCAAATTGTAAACTTCCTTCTATAGCATTGAATCACTAACGCTTTGCTTCCCTTTCTTTCAGTTTTTCGGCAGTCCTTAATTCACTGCCATACAACGTTGTGGAACAAACGTACATTCTCAGAAATTTCGTCCTCAGTTTAAGGCCGATGGTTGAGTCTACTCGTCATCTATTGTCCATGAATGCCCTCTTCGCCCGTGCTGATATGCGAGATGCACAATTTTGATGTTTATTGCTAATTTTATTTGTGGTACTACTCATTTCTTCAATTTACTCCTAACCACGCGGGGTAGCCGTGCGGTCTGAGGCGCCTTCCCACGGTTCGCGCGACTCGCCCCGTCGGAGGTTCGAGTTCCCTCCCTCGGGCATGGGTGTGTGTGTTGTCCTTAGCATAAGTTAGGCTAAGTTAGATTAAGTAGTGAGTAAGCATAGGGACCGATGACTTCAGCAGTTTGGTACCATAGAACTTACCACAAATTTCCAAATTTCAATTTACTCGCAGTCCATATTCTGTAGTCATTAGACTGTTTGTAACATTCAACAGGTCCCATGGTTGTTTTTAATTGTCACTGACAGCTATGTCATCATCGAGTCTTATCGCTGATCCCGTTTAACCCTGAATTTTAATCCCAACCCTGAATCTTTCTTTGATTTTCGTCATTGGTTTTTCGATATATACCAGAATGCGGTATTATCGCGTATACAAGGTATAAAAGGCCAGTGCCCTGTCAGAGCTGTCGTTTGTACACAGGTGATTCATTTGAAAAAGTTTCCGACGTTATTATGGCAACACGACAGCAATTAACAGACTCTGAACGCGGAATGGTAGTTGGAGCTAGAAGCGGTGGACACCCCATTTCGAAAATAGTTAGTGAATTCAGTATTCCGCGATCCAAAGTGTCAAGAGTGTGAAGACAACACTGAATTTCAGACAATACTTCTCATCATGGACAACGCAATGACGGACGGTCTTTACCTAACGATCGAGAACAGCAGCTTTTGCGTATAGCTGTCAGTGCTAACAAACACGCAGTATTGCGTGAAATAATCACAGGAATCATTGTGAGACGTACGAGGAACGTATCCGTTAGGACAGTGCGGCGAATTTTTGCATTAACGGGCTATGGCAGCAGACGACCGATACAAGTAACTTTGCTAGGAACACGACACGCCTGCAGTGCCTCTCCTGGGCTCGTGACTATATGGTTGGACCTAGACGGCTGGAAAACCGTAGGCTGGTCAGATGAGACCCGATATCAGATGGTAAGAACTGATGGTAGGGCTCGTGCGTGGTGCAGACCCACCAAGCTATGGATCCAAGTTGTCAACAAGGCACTGTGCAAGCTGATTGGGGCTGCATAATGGTAGGGGCTGTGTTCTCATGGAACTGACTGCGCCCTCTGGTCAAACGGAAGCGATAACTGGCTGGAAATGGTTATAATTATGACATATCATAATTAATGAAGTAGTAGAATAAAAACTTCGTACACGAGTGGCTTTCAATAACTAATGTAACACATTTCTTTTCTCGGTCAGTTTCGTTTGAAAAGTAGCAGGATTTGTTGTGTGACATTGTGGATTGATCTCGCACCCGTCTCTGAGGTATTCTGTTACGATCAGAGCGAATAAAAAAATGGCTCTGAGCACTATGGGACTCAACTGCTGAGGTCATTAGTCCCCTAGAACTTAGAACTAGTTAAACCTAACGAACCTAAGGACATCACAAACATCCATGTCCGAGGCAGGATTCGAACCTGCGACCGTAGCGGTCTTGCGGTTCCAGACTGCAGCGCCTTTAACCGCACGGCCACTTCGGCCGGCTCAGAGCGAATATTTTTGTTTTGAACATACAGGTATGTATGTGGCTCGTTTGTTAACACGTACATCTAGGCAATGAAATACACACATTTGTCATTGGAGTGCAAAAGATAATATAATTATTCATTTACGAACACCGATGTATTGCCTCGAGAACCGTCATCAGCAAAAAACTAATTGAAAAATATATGCAGAAAAAACTGGACGATTATTTCCGGAAAGTAAACCGAATGCAAATGATGCGAATTGCAGTAATAAACGCTGAAGGCTAAACAATAGTAAGTCAATAATAACTGAACCAGAGGTGAGTGTGCGATAGACAGACTGAGTGTACGGAAACATTGGTGAAGCTTCGCCAAACTTGCCAACAATGCTTTCACAGTTCGTCCACTTGTGATCCCCTTGAGTTCGTTATTAGTTACAAGAGATTGTAAGCTGGCGATCACTCATTGGGCCGCCAGTATGTTTCTGTGTTCACAAGTACAGAGGTCTGCAGGGAACACAGAACAGGGAGCGTCGACGAACGTGTTAGTGTCTCCAAAGTGTAGCACGTGGAGCAATAACAGTGATCAGGGAACCACCAACTCGTTTATCCCACACTATAATTTCATCAGGAAGCAGTCATTACTGCGCGAGGATGTACAGAGAGGCCATACGAAGTCAACGCACAAAAACAATTTTTACAGAAAATAAGAAGGACTAAAATAACACAATTTGTGGACCGTAATATCAGATGAAGGAAACAGCGCCAATTCTTCCGCATTACAGGCTCCATAACACACGTAGAAGCCACTGCGATCATGAAAAGCGGTCTGATGATGCCACCAACCTATTTTTGCGTAGATACGTTTGGCTTGCTGAGCTTATTTGAGATTATAACTGATTTCTGAGTCGTTATAGCCTCTGATGATGTCTCCAGCTTTGAAATACGTAACATTACACAGAGACTGATAAAATTATTCTTGTATGAATAGAAACACTTCTGCGGAAAACTCCGTGGGGGCCATGGCCTTTATCATAAAAACATAATCGAAGATCATTGAGTCAGAGCTCATATTATGTGATAAAACGATGTACTTTGCATACAGTAACGAAATACATCTATGACTTAGGTACCAACTAATCATCCAAATAAAATTCACTGAATACCTCTCAAATAACTGCTTTGTACTTCCTACTTCCTATCAAATTTACTATTGTGGCATGATATGTTCTTAAATGCTATGAATCAGGTCCATAGGAGTGACAATTTTTTTATAATCTTGCACCTCCTCCCCCCCCCCCCTCTTGGACAGTTGTCTGCAGATGCCCATGAATTCCTACTTCGTTTAAAATTATTATTAAATTCTTCACAAATAATGAATAAGAAACTACTTTAAAACTCTGAGAACCATTTCAACTCCGTTCATTAATTAATTTTTGTCATATAGCGTCACTAAGGTTCATATTTTGGATATACACTCCTGGAAATGGAAAAAAGAACACATTGACACTGGTGTGTCAGACCCACCATACTTGCTCCGGACACTGCGAGAGGGCTGTACAAGCAATGATCACACGCACGGCACAGCGGACACACCAGGAACCGCGGTGTTGGCCGTCTAATGGCGCTAGCTGCGCAGCATTTGTGCACCGCCGCCGTCAGTGTCAGCCAGTTTGCCGTGGCATACGGAGCTCCATCGTAGTCTTTAACACTGGTAGCATGCCACGACAGCGTGGACGTGAACCGTATGTGCAGTTGACGGACTTTGAGCGAGGGCGTATAGTGGGCATGCGGGAGGCCGGGTGGACGTACCGCCGAATTGCTCAACATGTGGGGCGTGAGGTCTCCACAGTACATCGATGTTGTCGCCAGTGGTCGGCGGAAGGTGCACGTGCCCGTCGACCTGGGACCGGACCGCAGCGACGCACGGATGCACGCCAAGACCGTAGGATCCTACGCAGTGCCGTAGGGGACCGCACCGCCACTTCCCAGCAAATTAGGGACACTGTTGCTCCTGGGGTATCGGCGAGGACCATTCGCAACCGTCTCCATGAAGCTGGGCTACGGTCCCGCACACCGTTAGGCCGTCTTCCGCTCACGCCTCAACATCGTGCAGCCCGCCTCCAGTGGTGTCGCGACAGGCGTGAATGGAGGGGCGAATGGAGACGTGTCGTCTTCAGCGATGAGAGTCGCTTCTGCCTTGGTGCCAATGATGGTCGTATGAGTGTTTGGCGCCGTGCAGGTGAGCGCCACAATCAGGACTGCATACGACCGAGGCACACAGGGCCAACACCCGGCATCATGGTGTGGGGAGCGATCTCCTACACTGGCCGTACACCACTGGTGATCGTCGAGGGGACACTGAATAGTGCACGGTACATCCAAACCGTCATCGAACCCATCGTTCTACCATTCCTAGACCGGCAAGGGAACTTGCTGTTCCAACAGGACAATGCACGTCCGCATGTATCCCGTGCCACCCAACGTGCTCTAGAAGGTGTAAGTCAACTACCCTGGCCAGCAAGATTTCCGGATCTGTCCCCCATTGAGCGTGTTTGGGACTGGATGAAGCGTCGTCTCACGCGGTCTGCACGTCCAGCACGAACGCTGGTCCAACTGAGGCGCCAGGTGGAAATGGCATGGCAAGCCGTTCCACAGGACTACATCCAGCATCTCTACGATCGTCTCCATGGGAGAATAGCAGCCTGCATTGCTGCGAAAGGTGGATATACACTGTACTAGTGCCGACATTGTGCATGCTCTGTTGCCTGTGTCTATGTGCCTGTGGTTCTGTCAGTGTGATCATGTGATGTATCTGACCCCAGGAATGTGTCAATAAAGTTTCCCCTTCCTGGGACAATGAATTCACGGTGTTCTTATTTCAATTTCCGGGAGTGTAATTAACGATTCACGCCCTGGGAATGAGGTGAACTACAGCTTACATTTTTGACATAAAACGTACAATGTATTCATACAATTGACACAAATACTGAGCCACGACTCTACAGAACTAAGTGGTACTCTGGCTGTGTTTCTTGCTGCAAAACAGAAATCATCTGCACCGTAGTTATATATGAGAGGTGCAGAACTCACTACATCTTCCTTTCTTCTGTATGTACCTCCAGCTTTCTTATAAGGTGGAGGCGGTGTGTAGGATATCGTAGTTTACGTAGTCCATACATCTTCTTTTTGTACATACGCTAAACGTAGCATATTTTGTAATCGGATTTCAACTCTTCATTTCAATGCAACCTCTTACAACGTGCTTTGTACCTCATTGTATTTTTGCTATGTCACTGACACAATTATATCGTCCATCGTAGGGCTTTCATCATCCTACTGTCACCAACTTAGCTGCCTTAGATGGCGCGTTAACTGAGTACGTAGCCGATTACTATTCTCTCATTCCTTATCTGCCACCTCTTCCTCTGGAGCCTTTCCAGTTCACTAAGATACTTCCCTGATTTTCGCTAAAAACCATTACCACATGTTTACTACTGACCCTCTTCATGGAACAATCACTTGTCTTAGGTAATATAAAATTTATACACTATATTCACGAAATCCAAAGTAGTCACAAAAAATCTTACTCACATAATCATTCACAAATTTCAAATTTATAAACAGTGTTCCATGATGAAAATGGTATTTTTCCGTTGGTATTCGCAAGGCATCTGAATTTCTAGGCGGCTGTGTCGAGCGACCCTATCGACCCATTAGAGCGCACGGTTGTTGAATGCTGAGACTCAAGAAAAAAGGAGGATTGCATTCCAAATGTGGATTTTCTCAACTTCTATGTCTTTACGTCTTTTCATCTGTATTTCCCATAGATAAAAAGACCGCAAAACGCGTCTCGCCGTTGCATTATGGTACATTTGGTGGACAAACCACTTAAAAGTATCCTTCCACATCTGTGCCTTATGTAGACGGGAAAGTTTTGACTCAAGAATATTCCAGCTCACTGTCAGACAACGGACAGAAGACGCACGTTGTAGATCGTCCTTGATAACAGAAAGTCTGGTCAACATACTTTATCCTCGAGACTCTAACGATTTACCTCCCTTCAGTAAGCCCTTATTTCGAGTGTGTTATTTTCATTTTTTTCGGGTCCATCTGTAAAACGGACCCTAACTTACGACGCAAAGTGGTTCAGATTTATGACGCTTAAATACATAACCCACTAATAATTCATGCATGTTTTTGGGCCAATCTAATGCTGTAATTTATAATATTAGAAACAATGATAGCCTGATGTGAAACAGTTCATTTCATGACCAGTTTCGACAATAACTGGCTGTGATCCTCAGATTCTCTGATATCCTAGAAACACAATTACACATCAGTCTTGTCAACAGCATTTTCTCAGAATGCCGACGAGACTGATGTTTATTTTTTTCTGGGAGATCTGAGACTCTGAGGATAACAGCTAGTTACTGTCGGAACTGGTTATGAAAGAAACTACTTCACATCAAGCGATCTTGGTTTCTAATATTATAAATTACGTAACTCTCACACCAAGCAGATTGAGGCGAAATCATTGACTGTAGAGAAGTATACCCTATTGATGTGTACTACTTCGTACGCAACAGAAAGGACGACACAAAACAGTGTGGTACTGGGGTGCAAAACTCACACGTCTCTCGCAGTTGACTCACGTATTGTGTGCAACCCATCCTCTTCTCTGGGTAAACAGCTACGTCGATCTCTCAAAAGCTTCTTCTCCGAAGACTATAGCGGATTACAGGAATTTATTAAGCTACTTCTCTACTCTTGAAATAATTTGTGTACTCGTGGAACACTTTCAGTTCATTATTGGTATATTTTCAACTCTCAACACAAAGCAACATTTACTCTATTTCACATAAGTAAGCAAACTCTGGCAAGCCAACTGGTGTCGTTAAACGTCAGACTCGATAAAACACAAGTACAATATCATAGTAACAATCTAATAATTTATGGACATCACATGCGTTCTGCTGTGGGCTCACAGTGGCGTAACAGCTGCCGTCGTAGGAAAGCTGGTTAGCCAACAAGTTAACACATGAAACAGAAGATTTACTTAAGTGGTAGCATTCCCGAAGCGTACAAAGGCTCTTTACAAATGAACTTGTCCAGCACGTCCAGCAAATACAATAGTAACAAGGGCATCGGAGGGAAAGGCTCTCTTAACCAATGCATGAGAGATAGTCAGGTTCTTGACCGGGCTGCGTCTGAGTGGCAACTCCGTTGCGACCGGCTCAGGCCTCGTTGCGTATGGAGCTGGTGGCTGCCGTCGACCATCCTGTATTGCAGATACTTAGGAAACTCATCGCACGGAGCCGCTGGAAGCATGGCTCAGCAGGCGTGCTCCGTTGGATTCACCACATTCTGCACGACCACTATTGGCGTCTAACGGAAACTTGCTTTGCTGTTACCAACTGTGGGACGTCAGTGGGGTGGTATCCATGTGTGATACCACACCTATGGACCAATCTGGTCTTAAAAACTAGTACAACTGTACAACTAGTATATGGGCAGTCAGACTCAGTGTCGTCAATGAAACCATTTCCATAATGGAGAACCTACGAGCGAGGACAAGAATATGGCAACACCAAAAACACGAAGCATTATCACGTCCAACACAGTGTTGAAATCCTATTGACATTGAAAACAGCTACCACTCGTCTCATAATCAATACAATTCCTGCACGGTTGTCAAGGGAATCTTATACCAACCTTCATGCAAAATAGTCGCAAGATCAGGTAACGATGATGTAAATTAGACCACAATGACTCAATAATACTGAGATCTGGTGACTGTGGCAGCCATGGGAGATGCGCCAATCCGTCTACTCACAGAACCAGTCCTGTACGATGTGAGCTGTGTAAACAGGGTCCCTGTCGTCTTGGAACCCATCATCACCGCCAGGGAACAAACATTGTTGTAATTACGCTTCCGTGTGGGACCACGTAGTTCAAACATTGTACCATGGGACGAACCTGATCTGCAGAAATGATCACTCAATCCTTGGCACTAATGCGACCTTGAACAATAATCATGGGGTTCATGGATACGGCAGCCGAAATAATCACCGAACCCTTGGCCCTGTTGCAGATTTAGGTCGTAAGTTGGATACATTGTCAAATACGACTCATCCGATGAAATGACTTTCTTCCATTGTTCCATAGTCTAGGCTTTACGGCTTTGGCAGTACATTTAACTGTTACGGTATAAAAATGTCGTGCAACGAGGGCCTCCCAGCGGGTAGACCGTTCACCTGGTGCAAGTCTTTCGATTTGACGCCATTTCGGCGACTTGCGTTTCGAGAGGGATGAAACGATGATTAGTACAACACAACACCCAGTCCCTGAGCGGAGAAAATCTCCGACCCAGCGGGGAATCGAACCCGGGCCCTTAGGATTGACAATCTGTCGCGCTGACCACTTTTTTTCAGTTTGTTCGTTATTGATCGTTGTGTTTGGTCGTTGCGGACGTTGAAATACATCCTGTTCAAGTTCGGGGGTTGATCGTTCCACTCAGTTTTTTATTACAGAGGCCAACCGGCTCTCTTACCGAACATGCTGAGCTACCGTGCCGGCTAGAAATGAGATAGAGCCAACAGCACCCGGTGTTACCAGGCGGTCACCCATCCAAGTACTAACCGGGCCCGAGCCACTCAGCTACCGGGTGCAGACACTGTTACCGTCATTTATATTACTCATGAATGGTTTTGGAATTCCATGTCGCCCTGCAATTCTCTGCTTAAGTAGCTTCCTTTGTGTTGTTTTGATGCTGTCAAAGTTCTCTATATTGTGACCTAGCAGATAATGTTACACTGCTTGCCTGTATGTATACTGTATGTGGGATAAATATTCGATCCGCTGCTTTGGTTGCGGAAGCACCCACCATTCGAGCATCAACAATTTGCTCAAATTGGAATTATTTTAGCTCCGGCATAATTCATTCACAACTACACAGAACGCTGTTCTGACTACTATTGACACTTGCAACGTCCTGAGGGCATTGCAGAGGTACCGTTCGTGCTCGAATACAACAGCGCATCTTGCAGACTCGGCTAGGACCTGCCTTTATGTTCAAGCATGCATTTCTTGCGATGATTCCACATTTTTGTCGATCCTCTGTATATAAACTCAAGCTGAGGCCCATCCAGGCCAGTGGTGGACACAAGACCCATGAGAAACTTTTGAAAACAATGTGACCATTGCATCAGCGTCCGCCCCCGGTAGCTGAGTGGTCAGCGCGACAGAATGTCAATCCTAAGGACCCGGGTTCGATTCCCGACTGGGTCGGAGGTTTTCTCCGCTCAGGGACTGTTGTCATCATCATGTCATTCCCATCGACGCGCAAGTCGCCGAAGTGACGTCAAATTGAAAGACTTGCACCCGGCGTATAATTAAGATTAAAGGAATTATTTCTGCAAGTATTAGGTGGGGCTCAAGTGGCGGTTTAGAAGGCAGCATGACTTGATGGTTAGGGTTTTTGATAAAAAATTTAAAATTCTATGTTAAATTTTTGGTGTCCAGATTTTTCGATTATTGCGATGTCTGGAACGCATCACACAGTCTTTTCGTGAGGAAAATTGAGAAGCTTGATGAATAAATAAGCAGCGAAATAGACGTGCTAGCTGTCGAAGTGCCGTCAAATCAAAATTCTCACACCTGGCTGGGGTCACAAGGCATTTATTTTTACCTCTTTACAAGAAATGTTTGTTCCCATTAATCCGGTAAACAGTATATGCTCGAAATAGCCGCAGCCGATGAAAGCAAATATAAAAGTCGGCGACGAAACAACGCGGGCCATTGATCAGTCTTTCAAATCACTCGAACAGCACAGCTAAACACAACGGCCACTTATAAACTATTCCTAGCGGCCCGTGTGGGCGCCTTTTATAAAACCAGCTGGAGATCCCCTTCCTGATACGCGGTGTAACGTGAGAGCTCCATTAACTGAATGATACAACTATAATACTCTGCGAAACTGAGACTACTACAGACTAAAATAATGTAGAGTATGACGAAGGAAAGATTTCTGGGGGACTGCTGTCACAACTTTCTGTCGAAGATAGTGTCGTACTGTTCGCAGGTACTACCTTATTTGTAGCCTAGAATCACGGCTACAAGTCAGCCAGGTCCAGTTATGAACCAAGTTGAATTGTAATTCCAGTTAAGTGAAGTGAAGTGGTCAGGAGTTTCCTCCGAATTGTAGGTGTGGTTATGCACTGCTTGCCTAGTAGTGGTCACTGAGCAACCTTCGATTCCAGAATTAAATTTTCACTCTGCAACAGGGTGTGCGCTGATATGAAATTTCCTGGCAGATTAAAACTCTGTACCCGAGCGAGACTCGAGCTCGGGACCTTTGCCTTTTACGGGCAAGTGCTCTACCAACTGAGGTACCCAAGCACGAATCACGAGCCGTCCCCACAATTTTACTTCCGCCAGTACCTAGTCTCCAACGTGCCAAACTCCACAGAAGTCTACCAGCATGCTAGAGCACTTGCCCGTAAAGGCAAATGTCCCGAGTTCGAGTCTCCGTCCGGCACACAGTTTTAATCTGCCAGGAAGTTTCAACCTGTGATTTACTTTCCAAAATTTTTCTCTGGTTTACAAATATTCTCAGACTGGATTACACCCAGCACACTAGCTAGCCTGGATTGGAATTTGAATCAGAAACGTATAACTTGCGAAGTTTGGGCTTTGCTTGAACCTGTTTACTTTATCTGAAGTCTCTTCTTAGGACTCGAACTGTATTTATATAGTACTTTGAATAAATTTAGTGATATCTACTATTACTTTCATTTGTAGTTATTTAGCCAGTTTGGAGAAACTGGCTTTTATATCTCGTACAATACAGCACTCTGTGACTGCCGACACATCTTATGTTTAACATGCATGTGACATACCAAGAAGAGCCAGATTTTCACCAGACTTTTTGTTTTGCCAGGTTTCATTATAGTCTTTTAAATATTTATAATTTAGTCAGCGGGGTAGCTTCGGACACTAATTCATTTGCAGTTAGTCTTAAAACATGAAATCTACATAATTAAGAATAGCTACTGCAACTACGTTTACGAATATACAGTTTACTTTACTTGAAATTATTTTCCTTTTCTCAGAAAGCACATTCCAGTTTATGATTCAAAATATATTATATGTGAATGAAATCTGCATCTACATACACTCCTGGAAATGGAAAAAAGAACACATTGACACCGGTGTGTCAGACCCACCATACTTGATCCGGACACTGCGAGAGGGCTGTACAAGCAATGATCACACGCACGGCACAGCGGACACACCAGGAACCACGGTGTTGGCCGTCGAATGGCGCTAGCTGCGCAGCATTTGTGCACCGCCGCCGTCAGTGTCAGCCAGTTTCCCATGGCATACGGAGCTCCATCGCAGTCTTTAACACTGGTAGCATGCCGCGACAGCGTGGACGTGAACCGTATGTACAGTTGACGGACTTTGAGCGAGGGCGTATAGTGGGCATGCGGGAGGCGGGGTGGACGTACCGCCGAATTGCTCAACACGTGGGGCGAGATGTCTCCACAGTACATCGATGTTGTCGCCAGTGGTCGGCGGAAGGTGCACGTGCCCGTCGACCTGGGACCGGGCCGCAGCGACGCACGGATGCACGCCAAGAACGTAGGATCCTACGCAGTGCCGTAGGGGACCGCACCGCCACTTCCCAGCAAATTAGGGACACTGTTGCACCTGGGGTATCGGCGAGGACCATTCGCAACCGTCTCCATGAAGCTGGGCTACGGTCCCGCACACCGTTAGGCCGTCTTCCGCTCACGCCCCAACATCGTGCAGTCCGCCTCCAGTGGTGTGGCGACAGGCGTGAATGGAGGGACGAATGGAGACGTGGCGTCTTCAGCGATGAGAGTCGCTTCTCCCTTGGTGCCAATGATGGTCGTATGCGTGTTTGGCGCCGTGCAGGTGAGCGCCACAATCAGGACTGCATACGACCGAGGCACACAGGGCCAACACCCGGCATCATGGTGTGGGGAGCGATCTCCTACACTGGCCGTACACCACTGGTGATCGTCGAGGGGACACTGAATAGTGCACGGTACATCCAAACCGTCATCGAACCCATCGTTCTACCATTCCTAGACCGGCAAGGGAACTTGCTGTTCCAACAGGACAATGCACGTCCGCATGTATCCCGTGCCACCCAACGTGCTCTAGAAAGTGTAAGTCAACTACCCTGGCCAGCAAGATCTCCGGATCTGTCCCCCATTGAGCATGTTTGGGACTGGATGAAGCGTCGTCTCACGCAGTCTGCACGTCGAGCACGAACGCTGGTCCAACTGAGGCGCCAGGTGGAAATGGCATGGCAAGCCGTTCCACAGGACTACATCCAGCATCTCTACGATCGCCTCCATGGGAGAATAGCAGCCTGCATTGCTGCCAAAGGTGGATATACACTGTACTAGTGCCGACATTGTGCATGCTCTGTTGCCTGTGTCTATGTGCCTGTAATTCTGTCAGTGTGATCATGTGATGTATCTGACCCCAGGAATGTGTCAATAAAGTTTCCCCTTCCTGGGACAATGAATTCACGGTGTTCTTATTTCAATTTCCAGGAGTGTATCTACAGAGCTTTTACTCGCCGTCAGTAGAGAATTGGTGCGTTAGAATCACTTCAGGTTGTTAAGGGTAATTACTTTTGAATTGCAAACACATATGTCGTAGCGAGAGGGTGCAAATTCTCTTCACGGTTTCCTCTTTAATTTAATATTATAGCCTAATGTTTAACTTCACTGTTTTGTATTTTATGGACATCTACGGCCGTGAAATGATATTTTTGACTGCTGCGATAGCTCACCCCACCAGAGTCCTACAATCGTCGACTTTTCTCCAATGGCAGTAACCTTCCAGTAACACACCAGTTTACCTGCCACCCTCTGCTGGCCCTGTTACTATGTGACCTCTCATTTCCACAAATAACTGAATCTGAAATCTGCTACGCCCGCTTCAGCTTTCAAATAGATCGCACGCTCAGCCACTTTCTACAGCGGGCAAATAAAAATATGGAAAAAACAAAAACACGACACATCACCAGTACCTAATACGGTGTAGAAAACCCGTTGGCATTCAAAACGACTTCCAGGCCTCTCGAAATGGGTAAGTACAAGTGTTATATGGTTTTCAAGGGAATCTTATACCACTCCTCCTGCACAATACTGGCAGGTTCAGGCAGGCCACAAAAGATTAATACTACTGAGATCTGGTGGCTGCTTTACATCTACATCTACATGTACATCTACATGTACATGATTACTCTGCAATTCACATTTAAGTTCTTGGCAGAGGGTTCATCGAACCACAATCATACTATCTCTCTACCATTCCACTCCCGAACAGCGCGCGGAAAAAGCGAACACCTAAACCTTTCTGTTCGATCTCTGATTTCTCTTATTTTATTTTGATGATCGTTCCTACCTATGTAGGTTGGGCCCAACAAAATATTTTCACATTCGGAAGAGAAAGTTGGTGACTGAAATTTCGTAAATAGATCTCGCCGCGGTGAAAAGCGTCTTTGCTTTAATGATTTCCATCCCAGCTCGCGTATCATATCTGCCACACTCTCTCCCCTATTACGTGATAATACAAAACGAGCTGCCCTTTTTTGCACCCTTTCCATGTCCTCCGTCAATCCCACCTGGTAAGGATCCCACACCGCGCAGCAATATTCTAACAGAGGAGGAACGAGTGTGGTGTAAGCTGTCTCTTTAGCGGACTTGTTGCATCTTCTAAGTGTCCTGCCAATGAAACGCAACCTTTGGCTCGCCTTCCCCACAATATTATCTATGTGGTCTTTCCAACTGAAGTTGTTCGTAATTTTAACACCCAGGCACTTAGTTGAATTGACAGCCTTGAGAATTGTACTATTTCCAACGGATTTCTTTTGGAACTCATGTGGATCACCTCACGCTTTTCGTTATTTAGCGTCAACTGCCACCTGCCACACCATACAGCAATCTTTTCTAAATCGCTTTGCAACCGATACTGGTCTTCGGATGGCCTTACTAGACGGTAAATTACAGCATCATCTGCGAACAACCTAAGAGAACTGCTCAGATTGTCGCCCAGGTCATTTATATAGATCAGGAACAGCAGAGGTCCCAGGACGCTTCCCTGGGGAACATCCGATATCACTTTAGTTTTACTCGATGATTTGCCGTCTATTACTACGAACTGCGACCTTCCTGACAGGAAATTACGAATCCAGTCTCACAACAGAGACGATACCCTATAGACCCGCAGCTTGATTAGAAGTCGCTTGTGAGGAACGGTGTCAAAAGCTTTCCGGAAATCTAGAAATACGGAATCAACTTGAGATCCCCTGTCGATAGCGGCCATTACTTCGTGCGAATAAAGAGCTAGCAGCGTTGCACAAGAACGATGTTTTCTGAAACCATGCTGATTACGTATCAATAGATCGTTACCTTCGAGGTGACTCATAATGTTTTAATACAGTATATGCTCCAAAACCCTACTGCAAACCGACGTCAATGATATAGGTCTGTAGTTAGATGGATTACTCCTACTACCCTTCTTAAACACTGGTGCGACCTGCGCAATTTTCCAGTCTGTAGGTACAGATCTATCGGTGAGCGAGCGGTTGTATATAATTGCTAAGTAGGGAGCTGTTGTATCAGCGTAATCTGAAAGGAACCTAATCGGTATATAATCTGGACCTGAAGACTTGCCCGTATCAAGCGATTTGAGTTGCTTCGCTACCCCTAAGGTATCTACTTACTAGCAGCTGTTCGTGTTTCAAATTCTGGAATATTCCATTCGTCTTCCCTGGTGAAGGAATTGCGGAAAACTGCGTTCAGTAACTCCGCTTTAGCGGCACAGTCGTCGGTTACAGTACCATCGGCACTGCGCAGCGAAGGTATTGACTGCGTCTTGCCGCTTGTGTACTTTACATACGACCAGAATTTCTTCGGATTTTCTACCAAATTTCGAGACAATGTTTCGTTGTGGAACCTATTAAAGGCATTTCGCATTGAAGTCCGTGCCAAATTTCGCGCGTCTGTAAATTTTAGCCAATCTTCGGGATTTCGCGTTCTTCTGAACTTCGCATGCTTTTTCCGTTGCCTCTGCAACAGCGTTCGGACCTGTTTTGTGTACCATGGGGGATCAGTTCCATCTCTAACCAATTTATGAGGTATGAATCTCTCAATTGCTGTTGCCACTATATCTTTGAATTTGAGCCACATCTCGTCTACATTTGCATAGTCAGTTAGGAAGAAATGGAGATTATCTCTTAGGAAGGCTTCTAGTGACACTTTATCCGATTTTTTAAATAAAATTATTTTGCGTTTGTTTCTGGGGGGTTTGGAAGAAACGGTATTGAGCCTAGCTACAACGACCTTGTGATCAATAATCCCTGGATCAGTCATGAAGCTCTCTATTAGCTCTCGATTGTTTGTGGCTAAGAGGTGAAGTGTGTTTTCGCAACCATTTACAATTCGCGTGGGTTCGTGGACCAACTGCTCGACATAATTTTCGGAGAAAGCATTTAGGACAATCTCGGAAGATGTTTTCTGCCTACCACCGGTTTTGAACAAGTATTTTTGCCAACATATCGAGGGAAGGTTGAAGTCCCCACCACCTATAGCCGTATGAGTGGGGTATTTATTTGTTACGAGACTCAAATTTTCTCTGAACTGTTCAGCAACTATATCATCGGAGTCTGGGGGTCGGTAGAAGGAGCCAATTATTAACTTAGTTCGGCTGTTAAGTATAACCTCCACCCATACCAATTCACACGGAGTATCTACTTCGACTTCACTACAAGATAAACCACTACTGACAGACACAAACACTCAACCACGAATTCTGCCTAATCTATCTTTCCTGAACACCGTCTCAGACTTCGTAAAAATTTCTGCAGAACTTATTTCAGGCTTTAGCCAGCTTTCTGTACATATAACGATTTCAGCTTCTGTGCTTTCTATTAGCGCTTGAAGCTCAGGGACTTTCCCAGCACAACTACAACAATTTACAAGTACAATTCCGACTGTTTCTTGATCCAAGCACGTCCTGTATTTGCCAAGCACCCTTTGAGATTGCAGCCCACTTCCTACTTTCCCGAGGCCTTCTAACCTAAAAAACCGCCCAGTCCACGCCACACAGCCTCCGCTACGCGTGTAGCCGCCAGCTGAGTGTAGTGAACTCCTGACCTATTCAGAGGAACCCAAAACCCCACCACCCTATGGCGCAAGTCAAGGAATCTGCACCAACACGGTCGCAAAACCGTCTGAGCCTCTGATTCAGACCCTCCACCCGGCTCTGCATCAAAGGTCCGCAGTCGGTTCTGTCAACGATGCTGCAGATGGTGAGGTCTGCCTTCATCTCGTAAGCAAGACCGGCAGCCTTCACCAAATCAGATAGTCGCTGGAATCCAGAGAGAATTTCCTCAGATACAAAGTGACACATGTCATTAGTGCCGATATGTGCCACCAGGAGAGATATGACAATTCATCTCCGTGCTCACAAAAACAGGACTGGACGACGCAAGCTTATGAACAGGGGTCATGTCGTCTTGGGACAAATGATCACCATTGGTGAACAAACATTGCACTATGAGATGAACCTGATCAGCCAAAACGATCACATGGTGAATGGGGAAAAGTGCCATCACAGCTGTATCTTGAGGATGTTTTTACTGTTTCACACGACTAGTTTCGGCGGCATATTACCGCCATCCTCAGGCATCACCACTGCCAAAAGAGTATTAGACTTCCTTGGCGCATTTATTGTAGATTCTTTGTTACTCGTGCACGTGGGTAGCTAGTAAAAAGGATTCCACAATAAATGCTCCAAGGAAGTCTAATACTCTTTTCGCAGTGGTGGTGCCTGAGGACGGCGGTAATGTGCTGCCGAAACTAGGTATGTGATGCAAAAAAGACTTCTGAAGAAACAGCTGTGATGGTACTTTTTCTCATATATATCATCAGTTGAAGTCCCTCGTCCATGCAATAGAGTAGACATCCATAAGTTGATCATATAATGCTTGGCAGTATTGCGATCTTGCAGAGAAACTATAGGATCCTTGGAATACCACCACATAGCTGCCCAAATCATCGCAGAAACCACACCATATTGCACTCTTTGGACGTAAACTCGACCAACAGTTGGAAACAGTGTGAAACAAGACTCATCCGACCATATTACTTTTTCCCATTGCTCCATAGTCCATTTCCTGGCCGGCAGTTGTGGTCGAGCGGCTCTAGGCGCTTCAGTCCGGAACCACGTCGCTGCTACGGTCGCAGGTTCGAATCCGGCCTCGGGCATGGATGTGTGTGATGTCCGTAGGTGAGTTAGGTTTAAGTTGTTCTAAGTCTAGGGGACTGATGACCTCAGATGTTATGTCCCATAGTGCTTAGAGCCATTTGAATCCATTTCCTGTTTCGGGCATTTTCACCACTGATGAGTGGCTCTGCAGTTCCCTGCTTATGGAGCTCTTTACTGTTATTTTGGTGCTGAGGGGTTTCGCGAGTGAACATTCAGCTCTGAAGTGACTTTTGCATCAATCGTCCTCTTATTTTCCGTCACAATCCCCCTCAACGACCTTCTACCACGATCATGCAACACACACTTTCATCCGTGTTGTGACCTAGCGGATGATGTCTTTCCGTTTTTCATGTATGTGGTATGAATCTGCGTTAAGTGCTTCTTGAAATACCAAACGCTTCGGCTTCCTTGATTACGGAAGGACCCGCGATACGAGCACGAACAACGTGCCCGAGCACGAATTGCCTTAGCTACGACATAATCCACATGCTACTACATAACAACAGTGTTTAAGAGCACGACTGACACGTGTAAAGTATTAAAGATAGTGCATCTGCGTTTATGTTAAAGCATGCATTTCTCTCTGTTTTTCCGATCTTTGTCCAACACCTGTATCTGTAAGTTCCCGAGGTGGAGTCGTTTGTACCTTCTCAATTACCACCACTTGCTATTTCATAAATTCATTAAGTGCAGTCCCAAGTGGCACCAAACCACTTTCAGTTACGGTGTCTTATATACTGCAAAAAGCATTCTTAAATACAAGCACAAAAAGTTGATAAACTTGTTAATTTGTAGTTCTACTATCTGACGTAATAGTTTTTATACCCAAGCTGCAGCTATACTAAGCTTATACATGTTACTCGCAACATGTCGTGATAAAAAATCAAAATTTCAGGACATCTGTAAATGAACAAAGAACAATAACCATAAATGCGCGCGCGCGCGCGACTGTGTATGTGTGTGTGTGTGTGTGTGTGTGTGTGTGTGTGTGTATGTTCAAGTTGTCTGGAAAATACAATAAACTTAACAGAATACCAATTTGTCACAGTACCTTGAAATATTTAAGCTTATATCTTTGCAGTTCATTTTATTTTTTTCTGTCTTTTTAGTATTTTTTGTAAATGTTTGTTATTCAGTTTCTACACGCTTTGAAAGTATTTTTGTAGCACAATTACAGTTTCGCTGCAACTCTTTATAGTCTTCTCAGGCACCTGACGTACCCATTACACTGATGCAGGCTAACCAACAACTCTTTTGCAGTCTCTGCTGCCAGCCACTCGATTTGCACACTAGCAAGAAACAAAGAAAACAACATTGTCAGATACGTGCGCCTGAATAAGCTAAGGATCCGTCAGACCGGAACCTACTCCCTTTGATGTCCATACTTGCCACATTCAAAAAGTAAATCTTTAAAAAAAATCTGACACAGCAGATTGACAGTGTTTATATGGACACTTGCTACATAACGACCTTTTAATTCTGTTTCAACAGCTTGTGCCTTTCAAGAATAAAAGAGCCCAAGCCATTGAAACTGTGCAGCACTATCAAAGAATCTCTCCAATCAAAAGAGTTGCAGACATGGCGTAAACAAAGCTCAGAATTTATAGATTTTTCCATGATTAGCGTCATAAACAACCTTCAGCTGAACGATCCCTACTCTCCCATTGTAAACAAACAACAGAAACTCTCGTCGTGATCAAAAGCGTGCTACAATTAATGGAACGTTCAATAATTCTACATTGAAATTTACCCATCACTTAGTAAAACATGGAGATCATAGTAAATGAACGTATTCCTAACATCCTATGCTAAAAAAATGCCTGACAATTCTATTCACAATCACCTTTAAAATCAGTTGACATGCCGTCTGTTGTATGCATGACTCCCACATACCAAAAATTTTGATTTGTAACCAAAGAAAAATCACCGTGGATAAAAATGCAAAAGAAGTTGCCTTGTATTTGCATCTACGAGTAAATAAATTCAGAACTCCTCTTTCTGTCTAATTTCTTCTGACATCATAACATAGCAAAAATAATTAGACACGAATCACTGCTGTTTCAATCTATAAAATGAAAAAAGTCAATTTATTTGACATCTGTAGCAACAAATTCTCTCTGGCAGATCTTCCCCAGAAGTTAATCAAAACTCACTTAAGATAATTTAACGAAAATATTTTTCCCTTCCAAAATATATCCTTAATACAGCAATAACCAACAATTTAATGACTCCAAACATATTATACATAAACAAAAGAAACTCATACACTCAAGATATAGACTAAATTCTGTCAAATAGGCTTCGGAAGGCCCAACAGAAGCGACCGACCGCCGTGTCATCTTCACCCAAAAGGCGTTACTCGATGTGGATATGAAGGGGCAGGTGTCAGCACACTGCTCTCCCAGCCATTGTCAGCTTTTGTGACCGTAGCCGCTACTTCTGAATCAAATAGGTCCTCAATTGGCCTCACAAGGGCTGAGTGCACCCCACTTGCCAATGACACTCAGCAGACCCAGACAGTGACTTGTCCAAGTGCTAGCCAAGCCCAGCACTACTTAACTTCAGTGATCTGACGAGAACTGCTGTTACCGCCGAGGCAACACTGTTGGCTCTAACTTAACGTCTAGCTAATAACTACTATTTCAGTGATTATTATTTACAGCTGCTTGTCCAGTATTAGCGACACTCAATTCAACTCTTGAGCCTAATTATAATTAAAAAAATGAAACTTAAACTGTAACTAAAAATTAACACATCCTCAGTTATTTACATATACACATCACTGTTCACCTTATCCTATCGCTTCTTTTATTGCCACCTCCACACTCATTTTTTTTCACCAACGTCCATCTCATCTCCTCCGCATTTAGCCACACACAAATACGCCACTAAGAGTTTTCCTGTTAGTGTACTCTTAAATTTAACTTTCTTTCTGCCACCTTTAGCATTTAATTCCAGCATCTTGTCTGTGCAACAAACGTTTGCCTCATGTTTTCCCGAAAAATCTGTCCCTAAAAATACACTTAACCCCGAAACCACGAGAAAGGCTAGCCAGAATACTTTCTTATCTATATTTACATCCAACACCACTTCTAAGTCACTCTAATAATTTTCAATAGCAATATTTACGAAATTGTATTGTATCTCTGTTCTTCATATAATCGTAACTTTTCTGATAAACCACATATGGCACTAACAGTGTCTACCAAAACCACCTTACTCGAATACATAATTTAGTATTAATCACATGCTGAATCCTTTCCCCAATATCTTGATATAACTCTGTCCTCTGCTTCATGAATGCAGTCCTTAACCACTGTGAATAACTGTTAACCTTCAAATAATTCAGTTCAGGTATCTCCAGAAAATTTAACGTCAAAATCTCTTCTAAAGTCTAAATAGCACCCTAGCTTCATTGAAAAACTAACTGTTTCATCGTCCCATTCTTCAGGAACTAACAGCAGCTGATGGACATATGATATACCATCGTTTCTCCTTCATTCATTGATTAATTTAGTATCCACAACCATGTGCTGTTCACTATCAACAAATAAATAAGTCTGTATCTCATCATCCACCCACTGACAGAGGTGGCACACTGGACTCGCATTCTGGAGAACAACTGTTAAAATCCGTGTCCGGCCTTCTTGATTTAAATTTTCCATCAATTTCATGAATGGCTTAAGGCGAATGCTGGGATGGTTCATCTGAAAGGGGATGCTGAATTTCCTTCCCCATCCTTCCTTAATCTGAGCTTGTGCAGGGTACCTAATGGACGTCGTTCACAGCAGAATGCTAAACACCAATATTCCTTTCTTCTTTTTTCATAACGACCACTTACAACATTGTTAATATTATCACTAACATTGTATGTATTATCCACTTTAATATTTATCAAAAGCTGAATTCTCCCTCCACTCTTTTATTTCAACCCTGTCCCACTTAAAAGATCCTCCTCTTGTTTATGAATGCAACCTTCATCCATTGCAAAGAT
Source organism: Schistocerca cancellata (assembly GCF_023864275.1). Classification (NCBI taxonomy): domain Eukaryota; kingdom Metazoa; phylum Arthropoda; class Insecta; order Orthoptera; family Acrididae; genus Schistocerca; species Schistocerca cancellata. The sequence continues at coordinate 655,358,452 of NC_064628.1, forward strand.
CTGTTTTCCTCTAACGTATTCAAAATCGTCATTCCGAGCAAATATTTCATTACATGCATCCGTAAATTTCTGATTCTTCACACTTGATTCCCTTACCCTCATGCATAAAAAAATGGTTCAAATGGTTCTGAGTACTATGGGACTTAACATATGTGGTCATCAGTCCCCTAGAACTTAGAACTACTTAAACCTAACTAACCTAAGGACATCACACACATCCATGCCCAAGGCAGGATTCGAACCTGCGACCGTAGCAGTCGCGCGGTTCCGGACTGCGCGCCTAGAACCGCTAGACCACCGCGCCCGGCCTCTCGTGCATAAAAAACTTATAATATTCCATATCTTGAGAAATCCACTCTCGCCCTCTTTTAGCCTGAGATATCCTATCTCTGGCGTCAAAATTACTTTCCTTTTTATTCTCCTCCATAACCATACGTTCTTCGTCATCAAGACACAAATATGACTGCCACTCATGTTTATCAACAACATTTGCAACGTTTTTAATATTATCAGTAGCCTTCAGTGCATTCTTCACTGTACCCACAACAAAATCACCACCTGAAGCCCAATTCTGCACAGTGCAAACGTCATTGGCACACACTATCCTGTACATGCCAGTCATCTAAAATATCTGTTACAGATCCCACTTCCTGTACACAAGTAACCTCCTTACTGTAAGACACAACTTCCCATCTATTTCCATCCAGAAAAGTATCTGACACAGATTCCACTGCCCTTCGCACAACCCATATGTGGACTAAAGTTAGGTCGACTACAGTTAGTTCGACTACATTTAGTTCAATATCATTCAAGTTGTCACACATACATTCATTCAGCTTCCCATAACGTCAAAGCTGTTAATCCTACACTATTTTATTCAATCTCCTTAATGCTAGAACTCTCCACACTTAATATACTTACAATATAAAATTCTTCGTCCTGGCGTGCTATTTTTCTGCAGTTTCTCCCTTTATTTAACTTCCTCATGAATTACTGTTTCTCAACACTGCATCCATTTTACAAATTCTTTCTTCTTTTTGCTATTTGCTATGACTGTTATAAAATCCCTTGTTATTATATCCTCAAATATTCCTTCCTTTGGTTCTGTTCCATTCATAATTCATTGTCCTACCTCAGATCCCATTTGGAATACTTTTCAGTTTCCTAAATTATGACCTTCCTGTTCCCTTCCATTCGACTCAAAAATCTGTGGTCCTTTATCTAGCATCTAAGTGTGATCATATTATTATTATTATATATTATTATTATTCTCCCAATGACCTCTTTGGTTTCAACCTCGCTCCTTAAGTCATCCCTATTGCTTCTCCAATTCTCACCATGATCCCCATTTCTCTTAAATAATATCCTCAATTCCTATCCCATCAATTGTCCTGTTGTTCCATTTTTTTCTCTCTTTTTTTCCCAGCAGTCTTCTGACTGGTTTGATGCGGTCCACCATGAATTTCTCTCCTGGGTCAACCTCTGCTCCTCAGAGTAGCACTTGCAAACTACGTCCTGTATTATTTGCTGGACGTTTCCAATCTCTGTTTTCCTCCAGAGTCTTTGCTCTCTACAGCTCCCTCTAGTACCATGAGTCATTCGGTGATGTCTTAATAGACGTCCTATCATCCAGTCCCTCCTCCTAGTCAGTGTTTCCCACATATTACTTTCCTCTCCAATTGTGCGCAGAACCTCCTCATGCCTTACAATATCAGTCCACCCAATTTTCAACATTCGTCTGTAGCACCACTTCTCAAATACTTCTATTCTATTCTGTTCCGGTTTTCCCACAGTCCATGTTGCACTACCATACAATGCTGTGCTTCAGACATACATTCTAAGAATTGTCTTCCTCAAATTAAAGTCTATGTTTGGTACTAGTGCTCTTGGCCAGGAATACTCTTTTTGCCAGTGCTAGTCTGCTTTTGATGTCCTCCTTGTTCCATCCGTCATTGGCCATTTTGCTGCCTAGGTACAGAATACCTTATATAATCAACTTTGTGACCATCAATCCTGATGATAAGTTTCTCGGTGTTCTCATTTCTGCTACTTCCCATTACTTACGTCTTCGATTTACTCTCAATCCATATTCTGTATTCATTGTATTGTTTATTCTATTTAACATATCTAGTAATCTTTCTTCGCTTTCACTTAGGAAAGCAATCTTATCAGGGAATCTCATCACTGATATTCTTTCAACTTGAATTTTAATTCTACTCCTGAACCTTTCTTTTATCTCCATCATCGCTTCTTCTATGTACAGCTTGAACAGTAGGGGCGAAAGACTACATCCCCGTCCTACATCCTTTTTAATCCGAGCACTTCGTTCCTTGTCGTCCACTCTTAATATTCACTATTGGCTCTTGTTCGTATTACATATTCCCCGTCTCTCCCTATGGCGTACCCCTATTTTTATCAGAATTTCGAACATTTTGCACCATTTTACACTGTCGAACGCTTTTTCCAGTTTGACAAAGCCTATGACCGTGTCTGGAATTTTCTTTAGTTTTGCTTCCATTATCAACCGCAACATCAGAATTTCCTCTCCGGTGCTTTAACCTTTTCTAAAGTCAAACTGATCGTCATTTAGCAAATCCTCAATTTTCTTTCCCATTCTTCTTTATATCATCCTTGTTAGTATTTTGGATGCATGAGCTGTCGAGCTGATTGTGCGATAACTCTGGCACTTGTCAGCTCTTGCAGGCTTCGAAATTGAGTGGATGACATTTTTGCGAAAGTCAGATGTTAGGTCGCCAGACTCATACATTTTACACACCAACGTGAAGAATCGTTATGTTGCCGCTTCCCCAAATGACTTCAGAATGTTTACAATGTTATCTATCCCTTCTACCTTATTTGATCTTAAGTCTTCCAATGTTTTCTTAAATTCTGATTCTAAAACTGTATCCCCGATCTCTTCTAAATCAACTCCTGTTTCTTCTTCTATGACATCATACAAATCTTCCCCCTCATGAAGGCCTCCAGTGTACTCTTTCCACTTATCGGCCATCTCCTCTGCATTTATCAGTGGAATTCCCGTTGCACTCTTTATGCTATCACCCTTGATTTTAATGTCACCGAAGGTTGTTTTGACTTTCCTATACGCTGACTCAGTCCTTCCGACAATCATTTCTTTCTCGATTTCTTCACATTTTTCTGCAGCCATTACATCTTAGCTTCCCTGCACTTCCCATTTATTTCATTCCTCATCGACTTGTATTTCTGTATTCTTGAATTTCCCTAAACTGTTTGTACTTCCTTCTTTCATCGATCAACTGAAGAATATCTTCTGCAATCAATGGTTTCTTCGCAGTTGTCTTCTTTGTAACTATGTTTTCCTTTCCAACTTCTGTGATTGCCCTTTTTAGAGATGTCCACTCCTCTTCTACTGTACTGTCTACCGAGCTATTCCTGTAGCCTTAAAGAACTTCAAGCGTGTCTCGTCATCTCTTAGTACTTCCGTATCCCACATCTCTGCGTATTCATTCTTCGTATTCGTTCATCTTCAGCCTACTCTTCATCGCTACTACACTCCTGGAAATTGAAATAAGAACACCGTGAATTCATTGTCCCAGGAAGGGGAAACTTTATTGACACATTCCTGGGGTCAGATACATCACATGATCACACTGACAGAACCACAGGCACATAGACACAGGCAACAGAGCATGCACAATGTCGGCACTAGTACAGTGTATATCCACCTTTCGCAGCAATGCAGGCTGCTATTCTCCCATGGAGACGATCGTAGAGATGCTGGATGTAGTCCTGTGGAACGGCTTGCCATGCCATTTCCACCTGGCGTCTCAGTTGGACCAGCGTTCGTGCTGGACGTGCAGACCGCGTGAGACGACGCTTCATCCAGTACCAAACATGCTCAATGGGGGACAGATCCGGAGATCTTGCTGGCCAGGGTAGTTGACTTACACCTTCTAGAGCACGTTGGGTGGCACGGGATACATGCGGACGTGCATTGTCCTGTTGGAACAGCAAGTTCCCTTCCCGGTCTAGGAATGGTAGAACGATGGGTTCTATGACGGTTTGGATGTACCGTGCACTATTCAGTGTCCCCTCGACGATCACCAGTGGTGTACGGCCAGTGTAGGAGATCGCTCCCCACACCATGATGCCGGGTGTTGGCCCTGTGTGCTTCGGTCGTATGCAGTCCTGATTGTGGCGCTCACCTGCACGGCGCCAAACACGCATACGACCATCATTGGCACCAAGGCAGAAGCGACTCTCATCGCTGAAGACGACACGTCTCCATTCGTCCCTCCATTCACGCCTGTCGCGACACCACTGGAGGCGGGCTGCACGATGTTGGGGCGTGAGCGGAAGACGGCCTAACGGTGTGCGGGACCGTAGCCCAGCTTCATGGAGACGGTTGCGAATGGTCCTCGCCGATACCCCAGGAGCAACAGTGTCCCTAATTTGCTGGGAAGTGGCGGTGCGGTCCCCTATGGCACTGCGTAGGATCCTACGGTCTTGGCGTGCATCCGTGCGTCGCTGCGGTCCGGTCCCAGGTCGACGGGCACGTGCACCTTCCGCCGACCACTGGCGACAACATCAATGTACTGTGGAGACCTCACGCCCCACGTGTTGGGCAATTCGGCGGTACGTCCACCCGGCCTCCCGCATGCCCACTATACGCCCTCGCTCAAAGTCCGTCAACTGCACATACGGTTCACGTCCACGCTGTCGCGGCATGTAGACTACGGGCCATATGCAACCGATCATGGTTGATTTCTTCCTCGAGAGTAATGGCATCTTCCAGCAGGATAGCTACGAATGTTGTAAAGCTAGAATCGTGCTACAGTGGTTCAATGAGCACCAGATCAGCTTAACTCCTTACCTGGAGCGTTGCAACACCTCTGGCACTAGCTAAACATGTCCTCCTCCATCCTGACAGTTCCACCCCAGTTGTCTGCGTACTTGGCACATAAAGTCCCCTTCTCCACCATCCAGCACTTGATATTCTGCAGAAACACTGTCTTCATTTCTGCTGTTGGTCTCATGCGTTTGATTTGGGGTACACACCAGGGCGGAACCCGTGGTAATATTATTCCCAGACTTTTGATGCATCCTTAAAATTTCGCTCCCTTCAAGCCAAGTGTTGACAGCAGTGACGCTGTGCTGTTGATCGTAAGAGAGTTTCACATTATCGTTTTTTTTTTTTAATCGTGGGCAGAAGATGCAAAAGATCCACCGTGGCTTAACGAATTTCGGCGGATGCTCAGGAAACAGATGCTGCTGCAGGGAATTCAAAATGACGACAAGTAAAAGTTAGTAGAGATTCGTGAGCCTGTGAAAAGATCTATAAGTGAAACATACAACTACCACCGTCACTTCTTAGCAAAAGATCTGGCAGAGAACCCGAGAAAATTCTGGTCGTATGTAAAATATATAAGCGGGTCTAAGGCTTCCATTCAGTTCCTTGTGGCAGTTGAAGAAAACAAAACGAAAGCCGAAATTTTAAATTTTACGTTCAAGAAATAGATCGCACAGGGAATGGTACAAACATACCGCCATTTCCTCATCGGACAGATTCTCGTATGGATGACATAATAATGAGAATATCTAGCGTAGAGAAACGACCGAAAGATTTGAAAGCAAATAAAACACCACGTCCGGATGGAATCCCGGATGGAAACCAATCTCTGGTTGGTTTGATGCGGCCCGCCACGAATACCTCTCCTGTACTAGCCTCTTCATCTCAGAGTAGCACTTGCAAACTGTCCTCAGTTATTTCTTGGATGTGTTCCAATCTTCGCCTTTCCCTGCAGTTTTTACCCTCTACAGCTCCCTTTAGTACTATGGATGTTATTCCCTGATGCCTTAACAGATTCCTGTCCCCCTGTCTCTTCTTCTTGTCAGTGTTTCCCATATACACTCCTGGAAATTGAAATAAGAACACCGTGAATTCATTGTCCCAGGAAGGGGAAACTTTATTGACACGTTCCTGGGGTCAGATACATCACATGATCACACTGACAGAACCACAGGCACATAGACACAGGCAACAGAGCATGCACAATGTCGGCACTAGTACAGTGTATATCCACCTTTCGCAGCAATGCAGGCTGCTATTCTCCCATGGAGACGATCGTAGAGATGCTCGATGTAGTCCTGTGGAACGGCTTGCCATGCCATTTCCACCTGGCGCCTCAGTTGGACCAGCGTTCGTGCTGGACGTGCAGACCGCGTGAGACGACGCTTCATCCAGTACCAAACATGCTCAATGGGGGACAGATCCGGAGATCTTGCTGGCCAGGGTAGTTGACTTACACCTTCTAGAGCACGTTGGGTGGCACGGGATACATGCGGACGTGCATTGTCCTGTTGGAACAGCAAGTTCCCTTCCCGGTCTAGGAATGGTAGAACGATGGGTTCGATGGCCGTTTGGATGTACCGTGCACTATTCAGTGTCCCCTCGACGATCACCAGTGGTGTACGGCCAGTGTAGGAGATCGCTCCCCACACCATGATGCCAGGTGTTGGCCCTGTGTGCCTCGGTCGTATGCAGTCCTGATTGTGGCGCTCACCTGCACGGCGCCAAACACGCATACGACCATCATTGGCACCAAGGCAGAAGCGACTCTCATCGCTGAAGACGACACGTCTCCATTCGTCCCTCCATTCACGCCTGTCGCGACACCACTGGAGGCGGGCTGCACGATGTTGGGGCGTGAGCGGAAGACGGCCTAACGGTGTGCGGGACCGTAGCCCAGCTTCATGGAGACGGTTGCGAATGGTCCTCGCCGATACCCCAGGAGCAACAGTGTCCCTAGTTTGCTGGGAAGTGGCGGTGCGGTCGCCTACGGCACTGCGTAGGATCCTACGGTCTTGGCGTGCATCCGTGCGTCGCTGCGGTCCGGTCCCAGGTCGACGGGCACGTGCACTTTCCGCCGACCACTGGCGACAACATCGATGTACTGTGGAGACCTCACGCCCCACGTGTTGAGCAATTCGGCGGTACGTCCACCCGGCCTCCCGCATGCCCACTATACGCCCTCGCTCAAAGTCCGTCAACTGCTCATACGGTTCACGTCCACGCTGTCGCGGCATGCTACCAGTGTTAAAGACTGCGATGGAGCTCCGTATGCCACGGCAAACTGGCTGACACTGACGGCGGCGGTGCACAAATGCTGCGCAGCTAGCGCCATTCGACGGCCAACACCGCGGTTCCTGGTGTGTCCGCTGTGCCGTGCGTGTGATCATTGCTTGTACAGCCCTCTCGCAGTGTCCGGAGCAAGTATGGTGGGTCTGACACACCGGTGTCAATGTGTTCTTTTTTCCATTTCCAGGAGTGTAGTTCTTTCCTCGCCATTTCTGCGGAGAACATCCTGGTTGCTTACCATCAGTCCACATAATTTTGAAGATTCATCTATACCCACATCTCCAATGCTTCGATCCTCTTCTGCTCCGGTTTTTTCTTACAGTCCAAGTTTCACTCCTATGTAATGCCGTGCTCAAAACGTACATTCTCAGAAATTTCTTCCTTAAATTAGGGCCTATTTTTTTATACTAGATGACTTTTTACGGCCAGGAATGCCCTTTTTGCCATTGATAGCCTCCTTTTTATGTCCTCCTTGCTTCGTCCGTCATGGATTACATTGCTGCCTAGCTAACAGAATGCCTTAACTTCACCTACTTCGTGATGGCCAATTCTGATGATAATTTTCTCGTTGTTCTCGTTGATGTTACTTCACAATACTTTCGTAGCACTTCGATTTACTCTAAATGCATTGTCATCGGAGTGTTCATTCCATTCACAGGTCCTGTGATTCTTCTTGCTTTCAATGAGGATAGTAGTGTCATCAGAGAATCTTATCACTGATACCCTTTCAGGTTGAATTTTAATCCCACTCTTGAACGTTTCTTTTACTCCCGTCATTGCTTCTTCGACGCACAGACAGAAAAGTTGGGGCGAAAGACACATGCCTGTGTTACACTTTTTTTTAATCTGAGCACTTCGTTTCTGGTCTTCCACTCTTATTATTTCCTCTTGGTTCTGGTGTATATTGTACAAGGTGAGTCACTAACTATTGCCACCAAGAATAACTCCGAAAGTATGATAGGAGCTGAAACATTTTTGGATCAAAAGTTGCATGGGACAAGGGGGGCCGCAATATGACGTTGGTTTTTTGTTCTTAGGTGGGGTCGCTTCAGGGATATGAAAGTCAACTTTGTTTTTTTTTAATGGGATGCTACAGTTTGATACTTATTTTCTGATAATGGCTATCGAGACGAATCTAATTATATGTAACAGTAAGGTCTTCGAAGGTCAGCGAAGGTCAGCGAAGGTCACAAAGGTGGCATGGTTCGTGAATAAAGCCTCATCAGTAAATAAAATCAAATTAGTAAATGTGTTATCCCTCTCAATCTGAAGTTCAGCCCATCGGCAGAATTCAATGCGACGCATACAATGTGTACCAGTTAATTCTTGATGGAGACTGATATGGTAAGGATTATATTTATGGCGACGCAGAACATGATCAACATTAATTTTGCTCATGCCAGATTCCCTTGCGATTTGACGCGAAGTAACACAAGGATCTCGAACCACAGGGGCAAGAGTACCAATTCCCATTTACTCGTTAGTAACTTTCCTTTGCCGGATATGTTTCCTATGCGTTAAAGATCCAGTTGTTCTTAATTTACCATACACATATTTAAATGTACGACGTGTAGGGTGAGTACGTTGAGGATATCTTTCAGCGTATAAGTATCTAGCTCTCATTGAATTTCGTTGGCTTTCTCCGTAAAAGAGAAGCATATCGACTTGTTCTTCGAAGGAATACATCATTCACATTCGCCTGATTCGACGACGAAGGTCTTACCGTTCCTATTAGTGTTATATTGCGAAACCGTCGATTGGTGTTTACATGTCAATGACACTTTAGATGGATACACCATATTCGGAGAATATTTATTATTTGCAAGCACGTGCTTCGATAAGTGCCGAAGTTATAAGGAATACCACTCAATCCACGATAAGAAGATTGCAGTACTGCACTGTTACCAATGGTTATCACTTCGAACACCTTCTGTAAATGGACGTTCATGCCACCTTTCTGAGCTTCGATGACCTTCAGAGATCTTACTGTTGCACATCCCTGGATTCGTCTCGATAGCTGCTATCAGAAAATAAGCACCAAACTATAGGATCCCATTTAAAGAAACAAAGTTGATCTTCACATCTCTGACGCGACCCCACCCAGCAACAAAAAACCTACGTCATATAATAGCCACCGTTGTCCCATGCAACATTTGTCCCAAAAACGTTTCAGCTCCTATCATACTTTCGGATTTATTCTACGTGGCAATAGTTAGTGACTCACCCTGTACATTACCCGTCTTTCCTTAGAGCTTACCGAATTTTTCTCAGAATTTCGAATATCTTGCAGGATCTTACACTGTCGAACGCTTTTACCAGGTCAAAAAATCCTATGAACGTCTCTTGATTTTTCTTCTGTCGTGCTTCCATTGTCAACTATAGCGCCATAGTTTCCTCTCGTACCTTTACCTTTCCTAAAGCCAATCTTAACGTCATCTTCCCACCTAAGTACTACGATAATTTTACAGCTCACTTCACAAATATTTATCTGACAACGTCCTTTGAGGTATTTATGCTTCTTGGCCAGGTATTATTTCGCACCAACTACAACCTCTTAAACAAAACTGCAGATGAGAGCATCGCTATGATTCTATGTGGTTCACAACCAAACATTTAGAATAATTTAGGTATTCATAGCTAATGAAAAACCACTGTAATCTTTCCTTTTCATTTTATATTATTATTCGCTTCCGAGTAAAGATAAAAGGAGTATATTAAGAAGCTCTGGGCATTTTTCGTCTCACTTAGCGCCATATGTAGTTTTCACGGCGGTCCACATTTCACTTGGCTGGACGGCGTAATACATTTCTGTTGTTTGTTAACATGTCAGCGATTGGTATCCGTCCCCGAATCGGAAGTCGCCTGCTCACAGGACGAGTAGACGCGCTGTTTAAGAATGTGATCTCATTCAGTACGAAAGAAACTCGAGCCACAATCAAGCAAAAAAGGTTTCTATTTTCCGTAGTATCCTTATAACTTCAGTTTACGTCCGACACGTATTCTAAACGATTTTTGTTCACTATTCGATTGTTTGTGAAGCCTCATCCATATGTTTCATCTACTTTCCGAGTATTCGTTTGGATTAATACCAGCCAATCTGATCTAGTACCATCTCATTGATATTGTTTTGATGTTGTTCCTTTCCTTACTTTTTGTATCGGCATATCGGAGTCGCGTTCGTAACCAGTGTGCAACAAATAGTGTTTGTTCAGGCGGCAGTTGACAAATAGAAACTAAGCTCATCACTGTACATAGCTGAGAATCCAACGGAAACGTAACAGAAGTTAAAACTGTTACAGAATAACAAGCTCAACTGTTTTATCGGAAATAATCCGAAAATATAACAAGAAGAGAGACAAGCCATGACGGTTTCGCCGTACTCCATACGTCTGTTTATTTTTATTAACGGGTCCATTGATGCACACTTATCTTTATATCATTCATAAACAGTTAGCTGCTATGCAGCTGATGCATAGTCTCTGAACTTTGATTCAGGCTATCTTGCATATACTTTTTTTATTCCATTTAATTTCGTAGTAACATTATTTTTACTATAATAATGTTGTTATACTGATAATTAGTTATATGCTTTACAGAAGACAAAACATATTGTAAAAAACCCTTATCTCTAGCGTGGAATGCTGCGTATGAGCTGAAGTGATTTCTAACTTTTCATATGTTGTAATTTTATCTTATCTTAATATCCAACGCAAAGACATGTACTTATGTACAGAATGTGTACAAGGCTAGTGGTACTTTTTGTGCTCCGGTCTGTTCTTTCACAATAATGTAAAAATATTTCGTTATATGTGTGAAAATTCCAATTCCCTTTAAAATATTTAGCAGATTCCAGCCTTGCTCGTGTACACGATTAATGGGCATTATGATTTGTCACTGGCTGCGTGTACTTGTGTATGTGAACGGAAAGAAAACTGGTTTCGCCGGTGAGATTCTCCGAATATTGTTCTTTTCTCACATTTGTCACAATTTAACTTTTAAACACAGGTAAGTTTATCGTATTTTTCTTGAGAATAGCCAATTTGAGATCGTATTGTGTTGTGTGTCCTAAAGAGTACTCTCGGTCTGTGTTCGGAATGTGCCTTCATAACGCTGCTGACTTCGCAGTTGGAAACGCTAAATTGCCAAACATTTTCTGAATCTGAAAAGGTGGCGCAGACTGGATTCCAACTCATGACCACTCTGCAATGCTAAAGAAGTTTATGAACCGTATAGGAACAAACTTACCGCAGCAAAAGTTTCTCGTGCTGCTGGCAGCGCCACAATTCTGAACATCTGTGGCGCAGCACTGTTTCACGCTTTGTCAGCTTATGGCAGAACTTCGTGAAACGTCAGGTGTGCCCCGTCTACGAGGCTAAAATCCGAGGATATTTAATGCTACCGACAACCTGTGGTAATCTCTTTGTCATATCACTCTGCACGTGCAGCAGTCTTCTCGAATGAATACCTTAAATAAATAATTTTGTGTGTGTGTGTGTGTGTGTGTGTGTGTGTGTGTGTCTGTGTGTGTGTGTGTATGTGTGTGTGTGTGTGTGTTTGTGTGTGTGTGTGTGTAAGACTGAAACTCTCTTTCTCGCAAATCTCACACTATGCTTTTCATTGCTTGATGTGTGTGACACCAATAGAAATGTTACCGACAACAGTGTCTAAATGCGGAATTACTACCATCGCCAAAAAATATGCTGTAAATATTTTAGAATATGAATCACTAATTTGGAAGTAAACCTCTCGGTGCAGCGAAGCAACGGTCGTCATTTAATAAAGGCTACTTTTCCATTTGAGACTGTATTTCAATTAGGCTCATTGCAGAGTATGCTTACGAAATACTACCATTCTTAGCAATCGTATACATCCGCTTGCTAGACGAAACATCCTGATCTGAAGACTTACACGGGCCACACCGAAACATAAGAAAGGAAATAGAAGTAATCAGCTAAATTGCATACCCATATTACTGACATCGATCTATATCAGGATTTAGAAGAAATATTGTTTTTGAAGTACCTCGAAGAAAACGATTGACACAGAACGGATTCAGAAAAATCCTCCTTGTGAAACACAACCGGCTGTTTATTCGCAAGAAGTAAGAAAAATTATCGATAGGGGATATCAGGTTGATTTCATATTCTTAGATATCAACAAGGCTTGTGAGACCGTTCCTCACACGCAGAATCTAATAAAATTGCGTGCCTATGGAGTATCGCCTCAGTTGTGTATTCATGATTTCCTATCAGAAAGGTCAAAGTTCGTAGTAATCGGCGAGAAGTTCTCTAATGAACCCGAAGAGATATCTGGGAATTGTTATAAGCCATCTGATGTCTTAATCCATAAAAAAAAAAGATTAGGAGGCAGTGCTATAAGCCGTCTTAGAGTAGGTCTTAGGACGCTATCATTGACCGTCCACTTAAGTCATCAGAAAGTCAACGAAAAGTGGCAGTTGACACTGAACAATAACCTTTTAGTACTAAAAACTTCCTTTAAATTTCGGCTGCACGATGAATCACACGACTTTAAAGGTCGTCGATTGAATTAGTTTCTACGGATCTGCTATTTAAATTAACACCATCACGGAGAAAACGTGTGGTAGGCGAACAAAAGACTTCTTTTATATGACAGATTACTTAGACGGTGAAAACCGTCTCTTAAAGAGACTGTATACATTACGGTTGTCCGTCCCCTTTGGGAGTATCGCTGCGCGGTACGGGATTTTGACAGATGGGATAGATGGAGAACAACGAAAAAGCAGCTCGTTTAGCATTATCGCTAAATAGGGGAGGGTCTGCCGCAGATACGATAAGCGAGTTGGAATGACAGTCACTAAAATAATGGCGTTTTTCTTTGTGTCAAGATCTTTTCATGAAATACTCCTCCGAATCCATACATATCATAAAAACGGATGTAAATCGGAATGTGAGAAGCTTGAACGTGATAGGGAAACTAGAAAATCTGAACAGGGAAGTGCAGAGGTTCAATCTAGATATACTAAGGATCAGTAAAGTGAAATGGAAAGAAGAAAAGAAGTATAGGGCAATAGCATCAGAAAATGGTATAATGGGAGCAAGATTTCGTTATGAATACGAAATTATGGCATAAAGTGAGTTACTGTGAACCGTTCAGTGATAGGGTTGTTCTGATCAACAGCAAACCAACATCGACAACGATAGTACAAGTATACATACCGACGTCGCAAGCTGGAGATATAGAGATAGAGGAAGTATTTGTGACTACTGAAAAGTGATACAGTACACAAAAGAACATGAAAATCTATTGGTCTTGGGGTACTGGAACGCAGTTGTAGGGGAAGGAGTAAAAGAAAATGTTACAGCAGAATGTGGGCTTGGGACAAGTTATGAGGGAGGAGAAAGTCTAATTGAGTTCTGTAATAAATTTCAGCTGGTGATAGCGGATAATCTGTTCAAGAATCACAAGAGGAGGAGGCATACTTGGAAAGGGCCGGGTGATACGGGAAGATTTCAGTTAGACTCCGAAATCAGATACTGCATTGTACCCAGGGGCAGATACAGACCCAGATTACAGTACAATAGTGATGGAGAGTAGGTTTAAGTTTAAGAGATTAGTCAGAAAGAATCAGTATGCAAAGAAGTGGGATACGAAAGTACTAAGTTCTCTAAGGCTATAGATATAGCAATGAGGAATAGCTCAGTAGGCAGTACAGTTTAACAGAAATGGCGCAATCACAGAAGCTGGGAAAAAAACATCGTTACTAAGATGACAACTGCGAAGAAACCATGGATTGCAGAAGAAATACTTCAGTTGACTGATGGAAGAAGGAAGTACAAAAATGTTTAGGAATGCAGAAATACACACCGCTGAGGAATGAAATAAAGAGGAAGTGAAGGGAAGCTAAGGTGAAATGGCTGCAGGAAAAATGTGAAGAAATCGAAAAAGAAATGGTTGTCGGAAGGACTGAGTCAGCACATAGAAATGTGACAACAGCCTTCATTGAAATTAAAAGCAAGGGTAGTAACATTAAGAGTGCAATGGGAATTCCACTGTTAAATGCAGAGGAAGGAGCGTATAGGTGGAAAGAGTACATCGAAGGAGGTGGAAGATTCATCTTATGTGATAGAAGAAGAAACGGGAGTCGATTAAGAAGAGATAGGGCATCTAGTATTAGAACCAGAATGTAAGAGAACTTTGGAGGACTTAAGATAAAATAAAGCAGAAGGGATAGATAACATTCCATCAGAATTTCTAAAATCACTGAGGGAAAAGGGAACAAAACGACCACGTTCGTGTGTAAAATGTATGAGTCTGATGACATAACAATGACTTTCGAAAAAATATCAACAACACAATTCCGAAGGCTGCAAGAGTTACCAACTGTGAGAACAAGGATAACATACAGAAGAATGGAAAAGAAAACTGAGGATGTGTTACATGACGATCAGTTTGGCTTTAGGAAAGGAAAAGGCACCAGAGAGGCGGTTCTGACATTGCGGTTGATAATGGAAGCAAAACTAAAGAAAAATCAAGATAGATTCATAGGCTTTGTCGACCTGGAAAAAGTGTTCGAATGTAAAATGGTGCAAAATGTACGAAATTCTGATAAAAATAGGAGTGCGCTATAGGAAGAGACGGTTAATATACACTCCAGGAAACTGAAATAAGAACACCGTGAATTCATTGTCCCAGGAAGGAGAAACTTTATTGACACATTCCTGGGGTCAGATACATCACATGATCACACTGACAGAACCACAGGCACATAGACACAGGCAACAGAGCATGCACAATGTCGGCACTAGTACAGTGTATATCCACCTTTCGCAGCAATGCAGGCTGCTATTCTCCCATGGAGACGATCGTAGAGATGCTCGATGTAGTCCTGTGGAACGGCTTGCCATGCCATTTCCACCTGGCGCCTCAGTTGGACCACCGTTCGTGCTGGACGTGCAGACCGCGTGAGACGACGCTTCATCCAGTCCCAAACATGCTCAATGGGGGACAGATCCGGAGATCTTGCTGGCCAGGGTAGTTGCCTTACACCTTCTAGAGCACGTTGGGTGGCACGGGATACATGCGGACGTGCATTGTCCTGTTAGAACAGCAAGTTCCCTTGCCGGTCTAGGAATGGTAGAACGATGGGTTCGATGACGGTTTGGATGTACCGTGCACTATTCAGTGTCCCCTCGACGATCACCAGTGGTGTACGGCCAGTGTAGGAGATCGCTCCCCACACCATGATGCCGGGTGTTGGCCCTGTGTGCCTCGGTCGTATGCAGTCCTGATTGTGGCGCTCACCTGCACGGCGCCAAACACGCATACGACCATCATTGGCACCAAGGCAGAAGCGACTCTCATCGCTGAAGACGACACGTCTCCATTCGTCCCTCCATTCACGCCTGTCGCGACACCACTGGAGGCGGGCTGCACGATGTTGGGGCGTGAGCGGAAGACGGCCTAACGGTGTGCGGGACCGTAGCCCAGCTTCATGGAGACGGTTGTGAATGGTCCTCGCCGATACCCCAGGAGCAACAGTGTCCCTAATTTGCTGGGAAGTGGCGGTGCGGTCCCCTACGGCACTGCGTAGGATCCTACGGTCTTGGCGTGCATCCGTGCGTCGCTGCGGTCCGGTCCCAGGTCGACGGGCACGTGCACCTTCCGCCGACCACTGGCGACAACATCGATGTACTGTGGAGACCTCACGCCCCACGTGTTGAGCAATTCGGCGGTACGTCCACCCGGCCTCCCGCATGCCCACTATACGCCCTCGCTCAAAGCAAAATAACCAACGACGGACGGAGCAAGGAGGACATCAGAAGCAGACTAACACTGGCAAAAAGGGCGTTCCTATCCAAGAGAAGACTACTACTATCAAAATAGGATATAACTTCAGGAAGAAATTTCTGAGAATGTATGTTTGGAGCACAGCATTGGAAGGTTGTGAAACATGGACTGTGGGAAAACAGGAACAGAATAGAATCGAAGTATTTGAGAAGTGGTGTTATAACGAATGTTGAAAATTAGGTGGTTTGATAAGGTAAGGACTGAGGAGGTCCTATGCAGAATCGGAGAGGAAAGGAATATGTGGAAAAGACTCACAAGAAGAAGAGACAGCATGATAGGACATCTGTTAAGACATCAGGGAATGACTTCTGTGGTATTAAAGGGCTCGGTAGAAAGCAAAAGCTGTAGAGGAAGACAGAGATTGAAATACATCCAGCAAATAATTAAGGACGTGGGTTACAAGTGCTGCACTGAGATGAAGAGGTGAGAGGAATTAGTGGCAGCTCGCATGAAACCAGTCAGAAGACTGATGATTCAAAAAGAGAAAAAAGTCGATACTTATGCACAGGCGCCCTTAGGGACTCTCTGTTCACCATTACTCCTGCAATACTCCACTGCTGGCTTTTGTGCAGCCGATAAAACCGAATGGCAACTGATTTTCACGCAGCTTGAAGCAGCAAATCATAAACAATAAAAAATACAATTAATCACTGTGACCAAATCAGAACGGTCTCTGGAAGGGAACAGGGCTATTCGTAACAAATTTGTAGACTCACAACAGTTGAATTTATTTTCTCCATTACTGACGCTACCTTTTACCACTTATTTCTGTAAACTGCTGGCTATCAAAATTGCAACACCAGGAAAACGAAATGCAAAATATGTCAAACTTTCCTGAAGCGTTCTACTTGCTTGAACATGCAAATTATCATTTCAGTGCAACCGCACGAAGGAAAAGCGGTAATGCCATCTACATTTTGGATTTAAGGAAATATTACGTTGCTGGTTTCTCAATCGTTCGCACTTGAATGTTGGTTGCTCGTGAGAAGATCGTATTATGCATCGTGTAAGAAGGGAGCTTGAGATGAAACTGGACAGCTGAAGGATCGTGGCCTATCGGGACTATGGTTTATCGTTCTACAATTCTGCGGCTCGCATTGGTCGGGATCCCAAGACTGTCATGCAAACAGACGTGACTAGTGCCCAAGATGGTAGAGCGATGGTCCACTCGGCTGTCGAGAATCATTCATCCCCGTCTAGTAGCTTCAGTCGGGAAGTGAGCTTGTTTCTGCTCACAGACTATGCGATGATGTCTGTATCAGCATGGGCTGACAGTATGGCGACCATAGTTGTGGTTTTCCAAGACGATCCAGCAGGGAGGAGCACATCAATAATGGTTCAAATGGCACTGAGCACTATGGGACTTAAATTCGGAGGTCATCAGTCGCCTAGAACTTAGAACTACTTAAACCTAACTAACCTAAGGACATCACACACGCCCATGCCCGAGGCAGGATTCGAACCTGCCAGGTCCATGCTTCATCGTCGAAACAGACCCAGTACACAGCGTGAGGGCATGGGACGCCATTCATTACACTACACTGTCACATCCGGCTCGTACTATCGACAGACTGGATAGCAGCAATGTCATTTTTGGCGTGTTATGCTGGTGGCAGTGTCCTGTTTTCGAGGTCTCTGTAACGTTGTTATCCAATTAGATAATGCACCACCACATGATCCCGTGCAGTCCAGAGCAAACTCCACTATTTGACTGGAGCCCTGCCAGCACATACTCCTGACCTATCACCCATTGAAATTGTTGGGAATGCTGGAGGACGGCTTAGGTTATCTTCAATCAGAAAGATTCCCAACCATTAGTAATCAAATAATATTTCGTAAATGTGAAGAAATATTCAATTTAAATGATGATTCTTCTTGTGAAATGTCCAGCACAATTAGAGGTTTGAAATTAGTACAAGTCCGCTAAAATATTAAAGTCCGGTGACTGTGCCTCTGAGTGATGCGTATGTAGAGTCCATAGCTGGCCTATGATGCGTGCGGAGTCTAGGTGTCGGGGACAACGGACGAACACTGCAACTCGTAGACTCGGTGATAACCGATTACAGCGGACGTGGCACAGCACATAGATATCAATCCGATAATGACAATTACTTGGTAAAAACTTTCTGAAGTCAAGACCGCATAAAAATTTCTTTATTTACAAACAGCCGGTTTTGATAGACTTTGCTATCATCTTAAGGGAACCAAAAATTTTTGTTATAAAGTGTGTTCGTTTTGAGTTTGACTTCACGCCAGTTGTCATGTACATAAAATGTAGCAAATTATATAAATGACAAACCTTTAGATAAATGGAAAACTTTTCCGTAATGTACTATATTTTATCTATATGATAGCTTAGCGTGACGTCCAACCCAAAATGAAAACTTTTATAACAGAAACTTTGAAGCCCTGATGACTGTAACGGATGTCGAAACCGGTTGTCTGTAAATAAAGAAGTTTTTTACGCGATTTTGGCTTTAGAACTTTTCATCAAGTAGAACAGATCGCTTTTTCTGATTTCGAACAAGAGAAAATTCAATGGTATAACTGTATAACTGTATTTTACTCGTTCCGTCAACAAAATTCAGTATGAGGCGTACATTCCAGTTTCGTCAATACGTCACGGGCCCGCCAATTCAGTTTCGCAGTGGACAATCATCATAATGTTTTAGTTCATCACTGTTAAGTTCGCTTTACAGTGATCTGGCATTCTTCAGAAGACACTAGCCATACTTGCAGCTCACCGCCATTGCATTTACGTTCATTAATGTAGATTGGTAACTATTTTTGACCTTCTTTCAAATCCCTTGCTTATTGTTGATGTCTGAATCGAAGAAAACTTAGAGAAATGACAATATTTCCGGAATCTTCATTATAGCTAGCTACATAAATTGTGGCCTAACTACGCAGACTGTGCCGACGGTGTTTACCGAAGCGAACCCTTCCAGACATCAATTTCGTCAACGCGACATTTGCATAGGCTTTAGCCGCGACTTGACTTCCCGGTCACGGAACGTAATCTCGTCTCCTTAAAACGACTCCTGTTTCCCATCGATCACCGCCATCTACGAAACAGGAATTTATTTAGGTCCCTTTGCGGTATCTCTCCGTTCTTTTATTTTCCCCACATCTGGCTTCTGTTTCTTCTGCGAAAGGAGTGTCTGCTCAAGCGTATCGGATGGCGTTCGTTTCATGAATCGGCCACGGAATGCGATACGTGTAGCTGGAGAGTTTCTTCGTCCTCGTCACTAAGCATTTGGTATTCAGGCTGTCTTGCACACCAGTACAGAGATGTAGTCAGCTGACATCTAGTGTTCTTCTCTGCTTCTCGTATCCACGAACGTGAAATGGATTTCGTATTTCGTTCAACTATATCGCGTTTGATTTATTTCACTATAATTTATATGTGATGTCTGTGAGGTCAGTAGTTGCACATTCAAGTGAATCAAAATGTAAACGCACTAGGTAAACATAAACTACTCGTAAATACTTAAAATACACTGTGAAATACGTGACAGGCACACACCTTTATCTCCAAATAATACATTTCAATATATGCAGAAAGTTAGAGTTAACAACAAATCATCTGCAGCTAAAACTGTCTTTTATAATTCCTTCCAACCATCAGTATACAAACCCGAAGCTACCAATCATCAGGACCACAGCTCCCCACAATTAAAAGCGAACAACATGAGTTCAACAGTGTGTGTGTGTGTGTGTGTGTGTGTGTGTGTGTGTGTGTGTGTGTGTGTGCGTGTATTACTCACTTTGAACGTCACTTGTGGTACTATGCTACTTCTAATCAGTCGTTCTCTCGCCCGTGTGTCGTCCAATATGGACTTACCTCTACGTTGTTATCGTAGTATTGCCAAGACATATATGTTTTATAATTTTGTGTTTTGTAGACTACTCCTACTGAGTAAACAAAAGCACACACGTCTGACGAACGCTTGATTCTTTTCAAAAATGGTTCAACTGGCTCTGAGCACTATGGGACTTAACTGCTGTGGTCATCAGTCCCCTAGAACGTAGAACTACTTAAACCTAACTAACCTAGGGACATCACACACATCCATTCCCGAGGTAGGATTCGAACGTGCGACTGTAGCGGTCGCGCGGTTCCAGACTGTAGTGCCTAGAACCGCTCGGCCACCCCGGCCGGCTACTGTTTTATGGCTGCCACAAGTGTGCTCCTTAAATCTCGCATAAAAGGACCCGCCTGTCTGGCCAACATAGCTTTTTTACAATCGCAGCATGATGTGTTGCAAAACATAGATTTCTGTCAATTCTGTCAAATAACTAATTTTTAAATTAATGGACGAGTATAAACTTGTATAATGATCTTAAGAGAAGCAATATTTTTTCTGGAAACTTTTTTATGAGGAATTTCTTGATTGAAAAGTAGCTTTCAGTGGATGTAAGGATATAGCTGACGCTTACAGTTTTGATGCACACATCTCTGAAAGACATGACTGACACTCATAACTGACGCCCAAATCAAATGGATATTTCATGTTCAAGCTTTCTGCGCTAATACAAGCACTTGAAATTATAAACACAGCTACCTATACATAATTTTCTATATCTTATTTTTTTATGGATTTTACAATGAAAACACTAGTGCCGCTTGTCAAGGCTATCGTAGACAGTTCCCTACCAACGAACAATCATATTCGAAAATGTTTACTTATACGAGGTGCTTTCAGTAACGCAAGACTTTTCTGAAAGGAGGTTCTCAGGATTCCAATACACCACACTATTCCCTCTCTTTTGGCTTCAAAATTCCATTTTTCAACATAATCTCTCTTCAATGCGACGGCCTTACGCCACTTTACTAATACGGCCTGTATTCTGCATGATACCACTCTACTGGTTGATGTCGGAGCCAACTCACTGCTGCATCGGTAACGTCCCCATTATACACGTATTTATTTATTTATTTCCGTAGGATCAAATCGAGGAGCAAATCTCCAAGGTCATGGAACGTGTCAGTACATGAAATTACAACATAAAAGTAATAACACATAAAAATAAATGTTCATGAACCTGAAAAAAGAGAGTCGGTAAGTTTAACTAAACGCTATCAACAATACAATAAGAAACAGCTTAATTTTTCAAGGAACTCCTTGACAGAATAGAAGGAGTGACCCATGAGGAAACTCTTCAGTTTCGATTTGAAAGCGCGTGGATTACTGCTAAGATTTTTGATTTCGAGTGGCAGCTTATTGAAAATGGATGCAGCAGGATACTGCACACCTTTTTGCACAAGAGTTAAGGAAATCCGATCCAAATGCAGGTTTGATTTCTGCCGAGTATTAACCGAGTGAAAGCTGCTTATTCTTGGGAATAAACTAATACTGATAACAAGAAACGGCAATAAGGAATATACATATTGAGAGGCCAATGTCAAAATACCCAGACTTGTGAACAGAGGTCGACAAGAGGTCGTGAACTCACACCACTTATTGCCCGAACCGCCAGTTTCTGAGCCAAAAATATCCTTTTAGAATGGGAAGAGTTAACCCTAAATATAATACCATACGACATAAGCGAATGAAAATAAGCAAAGTAGACTAATTTTCGTGTCGAACGATCACTCACTTCTGATACCGTTCTAATGGTAAAAATAGCAGTATTAAGTCTTTGAACAAGATCCTGATCGTGGGCTTTCCACGACAGCTTACTATCTATCTGAACACCTAGAAATTTGAACTGTTCAGTTTCATTAACCATATGCGCGTTCTGTGAAATTAAAACGTCAGGTTTTGTTGAATTTCGTGTTAGAAACTGAAAAAACTGAGTCTTACTGTGATTTAGCGTTAGTTTATTTTCTATAAGCCATGAACTGAGGTCATGTACTGCACTATTTAAAACCGAGCCAATGTTGCACACAACATCCTTTACTACCAAGCTAGCGTCATCAGCAAACAGGAATATTTTAGAGTTACCCATAGTAGTACCACTTCCGTACTGCTTCCCGTGGAGTGCATCCTTTATTGGGCCAAACGAATGGAAGTCGGAAAGTGTCTAGGCGGAGCACACACACCTTTGAGTACCCTGACTGCTGGACAAGTGTGTAAGCACTACCAACAGAAATGTCCAGTTGTGCAACGAGGCGTTTGATTGCCATCCGTCGATCACCTCGAATGAGTGTGTCCGCATTGCAGGAGTTAGGTTAGGTCAGTGTTTTAACGTCCCGTCGACAACGAGGTCATTAGAGACGGGGCGCAAGCTCGGGTTAGGGAAGGATTGGGAAGGGAATCGGCCGTGCCCTTTCAAAGGAACCATCCCGGCATTTGCCTGAAACGATTTAGGGAAATCACGGAGAACCTAAATCAGGATGGCTGGGGACGGGATTGAACCGTCGTCCTCCCGAATGTGAGTCCAGTGAGCTAACCACTGCGCCACCTCGCTCGGTGGGGCTTGCAGGAATCGTCACAGTGTGCGGCGGGCCAGCCCGCGAGAGGTCGGACAGGTTTGCGCAACCTTATTGCGATGCTTAGAGATTCACCGTGCTGTTATTCACTGCCATGTCCCTATAGACGTTCTGCAAGCGCCTATGAGTATCTGCGATGCTCTAGTTTTCCACCCAAATGAACGCAATGACAGCTCTCTGCTTGGAACAGACACCATTCTGAATGCTACACTCCTGGAAATGGAAAAAAGAACACATTGACACCGGTGTGTCAGACCCACCATACTTGCTCCGGACACTGCGAGAGGGCTGTACAAGCAATGATCACACGCACGGCACAGCGGACACACCAGGAACCGCGGTGTTGGCCGTCGAATGGCCCTAGCTGCGCAGCATTTGTGCACCGCCGCCGTCAGTGTCAGCCAGTTTGCCGTGGCATACGGAGCTCCATCGCAGTCTTTAACACTGGTAGCATGCCGCGACAGCGTGGACGTGAACCGTATGTACAGTTGACGGACTTTGAGCGAGGGCGTATAGTGGGCATGCGGGAGGCCGGGTGGACGTACCGCCGAATTGCTCAACACGTGGGGCGTGAGGTCTCCACAGTACATCGATGTTGTCGCCCGTGGTCGGCGGAAGGTGCACGTGCCCGTCGACCTGGGACCGGACCGCAGCGACGCACGGATGCACGCCAAGACCGTAGGATCCTACGCAGTGCCGTAGGGGACCGCACGGCCACTTCCCAGCAAATTAGGGACACTGTTGCTCCTGGGGTATCGGCGAGGACCATTCGCAACCGTCTCCATGAAGCTGGGCTACGGTCCCGCACACCGTTAGGCCGTCTTCCGCTCACGCCCCAACATCGTGCAGCCCGCCTCCAGTGGTGTCGCGACAGGCGTGAATGGAGGGACGAATGGAGACGTGTCGTCTTCAGCGATGAGAGTCGCTTCTGCCTTGGTGCCAATGATGGTCGTATGCGTGTTTGGCGCCGTGCAGGTGAGCGCCACAATCAGGACTGCATACGACCGAGGCACACAGGGCCAACACCCGGCATCATGGTGTGGGGAGCGATCTCCTACACTGGCCGTACACCACTGGTGATCGTCGAGGGGACACTGAATAGTGCACGGTACATCCAAACCGTCATCGAACCCATCGTTCTACCATTCCTAGACCGGCAAGGGAACTTGCTGTTCCAACAGGACAATGCACGTCCGCATGTATCCCGTGCCACCCAACGTGCTCTAGAAGGTGTAAGGCAACTACCCTGGCCAGCAAGATCTCCGGATCTGTCCCCCATTGAGCATGTTTGGGACTGGATGAAGCGTCGTCTCACGCGGTATGCACGTCCAGCACGAACGCTAGTCCAACTGAGGCGCCAGGTGGAAATGGCATGGCAAGCCGTTCCACAGGACTACATCGAGCATCTCTACGATCGTCTCCATGGGAGAATAGCAGCCTGCATTGCTGCGAAAGGTGGATATACACTGTACTAGTGCCGACATTGTGCATGCTCTGTTGCCTGTGTCTATGTGCCTGTGGTTCTGTCAGTGTGATCATGTGATGTATCTGACCCCAGGAATGTGTCAATAAAGTTTCTCCTTCCTGGGACAATGAATTCACGGTGTTCTTATTTCAATTTCCAGGAGTGTATATACAGGGCCGCCACTAGTCGGAACTTCTTGAAACTATAGCGGCTGAAGCAGGATTATTCCACGATGTCCCACAACAAATTCCGCCTTTTTCAACCACAATTTGGTGAGAAAATAGTGTGCTTCATTACTTACTGAACGCCCCTCACATATTCAACCGAAATGATGATACTAGAGCTGGTGCCAATACATGCATTTTTTTTACTCATTTTGCAGCTGAACAGAGTCAAGGAGAAGCCAATTGTCAAATCGAAAAACGCAGATCTATGACAACCACCAGTGAAATTAACGTATATATCCACATACAATTAACGTATTTACACACACGCAGTAGTCTAGGAATAGCGTCTGATTCGTAATCAAAACATCCTGAATCCTGGCTTCGAACACAGCTACTGCTTAAACTTTGAATCAAAATCAATAGCAATGGCGGCTGAAGACTTCCACATAAGAAATCACTCTCCATCACTCTCCTTCTGCCAGCTGTCTTCTCAAACAGGGAAAAGGAGCATACAGAGCTTCAGGGCATTCTCCTGCCGTTCGCCTGAGAAACTGTCCCTAAAAGGTCGGTAGAAACAGCAATGATCAAAGGCATGAGGATGCAGAAGGCAATGGAAACCACTGCTCTAAAGCCACACATTGAGTATCCATAGGACATATGGCCTGCAGTTGAAAAGGTGTCACGAAGGTCTCTTCATTGCCAAAGATTCTGAATTTAGTTCAGTTCTCCATTCGGATCTCCAGGTGGGAACTGCCGTTGTGAAGAGGGGGGGGGGGGGAGGAGACCAAAGATTTTACGAGCGTAGAATGTCAGAATGTCAAAAGTTTGAACGCAGTAGGAAAATTAGAAAATCTGAGAAGGGAAAGGGAAAAAGAAGGCTTAAACTACTCAAACTAGATATAATGAGGATCAGTAAAGTGTGGTGGAAAAAGGGTAACGATATCTGGTCAGGCGAATGTAGGATAATTTCAACAGCAGTAGAAAAAGGTATAATGATAGTAGGATTCGTTATGAATAAGAAAATATGGCACAGAGTAAGCTAGTGTGGGTAGTTCAGTTAAAGGGTTGTTCTCGTGAGAATCAACAGAAAACTATCCGACAAAAACAGTTCTGGTATACATGGCGATATCGCAACCAGAAAATGAAGAGTTGGGGAAGGAAAATGAGAGTTTTCAATTAGTAATTCAGTATGTAAAGGGAGACGAAAATCTAATAATCATGGGGAAATGGAACGCAGTTGCAAGAGAAGGAGCAGGAAAAAGGATTACGGAAGAACGTAAGTTTGACAGTAGGAATGAGACAGGAGAAAGGCAAATTGAGCTCTGCGATAAATTTGAGATGGTAATAGCGAATCACACGAAGAGGAAGTATACGTGGAAAAGATCCGGAGACTCGGGAAGATTCCAGTTGGAATACTTCACGGTCTTAGAGAGATTCCGAAATCAGATGTTTGACTGTAAGATGCACCCAGGAGCAGATGTAGACTCGGATCACAATTTATTGATGATGAAGAGTAGACTGAAATTCATGTGAATCGTCTGGAAGAATCATTGTGGAAGTAAGTGGGATACTGAAGTACTGAGGAATGATCAGACACATTTGTAGTTCGCTAATGTAATGATTTGGGTACTGCGATAAGAATCACCAGAAGATGTAGTTTAGTGAAGAGGAGTAGATATATCTAAAACAGGAAAGATTACTGCGAAGAAACATTAGGTAACAGAAGAAATTCTTCAAGTGATAGGAAGTACAAAAATGTTCATGGAATGAAAGGAACACAGAAATATAAATCGCTTAGGAAAGAAATAAATAGGATGTGTATGGCAGCCAAGTCGACAAGGATACAGGAAAAACGCGAATAAGTCGAAAAAGGAATCATCTTCAGAAGAACAAACTCAGCGTATAAAAAAGGCAAAACAACTTTCCGTGAAATTAAAAGCAATGGTGGTATTATTAAGGGTGCATTGTGAAATCCACTGATAAATGCAGGCGAGAGAGCGAATTGTTGGAAAGGTGACACTAAAGGACTGTATGAGGGGAAGGGCTTGTCTGATGTTGTGACAGGAAAGGAAACTGGAGTCAGTATGGAAGTGATAAGCGTTACAGTATTAGACTCCGATTTTAAAAGAGCTATGCAGGATGTTGTTGTTGTTGTGGTCTTCAGTCCTGAGACTGGTTTGATGCAGCTCTCCATGCTAATCTATCCTGTACAAGCTCCTTCATCTCCCAGTACCTACTGCAACCTACATCCTTCTGAATCTGCTTAGTGTATTCATCTCTTGGTCTCCCTCTACGATTTTTACCCTCCACGCTGCCCTCCAATGCTAAATTTGTGATCCCTTGATGCCTCACAGAAGTTGGGAAGGAAAACATAGGTACAAAGAAGATAGCTGCGAAGAAACCATGGGTAACAGAAGAAACACTTCAGTTGATTGATGAAAGGAGGAAGTACAAACATGTTCCGGGAAAATCAGGAATACAGAAATACAAGTCGCTGAGGAATGAAATAAATAGGAAGTGCAGGGAAGCTAAGACTAAATGGCTGCAGGAAAAATGTGAAGACAGCGAAAAAGATATGATTGTCGGAACGACAGACTCAGCATACAGGAAAGTCAAAACAACCTTTGGTGACATTAAAAGCAACAGTGGTAACATTAAGAGTGCAACTGGAATTCCACTGTTAAATGCAGAGGAGAGAGCAGATAGGTGGAAAGAATACATTGAAAGCCCCTATGAGGGTGAAGATTTGTCTGATGTGATAGAAGAAGAAACAGAAGTCGATTTAGAAGAGATAGGGGATCCAGTATTAGAATCGGAATTTAAAAGAGCTTTGGATGACTTACCGTCAAATAAGGCAGAAGGGATAGATAACATTCCATCAGAATTTCTAAAATCATTGGGGTAAGTGGCAACAAAACGACTATTCACGTTGGTGTGTAGAATATATGAGTCTGGCGATATACCATCTGACTTTCGGAAAAGCATCATCCACACAATTCCGAAGACGGCAAGAGCTGACAAGTGCGAGAATTATCGCACAATCAGCTTAACAGCTCATGCATCGAAGCTGCTTACAAGAATAATATACAGAAGAATGGAAAAGAAAATTGAGAATGCGCTAGGTGACGATCAGTTTGGCTTTAGGAAAAGTAAAGGGACGAGACAGGCAATTCTGACGTTACGGCTAATAATGGAAGCAAGGCTAAAGAAAAATCAAGACACTTTCATAGGATTTGTCGACCTGGAAAAAGCGTTCGACAATATAAAATGGTGCAAGCTGTTCGAGATTCTGAAAAAAGTAGGGGTAAGCTGTAGGGAGAGACGGGTCATATACAATATGTACAACAACCAAGAGGGAATAATAAGAGTGGACGACCAAGAACGAAGTGCTCGTATTAAGAAGGGTGTAAGACAAGGCTGTAGCCTTTCGCCCCTACTGTTCAATCTGTACATCGAGGAAGCAATGATGGAAATAAAAGAAAGGTTCAGGAGTGGAATTAAAATACAAGGTGAAAGGATATCAATGATACGATTCGCTGATGACATTGCTATCCTGAGTGAAAGTGAAGAAGAATTAAATGATCTGCTGAACGGAATGAACAGTCTAATGAGTACACAGTATCGTTTGAGAGTAAATCGGAGAAAGACGAAGGTAATGAGAAGTAGTAGAAATGAGAACAGCGAGAAAATTAACATCAGGATTGATGGTCACGAAGTCAATGAAGTTAAGGAATTCTGCTACCTAGGCAGTAAAATAACCAATGACGGACGGAGCAAGGAGGACATCAAAAGCAGCCTCGCTATGGCAAAAAAGGCATTTCTGGCCAAGAGAAGTCTACTAATATTAAATACCGGCCTTAATTTGAGGAAGAAATTTCTGAGGATGTACGTCTGGAGTACAGCATTGTATGGTAGTGAAACATGGACTGTGGGAAAACCGGAACAGAAGAGAATCGAAGCATTTGAGATGTGGTGCTGTAGACGATTGTTGAAAATTAGGTGGACTGATAAGGTAAGAAATGAGGAGTTCTACGCAGAATCGGAGAGGAAAGGAATATGTGGAAAACACTGATAAGGAGAATTGACAGGATGATAGGACATCTGCTAAGACATGAGGGAATGACTTCCATGGTACTAGAAGGAGCCTTAGAGGGCAAAAACTAAGAGGAAGACAGAGATTAGAATATGTCGAGCAAATAATTGAGGACGTAGGTTGCAAGTGCTACTCTGAGATGAAGAGGTCAGCACAGGAAAGGAATTCGTGGCGGGCCGCATCAAACCAGTCAGTAGACTGTCCTACCAACCGATCCCTTCTTCTAGTCAAGTTGGGCCACAAACTTCTCTTCTCCCCAATCCTATTGAATACCTCCTCGTTAGGTACGTGTTCTACCCATCTAAATCTTCAACATTCTTCTGTAGCACCACATTTCGAAAACTTCTGTTCTCTTCTTGTCCAAACTATTTATTGTCCATGTTCCACTTCCATACATGGCTACGCTCCATACAAATACTTTCAGAAACGACTTCCTGACACTTAAATCTATGCTCGATGTTAACAAATTTCTCTTCTTCAGAAACGCTATCCTTGCCATTGCCAGTCTACATTTTATATCTTCTCTACTTCGACCATCATCAGTTATTTTGCTCCCCAAATAGCAAAACTCCGTTACTACTTTAAGTGTCTCATTTCCTAATCTAATTCCCTCAGCATCACCCGACTTAATTCGACTACATTCCATTATCCTAGTTTTATTTTTGTTGATGTTCATCTTATATCCTCTTTCAAGACACTGTCCATTCCGTTCAACTGCTCTCCCAAGTCCTTTGCCGTCTCTGACAGAATTACAATGTCATCGGCGAAGCTCAACGTTTTTATTTCTTCTCCCTGGATTTTAATACCTACGCCAAATTTTTCTTTTGTTTCCTTTACTGCTTGCTCAATATACAGATTGAATAACTTCGGGGAGAGGCTACAACCCTGTCTCACTCCCTTCCCAACCACTGCTTCCCTTTCATGTCCCTCGACTCTTATAACTGCCATCTGGTTTCTGTACAAATTCTAAATAGCCTTTCGCTCCCTGTATTTTACCCCTGTCACCTTTAGAATTTGAAAGAGAGTATTCTAGTCATCATTGTTAAAAGCTTTCTCTAAGTCTACAAATGCTAGAAACGTAGGTTTGCCTTTCCTTAATCTTTCTTCTAAGATAAGTCGTAAGTTCAGTATTGCCTCACGTGTTCTAACATTTCTACGGAATCCAAACTGATCGTCCCCGAGGTCGGCTTCTACCAGTTTTTCCATTCGTCTGTAAATAATTCGTGTTAGTATTTTGCAGCTGTGGCTTATTAAACTGATAGTTCGGTAATTTTCACATCTGTCAACACCTGCTTTCTTTGGGATTGGAATTATTATATTCTTCTTGAAGTCTGAGGGTATTTCGCCTGTCTCGTACATCTTGGTCACCAGATGGTAGAGTTTCGTCAGGACTGGCTCTCCAAAGGCCGTCAGTAGTTCTAATGGAATGTTGTCTACTCCCGGGGCCTTGTTTCGACTTAGGTCTTTCGGTGCTCTGTCAAACTCTTCACGCAGTATCGTATCTCCCATTTCATCTTCATCTACATCCTGTTCCATTTCCATAATATTGTCCTCAAGTTCATCGCCCTTGTATATACCCTCTATATTCTCCTTCCACTTTTCTGCTTTCCCCTCTTTGCTTAGAACTGGGTTTCCATCTGAGCTCTTGATATTGATACAATTGGCTCTCTTTTCTCGTAAGGTCTCTTTAATTTTCCTGTAGGCTGTATCTATCTTACCCCTAGTGAGATAAGCCTCTACATCCTTACATTTGTCCCCTAGCCATGCCTGCTTAGGCGTTTTGCACTTCCTGTCGATCTCATTTTTGAGACGTTTGTATTCCTTTTGGCTGCTTCATTTACTGCATTTTTATATTTTCTCCTTTCATCAATTAAATTCAATATTTCTTCTGTTACCCAAGGATTTCTACTAGCCCTCGTCTTTTTACCTACTTGATCCTCTGCTGCCTTCACTACTATGCAGGATATGAGACCTAATAAGGAAGAAGGGATAGATAACATTCAAAACTGGGAACCAAACGACTATTCAGGATGTAGTGTAGAATCTGTGAGACTGGCGGCGTACTATAGGACTTTTGGAAAAATATCATCCACACAATTCTGAACTTAGCCAGGGCCGATGAGTGCGAGGACAACAACACAATCAGCTTCACCGCTCATGCATCCGAGCTGCTCACTAGAATAGTATAGAGAAGAATGAAACAGAAAAATAAGAATCTACTAGATAACGATCGCCGGCCGGTGTGGCCGAGCGGTTCTAGGCGCTACAGTCTGGACCCGCTTGACCGCTACGGTCGCAGGTTCGAATCCTGCCTCGGGGCATGGATGTTTGTGATGTCCTTAGGTTAGTTAGGTTTAAGTAGTTCTAAGTTCTAGGGGACTTATGACCCCAGAAGTTGAGTCCCATAGTGCTCAG
Organism: Schistocerca cancellata; assembly: GCF_023864275.1. Classification (NCBI taxonomy): domain Eukaryota; kingdom Metazoa; phylum Arthropoda; class Insecta; order Orthoptera; family Acrididae; genus Schistocerca; species Schistocerca cancellata. Next base: position 655,388,974 of record NC_064628.1, read on the forward strand.
AGCCATTTGAACCATTTGAAGATAACGATCAGTATGGCTTTAGGAAAGGTAAAGACGCTAGAGAGGCGGTTCTAATGTTGCGCTTGTCGACAGAAACAAGATTCACATCGAGGCATGCGCACAGGATAACACAAACGTGTTAGAAATTCTGAGAAATCCAAATTTGCTATGGGGAAAGACGGGTAATATAGAATATGCCTAAGAACCAAGAGGGAGCAATAAGTTCAGAAGACCAAGAACCAACTGCTAGGACTAAAAAGGATGTGAGATGGGGATACACTCTTTCGCCCCTGCTGTTCAGTCTATATGTCTATGAGACTATGATGGAAGTAGAAGAGAGGTGCAAGGGCGTGATTAAAATTGAGGGTCAAAAAACATTAATAAGTTTCGCTGATTACGTTTCTGCCCTCAGTGAATGTGAAGAAGCACTACAAGATTTGCTGAATAGAATGAACAGTCAAATATACTGAGAATAAACACTAGAAAAATGAACTTGAGGAGACGATCAGAAATGAGAGCAGCAAGAACCTTATCAAAACTGATGATCACAAAGTAGACGAAATAAGGGATTCTGCTACCACGGAAGTAAAATATCCCACGGCGGACGAAGTGAAGAAGGCGTAAAAAGCTGACTAGTACAAACAAAGTGCCATTCCTGGCGAAGCAAAATCTGCTGGTATCAGACATAGGCATTAAGGAAGAAATTTCTGCGAATTTATATTTGGAGCACAGAAGAATTTTGCAGAAGAATGCTACAGAAGAATGTTGAAAACTAGGGTGACTGATAATATGAGGAAGCGTGTGTGATGTGATACTACGGGAAGAATATTGAAAATAGGGAGGACTCATTAGATAAGGAATGAGGATGTTTTCCGCAGTATCTGTAAAGGAAGAAACATAGGGAAAACACTGACAAGAATAAGGGACAGAATAATAGAACTTGTGTTAAGACATAACTCCAAGGTACAAGAGGGAACTGTAGAGGGTGCAAACTATAGGAGAAGTCACATAGTGACATACACACAGGAAATAATTAAGGACGTAGGTTACAAGCGCTACTCTGAGATGAAGATATTGGCGCAAGAGGAGTAGCCGTGGTGGGCCGCATCAAGCCATTCAAAGGACTGGTGACCCAAAAAAAGATCCATTTACGGCACCATGATTAACCCTGCCTTCCTGGCAGTTCTCACTAACGCAGGCCTCCACAGTGGCGCTCGACTCGCAGATAGGCCATTCGAACCCTGGCAACGGAAGAAATCGTCACCTCTGGCGGGGTAGATGAGATGGTGGTGCACAGTTCCCACAGTAGACTTTGCGCCGATATCCTGGTTTCAGTTCCAAAGATTTGCACAGTGTCTCATGGGGTGACGTCTAATGGTACTGTTGATCATGATCTGTCCATTGGTTGAGGTCTTTAAGTCTGGCGGCGCTCTTGGTGCTATTCGAGAGGATTCGGACCATGCCAGCACGGGATTTCCCTCCCATATTTTTGGCAATCATCGCAAAACACAAAAGCACACCGCACTATATGCGTACTCATTGCAGTCGCTTAGGCCGGCCGGAGTGGCCGCGCGGTTAAAGGCGCTACAGTCTGGAACCGCACGAATCCTGCAGGTTCGAATCCTGCCTCGGGCATGGATGTGTGTGATGTCTTTAGGTTAGTTAGGTTTAAGTAGTTATAAGTTCTAGGGGACTTATGACCACAGCAGTTGAGTCCCATAGTGCTCAGAGCCATTTGAATCATTTTAGAGTCGCTTACACGTTACATGTAGACTCTAGATCCAACCCTCACACACCGCAAATAAAGCGGCCCTTACTTGGTAGGGAGGAACACGCTTTTCATTTAGTCGGGAGGGGTGGGGGGGGGGGGGTGACGAACCTACCCCACGTGGTCTCTCAGCTACCAATGGCATATGACTGTTTCATTTTATTGAGTGGGGATTCCATCAGAAGAAACCTTACAGCTACATAGTTTGTATCATTAGTGATCACAACAATTTCACATGTGCAGATAAGATTGATCTTCGATATTGCAGGGTGGTTTTAATTCAAGTGCAACTACTCACAGAGGTCCAGCGTGGGCCGTAATTATCTTATGATAGCGAAACTTCATAGATATGCTAATGCGTTAGAGCGGAACCGATTTACACTAGAAAAAATTAGTTCCAATTTTGATCACCAGGTGCAAATCTGGCACTGAGAATGCAAGAAAGACGTACAGAAATGTTTACATGTGTTATGGATTAGGTACGGTTTGTGGTCAGAATAGGTCAAACATCTGATGAAGGTGTAATTTTAATTTTATTATTAACTGCTGCTTACCAAGTTTGTTCAAGAGTTGCTGGCAGCACTTCCAGTGGAATCTGGGCAACGTTTTCCCGTATACTGGCCTTCAGATCAGGTAGAGACGGAACTTGTCCCTGGTAAACGCTGGAGATCAGAAATGAGCTCCGTACAGTTGGTTTAAATTCGCCAGTGAGTGTTGTGACACACCTCATTACCTGGTGTCTACGTGTGCCTGTGAACTCGACCCGTGAGTCCGCCGCTGTCAATTTGTCGCCTGAGTCTACTGTTGGCGACAAGTGGACTCCACTCGCTCAGAAAGGAGGGCGAGTATGGGAGTCTGCAAGTATAACCGCGTAGTCGCGGTATTCCCGGTACAAACGCAACCGTTTTGAAAAAAATGTTAGCCGCTAATTGTAAATTCTGTTCATTTATTTTACACAATTTTAATTTCAGCTTTATAGACGTTCTTAAGTGCTAGTTGAAATGTCATAAAATGTCCGAACTGCCTAAATGACAAACGCAAGTTATATGACAATGTAACGCCTCATGGATTATTATATAGATAAAACTTGTTTATATAGATACAACTTTTCGAAGATTACCTTGGCATCAGAAGACATGAGGATCTGATTTGATTCATTATGAATCTTTAAATTGTTATTAATTATTAAAATAAATTACAGAAATGAATACATCCATTACCAAATGAATACCGAAATAGCACGCTTTTTTGAAGCAGGGGTATGACACTGACGCTCTGTGCCCAGTTTTCATGCTTTCTCCTGGTGGAGGTGGAATAAACAAGAATACAACCATTTTGTTTGCATTGAACTAAATTTATATGTTTCTCGTCTGAAGCGTGTACTAGAGCGTGAAACGTATGCCAGATATCACTCCTCCTTTAATCGAACATATTTGCAATTGTCTATTTCACATCGATTTTCGTCTTACAGCCTTCACAGTCTCACAAAACACAGCTTCATTAAAAGCCGTCTGATCCCTAAAATCAGTCATTTCACGTTGTTGTTGCGTACTAACAATGAGCCACGACTAGCATTACACTCTGGCACGCATCAGTAAGCCAGAGAGCCGACGACTATGGAGCGACCGCCGCGGCACAGCTCTCAGACTCGGTCGCGAAACGATGGAAGACAATTAGCACTGATGTAACAGTGGCGCCTTGAGTTGTGAAGTATTCAACCCAAACGTTAAACCCGAAATCGCTCCGTTTCTTCATGTCTCTCCACAACTGAAAGTCACATGGATTGAGAACAGCCGCTCTGAGTGGCCGAGCGGTCTCTCGGACTGCGCGGCGCCATGTCATGGACTGCGCGGCGCCCCCCACCGGAGGTTCGAGTCCTCCCTCGGGCATGGGTGTGTGTTTTGTTCTTACCGTAAGTTAGTTTGCTAGTTGGTGTACTGTGTAAGACTAGGGACCGATGACGTCAGCAGTTTGGTCCCTTAGAAATTCACACACGTTTGCACATTTAATTGAGATCAGGTGATTTTGCAAGTTGTGCATTTGCAAAGCTTTTTGGAGAGAACACATTAGTGAAAAATTGCGTTAAGCAGACATCTGACTGGGCAATCGACACGAGGTGTTGCCTCATCTTCCATGAAAACAGTTGTTTCCACACAGTTGAAGGGACAACATGCTGTACAAGAAGGTTTCGACAACGTGCATACATCACGGTACACCTGACAGACCCTCTAGATGCATTCTCTTCAAAGAAGAACGGACTGAGAGTAAAAGGGCTTATGAATCCACACAACACAGACACACGGCGAGTTCAATGGCCCTTCGTCACAACACGCTGTTCGACAGAACCCCATATTTGGCAGTTCTTTGTATTCACTGCCCCTGTAGTGTAAAATGTGCGTCGTCACTCCATACACTACAGCCCGGACACATGTCATCAAATTCAATCCGTGCCAGAAACCAAAGAGCAAATTCAGAACGTTGCTGCGGATCATGAGGTTTCAGTCACTGTACCGTTTGGGTCTTGTACAAGCACCAGCGTAATAATAGACTGCAAAAATTTACATACTGTTGATCGTGGAACAGGGAATTCTCTTGACACTGCACGGGCTCTAGAGTGGTCGTTACAGCAACTTCGTCAATAACCACCGGACGTCTTCTTCTACCACACAAAGCTCACTGGCACCCACTACTGGCGTGAAGTTGCCTAGGGGTGGAAAGACCGGGCCAAATAAGAGCTGAACGTCATTCGTAACAAGATTTTTATTAACACCTCGATGCAAAATTATCTTCACCAACTAGGCCAAGAGTACCTTCACTTATTACGACAAAATTGTTGAATTAAACGAAATTATTTAAAGATAATTGCTGATATACGATCAACAATGTTATCAAATATTTCAATGAGGTCAAATAACAAAAGGCTATAATGTTAATTGAGATAATTGCTATCAACTCTCCAAAAGTCATTCCAGGTGAACCGAAGCATGAATATTAAATTTTTTTTTTTTTAAATTACCACTACCAGTCACAAATTTTGTCAGCTATTGTATTACTTATTTATTTAGCGACATGTTTCGAGGGTTAAAACTCATCTTCAGGCTAAATGGAATTACAAAAACAACTTTACAATAAGGTCATACTGATGTTACATAGTCTTTTCGTAAATGTTGTGGTCATCCTGTGGAAGAAGAGAAAACTTAGTAAGAGGCTACGTCACTTTGGAAGCTGGACTGATGTTTGCACGAAAATGTTTTGTAACGGTCACTCACTTTGTTCTTCTGGTGTGGCAGTCTCGTTGTGATGCATTGCTGTGTTTCCATTTCTGTGGCTTTCTTGGTCACTGTTCACTAATTGTCACTAACATGGCAGTAACTTGGAAACACGATCACAAACAGTTCTGTAGTGAAGTGGACAAGTAACACAATAGTTGACAAAGTTTGTGACTGGTAACGGTAATATATATATATAACCTTGAAATATTTCTTGAGACAGTCACGGTCGAATATAGTCACAATGGCTTCAAAAGAAAATTTAAATTTATAACAAAATGTTATTATTCTCTCTCTCAAGAAATGTACAAACCTTATGTGCCACTGGTTACTATTGGTTGAAATATTTACCGCAAATCTCAACGAGATAACCAAGATAATATTTCACCAATTGAAGTTACATGACAATTTCCTCCAAGTTTCTAAGAAACGTTCTCCAAGTAGGTAGGCCACAAAGATCTTTAAAATGTGTTGACTTAAGCACAACAAATAATTCAGGTTTACCTAAAATGGAATTCATTTAAAGGAAATAAACAACCAAAGTTGCTTTATATGAAACCACTACACGTCGGGAAAAGTGGTCCAGACGAACGGACACCAAATCACTTTGGGCAGGCCCGATAATCCGTTCACCACACTCCTCCTTTTCTAAGGATCTAGTGAGAACATGCCCCAAGGCACAAACATGCTGTGATAGCCTGATGAACAGAGAAATAATTCTTAAGCGAAACCAGTTAAAGTTATCAGAGAACATGTTGGCAGCGTAGAGAAAACATTTGTGATGATAAACGTAAACATGGCCCGTAGTAGGCTGCAATACGAGGTTTATTTAATCGTGCAATTAGCGAATTTCGACTATGCGTCATTGTCAAGCACATTTGTAACACCTGCATTTCATATCATTTTCAAATCACACTTAATTACAAGTAAAAAGTAGCCATATTCATATTTGTGATAAGTTGCTGAAAGATAAGTTAACTGGCCAAGGCAACCACCCTCCACTTACACTAATAATAAAGAAGCTCAGCGGCCAACTGACATTCAGCTTCAAAACACGCTATGAGGTGGAAATGGTAAATACTTAACCATGGAGCAGGACGGAAAATGTAGCTGGAAGGTGTGATGTAACGGGCGAGTTGTGGCGCCCTGGAAATATTCTAAGTTCGGAGTTGGCAGCAACCACATGGTGCCGAACGTTAGCTGAGCGTGACGGGTAGCCCCAGCCCGTGGTCCAGCTACGTGGCTGGGAATTCCATGGTGACTCTGTGTCGATGAAGGAAATACGCCAGGAGTGCCAAAGATGACGGACTTTGTGAAACCTTAATGGTAAGATATTTCACACTTCGTATAGAAATTAATAGTAGCCAGATGTATCATGATATCTCACAAAGAAGCATGTACATTACCACTATTTGCACGACGATTCTGATGGTGTAATCCAGGGCTTAACAACTGGCCGGTTTTGAGCGCGAGTACTCGCGTCTGCTCAGGCACGTGCTCGCGAGCAGGTGCAAGATCGCGGAGTAGGGATGGAGGGGAAATGCACACGCAAGTTTGAATGTGATCTCGCGTCCTTAGCAGATTTAACTAGCCATCTGAATGCTTTGAACATTTTACTACAAGGTAAAGACCTGCTAATTACTCATTTCATAGATCGAATATGAGCTTTTATAATGAAATTGACGCTTTGGGTGAGTCAGCTGGAAACAGGAAACCTAGCTGATTTTCCTAAATTATCATCCATGCAAGATGTTCACAAAGACTGTGAACGTTATTCACATAGTTTAGTTGATCAGCGCTTTCAAGATCTGACAGCACTAGACAGTGATTTTGATCTGTTCTCTCTATATTCAGCGAATATTTAAGAGATTCGTCCTGAGCAGCAGCAAGAAATTATTGACCTGCAGTGTGACAGAGAATACAGAGACAAATTTCGGAACTAGAAAAACATTTTGGAATTCTACAGGATAGATTTCCTCGTTTGCACAAACTGGCGGCTACAATAATATCAATGTTCGGTTCTACGTATGTTTGTGAACAACTGTTCTCTGCAATGAAATGTAACAAGACGCGCCTGAGAAACGCATTGTCTGATCGAAATTTAAACTGCACGCTGCGCCTAAAATGCACAAGAACAATTACTCCGAACATAGACGCAATTGTAAAGGGCAAAAAGTACAAGATAACCGAGAATCCCACACTTCAGTGACACCTTTTATTGTGTAACAGTTCACAAATTAATGCTAATGTAGAGGCATACACTAAGCTAATAAAATTATGTGACATGTGTACATTCTCCTTTATTTGTTTCATTTGTCGTAGTAATAATTCGTGAGTGATATCCCTGCAGGTGGCCGCGGATTTACATTGACTGGCGGCAGCTGTTGCGTGCCCCACCTGACTTTCCCCACTCTCCGCTCTGGTCCGGTAGTGGGGCTAGCGTGCTCGCGCTGCTCCGTGCTCGCGCCTTGCTGCTCACAGCTTGCTCCGCGAGCACGTATGTTGTGAAGCCCTGGTGTAATCAGATTTTCAATATCTTTATTAGTTTAAAGTTTAGTATCTGAATGTAAATTATACAAGTAACACCCAGCAACGAATTTCCAAAATCTAAACGGTTCATCAGATTTCGCTGACCGACGTGTCTTTAGAAAGCTATTAGTGTAAAGCTAAATTGGTATAAATTACAGGCATGTAACTTGAATAGTACATGAGTTATTGGAGGTCAAAGTGGCCGATTACTATCGATCGCGTCGGGCCATAAGTACTCCACAGTGACACGAATAAACGGTGACAGCATGCTTATAAATATATTTATTTGTCTATGTCTTTGTTTATATCCGATATATCCTATTCATGAAGAAATTGGTTAAATATTTACTGCGTTTTAGAAAGGACAGAGGCATTAGACTACTGGCCTACCTTTTGTTTCTATTCCTTTGATATATGTTTATTTGATTTGATAATGTATTTAATAATGTGTGTTAGAGCGTCTTTATGGTCCAGCCGTAAGAACATTTATTTAATTTCACGTTATTTAAATGTAAATCCAGTATTTTGAAAGTGTTTCAATACTTTCGTGAGTGTGTATTGGCTTGGAAACATGGCGCGAGCGCTCTAGCCAATCACAGCGCTCGTGCATGGGGAGTTCTGAACAGTGTGGCGCGGGGGGCAGTACGGCACAGGATACGGGAAGTGCTGGACGCGACGGCGCGACGGACGCACGGTAGCGAGAGAGACTCGGAGAGTGTGGAGCGATTTGCGCGTGGTCGCGGCAAATAGAAATACTTCGGAGGGCCGACTTGTGCACTTGTAAAATTTCCGTGGCTTCTACAGTGAAGACGTAGCGTGCGTTTAGAAGTGAATATCTTGCGAGCTATGTTGTTGTTCATAGCTAATTACGTGCAGTAGGAATCTATTGTTCCCTGTTATTCAACTTATATTTTATTTAATGGCTAGACCATCGACACCAATAAGTGTTTTGCAGAAATATACCGTAATGTTGTAAAATTTGAAATTTTCCCGGCGGATCAACTGTTCAAAAAGATTTCGGGCTTGCAGCCGGTCGTCGTAAACTTCATTGCACGATATTTCGGCTGGACAACTGCCAGCCATCTTCAGGTGAGCCGAACGACGACTGACGAAGACGTACCGCATTGTCAAAAGTACTTCTACTATCGTACTCATCATTTAAAGTCATTAAGATAGTACCTTCAGATTTTATTTAATTGCAGCCTTTCATTTATAAAATATTGTGTTGCATTAAAAATTTGCAATTGCCGAGTGATAGGAACCTTCGACCATTCGATTCATATGTATATTCATATTGTATACAGTAGAATCAGCAGTATTTGGTTTGTAATGCGGCAACTACGTATCCCAGCCCTAGACAACGAAACCAGCCAAAATTTTAAATATTTCAATTCTGGTTCGGAGGGTACGTAGTTGAGGGCCACCACACCATCACTTTTTTTTTTTATTTGAAAGCCCGCAAAGGAAAACGGGAACGGTTGGGTAATGAGCCTTACCTACATAAACACAAGCTTCGCTTGGAAGCATAACCCACCAAAATATAACCAACAAGATTTGCCCCGGTAAGGCGCATAAGCTTGCGTGCTCCAAACGACTAAGGATAGCGGCTTGGTGATTTAGTACAGAAGGTACTAGGCAAGAAAAATGTTTTGGACATAGATATTCGGCGTAGCCATCTCGCATTACCGACACTGACCATTTTTTAAAAATCACGGATAGGGTGGGCCAGACTCAAGGAGCTTGTGAATGATTTTATACACCTACAAATAAACAACCACAACAGAATTATAACAATATTTGAAAACAGGTGGAACAAGCGCGGTAGGTGGACAGATTTTAAGTTCTTCATCGCAGCGACTGCGGCGGCAGAGAATGTCCTTCCGCAATTCGCAGCCAGGAACTAGCTGACCGGCTCTCAACTGCTCCACAATGGAGCCCAACTTAAGGCCTTGCTCTTGTTGTTGTCCAAGGTCAGTAGACAATACCGGATTCTCGGTAAGCACTGAATTAACAAGACCCCCTAACACCTTGGCGTCTTGCGGAGAAATACCCTTCTCCTCTTTGAACATTCAGCTCGAGGTATCCGCTGCAACGTTGAAGTGGAAGGTGGAAATTCGGAGAGCTCTTCTCGCATTACGCCCAGTTCTACGCGCGCGAGCCAGAATCCAACTAAGGGGTGGTTGTCCGTCTCCAGTGTGAATTCCCTGTGTTCTAAGTAATATTTAAATGTTTATGGCACGAAGAGAATAGCCAGAGCTTCAAACTCATAAGTATATCTGAAGCAACACAGTGACAAATCCATCAGAGGCATCGGTTTGCACCATGAAGGGTTGAGTAAGTCAGGAATACCCAGAACAGGGGTATTGCTCAAAGTGTTCTTAAGTGCATCAAACGCAGGCTGCTAGCTATCTGTCCAGACAAACGACTCTTCCTTCCTTCGCAACAGGTTTTAAGGAGCGGCTGCCCCAGCAAACTTCGGAACGAATTTTCGAAGGAAGTTAGTCATTCCAATGAAATGGGCTACCCCTTTCTTAATATTAGAACGGCAGAAACTGTAATTATCTCTTGTCCTAGGCTGATCAAGTTTGACCTTTTCGGCCGAGACTAGATGCCTGACAGAAGATATCTCATGGCAAGCTAAGGTAACTTTAGGCGGTTTGACAGCCCCGCTTACCTCACGCTCAGTTGTAAGTGCTCCAAATGCTCGGAGAAGGGGGCACTGTAAATGACAACATTGTCCAAGTCGTTACACACGCACATGAACTTAAGATGTCCCAGCATGGAGAAAGAACGGCCACACCAGTAGAAAGGCCGGAAGGCACGCGGCTGAATTCATGTAAGTTCCAGTCAGTAGAAAACGCAGCGGCTGCGTTGGATTCTTCGGCAAGTGGAACCTACTAACAAGGTTGGTTAAGATCGAAAACGGAAAGATAGTGGCGCCAAAAAAAAACATGGAAAACGCCCCTGGAGGAACAGACTCCAACATTACTTTCTTATTAAGGGCAAGCTAGTCCACAATGTGTCTGGAACCCCCACCCCGATATTCGTAGGCACCAGAGATATCGGCGATGCATACAGCGAGGTGGATTGCCTTAAATTGGTCAGAGATCATTTTATCTAATAACTCACGCAAAACCTTCATCCTAGGTGAAGTTAGCTGGTAGGGCGATTGTTGATTGGAGGATGGTCGGTAAGTAAAATCCGGTAATCAGTACGATTAGTCACACCTAATTTATCTGTCAACACTTCAGAGAAACCACACAACATTTCAACAGAGGATCAGCATGATCAGAAAGTAAGTGCGCAACGTCGAACTCCGCCCCACTAAAGTTAGTATTGCAGAGGCCTGCCCCCCCAGAACTGCGGCACAAGCGACTTCATCTCATGCCGAAAAGCAAAATGGAATTTATCAAGGGTATAATCCAAAACTGATCCCGTTTTACTTAAAAAATCACACCCCAAGAGGAGGTCGGTCCTTAAATCCTCCAACACCAGTACGTCAATGGACCAAGAAAATTCACCAACCCAAAAAGAAAGGCGAGTCGATTCTATCAGAGAGAGAGAGCTTGACCGTTAACATTCCTACAAGTACTACCCAATGGTTTTAAATTGGGAAACGTACAACTCATTCGGTATCGGGAGTGTTATCTACGACTCATTAACAGACACTGCTGCTGGAAACCAAAAGCCTACAGAGCGGCCCATAATTGAAATATGCACACATAAACGGAAGGAGATTATGGGTCACTCCTTCTACTTTATTACAAGCACTTAGCAATGTGAAAACGCTGCCACGCCGTCGCTGCCTATAGCGTCACCTGCCGAAACACCTTTTCCCGTTGACCTCGCACTGGCGAGCAAAATGACCCTGCCCACCACAGCGATAACATCTACCTTGGTAGAGCCTCATCTAGTTAGTGATGCCCGAGGTGTTTCTTGCGTAAGATAACTGCTTCTCAAAGCTTCTCCTCTGATCAACTTGTGTAACCTCCTCCACAAGAGTGTCTACGTTTTCCAATAGGTTCAAAAAATGTTCAAATGTGTGTGAAATCTTATGAGACTTAACTGCCAAGGTCATCAGTCCCTAAGCTCACACACTACTTAACCTAAATTATCCTAAGGACAAACACACACACCCATGCCCGAGGGAGGACTCGAACCTCCGCCGGGACCAGCCGCACAGTCCTTGACTGCAGTGCCTTAGACCGCTCGGCTAATCCCGCGCGGCTTCCAATGGGTACTCAGCCTCTAGACGAACAAAACTTTGGAACGATTCTACGGTTTAATCCTTGCAAAATGGTGACAACAATCGCTTAGCCAGCTCTAGGTGAAAGGACCTGCTGCCGTGCGTACTTTACGAATATACTCCACTTGGTTCTCGTAATTAAGTTGGACAAGAAAAAATTGATTAACGAAATCGCTCTTAATCCTGGCAGACGGTCCCTTAAATAGCTCCTCCTCGCTAAAACTTCGCCAACCATTTCTGTCGAGGACTCTTGGTATAAAGGATTCATCAACTGAAAAACTGTTTCCCACGACATTTTAAAAAGGTTATCATGTTCTTCTAAGGCAAAAGTAAACCACAAAAATTTAACCTTAATATCGATAGCAAGGCATTCTATTCCGCGCAATACATTCCAGAAAAAGTGTGTAATTTAGCAAAACTGCATATCGGGTTTTCTACATCATCATTTATGGGCCCCAGAGAAACGGTTTCGTTTTCAGCAAGCACCGGATTTTGCAATTCGCCGGCCGGGGTGGCCGAGCGGTTCTAGGAGCTACAGTCTGGAACCACTCGACCGCTACGCTACGATCGCAAGTTCGAATCCTGCCTCGGGCATGGATGTGTGTGATGTCCTTAGGTTAGTTAGGTTTAAGTAGTTCTAAGTTCTAGGGGACTGATGACCACAGCAGTAACGTCCCATAGTGCTCAGAGCCATTTGAACCATTTTTTTTTTTACAATTCACTAAGCCCCTGAGAACTCTTCCATACCGACGCAAATTAATTTGCAAGTTTATCACTGTATTAGGTAGTTCATCAACCTCAAGACTGAATAGTGAATCCTTAACTACCGAGGCCAGGTCTTCAACTCTACGCAGCCAGTGAGTAATTTCTGTCTGTATAAGGTACAGCTGAGTGCGCGATAGAGCACTAAACCGAAGAAACTTTAATGTCTGCTCTATCTCTAACAGGAAAGCGACGCAGCGCATGATGGCTACGCCCACCTGACCAATACGCCCCGCCGTCGCCTGCACCGGAACCGCCAAAGCTAAAAGGAACGAAAAACAATTAAATCTGCTTGATATTAAAAACACCACGCGTCGGGCAATGTAGTCTGGTCGAACTGACCTGAAATTACTTAGGGCAGGTCCGATACGCTGTTCACGACACTCCTTTTCCAAGCAACCGGTGGGAAGACGACCCAAAGTACAAACATACAACGGTAGCCTGAACAACAAAGAAGCAATTTTTAAGTAGAACAAGTTAAACTTATGTCAACAGAGTACATGGTGGCGGCGTAGAGAAAACATTTGTAATAAGTCGCTAAAAGATAATAATCACCACCACTTAACATCTGACAGTAAAGAAGTTCAGCGGCCAAACAAGATTCAGCTTCAAAACACGCTACGAGGCGGAAACGGTAAACGCGTAACTGTGGCGCGGGACGGAAACCGTAGATGGAAGGAAGATGCGAACGGTTAGCTGATGAACCTCACCTATGTAAACACAAGCTCGGCTTGGAAGTATAACCCACCAAAATGCAAGCAACAAGATTAGCCCTGCAGAAGCGCAGAAGCTTGCGTCTTCCAAGTAACTGTGTGTGAAATCTTATGGGACTTAACTGCTAAGGTCATCAGTCCGTAAGCTTACACACTTATCCTAAGGACAAACACACACACACCATGCCCGAGGGAGGACTCGAACCTCCGCCGGGACCAGCCGCACAGTCCATGACTGTAGCGCCTGAGACCGCTCGGCTAATCCCGCGCGGCTCCCAAGTAACTAAGGAAAGCGACTTGGTGGTTCAAAAATTCAAATGGCTCGGAGTACTATGGGACTCAACATCCTAGGTCATAAGTCCCCTAGAACTTAGAACTACTTAAACCTAACTAACCTAAGGACATCACACACACCCATGCCCGAGGCAGGATTCGAACCTGCGACCGTAGCAGTCCCGCGGTTCCGGACTGCAGCGCCAGAACCGCTAGACCACCGCGGCCGGCGACTTGGTGGTTTCGGACAAAATGTACTAGGCAACAAAATTGTTTTAGACTTCATGATTAATGACATTTAACATAAAGGAAATTCACAAAACCCCAATGTTTCAAAAAACCCAATCAAATCTTAACTCTGTGACGAGTACCAAAAGGAAGCTATTATGTTTTGATACGAGCGACACGCTCCCGCTTAGCCAGACACAGGAACAGGGAGCAACAACAACAGCAGGCTGAACCGAGTCCAGTATAGAAGCAGCAGGGTACAAACACGCGCAGGAAACGAACCGGTCACAATTATCACGCTCGCAGTGGGGAGGAAGATCAGTCTCTACAAATGCCGCGTGGACTCGGGACCGAGGTACCGAAGTATAAGTAGCTCACCGAGCATAGAAAGTCGCTATGGGGTGGCTAATAGTGGAAAAACTTGGAGCTGCCAGTAGATGTGTGGAAGACGGCGACCCACCGCTCGCCTAAGATCTGAGGGCCAAAGGTTAAAGTCTTCTCCTGTTTACGGTGCGGGTCGCTAGTGTTCGGGAGACGCTCAGCCAGTCCAACTTGGAAGTCACACGGGCGGCAGTACAAACAGCCGGCACGTTTCCCTGTAGAGCTGCGCCGTCCGTGCTGCTTCAAACACTACCTCTCCCTGAATAAACGCTTCAACGGCACTCGCGACAAACGTGTCACACACCCTTCACGTCAAAGGCTATTCCAGGAGACGTGGCGCGGGCTATCGATCGCACAACGATTCACTTGTCTGTGTTTTCGAATTTCATTATCACCTTCTTTAAACTATTTAATGACATCGGGCCTCACCTCAGACCGATTAGTCGCGATACTCTCTTAATGCAGCACCATAATTGCTGCCGTTCACGTAAAACAGTTACACTAACAGCGCACGGTATCTCTGCTCGATGGCCATTCCGTTTATCCCGTTATGAGCTCTCAAATGACAGCGTTGATGTCATTCCGACATACAACAGTGTACCTGCACCTGCTGGTCAAAATTGTAACTAATTTCTTTCCAGCTTAAATCGGTTTCGCATTAACACATTGAGAGAGGACAAGTTTCTCTCTCATCGATTTTTCATAAATATTTCGAGGACAAGTCACTGTATCACCTCTTTTTCATAAATATTTTGTTTGAAATTAATATCGTTGGTCCAACGTTTCGCAACCAGTGCGAGACCCCAGAGGTTACCAGCCTGAGCGGACGTTGATGGAGGTAGAATCACGAGGAATGTTTATGGTTATTGTGTCTTAGAAGCGGCATGTTTGAAGTTGAATGTAAGTGGCAGCGAGCCATCCCTTAGTTGAGCTTGCCGGACTGTCCCACGGTCGCAGAGGTGCGGACAGAGCACCTCCTAGTTGAGACGGGTTTCCAGCAGGACAATTTCCGCTTTACCTGCACCGGCGCCAGCCGAAAGCTGGGCTGGGGGCGACGGATTGAAGGGACGCGTCCACACACTGGGGTTATAAACAGGGCGTTGTGTACTGCGCTACACCTAATAAAAATTTACAAGCTTTCGTGTTCGCCGAAAACTGCAAATGGGCCGGTGACCCACTTCCATCGGCCGCCTTGGTCGTAAATGAAACGTTGGCGTCTGGGAAACGTTTAGAGATAAATCTTTATTACACCACGTAGCTAGGACTAACTTGCTCCAAGGCACAGGCAATTAAGATAAAGACCTGTAAGATTGTATCAGTTCGCTTGCTGCCATGTGAAGCGATGCAATTTCGGGGAAAAATATCTGCTCCCACCGCGAATCTTAAAAATGGCTGTAATTGGCGGTTTCTTTTTTTTTCTTCAGAGACGCAGTTCTCTGAACTCTTGCGCCGGTTCGTCATGAGTCTGTCCTGGCGTGTAAGAGGGGAAATTTAGCGCCTCTAAAGCTCTGTGGTTGGCTCAAGTCGAAATGGAAGGCGTTGTCGTTCGTATACTGTACCGAAAACGGGAATTATTTCTATCTGGGGAGGTGCGAGGCTCTCTGGCGGGTGGCTTCGGTCTGCGAGGCACTCTGGCTCTGAACTTTGGTCTGGAAGCTCTAGCAGGTGTGGTTGGTACTTGGGACCCGTCCTAAGACTGACTCAATTTGCAAGAAGTTAGACTGGATAGCCTGTGGTGAAGTTTTCACTGTACCGACAGTGTGACTTCAAACGTCTAGGACTACTCGTTTGCCGAGGGCAGACTTATTCGATTTGGTTCACCAGTCTCGACGTTTGGCAATCTTGTGCGCTCTGCCGTTATAAGTGAGCCGAATTGGTCCTTGGTACGACCAGTGAACGGGTGTGTCACACACTGAAATCTTCCGTGATTTCAGGGCTCTAGTAGGGAGTAAATTGCGATCCGTCTGCCTGATCGCTAGATCGTGGGATTTTTCATTCCTTTCGTGGGCGCTATCGACTCACAGGTGCCGCCTTATGTCTCGGCACTGCCGCACACGACTCGCCAGCAGCAAGTTACACCACAGCACGAAGCAAACAGGGTAAAGTACTGCTGTTCCGGCCTTGTCTAGGCGTACAAATCCCAATCGCCACTTGCTCTCAGCTCCACCCTCATAGCCTAAGGTAGACTGAACAAGTCAAAGTCTGCTCAGCATCACATTAGCACCGACAGCGCGAGTTGTATTTGACTCATCTTTGCCACCCAGGATCCTTGTCCATTGTGGTCTTAAACCACCTGTTAGTTGTTTACGATATTTGAAAATAATCTGTTTAGGTTTAATTAGACCTGTCTTTGTTTCATTTCTTTTTGTGTGTTTCGAAATATAAATGTAGTCAAAAAAATGGCTCTGAGCACTATGGGACTCAACATCTTAGGTCATAAGTCCCCTAGAACTTAGAACTACTTAAACCTAACTAACCTAAGGACATCACACACACCCATGCCCGAGGCAGGATTCGAACCTGCGACCGTAGCAGTCCCGCGGTTCCGGACTGCAGCGCCAGAACCGCTAGACCACCGCGGCCGGCTAAATGTAGTCAGTAAATTAAATATTGTTTACCTTCTCAATTAAATCGTAACTTTAATATAGTAACCCCAAGTGTTAGTTTTCATTTCATACAACGTTAACAGGTAGCCTTTCATTGTCTACGACATTGCCAGGATCTCTTACTTTTTATCATCCAGTTTCAACATTAGTATATGAACCACGTTTCGCTGGCATACGACAGTTACAGTCAACATTGGATCTCAGTGAGTAGTGCACTTTAATTAATTAGGATTTGGCGAGTTTGGGCTGGGGATTGTGCAGACAATTAGTTTATCAAACATATAATACTCGTTGATAGCAGAATAATCACAGAATAACAGTGAAACAATATAACTCTGCCGGCCGCTGTGGCCGAGCGGTTCTAGGTGCTTTAGTCCAGAACCGCGCTGCTGCTGCCGTCGCAGGTTCGAATCCTGCCTCGGGCACAGATGTATGTGATGTCCTTAGGTTAGTTAGGTTTAAGCAGTTCTAAGTCTAGGGGACTGGTAACCTCAGATGTTAAGTCGCATAGTGCTTAGAGCCATTTGAACAAATATAATTCTGGCCGCGCGGGGTAGCCGTGAGGTCTGAAGCGCCTCATCACGGTTCGCGCAGCTCCCCTGTCGGAGATTCGAGTCCTGCCTCGGGCATGGGTGTGTATGTTGTCCTTAGCCTAAGTTAGATTAAGTAGTGTATAAGTCTAGGCACCGATTACCTCAGCAGTTTGATCCCATAGGCACTTACCACAAATTTAACATAATTCTGTAGCCTCATACAGTTTCTTAAGTGAGGTTGAGTCAATGAAATACAACTAAAATATCTTCCATACAGTGAACAGAGTTAAATCTTTGGTACAGGACACATAATAGGCAACAGCAGTGACAATTATAATATGTGACCCTCTGTCATATCTACGGTATATGACAGATATAACTACTGCAGTTAAGCGTCAGATACCAAAACAGCTCTCGGACCCGATTAACGTAATCTACTTAGCACTTAACTGCATATTGGTCTACTTCTACGACCTTCACCAAGTAGCTAGTACAACAAGCTACCATCAACACTTTACCAAACTAGCTACACTTCTCTCAATAAATTCCTATGAAATAACATGTACAGGCTGATCATTCACACGAAACAAGATGATTTTCTTAGTAAAAATTGTGTCTACGAAGCAGTTACACTCACGGCGTAGTTCAAACAGTATCAATTTCTGTACAACATAATGGCTCTCACTCAAAGAGTACAGACCCGCATGTCCAGCAAAATTTGTCACATGATAACCGTGGACTTCTGTGCTTAATGTTGTTTGCTAGTCAACACACCCAATGCACCGCTCGTACACAATACAACGTGCTGTATCGAAGCACTAAGCCACCGGAGTGCAAACGTTAGCTGCTAAAGCACTCAGATAGTGCTTCACTTGGCATACGGAAGGCTCTTCCTCTGTCTCTACTGGGATGACTGTCGTCTCGGCTGGGAAAAGACAACTACCACCCCACCAGGTTGTGTCCACACAGCAGTCATGTTCCGTGCAGATTGTTACTGGCGACTTGTCGACAGTGCCGCCGTATACCATATTGTTAAGACTCTCATTCTTGGCTCTGCCACGGCAGACTCTTTCCTCTCTATGCAGTGACTGACCAGCATTGCGTCTGTAATTGCTCTTTCCGGCTCATGTGCTCACCTGCCCAAGATTCTCTCTCCTCTGCTCACCTTCAGGCACAGCCCGGGCTACCAATACCATACTGGCCTAAAGACTGCGCGGCGCCGGAAACCCGGAACTGACATCAAAATGACGCGTACTTGGCTGGCAGCACATTAACATTACGAGCAAGCTGTCACCCCCCCGTCCCAAGGGTGAGTGGTCTCGTGGTAAACGCAGAAACAACCGCTAAGTATTTCACTCGTAGCAATTTGGTCCAATTGGGGACGTAAGTAGACGGTAAATATCATTATAGATGGTTTCATCAGATAAAAAGTGAATAAATTAGCTCAAGCTTTTATTAAAACGGGAAAGTACAATAAATGTCCCTGAAAGTATAGAAGTACGAATATTTATGTATTAAGCTGATTCATATTAAATATATATGAAAGACCTACTAAATCTCGTTACGTAGATTCAGGTCATTTGTAAATACAAGTCTGATGTATCACTGTTGCGTTAAAGACTTTTGTTGATAAATAAAAATGGTTTACAAAGGAGCACGTTTTCTGCACTCTAAGAAAGTACATAGCAGATTTTATCAAGTAAGCTGTGTAATAGATCGTATTAATCGTATATTTCAGGTCTCATTAATCATATTTTACCGACATTACCTTCCTGGTATGTACACTACTTTAACAAAATCCTTCACTTGTTTCACATATGTCCTGCAGATATCAGAAAGTATTTCACATGTAGCATGCACTGAAATGCAAAACAGTCACTAACGTAAATGTCTCCGGTTGCTAATATCCAGAACATTAATGCTAGTCTTTCTTCAGATTACGTTGATCGTCCTCCTCTTTTGTAATGAGAAGCCATCAAAATGTGTCGACATATGTTCGCCGCTAAGCTGAAACCTAGGATAGCTTTTCTGTCTGTCTGTTTGTCTGACTGTTAGAAACGCTTTTTCTCAGGAATATGTAGACTATCACGTTGAAATTTATTTCACATACTGCTGTTAATAGTCTCTTGGCGGTGTAAAAAACTGAAGATTCTAAGCCAATGCAGTCAAAAGGTACGGCCATTTATGTCACGTCTTTTAATGCAAACTCACTCCTCAAAAACTATAGGGTTCTTCCCGTTAAACCAGAATCATGAAATTTGGAAAAATGGAACGATTTACATTGCAACCAAAGGAAAAAAAACCTGAAAACTGCAAATTTGTAATTATAATACACGAAAAGAACGTTTTTGTCATTTCTTATCTGACTCTCCTTCTGTTTGTCTGTCTGTTAAGACCCCTTTCTCTCTGGTAGGGGTAAGCGTATCAAGTTGAAATTCATGTCCCTTGGCTGTATAATGAACGTTAGCTTCTAAGTCAATGCAGTGGAAAGGTGTGGCCATTTATGTTACATATTTTGATATTCGTAAACTCACTCATCAAAATGTATAGGTTTCTTTCCGTTGATTACAATGTTGACGTTTGACATGAAGCAAGGTTTCACTGTATGAATAAAGGAAAAAATTCGAAAATTGTTAGTTTGTAATTGTATCACACGACAAAATTTTCTTTTGACATTTGTTATCCGACGTCAAACTTGAAATTAAAACAGTCGGTAGTTTTGAATTCAGACTGACTGGATCACAATGTTAAAAGATAACATCACACGACGAATGACTTTATGTCTCATATGACGTGTTTCGGCATTTATCCATAATCAGATATCCAGGAGCGATTACTGCACGTAGACATGTCGTTTCAAGTTGTATATGAAACAAACATTCGCAGACGAATGTGACATCTGATGATCGATAAATTCCGAAACGAGTCGTATGAGCTTTAAGTCATTCCTTGCCTATTGTTTTACTTTTACCATTGCGACCCGGTCAGCCTGAATGGAGAACTACTAGTTATTATAGTATTGATCACCTGCCTCTTGCATAACTTTATGTTACATTTATATTATAAAAATTCTCGAAATCTTGGAATCTCAGAAATCTATATCTTTCCAGCATCAATGTCGATAACAGGCAATAAAGGTCGAGATTCTCGAGTCCAGGAGTGACTGAACTGCCTGTAGACCTACGCAAAACTAAATTTGTACGGAGCTCTTAGTGGCCGAGTCCTACTCGCACCTGGCCAATTTTTTTATTACATCATGTTTTGGACTCGATGTCTTAACTAACATAGCGAGTCAGCGAAGCTACAGAACGCTGGAACGCTGGACTGGCATTCGGGAGGACGACGGCTCGAATTCCTTTCCAGACATTCTGAGTTAGGTTTTCAGTGACGTCCCTTTATAGCTTAAGGCAAATGACAGAACAGCTTCTTTGAAAAGCATATGACCAGTTTCCTATCCCATCCTTTCCCAAACCGAGGTGATATTCCGCCTCTGTTCGAATCTTAATCTTCATTGATTGTGTTTTGGTTTTCAAAATAACGTGTGGCATGTAGGCACACTAGACAAAAATAATAGTCATCCTCGGGATACATTACACAAATATCAACTTTTTTTCGTGTGGCAATCTTTTGATCTCAGACAAACAACCGCAGCCTAGGCCCACAATTATTTGTTGTTTGTCTTCCCCTACTGGTTTCATCCTCTACAGCTTCCTCTAGTAGCAGTGAAGTTACACCCTGGTGGCTTAACACATGTTCTATCATCCTGTCCTTTCTTCCCGTCAGTGTTTTCCGTATGTTCCTTTCTTTGTAGATTTGTGAAGAATTTTTTCGTTCCCTATCAGCCAACCAAAATTTCAAAATTCTTCTATAGCAACTCATCCTCAATGTTACGATTCTATTCTGTTCCGGTTTTCCCTCAGTCCACGAAACGCTACTATAGAACGCTGTGCTCAAAACGCATAGGGTCTGAAATTTATTCCTCAAATTAAGGTATATGTTGACACCAGCGGACTTATCTTGGCCTGGAATACCATCTTTGCCTGTACTAGTCAGATTTTTATGTCCTACTTGCTTCAATCCTCATGGGATATTTTGCTTCAAAGGTAGAAGAATTCCTTAACTTCGGCTACTTCGTGGTCACCAATTTTGTTGTTATGTGACTCATGACTTTTGTTTCTGCTACTTCTCATTACTTTCCTCTTTCTTCGATTTAATCAATCCATGTTCTGTATTCAGTGGAGTGTTCATTCCACTCAGTAGATCCTGCAATTCTTCTTCACATTCACTGATGGTATCAATATCATCAGCGAATCTTGTCACTGATAACCTTTCATCCTCAAATTCAACTCCACTCTTGAACTCTCTTTTATTTTCGTCATTGGCGAAAGGCTGAATCCCTGTCTTACAGCCGGCCGCGGTGGTCTAGCGGTTCTGGCGCTGCAGTCCGGAACCGCGGGACTGCTACGGTCGCAGGTTCGAATCCTGCCTCGGGCATGGGTGTGTGTGATGTCCTTAGGTTAGTTAGGTTTAAGTAGTTCTAAGTTCTAGGGGACTTATGACCTAAGCTGTTGAGTCCCATAGTGCTCGGAGCCATTTGCACCATTTGAACCTGTCTTACACCCTTTTTAATTCGATCACTTCGTTCTTGCTCTTTCTGTCTCATTATTATCTTTTGGTTCTTATCATATTGTGTATTACCCGCCTTTCCCTATATCTTTCTCAGAATTTCGAACATCTTACACCATTTTCCTTTGTCGAACGTTTTTTCCAGATCGACAAAGCCTGTGAGCGTGTCTTGATTTTTCTTCAGTCATGCTTCCATTCGTAAGCCCAACATCAGGATTGTCTCTCTGGTGCCTTTATCTTTCCTAAACCCAGTACCGCCAACACCGTCTAGAACCATCGTTGTGGCCTGCATTCGGCGACCAAAAACGTCGAAAAATTTCTTCAAAAATGCCATACCCAGCATAAGCTACTCACTGATGACTAAATCCCGTGGAGCTAGCAATTTGAGGGGATGCTGATCGTTACTTTTCGCCCACTCTTCCAGCTAGTCTCAAACGTTTAGTACAGAATCAAAATCATGTTATTTTCGAGACAGTCGAGATTCGATAATGTGTCCGACTCTTCCTCATACCAAGAACGTATGCATGCAGCACTTTGAAGGAAGCTTTTGTCGTCTTGCAGGGATAGACTGTCGACAACACACTCATCCTGAAGATGTAGATGAAAGGGCAGCACTTGGTTGTGGAGAATGTTGAAATGTATATCGTGGTTCATGTTTATGATAACCTGAGAAAGTGAGCCCATGTCACAGTACGAAAAACACACCCAGCTCATCAAAAAACCATTTCTGGCTTAGCTACGATTTCAACATACTGCGGGTTGAGAGGGGACGTTCATGAAATTGAGGGAAAATATAAATTATCAATTTATTTTTATTTATTAATAGAAATAATGGTCGAAAAGTTCCCAGAATTTCAGTGATGAACTCACATCTGAAGTTCCTGAAACATAATGTGACGCGAGCTTCCTAATATACAGGACATAAAATCCCGTCCGAGGCCTGCGATCATCTTTATGTTAATAATTTGGAACCAGTGTTGTACAATCGCAATAAAGCCATGAGATGTTCAGTCGACTCTTTTATTAGAACACCTTTTT
This sequence comes from Schistocerca cancellata, assembly GCF_023864275.1. Taxonomy (NCBI): domain Eukaryota; kingdom Metazoa; phylum Arthropoda; class Insecta; order Orthoptera; family Acrididae; genus Schistocerca; species Schistocerca cancellata. The sequence continues at coordinate 655,411,946 of NC_064628.1, forward strand.
AGCGAACATCTCATTACTTTATTGCGAACTTCCTGCCACGCCCACTTTTTGAAGCTACACTTCAATGCTAGCGCGGTGAACAACGATTCCGAGGATTACTTTCAAGCAAATTTGCGAGGGGTGCATCTAGAAGGCTGTGCTGTGGACACATCCAGGAGACAATGGGCTATAGACTGAAGAAACCTGCCAATGATATGAAGGGCATAAAGCTGTAAAGTGGAAGGGGCACTGCTGGACACAACAGACTGACTACAAAGATAGTAGACACTCTTCAACTGTATTACAGCGAGGCTATCAGAAAGAATCCATCCAACGTAACTGACATGAAAAGTGCAATATAGGCTATGTATTTCCACCTGGAGACAACAGGTGAACATCTCATTCATCATTCGTGCTACATTGGCTGGTATAATTATCTACAGGCCCAGAGGGATAACGACCCCTACATTCGCAAGGAGAGACTTCCAAATTGCATCCTGGGTGTTGTCAAAATCACTTACACGTTTATAGCTGATCCTCAGTTTCTAAAAAAGTGTTTTCATGGCAAAATGCAGAATCCAAATGAGTCTCTAATTTCACTCATGCAGAAACGATGTCCTGAAACCACATCTTCATCAGCTACAGTTGTCAGAATTGCAACTTATGATACAGAAATTTTATTTAATGATGAAACGTAGGTAGGATGAAGGTATTAGAGAGAATGGGCTTTAAGATAGAAAAATTCGCTCAAGATATCTTGAGAAAAATAGGGCTGCAACTGAAAAGTCAGTAGAAGAGCTGATAACAGAAAGAAGGCAGAAAATAAGAAACCAGAAGAGAAGCCTTGAAGGGAAAGAGGGCCCTGAGTATAAATCTTCGGCCTTCTGATGAGCCGACATAAGAAGAAACGTTAAATTGAAATTTAAATTGCATTTCATGAATTTCTTTTAAGTTTATATATCTTTTTCTCATGACGGCTAGGATTATAAAATTTTGTACACTTATTTCTATTAAACCGATAAATGTTGTTCTCAAGAGTATAGTTTGAAATTCTGAGTGTAAGCTGAGATATGGTGCAAAGTGCTTGGAATTTCGCAAGTATTTTATGTTATACGAACTTACAGAACTAAAATTTAAAAAATATTGAAATTTTCTTATTCAATATATTCAAAAAAACTCACGAGTGCGCAAAGATATTAATCAGAGAAAATTTTGTAGAAATCTCTTGAATAGTTTCTGAGACAAAGATACAGATTATTTTTTGAACATAAAATTTTTGAAATCCATAAAAAAGTTAAACACATGCAGAACCATGGATTTATTTTTTCAAAGAATATTCTTAAAAATTTATTTTATTTACTAGCGATTCATCAAGAACATTAACACATTTAATTACACTGTGTGAGCGGGGAAGTAGTTGCCAGGGAGTAAATGATGAAATGAAAATGAAATTGCTTTTAACAAATGGGAATTTTATTCCTAAAAGCTTTTCTTTTTAAGAAACAGTTTTAAAACTGTAAGCAGAAAGCACACTCTAAATATCAAGTTACAATTTATTCAGAGGCAGAAAGAAACAAATTTTTGAGTGTATGAGCTATCAGGCTGAGAACATTGCCGCTCCCTTTTGGCACGGCCGTAGTCACGACCGCTCACAACAACCTCTGAAAGACTACACAGGTGCAAATCTGCAACACACCAGATTACCTTAAAGCAAAACTTTACACAATTCACACAAGCACACGAACTATGCACCCCGTAGGAGGGATGGAAATGGTACAAAACACTAAAACTAAAAGATTAACTTGCCACCGAAGGTGCAACTTGATTTTAACGTCTAAGAAAAGTCTTACGGTGGAAGGGTGGCAACTTTATATACTAAAATGACCGTTTAAATAAAAGCCCATGAAATGCAACCTTACATAAAATTATACAAAGTTGGCCTAACATGCTCTACAATACACATATACCGCCTCTCAAGATGATTGGCAAGATAAAAACATATTTCAGGAATTAGGCCGTTACACTTCAAGCAATAAATTCGTTAACACACCGAATCCGACAAACATGACAGAGGCAGCTCCGAACGACAGATTAACACTAACTGCCTAACAAATGCGGACGAGGGATAGACGAGCTAAATGGGGACTAAAGACTGACCAAGAAAACAAGTAGAATTTAACGAGAGTAAATCGCAGAACATATCACCAATCACTTAACTTCTAATGAACTGCGATTTCTGGAGAAGACCTGGCGCAGCACCCCCAAATCGCTCTCCCGAACCGTCCGCTGTCAGCCGCTTCAACGGACGCAGGAAGGCGCGCCGATCTCCCGTCTTTCCTGGTCCGCACCAACCGACCGACTGCCCGCTGCTCCGTCCGCACTGCTGGTGCGTCTCCCACTCACTTCCAGAGACACGACGGCGGAAATACTGGCTCGGACCCAACCATGCAGAGGAAACACGCCCACTGGCAAAACGAAATCCCTGCACCAGGAAAGGACCGACCCAAGCTCCACAAGATGGTAACTGAAGGGGCCCAGAAGCACTCGGAGAACCAGTTACACCACGGCGTCGCAGCTCGCACCGGCCAGACTGATGTCGTGGGTAGACTCCTGTTGCTCTCGTGTCGACCGTGAAGCCACTACCCCTCGCTATACTGCGCGGCCCAATAGACTCACTTGGCGGCCTCACATGTGCCGACGCTCAAGATAGACAAGGCATCTTGTGTCTTAGTGCGCGACCGACCAACCCATCGATCCAATCGGTCGTAAAGGTTGATCCGAACGACAGACATACTGGCACTCCAGACGACAGATAGACCGACACTAACTGCCGCACAAATGCGGACGAGAGACAGACCAGCAATTGGTGACGAGTGACTGACCCAGACTCACTCCGACTGACCAACTGACCGACTGACTCCGACTGACCCGACTGACTGACTGACCTCCCTCTGGCGAGCTCATAGCGCCCCTTAAATGCACGTGAACAGGCAACCTTTCCCCTTTCCCATCAGAGGGAGACACCAAAGCTGCGATTGCCACAGGGGCGCCACCGCCAGAAACGGAGGGCGACTGCTTCACACTACGCGCTGCGGCGCGCTCTTCAAAAGAGCAATTTTTACGACGGCTCACATTCAATCAAAAGAACTTAACAGTAAATGTGTTAATTTCATGTGAAGCATGGTACAAAATTTGGTTGCCATATATTCAAAATTTTGGATTTGGTGCATCCTTTAAACAGTGTGTATATTTCACTGATGTCCCCACCCCTCCCCTCCGTCCCATTGAACGCATCATTTGGCCATCGGTGAATCCATCGTCTCGCATGAGCGACTTAACGTATGTAAAATACATTCCTATAAATAGAGACTGAGAAGTGTATAATTTGTGTTATATTGTCAGCGGCCTTTGGTGGAAAAGGAATGTCAATTTCACTGGTAAATGTGATACCTTACTGCTATCTAACTGAAGACATATTGTAAAGCAGTGTAATTGTGCTGTAGTCTCTTGACGATAAATTAAAGAATGAGCAGACAATTACCGCGCTTCTCTCGCCTTTAATTGTGTTAGTGGTAGATCGCACTTGTAGACTGGGCTGAGTGAGTGGAGACATTTACTACACATGCAAATTATACTCCACCGCACTTCCATCATGATGTTCGGCATTTCTTAAACAGGAGATTGGAAAACCGATGGATCGGTCATGGTCATGTTCACGTCTACAACAGTACTCAGCTATAATGTAATGCTGGACTTACTTTTAAATATATGAAGTTCCGTATCACCTAGGTGACCAGTATTCCAGCCAGTGATAGTGGAGATAATGAAATCGACATTGTCGAATACATACTGACATGTAATACAGGGCTATTACAAATGATTGAAGCGATTTCATAAATTCACTGTAGCTCCATTCATTGACATATGGTCACGACACACTACAGATACGTAGAAAAACTCATAAAGTTTTGTTCGGCTGAAGCCGCACTTCAGGTTTCTGCCGCCAGAGCGCTCGAGAGCGCAGTGAGACAAAATGGCGACAGGAACCGAGAAAGCGTATGTCGTGCTTGAAATGCAATCACATCAGTCAGTCATAACAGTGCAACGACACTTCAGGACGAAGTTCAACAAAGATCCGCCAACTGCTAACTCCATTGGGCGATGGTATGCGCAGTTTAAAGCTTCTGGATGCCTCTGTAAGGGGAAACCAACGGGTCGGCCTGCAGTGAGCGAAGAAACGGTTGAACGCGAGCGGGCAAGTTTCACGCGTAGCCCGCGGAAAATTGGCTCATGCCACAACTGGAGACCGACAGCGCCGACTTCATCTTTCAACAGGATGGTGCTCCACCGCACTTCCATCATGATGTTCGGCATTTCTTAAACAGGAGATTGGAAAACCGATGGATCGGTCATGGTGGAGATCATGATCAGCAATTCATGTCATGGCCTCCACGCTCTCCCGACTTAACCCCATGCGATTTCTTTCTGTGGGGTTATGTGAAAGATTCAGTGTTTAAACCTCCTCTACCAAGAAACATGCCAGAACTGCGAGCTCGCATCAACGATGCTTTCGAACTCATTGATGGGGACATGCTGCGCCGAGTGTGGGAGGAACTTGATTATCGGCTTGATGTCTGCCGAATCACTAAAAGGGCACATATCGAACATTTGTGAATGCCTAAAGAAACTTTTTGAGTTTTTGTATGTGTGTGCATAGTATTTTGAAAATATCTCAAATAATAAAGTTATTGTAGAGCTGTGAAATCGCTTCAATCATTTGTAATAACCCTGTACTTGGGACAGGCTCTTCAGTATAGTAGACAGTTGACAGCTGCAGCTGCTGAACTTTTTTCATAATACCTCACTTAACAACTGTAAATAAGTACTCATTTCATAAACGAAAAATAACGTCACTACATAAACATGAGCTCACTCAGGTTATTTTGCCTGCTCACACAAGAGAACTAGACAATGATAGATAGGTACAGTCTGTCTGCAAAAGTAAGAGCAATCCGCACCCGCGGTGGGGGAAGGTGCCTCTCCCGCAAGAATGTTACAGCTGCCGCACAGGATGACTAAGAATCAGTTCCCCCTCTAGAAGTTTTGAACTGTGTGAGAGATTTACGTAGATTCTGTCAGTATGCATTTCTTTGATTAGTGTTATTTAAGGTTGCCACGTGTTCCGCACAATACGGGATCTCGTATTTGAGATGAAAATTTTGCGTACTGTATTGTGAACTGCTGTTCCGTGAAAACAAACATTTGTCTTGTTTTGTCTAAATATTTTAAAGTCCGTATTTGATTTCAGCACTGTTGAAATTCGAAGTACCTCCATTATTTTTGTCTCTTTGGAGCCTTAGAAAAAGGAAATCTCTTGATGTTCTCACCATTCGCCGGTAAAGCTTAACATGCAAACTACTTGTCTTCCTCCTCGTACTTCCGTAGACCTTCCCTTCTAATTTCCCATGTAACTGTCCGAGCTGCTTGAGACTAAATCTACATAAATTGTGAAGTTATCAATGTTCTTTTAAGATATCAGTATTAAGATGTCAATGTCTGATGAAAAATCCGTCAATACAACTTCTACGAAAAAGATAAACGTGTAACGTCATATCAACATTGCTGGGAATCGTCATACACGTGGGTGAAAGCTATTACTGGATAATGCCATAAGGCCCGATGTTCCACCTGTGCGCATGAATTCTCTGTATCTCATGCCGGTGAGTCAGATGTTAAGCAACGTCCTAGAACTGAAACCCATAAAGGAAATACAAGATCACAAAATAAAACGAAAACTCTGCTTCTGTTTTTCTAGTCAAGTGACATCTCAATCACAGCCAGATAAGGTGACTGCGACGTAACTAACTACTATCTTCCATACTTTAAAACATAACCTCAGTTATGCAAGCACGGGTTAGTTCAAAATGGCTCTGAGCACTATGCGACTTAACTTCTGAGGTCATCAGTCGCCTAGAACTTAGAACTAATTAAACCTAACTAACCTAAGGACATCACACACATCCAAGACCGAGGCAGGATTCGAACCTGCGACCGTAGCGGTCGCTCGGCTCCAGACTGTAGCTCCTAGAACCGCACGGCCACTCCGGCTGGCCAAGCACCGGTTGTTCGAATAAACTACTATCTCATATTTTTGTGGATTCCAGTCTTGCTAACAGTGTTTCCTGTGGAAGAACGATGGTAGAAAGTTTGGTGTAAAATATATTGATTCCAAAGTCTCTAAAATATGTCGTGAACGAACTTGTTTTTAAAAACTGTTTCTTTTCAGTAAAACAGAGGACAGGAAATCGTAAAATGTTTCCTCTCTGTGTAAGATATTTCATAGCCACAAGTGGTGTACAAAACTAGTTGCTGGACTTCTATGAAAATGCCATTGAAACTGCAAGTTCAATTCGGGAGTGTTTCATAAAGGTAATTAATAAAATTAGTCTGCCTTTAGGTAAAATTTCTGCCTATACTACTTATGCAGCACTAATGTGAAATACGCTAAGCACAGTTCTGCTTTTAAGCTGCTTCGTGAGACATATTTGAAATTTTGAAGTCAAATTGCACAGCTCACATTTTCCATAATACAATGAGGTGTGCAACCGACTGCCTTGATACAGACATAGAAAATGTTATCCTGAAAATACATAGTCATTTTTGCAACTATGCGCAGCGCCGCGAAGAACTGAAGAGGTATTTTGGGTTTGTAGATGTTGAATGTATGGAGATATTGAGACACGTTACAAATAGCTGGCTTTCTTTAGAAAGTGTCGTAGAAAGATTAATCCTCAAGTGGCCTGTCTTCAAAAGCTATTTCAAATTACTTGGAGTGCACTGTTTCAAAATTCGGAATAAGTAGTTTTATCCAGAAGACGAACTTAAGGATATATTTCTAGAAATCCACTCTTCAACTATGTGGTTAGGATTTTTGTTCAGTTCATCAAGATCTCAGCAAAAGACACTATTTCTATTGGTTGAGGCTTATAATGAAATGTGCTTACTGAAGTAAAGAACTGGAACAAGGGGAAGAAAATACGTTCTTCGCAATCGCAGTTAAGAGCCATAGAAGTTCTGTCTTGTTCAGAAAGACCCAACTTGGAGAGAAATTTTATGCAGTTCCTTGAAGAAACCTTAAAATACTTCAAAAATCGTACGATTTCTCGGAGGAGAATGTTACAGCAAAGTTACAATTATTTGGTTTAAGCAGGCTCATAAATTTTTTCTTCTGTAGAAGCTGCAGGGAAACCTCTCCAATTAACTGAAGTAACTGGTATAGAGGAACTGTATGAAGAATTTCGTTTCTAGCCAGTATTTTGGACAGTACAGAAGGTGCCTCAAAGAAGCAGTTATCAGTGTGGCTAGTCATGAAGGACAACAGAAATTAATAGAATTAGAAAAACTTGTGTCTTTTGTAATGAGCGTTCCTAGGTGAAATGCATTTTTAACCGCATATGCTCCTTAATGTCTACCAAGTGGTCAGATAGTAGGAAAAAATGTTTAGTAGATCCTGTTAAAAGTGAACTACAAATGACCATGAACTTGAACATATCTCGTAGAGAGTTCCGTTGCAAGATGTGAAGTACAGATGGAGAAAATAAGGTATTTTTATTAACGTTTTTTCTGCATGTTTTGTCATACATAATGCATTGTACTCAATGTACTATTAAGAGGGTGTAAGTTAGTTTCTTTCATCAATTTTATAATTATCTCATTCTGTTAATGAAACTAATTGTAATGTGATTGAAACTGGTACGTGCTGTTGGATTTCCAAACAGTTATGAACTGTCCTTTATTTTTGTAAAAAATCCTGTATTATTAGGTAAATGTCCTTTACTTCTTATATCATAAAGTGGCAACCCTAATATTATTAGTAACTCATACCTGTGTTCCGTATAGTGTTTATGCAATTTGTGGAAAATAAAGACCACGGGGATGAGTGCAGACTGGATCTCCAATGAATCATAAAGCGCGCAGCAGAGGGTCGGTGTAACTTTGTGAAACGTTCTGTAGCTGCTTCTTGTAACGTTGTGGGGTAAACAGAAAGGGAAATCATCTGCTCTGCTCGCTCTTCAGTTTGCAGACCTACCAAGGACGTAAGTGCATAACAACAATCCGGCGACATATCTCCCTTCCCTCGCGTTTCTACCCACCACCTGCACGCCTCTTCCACCCTGTTACAAACTCAGAACACAAATTATCCCTTAATACGGTTCTGGTACACACATTTAACATTTGCTCTTAACCCACTTCAATTAATAGTAAACAGTAATTTTATATCATTCAAACCCTATCTGCCATTTTCCATCCCAAGTGAAATAATGAATGGGGTCTTATTTGTAGCAAATTTAATGTTTAATTTTGTATTCAGGAACATTTTCAGTAGAAGCTCCTGTCTTCGAGTCATTCTTTCTTGAATAACTCAAAGACAGGAGCTTCTACGGAAAAAAAGTGTCCTCTAAACGGCCCCCAGACCCTCTCTCTCACCCAACTAATGGAGAACTTTGGTATGTTGTTGATGACATTCCCTCTCACCACTGCATAAAAATTTGCGAATACTCGATTTTTTCCCCTATTCGATTTTTTTTTTGCCTTCACTGACTAGACTGAATATGACTGACAGGGAATATGCAACTTGTACAAATAAGGGCAGTACGAATGGTCACAGATGTTTTGCCTTACGGAGATTCTGGCAGGTACTTTGAGAAAGACAGAGTCCCAGCAGAGCCTGCCTACAAAGTTTCAAGAACCAGTATTACGTGAGGAAAATAGGAGTATACTACAGACTCCTGTGAAGACAAGGTGTGGTGCCTTTACACGTAATAGTTGATACTTCGTTATAAGTGGTTACATTTTAAAATTTAGCGTCGTTCGTTTATTGCTACGTGTACACCAATACTTATTTCTATGTGTTGCTTAACAGGTATTTCTTGGGGCGAGAAATAATTGTGACTTCTTGTTAAAAATACGGATTAAAGTCGTCGTAGTAGTTGCTTATTTCTGGGTTGCTTCGACAACCAGCGATTTTGCTTAACATTGCTCTCAGGTAAATACATTGGATCTCTCGATTTTGGGCTATCATTGCAAGATGAACTTTAACATTCTCTACTTTGACGTACTTCGTAGCTATTTTCAGCTAAATGAACTTAAATACTTTTCATTCACATTCAAATAGTAAAAGGATTATTATGAGTTGAAACGTACTGCTTCGACCTGTTGTACAACCAAAGATATCGTTGTTTACCTCACTTTCCTACATGCTTGGTTGTCAAATTTGTTTTGTATGTCATTCAAAAAGATGTAGTTCAGAATAACTTCTCAAACATACTTCACAGGGCCGGGTAGAGCAGTGGTTAGTACATTTGGCTCGTATGCGGGAGGACGACGATTCAAATCCGCGTCTGGCCATCCTGATTTAGGTTTTCCGTATTTTCCCTAAATCACTTAAGGTAGATGAAATGCTGGGATGGATCATTCGAAAAGTTTTCAACGGGACGTTCAACACTAATCTCCTTCTCCTCCTCGCACATACTTCCAAAGATAACCACAATTCATATAATTGTTTCTCATCACAAATACTTCAGTTACGTTCATTTATCACCACAGAGTACAAAATAATACCACATAATCAAGAACTTCTAGTAATGTAAAACACATAAATACATTTACTGACTGTATCATGGCCAGTACGTAATTGATAGTAACAGTAACAACAATATTACCTTTTTTGTAGCAATAAAAGTACAGGAGATTTGGCTCGGCATTGAGCTTAGACAGTGGTCTACTAGATGGTGATTTAATCCGGCGACGTGAAATTTCCGTGCCGCGAACAACAGCCACCAGCTGTCGTTCGATCTCTGCGTCGCTTATGCAACAAGAAAAAACAAGCATATCGTAATTTTATATTAAATAATTACTGCTGTAAACAAGTGGCCAGATGCGAGCAGGACTTGTGCACTGAGGGTTCCGAACAAACTTAATTATGCATATTGACAGTTCATCCATTCCGGGAATCAAGAATATCGACCATTTTCGACTGTTACCGTCACTGATACTGGCAATCTATCGACCCTAGAGGTTCTAGGAAATTAGAGAATGTTTTAATTTCAATAACTTAAATGTGACGTAGAGTCATTCAGAGATATCCAGGAGCGAATGCTGTACGTAGATATAGCGTTTCAAGTTGTATGTGAAATGCCATGCAGCAAAAGCTCCTGGATAGCTGATGACAGTTAAATTCCAAAACGCGTCATACGAGCAATAAATTCAATCCGTGCCTGATGGTTGGCTTTTACCCCTGCGATCTAGTCAGCCTGAATGCGCAACTACTGATTGTTTTAATTTCAAGCATGATGTCGGATAATGAATGAAAAATAAATATTTTTTCTTGTGATCTAATTAAAAATTAACCATTTTCGGATTTTTTCCTTTACATGTACCGTGAAACCTTGCTTCTTGCAAAACGACATGACTCTAGGTCGACAGGAAGTACCCTCCAGGTTTTGATGAGTGAGTTTGCGAATATCAAAATATTTGACGTAAACAGCCGTATCTTTTGGATACAGTGACTTAGACGTTTCCGTTCATTATACTGCCAAGAGCCTATAGACCTAATTATGTGACATAAATTTCATGTTGATCCATCTACTCGTTCCTGAGAAAAAGACACCTCAACGGGCGGACGAACGACACATAGATAATAAATAAATAAAAAATTCTGTTCATATAATTAAAAATTTACAATTAACAAATTCTTTCCTCTAGTTGTACTGTGAAACACTCCCTTTTTGCCAGATTTCCTAATTCTAGGCCAACGGTAAGCACCCTACAGGTTTTGAGGAGTGATTTTGCAAGTATCAAAAGATTTGTCACGAATGGCCATACCTTTTGAGGGCACTGACTTAGAAGTTCCAGTTTTCTACAAGGGATCATAGACCTTACGATGTGACAAATTGCAGTGTGATATGTCTCACCATTCCTGAGAAAAAGGGATCTTAAAAGACGAACTGACAGACAGATATCCTGATAATAACAAATGACAAAAAAATTTGGTTGTGGGATGTGGTATAGTTACAGCTTTTCAGTTTTCTAAATTTAACAGTTTAGCTAGACTGTGATACCTACATTTTTGCCAAATTTGATGATTCAAGGGCAAGGGGAAGGATCCTATAGGTTGTGCTGAGTGGGTTTGCAAGTATTAAAATGTGACATAGATGGCAATATCTGATTGCATCGACTTAGAGGCTTTAGTGTTTTACAACGTCAATAGACCATAGATCTTAGTACGTGACACAAATTTCAACCCGATACGTCTACATGTTTCTGAGAAATAGTGTTTTTAACAGTCGGACAGGAAGAGAGACAAACGGAGAACGAAGTTATCATATAAGGGTTTTGTTTTTACCGATTTTGGTTCGGGACACTAAAAAAGTCATAATTAACGTGCATATATAACATATTATGCAGAACACATTACTATATATCTGTGATCAGGACAAAATCCACTGTGGTACAGCCCGAGTTCTGTAACATTAGAAAGATTAGACGAATTACAGTGAGTCAGACGCTTTTTTGCTTCTTATGCGATTGGTACGGAAAGAAAGCTTAATGTGTGATACAATGGCGGTAACTTCTGCCATGTAATTCACGGCAGCTTACTTAAAATGGCTAGAATATCATGTGTATTCTGATGTCAATGCAGATTTGGGAAATTATTTTTGGTGTCTGGCAGAGCGCACTTCGTTGCGCCATAAGCGGTAGGAAATTTTTGTTTCCTGTATGTGAATGACGTATTGAGACTGTTTATCTCTTGCGATTCTGAGGCGTATATGGGAAACGAGACCGAATTTCCTATGGACACGTGTGACAAAATCACCTAAAATCTGCACTTAGATTGACAGTTCTTCTAGAGAGGTGGTCACTGCAAAGGAACGCAGATTCCTTACAGCTTAAATGCCCCTCACATTCCCCTGACTTACAAGCCAACATGCTTAGCCTTAACAATTCCGATCAGGCCGTTTTTGTAAATGTGTTACTCACTGAACTCATAAAAAAATGAAAGGAGCATTGCTAGACCGTACCTAAGCCTCGAAGTGAAAGTTTCGTCTGTCATGTCACCATTACATCGATACCAAATGATACGACGGATTATCGTGATTGTGAGATGCATTGTAATAGTGAATGTCTACGTCACTTAAATGTTGTAAGTGCACTATTTTGGGTGAAATTAAAGGCTAGGCAAGGCTGGGATTAGTCGGTTTCCGAACAGTCTGCCGATCAAGAAATGGATTCCACAACTTCCTCAACCCCAGCTTGCCAAATACCGGTGATTAAAATTCCTTCCACCACCACGTTTGCGTGGTAACCCAATGGTAAAATTTCCTTAAATCATTAATGCGAAAGCCGGGATGATTTCTTTTAAAAGGGGATGGACGATTTCTTTCTCCACCCTTCCATTATTCGAGCATGAGCTCCGTCTCTAATTACCACTGTCGACGAGACGTAAATCCTAATATTCCTTTCTTCAGCCGTCGTAATAGCTGCCTCTGGGCCTTTCACCATAACATTAGCTTTCGTTAACGGCCTCTTCTAGAGTCGCAACTGTATCAAATTCTCCATAGTTCATACAAGCGGAAACATCAAAATATTTTTTTCTTAATATCACATAATCTTTGCTGTTAAACCATTCATTAACTGTGAATTTTTTAAACATGTCAGGTGCATCATCTATGACATCGCAGTCAATAAAGGTAACTGTAATATCTACATACAATGATCGACAAATAATTCTTATGTTTTCTAAGTGATATGCTGTACTAACGTTTCTGTAATTTTTTAATAAATTTCTCCTGTAAGTGAAAAACAGAATTGTACTCTCTGAAAGCTCTATAGAAACGACTTCACATTTTCCCAGTTTCACCTACAACGAGACAATAGCTCTTTGTTTTCGTATGGTACGGGTGCACTTTGTGTGGGAAGTTCTTCAGGGAAATCATCGTTGCTATCTTCTAGCGATGTGGAGAATGCTTAGACTACACACTGGATAAACTGCTAGTGCAGTCCAGGTATCTTATGTTACTAGTGCCGTTTCTACCGTAAGACAAGCCTACGAGGCCACGTAAAGTGGAAAAATTTTAGGGACGACAAAGGACGGAAGAAATAAATTTCGAATTAAACGAGGAAAAAAGTTGAGCAAATGAGAAAAAATGAAAAAGAGGAAAATTTAAACACTGAATTGTTTTCAAAATCATACGTCACACTTAATTAATAAGTTTTCACTTACTTTGACGAAAGTAATCACGTTGCCACTACCTACCCAAAAAATGAAGCAGCCACTACTGACTAAGGAAACTTCCCACCTCAGCCCCCTCAGATTTAGTGGTAAAATGGCACAGTGGATAGCACGTGGAACGCTGAACACAGATGTACTGAACTGTGGAAAAAGAAGCAAAATAGAAACAGTGAACGGTCCAAGCTCATGATGTGCAACATCGAACGAATCATAAGAACCACGGGGATGTGGTTGTGTGGTCACGGTGTCGGATTGCAAATTGGGAGACCAGTGTTCAATCAAGCTTCCCACGTGCCTTTTTTTTCTCACAAAATTATGAACTGTCTGTTCTCCTTCAGCAGTCTTGACAATTGTCATACTATACATAGCTTTTAGAATATGAATCGTGTGGTAAGAATATATTACTATCGCAAGTAAATGTTATGAAAAGTGACAGCAGACGAGATATCACATAGACCTCTCACAGAAATGAAAACAATAAATAAACGGGTATGAGCTATGTTACAAGAAAGGAATTCAAGAGTCAAAACTTCCCAAACGGAGCGCAAGAGTCATTATATGAGAGACTTGTGTAGAATATATAGGACATACATACGTTTGGAGGTCCGTTCCTTACATCTCGCTGTTACAAACGGATGTTACACCACGACAAAGACACAAATTTGAATACAGCGCATAGACACGTCAATGACCTCACGGACATTTCATAATTTTGTGAAAAAAATATGGAACACGGGAGAGATTTGAAACCGGACGTCCCCTTTTATATATATATAGGAACCTTCCTGGCGCCCAAAGGGAGAGGTGTGGTCAGAGTGGGCAGAGGTCGTAGCAACCTGAGGCTTGGACACTATGTCCAATTCCCACCCCCAGTAACCCAGAAAAGCATAAGGAACGCGGAGTAAGGGTACAATGAACATTAACGGTTTATTAACTTATTTTCCTTTTTTGAGCCTATCTACATATAGTTTTTCCGAGAAGAACATTCCGATAACCAGAGAATATATACCGGGTGATCAAAAAGTCAGTATAAATTTGAAAACTGAGTAAATCACTGAATAATGTAGATAGAGAGGTACAAATTGACACATATGCTTGGAATGACATGGGGTTTTATTAGAAACAAAAAAATAAAACAGTTCAAAAAATGTCTGGCAGATGGCGCTTCATCTGACCAGAATAGCAATAATTAGCATAACAAAGTAAGACAAGAAAAGATGATGTTCTTTACAGGAAATGCTCAATATGTCCACCATCATTCCTCAACAATAGCTGTAGTCGAGGAATAATGTTGTGAACAGCACTGTAAAGCATGTCCGAAGTTATGGTGAGGCATTGGCGTCGGATGTTGTCTTTCAGCATCCCTAGAGATGTCGGTCGATCACGATACACTTGCGACTTCAGGTAACCCCAAAGCCAATAATCGCACGGACTGAAGTCTGTGGACCTGGGAGGCCAAGCATGACGAAAGTGGCGGCTGAGCACACGATCATCACCAAACGACGCGCGCAAGAGATCTATAGCGCGTCTAGCAATATGTGGTGGAACGCCATCCAGCATAAACATCGTACGTTTCATCAGGTGTTTATCAGCCAGGCTGGGGATGATGCGATTCTGTAACATATCGGCGTACCTCTCACCCGTCACGGTAGCAGTTACAAAACCAGAATCACGCATTTCCTCGAAGAAAAAAGGTCCGATAACGGTAGATGTGGTAAATCCAACCCATACCGTGACTTTCTCGTCGTGCAATGGAGTTTCCACGACAGTTCTAGGATTTTCGGTAGCCCAAATTCTGCAGTTGTGGGCGTTGACAGACCCTCGGAGCGTGAAATGAGCTTCGTCGGTCCACAACACGTTTCTCAACCAATCGTCATCTTCCGCCATCTTTTGAAACGCCCACACCGCAAATGCCCTCCGCTTCACTAAATCGCCAGGTAACAGTTCATGATGCCGATGGATTTTGTACGGATAGCATCGGAGGGTACGCCTCAGTGCAAACCAAACAGTAGTGTATGGAATGCCGGTGCGACGTGAGAGTTCACGAGCGCTGACTTCCCCGTGCATAGACATACCCGCTACAGTCTCCATTTCTTCCTGAACTGTCTCAGCAGCATTACGCCTTGTGCTCGGTCGGCCACGACGGGGCCTATCGTCTAAATAACCCGTGGCTTCGAACTTCGAAATCATTCTCACCACAGCTGCATTTGTCAACGGACCTTTACCCTTTCGAATCCCCTTCCTATGGCGATTGGATCGTAACTCTGAACTAGCACATTCCCCATTCTGATAATACAGCTTCACTGAAAGTGAACATTTTGTGAACTTTATTTTTTTTTGTTCTAATAAAACACTCTATCTACATTATTCCGTGGTTTATTAAGTTTTCAAATTTATACTGACTTTTTGATCACGCCGGCCGATGTGGCCGTGCGGTTCTAGGCGCTTCAGTCTGGAACCGCGTGATCGCTACGGTCGCAGGTTCGAATCCTGCCTCGGGCATGGATGTGTGTGATGTCCTTAGGTTAGTTCGGTTTAAGTAGTTCTAAGTTCTAGGGGACTGATGACCTTAGAAGTTAAGTCCCATAGTGCTCAGAGCCATTTTTTTTTTTGATCACCCGGTAGGTTTTAAGTGTGGAAGAGGCAGGTATCAACTCTTCATGATAGGATCACCGCAGATCTGGGCTGGGTTAAGGCAGACACTGCAGAGGAAAGTGGAGAGAAAGTGTCTGTATTTTGGATTGCAGACAACTGCAGAATGGCGTTCATTACGGAACTGCCAAAAATACCTTTCTCGCCATGAGAAAACAAGTAGTGAGTCGCGTGTGCACTATTCCACTTCACAGAGTTCATCTTCGCTTGCGGGAAGTATTGGGAGTCCGGAAAGAGGAGCAGTTGAGTAGGTATTTGATGAGGAGTCGTACGGGTAATTAGGGACAACATCTGTCGCACCAAGAGCCGATCTGCACATCAATCGATTCTCGTCTGTGTCCAAAACATCTGAGGCGACACACAACGGCGTGTCTGCGAGGTGAATCCTGCGAAGGCGTGACCGGCATACATGCTTCCCACTGACAATAAGGTACCATACAGACTGGACGTCAGTGTCAAGACAGGAAGCGCTCACACATCGCCAAACGGCACGCCAGACAATGTGGGGATACTCCGCCTCAACCACATTCGGTGACTTGTGCTGCTGAAGAAAGCCATAGATCTTGACATTATCGCAGTAGGGACGTAGTTCAGGTGGAGGAAAAAGTGGCGGAAGTAAAAGAAGGGCGGCGGGACATCCGAAAGAGGGATGGATGCTGAGAGTATGATGCAAGGGCCTCCAGACATAGGCTGGTAAGGCACGTACGACAATGTCCCCACAACGCCACGTGAGAGTCAATGAAAACGGCTATCGCCCTCTCAGGCACATGATACAGACTTAAATCGGCCCTTCACCACGGGAGGGTGAGGGTCTCCTATCTCGAGCAGAAGCCGTAGCAACCAAATGAACCCAATGCCGCTACCATGCGGCGGGCCAAGGATGGCGGAATAGGAACGTGGGGGATACGTGACGCCAAATATAGATTTACATATTGTGTCCGTTGCAGAAGATCGGGTACTCGTAAACGGTGATCTAAGAGCGCCGACTGTTGAGGGCAATCGTGCGCCGCAGATCACTTGAGAAATCGAGTCCTAAGCATCGGACAGTATCAGCTACACGCCATGACTCTCCATCTGCCGACGTTGAAACAGCTACCAGAAGCTTCGGCGGAGATGGTAGCCCATGCCAGTGACTTCCCGACCTCAGCACCGCTATGACAAAAGATGGCGAGATCGTGTGCGTAAGCAGTACAGCTGAATACATGGTCCCCGAGAGGCATTCCAGAGGGGCGTTGACGGAGACCACAGAGCAACGGTTCAATGGCGAAAGCATACAACAGTGCAGAGAGCGGGCAGCCTTGACGCACTGACCGACGGATCGGGATGGGAGGAGTGAGATGAGCTTTGTGTAGTACACGAGACACAGCTCCACGGACGCTTCACGACGTCGAAGGTAGTATCAGGGTATCCCATACCGCGGAGCAGCCCTTCCAGATAGTCATGAGCTACCCGACCGAAAGCCTGGCTGAAGTCAAGAGCTGCCAGGCATACGTCGAGCGTGAGCAAGAGCGGTTATGTCCCGATAGCGACAGAGGGGAGTGCAGTTGTTACTTGGACCTCCGAAAGAAGTTTGATCGGGGGAAACCACGTACCGAGCTGTCCGCTTAAGCTGTGCAACCAACAGCCGGGTAAAGATCTTTGTGTCGCTGTTGAATAACGTCAAGGGGCGGTAATGGCATATCCGCGAGTTACCCCGAAGGTGTGCATGGGAATGAGGTAACCATCGAAGAAACTGTAAACGTAGGCTTCCGCTTGCGTCTTCACAGTCAATAAAAATCTTCTGGGTTTGAGGCCACGCTGTCATCTATAAAATTCCGACGTTTCGGTGACTGATGCAAGGCGCCTTCCTCAGGGTGTATTGCTAACTGCTGAATGAGCACTAGTTTGGATATTTATGTACTAAGGAGGAATGCTGTCATTGGGTGTCAGGGTGAGGAGGAAGGGTATTAGTTCAATTTATTGGTCTTTGCATTGCGTGTTGTCATTTCCATTGGAGTTTCCTTTGCTGCTTTCCATTGGTGGAAATCGGCGAATAGGAGACTGAGCGACGACAACGGCGTAGCGTTGTCCACTAACTGCCTAGTATCGACTGGGCCGCGTCAGCGCTCTGTGTACCCTCCACCGCTGTGGCCTACCTCGCGCCTGTTGCTCTGCGAGAGCTGTCCTTCCGCAAAGCTGTTACAGCTGGCAGCCAAGACGCTGGAAGTCGGTATCCGTCTTCTCTATTCATATTGTCGGGTCGCGTGGCTATTTCTATAGCCTCTCTAATCTTCCTCCTCAAACTAAACGGCTGTTTCGCCAGTACGCGGGCCTCTCGAAATTCGATCTTCATCCTGCACTGTTCCTGATGTTCTGCCACCGCCGATTTCTTGTATTGTTTGAGGTGGATATATCTCTCGTTTTCCGATAACCTTGTGCTTATTGGTCCCCCAGTCCCACCTACATACACCAGTCCACATTCGCACCCGATTTCATAAACGCCGGCGGCCTGAAACTTGTCAATTGAATCTTTCGTCGAGCCCAGAATGTCTTTTATTTGCAATGCAAAGACCAAGAAAATGAACTAATTCCCTTCCTCCTCACCCTCACATCCAATGATAGTACTCCTCCATAGTATATAAGTATCCAAACTAGTGGTCGTTCAGCAGTTAGCAATACACCCAGAGGAAGGCTCCTTGAAACAGTCGCCGAAACGTCGGAATTTTACAGATAACAATGCGGCTTCAAACCCAGAAGAATTTTATTGTCATCGAGGAAACTGTCTGAAATCGGCACGAAAAGTGACATAACGTCCTGACAAATTTCCATTCACACTGGCGCCAGAAGGGGACGAAATGTCCGATAAATCTCATGTGGAAGGCCCTCAGGGCCAGGCGACCTGTTCGTACAACCCGCCTGGATTGCATCATGGACTCTGTCCTCTGTGACATCAGTAAGCAGATCCATCGTCGCACCCATTAGAATCGAGCCAAAGGAGAGTCTGAAGACGGCTGTAATGTTGGAAGCGTGATGACGTTGTTCGGAGTACAGCATAACATAATGTTAATGGAGGGCAGGCCTTATATGACTTTGGGCGTCGTAACGCCGCCCATCATCGGTGGTAAGAACATTAATCAAAGTTCTCCGAAGGTGACGTCGTTCCGCTATGGCATGATACGTAGATGGACGCTCATGCATTAAACCGTCGTTTGTGCGTACCCTGACTATAGTTCCTTCAAGGTGGCGGCGAGAGAGGGAGTGAGTTGCGCCTTGGCACGATTCACCATCGCCTAGCGCTCTGGCGAATACGACATCATGGTACATTCTCGGAGAATGGTGAATTAGAATTCCTGAGTTAGTCGCCGCCAAGCCGCAACATCCCTTCCGTAACCATTCAGGCAGGTTTCACGCAGAGCACCCACCAAGACAGGGCATACTGATAGGCATCACGGCGTCGACGACAGGCTGTCCACGTGGTCTCGATGGGCTGCCAGCAGACGGGTGTAGTAAGGTCGATCGTGTTCACGCCCGCGCCACACCCTTTGGCTGCAGAGATTGATGGCGCAGATATATAGGACGCAATTGGCCAGACCTCAGCAGCCTGCACCCGACTGGCAATATCGCGGGCGATGTAAACGCGATCGAAGCGGCTGGAAATGGGTAAACCCCGCACGATCGCCATGAACATGCTCCCAAGAATCCACAAGGCTGAGGTGCCAGAGAATTATCGCTAGCGCTGCTCACGTAAGGTGACGTGGTAGAGGGTCTTTGGGTGCCTGGGTACAGCTGAAATTGCCTCCCACGATCAGTGCATCCTGCCGACCCAGGAAAAGAGGTGTGACTATCTCTGAGAAGAAGATGAAACGTTCACTGTGGCGATCCGAACCAGATGGTGACGCCACTAAATGTGAGAGCCATGCCTCAGGTGTCAGGGAGATAAGTAACTGCATCAGTGAGGATACCGTCACGTAAAAGGATCGCCACCCCACTACCAGTAGGGGAATCATGACAGACATGTACTGTAAAACCATGGGGAGCACAGAAAGTTGCAATGTTTATCTCCTGAAAGAGAGCAACGTCAATTTCTACAGCATACAGCATGTCATGGGGAAAAGCCAGTTTGTGGCGTACGCGAATGGTATTGACATTGACCGAGGCTTCGAGATAAGTCTGAAAAGCTGCAATCGCCAGGACGGGCGATTCAGACACAGGGGAAGAGCAGCGAACTTCCTGTTAAACCCCTGCGGAAGGGCAGATCACTGTGACAGGGAAGGAGCCTACCCCACCAAGACGGTTCCATCGTTCTGTACCCCTCCAGAATGTCCATCCTCAGCATCGACGTCCAGGTAGCGTCAGACACAGAAAGGGAAGCAACCGCATCAGACGCAGGCGGGGAAGGTCGGTGCCCGGAGGTGGACGCTGACTTCAGATGGAGGTCGGGCAGGACGTCGCGTCGTCAGTTGTCAGGGCGTCAGAAGACAGCACACCACCATTACCAGGGTCTTCATCCTGTGCGCACTTCCGACAGAGGCGGTCATCGAAACGGGTACGGCGCTGTCTCTTCCATTTTCTCGGCGACATGCTAACATGCTGTTCCGTGTCGGATGGCTGGCGGCTGTCGTCCGACATGTGGCCAGATGGCAGAAAACCGGAGATCGGTAGAGCTCCATGACCATCAAACATGGGGTCGTACAGACGGTCATCGTTCGTTTGTATTGCCTCCGGCAGGAGTGTAAGAGAGACAGGCAAAACGTCCAACGCGTCGTCGAGAGGAATCGACGCCTGATTCAGAAGGGGCGCAGCAGGCAGCACCGTTAGATAGAGGTAACACTGGGCGCCGCAGGAAGAGTGACGTCTCCGGTCGGCGTTTGAACCAGTCCATGTCATTCAGAATGGACATGGTCTTCCGGGCCACAACCTAAACAAGTGCGCGGCTGGCCATTGTACATCACGACAGCCCTGCAGCCGGCAATGACCAAGTAAGAAGGCACATTGTTTTCTTTTTTTTCTTTTTTTTCAAGACCTCAATTGCAATCTTGTAATAAAGAAAGTGTTACAGTCAGTCACTGGCATAAATATGATGTATTTTATAGGAAGGCACGTGTTTCCGTATTTCAGTTTTTATCTGACGGACACCACTGAGAACACGGTATGTTTCGAACGTCTTCCACGTATCAGCAGTGACTGACGATGTTCCAGAATGATATTTTCACTCTGCAGCGGAGTGTGCGCTGATATAAAACTTCCAGCCAGATTAAAACTATGTGCCGGACCGAGACTCGAACTCGGGACCTCTGCCTTTCGAGGACAAGTGCTCTACCATCTGAGATACCCAAGCACGACTCACGCCCCGTCCTCACAGCTAGGAGACGAGGTACTGGCAGAAGTAAAGCTGTGAGGACGGGGCGCGAGTCGTGCTTGGGTAGCTCAGATGGTAGAGCACTTGCCTGCGAAAGGCACAGGTCCCGAGTTCGAGTCTCGGTCCGGCACACAGTTTTAATCTGCCAGGAAGTTTCACTGACGACGTTGCCGTAAGGTACGAAGGCGGCCACCACAACGTCCGACGGTAGCTCAAACGGGAGTTCGAAAACCCCCAACGTTCGGAAGCCAGAACCATCATGATCAACCACGACAGTCATTTGCCAGTTTTATGTACACAGTAGTACTGAGGATCTAAAAATGAATTCCGAGAACATCTTGTTGCAGGAGACATATTTTAGTCCGTATAAAACGTTCTCCTTCATACGCCTTCGGTCGTTCGTGATCCAAAAGGAAAAGTTAATTTAATTGTGGCTTGGCGGTAAGAGAACGCCCTGATGGTCGATGAAGTCGCACTCTGAGACGGCCGCTACGCGGAAGTAAACAAACGCGCGCTTGCTCGCAAGCAGCAAAACGGGCGAGACACAAACAAGGCGTGCACGCCCCACCACAGTCAAAGGCCGACTCATTAGAAACTGCCCCCTTCGCAGTCCAACAGCATGACCACGTACTCACGACGCCGTCCTACTCGTATTCACTCGATATTCTACATCTTTAATGTGAACCGTTCACTGTTTCTATTTTGCTTCTTTTTTTCCACAGTTCACTATATCATCCTCCCGTCCTCTTGCTTGATCTGTTTGCAGTTTTTGACTAACTATCCACTGGCTAAATGTGAGGGGCGAGGCGGCGGGGCTGGGGGGGGGGGGGGGATGCGATAGAGTGAGTAGGAAACGAGAACAACCTCGACTCATCTTTGGTCGAGCGCTGGAGCGGGGCAGATGTGCTGGCTTCCGATCATGTTGCGACTTGTTGCCATACCTCCCCCGGTTCCTGTTTTTGTTTTTGTCTCTGCAGATCATGTCAAGCGTCAGTTCTATTGAGTGGCTTAGCTGATAGTTTTAGTTATAATATTATTTTATGTGAATAATCGATCTCGTATTCACAAGCTATGTTTTGTACTTCTCTTTAAACATATCTAAAAGGAGTGAAAGGAAAGTGCACTTCATCATACCCATACATAAAAATGAGTTGGTATCTCTAAGTCTGTCTCTGAGAGTCTGAGACTCGCAGCACGAGAAAAGAACTACGACGTCATTTATTAAAACAAATTATCTGTCATTTTCTTAAATTTTGACGTATACGCAAATAATAATAGAGCGTCATGGCTTGTTTATCCACGGGACATAACTGTAGAAATTGTGTATATTGTGACTGCAATCTGTTGTCATAGTTTAATTTACAATCATATTAGTGCTTACTGCAATGTCATGCTGCATACTACCCTTCGCTGTCGGTTTCAATTTCACAAGCAATGTGCGATAGGACATTTTTCTGCTTTAAACACTGGTTCGTTCACTATTAGAAATCTTAGAACCATTCTCAATCTTGAACCTTGAAACAGATATCATTAATAGCATTGATATTGTGTTTCATGATGAAATTACAAATTAGATCATCGAAAAATCTGATGAAGTTGTTGACTGATTAGTTTCAATAAAATTCAGCAGGTGTGATAACATCGTAGAAACGACCTTGTTTGATGCTTCGGTATGTCTCCCATTAGGATAGCATGATTTCTAAATTCAAATAAAAATTCATTCGCACCAGAAAATAGTTCCACACCTAATTAGTCTATTTTCTTGCAATTAAGTAGACTAAATAGTTGAAGCAAAATTTGGTTTTACTGGTGTACTCAACTGAGTTCCAGTTTAAAAAGTTCAGCACATCTTCCTATTTCAATTATTCTGGGAAATTTCAAAAACTGAAGACAAAAAATAACAACTGAGGACATTGCATAAAAAATTCTCGGTTTACTTGCCGCGTCAAATTTGGATAAAATCCCAAGCTTTCGATGACTACCTCCGTCATCTTCGTCAGGGGTAAAACTGACTGCAAGAACTTTTTATGCAAGGACTCCGTCGCGAAAGACTTCGTAGTCAACTGAGGACATTTATTGTTCTCAATCAGTTTAATCAGTTTTAACGGAACTGAGGTTGTGGTGTCACCGCCAGACACCACACTTGCTAGGTGGTAGCTTTAAATCGGCCGCGGTCCATTAGTACATGTCGGACCCGCGTGTCGCCACTGTCAGTGATCGCAGACCGAGCGCCACCACACGGGAGGTCTTGAGAGACGTACTAGGACTCGCCCAGTTGTACGACGACTTTGCTAGCGACTACACTGACGAAGCCTTTCTCTCATTTGCCGAGAGATAGTTAGAATAGCCTTCAGCTAAGTCCATGGCTACGACCTAGCAAGGCGCCATTAACCATTTCTAGAGAGAGTCTCACTTGTATCATCAAGAATGCTGTATACAAATGATGGATTAAAGTTAAGTATTCCAGCAGCTACGTACTTTTCTTTATAGCATTCATTACGTATCCTGTTTCAGACCTAAGCAAGCCTGCGTGAATTAAGCGCGTGCCCTTTCGGCTTCCTCGCCCTGTCTTGTCTAGACACAACAGAGGTCAAAGCTTGGAAATTGAGGACTGTCCTTAGAAAATGAGGTCTTTTGGATCCCTTAGTTTAATGCCTGAAAGTATACAAGGAAATTTGAATTACTGTGCCATAGGATGTTAGAGGTGGTGGAATGGGAAAGGGGGGGGGGGGCGGGGAGGTAGCTGGGAGACCGATAGTAGTAAAAAAGTGGGGGTACTATTTTTCTGTTCTCGCCTAGGGCGGCAAAACATCCAGCAACGGCCGTAGGTATCACCAATAGCAAGTAACTGCAGATTATAATTTTTCCCTTATTAATAAATCGGATGAGCACATAGACCAAATACCAAGATTCTAACATAAGCAATATATTTCTAGGCTTCTGATCACACACACATGCGCTTAGGGCCATCGAGACTGCGTGGAAAACATCGACGTAAATGTTCGCAGCCGCAAAATCCCAAGAAAATAAGAAAGAATTTTCAACATTAGGTTTATAGCAAATTTCGTGACGCCGGTGAGCCCCAGAGCGCCACGCTGCCTTTTAAAATGCCGCTGTCAACAACAGATGTTCAGCCTGCGACACATGCGGCGGTTGGCAAACCTGGCGTTATTGATCTACCGCGACAGTGGCGACGCGAGGCGGCGGCCGCGGGCGGTTCGGGTAACAGTGTGTCAGCGGGCACGGCCGGCGGCTGGCTGTCAGCGCTCGTCAACCGGTTCGCGAGACATCTGCCGGCCGACAGGTGAGTCACGTCTGCGCTGCGACAAAATCATTTACCGGTGGAGTGTCATTTCAGATGCCCTAGTACGTCAAAGGAAAAAATAAAATAAAAACAGCGGAGGCAACACTGATGTAGGATTTGTACAAAAATCTAAATTTCTGTATACAGCCACCTGTTCACCTCACATCTGCATGTGCTATTCCGCTGCGAAAGTGGCGTTTTTCAGTCATAATGAAACATTTATAGTTACTGCTTCTTGTATGATGTTTCATAGCGAGGAACTAAATAATTCTTTCCGTTTCAGTGTGTTGTTAAGGACAGTGTTATTTAAAAAGGCGATGTAAACACCAGATTTTGGCTTAGGTTGACATAGCGCAGGTGTACTGTTAAAAGCAAGCACGCGTTGGCTTACTCATCCGTGTTATAATTTGGTGTCGCCTTTGATGCCGCTTCACGTGCGCCGCGGACTCTGTCAACTACGAGTATTGTCTGCGACTCGGCAATTATAATTAGCCGACACGCTTTCGCAAGCGAGCATCACTTGGCAGGTTTGTATTAGCTTCAAATTGACACTGAAGCCCATTTCGCCGGACCGTTACTCAACAAGCTTACGAGCGCTCTGCAAACAGAAGGTTAAACACAGCGGCACGCCTGTTCCATTCCCCCCACGTGGCCGCCGCACTCGGCAGCTGTGCGAAGCGAACAAGAAGAGAACATCCACTCAACAGACATTTTCACTCGTTTCTCGGTAGAATATATTTATGGTTTTCAATTCGCAGAACACAAATGAAAAATAAATATGCGGCAGAAGTCATCAGAATGCTTTCCTTCAAATAACTGTTGCTTTTTAAAGCAACAAAATTTTCTGTAGATGCTAGGTTAGAAAATACAGCACACAGTATATAAAATTTGCTGCTCTGGACAGCGTCATGTCCAGTATACTGATGTCTTAATAAAAGAAAATTATTATCCATTCAATCATTACCACTTTTAACCGTTTTGAATAATAGACCTATTGTCTAGATCGGCCATTCTGCTTCTTATTACTCGTACATTACAAACTCGTTTCGGCTATTGTCATTCGAACTTTCTTCAGTGCCAGCTAAAGTTGTGTAACAATGCTGCGATAAAACCCATTACTGACACAGGACTTCATTTCAAAAATTCTAAGTCTGATGGAGTGTAGTGTTTGTCGGAGCCAAAATATTTCAATAATGTGACAAATAACATACTGAGCATTTTTACAGCATTATTTCAATACGCCATAATTGTGCTACTGCAGTTTAGACAGTCCTTTTTCGCCAAGTAGCAATCTCCAGTCAGTTACAGGATTTAATTTTATCCATATTTTGCAAGTTCAAACGTGACTGTATTCAATACATTGGAGGTGTAAATTAAAAAGAGCTTTCAGTCACAAATTTACGTGTTTTATTAAATACACGATGCATTTCGGACCCCGTGAGTCCATAATCAAGTGTAATTTGTCTTAATACGTGTTTCATTTCTTCTCGTGAATGAGATGAAATGCATATCCCTGTCACGAAAAGGTTTAATGTTAGGCAGATGACGTTCACCAGGAATTCGCCATACCCACACCCTGCCATCTGAAGGCCACATTGTGTACCGTGATTCGTCACTCCGCACAACGTCTTGCCACTGTTATCGTCCAACGTTTTCGCTCCTTACACCAAGCGAGAGGTCGTTTGGCATTTACAGGCGTAATGTGTGGCTTACGAGAGGCCGCTCGACCATGAAATCCGAGTTTTCTCACCTCCCGCCTGTCATAGGACTTTCAGTGGATCCGGACGCATTCTGCGATTCTTGTGTGATGGTCTGGATAGATGTCTGCCTATTACACATTACGACCCTCTTCAACTGTCGGCGGTCTCTGTCAGTCAGTAGACGAGGTCGGCCTGCACGCTTTTGTGCTGTACGTGTCCTTTAACGTTTCCACTTCGCTATCACATCGGAAGCAGTGGACCTAGGGATGTTTAGGAGTGTGGAAATCTCGCGTACAGACGTATGGCACAAGTGACACCCAATCACTCGACCACGTTCGAAGTCCGTGAGTTCCGCGGAGCGCCCCAATCTGCCCTCTCACGATGTTTAACTACTGAAGTCGCTGATATGGAGTACCTGGCAGTAGGTGGCACCGCAATGCACCTAATATGAAAAAGTATGTTTCTGGGGGTACCCGGATACTTTGCTCACATAGTGTACAATAATGGCTACATCCCTCTGCAGTAGTCTGATAGAGGCCTCTTCGCAACCTGTATGTTGACAGTATGGTAGGTTTGACGTGGAGGGAGATCTAACACTTTATTGCTGAAAAAAGTTTATGGTAATTTTTGTTGGATATCAACGGATTAGGTGGTAGCTGATGCAGTATCTTATGAATATATATCAATTTTCCAGTGGTGCATGGAACGAAGTCGATCGTTGGGCAGCAGTATCTAGCAACCAGGACTGCGAGATTTTTCACCCACAATAGTAGCTCATGTGAGTAGACTAACTATCTGGATGAATTCTGAAATTCCCAGAAAAGGCGAGGGCGCAGTGTCTTAGTGTCTTATATTCGATAGTAGGGCGGGGGAGGGGGGGGGGGGGGGGGTCAAATCTCCGCATGGCTCCCGAAAATGTCAGAATGGATCCTTTGAAAAGGACACAACTGATTTCCTTCCCCAAGTGCGAGCTTGCGCTTCTCTCTCGAACAACCTCGCCCTGGGTAGAGCACTATTAATATTCGTTTCTTCCCTGATATTCCTTTGGTGGGAAACACCTGCTTAGCAACAATTCAACTTATTTACAGCGTATGTATCTGCTGAGCTGCGTCACATTTTTTACCCAGCACATTTGCAAGCTAGACTGAAACATTTTGTAGAGGTATTCCACTACGGTTGGTAAATATTTGGAGAGTGTAGAATCACTAAGTGCTCTTGATGAAATAAACCTTCATTAGTCATCAGTTTCGATCAGCCGATCATCGTGGTAACATGTATACTACGAGAGAGTGCTGAAAAGTAATGCCTCCGAATGTTTGATGTGAAAATTCTTAAAGATTTTTAAATAAAACGAACGTTATCAACATTCCACATCATTAGACTTCATTTCTACATATTTGCAGCACTCTGCAAATATGCGATGTGTAACTTAATTTTGTCGGTGCGTGAGAAACAGTGCAGTAATAAGGTTTCGAATTCGAATAGTTCCTCCACACATGGAGCAACCTCCCCTTCAGCACTACACACGCACGAGCGCTGCGACTTCTGCAACAATTCGACACCTTGGGTTCACTGTCAACGATCGTCCTCCATGAAGTCCCGATTTGGCCCCATACGATTTTCATCTGTTTCCTAAAAGAACACCTTCGAGAACTTCACTTTGATAGCGATGAAGCTACGCAAGCAGCGGTGAGGTTGGGGATCCGTCAACAAAGTCAAACATTCTACAGTGGGGTTTCAATAAATTGGTGTCTTGTTGGGGGAAATGTGTTCGTCGTCAGGGTGACTATGTTGAGAAATTTATAGACATGAAGAATGTTAACAACGTTTGTTTTATTCAAATGAATTTAAGAGTTTTCTCATTAAAAAAATTCGGAGGCATTGGTTTTCAGCGCATATTCGTCCTTACATGACGACTGTAAATCCTTAAAACGTTTGTTCGTGTGCTATAGTTTGTCATGCTAATTCTACGATACATTGTAAGTACCGCCTGTATGCAAAGCTCAGCCGTACCCTTTCATCCACAAATTCTCTCCGCGGGTTAGAATAGGCCCGAGGTATTCCTGCCTGTCGTAAGAGGAGACAAAAAGGAGTCTCACACGTTTCGGCCTTTATGTGGTGGCCCCTTGGTGTGACCTCCGAAGAGCGAGCCAATTGAGGAAGACCGCCTTACATGGTGCATCGTGTCCATCATGCTTTGAGATCCTTAGCCCACTTTCTCGTCGCCGCATTGCAGTCCCGTCCATTCTCCATCTCTTGGGCGAGGTCTCCTTCCTGGGTGTGTTTTCCACTATGCACTATGCAGTGTCACTTTCTGTGCCGATGATGACCATGGACTTCTTGGCACATCATATCCAATACGGTAGCCAGTCCGTTGTGGTGGAGCCACCATGTACCCTGTTGGTTGTTGCTCCCTGACAACACTGGGATCGCTCTGCTGATGGCTACGCCGTTAACTCACAACGTATACCAAGGAGTAGATGCCCGTCACCCTGGGGTATCGGAACTCCCGGCAATGGCCATCCTGCCCCGTTTACGGAGTGGGTGTTCCTCAGCGCACTTGCACATTGCCACGACACAGCTCCTGGGCCGGATCGGATCCACAGTCAAATGATTAAACATCTCTCATCTGACTACAAGCGCCATCTCATCATCATCTTCAACCGGATCTGGTGCGATGGCGACTTTCCATCGCAATGATGGGAGAGCACCATTGGGTTCCGGTGCTCAAATCCGGTAAAAACCCGCTTGATGTGAATAACTATCGGCCCATCAGTCTCACCAACGTTGTTTGTAAGCTGCTGGAACGTACGGTGTGTCGGCGGTTGGGTTGGGTCCTGGAGTCACGTGGCCTACTGGCTCCACGTCAGGGCGGCTTCCGCCAGGGGCGCTCTACCACTGATAATCCTGTATCCCTCGAGTCTACCATCCTAACAGCCTTTTCCAGACACCAACACCTTGTTGCCGTCTTTTTTGATTTACGCAAAGCGTATGACACCACCTGGCGACATCATATCCTTCCCACATTAAACGGGTGGGGTCTCCAAGCCCCGCTCCAGATTTTTATCCAGAATTTCCTGTGGCTCCGTACTTTCCGTGTCCAAGTTGGTGCCTCCCATAGCTCCCCCCATATCTAGGAGAATGGGGTCCCGCAGGGCTATGTATTGAGTGTATCACTATTTGTAGTGGCCATTAACAGTCTAGCAACAGCTTTAGGGCCATCCATCTCACCCTCTCTACATGCATACGACTTCTGCATTTTGTACTGTTCCATCAGTACTGGTGTTGCTGAGCGGCGCCTACGGAAAGCCATCCATAAGGAGCAGTCATGGGCTCTCGCCCACGGCTTCCAGTCTTCGGCCGCTAATTCGTGTCATGCACTACTGTCGGCGTCGTACCGTTCATCCGGAACCAGAACTTTACCTTAATGATAATCCACTCACTTCTGTGGAGACATATCTATTCTTAGGACTGGTTTTCGACGCCCAATTGACTTGTCTACCTCACCTTCGTCAGCTTAACTGCAAGTGTTGGCAGGACCTCAATGCCCTCCACTGCCTGAGCAACACAAACTGGGGTGCAGATCGCTCTACTCTGCTGCAGCTCTACAAAGCTCTTGTAAATCCCGCCTTGACAATGGGAGTCTGATTTATGGCGGCCTCAGTGTTGCGTTTACTCGACCCAGTGCACCACTGTGGTGTTCGCCTAGTGACGGGAGCTTTTAGAACGAGTCCGGCGACCAGTGTCCTGGTGGAGGCCGGAGTCCCTCCATTGCAGATCCGACATGCACAACTGCTTGCCAGTTACGTTGCACACATTCGTACTTCACCTGAGCATTCGAATTACCATCTTCTTTTTCCACCCGTGGCAGTTCATCTCCCGCGTCGGCGGCCCAGGTCAGGGCTAACGATTGCGGTTCTCATGTGATTCTTCCTGTCTGAACTGGATTCCTTCCCTTTGCCCCCTCCCATTCAGGTCCGTCCGCATACACCTCCATGGTGTACGTCTAGACCGCAGATTCTTCTGGGCCTTCCGCATGACCCTAAGGACTCAGTTACTCCTGCCACTCTCCGCTGTCAGTTCCTCTAGATTCTTGACGTGTTCTGGGGCTCTGAAGTGGTTTACACCGACGGCTCGATGGCTGACGGTCATGTTGGCTTCGCCTACGTCCACAGAGGCCAATTTGAACAGTATTCCTTTCCCGATGGCTGCAGTGTATTCACTGTAGAGCTGGTGGTCATTTCTCGTGACATCAGTATATCCGTTCATGCCCCAGGGAATCGTTTCTTCTGTGTACTGACTCCTTGAGCAGCCTACAAGCTATCGACCAGTGCTACCCTCGCCATCCTTTGGTAGCGTCCATCCAGGAGTCCATCTATGCCCTGGACTGGTCCCGTCATTCAGTGGTGTATGTGTGGACCCCAGGACACGTCGGCATCCCAAGGAACGAACTGACCGACAGGCTGGTCAAACAGGCTACGCGAAAACCGCTTCTGGAGATGGGCATCTCTGAACCTGACCTGTGTTCTGACTTGCGCCGTAGGGTTTTTCGGCTTGGGTAAACGGAATGGCATAACAGTGCACACAACAAACTGCATGTCATTAAGGAGACTACGAATATGCGGAAGTCTTCCATGCGGGCCTCTCGCGGGGAATCAGTAGTCCTCTGCCGGCTCCGCATTGGCCACGCTTGGGCGACCCACGGTTACCTCCTGCGGCGTGAAGATCCGCCTGAGTGTCGGTGCGGCGCCCGGTTGCCTGTGGCCCATATTCTGGTGCAGTTTCCCACTTTGACTGCCCAGCGACGAAACCTTGGGTTATCGGACTGGTTGCCGCTAATTTTAAATGACAACGCCTCATCGCCTGATTTAGTTTTACGTTTTATTCGTGAGGGTGGGTTTTATCATTTGATCGAAGTTTTAGCGCATGTCCTTTGTCTCTCTGTGTCCTCCACCCTAGTGCTTCTAGGGTGGAGGTTTTAATGTGTCGCAGAGTGGCTGGCTTCTCCTTTTTAATTCTCATGGTCAGCCAGCCATGGTAATCTGCTTTGTTGTGTTAATCTCTTCATCCCGTTTTCTGCGTTTCTATGGTTTTCTTGTCCCCTTTTGTCCATTTACATGTTTTTTGCCCTTCATAGTTCTTGTGACTGTTTCCTTTCATTCCGTTTTGAGTTGTCAGTCTCGTTTGTTTTATTCTCACACTTGTGGCATTGTTTTATTCGGAACAAGGGACCCCCATAGTTTGGTCCCCCTCTTTTAATCCAGGCAATTTTTTCTGAGCGAAGCTGATACCAGTGAGTATGCCCGCACAGATGACACTACTCTGCATCTCTTCCTTCGCCCCACATTTGGCAGTAACTATTAGCTCAGCATTCTCCACGATGCAAGGTTTCAGGGCTCCATGTTCAAGAATCGTAATTGTTAGTGCAGTGGTTCAAAATGGTTCAAATCGCTCAGAGCGCTATGGGACTTAACATCTGTGGTCATCAGTCCCCTAGAACTTAGAACTACTTAAACCTAACTAACCTAAGGACATCACAAACTTCCATGCCCGAGGCAGGATTCGAACCTGCGACCGTAGCAGTTGCGCGGTTCCGGACTGCGCGCCTAGAACCGCTAGACCACCGCGGCCGGCAAGTGCAGTGGCCTTTACACGATAGACTGTCCTCTGTAACTACTGCAAGCAACATCAACATTCACATACATAATCCGCAAAAGACAGTTACGGTGTGTCGCGGAGAGTTCCCTGTACCAGTACCAGTCATTTTCTTTCCTGTTCTACTCCCAAAAAGAAAGAAGGATAAACGACTGTCCATATGCCTCCCTATGAGGCCTAATTTGTCGTATCTTCGTGGTCCCTATGCGAAATGTATGTTGGCGGCAGTAGAGTCGTTCTGCGGTCAGCTTCAAATGCCAGTCCTCTAAATTTTCTCAAAAATGTTCCATGGAAAGAACGTCGCCTTCCCTTCCGTTTGAGTTGCTGAAGGCTCTCCGAAACGCGTGAGTGTTGTTCGAACCTATCGGTAACACATCTAGCATCCATTTTAAAATTGCTTACTTGGTCTCCCTCCACAATTTTTATCTGACGTACTTTCCCCCCACTAGCCAATTCACGATTCACTCATGCCTCATGACGTGTTCTACGAATCGATAGCGTCTGTTAGAAAAGTTCGGCCATAAATTCCTTTCTTTCCGTGATTTGATTAGTACCTTCTCATAGGTATTCCATCAACCTATCTAATCTTCAAAAGTTTCTTGTCTCGTCCTCGTTCCATTTCCCTGCAAAGTTTCACTCCGGACAAGTACCTAACCGTAGAATTTATATTCAGTGTCAACAAAGGCTTTTAGAATGATTTTCTTTCTTTTACTAGTCTTAAGTTCACGACTGTCACAAAAGTTCTGCACATTGCGCGTGCCCGACCGTAATGGTGGCGTGATCAAGCTGGAATTTATGTCAGCTGTCAGCGAGTCTTAACGCGTGACGGTAGTATATGTGCTCGCTGGTTCGCGTGGCTGTGTCGTGATTAATTCAGTTTTAAAATGGAAGCTGAAACCGAGTCAGGTCGGATTACGCGCACTGACCAGCGTTCCTACATCAAAGTCGAGCCCCTACGTGGAAAGAACTTACGGAAATTGGTAACAGTGTAGTGCAGTGTTTGTCTAACGTTTTTGCTCAAGAGTCAATACTGACATTCTGTGACTGCTCTTTGGACCGCAAATCTCCCGGTCTTATTATTACTTGGTAACGTGCGTGAGCTTCCAAAGGACTAACTACATTAAAGGCGCGAAAATTTAGTCACCCGTCCCAAAGAAGTGATCCTTAAAAGTTGACACCATTCGAAACACTTCCTGTCGATTGATTTGTGTTTCAAATTTCAGCCACCGTCAGGGACCCCAAAGTTGCGACACTATAATTGCCTGACGAAGCGTTGTCTGTGTTAGGGGTTAATTAATTGATTGATTAATAACAGGAGCTGTGCTTATATTTAAATGCTTTATGCAATATGAGACACGATCACAAATGTTTACTAAATGTTTAATGCCATTTTTCTCCTATTGAATGTGTTACATAACTAGAGCCTTAATATAACTTCATATTCCTTGCTACAGAAACGAAAAGCATTTGAAGATGACAGTCTGTAACGCGCATTCACGAATCCATGTTACTTCCATTTGTAAGTTATACCATAGCAGCTGATCAGTACGAGTAACGTATGTCCATGATTTGTCAGGACTGGAAGACAAACAGCAAAACATTCCCATTCCCACATATTAACCCTACAGTGGGCGCACTACTTAACCCTTTGTCCTGATGTAAGGGCCCAACTGTGCTTATCACACGGCCAAAATCGTCAGCACTTCATAAAATGTTACTGCCTGTGTTTTTTTATTGAAAGGGAAAACTACGCTCTTAAGAATCTCTTAACGCAAATAGACGTTACTTAATTCGGCTGCTGATTGCTAGATGCATTTTACAGTACAAAGTGCGTCTGAAGAGTGCAGTGAATGACTTCAGAAAATAAAGGAAACAGCAGTTACAAGTAAACTATCTTTACTGACCTTCGAAGTGACCCCCATTAACTAGAACACACTTCTGACATCGGTTGTAAAGCTGTAAGAAACTGTCAGCAAACGCTTCTTGTGGAATCGCTCGAAGCATAGTGGTGACGCGTTGTTTTATATCCACCACGTCTGCGTGCTCAACTTTCTCGCTCAACGCAATGCGACTGCTTTTAACACCTTCATTGTTCTCCAGATTTGGCGCCGACTGACTTCTTTTTGTTTCTCCGCCTTAAATTAGCTCTGAAAGCCTTACGCTTCGCAGACATTGCGGGTGGAACGATGTTTGGAACGATTCCACAAGAAGCGTTTGCTGACGGTCCCGAAGAGCCTTACAAGCGATATCAGAAGTCTGTTAAAGCTAATTGTGACTACTTTGAAGGCCAGTAAAGCTATCTTGTTTGTAACTCGCGTTAAAGCTAATTGTGACTACTTTGAAGGCCAGTAAAGCTATCTTGTTTGTAACTCGCGTTTATTTTCTGAGACCATTCAATGAACTTATGAGACGCACATTGTTAAGTATGGCTGAGAACCGCGGACCATACGAGCAGTTGGTTCGGGCTGTAGTTTGACGACCTCTGGTATCGTGGATCGTAGCACAGTATCACTGGGTCTAATAGTTTCCACGACGTACGGGTAGTCTAGGCACTGAAGACAACCCAGGAGGTGGAAGGCCATCAACTGTAAAACTACAGCTCTCAGGTTATTTTTAATGACATTTTGAGAGAGGATGTCAAATCAGACACCTTTCAGTCGTCTAAATTTCCTAATTATTTTCTTGGGCTACCAGTTTCAGCGATTTCAACGTCTCAGAATATGAGCCAACATTCAGAGACTGGTATCTGTAGGTTTTTGCGACAGCGATCTCTTCAAATATGTTCGTTGAAGGCCTATAAAGGCATTTTGCAAAATAATTTCCTCCCATTCTATCTTACATTGTACAGAACTTTTGAAGTGATCCTCGTATATTCTCTCTACCTCGGCCATCATCAGTAATTTTGCTCCTCAAATAGCAGGACTCATCTACTACTTTGCGTGTCTCATTTAATTGTTACTTCCCTAAACATCGCTTGATTTAATTCGACTACAATCCGTTACCCCTGTTTTTCTTTCGTTGACGTTCATCTTCTTTTAAAAACGTCTGCAATTCCATTAATATGGCATATGGCCTACGTCTGGCCACTGATGTCTTTTCTCTTGTAAACGATGGTGAAAATTCAAAATCTAAGCCAAGATTACTGTAACTGACAAGGGAACGGAGCCACGAGCCCAAGAAAACAAATTTTTTTTTCAATGAATACTTCTATAGAACTACTTTGTTCGGGGAACGCCATTCACAACCTGATGTCCTGAAGCGAAAATAAAGGAACTGCAGAAATATCAAAGAAGCCGGTCTGCATAAAGTCGCAAATTATGATACTTTCAAGTCAGTTTAAAAACTTACACTTTGCAAAACATATTGTAGCGCCCTTCGTCCACTGGAGGCACTGACACAGTATTCTTTTCATACGGGCCACTGTGTTATTCTACAAATGTTGTCTGTACAATTCTTTCTTTCGCTTACGCCATAGTCCTGCAGCGATCGCAGGTCGGCGTGGTTAGAACGGATATGGCAAGGTTAGCTTTAGGGGTGGCCGGATGCCCTTCCTGCCGCCACCCCGTACCCCCAGGGATGGAATCAGTGTACCCCAGCTGTCTGCACTTAGTGGAAATCGTGAAATAGTGCGAACGTGTTTCAAATGTCTGCGACGCGTGTGACTGAGGCGGAACGTGGGGCCAGCCCGGTATTCACCTAGTGGGATGTGGAAAACCGTCTAAAAACCACATCCAGGCTGGCCGGCACACCGGCCCTCGTCGTTAATCCGCCGGGCGGATTCGATCCGGGGCCGGCGCGCCTACCCGAGTCCAGGAAGCAGCGCGTTAGCGCTCTCGGCAACCCTGGCGGGTAAATGTTATCTGTATAATCTTCAACACATAATCTGTATGCGTTCCATAAGCGTTAACCATGATCCGCAAAAAGTCCAAAAGGCTTCTGCTATCCTTGTATCATGCGTTCTTAGTTAAATCAGGAGGCATGTAATCACTGCGCCTGCTTGCAATAGACTATTCGTACAGGGTTATAGACCCGTGTCGCTGGTGCAGGATCCTAGAGCACATTCCAAGCTGAAAAGCATATGAAATTCTTGGAGGAAAACAGGCTTTTTTGAAAAAGCTTGCACGGATCCGGTAAAAACTACTAGTTTGAAATATAGGTTACTTTATTAGTAGGCAACGTCTTGATAACAATAGAAGTAGGCGAACAGGTGAATACCATCTTTCTAGACGCAGCAAGACCTTTGACACTGTGCCACATTGTCAGCTACTAACCAAAAAGTGACTGTGTTATTTTTCGCAATGGTGTGATTAGCTGGAGCAATATTTGATTGGTGTTTTCCAACAATCAAGTGGTACACCACAAAACCACGAGAAACCACCACCATACAGGCACAACCTCTCACTTGGTGCTCACAACGAGAGGTCACCAGTGGTGAGATCGAGTATTTGATGCCATCTAACCGCTGATGTAGGTTAAGGTCCCAAGTATCACACCTGCAACCATTTACCCTGGAGGGCCCTCGTTTGTGAATAATTAACGAAAAAAGTTTCGGTATTTTGCGTAATATTCAATACGCTAAGAAAGCAGTGATTTTAATTTATTATGTGTATTAACTTCGGTTAATTCATTTGATCAACGTATTTTTTTCGAACATGTCATTTCATTCATTATTTATATTCCTCATTTTGCTTGAATTCCATTTTACTTACAATCCCTTCTTCCATCTGCGTTATTTTGTCCATAGTGCAGTAGGTATTTAGACTATCTTTTAATCATCTGTATGATAATTATCATCCAAAAGAGAATGTAGTACCGAAAAAGATATTTTTGACACCACTGCACAGTCAATATAAACATACACTCCTAGAAATGGAAAAAAGAACACATTGACACCGGTGTGTCAGACCCACCATACTTGCTCCGGACACTGCGAGAGGGCTGTACAAGCAATGATCACACGCACGGCACAGCGGACACACCAGGAACCGCGGTGTTGGCCGTCGAATGGCGCTAGCTGCGCAGCATTTGTGCACCGCCGCCGTCAGTGTCAGCCAGTTTGCCGTGGCATACGGAGCTCCATCGCAGTCTTTAACACTGGTAGCATGCCGCGACAGCGTGGACGTGAACCGTATGTGCAGTTGACGGACTTTGAGCGAGGGCGTATAGTGGGCATGCGGGAGGCCGGGTGGACGTACCGCCGAATTGCTCAACACGTGGGGCGTGAGGTCTCCACAGTACATCGATGTTGTCGCCAGTGGTCGGCGGAAGGTGCACGTGCCCGTCGACCTGGGACCGGACCGCAGCGACGCACGGATGCACGCCAAGACCGTAGGATCCTACGCAGTGCCGTAGGGGACCGCACCGCCACTTCCCAGCAAATTAGGGACACTGTTGCTCCTGGGGTATCGGCAAGGACCATTTGCAACCGTCTCCATGACGCTGGGCTACGGTCCCGCACACCGTTAGGCCGTCTTCCGCTCACGCCCCAACATCGTGCAGCCCGCCTCCAGTGGTGTCGCGACAGGCGTGAATGGAGGGACGAATGGAGACGTGTCGTCTTCAGCGATGAGAGTCGCTTCTGCCTTGGTGCCAATGATGGTCGTATGCGTGTTTGGCGCCGTGCAGGTGAGCGCCACAATCAGGACTGCATACGACCGAGGCACACAGGGCCAACACCCGGCATCATGGTGTGGGGAGCGATCTCCTACACTGGCCGTACACCACTGGTGATCGTCGAGGGGACACTGAATAGTGCACGGTACATCCAAACCGTCATCGAACCCATCGTTCTACCATTCCTAGACCGGCAAGGGAACTTGCTGTTCCAACAGGACAATGCACGTCCGCATGTATCCCGTGCCACCCAACGTGCTCTAGAAGGTGTAAGTCAACTACCCTGGCCAGCAAGATCTCCGGATCTGTCCCCCATTGAGCATGTTTGGGACTGGATGAAGCGTCGTCTCACGCCGTCTGCACGTCCAGCACGAACGCTGGTCCAACTGAGGCGCCAGGTGGAAATGGCATGGCAAGCCGTTCCACAGGACTACATCC
The DNA here is from genome assembly GCF_023864275.1 of Schistocerca cancellata. Taxonomy (NCBI): domain Eukaryota; kingdom Metazoa; phylum Arthropoda; class Insecta; order Orthoptera; family Acrididae; genus Schistocerca; species Schistocerca cancellata. Next base: position 655,449,916 of record NC_064628.1, read on the forward strand.
AGCATCTCTACGATCGTCTCCATGGGAGAATAGCAGCCTGCATTGCTGCGAAAGGTGGATATACACTGTACTAGTGCCGACATTGTGCATGCTCTGTTGCCTGTGTCTATGTGCCTGTGGTTCTGTCAGTGTGATCATGTGATGTATCTGACCCCAGGAATGTGTCAATAAAGTTTCCCCTTCCTGGGACAATGAATTCACGGTGTTCTTATTTCAATTTCCAGGAGTGTATTATTTCGCCTTTTCTTTTTAACCAATAGATCGGCATTTCCAAATATTTAAATATTACAATAGGTAAATACAATGAAATTCACTTTCAAAAAAATTCTGAATGGAAAAAGAATGATGTAAAGGAAAATTAATACAAATGAAAAAGTTCATACAGGATTAACATAATGTGACAAAAGAATAGGAATAAAAAATTACCTTTAAAACAATTAATTAAATGAATATAATCGTCAAAGACATTTCGATAATGATTTGAAAAGAAATAAAATCTAATAAACCAGACAAGATTCGAGCCCACAACCTTTTGCATTTTATGTCCTTATCCTATCCATTACACCATCCAACCAATCTACACGTTATTGCTTTTGAATGGTACAGAGCATCACGCAAAATTCCAAAATCGGCTTTCGTCATTTACTCGCAAATGGTCGGCCGCTGTGGCCGAGTGGTTCTAGGCGCTTCAGCCTGAAACCGCGCTGCTGCTACGGTCGCACGTTCGAATCCTGCCTCGGGAATGTATGTGTGTGATGTCCTTAGGTTAGTTAGGTTTAAGTAGTTCTAAGTCTAGGGGACTGATGACCTCACATGTTAAGTTCCATAGTGCTTAGAGCCATTTTGAACTCGCAAATGAGTGTCCACCAAGGCGAATGGGTGCTCGATGTGATACCTGAGATCTTAACCTACATCACTGTTTCAAAAAGTCGATCCCACCACTAGGGATCTCTCTTCGTCAGTTCTGAGCAGCAGCCTCCAGATGGTGCTCACAACTCGGACCTGTTTCTGCTTGCGCGCCCGATCCTTCAGCACGTCATACTCGTCCGATAGTAGTGTGGATAACTCCTTAAGAAAGTGCTGTCAATCTTGGACTACATTGCTTCCGTCTTGTACTGGCAAACTTGGAGATTCTTCCACAGACAGGGACAAAACACGACGTGCCACGGACACGCACGCATTTACTATCAAGAACACAGTTCAGCTCAGTGCCAGCAGCCAGCTCGGTTTAGTTCCTGAAAGAATACATTCTGACTCAGCTTTCGCCATTAGTGGAGTGATAGGACAAATAAGAGTGTCTACAGTAGCACTTCCAGTTATAGTGACAGTATCATAGACTGCTAAGAGACGGCAAATTTCTTTAGATTTTATTGTATTATTAAGGACATCTAGTGCCACGCTTCAAATCGTATCGAAGTGCCATTGTGTAACATACTTTTATGCCGATATACCACGGCTATCCATAGTGTCTCCAGACATGTATTTGTGGTCGTCGGAGCTCAGTTCGAAGCGGGACTCATCGCTGCAGGCCATTATACTCCAGTGAACGAGCATCCAGGCCGAAGGCTTGTCTGGAGACGCCCCAGACAGTAATGGGGTACCAACTTGCCTCTGGCCCGGCAGCCAGGGGTGCTGGTCTAGGGTGCCGCTCTGGTTCTCATTCGCGGCACCCTTGCAGCAGAGTGGTACGTCGACGATACTCTACGTCCTGTTTTGTAGCCCTTCCTGGCAAGCCATCCTGGGCTTTCACTTCAGCAAGATAATGCCCGCTCGCACACAGCGAGAGTTTCTACTGCTTGTTCATACTTGCCAAACCGTACTTTGGCCATCAAGGTCGCCGGATCTCTCCTCAATTGAGAACGTTTGACCGAGCCCTCAAGCCTGCTTGTGATTTTGGTCAGCAGGATGTTCAACAACTCAGTCAGTCAGTGCCAAGCCGAATAACTGCTTGCATGAGGGCCACAGGTAGACCAACATGTTTCTGACTTACGCAGTTTGTGAAGCTCTTTCTTTTGAATAAATTAACGAATTTTTCTGGAGGCTGCTGCTCAGAACTGACGAAGAGAGATCCCTAATGGTGGGATCGACTTTTTGAAACGGTGATGTAGGTTAAGATCTCAGGTATCACATCGAGCACCCATTCGCCTTGGTGGACACTCATTTGCGAGATCAAAATGGCTCTGAGCACTATGGGACTTAACATATGAGGTCATAAGTCCCCTAGAACTTAGAACTACTTAAACCTAACTAACCTAAGGACATCACACACATACATTCCCGAGGCAGGATTCGAACCTGCGACCGTAGCAGCAGCGCGGTTCCAGGCTGAAGCGCCTAGAACCGCTCGGCCACAACGGCCGACCATTTGCGAGTAAATGACGAAAGCCAATTTTGGAATTTTGCGTGATGCTCTGTACCATTCAAAAGCAATAACGTGTAGATTGTTTGGATGGTGTAATGGATAGGATAAGGACATAAAATGCAAACGTTGTGGGCTCGAATCTTGTCTGGTTTATTAGATTTCATTTCTTTTCAAATCATTATCGAAATGTCTTTGACGATTATATTTATTTAATTAATTGGTTTAAAGGTAATTTTTTATTCCTATTCCTTTGTCACATTATGTTAATCCTGTATGAACTTTTTCATTTGTTTTAATTTTATCTGTACAAGTTCATCACATCGGTCGATTTCGTCCCGTTCAGATTATTCTTCCGTTGCGCGTCTTTTTTTTTCCTCTGTGAGTGTAAATGTTGTTTTTTCATTTCTTATTTTGTTGCCACATTCCTGTTCTAGTGCTGCACTCTTAAGCAAGTGTTTAAGTTGAATTACTAATAAGCGTGCAAGCTGCCACGTTTAAAGAACTACAGCAATAAGTTATACACAACTACGATCATAATTACTAGTAGGAACCCGTACGCTATACTTGACGGTGAATGTTCCACAGAAACAGGTAACATCGGGTGGACCCCAAGGCAGTTTAATACGACCTCTGATGTTTTCAGTACATAAACACTTCATCGGACAGCATCAGCCGCACTCCCGTAGCGATCATGACAAATATATGACAAAAATATTTGAGAGATTAGGGCGCTTGCAGTGGTATTTACACAGTCAGATAATATTGATACTACGTAACCTGTACCGTGCACTGTACAGCGGTCTGATGAGTATTTACGTAGAAGTGTCGGGAAAAAACCGTTGTGGAAAATTTCAACAACCTCTATAAACTACTGGATCATTAATCCAATATTCATCGATTTGATTCCGCAGAGTGGGGACGAGTTAATTCATGTCCTTTACAAAAGAACCTACCTGCATTTAAACTGTCTACGTAAACGACGGACTCTCGAAATCTATGCTCGGATGGAGCCTGTAACATCTCTGCATTTGAATTCTGGACATCCGTCCTAAATGTAGTGCAACTATAGCTCGCTGTTTCACTCAGAATACGTCTCGACCACCAGGTAAGTTCGACTACGAAATCTGTTTCCTGTGGGAGAATAGGATCTTTCCAGTAAGATCCTGTGTATTGCTATAAATATGGAACGAAGTTCGTGTTCAAGACTTGTACGTTGTTCGCCAACCGGCAAATTCCACAGGTCTTAACACCAACCAATATATGCTGAACCATCTCGATCGTCATGTTCGCTGCGCTAATTCCCCCACCAGATTTCCTTCAGAAGGTGCGTTAAATGATGCAGAGAGCTTCGGCCCAAATGCTCCTGCAGCTCTGAAAACGTCACACTGTGCCTTCCAGCTCTTGTAGCTGCTGTTCGCGCTCTAAATGGCGGACACCCTGGATACCGTCGAGTGTCTCCAGTGTGTTAGACGTCGAAAAAAACTAGATGATTGGTTAGTAAATGATGTTGGCTAAGTGAAATACCTTGTGCACATAGTCATACTCTCATAAGAAAGACTGGATCACATCATCAACACGTACACTTTATTACAGGTACAAAATGATTGAAAGAGTAAGGGCTGGTGCATGGCGATTGAATTAGCAACTGAGTACGCAATAAGAAAGTAATTTAGTTCGGTGCTCTGCTGTATAGAGTCCAACAAATCTATTGATTAAATTGGAAAGTAGACAGTCAAGTAGCTTTCCCCAGACCAGCTCTCTAATAAACCAATAACTTTGGTAGCCCGTGGGTCCTACACAACACACAATTTTTAAAGAAAAAAATGTCTTCTTCTTCTTGCGCCTTTGTCCGCATCGGTGGAGGGTCACCATGGTGATTAACGGATCTGGCATGGTTGATTTAAGCTGTGACCGGATGCACTTCATGTCGCCGCGCCGCTACATCTCAGGACGGAATATGTATACCTCCACTGACTGCGTGTAGTGTTATTCATGTGAAAATGAGTGAAAGTTTTCTAAACGATTGCGAATCGCGTAACTGCCGCGGGACTTTGGTATCGGCCTGATATTCACCTAGTGGTATGTGACATACCACCTAAAAACCACTTCCTGGCTGGCTGGCACTCCGACCCTTGTCGTTAATTCGCTGGGCGGATTCCATCCGGAGCCGGTGCACCTCCCCGTCCCATAAGCGGCGCCTTTACACGCACGGCTAATGCGCAAGTAAACAAGGTATAATAACAATGCAGACATTTAACTGTTGTGTATCTTTTAATTCTTTAAGTAAATGAATTGCATGCTTCCTTGGAAATTTCCACTTGCGTGGCCCGCTATCCAGCGCATGACAACAGCGAGGCGAGAAAAGACGGCATTTTAGAAAGAAAACAAGACTTTCAAGCTGTACGTCACGTCCTAAAAATATTTGGTATTAATAATTACTGCGCGCTGTTGTAAGCTACAAGTGGTCGTGTCTATTTCCTTATCAGGAGTTTCACATTCATTGAATAATAACTGACAAGGAGACGGCACGACCATGGGGTCCGGGATTTGTCCGAAATTTTGTGTGATTAAAGAGGACCCCTAACACCTCACGTGGTTAAAATATTTGGACGCACTACTCGGAAAATCCCGAGAAAAATCGATCCAAAGTTTCTTAGGTGCCTTATGAGTACATAATGTTGTTCCATTGCCGAGCCGCCGTCTGGCCTACATGGTTACGTCTCGGGTTCAATTCCTCCTCCGGCACTTTTTTTTTTCTTCTGTTGCTTGCAAAATTGCAGCGCATTGTTACAGGAGAATCGTGAAATTAATTCCCGGGAAGACTGTATAAAAATTCATTCTATAATTTACCATCAGTTATCGTCACCAATATTCCCAGACATGATTCAATATGCATGGTTTGCCTCAAAATTATCAGAAACTCAAAACATTTTCGTAAATGTTAATGGGGCATATTTTTGTACAGATTTATTGCAAACGCCCTGTGATTGTAAATAAAAAAACGCTTTTATATGTTGCGCAAAATGTCGCAAAAATTATTGCTTTGTTTGTTTTTACGATAATTACCACTGCGGTTCTTGTTTATAATTATTATATGTATAAAAATTGAATGTTTCCCAATCGAATTTGTTATTCTGATTGAAAACCCAATGATTCCCCTTACATACTTTACAATGAAAAATGGAAAACCCACCGCCATGAATAGTGTTGTTGAACAAAAAGAAAATAATTTTTATTCAGTAATGTAACTTATTTGTTAAAGATAATGTAGGTTTGGGAAACTTTCTGAATAATTGGTGGAATAACAAAAGAAAATGAAACAGAAGAAAAAAAAAGTGCTAGGGGAGGAATAGAACCCGAGACTTCTGGCGTAAGAGTCCGAGCCCTAAACATCTTTTTTATGTTTTTATTATTATTTTTTTTAAATCTCGTTTTTTTCGCTTTCGTTCGTTGCATTGGCTCGAGGCGGACGCCGTAAGACATCCATTTTAGTTGGTTGTTGATCGGTGAACTACAGAGGGCAGCTAATCCTCTGACAGAACACGCTGAGCTACCGTGCCGGCTGTAAACATCTAGGCCAGACGGCGGCTCGGCAATGGACTAACATTTTATACTCATAAAGCACCTGAGAAACTTTAGATCGATTTTTTTCCGGGATTTTCCGAGTAGTGCGTCCTAATATTTTAACCACGTGAGGTGTTACGGGTCCTCTTTCACCACACAAATTTTCGGAGAAATCCCCGACCCTACGCTCGTGCCGTCTCCTTGTGAGTGTAGATTGTCAGCATAAGTTGGTGACTGATGTACCTGGCCAAAGTTTCGTCTGATTGACGTTCATGAACCAGTATTTACGATGTTTCTAAAATCTATACTTAAGTGACAGCTCACACTTGTTACATACAGTCTGATTACACATTTCAAACATACGATACACGCCCCCGTTCGGTGTGTGTGTGTGTGTGTGTGTGTGTGTGTGTGTGTGTGTGTGTGTGTGTGTGTAAGAGAGAGAGAGAGAGAGAGAGAAGCGAGGAGTGTAATGAATAGATCTGTGACGCTCTGACGAAGGCTGTACAAACTCATGACGAATTGTGCAGGTCGGTGTTTGAATCTTCTTTCTTCCGTTAATGAAACTTCTACACGGGCCATAGGAGTGTTTTACATCCATAGTACTGTTAATTTTTACAGATGTAAGTCATATGTGTTCAAAGTTTAGTTTTAATTACACTAAACGCTGCAGAAGGTTCGAAATCAGTCAACCCTTGTTGTATTATCTGTGTCACTAATCGGCTAATCCGGTTCATGGCGCAAAGTTCGAGTTGCAGGTTGTTTACATAGCGGCTTCCAGGATCAACAAAAACTTCGTCAGTGTTTCGTATAATTACTGACCGAACTTAAATTTTTAAAATGTTGTCACAGTCTACTCATAAAGAGGTATAATGTTACGTTAAATGATTAACACACTAAGACAAGTATTGCACACAGAAACTGTGTGTCGAGGCAGTGTAACTCACCGTGTGCAAATACGCAGACTATATTCATCCAGTATTTGAGGATGAGAGGGCTAAGGTACTTACAACATACAGCACATATTTTCAAGTATTTATGAAACTTTTTCTCGCTGATACCCCGCAAAATGAAGCAAATACGTTTACCGATTGCTACATTTCTGCTGTTCACACAGTAAAACTGCCGCATCAAATACGACGTTTTAATGTTCTACTTCTTTACCACAAATTGTATTCGTAACAAATTTTGTAGAAATTATCAAAGTATATCACTGAATGTACGCGCAAAATTGTACCAAACGACTCATATTTCTGTAGGTATGACGTCATAAACATCGAGATGCGTGAAAAACTAGGTTTTGCTTAAAATGGAGCACAAATTGCCCAAATTAAATTAATCCAGTGTTCGATAATGAGAATAGTCAGCAATTTCGAACACGGTATAAATATAATTCCAAACGTTTTCTTGCTTACATGCTTAACGTGAAATATTTTACACATTAAATCATGTGTACAGTAATCAAAAGTCTGTAGCTGTTTCATATATGGGAGTTCAATTCCTCAAAGAATCACGGGTTTACTGGTAGACCAATAATTCCCAATGCAAGGAGACATAATGCAAGTAGCGGATCATTTTCTGTAGACAGTGCTACACAGCTTCCGTTTGTATGGTTTTTCAGGACGAAAAGTTAATATTTTAGAAGATGGTGTTGAAATAGTCCATGTGTGTCCAGTTTTTATTGGTTAGAGATACAGCCTTTAGAATGTTGACCAAACAAATATTCGTAGACGATTTTAGGCAAATTCAAATGAATAAGTACAGAGTTCATTTTGATAAATTCTACCGCCTCCATTGCACTTTCGAACTCTGTTGACCATACTGAGCATAGCTCTTCTGAGATCGTTGTGGCGTGCTCTTGCGGATCAGTACTATTCGTAATCCGAATGATCTAGACGTCTTTCGTGTTAGCTTTCTCTCTGCAGACTTCGTCTTTCCACCATCTCGACAGCAAAAATACGAAAGGACGAAGTCCGCGTTCCTTTGTTGCCACGAAACATGACCAATTTCAGATTCACAAGATGTCACCAGACGACTAGACTGTCCAGGGGTGCTGTCATGCCAACATGCCAAAAGACGTACCCATCCCTGTGGCCGTAGGAACCTCTTTCAATAATGCTGGAAGCTCGTTTTCAAGAAAGTCTTCCAAAGTCTCGGATTGCCATTATATCAAATTAAAGAAAGTTTCATCATCGCTAACGAGGACTGCGCGTAAACGTTGCGTGCGCCGTTGGTGGCAAGTTGGTATTAAGTAAATTCATTTAATTTTAGCTGCTTAAACGTATGTGTGGCCGCCCTCGTGGTCTCGCGGTAGCGTTCTCGCTTCCCGAGCGCGGGGTCCCGGGTTCGATTCCCGGCGGGGTCAGGGATTTTTCCTGCCTCGAGATGACTGGGTGTTGTTGTGTCGTCTTCATCATCACCATTCATCCCCATTACGGTCGGAGGAAGGCAACGGCAAACCACCTCCATTAGGACCTTGCCTAGTAAGGCGGTGCGGTTCTCCCGCATCGTTCCCCTACGCTCTGTAAAGAAGCATGGGACTTCATTTCCATTTCCAAACGTATGTGTAGTCCAGTAATGGAGCAAATCGGGGTGATTACAGTAAAATGATTTTAAACCGAATGTTTATCTAATTAACAAAACACTTCATGTGGTTGTTAATTCAATGCTGTTAGCCGATTTCATCTATTTTTGTTTCGATGCTCATCGTATTGCTAAAATGTAAAATGTAAAATTTATTATCATAAAATGCCTCGCATTTTTAACTTTTCTTGATTTCTATGTTCAACATTTTCCAATCATTCATTTAGACATAGCATACATTCTCAGTCGTTAGTAATGGTTTTGGTTTCCAAATCACAAAGTAGATTTCATTACAAAAAATCAAACGAAAGATTAATGTTTTACCATATTTATACAAATAAGATATGTCCCCTGTGGTGTTGTTTTTTTTTCATATTTATACACTCCATTCAGTTGAGTAAGATATATTAGCTGCGTGTATGTTTTAGAGTGGATTAGAGCTCCTCACAGATACGATTCTCAGGGTCAATTTTGTAATACAGTTAATCTTAGATGAGCAAGAAAAAATTAACTAGGATATTGCGTTGTATGAATCCTAATGAAATCCTAATGACATACTGTTATTATTATCATTATTGACCAATTTTGAAGAGTAAAATTTCGCGGATCAAGCCAAGGTCAACTGCAGTTGTCAGTTCATAACCTAGTGACACTACAAAAGAACAGACATCGTTTTGTGCAAACAGAAACTGAAAATACGTAAATAAAAAAGATGTCGGTGCGCTAAACCCGTATGTACATACATGAGTGTGCCGCTCTCAAACTATTCAGCAACTTTGCACACAAAAGCTACAACGGATTGGAAATAACAGCCAACCAGATGCAAAATATAGGTTTCTTAAAGCTTGACCATTGTTTAGACAGTTCTAAAACTTTCTTCAGAAGCTATTGTACCTATTAATAAATGATATGATATTGCGTGTGGAACAGATATGATGTCATTGCAATAAGCTTATTGTAATGATACCATATTTATTCCACACACAATGTCATAACATTTGTTAATTGGTACAATAGCTTCTGAAGAAAGTTTTAAAAGTGTCAAAACCATGGTCAAGCTTTAATAAACTTGTATTTGGAACTGGATGGCTGTTATTTCCAATCACATATATTTCTTTTTTTCGATCTTTAAGATTAGGCTGTAGAAATTATCGACGATCTATGTAATGAGTGCATATAATAACTACTAGCGTAACACCTATGGGAGGCAACTCGTAGCTGATGTAAGGAAGACAGCGAAATTCTAATTATTTGTAGTGAACAGTAAGCATATGGAATTCATCAGCCAATAAAGATCGATGATCTCCTCGAAAAATGCGGTCTTATCTTGAATAGCAGTAACCACGTAATTCGTATTAAATTCTACGCAAATCAATGTTCACAAACTAGCAAAGCCCACATCGAGCGCAATGTACTACAAATGTTTTCATACGCTCATCAAACAGCTGAAAGCCTGACGCGACGTCACTGTGACACCACTTCGTGCACAGTAAAATCACCGCCACACACGCGTGTTGCATCAGCTGCCGAACGATGTATTCTCTACGTTATTAGTCGTAAAGGTAATTGTGGTAACATTATTACGTTTCAAACCAAGCCATTTCAGTACAACGCTTTCTGTTTTTTCTAGTGTTGCATGTTCCAGTGGACGGCAGCGTTGTGTGTGCAAGTGTATTAAATGCTGACATTGACATTATTTCTTTTCGTTTACAGATTGTGTCGATTGTGTACTAAGGATGACAGTAACTTCAAAGAGCTGCCAATGTTTCGCGCGGAACGATCCTATCTTGGAATTAAGTGATAAAAAAATTAAAATGAGGTTTCGTTTGGACAGAATTACTGTGCAACAATTACTCCAGATTTGTTTCCACGTACCACGAATTATCGGCAACGTCAAGTGCCGAGTCAGGGGGGAGGAGAACGATAAAAGCACACATTACCGTGCCCAATACTCGTACGGTGTAGGAAACCAGGTGGCATTCAGTACAGCTTCGAGGCGTCTCGGGATAAATAAAAGCCCTGTTTGGTTTTCAGAGAAGTCTTACAAAATTTCTCCTGCAAATTAATGGCAAATTCATGTACCGATGATTGAGGTGCTTAGCTGATCGCATAGATCTTTAATTTTCCCCGAGACATTTGTCTCATCTGGTAATAGCGATAATGTAGGGGGAAAATAAGCTGGAGATATGAATTGAAGTTTGTGTTGGGGAGGGCATTCGACTTGAATAGTTCGTGCAGCAATGTTGACCGTAGTGCTGCAGTGGTGTAATGGTCAGCATTTCTGCCTATTAACCAAGAAGACCCGGGTTCGAGTCCCGTCCCAAGCACAAATATTAATTCATTTCTTCAGCTTCCAAAATTATCGTAGATAAAGTTCAGATTTAAATGTTTCTGGGAGTTTCAAAACTTCTGTAAACAAACTCTTTCGTATACTAAGTTGATCAGTTATTCTGCAGCATGTACTAAAATGCCCAGAATAACATGACCTAAAATATTACAATCGATACTGTCTATCCCAAACTAACTTTGAACGGGATAGTTTTATACCCCATAGCATACAACACCATAACACAGCGGCCACTCTTTGCGACGACTCGCACTAAACTGGGCATGTGCAGCAATTCAGTAATTGATAAGTAAGTGCTCCAGTTTCTAAGAAGTTCTTTATCTTATTCCACGACGTGTTTTGGCCTTGATATTGAAGTGGAATTTGAAGTTGACAGTGTTAATGCGATTAAACTTTGTATGTAATCAATATTTAAATTGTTTACATAATATAAATGTAAGAGTTCAACCACTAAAAACTCTACCTTTACTCATGCACAGTATAAGTACAGAAAAATATGGCTTTGCATTGAGCTATGGTGACGAAAGTTAGATGATCGGAAAAGTGAAAGGGGGACCGATTTAAAAGCAAAGTACCTAATACTATTGTAGGAGAAATGGGGTTGCCATGATTATAAAAACTATACATTAAGATAACGAAAATTATTGGTGTGCTTTAGCGTTGAAAGGAATTACATTCTGAGATGTTATAAACTTTAAATTGCGCGATTTCTCAATGAAAAGCTGAAGATAGTTGTTCAGATTCGTAAAATAGCTGCAGTGGATGGCGCGTCCAAAACAAGTCTAAATTTTGTAGCACGAGGAGGCAAAAATTAGAGCATAAGGAACTGCAGAGGTGGCTGGCGTGTCATGCATTCGACATGGTCTGCTTAGGGGATTACACGTTTGCTAACACCTCAATATCGCTACGGAACTATGGAGTACCTTTGAAGGAAGCTACCAATAACAGCTTGGCAGACATAGCTTTCATAATTATATGACACGTCCATTTTTCCTACGATATTGTTGGACACACCACTTTTAAATTTAACTGATATTTATTTATTTACTCATTTGACTTTACATCAGCACTATGTAAGCCAGAGGCAGCCGTGATTTCGGCTTGCAGGCTGTGCCTTGGCACGAGTGCCATAGCGCTGAGCCTTGCTTCACGTTCCCCCCACCACTACGCCGCACTGAGCCCGCGGAAGAAGATGGGGAAAACGTGGAGGCACTACATTTAAATGTCAGTGCAGTCACACTGCATACGACTTAATTTTATATTTCACATTTCTCGACGATATGGATTACAAACAAAACAAATTTTGAATATTATTTAGTTATTTTTGGCTCACTGATGAGATAATACAAGTTTTCCTGGTACAAAGCGCAAACGGACAAACATAGACAATTTCACAGATTTTTGCACTGGAGTTGCCACGTAATCCTGACTTATTTAGTTTCATAATCGGAAAAAAGGTCTACACGAACATTTCGATCGAAATGTTGTAATACTTTCGCAGCCTCAGTAACGAGACTTGTAAACTCCACCTGAAGGAAGCAATGTAGACATCGTTCACAGTTCTCAATGCAAAAGGATTTTCCGTTAAAAACTAGCTACAGCTGCAGATACACAGGAGCGCTTTCAACTGACGCGTCAACCGGTTTCGAAACCAAATGTAATATTAACAGTGTTCTCAAATCGTTCAGGAAACGTAATTCTTTCAAGGCTACAATGAATTCTTCAAACCTCGCGTTTTCTTTAATGTCAATGAGCTTACAGAACTTGACTGCGAATGTCAGAATGTGTCCCTTCTGTGTCGCTATTTTCTTTTTATAAATGTATCACCATCAGAAATAAATTGTTTCTCACCTTGCAGCGTCTTACTGTGGAAAGCGTGCACTCAAGGCCACTGTAATGCGATCTCAGCAACCTATTCCGAATGTTCTACTTTTCGTTCCTGCATTAATTCTTCTTTTATAAATTCAACAATAGAGGGTTTTAAAACGAAAAACGGTTCCAGGCCTGCCCCTTGACGTAACGAACATACTTTGCAGTAATACGTAAATTCTCCACACTCTTCATCCTGTTCCATCGTAAACTGTTGCAACTGACAATGTAATAACGCGTGCAACTTCAGAAATTTCACTAATCACGCTACCAGTTTCTTCACAAATTTAATAAAATGGTTCAAATGGCTCTGAGCACTATGGGACTTAACATCTGACGTCATCAGTCTCCTAGAACTTAGAACTACGTAAACCTAACTAACCTAAGGACATCACACACACACATGCCCGAGGCAGGATTCGAACCTGCGTCACAAATTTAGCAACAAAGTGCTTCTTGATGTTCTGACCAACGACTCGCGTCTGTCGATCGTTGAATCTTTTTGCTCTTTCGCCGGCAACCAAAGCGTTAAATTCTTTCTGCATGGCATTGCAGGATCGTTTCATAGCAAAAGCACATTACCCTTCGCTTACGCGACTGCATAACAGATACTGAGGATTCTCACCCTTGTCCTTTATCATTCCCATTCATTTTTAAACGCTTGTAGCAATAGATGGCTAGACAGCGTCGTTTCGTGCAAACATCCACTGGACTTCTGAACGTCCTTCATACCACAGATAAACAGCGAAGGGTAAAGAGAGCTGACACCACAGTTCTGCCGAAATGAGTTTTGGCGACCGAAAAATGCCACAACGCAATACGAAATGAAATGTCAGGCTGTGCCGAGTACTTCCGGGAAGGAACGAGCAAAGGGTACACAGGCAGAGCCGTGACACGCACGGGGCCGGCACACTCGGCCCACGTGAAGCCTGGCACGCCATGGCCAGTCCTGATGTAAGCTAAACTTGCAAATGAAATCCCGTACAAGAAGCCTCTGCTTAGACTGTGCATGTGTAAACTTAAATTTCTTTCGTTGTTACAATCTTATTTTATAAATTATTTAGATACACTACTGGCCATTCAGATCGCTACACCACGAAGATGACGTGCTACAGACGCGAAATTTAACCGACAGGAAGAAGATGCTGTGATATGCAAATGATTAGCTTTTCAGAGCATTCACACAAGGTTGGCACCGGTGGCGACACCTACAACGTGCTGACATGAGGAAAGTTTCCAATCGTTGTCTCATAGACAAACAGCAGTTGACCGGCGTTGCCTGGTGAAACGTTATTGTGATGCCTCGTGTAAGGAGGAGAAATGCATACCATCACGTTTCCGACTTTGATAAAGGTCGGATTGTAGCCTATCGCGATTGCGTTTTATCGTATCGCGACATTGCTGCTCGCATTGGTCGAGATCCAATGACTGTTAGCAGAATATGGAATCGGCGGGTTCAGGAGAGTAATACGGAACGCCGTGCTGGATCCCAACGGCCTCGTATCACTAGCAGTCGAGATGACAGGCATCTTATCCGCATGGCTGTAGCGGATCGTGCAGCCACGTCTCGATCCCTGAGTCAACAGATGGGGACGTTTGCAAGATAACAACCATCTGCACGAACAATTCGACGACGTTTGCAGCAGCATGGACTATCAGCTGGGAGACCATGGCTGTGGTTACCCTTGACGCTGCATCACAGACAGGAGCGCGTGCGATGCTGAACTCAACGACGAACCTGGGTGCACGAATGGCATAACGTCATTTTTTCGGATGAATCCAGGTTCTGTTTACAGCATCGTGATGGTCGCATCCGTGTTTGACGACATCGCGGTGAACGCACATTGGAAGCATGTATTCGTCATCGCCATACTGGCGTGTCACCTGGCATAATGGGATGCACCTGGCGTGATGGGATGGTGTTCCATTGGTTAGACGTCTCGGTCACCTCTTGTTCGCATTGACGGCACTTTGAACAGTGGACGTTACATTTCAAATGTGATACGACCCGTGGCTCTACCCTTCATTCCATCCCTGCGAAACCCTACATTTCAGCAGAATAACGCACGACCGCATGTTGCAGGTCCTGTACAGGCCTTTCTGGATACAGAAAATGTTCGACTGCTGCCCTGACCTGCACATTCTCAAGATCTCTCAGCAACTGAAAACGTCTGGTGAATGGTAGCCGAGCAACTGGCTCGTCACAACACGCCAGTGACTACTCTTGATGAACTGTGTTATCGTGTTGAAGCTGCATGGGAAGCTGTACGTGTACACGCCATCCAAGCTCTGTTTCACTCAATGCCCAGGCGTATCAAGGCCGTTATTACGGCCAGAGGTGGTTGTTCTGGGTACTGATTTCTCAGAATCTATACACCCAAATTGCGTAAAAATGTAAGCACATGTCAGTTCTAGTATAATATATTTGTCCAATGAATACCCGTTTATCATCTGCATTTCTTCTTGGAGTATCAATTTTAATGGCCAGTAGTGTATTTATATCGTTACGCGCAAATCTGTAGAACAGCAGCACTCTTCAAGCATGGTGGAACTAATGATTCATTGTAATGTAGTACACCTGCGCCTTCTACGGGGCGCGAGGTTACGCGAGAATGTAGCAGGAGAGCCGTTTCCGCGTTGATGTCGTCGGCGAGTCGGTAACACACGCGCTGCCTGTACATGGCAGGAGGGCGTTATTGTCCAGACTCGTCGAGCTGACGACTTCCGCAGTATCCGGCGGTGAGCTGACGCACGCTGGTCGATAGCCAGGCGGCTGCCGCTACTGGAGTCCGTGCGCTCAATGGCAGCGCTGTCTCACGTGAATGGAGCCCTACGCCACCCTGCCCTATCTCTCCCCATCTCTCGCCCGCGTAGCTTCCACTTACCACCAGCGCGCCGCCTCTCCGCACCCCGCCGCTTTCATGCCCGTCGTTGGGCGCCTGTGGAAACACCACCTGTTTCTTCTCGGGCCACGTGCTTTACCTTCTTTAGTTCATCTTGTAATCGTTAGCTGCAAGGGGAGGCCACCACTTTCGGATCACAAAATTATTTCAGACTGTGTACAATTTCAATAGCCCATTAGGACGACATAATGTACCGGGTGATCGAAGTCAGTGTAAATTTGAAAACTTAATAAACCATGGAATAATGTAGATAGAGAGGTAAAAATTGACACACATGCTTGGAATAACATGGGGTTTTATTAGGGAAAAAAAACAAAGTTCACAAAAGTCCGACAGATGGCGCTGGACAGCAAAACGTCAGTTATTGCGCATGACAATCGTGTATAAAAGGAGCTGTAATGTGAGAGAGAATCAGATGCGCCAGCAGTCGCAGTATGTTGACGTTACCTGGAAATGCACTTTCAGTGAAGCTGTATTATCAGAATGGGGAATGTGCTGTTTCAGCGTTACGATCCTATCGCCGTAGGAAGAGGATTCGATCGGGTAAAGGTCCGTAGACAAATGCAGCTGTTTCGAGAATGATTTCGAAGTTCGAAGCCACGGGTCGTTTAGACGATAGACCCCGTAGTGGCCGACCGAGCACAAGGCGTAATACTGCCGAGAAAGTTGAGGAAGAAACGGAGACTGTAGCGGGTTCGTATATGCACGGGGAAGTCAGCGCTCGTGCAGTCGCACGTCGCACCGGCATTCCGTACACTACTGTTTGGTTGGCACTTAGGCGTGCCCTCCGATGTTCCCCGTAGAAAATCCATCGGCATCATGAACTGTTACCTGGCTATTTAGGGAAGCGGAGGGCATTTGCGGTGTGGGCGTTTCAAAAGATGGCGGAAGATGACGATTGGTTGAGAAACGTGTTGTGGACCGACGAAGCTCTTTTCACGCTACAAGGGTCTGTCAACGCCCACAACTGCAGAATATGGGCTACCGAAAATCCTAGAACTGTCGTGGAAACTCCATTGCACGACAAGAAAGTCACGGTATGGGTTGGATTTTCCACATCTACCGTTATGGGGCCTTTTTTCTTCGAGGAAATGCGTGATACTGGTTTTGTAACTGCTACCGTGACGGGTGAGAGGCACGCCAATATGTTATAGAATCGCATCCTCCCCAGCCTGGCTGATAAACACCTGCTGGAACGTACGATGTTTATGCAGGATGGCGCTCCACCTCCTATTGCTAGACGCGTGAAAGATTTCTTGCGAGCGTCGTTTGGTGATGATCGTGTGCTCAGCCGCCACTTTCGTCATGCTTGGCCTCCCAGGTCCCCAGACTTCAGTCCGTGTGATTATTGGCTTCGGGGTTACCTGAAGTCGCAAGAGTATCGTGATCTACCGACGATGCTGAAAGACAACATCCGACGCCAATGCCTCACTCCGGGCATGCTTTACTGTGCTGTTCACAACATTATTCCTCGACTACGGCTATTGTTAAGGAATAATGGTGGACATATTGAACATTTCCTGTAAAGAAAATCATCTTTGCTTTGTCTTACTTTGTTATGCTAATTATTGCTATAATTATCAGATGAAACGCAGCGCCATCTGTCGGACATTTTTGAACTTTCGTATTTTTATGGTTCTAATAAAACCCCATGTCATTCCAAGCATGTGTGTCAATTTGTGCCTCTCTATCTACATTATTCCGTGATTTATTCAGTTTTCAAATTTATACTGACTTTTTGATCACTTGGTACAAGCAGTAAGGGGTACCACAGGATGGCGCAGTTAAAAGTAGACCCGCCGTCCCTGAATGTGAATGCAGTATTCCGACTTCTGAAACAGAGTAAACAGCTACAACAATGGACAGTTTATGCAATAATCGGTTGTTAGCATTCTTCTGTCAGCATATCAGTTTATTTCATCAGTGGAGTTAGACGTTTCTCTTTGCGGTCTGCAAAATTACTTTCTCGATAGAAAAAAGAATTGAAATTGTGAAAGCATATGTTAAAACACTTTCGTTTAACTCTCTGTTGCTCGCGCGGATGACACTCGTCATCCACATGACTTTCCCGCTCAATTTTGTCTGACAGTGCTGGATTGAGTTCGCGCTATTTTCAGTACCTTTCTGTTAACTCTTCTTCTGTTAGCTCCAATCATTATTGGCTTTTCAGTTACGAAAGTTACATTGTTTATGACATATTATTATAGACTGCAGGACACTGGTCATCCGTGCGAACTATGTTGCCACAATCTGAAACAAAGTAAGTCTGTATTACTTTATTGCTTTCCTAGATTCAATCGATCTTTCATGTGCGTAAATTTAGACGTACTGAAACTGATAGCAGTTACTTTCCGTATTACCTAATATTCTCTTCATTTTTTGACCGTGGAAGAAATGTCAAAGGCAAAAAGATGTCGGACAGAGCTTAGAAGAGATCCTAACGTATGGTTAGAATGGTTCAATGAGCTGAGTGATAAAGACGCTCACAGTGATAGCGCTGACTCAGAGACTGAGGATTGTGTTCGTGAAAGCGGTCATGATTCAGAAACAGAACAAGAAGTGTCAGAAAATGATGAATATGAGTCACAGGAAGAAGTAACTCAAGAGGATGCAATTTTTTTAAGGGAAAGATGGAATAATTAAACAGAGAAAGAATAAATATCCTACCAATGTTAGAAGCACATCTTGTAATATTATTACGCATTTGCCTGGGCCAAAAAATCAAGCTCGTATAAAAAAAGACAGAAATAGAAATTCTGAAATTGTTCTTGGATGAAAACATAAGAAGCATTATCGCAACATGCACTAATATATACATCAGTGATGTTCGTGGTCACTTCACTGGGGAAAGAGATGCTAAAGAAACAGATGCGATAGAGACCAGAGCTTTCATTGGCTTCTTATATCTATGTGGGTTTTTGAGATGTTCTAGGAAGAGTATATCGAAATTGTGGAATAACTCAAAGGGAAACGGACTTGAATCATGTTATTTATGCATAAGTGAAAACCGATTCAAATTTCTGTTGACATGTCTGAGGTTTGATGATATCCGTAATAGAGGTGTTAGCAGAGAGATTGACAAGTTGGCTTCTATCAGAGAGGTACTTGAACTGTTTACGAACAATTACCAAAAATATTTTTCATCTAGTGAATATCTTACTGTTGACGAACAGCTTTTGGCATTTAGAGGAAACTGCCCATTGAAGCAATATATTCCTAGCAATCCAGCAAAGTATGGGTTAAGAGTGTTTGCTTTGGTTGATGTAAAACCAGCTTGCACTTTGAATTTAGAACCGTACGTCGGTAAGCAACCAGAGGGGTCATGTAATGCCAGTAATTCAGCTGAAGATATTGTTCTTCGAATGGTCGAACTGTTTAAAAAGTTAGAATATATTATAGAGTGTACGAATATTACATCAGTCACAAATCAGTCATAAAGACCGTTCGAAGTATACAAATAGACCGCTTGCTTTGTGGATGACAACTGTCATCCACGCGAGTGACCATGTCACGAATTTTCGCGCGAGTAACGGGGGGTTAAGGGAACTCGGGAAATTTTCGGGGTCAAGTATCCGGATGGAAGACTACCAGCAAAGAGGGTAATACAGTCTGTATAAGAAATTGGTCTACCTACAGATCTGGAAAAATGTAAAAAGACAAAGAATACCTTCATTTCGCACACCAGAAGTTATTGCAGACATTCACCGAAGAATTAGTCACAGCCTACACGTAAATTGGCCTAACAGGCGCACGTAAGTAGCAGTTGCCTGCGGATACTGAAGTTTTTAGTTTGAAGCCATATCGTGCAATGGTTGCGCATCAGTTATGAGAGGATGACAGAAGCATGTAGATAACTGCATGGAGCTTTTGAATAACGTCAACGGTGGTTTGTTATACCCTTTCCATTACATCATAAGTGATGACACACGTCTTTATTTATCAGGGAAAGCATCTGGCAATGTAACAGACGAAAGGTCATTAATGTACACAAGAAAAATCAATGGACCCAAGATGGAACCTTGAGGAAGACCATTTCGCAGCATTGCCGGTGGCATCATAATAATCTAATTTACTTAAGAGAATGTTGTGGTTCACACACTCAAAGGGTTTTGGCTGGTCACAGAAAATGCCAGTAGCCTCTAATTTATTACCTAATTAATAAATTAAGTACATTCTCACTTTAAGTGTAAATAGCTTTTTCTATAAAAGAATCCTTAAGAGATCCAAACTGTGACTTGGACAATATATTATTTGCAGTCAGATGCTTAAGGAGACGCTTGAGAACAACCTTTTCAAATAGGACGTTGTCCTGTTAAAAGATATGCAAGGACATACTATGGTATGGGAGGTAGCACTTGAGGACGCAAGATATCCATGATGTAACGTTCTGAGCCGGCCGTTGTGGCCGAGTGGTTCTAGGCGCTTCAGTCTGGAACCGCGCGACCGCTACGGTCGCAGGTTCGAATCCTGCTTCCGGTATGGATGTCATTTACTCGCAAATGGTCAGCCGCTGTGGCCGAGCGGTTCTAGGCGCTTCAGCCTGGAACCGCGCTGCTGCTACGGTCGCAGGTTCGAATCCTGCCCCGGGAATGTATGTGTGTGATGTCCTTAGGTTAGTTAGGTTTAAGTAGTTCTAAGTTCTAGGGGACTGATGACCTCAGATGTTAAGTCCCACAGTGCTCAGAGCCATCTGAACTATTTTTGTAATGTTCTGCCGTCATTTCTCCCCGTCACTGCCAGCCACGACGTAAAGTCGCACCCGATGGTTTCCCAGGAGTAACACTGCTTTGCCTCTTCAATACACTGGAGGGATAGGGCCTCTTACGAGGTCGCCACCGTACCATCTGACAATGGTCGTCCGGAGTAGTGCAGAAACTTAGTTCGTCGCTGAACACAATATGACATCGTTCATTAGCGGTCCATACTTCCTGGGCACGACACAACTCAAACGCAGCCATTTTTGTTGCGGCGCTAAAGGCAGCTTACGCTTGCGTCAGTAATTGCCTGGTCCAGCTGCTGCTAGTCTCCGACCAGTGGTCCGGGATGACACAGAATGTTGCAGATGCATCACAATGAATCGCGTATCCCCAGATTGCAGATCTGCTTCGTTCAGTAAAACACTTCCCACCTACTCTCTTCCATGTCTTTCAAAATGGATCCCGGCTCGTATTGAGTCTTCAATCGATATTCCCGCACAAATTTTCCTAAATTAGTGCGCACTGTTTCACTCCCACGTTCACACGTCAGCACGGCTTCGCACAGTCCACTGTTTTAACGACTTTTCCTAACGCTTTAACAAAATCTTGCAGATATTATTAAAGTGCCTTACTGGGCCATCGCATTGAGTTAAATGCAGAGTAGGTATTTTTACATCATACTTTATGTGAATTCTATCAGAAATGTATATAAAGCGTAGTTCAATCGATTGGAAACAACAGCCAACCAGCTACAAAACACAGGTTTATTAAACCCTGACCTCGGTTTCGACAGTTTTAAAACTGTCTACTTCAGAAGGTATTGTACGTAGAATCACTTCTTATCTATCTTCGATCTGCTCATTTTTCTCAGTGCCAGTGCCTGTTTTCCTGTTCAAAATTATCGTCTCTGATACACAGACGGTTTATGGTTTAATTACTTTTTTGTAATATCTCAGATGTGTGTGCTTAGAGATGCAGTTCTACTTATATTCGGTACGCAGTTTCCATCTTTCGGCATCCAATTTCGTTCGTTTGTTACTCGGTTCCATTATCTGTGAATAGTTTCACTTAGGTAATCAAATGGTGGAACTCTTTCAGTTTTGCCACATATTGCCTCTATGAATTTTTGTGCTTGTTTTCGTAATTCATTTGTCTTTAAAAAAATACCAAGAGAGAGACTTTTCTGTCGTTCCCTTCTAGGGTTCAATCTGATTTTCGCATTTTGTAACGTACACATGCAGTGCCGTAGGTTGACAACGAACACACTTCATACGCCGCGATCGCAGTGGACACACATTTATTGCTCCAAGATGACAGGTTTCAACAGCCTTATGCTGGCATCATCTGATCCATTGGAAACACAAAGATAATTGGCGGGGGGGAGGGGGGCGGGGCAGGGAAGGAGACTACAATTCGTATGGCGGATATATAAAATATACAATATTCCACCTACCTCACAACCAGTTAGGCTTGCATCCGCCTCCGGATTAGATGACTTTTGAAATAAGTTTAACACCGCATGGTTTTTGGGCGTGTCCCTCCCGCCCCCCCTTTTTTTCCTTAGGATACTTCGCCGGACCGCTCCAAGTCTTGCCGATTTAGCAATCGCATTCACACCGGTGAAATTCTCTTCTTTTTGCTTTCATACTGCTTTGTAAATGAAGGATGCTGGTTTTTTCAGTTTTTGTTATTGCTGTTGTTTTCGCACTGACAATAAGCATATAGTATGTATTTAGTTTACACTTTATATGGAGCATAAGCTGAAGGTAATTTTATTTGTATGACCAGGTGGCATTCTTAATTTTACATCGGGCATTTTGAAAAGTCTAGCTTTCTTCGTGTGCGGCGCTATTCATTGCTTGAAACCGCCGTATGCGATGATTTAGCATGTGGTACGTACGTCATCCAGCGGCGAGACGACTAACTTCGTGGCGGGTCTGCCGCCTCCGTGTTAACACTCCACTGGCAGCGTAGTTCTATGCGGCTAGCTTATGACAATTATGTTCGCCTACAGCTTGCATGGACGATACCAAGATTTTAAATGTGTGCTTTCTATCATTTTTGTGCATTTTATCGACTGGATATTTATCAATCCATGTGTATGTGGCAGTTTTTTACGAAGTTCCAGAAGAAACACGGAATATTTTATATATACGAGGGTTCGAACTTAAAAAGCTAGAACTATTTATTCACAACCGATACAAAAGAATTGCATGTTTGCTCCTGTTACTGTCCTTCAAACTAGTCAGCAGAGTTGTGTAGAACCCGTAACCAGCGATGTCGAAGGCGTTTTACACCGTTAGAAGAGCCTGCTCTGTTGATGGTGCGAATGGAGCGGTCTACTCCCTGTCAAATCTCTGAAACAGTTATGAAGCGAATGCCACGAAGTGGTTCCTTCATCTTCGGAATCAAATCAAAGTCACAAGGTCTTAAGTCCGGGGAGTATGGTGGATGGTACAGTATTTCCCAGTCCCATCGACCGAACAGAGCAGCCCCAGCTTGCGCTGTATACGGCCGCGCATTGTCGTGCAAAATGATGGGTGAGTTGTACAGAAAGTGTCGCCGCTTCTTTCGCAAAGCGGAGCGCAGGTTATGCTCCAACGAACACAGT
This sequence comes from Schistocerca cancellata, assembly GCF_023864275.1. Lineage (NCBI taxonomy): Eukaryota > Metazoa > Arthropoda > Insecta > Orthoptera > Acrididae > Schistocerca > Schistocerca cancellata. The sequence goes on from NC_064628.1 coordinate 655,472,852, forward strand.
AATACTGTGCGTTGACGGTCTGCAGTGGAGGAATGTGATGGGTTAGGATAACACCATCACAGTCGTACACGAGAATCACCATAACTTTAGACCGCTCCTTTCGCACCATCAACAGAACAGGCTCTGCTAACAGTACACAACGCCTTCTACATCGCTGGCGACGGGTGCTACACAACGCTGGTGACTCTTTGAAGGATAGTAACGGGTGTATACATGTAACTCGTTTGTATCTATCGTGAATATATAGTTGCCACTACTTAAGAGTCAACCCTCGTACGTCTTTCTCCCTCGGTCCCAGTCCTCCCTCCACCCGCCCCCCCCCCCACTCCACCCCCGATTATCGTTTGTTTTCCGCTTAAATCAGATGATGGCAGCATATGACTGTTGAAACCGGTCATCTTGGAGCAACAAATGTGTCTGCACTGCGATCGCGGCGTAAGAAGTGTGTTCATTGATTTTCGGATGATGAAATGTCGTGAGTTAAGATTGCCAAATCGTCTACGGATACTAGAGAAGCTGTAGATAACATACCTCTGCCTAAAATAATGGCAGGTCGACTATGACTGGGTCAGGTTTGCTACATTCTTTATAAGTGCCTTTAGTGATCTCTCTCAGGTCTTGATCAATAGCGTGCGTCCGTGTGTCCTGTTGTGTTGTTGTTCCCATTTTGTGGGCAACATTCCGCCAAGCGAACTAATCGTCTTCTTCACGAGCTGCCAATTTTGCCGTTACGTGTACTCGCTGCCTGGTCTCCAACGGTATTGTGGAGTACACTGCAGGTCTCCTGTCCTGACACCCACTGTGTCCTTTTACGCACTTTTCTTCTTCAGCCCCTCACTGATATAACGTGAATCGCCGCTTCTCTCACCGTTTTCGACCTTTGGTGGATGTGAGGGCCGACGAGATAATATAACCTCCGTCCGTGATTATTAGGTTATCTGAATCTTTATTTCGATAGACTCCCGAATTATGCTGTCCCAGAAACTTGTTTGCACTATGACACTGGTCTCATCATATTTCGTTTCACGATTATATTGGACTCAGTTTATATGTTGATAGCACGTCTCAAGGCTGCGGGGACTGAAAGGACCGACTCCGTAGAGAATTCCCAACAACAAACTATATTTACCAGACATCGAAACAACGAACACTGGTAATAGCACAGATATGCAGTGATATTAGGGTTTCAATTAATAAACAAAGTAAAAAATTCAGATAAAACTTGCAAAGCAATAAGCGTTACGTTTAAGAATATATACTTTAAATTAAGACAACTGGCAGTGATTTCCTTGAATAGAAGAGTTTTTTTTAACTTGGAACTTATGCTTTAGTTTGTAACAAAACTTAGTTACAAAATACAGTTTTCTATTAAAAAAAATTAAAAAATGAAAAAGTAAAAAAACGAGATGTTTTAAGGAAAGACTCTACAGATGTTCTACTTGTTCAATGCAAATACTTCAGACAAAATTATTTGACAGAGGACTAATAAATCTGGTGACTCCGGAAGGGATTGAAATTCTTTGAATAGTTTAAAACACAAAAAATATGTTTCTAGAATGAAATTTTCACTCTACAGCGGAGTGTGCGCTGATATGAAACTTCCTGGCAGATTAAAACTGCGTGCCGGACCGAGACTCGAACTCAGGACCTTTGCCTTTCGCGGGCAAGTACTCTACCAACTGAGCTACCCAAGCACGACTCACGCCCCGACCTCACAGCTTTAATTCCGCCAGTACCTCGTCTCCTGCCTTCCAAACTTTACAGAAACTCTCCTGCGAACCCTGCAGAACTAGGACTCCTGAAAGAAAGGATATTGCGGAGACATGGCTTAGCCACAGCTGGGGGTTGTTTCTAGAACGAAATTTTCACTCTACAGCGGAGTGTGCGCTGCTAGGAAACTTCCTGGCAGATTGAAACTGTGTGCCGGACCGAGACACGAACTCGGGACCTTTGCCTTTCGCGGGCAAGTGCTCTTTCAATTACAATGCTGCTCAAACTTAGCAGCCTTCCGCGGTCGTAGACCCAATTAGCTGCACTGGTCACGCGGCAACGTGTGAGGAGCAGCCCAACCGGCTTAGAAAACAAGTTGGTTGGTTGGTTGGTTTTGGGGAAGGAGACCAGACAGCGTGGTCATCGGTCTCATCGGATTAGGGAAGGATTGGGAAGGAAGTCGGCCGTGCCCTTTCAGAGGAACCATCCCGGCATTTGCCTGAAGTGATTTAGGGAAATCACGGAAAACCTAAATCAGGATGGCCGGACGCGGGATTGAACCGTCGTCCTCCCGAATGCGAGTCCAGTGTCTAACCACTGCGCCACCCCGCTCGGTGGGAAACAAGTAGTTCCTTCTACAGCATACTAGAGATGGGCGATCCGCTCTTGAACTAATTCATAGAGTTCAATCTTTCAAAGGAGTGAACAATCAGTGATTCAGAAAAAAAGAACGGTAGCTCCAAACGTTTCCCACGGCAGAGAGAGAGAGAGAGAGAGAGAGAGAGAGAGACGGAGCATATCAGCAGCGCCTCTGCTGGTCACAGCACAGTGCACGCCACACAACACAGCCAGCGCCGGCCTCTGCCCTGCTTCTACCTTGGCTGCCTGCATTGTGCAGTGCCCCATTGGATTTTGTGTTTGACATATGCCGTGGCGTCTCTGTGCGTCGTCTGCCGCGCAGTGTCTAGCGCAGCGTAACTTCGCATCGCACTCTGTCGGCGATCGTTTCAGTCGCACGTCCTGCCCTCTGGGCAGTTGATGCGAGCAACAGGACAGAGAGCCACCTAGCGGATAACATAGGAACTACTTGCAAAAACCCGCTCGCAAGGGAACGAACTATTTGTCTCGGAGCGGGTGAGTTCACCGCTACCCCCTCCCTCGGAACTCGCCCGCTCAACGCTCGCCCCACCGTCTCGACTCTAGCCAGAGCGTCGAGCAAAGCGACTCAGGTGTCACTGTGGTCTCTGCGGTCTCAGCTCACGCAGTAATACAGCTCGCGGCTCGACCTGCTCGACTCAGCGCCTCTGCATCGGAGTTCGTCCCCACTGGATATTGTTCTTCGTAGTAATGCCGCTATGTATATTACATTATTATGTTATGTATACATCAATTGTTTTTATTTTATTTTTATTTGTTTAAACTGATTAGATTAGGTTCCTGATGACTCCTCTTACTATAGGATTTTTATTATAGACACTCGAATTTACGCTTTAATTACGAGCGAACCAATAAACGTATCGCAAAATGTGATACACCAATATTTTCCTTGTTTTATTCTGCATAAGGCTATATGCAACACTTTCGTTTTACAGTCAGATTTATATATTTTTTTTCTTATTCTGGTACGGATTTTGCGATTTTAGGCGTCTTTGAAAGGAAACGTTCACTTTAAAAATATATGGCTTGCGATGTATTTGTATGAGGTTAATGAAATTTTAATACGTTATAGCCAAATATATTGTTAATGTAAATCTCAAGTTACAACATTTTCCGATCACCCAAGAAACCACGATAGTGCAAAATAAATCAATAATCAAAAACTTTGTCATATAGTGGAAATTTCAATAAACAATACAAAATTCTTACTCATTATCTGTGTTACTTCAAAATAGGATCAAATAAGATCAAAATACAGGTATAGTACTGGAATAAACCAAGTTTAAAGGGCAATGTGCCTTCCATTTATTTTCTATTGTAAATGAGTGGTGAGTCATGAAAAAGAGCTAATTCATTTCAGGGAGTGAACAGTTCTGATCCAATCTCTGAAAAGAACAGTTTTGCCCATCTCTACAGCATACCAAACAATCTATAAAAACATGGCCCGCTTTAGGCCAACTGCGAATCCAGCCAACCTTTTGCACCCCAGATGTTAAATCAGATATTAACGTACAGCCTTGCAAACAGCCAATAAGCCCGAAGTTCTTAAAGCAGATTGCAATACTTTAAAGCACGTAAAACTTTTCATTACAACTTTAACCATCAAATGATTTCAGTAGAAAGCTTGTTGAAATACTCTAGCAGCGCGCAAAGCACTAAAAGCACAGTTCATTATAGGGATAAGGTAAAATTACACCTTTAGAACTACAACTAAAATGGCATTACATAATTTGAGCTGCTTTCTCACACAGTTGAGCAAGGTAATGAGTACGTAATCATGTGCTGCAAGAGCTACCTTTACCAATAATTTTGTTTAATTTACAATTAAGAGTATACATGCTTGTATTCAATACAACATACTTCAAACAACATCACAGACTTTACCACAGTCGCGCTTAAGGCGCCTTGCCAGGCATTGGGCTTTAAATAAATAGTTATTACTCCAGCAAAATTTTCCGGGCGCAAGTGCTACACAGTTTGAACAATTTGCACAGCTTTCGTAAGTTAGACAAAGTCCGATTTCCGCTTGTTTACCAAAGCATGTTCTCTTGAAAATATTTTGAGGACTCAGTAAATTTTTAAAGAGCCACGGTATTTTGACCGTGCACAGGTAGCATAATCATTAGTCTCTTAATTAGTGGCTGGAATGAATGGATTGTCCAGAAATCAACTGTCCCTTAATAAAATTTTGAATTTAACTTTTAAATCAAAAGGCTTAAATTTATCTTTAGGACGAGAAGACCCTATAGAGGTTAACATTTTACTTTTATATAGGTTGTTGTTGGTCTCGCTATATTTAATGATAACGTTTTGTTGGGGTCACATGCAAAATAAATAAACTCATCATTATTATATCATTTATTTATGTTTGTTGTTTTGATCCATAATTTATGATCATAAGATTATGTTACCTTAAGGATAACAGCGTAATTGTTTTTGAGAGCTCATATCGACAAAGCAGATTGCGACCTCGATGTTGGATTAAGAAAAATTTTGGGTGCATGAGCCCAATAATTAAGTCTGTTCGACCTTTAAATTCTTACATGATCTGAGTTCAGACTGGCGTGAGCCAGGTTGGTTTCTACCCAAAGATCATTCACCTATATTAGTACGAAAGGGCCATATGGTTGTAATATTTTTTATATTATTGATTAATATTACTTAATTACTATTTTGACAGATTAATGTATTGAATTTAGAATTCATTTATGTAGATTTTTTCTGTAAATAGTATTGATACTTTATGATTAATTTATGTTTGTTTTAAATTTTGTTTTACTGGTTATTTGTGTTTTGATTAGTGTGGCTTTTTTAACTTTATTAGAGCGAAAGGTTTTAGGTTATATTCAAATTCGTAAAGGTTCCAATAAAGTTTGATTTGTAGGGATTCCTCAACCTTTTAGTGATGCTAATAAATTAATTTGTAAGGAGCAGCCAGTTCCTATTATGCCTAATTATTTACTTTATTATTTTTCTCTTGCTTTGGCTGCTTGGCCAATTTTTTTTCCTATTTAACTTACATGTGTTCCTTTTCTTATGGGTTTTTGTTTTCTTATGTTGTACTAAATTAGGTGTTAATACCGTAATAATTGCTGGTTGAAAAATGGTTCAAATGGCTCTGAGCACTATGGGACTTAACTTCTGAGGTCATAAGTCCCCGAGAACTTAGAACTACTTAAACCTAACTAACCTAAGGACATCACACACATGCATGCCCGAGGCATGATTCGAACCTGCGACCGTAGCGGTCGCGCGGTTCCAGACTGTAGCGCCTAGAACCTCTCGGCCACCCAGGCCGGCGATTGCTGGTTGATCTTCTAACTCAAATTATTCTTTATTAGGTTCTTTACGTTCAGTTGCCCAAACAATTTCATATGAAGTTAAATTACACAATAGGCACAGGTAGTACTTGTAAGTACAGCGGCACCTGCAGGGCGAGGAACTCCCACACTAACGCGGAAATACATGTAATCCACCACAGCGCAACGCGAAAACGTAAAGGGCCGCTCAACATTTAATCGTGCAAGAACGATCCTGGATGGGGAAACAGCTTACCCAGTAGAGTTAACACAGCTGAATGTGGCAGCGGCAGACCGAAGTGTTGGCTCGGTAACAGGATGCAGAGGGCTGTATTCAGCCTCTGCACGACTACACTGTCCTTCAGACGTAGCAGAGACCCAGTTCCGCAATTAGCGTAAAGTCTCACGTCGTCCACTCAAGAGTGTTTCTTCCGTACTCGGCAAAAACAAACTCCGGGCTCGTACTACCAGTACTGTCACGACGATGACTGACAGGGTCACTGCCTTCTGTCGGTAACCAGCGTAACTGCAGCGGCCTCTCGCTGCTGCGCCGAGCCCCATATTCAACCGATCCACGCGCGCCTAAACAGCAGTCCGCTGTTAGCAGCGGTGGGGCAAGGTCGTCGTGCCTGTGTCCCCCTGTTAGCGCACCGCGCGCGCGAGTGTTTACTGTTTACCTTCCGCTGCGGCGAGTGACACGCGTCCGTGTCTCGGTAGTGCCATGGCGCACTCGTATCGCAAGTCCACCATTAAGATCACATTTCAAGCGGACTATGCAAGACCTCGAGCACTTGACATTGAACGTTTCATCCGGGAAGAACTACATATTGCACCTCAAGACATCATTGGGATCCACTTTTCTATAACACAGTCGTCTACATAAAAATGATCGATGACAAGGCGTGCACTGATGTTGTGTGTCGACATGTTCGTGGACTTAAATTCAAGCATTCTGATGGTCACGTAGGAACTGTCACGATCGACCACGCTGGATTAGGCCTTCGCACTCTGAGGGTCTTCGAGCTGCCATTCGAAGTCCCGCCAGATCTTGTGATGACAGCTTTCAAACCATACGGCAACGTGCTAAGCCACTTGGCTGAAAAATGGCAAACGTTTGAAACGTATCCCGTCTTAAATGGAGTGCGACAAATTAAGATTGAACTGACGAAGCATGTGCCATCCTATTTAGTAATTGGCGGCTGCAGAGCCATTGTCATGTACGACGGACAACCGCGTACTTGCGCCGGCTGTGGCCAGGAAGGACATGTCCGATCGGCCTGCATTCAACGCCGACTGACTCAGACACCGGTTGGTGAAGTTCCATCCCCGGCGACGCCTACTTCACTCCCTATCACGTATGCAGCGGCTGCAACCGTAACAGCTGTTCCTGCCCAGGATCGTAACACCTTATTGCAGTCAGCGGTCGATGACAGTGTGGCGGACAGCATATCCCCCTCTACGACGTCATCGGCAGCCTTGCCTCAAGATGGTGATCAATTGTGCCACCAAGACGAGCCTAAAGAGAAGATGGAAGTAGAAACTGAAATTGTCCCGACCTCTGCCTTCCTACCAATGGAGACCGCATCAGATGATTGTCGCCTGCACTCTGACACAGCACAACATGTCCGGAAACAACGGTCCCCTCGAAAACGCAAGAAACGGCGCCATACGCCATCCGATGATTGCCTACTTCGGATGTGTGACCCGGACGAACAATCGGCCTCGGACGACAATCAGGACTCTACCACCACAACTCACCCTTCTCGTCACGATGCTACGGCGGATACAATTTCTGAGCCTCAGTCTGACAACATCACTTCTGCTACTGAACATGCGCGCGAGCGCTCTACTGACAGCACTCATCAACAGTTACCAATTGCTGCATCTGATTCTTGGGCGGATGATGTCGAGGATGAGCCACAGCAACAGGAGGATGCCGAAGGCAGAGATGCTCCCGCGGCTGTACCCAGCACCGACCAACAACAGTGACTACGGCTGTATCGTCAGCCTCTGTGGGGCCGCCCCTGCCGCCCACACCTGGCCTCCTACACAACCCAGTTGCCGACCTGGCTGACCAAACGTACCGTCTAGCGACGATTAACATCAACAACATACGTGCCCGACATAAACTAAAGATGCTACAGGACCTGCTCAACGCAGCAGACATCGACATTGCGCTCCTTCAAGAGGTGTATGTCACAGCCTTCAAGGGACCCTATGGCTACAAGACTTGGGTCTCACATGCGTCTGCCAATGGCAGTGGTGTGGCGATCCTCCTCCGCGAAGGTATATCCGCAGAAGACGTCGAGTATCTCCCTGACGCCAGAGGCATGGCTCTTACTATCCAAGGAGTCAAACTTATTAACATCTATGCACCCTCAGGATCTGGTCGGCGTCGCGAACGATCCACCTTTTTCGCTCATACAATCACGCCCCTCTTTATGGGCCGTCAGGACGCCTTGATAATGGGAGGGGACTTTAACTGTAGCCAAGCACCTAAGGATCAGTTACCACGCCATTCTCCCTGCGCAGAACTTACGACAATTATAAATAATCTTCAATTGGTGGACTCGTGGGAACATGTTTGTGGCGATCGGCCCGGATTTACTCACTACACCACCCATTCCTCCAGCCGCATCGACCGGATTTACATCTCGCGCTCCATAGCTGTGGGGACAAGAGCTGCCGAAGTTTGGCCCACAGCTTTTTCTGACCACGAGGCCTACATCTGCGCTATTACCCTTGGCCGCCAGAAGGTATGGCACAGCCGTGGTCTTTGGAAGTTGAACGTCGCCCACCTCGCTTCTCAGGAATGCCGCCGCCTTATAGAGAACACGTGGGACTCATGTAGCCGCCGGCGTGGTACCTACCGGTCTACACTGTCGTGGTGGTTACTTTGCGCCAAACCAGCCCTCCGGAAGACCTTGATAGGCTACGGCCGAGATGTTGCAGCATGGAAGAGACATACCATGGACTTTTACTACAGCATCTTAAGGGAATGTACAACACTGCCGTACTCATCTGCACGGCAGGTGACGGTGAACCGTGCCAAGGCACAGATCATCAGATTAACACGTTGCCACCTTGAGGGTGCGATCGTCAGAGCGCTCACTCAAGACAGAGTGGCCCAGGAGGAACCGTCTATGTACCACGTCATTGCAGAACGACGACGCCGACGCAGGACACTGATCCAAGCTATCACGACGGAAGACGGACGACGCCTTGATACCCAGCGCAACATAGGAAACGCCCTTCATGCTCACTACACTAGGCTATACTCGGAACGTCGACATCCTCCGGAGGTGATCGCCGAAGTCTCTCAACTCACTTATGGCTCGATCTCTCCGACAGCGGCGGCGGATTTGACAGCAGATGTAACGGAAGAGGAAATCATTGAAGCAATACAGGCTGGTGCTGCTCGTAAGTCCCCGGGACCTGATGGCCTTCCTCTGGAATTTTACCGGACGTATCAACAATTGCTGGCACCAGCATGGACTGATATTTGCCGCGATCTTATGTCTCCCACGACGCAGATACCTGGGGCCTTCCTAGAAGGACTGATTGTGCCTATACACAAACCACGAGGCGGATCCAGGATCAGTGACTATCGGCCCTTGACCTTACTCAACAATGACTTGAAGATTTTCACCCGGCTTCTTGCGGCACGCCTAAAGCGATCTGTACGATGTGTTGTGTCGCAGGACCAGGCATCGTTAGGTGGTGACCATAATATTCGCACTGCATTGTGCCGATATAGAGATATGATCGCGCTAGCCAAAGCTCGCCAACTGCCAGGAGTTTTGGCCTCACTCGACTTTAGCCAGGCCTTTGACAGAGTCGACCACACATTTTTGATGGAGGTACTGCGACACATGGGGTATCCGGACGTCATAATTAATGTACTGATGCGTCTCCTACGCGGCGCGACGTCCAAGGTGTTATATAATGGCCGTCTTACGCCGCCGGTACAGATCCAGCGATCGGTGCGACAAGGCTGCCCTCTTTCGGCGATATTGTACGCCCTCGTCTTGGAACCACTCCTCTGCGGCCTCCGACAACGCCTGACTGGAATATCCCTTGGTGGACACACTTTTTGCTGCACTGCCTATGCGGATGATCTGGTACTCCTTCTTCGCAATAATGACGAAGTTCGTGCAGCACTGGCGTGGGTGGCGACCTACGGCGCGGCATCGGGGAGCCATCTCAATCTCCACAAATCACACGCCCTGTCTATAGGCAGAGGCCTACCCGACGAGAGTGTCGCACCGCTAAGAATCAGTGACACAATCCGCTGTCTTGGCATTGATTTCACATCTGATATGAAGCGTTCAACAGCCATTAACTACAGGCGTTTATTGAATCAGATGAGAGCAGGAATAAGTGACCACCGTCTGCGACATCTAGACCTCCTGCAACGGACACGATATGCTAATGTCTATTTGGCGTCACGTATCCCCCATTTTGCACAGATACTCCCCGTACCACCTACCCTGGCTCACCGCATGTTGGCGGTTTTAGGATCCTTTGTTAATACGGGCATGTTATTTAAGATTCGTTACGAGTCCCTAACCCTCCCGAGGAGCAGAGGGGGTTTAGGCCTTTGTCATGTTCAGAACAGAGCGAAGGCCTTGTTCGTCAGCTGTCACCTGCAACTGTGGCGACGAAGTCCGACGTGCCTTACAAGTCTCTTATTGGAGGCCTTACGACCAATCTCACTCGCACCCCCTGTGATGATATCGGACATCCCAGCACCTTTCTTCTACATTAGCCAGTTCTTCCTTGAATTAAGCTACATCCGCACCGCACTACTACCCACACGCTTGATGATGACGAGAGCGATATATGCTGCCATGCAAATGAACAAGACGCCGAATGTGATTGAAAGCAAACACCCCACTACAAAGTGGCGCGCTGTGTGGCAGGCAGTGAATGCCACCACCCTTGATACTAACGTGCAATCTGCATGGTACGTAACTGTTAATGGGAAACAGTTGTGCCAGTCCCGCCTACATCACATCCACCTAGCTGATTCACCCTTGTGTGCCACATGCCAAGTGATTGACACGGATGAACATCGTTTCGAATGCGGGTCGGCAAAGGACGTTTGGTATTTGGTGCGTCAGATATTGGCTTTTCTCACACGCACGACTCCCGACAGGATAACTACCCGATCACTTCTTTTCCCCGATGAGATTTATTTCCCAAGAGCAAAAACGAACTCTGTGACGTGGATCAGCGGCCACGCTGTTCACTACCTCTTCGGTAATGGCGAAAAGACAGTACCCGATTTTTGGTATTACCTCAACGAACGACATTGTGCGATCGTCAGGAACCCTAAATATAGGCAATATTTTTCTAATTTTCTTTGGAGCGCATTCCATAATCCGCCTCGCAGCTGGATTATCGATGACATGAGAAGATGACCATAGCACCTCTTCCCAATTCCTTTTTTTTATGAGATTTGAACAAACAACGGAAACAACACAGCAACGAGAAGACAGTCATCGACAAATTCGCAGCGGGCTATAGTATGGAGCATCCTTTGTCGTAACGGGACGACTTCCTATTATTCTGTTTATGTAGCCGAAGAGGAACGGCCTTCCTTTCATCCATTTGTATAAAAATAAAATAACATAAAATAAAAAAGCAGAAGTGTGCTATAGCGCTGCGTGTATTACAGTCGCTAATTGCACCATATATGCATGTAACGTCATCAGATTGGTTGTTTCAAAGTTTTTGTTTAAAATAAAATCTCGTAAAGGCGAAATTCCGCATTTCTTCTGATTAAAAATAGTTTTTAATGTAATATTACGAATAGCTAGTCTTCAATGTAAACGATACAATTTTGTTAATTGAGTAATAAACGTGTATCACAAACTAAATAATAGAAACTGAAAACTAAGTTAGCTATACCCCCCTCCAAAGCCCCATAAATACATCTTGTTTGTAATACGTACTGGGACATTTCAGTTATGTTACACTACTGGGAAACACTGTTGTGTCCTGTTTAGGCCTATACTTTACGCCAGTTAATGTAGTGTTAGCTTTTAATTTGGTACATGATGAAGACAAAGTGAGTTACTCAACACTTCGATTATCGACGATACGTACGTATTATACTGAAACGTGAACTTGAAAACTAAGAATTTAATTCTTTGAATTAACATACCTTTTGCAAATGTTTTGGGTGTGTAGGGAAAAATGATGGTACAGCATTTTCTCGGAGCCTTACAGTTGAAAGGGAAGTTCGGTCTATGTCCTCTTCTCGGAAATGCTGAGAACATATTGTGCTCCATTTAGACGCACGCCAATTCTTCCTCCTCACGGCATTCTCCCACAGAGCTTTTCGACTTTCATTTTTAGGAAATCTAAAATCATACAGGAGAAAAACACGCTATAGTACAAGTACCGATGTAGCACACGTTCATTCACAATGAAGTTGTAAAATCACACTTAACGAGACAACTTACACATGAAATGTTATTCCCTTCGATTTCGCATCACAATCAGAACGATTCGTACATCCGAACACCACACAAGTCACCATAATAGCGCAAAATCCTTCCAAAAGCACCGACAAGAGTATGCACACAAGCTTACAGCAGCAATGTTTTGGTCGGATTGAGATGGCTACCCTCGGCTTCACATATCTTCACAGCTGTGACGTCACGGCGTCTCCCTCTATTCTTACCTCCATGTCGGCGACAACTGCTTTGCTTGGTTGTTTCAGTCGAGTGTGTCGCTAATTTTCTTTGAGCTCTCTTTGACTGTGCTAATAACATTATAAAGAAAACATCTTATTCGAAGGCAGAGAAATACACGGGATGCCCTTTCTCTGTAGGAGTGTACCGATCTTTCCGGATGTTGGGCTATCAGAAGACATATAAGCGACTTGAGGCTCGTCCTCCTCACTCTCATCCTCACTCTCTTTCTAATGCGTTCTTCATTTTGACTGCAACGTCCGTTCAGTGTGACTCTGCGAGTTCCTATTACTTCGAAATACTACACGCTGTGGCGTTCTGAACACCCTAGTCTGCAACGATAAAATCGTTTCAGACGCTGAAAATCTCCCTTTGTAACTAAGCAACCTCCGAAATGTCTTCCGGCAAACTGGCTAACCACCAGGCATCACCGATCATTTCTGGCGAGACTTGCAAGAAAACCACCACCGAAGAAGAGAGTAAGAAACTTGCGTTTTTGTATTTCCTTGTGACTGATGCTACGTCGGCCAAACAGTACGCACTGTGGAGCAACGCCTGACGGAACACAGATGCTTACGATTACGCCACAAAAAATCAGCCGTTGCAGGACACGCTTCAGAAAATCGACACCGAATTCTATTCGAGGAAACGTCTGACGTTATGAGGACGAATGGGCTTTGGGACAGCGTTATAAAAGAAGCCACAGAAATAAAAATATCTGAAAATACCATCAGCAAAGACGGCGGTTTGCAGCTCAGCACAGCATGGGACCCGGACATCGCGAGTTGAAGCGGACGCGACGGACGCGGGACGAAAACAGTTGACGGGGAAAAGAGAACCAGTGACGTCACAGCCAGCAGCGCGTCTGTATAGGGGCGAGGCAACGGTGACACGGAAGTTATTAACCACTTGACAATGGCCGAGGAATTGTAACCACCTGACGCGGCTGGAAGACCCATAAGATTTTATTAATTTCTCTGGACCAGAGTCGTCCAATTCTTTTGTGTTGGATGGCGATGGCTCGAAGCAAGGAGACAGAGGTCCGTTTGTCTAGTTTTTCTGTGTACACTATGTCCCAGGCATCTGTCCATCCTTCTCTTAACTAACTTGTCGAGGAAAGGTAGCTGAACTTCTTTTTCTTTTTTCAAACACCATCATGAATTTCATATTACGATGGATGTAGTTTAAATACTCAAGGATGTCTTCAAGATTTTTCGCTCCATGTGGCCACACCACAAATGTGTCGTCCACGTACCGAAAGCAACACTCTGATTTAAACTTCGCGAATTCTAGCGCCCTTGCGTCAAAATATTCCATGTATAAGTTCGCCTAAATAGGCGATAACGGACTACCAGCCACCACGATATCGGTTTGTTCACAATATTTTCTTCGAACAGAAAATGAGTTGGCGTAAGAATGAGCTTAAAAAGGTCTGTAAAACAACTATTGCACTTGATAAAATTCTCTCGGGCTCCCAGCTGCGTCAAGTGGTTTAAAATCCACGAGATTTCGAGCGATACTCCTCGACCGTTGTCAAAGCTCGAGTCCGAGAGAATTTCATCACTATGTAGCTCCACGAAGCGTAGCAGTCTCATTAGAGTGCTGCAACGCTCCGTGTTTGACCGGTCACGGCTCGCCTGTTGACGAGGGGACCGAGCAGCTCGTGTCCTGTCCCATACGACTCGGCTCGCTCACGTACTCGCCCCATGTCTGTTGTCCGGATTCCGGACACGCGGATAACCGAGCATGACCGGTCACCGCTGACGTCTCACCTCGCCTCGCCCCGGCTCGCTGCTCTGTACTTTACTGTGCAAATCCAACGTCTCTCTCTCTCTCTCTTTTAATACAAAAGTAACATTTCCAAGAACGGGTACGTGACACAGCTAAATTCATAAAGCACCTGGAGAGTAAAATGATATTTCAAGACAATCGCGGATAGATGACAAGTCTCATTTCCAAACAAAAGAGATATTTTTCCTTTCATTTATAGGAAACATTAAATAAGTGCTTTCCCTGTAATCTAGAAGACAACCATCTTCATAAAGAAAGCATACAAAGAACATTAAACATTTACAGACGTAACTTGTCATACGTTTCAATTGTTTGCAACATAAACAAAATTATAGTTATTGTTGATCAGCAGGAAATCACTAACGCGTTCCGGGTTTAATTGGCTGCGGCAATTTGTTAGTAACATGCCGGATTTACTAAAGCACCTTTCACTAGGTGCGCTTGTTGCTGGGATATATAAAATACGTCTTGCAACTGCAGCCAAACCTGGCAGATCTGTTTCATGTCTGCTCCACCACTTTAAGATTTCATCATCATCTCCGGGGTGCATTAAAATGTACAGATCTACTTCATCTGCTGCGGATGATCTGTTGTTCCTCCATTCCTTGAAACGAGCTCTCTTTCTGGGTGGTGATGACACAGTACTTGAAGGATCTATGATAATAAAAGAGACAAGTAATACAGAACTGATATGGAAATCATCGAAACATTCCCGTAAGAGACTGATGACCTCGCTGTTTCGTCTCTCCCCCCAAACAACCCGACCCCCCGTTCCCACAAAAACGAGATGTTTTACGTTAATGAAATATTATACGAGTCACAACATTTCCGTTTCTCTATAATACACTTTCCACTAACTATGCAAAAACGATTATGTTAATGATTGAATGTTGTACCTGCGTACGTAGCACACATTTGTCGCACATTGTTAAGAATTTCCTGATTTTCACTTATTTCAAGCATATTAAGATAACGGAAGGACGGCCAAAGAAACGGTCTTTGTGAGGTTTCTTGCAAATGTGTTTCTTTAAATGAGTGGTTGCCGACTGGAAAAACAATAAAGTGGAGCAGTTTATGCACGATACGTACCCAGTAGACGCAATGTTTTCATCTACAACCAACTCCATACTTGGCTTTTTAGACATTCCCGTTTCTTTAATGTGTAAACATTGGTTTCAATCTTACGTCTTACTACACTGGCTTCCTCGCGCTGCATGATTACAGAGAGGCACACCACAAATAACAAGCCCGTACCGGCTGCAGTGTCACACGGCTAATAACACGTGTAATGTGTTTGAAGTTATGTGCTACGTATTCGGTCACGGCTTCTATGCTCGGTCACAAGAACTAGTGCGGGTAGCCTATCCAGTTAGGGTGTGCTCGCCCCACCTCGTATTTTGTGCTCGCTTACTCGGTCATGCAGGACTCTTAACTCTCATAATCGAACGATTCTGCAACTAGTTCTAACTGTTGTGAGGGAGATCACATAGAAACTGACCATAATATCAAAAATGGTTCAAATGGCTCTGAGCACTATGGGACTTAACATCTCAGGTCATCAGTCCCCTAGAACTTAGAACTACTTAAACCTAACTAACCTAAGTACATCCCACACGTCCATGCCCGAGGAAGGATTCGAACCTGCGACCGTAGCGGTCGCGCGGTTCCAAACTGAAGCGCCTAGAACCGCTCGGCCACTCCGGCCGGCTCATAACATCAGTTTTGGCGATTTACAAAGGCAGCGAAATTGCGAATGTGGTGTTTGCATTTCTCCATATTATCGCTAATGATCTGTTTTAGGTATTTTTCCAGCTAGTGTATAAATGCGCCAAAATTTTTTCCTAGTGAAGACCATACAGTCGTGGTGACACCGCTGTTCGTGTTCTAAGACCCTTAATCATGTTTCGTGGCAAGCCTCACTCACTGAGAAGAGTCATCGTTTTTCTACCGACTTTATTCGTAGGATTGACATGTATCTGTCTGTATACACTGTCATTCAAAAGAAGGTTTGGTCGATCGTCGGAATATTTTGCATAACATGGAATCAACAGATCGATGATTGAGCTCTGCAGCCACGATTCATGTCACTCTACCGTAGCTTCACTTCTGCCAGTGCCTCTCTGCCACTTTGCAAGCTGTACACGAGCTTTCTTGTATGCGTTGCTGGACTAGCACTCTTGATGTCTGAAAAGTAGGAGACGGCTAGTCGCGGGAATGTACGTGTGGGGTTGACAGCGGCTCATTCTGTTAGAGCATTGCCCGCAAGGTTCTGGCTTGGAGACCTGTTATGGCACCCAGTTTTAATCTGCCAGAAGGTTTCAAAATAACACGTACCCTACCACTGAGCGAAAGTTTCATTATTAGATCAGAATGCTAAATTTGATGAAGATACGTAATGATGTGTAAAATCAAAGTGAAGTACAAAGCTAAATACACACGAAAAGAATAGCTGGATGCTGCCTTTGGTTCTGTACGAAAGTTTTGCACTACCAATCGAATATCCAACAGCTACTTTGATATGCTATTGCTACACTTAGCCGGCCGGGGCGGCCGAGCGGTTCTAGGCGCTACAGTCTGGAACCGCGCGACCGCTACAGTTGCAGGTTCGAATCCTGCCTCGGGCATGGATGTGTGTGATGTCCTCAGGTTAGTTAGGTTTAAGTAGTTCTAAGTTCTAGGGGACTCATGACCTCAGCAGTTGAGTCCCATAGTGCTCAGAGCCATTTGAACCATTTGATGCTGCCTTTGGTTCTGTACGAAAGTTTTGCACTACCATTCGAATATCCAACAGCTACTTTGATATGCTATTGCTACACTTAGCCGGCCGGGGTGGCCGAGCGGTTCTAGGCGCTACAGACTGGAACCGCGCGACCGCTACGGTCGCAGGTTCTAATCCTGCCTCGGGCATGGATGTGTGTGATGTCCTCAGGTTAGTTAGGTTTAAATAGTTCTAAGTTCTAGGGGACTGATGACCTTAGAAGTTAGGTCCCATAGTGCTCAGAGCCTTTTATTTTCTACGGTTAATTAAGCGCGCAATTCTGGATTATCTAATCCGTCTAATGATTTTTTATTAGTAGTAATAGTAGTAGCAGAGCTGTTGATGTTGATGATGATGATGGCGACGACGATGATGATGACGACGACGATGAAAGGATACCAATGGTAAGAATCGCTGGTGATACTGCTAACCTCAATGAAACTGAGAAAGGATTACAGCAACTATTATCCAGGATGAATATTCTGCTAATAACAGAACACGGATAGAGAATAAACCAAAGAAAGACGAAAGCGTTAAAGATCAGTAGAAATGAGATTAACGACAAATGTAGTACCAGAATTAGGAACCATGAGGTAGACGAAATAAAGAAATACTGCTGCCTTCGAAGCAAAATAACGCTTGGCGTACGAAGCAAGGAGCAGACAAGCACTCGCTGACCGTCATTCACAGGTGAAGTCTACTAGTGTCAAATACAAAGGTTAAATGGCAAGTAAAATTTCTGAGGATGTGCAACTGCAACGCAGAATTGTGTGAAAGTGTATCGCTGGTAGTGGGACAATTAGAGGAGAAGTAATCAAAGCTTTCGAAATGCTCGGTTATAGAGGCATGCTGGAAAACTGAGTGTAGTGACTAGAAATGAGGTTCTTCTCCGCAGAATTGGGGAGGAAAGGAATACATGAAAAACAGCCGTAGTGCGAATAAATTGTGTATGGAGACAGGGGCTGGAACATATATGTAACAAGTAATTGTGGACTTAGAATGTAAATGCTACTCTGAGGTGAAGAGGCTGGCATGGAAGACGAAAGTGTGTATGTGTGTGTGTGTGTGTGTGTGTGTGTGTGAGAGAGAGGAGGGGGGGGGGAGAAATAAATGGCTCCGAAAAAAATGCTTGCTAAGCTTGGTTTCCATGTCTCTGTATCGCACCGTGAACTATGGATGCAAGAAGAGGTGTTGATTTTGCTGAGCAACAGTCATACAATGGATGCAAGAAGAGGTGTTGATTTTGCTGAGCAACAGTCATACAATGTTTTTTTACTTTTATTGTTTATGTAAGTAGAGCCTGCCACTTTCAAGTGTTTGATTTTATGTCTTTAACAAATATTGCAGGACACTTAACATGTTGTCAAACTTCAATTTATGGGCAACTTTGAGCCTGACGACATGTTAAGTGTCCTGCAATATGTGTCAAAGACATCAAATCAAATACTTCAAAATGGCATGAAAGGTTTAAACCTGGGTTGTACGAAAATAAAAAACAAAACTGTCAAATGATGGTTTGTTCCTTTAAAAAAATACTTCAATTAGATTAAGTACGTAATAGCGCATGTAACGATTTGTCATTGGCGTATGCAGCGATCATATGCGCAACCAGGCAGTTAAGACGTCAGAATCAGCAGCGGCAGGGCACGTCAGCGACAGTTTCGATTAGAGATTGTCATCCGCGCTGACATTTTCAGTTTGAGTGACGTGGAGTAGCCAGCGTGGCGAATGCAAATGTCACGAAACAGTGTATGTACGTACGCTAAATAATCGATGAAGATAGTGAGAAAAATCATTCTAAGGTTGTTTCATTTAGTCGCCCAACCGCCGAAATAACGTACCGTAAGCAATCATGCAATAGAGAACAACGAAATTTGCTCAGATGATAGGCAAGTGGACCTCGTGAGATACATATACGACTCCATGCAGGGCACGTGAAACAGCTTGTTCCCTTTTATCAGCAGTTCATCGTAGGTCACTGGAGTGACAATCAATTGGGGAAAAAAGCGCGCATTAGTCCTATTCATTGTTTACTAGGAAGCGTGCAAAACAGTTCCACAATGTCACTTACTGAAAAAAGCGCGAACTGTCGAACCAGCTTTCCGAGCAGATTGCTGTGTTGCTAGCAGATGCAAAACAAAACTTTTAGACACGACAACATTTTCTCCAGAGCTGCTATTAAAAGTATTTCTAAAAAAGTCCAAACGGTAAGTGGTATTTCCAAACTACTGCAGGACTGTGGATGCTAGTGGAGCGACCACATGACATAGTTTCAGTTAAGGCAGATTTATTGGAAGAATTCTCAGGATGTATACTCCACTCCGCAAATGAGGTACCACGTTCGTCCAATACTTATGAAACGTCCCCTTTGCAAACTAGCCAGAGACTGCACACAGCACAGCCAGTGATTTTCATACAGAGCGCTACGTAACGTTGCCATTAAGAAAATATAAACAGCCTATTTACACTTACTGCTCGTCAGTTTTGGATCCGTTCCAGATAGGATTGGCAAACGGGGAAGATCCAAAGAAGAGTAGCACGTTTCGTTGCAGGTTCATTTAATAAGTGCAAAAGTGTCACGAAGATGATCAGAAAATTCCAGAGGCTGACCCTGTAAGAGACACGTTGTGCGTCAAGATACTGAATCTTCTTGTCGGATCTGCACAGTCAAACGGCAGTGTGTTCCTTTAAAAAAATACTTCAGTTAGATTAGACATGTAACAGCACATGTAACGACTTGTCTTTAGCGGATTATCATACAGTCATCTATAAATGCGTCCGAGATGGCATAAGACCGCCTTGTCAACGTCAGCAGGATGCCGTGTGTTGGCACAATGGGTGGCAACTCGTTTACCTAGATACCGGTATGTATGCACTAGTTTGCTACAAACACTGTGTCCTAAAGTGGCGTTGTCCTTTCCGTAGGCCAGTACGTTGTGCGATGAAAAGCTTCTGTTTCTGAACGTAGTGGTTACAGAAAGGACGATGAGACTCGGGAACACAGAGTTCATGTAAAACCAAAGCATACAGACCGATATACCGATACCTACAAGCAAAGAGTTATCCACTGTACGTACGCTCGGGGTTCCTGTAGACGTAAATAAGGAGGGCTTATGCCATCTCGGACGCGGGAAACTTGACACCCTAGCTGGGACACTTTAAACTCATGTTGAAGCAGAATCCATCATGCCTTTGAGTTTGGAACTTCTCTGAAACCAATACAGTATTCATGTCGATCGCTTTCTTTGTTGTCTCTGCTGGGGGCGTATCTTCAAAGATAGCAAGCACTTTAAAAATAACATCAGAAGTATACTCCGTCCGCCGCCAACATCAGAGAGCTCCTTGGCTCGGTAACAGATGACCTCGAGTTAAGGAAGTACGGTGTTTACAAAATTCCTTGTCATCATAAAAATTGACATTGAGCATCATCTCAGCATAAGATTATTACAACGTAAGAAATCTCTGCGACGGATCACTGCCTAACGGAACGTTGTACGACGAGATACAATTGACACTAGTTGCCCATGCGTGTCGTTGTGGGGGCTGTGTCCTAAAAGAATCAGTCGAAATTAGACTAACCGACAACATTACAGACAGAGACAAGTTTCGAAATCGTTTAAAAAGCACCGGTCTTTGATTCGACCGGTAGGAGGTATTGAGAGAGTTACACGATAGCGATTCATCGTTTTTTCCAACTTTCACCACTGTGGCACTGTTAACTTCACTCAAGTCGTCGGCACACGGGACGAGTTGGCTAACGATGACGTGACGCTCTATGAATTTTGTAACGTCACTTCCTACTACTTCACGTTGAGAAGCCCTTTCCATCATGTGAAACACAAAATTAGTTTTGCAATATTCCCGTTACGAGTCTCGTAAAGTAGAGCCAACAGGAAGCAACAACGCTTCTTTCGTAACACGCAGAAAGCTTGAGGCCCGAAGAAAGCAACACGCCATATTGTACTTGTCTTGTTCAGCAGAAGCCCATATACGGTGAGTTTTATGTTATATCTTATACCCCACGAATATATGCTACATCTAAGCTCCAGCGCACTGAATGTCACGAGAAAGAATAGTTATGGGTAAAATCTGTTGTACACTGAAGCGCCAAAGAAACTGGTATTGGCATGCCTTTTCTAGTACAGAGATATGTAAACAGGCAGAATACGGCGCTGCGGTCAGCAGCGCCTATGTAAGACAACAAGTATCTGTCGAAGTTGTCAGGTCGGTTACCGCTGCTACAATCGGAGGTTATCAGAATTCAAGTGAGCCTGAACGTGGTGTTACAGTCGGCGCACGAGCGATGGGAAACAGCATATCCGAGGTAGCGATGAAATGGGGATTTTCCCGTACGACTATTTCACGAGTGTACAGTGAATATCAGGAATCCGGTAAAACATCAAATCTCCGACATCGCTGCGGCCGGGAAAAGATCCGGTAAGGACGGGACCAACGACGACTGAAGAGAATCGTTCAACGTGACAGAAGTGCAACCTTCCGCAAATTGCTGCAGATTTCAGTGCTGGGCCATCAACAAAGTCAGCGTGCGAACCATTCAACGAAACATCATCGATAAGGGCTTTTGGAGCCGACACGAAGCTTTACGCCTCGCCTGCGCTCGTCAACACCGCCACTGGACTATTGATGACTGGAAACATGTTGCCTGGTCGGATGACTCTCGTTTCAAATTGTACCGATCGCGTGGACGTGTACGGGGTTGTGTACGAGGCTGTTCAAGCTGGCGGGGACTTTATAATGCTGTGGGGCGTATTCATTTAGAGTGATATGGGATCCTTGATACGTCTAGATATGACTCTGACAGGTGCCACTTACATGAGCATCCTCTCTGATTACCTGCATCCATTTATTTCCATAGACATTCCGACGGACAATGCGACACCCGACACGTCCAAAATTGCTACAGAGTGGCTCGAGGAACACCCTTCTGACTTTAAAGACATCAGCTGGCCACCAGTCTCCCCAGACGAACATGATTGGGGTGCTTTACAATGTGCTGTTACCGAGCGGGGTGGCGCAGTGGTTAGACACTGGACTCGCATTCGGGAGGACGACGGTTCAATCCCGCGTCCGGCCATCCTGATTTAGGTTTTCCGTGATTTCCCTAAATCACTCCAGGCAAATGCCGGGATGGTTCCTCTGAAAGGGCACGGCCGCCTTCCTTCCCAATCCTTCCCTAATCCGATGAGACCGATGACCACGCTGTCTGGTCTCATTCCCCAAACCAACCAACCAACCAATGTGCTGTTCAGAAGAGAATTCCACTCCCTAGTACGCTTACGCATTTATGGACAGTAGTGAAGGATTCATAGTGTTAGTTCCCTCCAGAACTACTTCAGACATTATTCGAGTCCATGCCACGTCGTACTGCGGCACTTCCGCGTGATCGCGGAGGCCCTACACGAAATTAGGCAAGTTTACCAGTTTCTTTGCTCTCCAGCGTAATAAAAGTACAGGAAACGTATTAGTGGTTAAAGAATTTTCGTATTAGTTGTTACAGCGCTGTAACTCGCGTTTTATCAGAGTAAGCTATTTTAAGGTAACGGCACTTTAAATATTCATGTTAAACTTGTCGTTCTTCTTAGGACTTGTAAGCTGGTCACTTTTGTTACTGCTTTTGTGGAATAAAAAAAGCGTAGTGTCTAGAGGCGCCAAGTTACAGTGCAGAGATTACGTCGTATACGGTTTTAGTCCCGTTGTATCTATTTTTTCTTCATCCTCGCGTTTTCCAAAGGGTTATGGGGTTTTCCTATGAAATTAATAGAAATCATTTCTGTAATATCTGATGTTACGTAAATATAAGCGCGTTCTCTGTCAAGAGTGAGTTTGTTCAATGTGGTGAACGTTTATAAGCTGATGTCCTTACTGGCGCTGACTTGTGTCTTTCCTTTTTGTTTTATTACCTGTTCAGTTTTTATTTACGTATACAACAGATAGGACAACACGACTAATGTAAGAGAGGAGATGTGAATTTTAGCAAAGCTAATGTAGGAATTTTACGCTCGTCCATTTTCGTTGAAAAACCATTGTTTGCAAACCACATAAAGCTGACAGTTCCTCTGGAGAGCGCTAAGATGCATAAAATCACGTTAGCCAGCTCGTCCCGTGTGATGATGACGCTGTCTCTCGTGAGGTTGGCCATCCCGTCTGCGTGCACGTCAACGTTAGCTGCCTCGACCCGTGTGCCGACGGCTGTTTGTTAAGGGGTCGCAGCGATGACTTCTGGTGCACGGGATGCTTGTGTTCTGTGCCGTGGAAAAAGAACCGCCGTTAACGCTATGAATCAGTTCCGACGCGATAAGCAAACACGGTTTTCACTTGAGGATGGCAGCCAGATGGAACACGAAAGTAGCGCGTGTAGGTGATCGTACGATCTGGCTGCAGACCCTCCAAGAATATCACCCAGTTAATACGCCGGGAAAGTTCTCGCAATCGGAAACGTCCCCTTAGAAAAATTATAAATGACTGTGCTGGTGAACTTGTATGTTATTTGACTCAAAGACAGCTGAGTAAAACAAAACGTACTCAGACATTTCTCTCTTTACTTATTCTGGTCATCACTAAACTGACACAATATTTTTAGCGCAACGCAATTTGACTTTCAATAATCCCGACAAAACAATGGCCCTGACTAACAATAACATATACCTTTCAATGAATCACTTACCTCACAAAAATCTTCGGTACTGCAACTACTGCAATACAGCGAGCGCCAATACTGCCAGATAAATGAAAGATTCTAACTAGTGAAGGCACTAACTACTGATAGGCATAGTTAGCAAATGAAAGATTTTGATAGAGAACAAACAATGTATTTACCTTAATAATGTTCAATAGTCTTCGTATGTATATCCATCAATTCATGACATCCATCTTTATAAATTTCCTTTTTCTGACGGACACACGTCCACATCGTCCGCTCTCAAAACTCCGCCATCTCTCTCCCCACATCCACCACTGCTGGCGGCTCACCTGCAACTGAAACGCTACGCGCTGTTCACATCCAACTGCCCAACTCTACAATAGCGAATATTCCAACACTGCCAACCAGCCACAGACTGCACACAGCACAGTCAGTGATTTTCATACAGAGCGCTACGTGGCGTTACCAACAAAACAACCTAAACAGCCTACTTACAAGTACATCACGGTATGTTAACTATTAAATCTCTGAGAGCGTATGTCCCTAGACAAATACTGTTCCTCCTAACTCTTCCTACGTATATCTCGTTAAAAGGCTGAGAAGGTAAAGTTAGTGAGATTTTAGCTCATACGGAGGCTTACGAACAATCATTCTCCATACGTATAAAATACGTATTTGACCATCAGCTGCTTTTATTTTAAACCCAAATATCGACCGGTTTCAGTCACAGATCGCCTTACGAATTAGGGTTAAAGCAGTTTAAGCCACACCATCGCATTTGTCATCACACAAATAATTGCCACGTCTCATGTGTAGAGCATGTCATAAATTCCAGTATACAACACAGGTCTTTTAGAAGCAAACATACTAATAACAACCATAAACAGAGCAGTACTGAAGAGAAGATCAGAAGTATATGTATTGCAGTTCTTCACACGTACCATATACGATTGGAATGACACACACACGCCGGCCGGAGTGGCCGAGCGGTTCTGGGCGTTACAGTCTGCAACCGAGCGACCGCTACGGTCGCATGTTCGAATCCTGCCTCGGGCATGAATGTGTGTAAGTCCTTATGTTAGTTAGGTTTAATTAGTTCTAAGTTCTAGGCGACTGATGACCTCAGAAGTTAAGTCGCATAGCGCTCAAAGCCATTTGAACCATTTTTGACACACACACACACACACACACACACACACACACACGAACATGGTATCTGTTCTTTCGGACATGTCCGAAAGAACAGAAAACATTGGTGATCTTGCAGCTCTCGAAGAATGAAATTACAATGTAACGATTGTAGCAGTTTGCAAGCGTTGATAAATGTCAACGGGGGCAGTTAAAAATGTGTGCCCTGACCGTGACTCGAACCCGTGATCTCCTGCTTACATGGCAGACGCTCTATCCGATTCAGCCACCGAGGACAGTGCGACTGCAGGGACTTACCTCTGGTACGCTCCCCGTGAGAACTACACTTCCAACGTTCTGTCCACACAGTACATTTTTAGTGCATCCATCTCGCGGGCAGTCAATCTACCGATCCCCGTCAGAGTTCGGGCAATGTGAGTGCATCCGCACTGAAGAAGATCATTGGCCTCTATGCCTTATCTATATGAAGATGGTATCTGTTCTTTCGAACGTGTCCACGCATCAACACTTCAACATCTGTCCTGCTACCCAGAGGAAAATAGACATTAATGGCTTGCTCGTGCAAGATGTACTTTCAGGCGCTAACCAGCCTAAAAACATACGACTTGTAATGGCTGTTGTTACTTCTAATGGCTGTTGTTAATAGTCTACAAAGGAAGTAATACTGATGTAATGCTATTCAGTGCATCGTCCTCAGTCACCAACAGAAATATCTGCAGTGATACCCATTACATCCTGTATATCAGCTCTACCAAATGTGTAAGTTTTGCCACATAATACACTCCTGGAAATTGAAATAAGAACACCGTGAATTCATTGTCCCAGGAAGGGGAAACTTTATTGACACATTCCTGGGGTCAGATACATCACATGATCACACTGACAGAACCACAGGCACATAGACACAGGCAACAGAGCATGCACAATGTCGGCACTAGTACAGTGTATATCCACCTTTCGCAGCAATGCAGGCTGCTATTTTCCCATGGAGACGATCGTAGAGTAGTGGATGTAGTCCTGTGGAACGGCTTGCCATGCCATTTCCACCTGGCGCCTCAGTTGGACCAGCGTTCGTGCTGGACGTGCAGACCGCGTGAGACGACGCTTCATCCAGTCCCAAACATGCTCAATGGGGGACAGATCCGGACATCTTGCTGGCCAGGGTAGTTGACTTACACCTTCTAGAGCACGTTGGGTGGCACGGGATACATGCGGACGTGCATTGTCCTGTTGGAACAGCAAGTTCCCTTGCCGGTCTAGGAATGGTAGAACGATGGGTTCGATGACGGTTTGGATGTACCGTGCACTATTCAGTGTCCCCTCGACGATCACCAGTGGTGTACGGCCAGTGTAGGAGATCGCTCCCCACACCATGATGCCGGGTGTTGGCTCTGTGTGCCTCGGTCGTATGCAGTCCTGATTGTGGCGCTCACCTGCACGGCGCCAACCACGCATACGACCATCATTGGCACCGAGGCAGAAGCGACTCTCATCGCTGAAGACGACACGTCTCCATTCGTCCCTCCATTCACGCCTGTCGCGACACCACTGGAGGCGGGCTGCACGATGTTGGGGCGTGAGCGGAAGACGGCCTAACGGTGTGCGGGACCGTAGCCCAGCTTCATGGAGACGGTTGCGAATGGTCCTCGCCGATACCCCAGGAGCAACAGTGTCCCTAATTTGCTGGGAAGTGGCGGTGCGGTCCCCTACGGCACTGCGTAGGATCCTACGGTCTTGGCGTGCATCCGTGCGTCGCTGCGGTCCGGTCCCAGGTCGACGGGCACGTGCACCTTCCGCCGACCACTGGCGATAACATCGATGTACTGTGGAGACCTCACGCCCCACGTGTTGAGCAATTCGGCGGTACGTCCACCCGGCCTCCCGCATGCCCACTATACGCCCTCGCTCAAAGTCCGTCAACTGCACATACGGTTCACGTCCACGCTGTCGCGGCATGCTACCACTGTTAAAGACTGCGATGGAGCTCCGTATGCCACGGCAAACTGGCTGACACTGACGGCGGCGGTGCACAAATCCTGCGCAGCTAGCGCCATTCGACGGCCAACACCGCGGTTCCTGGTGTGTCCGCTGTGCCGTGCGTGTGATCATTGCTTGTACAGCCCTCTCGCAGTGTCTGGAGCAAGTATGGTGGGTCTGACACACCGGTGTCAATGTGTTCTTTTTTCCATTTCCAGGAGTGTACATGACTTATGACTACTGAATCTGCTAGACGTATTTGACCGTTACATGAAATTTTTTCTTCAGCGACTTGTCATGGCGTCTTACAGTCATTAACATTCAAACTTTGAAAACACAAGCAGTTCGTTACAGATAAATGACCTAGACGTGTGACATAATTGATTCTATATTTTAAAAGAATTTTTATTCAGTTCTGACCTTTCGATAAGGGTTACTTTTCTTGTAAGTCTAGAGTCCGAGAGACTATTTCATGGTTCCTCTCCTTCTTTTTCTCCTTATTTTTGTTCTAGTTCTTTCGAAAGACGAAGTATTCCGTCTCTATGCAGGCACAGCTTACTCACATCATTTGATTCTGCCACGGTTGCTACACATGGGATCTCCAGATGGATATTTAACCACGTTGCTTTCCGCAGCTCCATGCCGTTACTCTTGCTCACCCGCCCTCTGGGATTGTTTCCCATCCCAAGGACATGGTGGTGCCCTACTTCTAAACTCTCATCTGCCCTCCCAGAAGACCGTTGGCACGTGACAGAGGTTGTCTCCTTATTCAGGGAGACACTGGATCCCCACCTGCGTCAGCTGCCTGAAGCGTTGCTCGCTCCTCACCACTAGGAGATATAGTTTCGGCTTTTCTCTTATTTAATGAGACCATAAGTTTCTCCTCATACATATCCAGTATTTTTGGGGAGCTATTAATGACTGTATGATATAAAAAAGAACAACATGCGAAAGTATAAAGGTACTAAAATTGAAATTACAAGTAACATGAAGTACAGACAGAAATTCGGTAGATGATTAAAGGAAAATAAAGAATAAAATGGAAAGGTAAAAGTCTATAGGCCAGGTTAATGCAGATTGCATATACAGTTTTGCTGATGTCTAGCACAGTTAAAACACCTTTGCAAGAAAATTTTATAGGAGGCATAAGAACTGGATGGAAATCTAACAAAAGAAAGGACATTAGCACTACCTCTGAAATTGTAGTTAACGTAAACATGGATTAGTTCCTCCGACACTTTGAAGTTACTTAGCTACTAAACTGACTGCATTGGCACTAGGCTAGGTCTGAGAATATATTGTTTGTAAGTGCGAAACCGATCGTGTGTGAAAAACAGATTGGCTACCCCTGGAAAAAGAAAACTTAATAGTTGGTGCCCTGCAAGAAAAACAAAAATTTAATTAACACTTAGAAAAAAAAAATACAATTTGCCGGCCGCGGTGGTCTCGCGGTTCCAGGCGCGCAGTCCGGAACCGCGCGACTGCTACGGTCGCAGGTTCGAATCCTGCCTCGGGCATGGATGTGTGTGATGTCCTTAGGTTAGTTAGGTTTAAGTAGTTCTAAGTTCTAGGGGACTGATGACCACAGCTGTTAAGTCCCATAGTGCTCAGAGCCATTTGAACCATTTTTGAAATTACAATTTGTAGCAGAGACATATCACTAGCTATCAGTTTTAAATATTAATTTCTTTGTTAGACTCATGAAACAGAATTTATTTTTTTAACTGAGTGTGTGACTGTCCCGCGGTGCTGTAAACAGGGCAGTGCGCACCGACGACTTACGACTGTCCTCTTAAACTCTTAAAGAAGCGATTCATCTTAACAGTTTCGAGAAATTTGGGCTCATTCACGAGCTTCAGCACTTCACTACCGTACTTACATATCTGTGAGCGTGCTCAGACCTCAGAGGTACTTTAGAGCGGAGACGCAGCTGGCAGTCGCGCATAGCAAGTGCGTTGTTAACCTAGATCAGGTCTGAGGAGTTGAAGGCACGCGCGTTGGCATGGTCTTGGCATGTCACCAACGCCGCGCTCTGCTCTACTACTCGTGACGACCTGTCTCAAATGATCGTAAAGCGTTCTTGTAGAAAGTTAATGGCGGAGTCCACTTACTCATCAACAAAGAAGGCGGGTTTTCAGCTTTCGAGAGTAGCGATACATGCATACTCGGTCATTGCTCCCCTAGCTTTCATAATATTCTGAGTAAAAAGAGAGAGGGTCGAGGAGGGGGGAGGGGGGGGAGGGGGGGGAGGGAGTATGTCGAAGGTTCTTCCTCTTTAGAAGTTTGACTCTACGACTAGGACGCTACATGACGTGCGCCTTGTGTTTTCATCGGGAGAACTACGGAAATTAATTCGTTTAGAAAGTAATATGACTCTTGCTGGCAGTGTATGAGACACCAAAAATAGCAATACAAGTTCTGTTAGGTGACAAAAGTAATGGAGATATCGATATGCACATATACAGATGGCAGTAGTATCGCGTTCACGAGGTATAAAAGGGCAGTGCATCGACGAAGCTATCATTTATACTCAGGCGATTTAGGTGAAAGGGTTCTCGACGTGATTATGGCCATACGACGGCTTTTAAGATTTAGAACATGGAATGTTAGTGGTGGTAGACGCATAGGACGTCCATTTCGGAAACCGTTAGGAAATTCAGTATTCCGGTATGCACAGTGTCAAGGGTGTACTGAGAATACTAAATTTAAAGCTTTACCCCTCAACGCGGACAAAGAAGTGGCCGACGGCCCTCATTTAACGACCACGAGCAGAGACGTTTGCGAAGAGTTGTCAGCGCTAAGAGACAAGCAAAATTGAATGAAATAACCGCAGAAATGAACGAGGGAAGTACGACGAAATTCGAATGGATAACCATTCGAACAACGTGGAGAAATTTGGCGTTAACGGGCTATGGCAGCAGACGACCAACACGAGTGGCTTTCGTAACAGCACGATATCGCCTGCAGCATCTCTCCTGGGCTCATGACAACATCAGTTGGAGCTTACACGTTTGCATGCTGTGCATTTATTACGTCAAATTCTTTTCCGTTGTATTTTCTTTTCCGATGCTCAAGTTAGAATATGATTGATTTCTGAATCAAAAGATGTAAAGGGATCAGAGTAAGCCTTTGCAGCCGAAGATGCAGTATTAGAATCGCGAAATCATTCAGAGTGTAGTTTGACCTAACACGGCTTGAAAACCGTGGCTGGGTCAGATGAGACCAGATTTCATTTGGTAGGGTTGGTTGGTTGGTTTGGGGAAGGAGACCAGACAGCGTGGTCATCGGTCTCATCGGATTAGGGAAGGATTGGGAAGGAAGTCGGCCGTGCCCTTTCAGAGGAACCATCCCGGCATTTGCCTGGAGTGATTTAGGGAAATCACGGAAAATCTAAATCAGGATGGCCGGACGCGGGATTGAACCGTCGTCCTCCCGAATGCGAGTCCAGTGTAACCACTGCGCCACCCCGCTCGGTATTTGGTAGGGTTCAAGTCTGACACAGACCCCACGAAGCCACGGACCCAGGTCGTCAGCAAGATACTGTGCAAGCCACTGGTGACTCCATAATGTGTGGGCTGTGTTTACTTGGAATGCACTGAATCCTCTGGTCCAACTGAACCGATCACTAACTAAATGATTATTTTCGTCCGCCTGAAGAACATTTTTCAGCCCTTTATGGACTTCATAATGATGGAATTTTTATGGATGACATGTCACTGGGCCACAATCGTTCGCGACTGGTTTGAAGAACATTCTGAACAATTCGAGCGAATGATTTGGCCACTCGGATCGCCCGACATGAATCCCATCGCACATTTATGGGCCATAATGTAGAGGTCAGTTCGTGCACGAAATCCTGCACCCGCAATGGCTTAATATTTCTGCAGAGTACATCCAACGACTTATTACGTCTATGACACGATGAGTTGCTGCACTACGTCGGGCAAAAGGAGGTCCGACTCGATATTAGGACCTATCCTACGAGTTTTGTCAGCTCAGTGTGTTGTATCCTGCACATTCGTCAAATATGGGGTGCCTAGGAAACCTGTTTTTTCGGATCGCTGGACAACAATTCAAACAAATCGTATTAATGAAGTTTATTACAAAAGGATATGTGAACCGTGGATTTCTTTTCAAAGAATATTCTTAAAAATTTACTTTATTTTCTAGCGATTCATCAAGAACATTAACACATTTAATCACACTATGTGAGCCTGGAAGTAGCTGCCAGGGAGTAACTGATGAAATCATAATGAAATTGCTTTTAACAAATGGGAATTTATCCAACCGCATCCCGACTCGGAAAATGGTGTTCATCCTGAGGATCCAAGACGTCGTCGTCTAAGACGACCGGCCGAGCAAATGACCAACGGTAGCCCGCTTTCGCCGACAGCGGTCCCGGCGAATACTGACACCATACGGACCTGCCTGCTCCTGACTGCCAACTCGTCCAACATCAGAGTAACGACGAACCCGACTCAGTCCACAACCCAACAGCGACTGAGAGTTAGAGGCGACTGACTAACATGCGAGTGTCTGCCTTGCGACTGACTCTGTCGACTCAGTGCACCGACTCCAAGACTGACTCCGACTGACCCCTGGCGAGCTCATAACTCCCCTTAAATGCACGTGAACAGGCAACCTTTCCCCTTTCCTATCAGAGAGAGACACCAAAGCTGTGATTGCCACAGCGGCGCCACCGCCAGAAACGGAGGGCGACTGCTTCACATTACGCGCTGCGGCGCGCTCTTCAAAACAGCATTTTTTTGGCACGGCTCAATATGATTACAGTACTTAACATTATGAGATACAGATGTGTCGCTGGCCGGTGTGGCCGAGCGGTTCTAGGCGCTTAAGTCTGAAACCGCGTGACCGCTAGGATCGCAGGTTTGAATCCTGCCTCGGGCATGGATGTTTATGATGTCCTTAGGTTAGTTAGGTTGAAGTAGTTATAAGTTCTAGGGGACTGATGACCTCAGATGTTAAGTCCCATTGTGCTCAGAGCCATTTGAACCATTTGAACAGATGTGTCGCCAACAAAGGGCGATAGACAAACAAGAGAACTCTTCACTATACAGGGTGTTACAAAAAGGTACGTCCAAACTTTCAGTAAACATTCCTCACACACAAAGAAAGAAAATATGTCATGTGGACATGTGTCCGGAAACGCTTACTTTCCGTGATAGAGCTCATTTTATTACTTCTCTTCAAATCACATTAATCATGGAATGGAAACACACAACAACAGAACGTACCGGCGTGACTTCAAACACTTTGTTACAGGAAATGTTCAAAATGTCCTCCGTTAGCGAGGATACATGCATCCACCCTCCGTCCTTTGGAATCCCTGATGGGCTGATGCAGCCCTGGAGAATGGCGTATTGTATCACAGCCGTCCACAATACGAGCACGAAGAGTCTCTACATTTGGTACCGGGGTTGCGTAGACAAGAGCTTTCAAATGCCCCCATAAATGAAAGTCAAGAGGGTTGAGGTGAGGAGAGCGTGGAGGCCATGGAATTGGTCCGCCTCTACCAATCCATCGGTCACCGAATCTGTTGTTGAGAAGCGTACGAACACTCCGACTGAAAAGTGCAGGAGCTCCATCGCGCATGAACCACATGTTGTGTCGTACTTGTAAAGGCACATA
The DNA here is from genome assembly GCF_023864275.1 of Schistocerca cancellata. Classification (NCBI taxonomy): domain Eukaryota; kingdom Metazoa; phylum Arthropoda; class Insecta; order Orthoptera; family Acrididae; genus Schistocerca; species Schistocerca cancellata. The sequence continues at coordinate 655,505,204 of NC_064628.1, forward strand.
TTCTAGCAGCACAGGTAGAGTATCCCGTATGAAATAATGGCGGTGAATCGAGGAAGTACAGTACATACTGACGAAACTAAAATGAGCTCTAACATGGAAATTAAGCGTTTCCGGACCCATGTCCGCATAACATCTTTTCTTTATTTGTGTGTGAGGAATGTTTTCTGAAAGTTTGGCCGTACCTGTATACAATTCGTAATACAAAAGAAGTAATACAGTTCCTAAATCGCTGTTATACAAGTGCCTCTTCTTGATGCCGCTGTCGAAGTTGGTGAACTGCTAGTCTTCAAACGGGCCGCGGCCAGGCGGCGTGGCGCTTATGTCCTCTTCGTGTAGATGGCGCAGCCGTCGCGTTGTCGTCCTGGAGAAGTGTGGGTCAGCATGCAATTGGCTGACGTCGTCTCACAACCCCCCCTGCTCTAATGTTCCCGCCTGGCGTTCCGGTGCTTGATTTTACGCCGGAACACAGTGTATGTCACCTAATGTATTTCTTCCCATTCTTTATCACATTCATTCGGTGTTTCATGACAATAATGGAGATACATCAGTAATAATACCCATGTTCCGTGAAAAAGTACCGGTGATAAGGTTTAACATTAAATGAGTTCTTAGAAACTTCTTACATCTTCAGTGTTCACTTTAGAAAAAAAAAATCACAATTTTGAAATGCCTTTGTAAAACAATGCCAACGGCCTTGCCGTAATGGTAAAACTGGTTCCAGTCATATCACCGAAGTTAAGCGCTGTCGGGCTAGGCTAGCACTTGGATGGGTGACCATCAGGTCTGCCAAGCGCTGTTGGCAAGCGGGTTGCACTCAGCCCTTGTGAGGCAAACAGAGGAGCTACTTGATTGAGAAGTAACGGCACCGGTCTCGGAAACTGACATACGGCCGGGAGAGCGGTGAGCTGACCACGTGCCCCTCTGTATCCTCATCCAGTGACGCCTATGGACTGAGGATGACACGGCGGCCGGTCGGTACCGTTGGGCCTTCGTGGCCTGTTCAGGAGGAGTTAAGTTTTTTTTTTTTTTTTTTTTTTTGTTAAACAAAATATGCCAACAAAATGAGGACAGTCATACACTTGCAATTATCACTTCGAAAAAATAGGTGAGTAATTAATTTTCTTGTTTGTTTACAGGCAGATACCTGCAGTCTTCGCTCAAATTAAAACCCCTCGCCGTAGTACTGTGGTAGCACGACGCCAGAGACATCAAACCAAAATGACACAACCGATTTCTATTTTCGCGGTCGTCCACGCCATTTTGTTTTGATGTCTCTAACGTTGTGCTACTACGGTACTGCGGGGCTGGCATTTTAATGTGAGCAAAAACTGCAGATACCTACCTGTAAACAAACAAAAAAATTAAGTAAAACCATCATTTGAGGGTGATACTTTCAACTTTGCTTGACATTTTTGCACATTTTTTATAGTACACAGTCAACATCATATTTATAGCATCTGAATTGTCCAAACAACTAATTTCCATCGGTGGCCGCCGTCAAATTGAAAAAGGAGTTTCACCTTTCGATGAAATATATCTCATCACGTGGACGATACGAGTACGGGACCTACTTGTGTAGCGCGACGCATTGAGCTCTAGTTTTCCTTCTTCGGCTAAGCAACAAATACTTCATAAAAAGAGAACGAAACTCCTAGACTTATAGTATTCATAACGTTTCCATTAGGTTAAAGGAACGATTTAGAACGCAAAAGGAAGAAAAATTAGTGTGTATCTGCGTTTGTCAGTAGAGTAAGTGCGAGAGAGGGAGAGGGGGGGGGAGGGAGAGAGAGAGAGAGAGAGAGAGAAAGAGAGATAGAGAACGCTCCCTACATAAAGCCCGTAATTAATGTGGCGTCCCAGTACCTTCCTAACCCTTCTCTCAGAACCTCTACTCGCTGATGCCGACGATGGCGTGAAAACTCTCTGAAGTGCACCACAGCGCTACGTCTGGAGTGGATTCTGCACTTTGCTGAAATTTCGTACCATTAACATCCCTCAACACCTCCACTATCCTCAGAGACAAGATAAAATTCTCTAACCATCTTACCTGTGGAGGATGTCATGCTAGTTCAGACGTGCAGGGTGTACGAGAAGTCCCCTTGCCCGTTTAACCACTGTTTATTGTCAAATATTATTATGCAGGTTGGTAGCTATCCTACTTCTTATTAATTGTTGGATTTCATGTCCACATGTTAGTGCAGTGGAGTTGTAATTTGTAGCCATAGGAACGCGAGCGGTCACAGTTACGCTATTGAGAGGCGCTTTTAGTGACAACTGTGTGGGTGCAAGAGCGACAACACACAGGGCACACAATGAGGCAGATTATGTAAGAATTTCACGAAAAGTGTAATAGGTCTCCACCACGAAAGCAAGACTTCTGGATTGGGAAAGAAGTGTTTTTGCTTTTGGCAGTAGTAAAGACAGGCGGCGGAGTGGAAGGAATAAGACACGAGAAGAAACATGTGGCAGAGTCTCTGCTTCGATTGAACAATTTCCTATGTAGTCGACACGTAAATGTGCTTCGGGACTCAGTGTACCGAGAACAACAATTCGAGATCACACGAAAAATCGTGCTCAGGTCAGACCTTTTCGTCAGACGTTCTTAAACGAGTTGTCGGATACTGACCGGAATGAGCGCATTTTGACATGCCGTCCTTTTCTTAACTCAGTTTCCAAATGCAGCGAACCGTGCCACGGTTATGTTTTCAGATTAGTGTACCATTTATCGCGGCTCACGTGCTAGGAAATATTGTCGCTTGGTCCAAAGAGTATCCTAATTACACAGTTGAGCTAGAAAGGAACCCGCCTAACGTAATGACATGGGCAGCAATGACATCACGACGTATGCTTGGATCGTACTGTTTTGAATGGACTTTTAATGACGCAAATTGTTTACGCATTTGTAAACATGGTTAACACCTCAGCTTGAGGGAAGCGGACTCACAGAACGCTTATAATAGGAGTAAGACGGAACGCCGCGTCATTACGCTATGGCTGTGCGCGCATTCCTCAATGAACACTTTCCACGACGGTGGACAGGTCGTAGTTAGTCAGCAACACCAGCTCCCTTAAAGTGGACTCCAAGAAGTCCTGACCTAACCACCCCTGACGATTGCGCGCACACCTGCACATTGTTATGCTACAAAAAAAGAACAATGCATTGCTGTTTAGGACGCATTCGCACTATAACACTGGAAATGCTCAAAAACATGTCAGAGAGAACATGGAGACACGTCGAAGTGTGTGTACAGCATAATGGGAACATACCGATATATTGTAAACTTAATATCTAAGTAAGTACTTACGCTAAGACAAATTATATCAATTAGCATTCGATACTAATGGCTACGGAGACTTTTCACCCTCCATGTATATTCACCAATAAACTACACTACATCCTCAAAATGACCCCATGATGAAACAATAAGAAAATTATGGAACCACACAATTCCCACTTTATCAAATCTTTAATGTTATAATCGGGAGATTTTTGATGAGCGGTGCTCCACGACTGTTACATATTGCAGAAGTTACATTGTGACTAATACCTTTAACTGCGGAATTAAACTACTTGTCAGTATAGATTTTAGTCTACATCACTATATTTAGACACCAGACTGCGTGTCGTATAATCAGAGCAGTACAGACAGTAATGTACGCTTCCATACAACCGACCGGATTCATTACATGAGAATTTAAAAAAAAATGGCTCTGAGCACTATGGGACTTAACATCTGTGGTCATCAGTCCCCTAGAACTTAGAACTACTTAAACCTAACTAACCTAAGGACATCACACACATACATGTCCAAGGCAGGATTCGAACCCGCGACCGTAGCGGTCACGCGATTCCAAACTGAAGCGCTTAGAACCGCACGGCCACACCGGCCGGCCATGAGAATTTGCTGGCCACTCCATCAATGTGAGCACTCTCACATTCCTCAAACTAGTGTAGCATGATTGTGGCCTTGGCTCACAGACAAGGAAACTAAGATCACATCAAGAGTGAAGGGATGCAGGTGGCCCACAATAATTTTCATGTTGACTAAAACTGTCATTTTTTCTCAGAGTCAACCGCAGCGGCATGTCTGAATAAAATCTTCTACGTTTTCAAACCGCGCCAATTTGAATAAAACACTCGAGCTTTCGATGGCTATCCCCGCCATAGTCATCAGGAATAAAAACCACTGACAGCGCAGGTGAAATTTTCATCTTATATAGGCACGGTTGTAGCCTCTTGCACCAACGAGAGGGGGCGCAAATGACGTGTGCGCTGCAGGCGAGTTGGGCAGCTCGTAGCAGCTCCGGCCCACCACGGGATTTGTGATGCCATGTGGCGAGAGGGGTCGGCGCCACGTTTGAAACTGCCGCTCACACCCCCCAACAAGCGTCAAGCATCCGTCTTTGCTTTTTTTCCATATCCACTGGACATCCCCACGCCCTACTAAGTGTATACTCCAGGTCCCTGCTGCTTATTATAATCTCAGCTACCTCCTTTATAACGTAATCCCAGTATGTTGATGCATGAGCCAAGACTCTCGTCTCTTGCAACTGTATTTTGTGTCCGTTTTCAGGCAATGCTCAGCTGTGGCTGACTTGTCGAAGTCCCTTTGTTAACTACGTCGCTTGTACTCAGTACAACACTCCGCAGATGTACGAATAGTTTGACGTGTCTACACTGTATGATCAAAAGTATCCGGACACTCCCAAAAACATACGTTTTTCATATTAGGTTCATTGTGCTGTCACCTACTGCCAGGTACTTCCTATCAGTAGTCATTACACATCGTGAGAGAGCAGAGTGGGGCGCTCCGCGGAACTCACGGACTTCGAACGTAGTCAGGTGGTTGGGTGTGACTTGTGTCATACGTCTGTACGTCAGATTTCCACACTCCTAAACATCCCTAGGTCCACTGTTTCCGGTGTGATAGTGAAGTGGAAATGTGAAGGGACAAATGCGTACAGGCCGACCTCGTCTGTTGACTGACAGAGACCGCCGACAGTTTAAGAGGGTCGTAATGTATAATAGGCAGACATCCATCCAGACCATGACACAATAATTCCAAACTGCACCAGGATCCACTGCAGGTACTATGACAGTTAGTCGGGAGGTGAGGAAACTTGGAATTCATGGTTGAGCGGCTGCTCGTAATCCACACCCACTATTCACAGGGCTAACCATAAATAATACATGATTAAAAATTCAGTTCACAATTATATTCATTGGAGTAAACTTGACATTCTTCCCTCAACACTTCTTAGGATTAGCGGGAATACCTCGACGATATTCAGACTACACCATTATACTTTAGCATGAGAGGTAACACGTGACGACGTCGGATGTATGGGACGTACTGCTGTGCCGCCAGAGTTCCCTCACTCACTATTAGCTGTGACCTGGTCATACCCGATGGTTTCCCACAACGGGACACCAGGAATAACAGTGCTGTGCATCTCCGAAATATTGTAAGATTGAGTTAATTAACATTTAAGTTAATTAATATGTAAGTTAACTAAATATAGTTAATTTTATATTAATAAAATATTGTAATAAATTACATATTTATATCGGATACATTTATTATATTATTTAATCTTCCTTTATTATTAGCGAAAAGAAAGATTAAATAGAAAGATATAATACATTTATTGGTTTTTTTTTGGTCATCAGTCTACTGACTGGTTTGATGCGGCCCGCCACGGATTCCTTTCCTGTGCTAACCTCTTCATCTCAGAGTAGCACTTGCAACCTACGTCCTCAATTATTTGCTTGACGTATTCCAATCTCTGTCTTCCTCTACAGTTTTTGCCCTCTACAGCTCCCTCTAGTACCATGGAAGTCATTCCCTCATGTCTTAGCAGATGTCCTATCATCCTGTCCCTTCTCCTTATCAGTGTTTTCCACATATTCCTTTCCTCTCCGATTCTGCGTAGAACCTCCTCATTCCTTACTTTATCAGTCCACCTAATTTTCAACATTCGTCTATAGCACCACATCTCAAATGCTGTACTCCAGACGTACATCCTCAGAAATTCCTTCCTCAAATTAAGGCCCGTATTTGATATTAGTAGACTTCTCTTGGCCAGAAATGCCTTTTTTGCCATAGCGAGTCTGCTTTTGATGTCCTCCTTGCTCCGTCCGTCATTGGTTATTTTACTGCCTAGGTAGCAGAATTCCTTAACTTCATTGACTTCGTGACCATCAATCCTGATGTTAAGTTTCTCGCTGTTCTCATTTCTACTACTTCTCATTACCTTCGTCTTCCTCAGATTTACTCTCAAACCATACTGTGTACTCCTTAGACTGTTCATTCCGTTCAGCAGATCATTTAAGTCTTCTTCACTTTCACTCAGAATAGCAATGTCATCAGCGAATCGTATCATTGATATCCTTTCACCTTGTATTTTAATTCCACTCCTGAACCTTTCTTTTATTTCCATCATTGCTTCCTCGATGTACAGATTGAAGAGTAGGGGCGAAAGGCTACAGCCTTGTCTTACACCCTTCTTAATACGAGCACTTCGTTCTTGATCGTACACTCATATTATTCCCTCTTGGTTGTTGTACATATTGTATATGACCCGTCTCTCCCTATAGCTTACCCCTACTTTTTTCAGAATCTCGAACAGCTTGCACCATTTTATATTGTCGAACGCTTTTTCCAGGTCGACAAATCCTATGAACGTATCTTGATTTTTCTTTAGCCTTGCTTCCATTATTAGCCGTAACGTCAGAATTGCCTCTCTCATCCCTTTACTTTTCCTAAAGCCAAACTGATCGTCACCTAGCGCATTTTCAATTTTCTTTTCCATTCTTCTGTATATTATTCTTGCAAGCAGCTTCGATGCATGAGCTGTTAAGCTGATTGTGCGATAATTCTCGCACTTGTCAGCTCTTGCCGTCTTCGGAATTGTGTGGATGATGCTTTTCCGAAAGTCAGATGGTATATCGCCAGACTCATTTATTCTACACACCAACGTGAATAGTCGTTTTGTTGCCACTTCCCCCAATGATTTTAGAAATTCTGATGGAATGTTATCTATCCCTTCTGCCTTATTTGACCGTAAGTCCTCCAAAGCTCTTTTAAATTCCAATTCTAATACTGGATCTCTTCTAAATCTATCTCTTCTAAATCGACTCCTGTTTCTTCTTCTATCACATCAGACAAATCTTCACCCTCATAGAGGCTTTCAATGTATTCTTTCCACCTATCTGCTCTCTCCTCTGAATTTAACAGTGGAATTCCCGTTGCACTCTTAATGTTACCACCGTTGTTTTTAATGTCACCAAAGGCTGTTTTGACTTTCCTGTATGCTGAGTCTGTCCTTCCGACAATCATATCTTTTTCGATGTCTTCACATTTTTCCTGCAGCCATTTCGTCTTAGCTTCCCTGCACTTCCTATTTATTTCATTCCTCAGCGACTTGTATTTCTGTGTTCCTGAGTTTCCTGGAACATGTTTGTACTTCCTCCTTTCATCAATCAACTGAAGTATTTCTTCTGTTACCCATGGTTTCTTCGCAGCTACCTTCTTTGTACCTATGTTTTCCTTCCCAACTTCTGTTCAAATGGTTCAAATGGCTCTGAGCACTATGGGACTTAACATCTGTGGTCATCAGTCCCCTAGAACTTAGAACTACTTAAACCTAACTAACCTAAGGACATCACACACATCCATGCCCGAGGCAGGATTCGAACCTGCGACCGGAGGGGTCTCGCGGTTCCAGACTGAAGCGCCTAGACCGCACGGCCACAACTGCCGGCCCAACTTCTGTGATGGCCCTTTTTAGATATGTCCATTCCTCTTCAACTGTACTGCCTACTGCGCTATTCCTTATTGCTGTATCTATAGCGTTAGAGAACTTCAAACGTATCTCGTCATTACTTAGTACTTCCGTATCCCACTTCTTTGCGTATTGATTCTTCCTGACTAATGTCTGGAACTTCAGCCTACTCTTCATCACTACTATATTGTGATCTGAGTCTATATCTGCTCCTGGGTACGCCTTACAATCCAGTATCTGATTTCGGAATCTCTGTCTGACCATTATGTAATCTAATTGAAATCTTCCCGTATCTCCCGGCCTTTTCCAAGTATACCTCCTCCTCTTGTGATTCTTGAACAGGGTATTCGCTATTACTAGCTGTAACTTGTTACAGAACTCAATTAGTCTTTCTCCTCTTTCATTCCTTGTCCCAAGCCCATATTCTCCTGTAACCTTTTCTTCTACTCCTTGCCCTACAACTGCATTCCAGTCGCCCATGACTATTAGATTTTCGTCCCCCTTTACATACTGCATTACCCTTTCAATATCCTCATACAGTTTCTCTATCTGTTCATCTTTAGCTTGCGACGTCCGCATGTATACCTGAACTATCGTTGTCGGTGTTGGTCTGTTCTGATTAGAACAACCCGGTCACTGAACTGTTCACAGTAACACACCCTCTGCCCTACCTTCCTATTCATAACAAATCCTACACCTTTTATACCATTTTCTGCTGCTGTTGATATTACCCGATACTCATCAGACCAGAAATCCTCGTCTTCCTTCCACTTCACTTCACTGTCCCCTACTATATCTAGATTGAGCCATTTATTGGTACACGCCGTTAAATGCCAAACGACGCCTCGCTTGGTGTAAGGAGAGTAAACATTGGTCGATTGAACAGTGGACAAATGTTGTGTGAAATGACGAATCACGGTACACAATGTGGCGATCCGATGGCAGGGTGTGGGTATGGCGAATGGCCGGTGAACGTCTTGTAGCAGCGTGTGTAGTACCAACAGTAAAATTCGGAGGCGGTTTTGTTATGGTGTGACCACGTTTTTCACGGACAGGGCTTGCACATCTTGTTGTTTTGCGTGGCACTATCACAGCACAAGCCTACATTGATCTTATAAGCGCCTTCTTGCTTCCCCCTGTTGAAGAGCAATACGGGGATGGTGACTGCATCTTCCAACACGATCGAGCACCTGTTCATAATGCATGGCCTGTGGCGGAGCGGTTACACGACAATAACGTCCCTGTAATGGACTTGCTTGCACAGAGTGCTGACCTGAATCCTACAGAACACCTTTGGGATGTTTTGGGACGCTGACTTCGTGCCAGGCCTCACCTACGGACATCGATACCTCTCCTGAATGCAGCACTCCGTGAAGAATGTTCTGCCATTTCCCAAGAAACCTTCCAGCACCTGATTGAACGTATGACTGCGAGAGTGGAAGCTGTTATCAAGGCTAAGGGTGGGCCAACACTATATTGAATTCCACTATCACCGACGGATGCACCATGAACTCGTAAGTCATTTTCAGCCATGTGTCCGGATACTTTTGAACACATAGTGTAGATGCTGCCGCGTTGGCAAGGGACACCATACACAACGGCACACGAAGAGAGATATCGTCTTTAACAGGGCGCTGCATATCTCTTACCTTGGGGCGGGAGGGAACACTGCCTTCAATCGAATGTACGTCCTAAATTGCTGTTCGTTGCCCCACAGTACGGTTGGAAAGCAGTCGACCTTTTGTTGCGATTCACAAGGCGTCCTTCGTCGGTGGCATCTGAAAACGTTTTTAAAATAAATTTGGACAACATTGTCGATGGAGCGCAGCGATCTTGGTGATGTACCTTGGTTAAAACAACACTCGAGATCACAATAATATTTATTTATTATGGCCGGTTTCGGCTTATGATAAAGTCATCCTCAGATTTTTGGGCCCCCTATCGCTGGTGCTAGCGGCTCCTTGGTTTTTCACGTGATACCATGGTCGTACACAGTGTACGAATGCTGTGTACAAATACAAAACTATGACAGACTCAAACAATGAATCATACTTAGCAATCTACTGCTGTGGAATACGTTTCGATTACCCATCTTCGATTAAATGTTGTTATCAATCTCGCTCATTCCAACGATGACGAAAAAATGAATGCGGTTATATGCTGTAAATTTATTACATCAATTTCTTTTCCGTTGCATTTTCTTTTTCGATGTTCAGGTTAGAATATGACTGATTTCTGAATCAAAATACTCCATCTTCAGGCACATGACAAGGGAGCTGAGTAATTCTTTACAGCCGAAGATGCAACATTAAGATTGCGAAATCTTTCATTGTGTAGCCTTGGTAGCTGAATAAATAACAAACGCGGGGGAAAATATTTTCAGCAGAATAAACACCACTGTTGCCTATAGTAGGCTCCTACTCCTTATAAGCAGTGCCGTATTAATAATTCGTATTGCGTCCCCTGAGTTTATCCCTAACTGATTTTATGTACAGAATAGCTAAAATAAAATTGTACCCCATGCATATCCTGGCTCTACAAAACGTAGAGGATTTTGTAATGCACAATAAAGCTTTTTTTTGAGAGTCCATATGCCAATACAAGCTCAACCAGAAAACACATGAATTTCCCGATACCACTTCATTCGGAAAGCAGAACTGAAATCGCGTAGAATGATCTGGGACTTTTCTCACGCACAGCAGGAAATGTGTAAGGGTACAGACGCTGATCTTTCTTTGATGTACGTTTTTTTGCACAGCGATTTTTAATTCCCACTTGCAGAGGTAACCGACGTAGCGCTTTCATCGTACGTTCCTCCAGGTGGTCTATCACCTGAACAGTATTTTCTGGCGTTCGGAAACATTTTGGATTGTTTTATAAATGGAGAGTGGAAAATCTAATTGATGTAATTGCTAAAAGTATTTTTTCAGGCTGTGCAATGTGGCACAGTGGTTGGCTCTGGGAGGACGACCACGACCCTTCAAATCCCCATTTGGTCATCCAGATTTACGTCTTCTGTGATTTTTGCAAATAGCTCAAGGCAAATTCCTTTGCAAAAGGGCACAACTGACTTCCTTCCCCGTCCTTCCGTAATCTGACCTTGTGCTCCGTCTCTAACGACGGGACGTTAATCTCTTCCAGAAGACCGAAAAAATTGTGTGGTAATTTTCTGAACATAATGGAGATATCTTCCGCTACCACCAAAAATATCTGTAAATGTTCCACTTGACTCGTACAGTTCTGCATGGGCGTCAGTGCGTATATGACTACAGAAGGAGAAACGTCCTTTGTCCGAATTTAGCACTTGCCTCAATTAGGTTCTCCACTTCAGAATTCTATCTTTGTTGCTTAGTGCACAATGTTTATTTTGGCTGTACTAAATATTATTGATCATTGTAGCTAAATGAGTCATAGTAAACTCCAAGCTATCGTTTTGCTAAACCTAGTGTTATTATTTCCTTTTGTTTATTGTGGAGGATGTTTTTGCATCCTCGGTCATTCTCCGGTTGATTTTTTAAGACACCCACTGTTTCTTGACAATCCAAAACGTCTGACTATCGGTAGTTAACTTCGTTGGGACGATCCCGCCCTATTGAAAAAGTACATTGTTCAAAACTCTCTACCTTGCCCTGAGTGCCAAATCGTCTGAAGTACCAGAAGTATTATTAGAGTTTAGCTCTAGTTCCTATCACAAGGAAAAAAACGCGCGACTGAAATCTAACAACTGCACTTCTGATCGACCGATCAGGGATTGAATTGTGCTAAACGCTAAATAGTAATTTTCTCCTACAGGGTGCATGAGGTCAGTGATCATAAGAGGAAGAATGGCGTTCTGATATGCACATTGGTGCAAAGTTTAACGAACTAAATTGAAAGAGGATACTATCCACCATTTTCTGGCAAAAGTTGAGTCGTTAAAACTGGCTTGTGCCTCGCAGAGAAAAGGAAACACGAAACGTGATCATAACCGTAATGCATGAAGTGAACAGTGGCCTGGTAAGGAACAAGTTCTGTCCTACCTGCAATTAGCTAAATGATATCAAAATTACCACTCACGAGAAAGAAATGACTTTAAAGTTACAGATCGTTCCCGACTCGAAAAAACTGCACCAATTCCCGTCGAAAATCACCGCATAAATAAGCACAGAAGCAACAAATCATACTCACCACATTTCAGCACGGGGACTCGTCTGCCACTCGACTGTTCTAGACTCACCAACTTCTGAGCTAAAACCAGTCTGCCTTGCATCTGAGCATAGAGATCGTAAAAACCTTGAGTGTGCGAACTGACTTATCACGCCAACACGAATCATTTAATGCTACCATTCATCTCTTCCATTGAGAAGACATTATTAAAATTTCCCATTGCTTCAGAGTCTAAAATTCTAACGAACGCATCCCTGGCGCGGTGGTCTATAAGAGCCAATCTTCAGGGCGCCCGTTACGGAAACCCGCGCAGATAACCTTCCGACGCGTCCATACGACCGGTGCTTCAAGCCAGCTTTACGAGTTGAACTCAACTGCTGTTTCCAAGACTCTACAGCAAAACTAATCCAAGAAGATACACTCGGATTGACCCAGTTGCATGACTTTGCAATTGCACCCGCTTTTATTCAATCCAGCAAAAATTCATGCTTAGGACAAGTGGTTACAGGAAATGGCGTGCGGAATATCAAATGTAATAAAAAATGAAAATAAATCACACTCAGTTTCGGTTCCCAGGGTGAATTGCACCCTGGCGTTGATAAATATGAGGAAAGAGGCAGAGTAAAGACACTATGCAGCTCTTAATAAAAAGACCACCAAATGATAAGAAAGGGGGATCGACTGCCGCCTTTCACTGTAACAGGGCAACTGCACAAATTTTTTATCAGTTGATATGGAATTAAATTGACAAATTTAGATATATTTGCTGTAAGGCACGTAAAGATGTGTGGTGGAAGGTATTTCAACACCACTATCATTTGTTTCTTTTACACCAAATGCGACATAGTAGCGTATACAAACAGTGATCCAATTCTGTCAAAAGTTTTTTATTCCAGTCTTTGATCACAATATCAATTCTTTAGACGATTGAGCTTGTGATCCCAAGGACTGGAATAAAGAACATTTGTCTCTTTTACGTTTCATTGGTGAAAGGTTCGCGCTATCACCTCCAATTTCCCTAGCTTCATCATTATGATTACTTCACGACACGCATGTGCAAGGAATCTAACATGCTGACTCACTTATTTTAGGACGTACACTCCTGTATTTACGACAGTAAATCTCTAAGTGTTGGAGTTGTGGAGTTCGTCATTGGCATTTGATGAATATCTTGTTGATTCTCGAGTCTATTGAATGGACTGCATCGCTCTTCTTGTCTCCACAAGCTGACCTGGCGAATACCTTAAAACTGACGAGAAATACTCTAGAATCAATCTTATGTGTACTAGGAATTTTTCACCTGGGGTGGATAATATTTTGTATGACTAGGCCGTCCCTACCGCCATTGTGAATGTTTCCCTTCAACGTTGCTTTGCCTTTCGCGGGCCTACAGCGCTGCGGTACGTAGTAATGTGATCGGATCGATGAAACAATATGGTACGCCCCAGTTCGAAAGTTTGCACGCTTACGCAGAGGCACGTGATTTGTTTGTCTAACGGAATGGAGGAAAGAACAAGCAAAGTAACATTAATTTCATGAATGCGATATACTACGACCAGAGTTGTGAAACGCAAAAAAGTAATTTATACAACGAGCGAAATTTGAAAAAGGAACTTCTAACTGCTACCTTGATATAAGATCAATAGTGGTGAATAACAGTTGTATTCCATAGAGGTTCTAAGACGTTTAAACTTTCTACAAGTTTAATCATGTTTGACGTGTGCTCATGAGCAGCAGTTGCAACTTTCATTTTTTTAATTACGATCTTTGTACACATTATTTTCCACTCTGGTCGTTTTGTGAAATTCATAGCTGTCTCACTACAATAAAATATCAACATCAACATTTGGTTGTTTTGCAGATATATGCTGTCTTAATGAATTACTTGAGTCCTTGTACCGGAACGTAGCGAACTTCCATTTCCAGGAATCTGGTTTAACTGATATACAGTCTCTTATGCTGGTATTTATCCCACTAGTTTTTGGAACACTTGGTTTCACATTACGTTCGAAATCGTATTTAGAAGTTCTGGTGGAAAAGAAAGCATGCATCTAGCACAGTTCACGAGTTAAAGTTTGGAAACAATTAACTTATTCCAAAAACGCAACAAAGCTCTATTCCACTTAACATTCCCAGGCCATATTGCCCGCAATATATAATTTCTATGGCACCTTATTATTTTTTCATCAAACACGTTTGGCATTTGCTGTTCCTACAACTGTTTAAATGAAATCGTTCCACTTCGGGGCACACTGAAGTAATATTCCTAGCTATTTTACTACTATTACTGTTTACATTGATCGACCACTTCCCGTGTAACTGAACAGTATTAGTTCTCTCCGTCCATTTACGTAAAATTTTACTATTTATATTCTCTGCATGTTGTCTTCTATTTACTTCAGTTTTCTGGCATTAAGTTTTACCTATAAACAGAATCAACATCCGGCGTTTCTTAAGAGATCGTTAAGGACCATGGTGAACTATAGCGGCCTAATAACACTTCCTTAGCGTTGCGGATGTTAATTTTGCAGTTATTATCCACTTGTTGGTCTCACCAGTGACTCTTTGTCTCAAAATGTTCTCCTTTCGGAGCTTAATGTGTTTTCTTTCAGGCACTTTCCTATTCACGTCTCTGCATATCCGGGGTTTCCTCTAAGCTGCTTGTGTGAGCTTTCAACTCGGATAAAAGCCTGCCTAGTGTCGTAACAGGTGTACGCTGGGCTGGGCAACATTTCTGGCCTTTGTAAGACGTAATATGCGTGCCGACTGTAGAGCCTAACTGCAAACTAAAATAGTTCTATTATTTTGTGCTCATAAGTAGCTTCTTTTTCTTCCTGTCACTTATCGGAATAGACAGCGTCCATTTTATAATAACATTACCACAGCAAAATTAACAAAAACTTGCAATTTAAACTATGACACTAAAGTGGGTACTATAAAGCATATATTTAAGAACTAGATTACAATATACATTACAATAAAAAGACAGTCATGTAGTAAAATAGCAGAGTTGCCAAAGCTGGTGAATGACAAAGAACGGGTATTAAAAGTAATAAAGATGATATGCACACATTAAAAATACCGAAGTTTGATATGTGATGAAACAGGACGTTTTGGCAGTATTCCGCTTCATATGAGTAATGGTGGAATCCATAAATAAACTATGCTAACAATCAAAGTGAAAAGGATTGCTTTAAAAAAAAAAGAGCTTATACAACTGTGAAACCCACCCCAAGAAAACATAATCAAAGTATAGTACATTCGAAATATTTCTAGAGCTGAGATGGACACTTAGCGTAGTATCAGTCTGTACATTTATTGTTGCTCTTGGCGTCACATATTCTTGGGCATCTCTCAACACAACAGAATTTTTGTGGCAACACCTGATGAACGATCGTTAGCTTGTCTAATCCTAACCGTACGTCAAACATTGGATCACAGTTCATACCTTCAGATACTTTTGCAGGGTAAGGTTTAATTTTAGTTAATATCGATGTAATCACTTTTTCATAAAAGTATCGCATGATTAATAAACAAAGTTTCCGTGGAACTTTTTATGAATTACTGGCGGTTGAAATGGTAACGTCATAAAGGCATCATGTGAAGAACGTCAAAATTTGGATGAGGTGTAGCACATGGTTTGATATGTAAATGACTGGCGTTTCAGATAGATAGGAACAACGCCATTTACATTATACAGGCTGACTTTTTTATCTTGAGATAATGAAATATCTCAGACTACGCACAGGATTAAAAGACCGAAAAATACGTGAGTGCGTCGGGCGACAACTTAGAAATCTTAAACTGGAACATCCAGTTTTTATCGCAGAAAAAAATACGTGACGTTCGTATATAACACCTTTTTTCTTGTGTGATAGATGGGGCTGTAGTCGACAAATAACACAATTGCGTTCCAGAACCTTCACCACTTTATTTCCATAGGAACGGTTATAATAAAGCACTCGCTACGCCGACCCGTCATGACTGTGTCTGACGTCCTAGCACCGGATAATACGTATTTTTCAGAACTCCATTTGAGCCGAAAAAGACATAGGTGACAAAAATACATTAGATCAAAATCATAAAAGCTGCCCCGTGTGGCGATCGACTCAGTGTTTTGCAGTTTTGCTGTTTTGTAACTGTTCTGAACATCCACTCATTATTTGACTTCATCTCGTTGCGTGCACGTCCTTCGGCATCTTTTAAAAACGTTCCTTCATAAACTGACTGTGTTATTAGTTAGAATGAAATTTGTTCCAACAGGAGATAAAATTGAAATAGTTTGTATTTATGGAGAATGGCAGGAATGTTGATAATACTGTAACCCTGTTCGTAACAGGGCGCTATCACACGCTTATTTTTGACGGATCATTCGACAGTTCTCCATCAAGGGAACTGTACAACAACGAGAAAGGAACCTTCAAAGAGCAGTTGCTGAAGAGAATAATGAAACTGGCTTATTAGCTGCATAGAATCATAGCTCCTACATAAGCACTCGGCAACTAAGTCGTGAATCGGAAATTAGACTACCGTTTCCCGAATTTCGAAACGTTTCATATTTACCTCCATAAGAAACTTCGTGGCAACGATCTCCAGAACCGAGTAACATTTTCCCAGTTGTCGCTTCAGCAGATGCAGAGAGACCAAACTTTCTAGCTCGGGTATTGTATTCTGACGATTCGTTCTTCACGAACAACGATACCATTAATAGGACACAACATGCATGTAGAAAACCTGCGATGGTTACACCATGATGAACATCAGCGACCGTGAAATGTGAATGTTTGGTGTGGAACAGTTCGTGACAAAATCATTAGTCCATTGTTTATCAATGGCATCTTGTTGTTGTTGTTGTTGTTGTTGTCGTGGTCTTCAGTCCTGAGACTGGTTTGATGCAGCTCTCCATGCTACTCTATCCTGTGCAAATTTCTTCATCTCCCAGTACCTACTGCAACCTACATCCTTCTGAATCTGCTTAGTGTATTCATCTCTTGGTCTCCCCCTACGATTTTTACCCTCCACGCTGCCCTCCAATACTAAATTGGTGATCCCTTGATGCCTCAGAACATGTCCTACCAACCGATCCCTTCTTCTGGTCAAGTTGTGCCACAAACTTCTCTTCTCCCCAATCCTATTCAATACTTACTCATTAGTTATGTGATCCACCCATCTAATCTTCAGCATTCTTCTGTAGCACCACATTTCTAAAGCTTCTATTCTCTTCTTGTCCAAACTATTTACCGTCCATGTTTCACTTCCATACATGGCTACACTCCATACAAATACTTTCAGAAATGACTTCCTGACACTTAAATCTATACTCGATGTTAACAAATTTCTCTTCTTCAGAAACGCTTTCCTTGCCATTGCCAGTCTGCATTTTATATCCACTCTACTTCGACCATCATCAGTTATTTTGCTCCCCAAAAAGCAAAACTCCTTTACTACTTTAAGTGTCTCATTTCCTAATCTAATACCCTCAACATCACCCGACTTAATTCGACTACATTCCATTACCCTCGTTTTGCTTTTGTTGATGTTCATCTTATATCCTCCTTTCAAGACACCATCCATTCCGTTCAACTGCTCTTCCAAGTCCTTTGCTGTCTCTGACAGAATTACAATGTCATCGGCGAACCTCAAAGTTTTTATTTCTTCTCCATTGATTTTAATACCTACTCCGAATTTTTCTTTTGTTTCCTTTACTGCTTGCTCAATATACAGATTGAATAAC
This sequence comes from Schistocerca cancellata, assembly GCF_023864275.1. NCBI lineage: Eukaryota > Metazoa > Arthropoda > Insecta > Orthoptera > Acrididae > Schistocerca > Schistocerca cancellata. The sequence goes on from NC_064628.1 coordinate 655,522,869, forward strand.
ATCGGGGAGAGGCTACAACCCTGTCTTACTCCCTTCCCAACCACTGCTTCTCTTTCATGTCCCTCCACTCTTATAACTGCCATCTGGTTTCTTAAACCATGACATGCCAAATTTCTCTTCTTCAGAAACGCTTTCCTTGCCATTGCCAGTCTACATTTTATATCCTCTCTACTTCGACCATCATCAGTTATTTTGCTCCCCAAATAGCAAAACTCCTTTACTACTTTAAGTGTCTCATTTCCTAATCTAATACCCTCAACATCACCCGACTTAATTCGACTACATTCCATTATCCTCGTTTTGCTTTTGTTGATGTTCGTCTTATATCCTCCTTTCAAGACACCATCCATTCCGTTCAACTGCTCTTCCAAGTCCTTTGCTGTCTCTGACAGAATTACAATGTCATCGGCGAACCTCAAAGTTTTTATTTCTTCTCCATGGATTTTAATACCTACACCGAATTTTTCTTTTGTTTCCTTTACTGCTTGCTCAATATACAGATTGAATAACATCGGGGAGAGGCTACAACCCTGTCTTACTCCCTTCCCAACCACTGCTTCTCTTTCATGTCCCTCGACTCTTATAACTGTCATCTGGTTTCTTAAACCATGCCATCTGGCATCTTAAACAGTGATAAATATCGAACATTCTTGAAGGACGATCTTCCAGTATTGCGTGCTTATCTTCCCTTGGACTTGAGACAAACAATGGAGTTTCATTATAATGGTTTTCCAGCTCGTTATTCTGTAGCAACACGGGAAGTATTAGATCGCGTTCGTAGTCGGCGGTGGATCGAAAGAGGCGGTCCATTGTCTTGGACTGCAAGATCTTACTTTGCCTGACTTTTGTCTGTGACTTACTTGTAGAGCGAAGTTTTATAACGAAGTGTCAACAACGCATGATAACATGACGCAGTGTACCACCAATGCATGTCAGAAGATAACATCGAAAACACTTTTCAGTTGCGTCGAGTCATTCCATATGCGGATAAACAAATGCACCGAAGTGGTCGGTGACTTTTTGAGCACTTACTATGAAATAATTCTTACAAATAAGGACCCCCTTGATGAGAGGTCAGAGGACACACCTCAAACGAGCTTTTTTCACAATTACTGATCACGCCTTGTTTTCATTTTTTGATACAGTGCATTTTTCTCGTGATAATACCGTTTTTGAACTCAATTTTATTTTCTCTCGACTATACTACCATCTACCACGCAACGACAATAGTGTCGCATACGAAGGTAACTTATTTTTTCCCGTAGTATTCTGTTCTACAACAAAAATTGGGGTGTTCTGTTTAAGATTTCAAATTTGCCACTCGCCCCACCCCTGCGACGGTGGATAGTCGCCTGTCAAGACTGTTGGCGTTTATGGATTTCACGGTATTGCTTTTTGAGTTGGTCGGTATCGGACTACTATGATACAAATACGAGTTCTGTGGTTTCAGCATGTCCATTCTGAACACCATGGGTTACGTGTTCTGTCAGGACGCCTGACATTAATTGTACAACTGTATAATGGCCTTGGAGACCAAAACCGGTCGTGATGTTTAAAGCAAAAAGTACAAATGGTGCTGAAACTTTATTCAGAAACATATAGGATCTCAAAGGCGTCCTGTACCTTACGCCCGAGAGACAGTGATCGCACTGCCGTGAAGGATCGTACAGTCATCTTATGAAGGATCGTACAGTCATCTTACGACAGGGAATGGACCTACTTGCAGTAAGGCAAGTGTCTGACGAAGACATCTGAAGCACCACGTCAGCACGGAGACCATTGTCGCGGTTTCCTTAGACCCTAGACGCGGCAACAGAGGGGGATACGATCACCGTGGAGCGTCCAAAACAGACGCTCGATACAGGAGTCAGTGGTGATCCTGTGTGCAGCATCATGATGAATATATCCTTGCGTGAAGCCTTCAAGCGGAACGAACGTTGTCAAATTACATTCACATCACAATGAGATTTTCACTCTGCAGCGGAGTGTGCGCTGATGTAAAACTTCCTGGCAGATCAAAACTGTGTGCCGGACCGAGACTCGAACTCGGGACGTTTGCCTTTCGCGGGCAAGTGCTCTACGAACTGAGCTACCCAAGCACGACTCACGCCCCGTCCTCACAGCTTTACTTCTGCCAGTACCTCAACTCCTACCTTCCAAACTTTACAGAAGCTCTCCTGCGAACCTTGCAGGCTGTGGCAATATCCTTTCTTTCAGGATCGCTAGTTCTGCAAGGTTCGCAGGAGAGCTTCTGCAAAGTTTGGAAGGTAGGAGACGAGGTACTGCCTGAAGTAAAGCTGTGAGGGCGGGGCGTGAGTCATGCTTGGATAGCTCAGTTGGTAGAGCACTTGCCCGCGAAAGGCAAAGTTCCCGAGTTCGAGTCTCGGTCCAGCATACAGTTTTAATCTGCCAGGAAGTTTAACATTAGCGCACACTCCGCTGCAGAGTGAAAATCTCATTTTGGAAACATCTCCCAGGCTGTGGCTAAGCCATGTCTTCCCAATATCCTTTCTTTCAGGAGCGCTAGTTCTGCAAGGTGCGCAGGAGAGCTCCTGTAAAGTTTGGAAGGTAGGAGACGAGGTACTCGCAGAAGTAAAGCTTTGAGGACGGGGCGTGAGTTGTGCTTGGATACGGTCAGAGAGCCGATTGGCCTGTGTGATAAAAAAAACTGAGTGGAAGAATCAACAAACAATAACCGGATGTCATGTGACGTACGCAACGACCAAACACAATGATCAACGACGATAAAAAATGAAAAAAGCAAAAAAGTTGGTAGAGCACTTGCCCGCGAAAGGCAAAGGTCCCGAGTTCGAGTCTCGGTCCGGCACACAGTTTTAATCTGCCAGCAAGCTTTACATTCTTCATCGTCATACGAACCTATAAACTGGAATGATGATATGGGGTACCGTTGAGTACACATTGCACGATCGTCTCTGTTTAGCATAGTCAGAAATTTGGTCAAAAATATTTATGCTGTGCTGCAGTTGGTTCTGTGGCTTATCTTAGAGTTCTATTTTCAACAGTATAACGCGGTACCGCATGTTGCCCGTGGTGTCCTAACCTACCTCGATACGGAGGGTGTTCAACTGTTACTCTCTCTCATACGCTGACTGATCCAGTAATGATAGAGGGACTGTCAAGCCACCGTTCGCCAGCTACTACGATTGGTGAACTCTGGCATAAGGCTGAATCAGCATGTAATGGCATACCCTTATTTACCATGCAGGATTACTTCGACTTCTTGTTGCTACTACACATGTCTACCGATCACGTCAGACTCTACACGCCCAATTCACCTACTAATTCTCTCCAGAATGCTGTACATACCCGATAAGTAAAATATTTGAAGTTAGATTCCATTGGGAAATTGAAATATTATGTAATCAAAAATCTCCCCTTTATACGTTGCTTAAGGAGCAGACAGCAAAGCGGAGCACACATTTTTGGGAATACTTCGAATTCTGTCTGATTCCTCTGAAGAGAAAAAAAGGAGACTTGGAGACGTCCATCAATATGACGATAAACATCGTAAAGTGAGTTCTTACATGGTGCCACACGATTATTCACTATACGAGTATATACGTTACAATCGATGTGTTAAGCTTCTCCTCTAAAGATTTTCGTTCGCATTTTGTTCTTCATGTTTCATAACATCAACCTCCGATTATTCGTCCCACTAATCTATTTGTTATGTATAATTATGAACAAATATCGTATTTTTTTCTATGAAGCACACTGCAATCGCGCACTGCAGTCGTTTCGTTTCAAAGGAGTCATATACAGGCGAGCCAAAATAGATATTAATGTAAAATGGTGGTGTTCAAACTGTTATTACTTGTTGGATTTCTTCAGTTATTAACTGAACAACAGTCATGTAAACTTTACAGTTGTCCGTTGATGGTTTTATGAATGGTACGTCAGAGGACGTTTTTTTCTTTTTGCAGCATTTTTATATTATTTATATTCTTGATTCCTCGTGTTACAAAGATTGTGTTGGCTTTCACTGTTCTTTTGTATAAAATCGTCGTCTTTTTTGTTGATGAAGTGCATCTTTCGTAATGTGCTATTTGAATAAAGAGGTCACTGTGAAGCCTACGTCACGAACCGAACTCTGCTGCATGTGATTGTAAGCTGCAAGCTCAGTTCAAAATTTGTTCGTTAACTACTATGTTCTTCCGTGCTGACGCCACGTTGAAGCTGTAATAAGTGTTTTTATTACATACGTCTTAAGAACTTTAATATTTGGTATCTACTATACATCACAATTGTAATATACTCGCCGGCCGGGGTGGCCGTGTTGTCCTAGGCGCTACTGTCTGGAACCGCGTAGCCACTACGGTCGCAGGTTCGAATTCTGCCTCGGGCATGGATGTTTGTGATGTCCTTAGGTTAATTAGGTTTAAGTAGTTCTAAGTTCTAGGGGACTGATGACCTCAGAAGTTAAGTCCCATAGTTCTCAGAGCCATTTGAACCATTTTTTTGTAATCTACTCGATGTGACTTATGCCTATGTTTTATAATATGGTCTTCACGTCTGATTTTATGTCTTAATTTTCTTTAGCACTGAAGATGGTCACACTGTGACTGAAATCGATTTGCTGTGATAAGTGATTTCACTCCCGTTACAACGGATGCTGTCAATTTTCTTACTCACAATTCTTGCTTAGAAAGTAAAATTGTGTTATTTTCTTTCCTCCCCGCTTATATCGGCTTTAGTTAATAATTACCAAATTTGTGACTTGGCTCCCATATCGGTAACCTTTCCCGCTAAAGTTTCATTATTCGTTCTCGCGCTTCGTGGCATCTCATCACACGACCACCTATGCCAAAACTCGGACATACCCTCTTCTGTGGAGTGGTACTTCTAAAGATCTAAACCACACATATAACTCCCATTTGGTATGTTTTCCTCATCTGGTATTACGGATGCACACGCTCACGGGTCCCAAGGAAAACAGTAAGGCCATCATTTTCCTATGCATAATCTACTCCAGGATTGTGATTCTTCAATTTCTCCAGGCGTATTTTATGACAAAGCAAATCTCGGGTGAAGAGCCTGGTATGAGTACGCATAGGACACAATATTTTGGCAATCGGCCACGTTGCCATCATCAGGTGCGCATCTGATGATGGCAACGTGGCCGATTGCCGAAATATTGTGTCCTATGCACACTCATACCAAGCTGTTCACCCGAGATTTATTTCATTACTCCAGGATTATCCAGGTTTCGCAATCATTAACACTGGTCACTTCAAGGGCAACGATCATGTTGGTTGCGCCTTCGTGTACACAAGCGGCCACGAGAAACGCTTCTGCCAAATGTGTGCAGCATATTTAGTAAGAACGGAGTCATATCCAAAGTCGTTAATCACATCAGAAGTATTCCAACACAGAACGTTCTAGTCTGTAGTGATTCCTTGAGCGGACTCCAGTCACTGGAACAATAGTACATTAGGAAGCATGCTAGTGTCTAGTATCCATTATTTACTTACTGGTAAATGCACGAGTATTCAAATACAGATATATGTAAACCGGCAGAATACGACACTGCGGTCGGTAACGCCTTTAAAAGACAACAAGTGTCTGGTGCAGCTGTTAGATCGGTTACAACTGCTAAAATAGGAGATTATTAAGATCCAAGTGTATTTGAACTTGGTGTTGTAGTCGGCGCACGAGTGATGGGACACAGCCTCTCCGAGGTAGCGATGAAGTGGGGATTTTCCCGTACGACCATTTCACGAGTGTACCGTCACTATCAAGAATCCGGTAAAACATCAAATCTCCGACTTCGCTGCCGCCGGAAAAAGATCCTGCAAGAACGGGACCAACGACGACTGAAGAGAATCATTCAACGTGACAGATGCGCAGCCATTCCGGAAATTGCTGCTGGTTTCAATGCTGGGCCATCAACAAGTCTCAGCGTGCGAACCGTTCAACGAAAGGTCATTGATATGGGCTTTCAGAACCGAAGGGCCACTCGTGTACCCTTAATGAGTGCATGACACAAAGCTTTACACCTCGCCTGGGCACGTCAATACGGACATAGGGCTGTTGATGACTGGAAACATGTTGCCTGGTCGGACGAGTCTCGTTTTAAATTGTATCGAGAAGATGGATGTGTACGGGTATCGAGACAACCTCATGAGTCCATGGTCCCTGCATCTCAGGAGGGGACTGTTCCAAGCTCGTGGAGGCTGTGTGATGGTGTGGGGCGTGTGCAGTTGGAGTGATATTGGGACCCCCTGATACGTCTAGATACGACTCTGACACGTGACACGCAAGCATCCTGTCTCACCACCTGCATCCAACACATCGTGTTGCGGCACTTCTGCGTGCTCGCGAGCGCCCTACGTTATATTAGGCAGGTGTACCATTTTCTTTGACTGTTCAGTGTATAATTTTCCTACAGAGGCAAAGCCGTTTGATAATGCCAGGCAACAAGCTTCGCGACAGGTCGTGTAAAGATACAACCATAACGGCTATATTAGGTCTGGGAAATGAAGTGGCAATTTCAATTCGAACGTCACGAAAAGGAGCCATCGTCTTACGTCACTTACGCGTGGACCACCCCAGACTCACATAAATATTCATCCAGCGACAAGCGGTCCCTCCCCAGTTTGCATGTGGAGTGGCCCTGTCGCTGTGGTTCGTATAGTCGTAGCGTGCGTCGCCCTAGCCTGTCTGTGATGTGGATTGAAGCAGGATACGTTGTTTCCGCAGGTACTAGCCACTAGCCGACAACTCAACAGCTGATGACCGCATTCTACACTTTTTACGAGAACGGGAGCATTATAACGAAACTCTCTGCATCAGTGCAGGAGGCGGGGAGCGGAGAAAAAGCCTCTCGCTGCAATTCTGGCCCCCGGGGTGCACTCTACCCCTGAACCAAGGCACGCGATGACTTTGTAACTCTGCAAATCCAGATACAATCCGTGTCTTTTACTCTGCTGACATATTAATAAAGCTTTAAGACCGCGCACGCGTTCGTGCAAGAGTGGTCGGGGAAGGAGGGGAGGGGGGGAGGGGGGAAGTCGTGTCTCATGTCACTGGTGCTAGTCCCAAAGGAGCGGAGGAGCCTCCTTGAACGTGCTGGCCTGTCATTTTTGTTAAATCAAGTTATTTTTTCATCACATCCAAGAGAATGGAGGGATGGTAACATCGTAGTTAAGTTGTTTCAAGTCATCATCGCCTTCTTAAATGAATAGTTATTTCTTGCAATGAAGATTGCAAACTCAGTTAAAATAAACTCAAAAAGTATCAAAAAGGCGCGAGCTCTGTGATGGGGGCGAAACACCACTTCCAGGCGGCGCTGTTACTCTTGCAGCCTCATTCGCCAGTGGACAAGGCACTCTGTCCCGGCGCCGTTACGCCAGCAGAGGCAATTTGCCGGCCGTCCGTACTGGGTCTTCAGGCTGTATTAATGGCCCTGCCCTCTGGCAGCGCTGTCGTTTCCAGAGCAAGCAAGCAAGTAATCTCCTGGCTCTTCAGGGACGCGACATGTGCCGCCATGTTTCTAGTTTCTCACGTACTCTCTAAAAGCACTTCATGGTCCGTGATCACAACACCCTGGTACGCAGGTTCGACAATCTCCTGGAACACAGTCAGAGCTAAGGCGCAGCTCGTTTCTGCGTGACAGGCAGATACACCACATTAGTAGTCCAGGTCTGTCCAGTGCCTTGTAATATGCAGTATTAGTGTTACTCACACGTGCCACTCACCCCAGTTGTTTTTCCTTAATGCTCAAAGTTTACGATTCGCAGTATCATAGAGGAGATTCGCTTGTCACCAGTCGTCAAAAGTAAACAAGATTAGGCTGTCACATGGTGAGAACAAACCTTGCTGGGCAGCAGACTAGGCATTAGGAAGTAGACAGTTGTTATGAAGAGAGGACAGTGTGCGAGCTGTTTGACGAGTGGGAAAGGAGAGACAAAAGCTTGACGACACTAACAACACAGTTCACAGAATTACGTAATGTACTGTTACCAACCCAACTCAAGAGTGATGATTGTACGGAGGAACTTGCTAGTCATATTGATTGTGCGCTTCGGAGCATGCTTGCAAATATATCTACTAGAGAGGTTAGAGGGAAACTTCATAAAGGATTAGAATTAAGTTGTAAAGGTTGTTGGCAACTCTAGTTTCTCGATTAATTGTCTACTAACGGATCCGAGAACTTCACAAAAGATAATTCTTACTGTACGTTTTTTCTTATTTGCGTTTTTTAATGATTACTTTCACACTAAGTGTAGATTTGCAACGGAGTAACTTTCTCCTTGACAATCATTCGGAATACACAAACTAGAATAACTTTGCCTTTGCTATAAACAAAATCAACCATCACACCGGACAGAAAGTTGAAGTTACGCATTTAAGATGATGTGGAAAGTAGATCGGTATATGCAAACATTTAGAACATTTTTAGTCAACTCTTCTTTATCGTAGGCCGGCCGGAGTGGCCGAGCGGTTTTAGGCACTACAATCTGGAACCGCGCGACCGCTACGGTCACAGGTTCGAATCCTGCCTCGGGCATGCATGTGTGTGATGTCCTTAGGTTAGGTAGGTTTAAGTAGTTCTAAGATCTAGGGGACTGATGACCTCAGAAGTTAAGCCCCATAGTGCTCAGAGCCATTTGAACCATTTTTCTTTCTCGTACTGACGAAGTGATCACAATTTCTTTGCATACAGCAACATGAAGTGCTTTCCTTGTAATTTATATGACATTTCACCACTAAGATGATCAATTTTATATATTCATGCATTACTTCTCTTTGCTTACGCCTTCAGCGGTCGTAGCAGTGATACTTGCAGCTCCAGCAAACAGAACCACTTTCAGTGAGCATCCTTACTTCCGGGTCACTTTCTCTACGAACTCTGTAAATTTTTGTTAAAATCTGAAATTTATTCCCACGTCGCGACTGACCACTTCAGGTGTTAGTCGTTGTCAAGTGAGAGTGTATGTATTTGGTGTTCTCTTGCAGTTGCTTGTCAGTGACCACTAAGGTCAAAACCTTGCAGTCGTTATTTAAAAATAAGTACTGGTTTTAAATTTTATTTATGGCAGAAGTATTTCCCCTCTACCGTTGTAAGACAGTAGAGCACAGAATCGATCGTAGTTATACGACAGTTGTTATTTGCCCTCTGTTAGGTGACTAATTCCTCGTTATTTACAGTATTGCCTAAGTATCATCTCAGCAGTACACACTCTTCACATATTCACACTCTTCTTATATTTTACTACTAAAACTTAATTAACAATCAGTGTGCATAGGAGAGCACTGAACGGCAGCAGTCGTCGTATAAAGTTTTCATTTCGTGTTACTGTAAGACACAATATCTGTGCAGCACTGAAATACACTGTCACTTCCTTTTCGTCTCATTTATCCTTCTGTCTGTATGGGCAATCCGGTAATGGTCCATCTCGTATTTTGTATTCATACCAACCCACTACTGCGAATAATGCATCGTTGCTGTTGCATCTGAGTAATACACTAACACCCCCACTGCGCGCCCTGAAGTTTGGAAGGTCGCTACACAAATGGCACTTATCCGTCTAGACTTAAATTCCTTAAGCAAGTCAGATATTTATCTTCAATGAAAAAGACTACGGTTGCAAATATAATTAATCTCAGTACGGGCAGAGGGATGTATAACATTTTGATATGGCTGTTTCCCTTTGACGTCATGCAACTGACGTCAGCGGGCATACTCCTGTGAATGTGAGCAGCTCTGAGTGACGACAAACATAAATTCCCTCCTGGTACATATACCGTTCGGTACACATTTCCCTCCAGTGGAGCGGACAATGCTCTCTGATGACTGAAGCGTGTGTGGGCGCCAGCGTAGGTCGTCGCTTTCCGTGTGGGGTAAAAGCCTGTGGGGGAGGTCGACATACGGAGACAGTAGCTCACGTCACTGCGAAGTACGTCAGCGGTGTGCAACGCTTCAAGCTGGCTGTCAACTTCAACTTTCATTCGCTACAACAGTCGCAGTGTTCTTTTGTCGTTCTACTTCTTTCTTCCTGACATTCGTATTACTGACACCACAAAAAATGAACTGCAGTATAGTCTAATGTTTAAAACTTCCAACTATTAAGCAGACCTTTGTACTTTGTAGACGCTAGTCTGTTACCTGACGAAGTGTGAAAACGGTTCGTAACAACAGGATAACTGCAATTTCTCTGCTTTTCACATTTAAAAAAGAAATTGTTGTAACGTGATACGATGGTAAGAGCCACTAACATATCGAAAGAGAACATTAATTGTGAGCTTCTTTGTGGATATTAACAGTTGCATAATAGATTTTAAGTATTTCTAAATTATTTTCGAGTAAAGTTAGATGAAATAATTTGTTTTTAATTTTTTCCCCAACGCCGTCGTAGTGCTGTGACGGTTCTAGATATCACCGCTATCGCTGTTATTGACATAAACTCATCTATCTAACAATACGTCGTTTCCAAAATATTTCATTTGATCGCAGAGACTTTCTGTTCCATAATAATAGGCACTCGCGGATGGGAAGAAATGAGAGTAAATGTGTCGGCGTATTCACGATGTTAGCGGTTCAATTTTTTCCTCGGTTTACTCTGTCATCTCAGGCTTTCCATACAGTTCTCCGGTTTGAGGCGATATTTCTCTGTAGTTATCGGCCCCCCTGTGAATGGGACAGTTACATATGTATGAAATGGCGCACTTCCATGTAACGGAAATAGGGCAGCTACGATCGCTGCAACAGGAATGTTTTGTGCGACTAACCTCTCACGTCCGCTGCTGCGTCGTTACACGCACAATACGCTAGCTAGAATAGGGCAAGGGGAAAAACAGGAGTGCTCCCTCAGACGTGACGTCGTGGCGACAGAGTACCCCGGCAGCGACCTGGTGAATGCTCTCCGGAATTAGTTGCGGTTGAAATCTTCCCGTCTCCTCTATATCTCTTTTGTTACGCTACCTTCCCTTCTACAACAACATATGAAACCTTCCCTTAGGATTTCTATGTTTTGCTTAATAATAACAAATGAAATCTTCCCTTTGAAATTAATTCTCTTTCTCAATAATAATAAGTGCAATCTTCGCATACAAATTTAAATGCTGCTTAACATAGAATGTGTCGTCGTCGTGGTCCTCAGTCGTTACCTGCAATAACCCAAAACTGTTCCTTACCTTTTTTACTTTTACTGGATCGCTATCTGACTGCTACATAGAACTGCGACATGAATATACTTACTCTGTTTTACTATACTCTATTAGCTGCTGGTGGGCTGTCATAATAAGTGGCTGTATTTATTGTCAAAGCTGACGTTATTCTTTAATTAATTTGACTGAACTTACGCAATTCATAGTTAAACTTTTTCTTGACAACAATGAAATTTCGAAAAGTTTATATTGATGGTTTTTGGGATGGATTATAATCAGTAATGCAATGTTGCTAGCAAAAATTAATTATTTTCTGAAAACGATTCTTCAGATATTTACTGTTAGTAATTAAATGATTTTACAAACGTTCAAATGGGACTTACTTTTTACAATAATCTTACAACTAACATTGCGCAAACATACCTTCAGTAGTCTTGAGTTTCTCAAAAAAATAATTCAATAATATTAGTTCCTATTATGATAATAGTTAGCTGATGTCTCTGTACATCCGTTTATAACCCCTTGTAAATCATAGCTGGTGGCTGGCAGGCACACAGCTCCTCTCAACCTCTCGCTTCAGACCTGCTATCGACTCGCTTCACATCTCGCTTACTACTGACTTCCTACGAACGCTAAAGTGAGGTCTCTTCCGCCAACAATGCTTTCTGGTACAGACAATCCCTGCTACCATTACAAAATGTATCAATGCGCGGTCTTTCTCGCTCTTTTCTTAAAATGTATCCATACGTGGTCTCTCCCGTCCCGTCCTTTTTAAAATTATATCAAATCAAAATGGTTCAAATGGCTCTGAGCACTATGGGACTTAACATCTATGGTCATCAGTCCCCTAGAACTGAGAACTACTTAAACCTAACTAACCTAAGGACATCACACAACACCCAGTCATCACGAGGCAGAGAAAATCCCTGACCCCGCCGGGAATCGAACGCGGGAACCCGGGCGCGGGAAGCGAGAACGCTACCGCATGACCACGAGCTGCGGACAAAAATTATATCAATGTGCGGTCTCTCTCGCCAATAATACTTTGGTGCAGACATTCCCTGCTACCACAATTATTTCCAGAATGACAAATGTTAATTATTCCTACTTAATCCTATTTATAAAATATAAACATCTTTCATAAATTGTCGTTTAACAATAGACAATAGAAATATACACGTCTTACACAGTGAGAGACCGAGCAGGTGTAACAGTACAACTAACTTCGCCGATGGACTTGTACCTGATTCATTAATCACAAGTCATGCACAGAGTATTAAATGCAAAATATGTCAGTAGGGTTCTGGTGGCTAGTTCTCTCAACAAAATGTCTTTAGCGAGAAACCTCGAATTTCTCCATCACATTCATACCGCCTCGCTACAAAAACAGTTTCTCCCAGTGGGAAGTGCGTTGTCAGTTCCTGAACGACTAAACTGCATACAAAGAGGCCACTTTCATGCCCTTTAAACAAGCAATGAACCAGGAGGAATAAAGCTACAAGGAATGAAGACGGAAAACATAGTCCAGTCTAATTGAAATGTGATGCATAGTGCTACCTTGCAATTATTGATTCTCTTCAAGATGCGTATCTTTGTGACCTTCAAATGTATGTGTAGTAAATGTGTGATATACAAGTCAATAAAGTGACGCCAAAATAGTGCCTCACAAAATGTTTTAAAGAGCCAATTCATGTTACCTGAAGGGGACTTGGCTGAAAAGAGGGGAGTGGAAAGCATGTCATGTAAATCTGGAATAATCTTAATTATCTCTTAGAGAAGACAACGATTCAGTGATCATATGCTTACGAACTCTGCATGCATTGCTGGATCATCACTCTTAGGCTACGGTGGAAATCATACAATGAAACTTTCTGAGATACTGCACTTGGTAACTTCGTTACTCACTACAGCCGAAGTTGTGGGTTCAAGTCCGATGCAGCACATCTGATAGAGTACTCAGCGACACTTGACTGCCGTCTTTTGAGATTTGGTACTTCCTCCGCTCTACCGGCAAGAACAATAACACAAGTCGAAAACGGCAATTTTTAGTTTGGCGCTGAAAAATACCTGTGAAGTACCCCGTCATGCACAAAAAATATAAAGTAATTTACTGCCAAAACACTTACTTGTAATTTGAAGGAAGCTTATACTACTTCGCTATAATTTTTATAGAATTAATTCTTTAACGCGAGTATCCTCAAAAGTATTGCATTTTTTGATTTTCACTGTTCTTGCCGTATGTTACAATTAATTCTGTGTTAGGGACTGACACATACGGTTAGGACCTGTGGAGTGTGTGATATTTTAACAAGTGTAATCTTCATTCCTTTAATTGCTTTATCAAGCACCTGAGGCATGTCCTGTATGGAAGCACATACTCCACCCTATTTTAAGGCAGTCTCTGTTGTAGGTAATGGTGACATTCTAACTACAGGTGAAACTTAGTTTCACAATGGAAAGTGAAAACCTCTTTTAATAGTCAGTTAAAAACCTTAAAAGAAGTTTCAATAGAAAACAGAAACTCTTGCCCTTTATTGAAGAAAGCATTCTTCTCCTGAACCAAGTTACACTAGAAGCATTAATGCAAAATTCTTCATCTTGTCATGAAAATGCATTAAAAAAATTCAAAATCTGCGTAACAAGTCAACGGCATAACGAGGCATTAAATGAATCGACTCAGTAAGAGAAATAACATTCAACTCCTTGCTTCGGCCAACCGGTGTAATCTGTCTTTGTAGATAGCGGGATTCCTCCATTCGTGCATTACTGTGTCGCTTCAATCACTTTCGTCTTTGCAGTGTTTCTCCTTAAGCTATATTACGAGCTGATTATTTTGTCCCTTATTTTCAACAGATGTACCTTCCCCTGCGACTCTGGTATTATTATCTGTTCTCCCTGAAGTTTTATTCCTGTTCCAGAGTTTTCTCTCTTTTTTAAAAAAAATCGGTTCCTCAGCGTTCAAATTGAAAAACAGTGACGATTTACTGCTTCACACCCATCTTAATAAGAACTTTTACGTTTGTCACGTATTGGCACCAACGATTTTCGGTATCGGCTTCCGGAACACTGCTCAGTATTTACAACGGAGCTCCTTGCCCTGTGTAAGGCCAAGCAGTACCTCCGGCGACACACGCTTTTGAGTTGTGTCATCTGCTCCGACTCTCTCTGTGTCCTTCAGAGCCTCTGTGTGCTGTACACCGCCCATTTCTTAGTGCAACGGGTCCAGAAAAGCTTTCACTTGCTCAGTCTTGATGGAGTCACTGTGGTGTTTGTGTGTGTCTTTGGTCACATCGGAAATGAGGCTGTTGACGCTACTGCCTAGGCCGCCGTCCTCGCACCTCGGCCCGTTAGTTCTTCCATTCCCTCCGATGATCTCTATGTTTCCATCTGTTAGCAGGTGATTTTGGGAACAAGGTCCATGAAGTTAAACCTCTCTCAGCGGCTTGGACGACCTCCTCTTGGCCTCCTCGTCGTGAGGTGATCATTTTAGCTGGGTTGCGTATTGGGCGCTGTCGTTTCAGCCATCGCCATTTGTTAAGTGGTGTTTCTCCCACCACTTCGTGCTCATTGTCATCAGCCTTTGACGATTCCCCATTATCTGACGGAATGCCTTTTTTTAACCACTTACGTTCTAATTTATGTTTTCTGTCTGAGTTGGCGGCCGTTTTAGCGAACGACATGCGGGCTGTCGAGCGCATTTTTCTTCTTATACGTCGTAGCAATTTGCGAAGAAGATTTAATCTTTGATTCAGGACCTCCGTTGTCTCTATGGCATATTTTATAGACCTTTCTCCAAGAGAAAGTCACTATTTATAGCTGTCTTTCCTTCCGTCGATTGGGCTTAACGTGTAGTCGCTTTTAACTCCTTTTTCGTCTTCGTGTTCTGCGGTTGTGGCATGGGCGTGTATGACCTTACTTGTTTTTGCCCCCTAAAACTCACTCTTGTGTTTTGTAGATGTTGTAGATTATTCTTAACTGTCTCTAATGTAGCTCCCCCTCTTCCTAGGGTTGTGAACATCTCATTCAATCTTACACTGACGAAGGTTTTCTCTTGGTCCACAAATGCTAGAAAAATATCCTGGTATTTCTTCAGTCTGTCATCCAATGCCAAGCACCATGTCCGAATTGCTTCTCCGCTACATTTACCCTTCCCGAAACCAAACTGATCTTCGTCCAGTACGTCTTCAAATTTTCTTTATATTCTTATGCATATTACCACGATAGCCGGGGCTGGTCGTTTAGTGACATTTGCGTTTCTCGAAAGGTTCGCGGGACTGAATCCCGGTTATATTACGGAATATTTCTCTCTGTGTTTAACGTAGCAAAGGTGAGACTGTGGCTCTGAGCACTATGGGACTTAACATCTTAGGTCATCAGTCCCCTAGAACTTAGAACTACTTAAACCTAACTAACCTAAGGACAGCACACAACACCCAGTCATCACGACGCAGAGAAAATACCTGACCCCGCCGGGAATCAAACCCGGGAACCCGGGCGCGGGAAGCGAGAACGCTACCGCACGACCACGAGCTGCGGACCGTGAGACTGTGGCTCCGTCAACAAAGTCAAACATTCTATAGTGACGCTATCAACAAACTGGTCTCCCCTTGGGAGAATTGTGTTGGTCGCCAGGGTAACTATGTTGAGAAATAAATATATAGATATGAATAATAAATATGCACAAAAATTCGGTGGCATTGCTTTTCAACAACGCCCTCGTAGCATCACTCTAGACTCCTCAGTCCAACACGTTCTTCAGCGGTTCGCAATCACGCTGTTACCGCATATTTTCCAGTGCGATCTAACAACCTTCCCGTAGATCACAGTCATTCTCGTTTCTTAACTATAGGGATCAAGAAAGAAATGGCATTGGTCCATCTATTATTCATTAGTCTGCTTGCGAGTTCCAGTGTATTCCATTTTCATTACAGTCATAATTATATATTCAACTTCTATACGTTTAATGATTCATTTACTTACTTTGCTGTATTTACTAGAAATTTCCAATATGCATATGTGCATTGCTCACCGAGAGAGTCTGGTTTTGAGTAATTTTCATATAGGGAGTCCATGTTTCACTGTCATGGGTCAAAACTAGTAGTACACACTGAATGTAAATTTTAGTTAAAAAAACTGCAGGCAAGTTTTTCTTTGCTACTTTACTTTTGTTCTCCTGTCTTTCCTGCTCTAAATAGAAAAGTCTTATCACCTGCATTTATTTCTTCATTGTTTTTGCATAATTTTTATTTTTGTATTTTTATGATACATTATTTTATTCTTATTTTGACTTTCAGGTCTGTTGTCAAATTTGCTTTAAGTTCCGCCATTCGTTGTTGCCGATTTCATTTGCACAATAGACAAACGGTACAGTGTCATGACCAGAACGAAGTGGTTAAGATATGTTACTTTGACAGGTTTTATTTCCTTCGTTCTGCCAATTAAAGATCTGAAAGCCTCCTCTGGGACCGCAGAGGACATTTTACTTGATAAGGAATTCCCTTTCCTGCGTCTTGGCAGTTGTAAATTATTTTCTATCCTGACGAAATACAAGGGACGATCCAAGTGTTTCTGTTCGAGGGCGTTGCTGCAATTTATATGCAACGCAGCGCGACTTCGAGGCCAGGATATAAGCACCGACATGTAGGCAAGAAATTACTGAGGCATTCGTGTCTTCCCGACGTGCGTGCGGTAAATGCGGAAACACGAACTACGGCGACGTAACTACGAAATGCGTCCAAACAGGAGCAGCCTGCGTTCTTCTCGTCTTAGCTGCCGAAGGACAAGCAATGGTAGCTATCTATCGGAGAATGAAGAATGAGTAGGCGGTAGCATGTCTGCCGAAAACCATCGATGTGGAATCGTGCGCCAAGTTCCCAGCTGTGTGCGATTCGACACAAGACGTCGGTCGATCTGGCAGGCCAGTCTCATCCAAATCACAAATCTGGTAATATCAACCAAAGTGGGAGACACTCGAGTACCCGCCCTATAGTCGTGATCACTCCCTGTGGGATTATCACGCCTTTGGTTCCTTAAAAAAGGCGTTGAAGGGTCGATGATTCCCCTCGCAGAAGGATGTTCAGAAGGCAGTTACGGACATCTTCCGCTGCAGGACACGATGGTTTAACAAACCGGTATCTTTAAGCTGGTGCGTCGGTGGAATGACTGCCTTAAAGCTAACGGCGATTTTGTGTGATTAGCATACCGATTCTAGACTGTATGGCTTTCCGAGGGGAACATTGTCACCGAGCGAGGTGTCACAGTGGTTAGCAAAATGGGCTCGCATTCCGGAGGACGACGGTTCAAACCCATGTTCGACCATCCTGATTCAGATTTTCCGTAATTTCCCTAAATCGCTTCAGGCAAATGCGGGGATCCTTTGAAAGGGCATGGCCGATCGCCCCATTCTTCCCTAATCTGAGTTTGTGCTCCGTCTATAATGACAGCATTATCGACGGGACGTTAAACACTAATTTCCTTCTCCTCCTCCTCCTCCTCCGGAAACTTTCCAATCGCCGCCTTACATAATGGGAGCTACAGCACTAATGGTGTTCTGTAGTATAATGACGTGAGTCAAATCAACATATTGTTTCTCAAGTACTATTACTACAGATTTTGTTTAAAGTGAATCAAAAGACTTCTGAATATCTACGTACTGAACGATATTGGTATTCGTTGTTTGGATCTGCAATTCTCCTCGGGACATGAAAATGTTGAGTTGTACTGAATTTTCTTCAAATGACGGCTTCTTCCTTTGCTTGACGAAAAACCAATATTTTTCCATGCTGTATGTTTCTATCTTGGACATTAAACACGACGGCTGTAAGGATTGCAGTTCTTTACTTATGTCATTATCATTATTATTATTGTCATTGTTGTATATTGTACAATAGTGCTGTAGTTGGTTACGTAAGATAAAGAAAGTGATCAAAAGTATCTTCACACCTGTTAACGAACATTTATGTGGGTTGTGTTCACCCTTCGCTTTGATGATGACCTGAACTCAGCTGGGGACACGTTCTATGAGATGTCTGAATTTCTGTGGAGAAACTGCAGCTCAGTCTTCCTCAAAACAGGAAACCAGAGAAGATAGTGATGTTGGACTTTGGGGTCTGGAGGGAAGTCGACGTTCTATTATCCATTCTAACATATTATCCATCGGGTACAGGTCAGGATTGTTGATACACAACTCCATTTCAGGGAAGTTATCATCCAAAAACTCTTTATGGCAGGGCGCCTTGCTATGCTGATGCAATCATCATCTCAGAACTGTTCCTCCATTGTGCGCAGTACACAGTGCTCTAAATTCCTTCATACCCTTCCGCGTTTATCGTTTCTTAAACTCAATAAGGGGACCACTCGCGAACCACGAAAAGAACCAAATGCCGTAACATCACCTCCGCCGTACTGCACTGTTGGCACACACATAGATTGATAGCAGGTAATGTTCTCCAGTCACTCGCCAAACCCAAAGTCTTCTGACGGATGTAACGCAAGGTATAGCGTGGTTCATCACTCTAAATCACTCGTTTCCAGTCATCCGTTGGCCAGTGCCCTTGCTCTTCACACCACCTCCAGCATCGCTTAGTACTGACTAAAGAAACGTGTGGCTTAGGAGGAGCTGTTCGACCACTGTTCCCCCCTCTTTGTAACTCCCTATACATAGTCATTGTGTTAGGTGTACTAAAACTAAACTCCTCCCGGACAGGCCTTGATGGCCCAACGGTACTGACCGGCCGCCGTATCATCCTAAGTCCAAAGGCGTCACTGGATACACGTATGGAGCGGCATGTGATCAGCACACCGCTCTCCCGGCCGTATGTCAGTTTTCCAGACCGGAGCCGCAACTTCTCCATCAAGTAACCGTCAGTTTGCTTCACAAGGACTGAGTGCAGCTCGCTTGCCAACAGCGCTCAGCAGACCGGATGGTCGCCCATAAAAGTGCCAGCCCAGTTTGAAAGCGCTTAACTTCAGTGATCTGACGGGAACCGGTGTTACCACTGCTTCAAGGCCGTTGGCGCTAGATGTGCTACTGCAGGGTTATTGGAGCTCACGGTGATTGCTTCTGCTGATTTCATTCGATTTTTTATCGCCAGTGCGTAACAGTACCTATCTGCCTGTTCTTCGCTTGGCTGTGGCTGTTCCATTTCACAGTCACATTACCAACAGTGGGGACGTCGGCAACTTTAGAAGTGTTAAAATGTCCCTGACGGATTTTTTACCCAGCTGATATCCAATAATAAGCCCACGCTGGAAGTCACTGAGCCCTCCAGAGTGACCCACTCTGATGTTAGCGCTTCTCTGCTACAGCACAATGCTCTCCGCCCCATTTTGTACGGGGCGGGGGCTCCGAATCATCTAGTGGTCTATTCTGCATTACATAGGCACAGGGATACTTTTTTTCATACCTATCACGTGAATGATCAGGTAATAGTTCAAGTAACGCGGACATAGCAAACGGAAAGGGAATAGTTATTGTATTGTAAAGAATACTGCAGGAAAGATGACAATTCATAAGGTACCGGTACTGATTCACTACTGCGAAGTAGCATCAGGATGTAAATTCAGAATACGCTAAAACAAACCTTGTCAGTACTCACACCCTTTGGAGAACCGTAATACTCTCAGAGATCAGACGCATCTGCGGCTTAAAAGTGGAAGTGAGAACAGCTTCGGAAGCCGTAAAAGTGGTTACACAAGACCAAGCTTTAAGGACGTAAAACGAGAACCATATAATGACTCAGCACGATAGATCTCGACCTTGAGGAGTATACTCTGGGAGCATGGAAAACAGATCAGGCTGTCATACATTCGCGATGAAGAGACACAATAAGGCGTGGCCAAACCTCCATTGGAAAACTTGCAGAGCTCTAGGAGTACTAGACCTCTCTGGTAAATTGTAAGACCACACAAACAGAGCGATCACGACAGAGATGTAACACTGTAGTGTACGACAAACAAATAAATTGTGACAAAGAAGAACGGACCGAGAATGAAGATGCTTGTTAATCCACATCACACAGTCGCATACGGCATGTACAACGGCTCTTCGTGTGGAACACGCTGTGCAACGGTCCCCCAAATTCGGCAGTTCTGTGTGTTCACTGCACCCTTTAGTGTGAAATGGGCCACGTCAACTCCACAGAATATTGCTCGGACACATGCCACCCACTTACATCAGTGCCAGCAACCAAAGCAAGTTCAGAACGTTGCTGCGGATCAACAGGTTTCAGTTGCTACACCGTCTGGATTTGATACGGGCAGCACTGTAAAATAGAACTCAAAGCTTTACGTAGTGTTGAACAAGGGACAGACAATACTCGTGACACTGTACGGACACTAGCACTAGACGGGGCGCTCGCTGCATGCTCAGTTACAGCAACAAAAACCTCGTCAGAAACAGGACGCTCTTCTCTTCCAGGTGTCGCACCAAACTCGCCCGTGTTTTCGAATTTCGTTATCGTCTTCTTCAAACCATTTAATGACTTCGGACTCTCCTCGAGCGCTTTAGACAGCGATACTCTCTCAGTGCAGCATTGTTATTGCCGCAGTTCACATAAAACAGTTTGACTAACACAGCACGGTCTCTGTCCTCGATAGCCTTACTGTTCACTCACATTATAGCTTGTCAAATGACAGCGTGGATGTCATGACGTCATACAAACATATTTGCATCTGGTCACCACAACTGGAACTTAATTGTTCTCCAGCGTAAATCAGTTCTGTGTTAACGCATTTGCGTATTACTAAGTTTCGCTACCTTACGGTAATTATGATCCACACTAGGCCTCCGTGAGAAGTTGTACTATAATTGTAATCACCTGGTATTATGTACATTCACTTCTCTGGAAAAGAGCGTTGTACACTGGCTATTGCTACGATGTGACATGTTTTCGTCATTCATCGATAGTCCGATGTCTACCGTTTCAGTTGAAATGCCATTATCTGAATGCGGTAGCTAATCCTAGAACCACCACTAGTGACCACAGCCGCTAAGGACAACTTCCCAGCAGTCTGCCCGGGCTGATGTGCGAGCAAGTGGAGCAGCGGCAAGCCGTTATGGAAGCTGCTGTGTTCTCTCGCTATCCCGCAGGGTTTACCCTGCGGCTGGGCCGTGAAGTACCCGACTGGGTGCCTTATCTCCAGCTGCAGTTGGCCTCGACCGAGCCACTGCGCCTCTTTAAGGGAGCTTCCCCTTCTCTGCAAAAGGACGACGCACAACTTAGAAATTTACGTGTGCCGTGCTTGGAATAATACTCCCTGTGTCCAACCTACTTCTGCGAAACGTAACTCGTTCTATCCTCATAGCGATGTAAGTTACAAGCCAGCAGCTACAGACATAATTTAAATAAAATTTATTTACTTATGACAGCGAACCGAGTGTTATGTACGGACAAGTTACTCTGTAACTACAATATATGATCTGAAGATGGGCAGCTAGCCCGAAACCTGTAATTGAAAATAAAGAACAGCGATCGAAGACTGAAACGCCATATTTTATTTAATGAACGATCGCGGGATTTCCATTGAGACAATCATGTCTAGTTTTGAAAGACGTAATTTAACTTATTTTTTTCTAAAATGTATTTCGTATAGTTTCAAATTTCTCACACAATAGCAGTGTGTGACATTTACCATAGTTTCTCTTTTCTTTGATAGGTTTCTAGTTTGCAGCCGAGAGCCGAGTTTTTATTTTAACTTTGCACATTTCGGCAACTTCCCTAGTTGTCTTCGTCAGATGCCAAGTGCAAATTCAGTTGCTCACTGTATGCGCTACTGGCATCTACGGAAGGTACACTATGCGAACCATCGATATGTTCATTTCCTGGGCCTGATAACTGCCGCCGGCCGGTGTGGCCGAGCGGTTCTAGGCCCTTCAGTCTAGAACCGCGCGACTGCTAGGCTCGCAGGTTCGAATCCTACCTCGGGCATGGATGTGTGAAATGTCCTTAGGTTAGTTAGGTTTAAGTAGTTCTAAGTTCTAGGGGACTGATGACCTCAGAAGTTAAGTCCCATAGTGCTCAGAGCCGTTTGAACCATTTTTAATAAATGGCTTTTTAGCGCTGTTGTGAACTGAGAGAGCGAGAGAGAGGGAGAGATGGGGGGAGAGAGGGGGAGAGAGGAAAGGGAGGGAGAGAGGAGGAGGGAAGGAGGAGGGAAGGGGCAGAGGGGGAAGGGGAGAGAGAGAGAGAGAGAGAGAGAGAAGGAAGGAGGGAGGGAGGGAGAGGGATGTTTCCGACGCGATTTGGGAATTGGATGTCGCATTAATTGCTTTATTGAAGCTAAGGCGTCTGTTGTCCCTCTTGATTAAAGTATCCGCTACTCTAATTTCGATTGCCTCCTCTGTTACGCTGCCCCAGAAATTCGTCCCCAGCACCGCGATGCTGGTACAATATCACATCACAGGCGACGCAACACGCGGCGTCACCAGATGCAGTTGATTGCTTGGGTTGTTAGTAACATACCTTGCAAAATTGCACGTTTGTGCAGTATGTGATTTACACCTTCCATGTGTGCTCTATACAAAGGGAGCTAGTACTTGGGTACCGGACTCCGTGTTGCGTAAGCATGGGTTGTTATCTTCTTTCCCTGCGAAGCGGAAAGAGAAAATGTCTGTATACATTATTATTAAATTCCAGAAGCATAGGTGATAAAGTCCGAGAATTAGAATCGCTTAATATGGGTAATAAAACCCACATAGCATTAGGAATAGAAAGCAGACTAAAGCCAGAAGTTACTAATAACTAAAGTCTAAATTCACACTGGAAGATATATTGCAAGGATAGTTCCCAAAACGATCTGGCTTTATTGGAATTACAAGTAAGTCTAAGAAATACTTGGAATATGGACTGTGGACCGCGCGAAGACCTGTGGCAGACTGACAGCTGACAAAGTGGTCAACATAATACACATATATCTGAGACTTGCATGTGATGTGCTACTGGCAAGATGCAGTGATGACAAGACAAAAATGCTAATGCATTTATAGTGTCATTTGGCCCAAGTGTTCAAAGAAAAAAGATAAAAACTTTTCGGTCATGTAGTAGTTTCCCATTTCAGTGTACGATGTTTGAAGACCGGCCAGGAATCCCAGCACTCCTTTTACCACCCTCCCAGAAGACGATGCGTATCTAAACATCAACTAAGAACTAAGCAGTCTACTAGATGCTGCCTGGGGAACGAAAAATTCAAGAAAAAGCTGGCTTAGTCTTGAAATCACAAGTAGGAGAAGCCTTACAGGAGCAGATAGGGAGAACGTATGGTACTGGTAAATATTAATGGTAGGTGTTTTGCACTAGCATTAATTTCGCAATAAAATTTTAAAATCCATTTTCCCGTAAGTTTCTTCTACCAAGTACAGCGCCAACATTTTTATCCTAAATATTAACCAATCTCTGAGAAAATCTTCCAGGAAGTAGTCGAGGTATTTCCATACTTTTATGCATTAAAATTATCGAAAAGGTAGTTTATTTTATTACTACTTTTATGTACAGGTAATTAAAGAAAATTTAAGTTTGAAACTTAAAAAATATTGAAAGTAAATTAATAACATTTATCATCAAATTAATGCCTAGAAGTGTTGAACAATATCTTGTGACTGTACCTAAAAATATCTGGAATGTTAAAGTAAATGATTCCAATTTCAGAAAATTTCGGTGATTGATTCAGGAGAAAGAGCGACACGCGGTGAGCATGTCAGTAACGCGATGTTCACCTCCGGTCCTTATGAAAGCGGTTATTCCACTTGGCATTAACTGACAAAGTTGTTGGATGTTCTCGTGAGGGATATCGTGCCAAATTCGATATAGAGATGATGTAAATTTCCGGAATGAAATTTTCATTCTGCAGGTAACTGCGCGCTGATATGAAATTTCCTTGCAGATTGAAACTGTATGCCGGACCGAGACTCGAACTCGGGACCTTCGCCTTACGCGGGAAAATTGCTCTACCGACTGAGTTATCTAAGCACAGCTTTACTTCTCACAGCTTTACTTCCACCAGTACCTCGTCTCCTACCTTCCAAACTTCACAGAAATTCTCCTGCGAAACTTGCAACGATCCGTGAGTCGTGCTTAGGTAGCTTAGTCAGTAGAGAACCTTCCTGCGTGAGGCATAGGTACCGAGTTCGACTCTCGGTCCAGCAGACAGTTTTAATCTGTCAGGAAGTTTCAGGATATAAATCGTACGCTGGAGAGATAAGAAAAGCTTTTCTGGAAAAGGGGTTTTTCTTAATATGGGACATAAATTTAAATTTTAGGAACTTTTTCTCAATGTCTTTGTATGGACTGAGACATGCCCGTATAGCCATGCGCGTTAAGACATCGCTTTCAATATTCAGGGGAGCTTGCCGGTCCAGGATCGAATCAGCGGGCGCCTTAACGTCGACAGCCGACGTGCCGGCCAGTGTGAATGTGAATACTGGGCTGCCATCCATGTCCTGCCCCATTTACATAATATGCAAACATTTCGAGAACGTTCGCACACTTTGACGTGTGATAACGCTAGACATGGGAGAAGAGATGGCGACAGAGAGGGCATCCGGTCATCCACTACCAGTGCCGACCCCGTGAAGATACGTAACAAAAGGACAGGCAAAAAATAGATCTGTATGGACTGAAGCGCTGGCCGCGGTGGTCTAGCGGTTCTAGGCGCTCAGTCCGGAGCCGCGCGGCTGCTACGGTCGCAGGTTCGAATCCTGCCTCGGGCATGGATGTGTGTGATGTGCTTAGGTTAGTTAGGTTTAAGTAGTTCTAAGTTCTAGGGGACTGATTACCTCAGATGTTAAGTCCTATAGTGCTCAGAGCCATTTGAACCATTTTTGGACTGAAGCTTCGTGTGGATATGGAACATTGGCGATATATAGTTGAGGCGCGAAGAGACTAGAAGAACTTGAAATATTATGCAACAGGATATGCTAAAGTAGGTAGAATGGATAAGTAAGGAGTAGGTACTGAATAGTTGTGGGGAGGAAAGAAATTTATCGCACAGGATGACTAAAGAAGGTATCTGCTGGTAACACACACCGGGAGGCATTTATAAAATGTCAGGCTGATAATGGAGGGGGTACAGCTAATGGAAGGAGACCAAGACCTGAATACATAAGCAGTGACTAATGCATGTAGGTTGCAGTAGTTATGCAAAGATGTAGAGGCTTGCCCAAGATCTACTAGAGATCTATTACATCAAACCGAATTTCAGACTGCAGGCGACGGCAACAACATCCACCGCCCAATGGTGACGCACTTCTAGAGACAATTAACAAAGCTGATCACTATCGACTTGTTCAAATAACGCACGGGAATCCAGCTGGCTATTTTCTTCGACAACCACCGATAATTGGACAGATGAACGCCCTATCATTTTTAAGGTACAAATGATACTACAGGTCGCTGTCCATGAAAATTTAAGTATTTTGGTGGTCGGACCTACGCTAATTAAGAAATCAAAAAGTTGTGTACGTACGAGGGGCGTTTGAAAAGTCCGTTCATGGTCCGCGAAGTGGCACCACCGGCTCGTATCCAGGTCATGTTTAGTTTTGGAAGGTAGGAGACGAGGTACTGGCAGAAGTAAAGCTGTGAGTACCGGGCGTGAGTCGTGCTTCGGTAGCTCAGTTGGTAGAGCACTTGCCCGCGAAAGGCAAAGGTCCCGAGTTCGAGTCTCGGTCGGGCACACAGTTTTAATCTGCCAGGAAGTTTCATATCAGCGCACACTCCGCTGCAGAGTGAAAATCTCATTCTGGAAACATCCCCCAGGCTGTGGCTAAGCCATGTCTCCGCTATATCCTTTCTTTCAGGAGTGCTAGTTCTGCAAGGTTCGCAGGAGAGCTTCTGTAAAGTTTGGAAGGTAGGAGACGAGGTACTGGCAGAAGTAAAGCTGTGAGTACCGGGCGTGAGTCGTGCTTCGGTAGCTCAGTTGGTAGAGCACTTGCCCGCGAAAGGCAAAGGTCCCGAGTTCGAGTCTCGGTCGGGCACACAGTTTTAATCTGCCAGGAAGTTTCATATCAGCGCACACTCCGCTGCAGAGTGAAAATCTCATTCTGGAAACATCCCCCAGGCTGTGGCTAAGCCATGTCTCCGCTATATCCTTTCTTTCAGGAGTGCTAGTTCTGCAAGGTTCGCAGGAGAGCTTCTGTAAAGTTTGGAAGGTAGGAGACGAGGTACTGGCAGAAGTAAAGCTGTGAGTACCGGGCGTGAGTCGTGCTTCGGTAGCTCAGTTGGTAGAGCACTTGCCCGCGAAAGGCAAAGGTCCCGAGTTCGAGTCTCGGTCGGGCACACAGTTTTAATCTGCCAGGAAGTTTCATATCAGCGCACACTCCGCTGCAGAGTGAAAATCTCATTCTGGAAACATCCCCCAGGCTGTGGCTAAGCCATGTCTCCGCTATATCCTTTCTTTCAGGAGTGCTAGTTCTGCAAGGTTCGCAGGAGAGCTTCTGTAAAGTTTGGAAGGTAGGAGACGAGGTACTGGCAGAAGTAAAGCTGTGAGTACCGGGCGTGAGTCGTGCTTCGGTAGCTCAGTTGGTAGAGCACTTGCCCGCGAAAGGCAAAGGTCCCGAGTTCGAGTCTCGGTCGGGCACACAGTTTTAATCTGCCAGGAAGTTTCATATCAGCGCACACTCCGCTGCAGAGTGAAAATCTCATTCTGGAAACATCCCCCAGGCTGTGGCTAAGCCATGTCTCCGCTATATCCTTTCTTTCAGGAGTGCTAGTTCTGCAAGGTTCGCAGGAGAGCTTCTGTAAAGTTTGGAAGGTAGGAGACGAGGTACTGGCAGAAGTAAAGCTGTGAGTACCGGGCGTGAGTCGTGCTTCGGTAGCTCAGTTGGTAGAGCACTTGCCCGCGAAAGGCAAAGGTCCCGAGTTCGAGTCTCGGTCGGGCACACAGTTTTAATCTGCCAGGAAGTTTCATATCAGCGCACACTCCGCTGCAGAGTGAAAATCTCATTCTGGAAACATCCCCCAGGCTGTGGCTAAGCCATGTCTCCGCTATATCCTTTCTTTCAGGAGTGCTAGTTCTGCAAGGTTCGCAGGAGAGCTTCTGTAAAGTTTGGAAGGTAGGAGACGAGGTACTGGCAGAAGTAAAGCTGTGAGTACCGGGCGTGAGTCGTGCTTCGGTAGCTCAGTTGGTAGAGCACTTGCCCGCGAAAGGCAAAGGTCCCGAGTTCGAGTCTCGGTCGGGCACACAGTTTTAATCTGCCAGGAAGTTTCATATCAGCGCACACTCCGCTGCAGAGTGAAAATCTCATTCTGGAAACATCCCCCAGGCTGTGGCTAAGCCATGTCTCCGCTATATCCTTTCTTTCAGGAGTGCTAGTTCTGCAAGGTTCGCAGGAGAGCTTCTGTAAAGTTTGGAAGGTAGGAGACGAGGTACTGGCAGAAGTAAAGCTGTGAGTACCGGGCGTGAGTCGTGCTTCGGTAGCTCAGTTGGTAGAGCACTTGCCCGCGAAAGGCAAAGGTCCCGAGTTCGAGTCTCGGTCGGGCACACAGTTTTAATCTGCCAGGAAGTTTCATATCAGCGCACACTCCGCTGCAGAGTGAAAATCTCATTCTGGAAACATCCCCCAGGCTGTGGCTAAGCCATGTCTCCGCTATATCCTTTCTTTCAGGAGTGCTAGTTCTGCAAGGTTCGCAGGAGAGCTTCTGTAAAGTTTGGAAGGTAGGAGACGAGGTACTGGCAGAAGTAAAGCTGTGAGTACCGGGCGTGAGTCGTGCTTCGGTAGCTCAGTTGGTAGAGCACTTGCCCGCGAAAGGCAAAGGTCCCGAGTTCGAGTCTCGGTCGGGCACACAGTTTTAATCTGCCAGGAAGTTTCATGTTTAGTTAGTAGCATCTTTTGAAAGAACGCACACCAAGTTTCAGCCATATTAGTCTATTTCTTCATGTTTGGCATTTGTGCGAATCGAGGAAGTCGAGTGATTGTCAAAAAATGGACAAAAAAAGAATTTCGTGTGGTGATTAAAATTACTTTATGTAAAGCAAAACGCCTCAGGAGACTAAGGAAAAGCTTGATAAACATTACGGTGACTCTGCACCTTCGATTAGAACAGTTTATAAGTGGTTTGAAAATTTTCGGAGTGGCCGTATGGGCACAAGTGATGCTGAACGTTCTGGACGCCCTGTGGAGGTTACGACTCCAGAATAAAATCCATGATATGGTGATGAATGACAGGTGAGTTAAGGTGTGTGAGATTGCTAGTGCTGTGGGCATCTCGAATGAACGGGTACATAATATTTTGCATAAACATTTGGACATGACAAAATGGTTCAAATGGCTCTAAGCACTATGGGACTTAACATCTGAGGTCATCAGTCCTCTAGACTTAGAAACCGAACCTGCGACCGTGGCAGCAGCGCGGTTCCGGTCTGAAGAGCCTAGAACCGCTCGGTCACAGCGGCCGGCGGACATGAGAAAGCTATCCGCAAGATTGGGTCCGCGTTTGCTCACGCTTGACCAAAAACGGAATCGTGTGAAGTGTTGCAAGGATGGTTTGCAGCTGTTCAGGAAGAATCCGCAGAACTTAATGCGTCACTGTGGATGAAACATGGATACATTACTATACTCCTCAGACCAAACAACGGTCTAAACAATGGGTTACCAAGGGAGAATCTGCACCATTAAGGCGAAGACCATTCCTTTGGCCGGAAATATTATGGCGACTGTCTTTTTGGGATTCGCAAAGTATAATCGTCATCGACTATCTAGAAAAGGGTAAAACTGTTACAGGTGAATATTATTCATCGTTATTGGACCGTTTGAAAACCGAGCTGCGAGAAAAACGCCGGCGATTGGACCGCAAAAAAGTCTTTTTGCATCGCAACAATGCACCAGAACACACCTCAGCAGTTATGGTCGCAAAATTAATGGAAATAGGGTTCCAACTCGTTTCACATCCCCCCTATTATCCAGACTTGGCTCCCTCGGACTACTGTTTGTTCCCCAACTTGAAGAAATGGCTGGTCTGACAAAGATTCTATTCAAACGAGGAAGTGATTGCAGCAACTAATAGCTATTTTGCAGACTTGGAAGGGATCAACAAATTAGAACTCCGTTGGACGAAGTGTTTAACTCTAAAAGCAGACTACGTCGAAAAATAAAAAAGCTTTACCCCAAACACGTAAGTAGTTTTAATTTTGGCACGGACTTTTCGAACGCCCCTCGTAGAAAGACAACACACACCATAAGCATCTATCAATACCATACAACGAACGACGATTAACGTCCGACGTTACCGACTGAAATTTTAAGCAACAACGTATGAACTATTCCTCACAATTTGCCTCATATGTCTTAGTTTTATGGTAAAAATAAAAAAAACGACGCACCACGAAGGCATTATCCGAATGGGTCGGAAATCGGTAGATTTGATACAAATGTAGAGGCAAAGAAATGATTCAAAATGGTTCAAATAGCTCTGAACACTATGCGACTTAACTTCTAAGGTCATCAGTCCCCTAGAACTTAGAACTACTTAAACCTAACTAACCTAAGGACATCACACACATCCATGCCCGAGGCAGGATTCGAACCTGCGACGACAACGGTCGCGCGGTTCCACACTGTAGCACCCAGAACCGCTCGGCCACGCCGGCCGGCAAAGAAATGATTACAATTTCAGAAAAACTGTATTATTTAGTCAAGGAAAGAGCTTCAAAATTTAAATCAATCAGTAACGTGTTGCCCCACGTCTGCCCCTTATGGAGCAGTTATTCGATTTGGCATTGATTGGTAGAGTTCTTGGATGTCCTCCTGAGGGATACCGTGCCAAATTCTTCCCACTGGCGCGTTAGATCGTCAAAATCCCGAGCCGGTTGGAAGGCCCTGCCCATAATGCTCCAAAGTTCTCAGATGGGGAGAGATCCATCTCCAGAGCCGTCTTCGCTGGTCATCAAAGCGTGATTCATCACTTAAGACCCAATCCAGTCGATGAGATTCCAGAACGAAGACGTTCCTGGAGACGCCCCAGACAACGGTGGTATACCAACTTGACTTTCGCCCGCCGCACGGCTCGATAACGAGGAGTGATGGTCTGGTGTGACACTTCTGTTTATTGCAGCACACTTTTGGCTGTAATCCGCGGCACCCTTACAGCACAACGGTACGTCGACCATATTCTACGTACCGTTTTGTTGCCATTCACGGCAAGCCAATCTGGGCTTACATGTTAGCAACATAATGCCCAGCAACACACGGCGAGCGTATCTACTGCTGATCTTCGTGCTTGCCAAACCCTTCGTTGGCCAGCACGGTGGCCGAATCTCTGCCGAAATGAGATTTGGAGCATTATATGCAGAGCCCTTCAACCAGCTCGGGATTTTGATGATTTGACTCGCCCGTTGGCCTAATCTGATCCTAATCGACGCCAAAGTCGCCGATGTGGCGTCAAACAGAAAGACTTGAACCAGGTGTTCGGAAACCTCACACGAGGTCCCTCGGCCAGTAATGCTATACGTCATTTCATTGCATTTCTAATTAACAAGTACAGCTCACATTCAATCTGCTTGCTAATTCCTTGATGTCTCAGGGTGTATCAGATCAGACGATTGCTCCTTTCAGTCTGGTTACATCGTATTCTTCTTATCTCCCAATTTCGATTCCGTATTTCCTGAGAAGTTATTCGATGTAACCATCTAATTTTCAGCAGTCTTCTGTATCAGCAACATACGGATTGAATACCATGGATCATAGATAAAAATCCTGTCCTGAAATATTTCCTCCCTTTCAGGTTCTTCGACTCTTAGTTATAAATAACCTTGAAACATCCCCTTAGAAAATTTATGAAATACTGTGCTGGCAAACCCCTTACGTTATTTGATTTTCAAATAGCTGAGCAGAACTGAACGTACTCAGATACTTCTCTCTTTACTTATTCTGATCAACACTAAACTGACATATAATACTTTTAGCTCAACGCAATCTGACTTTCAATAATCCCTATAAAAGAATGGCCCTGACTAACAATAACCTATACCTTTCATAAATTACTTACCTCACAAAAATCTTCGTTACTCGAACTACTGCAATACAGCGAGCGCAAATACTGCCAGCTAAATAAAACATTCTAACTACTGAAGGCACTAACTACTGATAGGCATAGTTAGCAAATGAAAGATTTTGATAGAGAACAATGTACACTCCTGGAAATGGAAAAAAGAACACATTGACACCGGTGTGTCAGACCCACCATACTTGCTCCGGACATTGTGAGAGGGCTGTACAAGCAATGATCGCACGCACGGCACAGCGGACACACCAGGAACCGCGGTGTTGGCCGTCGAATGGCGCTAGCTGCGCAGCATTTGTGCACCGCCGCCGTCAGTGTCAGCCAGTTTGCCGTAGCATACGGAGCTCCATCGCAGTCTTTAACACTGGTAGCATGCCGCGACAGCGTGGACGTGAACCGTATGTACAGTTGACGGACTTTGAGCGAGGGCGTATAGTGGGCATGCGGGAGGCCGGGTGGACGTACCGCCGAATTGCTCAACATGTGGGGCGTGAGGTCTCCACAGTACATCGATGTTGTCGCCAGTGGTCGGCGGAAGGTGCACGTGCCCGTCGACCTGGGACCGGACCGCAGCGACGCACGGATGCACGCCAAGACCGTAGGATCCTACGCAGTGCCGTAGGGGACCGCACCGCCACTTCCCAGCAAATTAGGGACACTGTTGCTCCTAGGGTATCGGCGAGGATCATTCGCAACCGTCTCCATGAAGCTGGGCTACGGTCCCGCACACCGTTAGGCCGTCTTCCGCTCACGCCCCAACATCGTGCAGCCCGCCTCCAGTGGTGTCGCGACAGGCGTGAATGGAGGGACGAATGGAGACGTGTCGTCTTCAGCGATGAGAGTCGCTTCTGCCTTGGTGCCAATGATGGTCGTATGCGTGTTTGGCGCCGTGCAGGTGAGCGCCACAATCAGGACTGCATACGACCGAGGCACACAGGGCCAACACCCGGCATCATGGTGTGGGGAGCGATCTCCTACACTGGCCGTACACCATTGGTGATCGTCGAGGGGACACTGAATAGTGCACGGTACATCCAAACCGTCATCGAACCCATCGTTCTACCATTCCTAGACCGGCAAGGGAACTTGCTGTTCCAACAGGACAATGCACGTCCGCATGTATCCCGTGCCACCCAACGTGCTCTAGAAGGTGTAAGTCAACTAGCCTGGCCAGCAAGATCTCCGGATCAGTCCCCCATTGAGCATGTTTGGGACTGGATGAAGCGTCGTCTCACGCGGTCTGCACGTCCAGCACGAACGCTGATCCAACTGAGGCGCCAGGTGGAAATGGCATGGCAAGCCGTTCCACAGGACTACATCCAGCATCTCTACGATCGTCTCCATGGGAGAATAGCAGCCTGCATTGCTACGAAAGGTGGATATACACTGTACTAGTGCCGACATTGTGCATGCTCTGTTGCCTGTGTCTATGTGCCTGTGGTTCTGTCAGTGTGATCATGTGATGTATCTGACCCCAGGAATGTGTCAATAAAGTTTCCCCTTCCTGGGACAATGAATTCACGGTGTTCTTATTTCAATTTCCAGGAGTGTATTTACCTTGATAATATTCAAAAGTCATCATATATATATATATATATATATATATATATATATATATAAAAGTTCATGATATACAGTATTAAAAATTTACTCCTTCTGATGGACACACGTCCAGATCGTCCGCTCTCAAAATTCTGCCATCTGTCTCCCCAAATCCACCACTGCTGGCGGCTCACCTCCAACTGCACAATAGAGTTGTGGCGGTTCGTGAATGAGTTGTTCATTTGAACGACTCTAAATAAAGAATCGTAAGAATCGAATCGTGATGCTGACGAATCGTCGTTCAAAAGAATCGTAAGAACGATTGTGTGTTTCCGAGTCGTGACGATTCCAAGTTCCAACGATTCATCGATTCTTAGTACGCTATGCTTCGAAGGCAACTTCCGAATCATGCCGAGTCGTGCCGAATGATTACGGCCGCCAGATGGCAGTCAAGTGGAGGATGTGTGTCAACAAAGGAAGCTCGAAACGAACAAACGAAGTTCGTGGGTCGCAATATTACGCGTGAAAAACAAGCTGACACTTGGCAGTGTCGTCTTCTCATGTAAATTGTTGTGCCCGTGGCAAGTTCTCAGACAAATTAAAAGCAAAATACCTATGCTTCGTATTTAGAGGAAATGAAAGTTAAGCTAAATTTGCCTTGTGGATGGGCTGTCAGCTGCGTTATGAATTGCAAAAGTGATGTGGACTTGGAAAGACATCTTAGCACAGAAAAACATAGGATGATATGAGCCAAATCACGTCTGCCTCACTGCTAGATTTTGTTACTATAAAACAGACGTCCGTAGTTAGATACGTTCAAGCCACACAACCAAACTGGCATACCACGTAATTTTGCACCACCTTTCGCACAAATCGACTCCTCTCTCCTGGCATACTGAAATAAAACAATAGATGCAATCAAATCAAACGTGACGTATAAATCGAGAATCACACTTGTAACGTCATTTGCATGTTTACTCATAAATAAACTATTTATGGCATATATTATCATGACACAGTTCGATTCTAACCCCATTGACAATTTCAGACATGTCCTGCCATCTGTGAGTCAGATGTAGAACTTTTTCCATTCTGTAAGAATCGTGCCATCGCAGACTAGAATGAATCGTGAACGAATCGTAGGAATCGATTCGCAATGTGAGATTGAATCGTAGGAATCGAATCGGGAAAAAGAATCGTGTTGCCCAACTCTACTGCACAACGCTACGCGCTGTTCGCATCCAACT
Source organism: Schistocerca cancellata (assembly GCF_023864275.1). Classification (NCBI taxonomy): domain Eukaryota; kingdom Metazoa; phylum Arthropoda; class Insecta; order Orthoptera; family Acrididae; genus Schistocerca; species Schistocerca cancellata. Next base: position 655,556,779 of record NC_064628.1, read on the forward strand.
GCCCAACACCACAATAGCGAATATTCCAACAATGCCAACCAGACACAGACTGCACACGGCACAATCAGTGATTTTCATACAGAGCGCTACGTGGCGTTACCAATATAAAAACCTAAACAGCCTACTTACAACCTTTTGCTCTGTGTATTTTATGCCCGCTGAATTTCAAAGAGCGTATTCCAGTCAACACTGATCAACAGCTTTCTCTGAATCTTCAGATAGTGTAAATTCGTAGAAAAACATGTTCACACTTGACTGAATGTTTTATCTCCACTTTTGCAATCTTAACTACTTCGTCGTTTTCGAGTAGGTAATAGGTGCTGTAAGAACAGCGGTAGTCGCCAATAAGGGGATAAAAATAACGTGAACCTGTGCTGCTTGTATCAGCCTTAGACAGGATAAAAACACATGAAATAAAACTCGTGCTTTCTGTACTTCTCAGTAACGAATAGTGTTCATAAACACATTCACTGGCGAAACAAAAGTCTTCCAAGGAATTTTACGAGACTGTGAACCCCCCAGGACAGACGATATAGTAAACGGTATCGACGGAGTTTCTCTTTTCTTCAACCTAACTTCTAAAATAAGTCGTAACGTGAGAAGTGGCTCGCATGTTCCCATAAACATCGAAAAATAGTGGTATCGATACTTCCCTGTCAACTAATACTGAATACAGAGCCGAAGACAAAAAAAGACACATCACATATGGACATGTACATGTAAGGACAATTTGAGGAAAGTTGGATGATTTGCTCAAGGGAAAAAGATTTGCAAATTGAGCAGGTCAGTAATGAGTTGAGCCGGCCGCTGTGATCGAGCGGTTCTAGGCGCTTCCGTCTGGAACCGCGTGACTGCTACGGTCTCAGGTTCGAATCCTGCCTCGGGCATGGATGTGTTTGATGTCCTTAGGTTAGATAGGTTCAAGTAGTTCTAAGTTCAAGGGGACTGATGGCCTCAGATGTTAAGTCCCTTAGTGCTCAGAGCCATTTGAATAATGAGTTGGCCCATTTGTGGCCCTTATTCAAGCAGGTATTCGGCTTGGCATTGATTGACAGAGTTGTTGGATGTGCTCCTGGGGAATATCGTGCCAAATTCTGTGCAATTGCTGTGTTAGGTCATCAATATCCCGAGCCAGTGGTAGGGCTCTGCTCAAAAATGCCCCAGAGTTTCTCAATTGGCGAGAGGCTCGGTGACCTTGCTGGCAAAGGTAGGGGATCTAAAGCACGAAAACAAGTGGTAGAAACTCTCGTCGTGTGCGGGCGGGCATTATCTTGCTGACACGTACGTTAAGGATGGTTTGCCACTAAGGCAACAAAGCGGAGCCTAGAATGTCGTCGATGTGTGGTTGTATAGTAAGGGTGCCACGGGTGAAATTGTAATGGTGCTGCAGACCATCACTCCTGGTTGGCGGACGACAGTAAGGCTGATATCCCATTGATATCTGAGGCTTCTCCAGACAAGTTTTCGCTAGTTATCGGGGCTCAATTCGAAGGGCTACTCATCGGTGAACACAATTCTACACCAGTTAGTCTAGGACGTGCGTGTGTCCGAACACGCCCCGGACAGTGGTGGTATACCCGTCTGATTGTCGCCCGCCATACCATCCGACAACCAGGATTGATGGTCTGGGGTGCTATTTCTTTTCGTAGTACGACCCTCTCGTCGTCTTCGGGAGGACGACGGTTCAATCCCGCATCCGACCATCCTGATTTAGGTTTTCCGTGATTTCCCTAAATCGCTCCAGGCACATGCCGGGATGGTTCCTTTGAAAGGGCACGCCCGACTTACTTCCTCATCCTTCCCTAATCCGATGAGACCGATGACCTCGCTGTCTGGTCTCCTTCCCCAAACAACCCAACCCTCTCGTCGTCATTCACGACACCCTTAGAGCACAGCGGTACTTAGACAATATTCTACGCATCGTTTTGTTACCCTTCACGGCTTGCCATCCTGAGCTTACATTTCAGCTCCATTCAGTCATGGAAATAAGTATTCATACTACGATGGTGTGTTGGGATAGTAAATAACCCACAGCGCCGATAGGAATAAGTACGATGATGTAGCGTCAGATAAGCATGTTCTTGGTAATGAAGCTTCCCGTATGTCATGAATCTATTCTGGGAAAATAAAATATGTTATACTCCGCACGATCTACGACAGGGAAAAATGTATTCATACAGCGGACTACTTTCAACCAAACAAACGGCTAACGCAGCCCCGGAGTGCATGCCACACTTGTGTAGTCGTGTGGTGGCCGTGAAGCAACAGCCCGTCGGACGTGGGTACCTTGGAACAGCAGAATGGGCCGCAAGGGGAAGGAAACGACCATTGAGGAACGAAACATCGTTGTCGCCCAATATCTTCAACACAAGTCATATGCCGAAATTGCGAACATCATAGGACGAAGCCGAGCGACTGTGCAATCAATCATTAAGCGATATAAGGACAGACATGTAGTAATACACAGTGAACGACACGGTCGTCCACAGAAGCTTACAACACGAGAGACGAGACTGGTACTAAGAATCATCAAGAAAAACCCGAAAACGACAGCGTCAGCGCTATCCGCGTATGTACATGACCACCTCCGAAAGGACATCACTCCAATGGCAGTTCCTACCATTCCCAGTCGTTCGGGCTACAGAGCCAGGGTCCCGAGACGAAATCCCTACATCAGGAGAAAGAAAAGGAAGTGGCGGATGGAATTCGCGAAACAGCATTTATCCAAGACAGCAGACTTCTGGGATACTGTATTGTTTAGTGATGAAAAAAAAATTAATATCGTGCACAATGATGGTAGGATCTTGGTCGGGAGAAGACCGAATACAGACTCTACAACACTCCACGCACACTTAAAACACCAGCTCACAGTCCGGACCTGAATCCCATCGAACACTTGTGGAGTGAGCTGGAAACACGAGTGAGGAAACACGACATTCGTCGTAAGGCCTCTTTGAAAGAAGTTCTCCTTCGAGAATGGGAAGGTATCACCTCGGGAACTACAAGAAATTTGGTCCATTTCATGCCACGGATGTTGCGAGAAGTAATACATCGGAAGGGTATGGATACGAAGTATTAAACATGTTCTGGTTTTGTTCGAAGTGTCATTTTCTGCTGGTGTATGAATACTTAATTCCCAGCGCAGTAGATAACTTGGCAGACGTTTTTGTATTTTGTTTCGTAAAGGCTTGTTCATTCTCGTTATATATACCAGCATAGCTGCATAGGCGACTGGCCAATGTGTATAGTGCGTATCGAATCAGTGTTTTTGGTTTCGTATTGTCAATAAAGGCAGTTTACGTTTCCACGCTCTAGTGTATGAATACTTATTTCCATTACTGTAGTTCCCGCCCGCACAAGGCGAGGGGCTCTACTGCTTGTCTTCGTAGTTGCGAAACCCTACGCTGGCCAGCACGCTCGCCAGATCTCTGCCGAAATGAGAACGTTTGGAGCATTATGGGCACAGCTCTCTAACCAACCCGGGATTTTGACGATCTGACACACCAGTTGCATACAATTTGGCACGATACCCCTCAGGAGAACATCCGCCAATTTTGACAATCAATGCCAAGCAAGCCGTCCGCAGTAGCCAAGCGGTTCTAGGCGCTCAGTAAGGAACTGCGCTATTGCTACGGTCGCAGGTTCGAATCCTGCCTCGGGCATGTATGTGTGTGATGTCCTTAGGTTAGTTAGGTTTAAGTAGTTCTAAGTTCTAGAGGACTGATGACCTCAGATGTTAAGTCCCATAGTGCCCAGAGCCATTTGAACCAACCATTGCCAAACAAAATAAAGACTTGCATAAAGACCAGTGGTAGACCGACGCGTTGTCGTCTTGCTTAATTCATGAAGCTCTTTCTCTGGAATAAATCATCCAATTTTTCTGAAATTGTTATCACTTATTTGTCTGTACATGTACGTCATTCCCACCGATTTTCGTTCCGTTAGGATAATTCTTTCCTGGTGCGTTGCTTTGTTTTTGTCTTAGTGTGTTAACGCCAATAAAATGGATCGTTGGTAGAAAATAAATTAATAAAAGGCAATTAAGGCCAGCGGTCAACGCATTTCGCATATTACTTAGTGTGTCAAGTGGAGGTTAGCAGTGGTGTGCCGACCTAGGGCAGCGAGTGCTAGCAGCTGGCGAGCCAGTGGCTGCCAGAATCGATGCGCCGCTCGCCGCCGGCGCTCCTTTCTGCAAAGTGTTTCTCGCCCGCAGCGCTTGCAGAAGGCGTCCCATTGAATTGCATTGGCGGGGAAGGCGCGCCGTCCGAGGCTGCAGCTCGGTCGCCTCCTGTCCCCTGCAGGCTGTTGCTACGCCGCGCGTCGTCCCACGGAGTGCTCCCCCCGTCACAACAGTTTCCATTACCGCCAGCTGCGTGCTTTCAGAGAACTTAAAAACTCATCTCTGCTGAAAGAAAAGTATGTACGTGTGTTGGCTGTCGTTGTATCATAGTTAGCTGACAGATACCACCTTCCTCAGTACATCGCGTAAGAAAAGAGCAATTGACGGCATGGATGGACGGGACCTGTAACCCAAAATTTTTTAAAAATAATTTAGTGCCCTTAAAAGTAAAATACAGGGAGCGAAAGACTATTTACAATTTGTACAGAAACCAGATGGCAGTTATAAGATTCGAGGGACATGAAAGAGAAGCAGTGGCTGGGAAGGGAGTGAGACAGGGTTGTAGCCTCTCCCCGATGTTATTCAATCTGTATATTGAGCAAGCAGTGAAGGAAACAAAAGAAAATACGGAGTAGATATTAAAATCCATGGAGAAGAAATAAAAACTTTGAGGTTCGCCGATGATATTGTAATTCTGTCAGAGATAGCAAAGGACTTGGAAGAGCAGTTGAACGGAATGGATAGTGTCTTGAAAGGAGGATATAAAATGAACACCAACAAAAGCAAAACGAGGATAATGTATGTAGTCGAATTAAGACGGGTGAAAAAAATGGCTCTGAGCACTATGGGACTAAACTTCTAAGGTCATCAGTCCCCTAGAACTTAGAACTACTTAAACCTAACTAACCTAAGGACACCACACACATCCATGCCCGAGGCAGGATTCGAACCTGCGACCGTAGCTGTCGCGCGGTTCCAGACTGAAGCGCTTAGAATCGCTCGGCCACAATACCACTGTACAAGCCTGGATTGAGCTTCTTACGGTTACAGGATGCCAAATCATAGAGTATGTTTGTGAAAGACAGTTGCAACTCTGTTTGACACTGAAAAAGCGTTACAAGGCACACATTTCTAGATTTAGGTGTTGCAACTGAATCATCTTCTCTCCTGTTCTTGCAAAAGCAGTGGATATAGTACACAGCCTGGTGACACTGTGACTAATCCACCGCAGCAGATTCTCGAGGTCGCTGTCCCTGTCGTGGCTGCTCAAGTAACACCGTGCTGCCACGCAGGGCGCCAGGCAGCAGGTGTAGCTCGAAAAGTGGCATTGGCCACCAGATCGACGATTACTTTTTACTATGGCAGTCTTGTGGACATCGCGAGAGTGCCCTAGTAACTCCAGCATCTCTACATGGAAGGTATGTGGCAGCGCAAACCTCTCCATCATGTGTAATCCATGGACGTGGGTGTCTACTCACAGATGCAAGTCAGGGACCAAGCCTTTAGTGTGCCTCCCGGATACAGCATGACGTTTACGGTGCACCGAACCCCAACAGTTTTGCTCTCAACAAGCTGGAGGTAGAAGTCCCCAACACCTCACGTCAGCAGATGAGATGGTGGCAGCTCACAGTGAGCTGGTTTGGCAGACCAGCTGGGCAGCAGTCTCGATGGTAGATGCCAACTGGATGTCATCTGCCAAACTGTTGGCAGCAGGTCACAGGGTCTTCATCGTACTGCCTCACTGTAAGTAAATGCAACATGGACACCTGAGTTTTATTGCTATCCGTCTGAGGCAATGACATTATTTCTTGCCAAGGATGGCCTTATCGGCTTTCTTTGCCGCACCTTGGTGTCACATTAGTGCTCTTCAGCGCTTCTGTGTGGAGTTTTTCAACCATGTCAGCTAGCTGATAGGTGTTCTTGTCGAACCTGCACTTTTTCTTGTGGTATCGTGTTGTGCTGTCAGTATTACATCATGATCGTTCTTCAGTGAGATAATATTTCGGAATTAAAGATTCACACTTATCATCCAATAAGGTGAAGTAGTAGCTTCCGGGGTGTGCCATTCTATTTGCAGCAACAGCTTTCTGCCTGTTTGTAATTCTCATTGTTACATGGTGCGCTAGCGTGGTTTGACTTCGCTTAGTGCTCTTTGGAGAAAACTTCAAAAAAAATTGTATTTTCTCGTTATACCTTTCTTTTGTGCAACGCACACACCCTTCCCTTAAAAAATTCGTTCTGAATTTTTTCTTACTTTGCCTCTAGATCGATTTCTTGACACGTATTTTACAAGGACCATTAATTACATACTGTACAATATTTAGTCACTCAAATGTTTGTAAAAGTTTATTCATAAGGTCTTTTTTTTGTTTCTTAATTCTGTGCCGTCTCTATTGCATTTGTATGTTCTAATACGAGTTTACAAACTTACTTTATGTTACTCTATTTTGTTTGCTATTAATACCATTTAGTCATGCGACAGGTATTTGATGTATTGGTAATTCAGTGAGTGGTTTTACATCACAATAAAAACTAGAGTACTCAGTCAAGTAGTAGAACCGTGGTAGCACTAGTAGTGCTAATGCTTATGGTTCTGATGTTATACCATCGTCTATCTGTATAGCGCTGAATATGCTGGTACATTTGAAGGGCTTATTTCAATAGTGGTACAAGTCCATTACCTCCACTTTTCTGCCTATAAAGGTTCTGAAATTAATGATCCAAACAAACAGAAAGAAAGGTCCATCTCTAGCAAGAAGCCATATGCTTGAATATTTCTGGTATCTCAAATATAGATTTTTCAGCGCTCATTTAACTTTAGGACTCTGTATCCCAAAATGAACAAAAATTGACTTGTATCACTATTGAAATAAGCCCTTCATTTGATCTGTGAAAATGCGTCCTTTTTGTGACGCTGTCAGTTCTTCTAATTGTAATAGGCCTGGGTTTAAGATGTTATTGAGCAACGTTAGGTTTTGTGCTAGTAATGGTTTTTCCGGCAAATACAATGTAGATTGTGATAACTTGAGTAGGTCATACCGGTGATGGTAGCTGGAAAATGATATTGTGCTCCTGCTGTATCATAAGTTTCACCATTTATCAGTATACCACTGTTTCATAGTTCTACTTCGGTCATACCTGTGAGTTTTCCGTTTTTACGAAGTTGCAGCATGCTGCAGGCGAAAAATAAGTCCGCGGCTTATCTTATAATGGCAATAATCGGTTGTAGCTCCGTCCTAAGTTACATTGAGAAGTGCCTTTTTTTTTAATTTCTTGGTGGTGCCTGGTTTCGGACACCTGTGTCGATTTTCAAACCATACTACGGTTGACATGACCATTTTTAAACAGACGAGGCGCATAGCTCTAATACAATTACAGTACACTAACACACATGTAAGGTATACAAATTTATCATGGTACTTTAGTTTTATGAGTTTACCGTATCGGAAGTGTGACATATACAGGCGATAGCCTACGTACTAAAGCCTCCCCTGCAGTGATGACCAATGCGCCACTAACACCGACAAAACAACAGTACACATAGGACGGACATTTTAGAACTGATGTGTAGGGACACAAGTGGTTACCAGGTATAAATCTGTAGCCCGCAGACTGCGGCGCGCGTCTAAGATTAAATATTTATTAATAATCAATAATCTTTTTCTTTCATTGACTTTATATTAACTCAAAAATCCTACAATGCCAAAAATTCTTTTGCTGAGACCACTGGCCTCCAGTGGGTCGAATTACACCAAAGTACAAAGCGTCACGTCATGACATGACGTTACCTGCAGAAGACGCAACGGTTGCGTGAACTTCGTCCAGTAGTTATACTGCTTACACTGCTACGCATTACACACAATTTATGTCCAGTCCATAAAAAGTTACGTATCTGTACAATAACTCAAAACCAAACATAAATTAACCTGCTAATTTACAAGTTGACTGCCACATAAGACGATCATCTCAACAGTAATTCCTGAGTTTATATTCAGTTCTCTAACGGAGAAGAGAAGTGTCTTATTTTCATATAAAACTTAGTAAAACAGTTTTATATAAAGTGACAAAAATTAGATTTGATTATAATACCCTAAGGCCACAACGTGCGGCATTATGCTCATAGACTAAAAAGTAGAATCAAACAGCCAGCACATAGTAAATCACTCTTAGGCAGGCGATTTACATCAGATTACACAGTTTTACATACTCTACTCTAATGACCAAAATTACATTTCCTTTTCTACAAACAAACTGAATCCGTAGTGCAGCTAGTGTGATAGCTCATCCGATACTAAAACGTCAGGCACAGACGATTGGCGAAAACCAGGTGGAATGAGCAGAATGGGTTTTTAAAAAGTTTTTAAGGTACATCATAAAAATAATAAATCCTTTCTATACAACTCAAGTTAAATCTTCAGTGCAAACTGGTGCGAGATCGCACGTCCATGTAAAGACGTAATGAAGGTACAATAAAACAGCCAGTTGGCTAAAACCAAATAAATAAGCAAAAATTTCATTATTTAAAAATCTTTAAAATATATCATAAAAATAACAAATCCTTTCTTATTGCAGATTAAACTTCTTATTATGTGGTTAAACTCTACCTACTTTACAGCTACAGTCGTTCGTCGTATCGTACATTCAAACTCTCAATCATAAAGCTATAAAATAGTAATGGAGTTCAACAATCCTGCTATTAATTAGAATTCTGTACACACATAGAGACTGTAAAAGCATTGTGTAAATACTTGTAGTTAAACTACAAGGCTAATAAATGAAACAGGGATATGCGTAAGTGAATAATGTAACATATTCCGTACCGTAGCCTCTGCAAGGAAAAGCGTTCCGTACCAAATGTAATACATTCATTTAAATTCCCATTCACTGAGTCACACTGCTTGCTGAATCGCCCGTGTCTGGCAGTGTCAAAGCGAGTAGCTGATTACAGACGATATCGCCAGAAATTGCTCGTATGTGGAACTCTTAAGAAGCTGAGTCGCTAATATGGGCATGGAACAAATGGCGTTCAGCTGAAGTCGGTCGATGTGATTGTGATGACAGGCATCTGTAGCGCAGCCCTAAGTAGAGGCTAGACTGAAAAGTGATAACTTGGTTGCGAGTTGACGAATCCAACGAGTGAGAATGCCAAATAAATGTTACAGTAACAGATTGATAGTTAGCGTAGCCTAATGTTTACGCTCTGCCATATTTATTCGATCGATTTCTGCCGAACGCTAGTTGCACTGTACTCATTTTAGTTGCTCGTCATAAAAAGGCAGACAGTGGGCAAATTAACAGTAGCAAGGAACGGTGTACTAGTTGACGCACCAGCCGATACCGTCATTCGGCCACACTTGTCTGGAGCGTATTCCTCAAGGTGCACATTTACATAAATAAAAATGCAAATGTAATTTATTTAGTAACGTTTCTATCACAGTTGCAAATACTGTTTTTATTAGTGACTAGTTTCGAACATTTCGTTTATTCTCAAACCGTTACCTACATTAGAAGACTAGCGAAAATTGCTGACTATGAACGCTGGGTCATCCCATTCTCTTTCCTGGTCAGAACATGACTTGATTATATTGCACCTGACGATGCAGCCAAATGCTGTGAAACCGATCGTATTTATAAACAAAATACTTACAGAGGAAGCGGTTTTATCTTCAAATTATATATATCTAGGCTGTGGTTGAGCTGGCTAAAAGTATTCTGCTATAAGATGGAACGTTTTAGTCAGATCTGTCTTCTTCTTCGTGTAGGCACGAGCGTCCTAAAACGCCTGACAGGGCACCTATTAACGTAATTCCAGCACTGTGACTAAAACCTGCGCCAAGATTACAATCAGTTTGTTTGCTGAACAAAATTTCACCTAACATTAGTCACATTGATCTGATGTAAAAACAAATGTATTACATACAGTGAGACGTTACAAATGCATGTCTGACACAAAAAATGTATTACACTGTTATTATCTGTGTACACAAAATTTTCGAAAATGTTGTATTTCACTTTTGTAAATAACATTGTATCTTCTAATACAGGTAATGATTTCAGAATGAACGAAATGTTTGAAACTCATCACTAAGAAAAATATAACTGGCAACTCGGACGGGAACCTTAATTTACGGATTACAAATATATTGAGTTGCTGATCCCAATACCAAAACAACGTTGGAATTACTTGAAAATGTAAAATTTAGTGTGTACAAGATAGTAAATATCCGAGAGTTCCTCACCGAGTGCTTCGAAATTACGACAAAACATTGAATTTGAACACGTGCGCACATTTATACGCCTATTTTAAAATACATATTATATATAAAAATATGGTTATGTACTATAGTATATAAAGAGGAAACGTTATTACCAAAAATCTCGAGAAGTTCTACATCTACATACATACTCCGCAAGCCACAACACAGTGCGTGGCGGAAGATGCCGTGTGCCATAACTAAACGTTTTCTTTCCTGTTCCACTCGCGGACAGAACGAGGGAAAAACGACTGTATACATGCATCCGTAAGAGCCCTAAATGGTTCAAATGGCTCTGAGCACTATGGGACTTAACATCTGAGGTCATCAGTCCCCTAGCACTTAGAATTAATTAAACCTAAGCCGGTCGGTGTGGCCGTGCGGTAGTTCTAAGTTCTAGGGGACTGATGACCACAGATGTTAAGTCCCATAGTGCTCAGAGCCATTTTTGAACTTAAACCTAACTAACCTAAGGACATCACACACATCCATGCCCGAGGCAGGATTCGAACTTGCGAGCGTAGCAGTCTCGCGGTTCCAGACTGAAGCGCCTAGAACCGCACGGCCACACCGGCCGGCGTAAAAGCCCTAATTTCTTGTATCTTGCCTTAGCGGTCTCTACGCGAAATGTATGTTGACGGCAGTAGGATCGTTCTGTTGCCAGCTTCAAACGGCGGATCTCTAAACTTCCTCAGTAGTGTTCTTCGAAATGAATGTCTTCTTCCCTCCATGGATCTGCACTTGAGCACCCTAAGCATATTGTCAACACTTGCATTCTGACATAAGCTATCAGTAACAAATCTAGCATTCCGCCTCTGGACTGCTTCGATGCCTTCTTTCAATCCGACCTGGTGTGGATTCCAAACGCTCAAGCAGTACTCAAGAATAGATCGCACTAGCGTCCCATATGCGGTCTCGTTGGCAGCTGAATTACGCTTTCCTAATATTCTCCCAATAAACTGAAATCGACCATTCGCCCTCCCTACCATAATCCTAACATGCTCGTTCCATTTCATATCGCTTCGCACCGTTACCCCTAGTTAATTAAAGCAGGACACTACGAATGCTGTATCCGAACATCACTGGTTCGTTCTTCCTACTCATCCGCATTAACTTACATTTTTCTACATTAAGATCCCGCTACCATTCATCGCACCAACTAGAAATTTTATCTAGGTCATCTTGTATCAACCCAAAATGGAAATCTGTGGTAAGGACTATGGGACCAAACTACTGAGATCATCGGCCCTAGGCTTACGCACTACTTAACCTAAGTAAAACTAACTTACGCTAAGGACAACACACACACACACACACGCACACACACACTCACACACACACACACACACACACACACACACACACACACACACACACAAACACACAGATGCCCGAGGGAGGTAACAACCCACTGTCAGTTACCTTCGACACCTTCCGGTACTCCACAGCATCATCAGCGAACCACCGTAGATTGCAAGATGATTTATGTATACAGAAAGTATCAGCGTTCCTATCACACTTCCTTGGGCACTTCTGATGTTACACCGGTCTCCGATGTAACAAAATACTGCATTCTATCACTTAAGAAGTCTTCAAGCCAGTCACGTACCTGGGAGCCTATTCCTTATGTACGTACCTTCGTTAACAGTCTGCGGTGGGGTACCATGCCGAATGCTTTTCGGAACTCTACAAATATGGAATCTGCCTATTCCTCTTCATCCAAACTTCGCAGTATATCATGTAAGAAAAGGGCAAGCTGGGTTTCGCACGAGCGATACTTTCTAAGGCCATACTGATTCGTGCACATGAGCTTTTTGGTCTCTAGGAAATTTATTATATTCGAATTCAGAATCTGTTCTAGAATTCTGCAGCAAACCGTCGTATATTGGTCTGTAATTTTGCGGGTGCGTTCTTTTATCCTAATTGTGCACAGAAGTCGCCTGCGCTTTTTACCAGTCGCTTGGCACTTTGGTTCAAATGGCTCTGAGCACTATGGGACTTAATATCTGTGGCCATCAGTCCCCTAGAACTTAGAACTACTTAAATCTAACTAACCTAAGGACATCACACACATCCATGCCCGATGCAGGATCGAACCTGCGATCGTAGCGGTTACGCGGTTCCAGACTGAAGCGCCTAGAACCGCACGGCCACACCGCCGGCGCTTGGCACTTTGCGGTGGCCGAGAGATTCGCGACAAATGCAAACTAAGTAAGGGGCCAATGACCTAGAGTACTCTTTGCAAATCCGAATTAGGATTCCTTTCCGATCTGACGACTTATTTTCAACTCTTTCAGCTGTTTCTCTACGCCAGAGATGCTTATTACTACGTAGTCCACACGGGAGTCTGTTCGATGGCGAAACGACAGTGTTTGTATATTCCTCCTGCGACAACATTTTCTAAACGTGGAATTTAAAACTTCGGTCTTCCTTTCGCTATCTGCTACTACCAATCCACACTGGTCAGCAAGTGACTGGATGGAAGCCTCAGACCCGCTTAGCGATTATACATAGGATCAGAATTTTTCGGGTTCTCCGGCAGAGCCGGCTGCTGTGGCCGAGCGGTTCTAGGCTCTTCAGTCCGGAACCTCGCTGCTGCTTCGGTCGTAGGTTCTAATCCTGCCTCGAGCATGGATGTGTGTGATATCCTCTTAGTTAGGTTTAAGTAGTTCTAAGCCTAAGGGACTGAAGGAGGACCTTAGATGTTACGCTAGACGCAAATTGAGACTCGTATAGCCGGCCGCGGTGGTCTAGCGGTTCTGGCGCTGCAGTCCGGAATCGCGGGACTGCTACGGTCGCAGGTTCGAATCCTGCCTCGGGCATGGGTGTGTGTGATGTCCTTAGGTTAGTTAGGTTTAAGTCGTTCTAAGTTCTAGGGGACTTATGACCTAAGATGTTGAGTCCCATAGTGCTCAGAGCCATTTGAACCAGCCAGACTCGTATAGCGCGTGTGGCGCGACGCAGCGCAGCGCGCGTTTTTGTAACATCACAGGTTCAAATGGGACCGCGCAAATTGCGACGCGACGCGACTGGAACGCGACACGCGCCTGCGCCAGGTCGCGCGGCGTTGTGGTTGAGGCACACTTTCTCGCGCCGCGCGTCGCGCGTGCCTCGTTAGCACCGTGGGAAATTTGAGGCGGGGAGCGGAAGTGTATGTAGCCCGGCCATATGATCACATCAGAACGGCGCATATGAGCGTAGTAGTATTGCCCATACGATAAATTTTGCCTTACTGTGTACTAAATTTATTACCTTTGGGTAGTGTTTCGTTTTTCGCTATTTAAACGCTCCAGCCTTCTTCGTTAGTACATTATACTTTCCTTTTATATATATCTGTATAGTTTTGTTTAGTTTTATTTTGTTTTGCTTTTATTCTGTCAAGAAAAATGCAGATTTCAGTAACTGATGAGCCATTGGCCGCTGGAATTGAATCATATGCCTCCGCGATGTTTTCCGATCGCAAGAAGGGACAGTGGGTAGTGAATAAGGAAGCAAGGAATATTATAAAATCATGTGATTAAGAATCAAGGCAGGAAAGTAAAACAAGGTTATCTTCTCGCTGCCTAGTATGCTGGCGTATCTGTACGATCTGTTACAAAAATTTAGAGAGGGATAATCTCCACAGTTGTGATCCCATTGTGCTCCTGGTAAAAAGCGTCCAAGAAGTATAGGAGTCTCACTGTGACTACTCTGATACGGATTTAATAATGTAATACGACACACTGTATTACATGCATGTGAACATCACATTTCCACTGCAAGTTAGAAACAGTCGAAAAGCAGTCACAAATAACAATGTTTTAATTGGTTCACCGTGATGAGAAAAAGCATTTCAATTGTTGCATGCACATTATGAGCATTAATAAACTAATTATACAACAGGTTACACAAATGAAGAAAATTGTCGGTATTATTACGAAAGTAGAGATATCCTAAAAGAGTTTTATGATTAGATATATTTAATTTGTTAAAAAGTACTGCTGACAATGGCAGATCTACTTTCACGACAACGTTTTTCGAACTCCAACTCACAAGGCACACATGGCTAGCTTCTGCATTCCTGTCGCACTTATTATCCTCCGCTGCCGACAATACACTGACCATTGTGTTGTGCGATAGATCAGTCGTATTTTTTTCTAAATAACTATTTAATCGCGATCACACATTGTCAGTTTGTCAAGCCGTAGGTGAGTAACCAGTATCTGGCATGTGCCTATCATTCCACCTGAAGGAACGCTCGTCATTATTTTAATACTTCTCAGATCAAGAGAAGGAATAAAATCCTTTGGTAAGTTTCCATTCCAGTCGCTCAGTGTTAAAAATACGATGGGTTACTGGGATTCCACCAAAATTTCAACAGAATTGGCAATCTATTTTTGTGTGAGTTGTTACCCTTTTCTCATTCGAAGAAGCATCACCGTTTGTGAGTAACGGCCACATTTCTCTTGGTGACTGGTTTAATTGTATTTCCTTTGTCACAGTGTAATTTGCCAAATTCATCACACAGCAGCTATTGAGAAAGAATTCCGAAACGGATTGCCTCGTTAAACAAGTAATTGGCAATCACAGAGCTCCAAAGCTTACGAAAAACCTCGTAGTGTCGATTTGCAGTAACATAAAAGAAGAAATTTCGTATTTATTTTCATACTAGGAAGCTCTTGTTTCACCAGCTGTCGATAACTCTTAAAAAATTACAGTCACTTCAGTGAAATAAATAAAAAGGGAAGTATAAGTACTGATATATAGATAAGAAAGTTCCGTATGTTTAAGAATTGGCAAAACACTCTCCTCGTTGTGTGCTATCATTTGCCAAACTTTCGTTTCGATGTCTCGAGCTGTTTAGGATATATGAGAGATGTTGCGAGTATTTCATTCTCGCGGGCGTGAGATCGGAAGTGAGCACGCTACATTGGATCCATTTTCTCGAGATCGGAGGCAGATATAGACCTCCTCCCAAGTCTAAACAAAAATTCAGCATGTTAGCTAAATTTCATATGCAGCAACATTTGGTGTAATACTTCCGAACGCAAAATCATAGCGACCCATAATTTTCATTGCAAACTTTTTGAGTTTTGCGTAGTGCCTTACTAAAATGTGTACACCACAATAAGAATGGTCATTAGCGAGCTGATGGGCACTTCGCCACGAAGCTGACATATAACGCTACACGTAAGGCATAAATCATATATTTTCAGTGAATAGTGTATGTAAAATCGTTTGAGAAAGATAACAGGGTGCGCGCGCTTTGGTACTGTCAGCGCAGAGCGTCGCCAGTCGGCGCGTGCGAAATATGGTGTACGCGTCGCAATATGCGCTGGACCCACGCGACTCGTGCGGTACGTGCGTGTCGCGCTGTAGTGTCGTGTCACGTCACACGTGCTATACGCGTCTCAATCTGCGCCTAGCCTTACGTCCCATAGTGCTCAGAGCCATTTGAACCATCTCCATCAGATCTTCAGCCAAGTTATGACGGTTGTAACTGTTGTATGCCTCGCGCAAACATCTTTTCACAGACGCACGAATCTCTTCTAACCTTTGCCTGTCGTCATTTTCGCGTCCTCTTTTGAATCGAAAACGCAACAGCCTTCGCTTCCTCGCCATTTTCTGAATTTAGTTATTAAACCAAGGTGGTTTTAACCCTCTTACCAGTCACATACTTGTCTACATTCCTCCATGTCCATCATTCTGGAACTACATCATTGCAGTTCTTTGGCTAAGTGAAATGCTAACAGTAGTTAATTCACTCTTTCTACCTCTCCGTCCCAAGAATAATCTGAGGTTGAGAATTTTCCTGGAGGACAGTAAATTCGGGAAATTTGTTACGAATACAACTACAAAAATGGTTCAGATGGCTCTGAGCACTTAACTTCTAAGGTCATCAGTCCCCTAGAACTTAGAACTACTTAAACCTAACTAACGTAAGGACATCACACACATCCATGCCCGAGGCAGGATTCGAACCTGCGACCGTAGCAGCAGCACAGTTCCAGACTGTAGCGCCTAGAACCACTCGGCCACCCCGGCCGGCGAATATAACTACAGTTATAAACTTTTTACAGTCGAACTATTTTCAGTCTGAACGCTGTCTGATTTTCCCATATGCGTATCGACTGGCGAGTGTTCATGAGAGTACCTTTCTATACCACCTAGCAAAAAAAAAAAGCCCCATGTGGGCTCCGCAAGTACTCTGCTACCTGAGTAGCTGCTTTCTTTGTATAGTCCACCACTGACCTATGAAGGGGAGTCCTACAGATCTCCACCCGATAACGAAGGTCCAGAAATCTGAAACCAAGACTGTCTCCACTCGGCTTTAAACCAAAGAACCCCAATCAATTCTGAGAACAATTCCGCAAACTGCGAGCTCTGCTTGCACCATACGCTCGAGGCCAGCAGTCTTCACCACCTCCACCAGCCTTCTGTAAGAAGTGAGGATGGCCTCAGAACCCATGCGAGACGCGTCATTGGTGCCGATGTGAGCCACAACTTGCAGACTACTGCACCCTGTACGCTCGATAGCCGCAGGCAAGGCTGCCCACACATTTCGGATGAGGCTCCCTGGCAGCTATACCAGTGCACACCGGCTTTCTTTCTAGCCCGGAACGCTATCTTCCTAAGGAGCTCCATAACGCGCCTAACATTGAAGCTCCCAATAACCAGAAAATCCCTGCCCACGTGTTTCTGCTCGGACCCTACTGAAGGAACGGCCTCCTGTTCATTCACAGTGTGAATAAAAAATGGCTCTGAGCACTATGGGACTTAACATCTTAGGTCATCAGTCCCCTAGAACTTAGAACTACCTAAACCTAACTAACCTAAGGACATCACACACATCCATGCCCGAGGCAGGATTCGAACCTGCGACCGTAGCAGCCCCGCGGTTCTGGACTCCAGTGCTAGAACCGCACGGCCACCGCGGCCGGCACAGCGTGAATAGGCGAAGTCATTACGAGCCCCCATCTCGAGCGACGCGAACGGTTTATCACCTGCCACTCACCCTGCAGGTCCACCGCATCGGATACTCTAGAAGATGCCCTGGCAGTAGAGCCCTTGCGCGAAACAAGCGACACCCGAGGTGTCCGATGCAACGCTCCACAATCTCCGCCGCCGCGACACCCCGAGGCCGTAGTCTGAAGGCGACTGACCGCAGCCAAAACCACATTCAACTGCTCGCGAACTGCAGCCAGCTCCTCCTGCGTCCGCACACAGCGAGCATATATCCTACCCATCCTAGCAAGACTAATTGAAGAGTAAACGGTAAAAGCTGGTAGAAACCTATATAAGCAACTTCTTACCCTCCTAAAGTGTAACCGAGGGACACTGATGCCTATTTAAACAAATATATGCTATTAAGAAAACACAGGTAAAGCTAAATATTTAACTTAGTACCGTGGAGAAGTGTCAGAGGCGATAACGGGCACTGAACTGAGCAGCTAACTAGGCTAATTGGAACGGTCACTAGACTCAAAACAAACAGCAGAGTAACTACTGACTAACTGAAAAACACTTGGAAAACGCGATATTAAACTTTGAAAATCTGAGGCTGGAGGTCTACTGAATATTTACTATTCGCAAAGGCCGTGGAATCAAGTATATAAAGCGACACTAGCGACTTCTACTGCGAAAAGTAAACCCACTCAAGACAAAAGACCGAATCATACGTAAATTGTTGCAAGAAAAATATATAACGCTACTACAGGCGCTATAACGCTACTGCAGGCGCTTGACTGATTTATAGCCGGCCACTGTGGCCGAGCGGTTTTAGGCGCTTCAGTCCGGAACCGCGCTGCTGCTACGGTCGCAGGTTCGAATCCTGCCTCTGGCATGGATGTGTGCGATGTCCTTAGGTTAGTTACGTTTAAGTAGTTCTAAGTCTAGGGGACTGATGACCTCAGATGTTAAGTCCAATAGTGCTTAGAGCCATTTGAACCGTTTTTTTTTTTTGACTGATTTATATTTTTACACAATACTCTAATTAACATTTGACAGACATAGGCTGTCGGACTGGAAAATTGTGTTTAAGGCTTATCATCTTATGCTTAGAATGCTGCTGCAGGATCTGAATACGCAATAACGATGAACAATGCTCAAGGTCAAGGTCAAAGAGATAATGGTGTAGGGGTCGGGGGAGACGGGTACGAAGTGCAAAGGAGGGGATGGAGAGAGAGAGAGAGAGAGAGAGAGAGAGAGAGAGGAGGGAGGAGAAGATGGATAGAAAAAGGAAGAGAAAGTGGTGGACAGAAAGATGGTGGCGTGGAGGGGGGGGGGGGGGGGGGGAAGAGATCGAGAATGAGATTGGGACGAATATCTAAATACAAAAATAATACAATTTTCTTTCTTTTTCATTTCACCTGACTCAGGCAGAGCAATGGGTGACTGGGAACAGCTAGTACTACACATATCGTTTATTTTGATGTCTGTGAAGGCACGGTGACGCTGGTATCCCATTGTAGAGTTATTAAAGAGGACGTAAAGATACGACAAATATTACCTTAATAGGTGTAGGGGGCAGTTGTCAGTAAAGGGAACAGCTGAAGCGCGTAGTGTGAAACAGAAACATGTATCCTCCGTCCGTCTTTGCGCAGAACGCGTGACGAGGCGTCCTCCTTACTTGCACACTTTGAGAACTGTGCAGTGCCTGTGCGACGGAGGGGAGATACTATAGGAGTCGACTCGATCACTGCATAGGCCACCACTGCAGGGCACAGGTGTGGAATCATCTGCATACTGTAATCTTGTAAGCTTAGCGCCCGTCAACGCTACACGGTCACTGTCTCCGTCATTCACTTTTTCAGGTATATACACGACAGTGCTGCCGCCCTAAGTAGCCCCTCGGTTCTCTTCCGTCGGATAATAAAAGGGTTCCGAGCGGATGTCGGTTCTGCCCGCATCACAGTACTGGTGCTCCCGCCCGCGTCATGACACCTCACTGCCGCGCTTCCCCCGCCACCTCACCTCAGCATGCGGGGCCGTTGCCCAATTTCCTGATTAGTGGCGCCGGCCACGAGCCAGCACTTAGGCAGGCTCGCTGTCACAGATGACACCGCCGGGCACTCCATCACCAGAGCTGTCGCACGGACTTACCACAAGAGCAGGCTTCCTGCCGCTGCTGCTGCTGCACGGGCGACTATGTACCACTTCTAACTGCCTCCCCTTTCTCGCTGTCACAGATGACTCCGTCGCTCGCCAGCCGTTGTCTCACCAGAGCTCCTCAATTAACAACTTTTCCCATAGATTTTGTTCGTAGTCTTCATTTCGGACGTACTATCCATTTAGTATTCAGCGTTCTACTTCACGTTTCAGGAACTTCTAGTACAGTCGGTCAAAAATGGCTCTGAGCACTACGCGACTTAACTTCTGAGGTCATCAGCCGCCTAGAACCTAGAACTAATTAAACCTAACTAACCTAAGGACATCACACACATCCACGCCCGAGGGAGGATTCGAACCTGCGACCGTAGCGGTCACTCGGTTCCAGACTGTAGCGCCTAGAACCGCACGGCCACTCCGGCCGGCTTTTGTCTGTCGTTTCTTACCACACAAGTGTGTTTTCCCAGACGTTATGTTCTTCTGTATTCGAGGACACGACTTTCCTTTCATCCCTGGGCCAGTTATGTTGCAAACAATCTATAATAAATTTCCAAGGAAGAAATAAACGTAAAAAAATCGTGAAAATAAAAGTTATTCAATCCCAAATCAAAGTCATTACAACCATAGAACCATTTAAATTAAAAATCTCCCACTCGGCAAAAACTCTATAATCAATTATTAACACTTTTCCGTCCGCACGTCTCGTAGAAATTTATTCGCTTGGCGCCGGCAGCGCTAAGTCGGATTACTTGGCTTGTCTCCGGCCGCTTGTCACTGTTCCGTTGATGACAAGCTTCAAACACATCGACTCTTGCACGCTTTAATTTTCTGGAAGTCCTCTATTTTGCCATATCGTTCCACAAACTAGAATTTTCTTTTCAAGTAAGTTCTCTGCAAGTTCTACACTGTTATAATAATTATCCATGCAGAGGTGATGCCACTTTCCACCAGAAGGTGTCAGTAGTTCCATCACTGTTTTCGCTAAAGGCTCCAGCGCCGGAATATATCTTGAATGAGGAAATGTATCCCGTACTCGAATCACACAGCATCCGAATGAGTATGCCGTATTTCGTAATTTTCGACGGATTGTAAATTTTAAAATTTAACCGTCCACGCTACGGTATCATTCCTTCATCAATTGAGATGTTTTGACTTAGATTAAACGCTTCTTTAAACTTTTTAGGAAAATAATCAGTTACGAATTGCACTTTGACAAGTTTATTGTTGCTGTCGGAAAAATGTAAAAATTATAATATTTGTCTGAATCGATTGCGGGACATCGTTTGGCGAAATATCGGTGTGTCGATCAACGGATTCGTTGACCAATAATCATTGATCCTTGTTTTTCTTACAGTTCCCATAAGGATAGCAAGCCCAAACAATTTTCTATGATCGGGTCCCGCAACGTCGACAAATTTGGCATTTTTTTTAAATCCAATTTACCTCTATTGCAATTTTGACTGTAGTACTTCTTGGTTTCGTTGCTAATATATTAAAATAGTTCGTTCCCAATATATAATTGTACGATATCCTCGACGTTCTGTGTATCTTTGGGAAATATGTTTGGACCCGGGGATCCTTCAAATTTATTATTAGTCCTAGGTAAATCAGTCTGACCACTGTGCACCGTCTTCTTCGTCTGATTCAGCCGAATCAGTTGGCAACCGTAGCGTTCGCCGAATTCTTCTTGACGTATTTCACTATCTTCCTACGATACTGCTTTCATTTTTTTGATCTC
The DNA here is from genome assembly GCF_023864275.1 of Schistocerca cancellata. Lineage (NCBI taxonomy): Eukaryota > Metazoa > Arthropoda > Insecta > Orthoptera > Acrididae > Schistocerca > Schistocerca cancellata. The sequence continues at coordinate 655,577,978 of NC_064628.1, forward strand.
CAATGTCTTCTTCCCAATCGGCCAAGTAGTCCGGAACATCAGACAAGACGTCCGCGCATTCATCGTAAATAATCCTATTGTCTCTTTCGTTCGCCATGACGAAAGGGCACAAGTAATTATAAAAACAAAACACTTGCTGACGTGTGTAACTTATTGTTACCTAAACAAAACACCAATAGTATGCAAAAGATACTAAAGTGCTGTCGCCGGCCACTGCGCGATACTATGCAGACGACACCAGTGTGGTGTTGCCGGCCATTGACCGCTGTATCGCGCATGACACCACTGTCGTGTCGCCGGACGGTATAGTGTTAAATAATAAATAGCCAAAATAAAGATTATAATTCTTGAACAGAATTTAAAAAAAGCTCCATGAACAAACAGAAAACAAATACTCGGCCTAAGATGAAAAACTTATCATTGAGCCCACAAAACAATATTTTTAATTAAAATACTTAAGCAATTTAAACAAAGAAATACTCATATACTCACTCTTTAAACAAAGAATATTTAAAGGCGATCAATGTAAAAGTAAAAGATGATACTCCCGAAAATAAGCGATAGTGTCCATCTTTTCCTTTTATATTGATTGCCTTTAAATATTCATTTTCATCTGTCTTTGAGGACATGACTTCCCTTTCATCCCTTGGCCAGTCATGTTGCAAGCAGACTACCCTCAGAGGTGTACATATTCGGGCTTTAACTTGCTTGTTTATTAGCCAGGCAAGCACGCAGGCGCACGTTATCAGCATAACGGACAGGCTGCTAGACTCTCATTCAGTCCAAACTATAAGCAACCCGAGGAAGCTAAAGGAAGCTTGCTTGTCTGCCCACCTTCCCACTGTGTTGTGCTACGTAGCAGTTTACTCTGTACGCTTTCACTCTAGTGTTATGAGAAGGCTTCGGAACCTGAGTGTCACAAGGCGAGACCAATGAAATGTCTATTCGTTCTAGGTATTTGTAGACCAGGAAAAGGTGGAATTTGTGTGTCATTTTTTTTCCTTTTCGGCGTATTTCGGCTGTAGAGCCTATTTAATCACTTCAGTATGAACGCCTTTCCCTGCAACTTCACCGTCTTTCGACTAGTACTGGCTGTTCTCAATTCGAGCCACCTTAACGTCACTTCTAATACATGTTTTCTGTAATAAGCAGAAGCATTTCTGAAAGTCGTGATCCTTCGACCCGAAGAACCGGAAGATACGTAATCTAGTGCAACGCACGGTTTGTAAGTCTAGTTTCTGTAACCTTACTGTGTTTCATCCAAGTATGATTCCAGTTCTACAAATTGTAATTACTTTTCCCATGATGTGTATTGCATGTTCGCTGAATTCATTCTAAGTGGCCAAAATAGTTCATTCTTAACTGCCCAAATGCGATTTACCAAACACGAAGTAAATTTTTCATGCTATATTAATGTAAGAATTATTTGTCTGAAAGAAGAAGTTTTTCTTTCAGACAAACCTTTCTTCGCACTACGTTGCCTACCACTAGAATGTGGTTTTTAATATCGACTTATATTATTTTCCTGTTTCAATCAGTGCTTGCCCTACATTTGGAAAGCCAACGTACTGCTAAATGGCCTCAAGTCCTTAGCGCACGTTTTCACATATTTGTGAGCTAATAAGTCTTTGTCCTCTTTCAAAATATTTGTGGAGTGAGGAAACTGCTGGCTAAATTTGCAAAACTCGAGGTTCCCGAATAACTTTTTACATACTTTGCACTGTGAGGCACCTGCTGATTTTATTTGAAGCTGCCCTCCCCCCCCCCCCCCCCCCCCACACACACACACACACATACACACACAAGAAAACATTTCCCGTGCTGTGTTTGCGCTCTGTTTCGTGACTGGTATATATTCTCCAATCCTTAATTTATCATCAGTTTCCGTTTACCTTTGGTTTCTTCATTTTTTTTGCTCCCACCGTAATGACAAATGAGCTGCAGTGAAACTACCTACGCAAATATACACCTGTCTAGTCACGTTGCACTGGCGCAACCTGTTGTCAGGTGCAGTAGACTGAAAGGGTCTCGTGGAGCTTGCCCAAGTCAGTCTGCTTTAAACACTGTGCTTCAGAACACGTGTATTCTTGTCTCCGTTGCGGTAGGCTTTAAGGCTTGCGGTGGACATAGGGTCAGGCAAGGTGAAAGAAAAATTTGTGCACCTCTACTATCCCTCCCTTCCTCTCTCTTCTTGATTCGAAATCGGATGATTAGTTGGCAACAACTCTTCTTCAGTGCTTTCTGCTACCTGTTACTCCCTTCATCGCCTTCTTCTCCTACACCATACCTGAGCTTTCTAGAATGCTGCAGTCTACGTCTTCTTTCTCCCCTCTTGCCTCAACTCATTTCTTCTATTACAATTGTATGAGCGCGTAGGGAGAGTGCAAGGGCTTGGATGATTCTGTAGGTTAACAACTATCATTAAAACAAAAAAAACATTGCCTTAAATAAAACCAACTGAAGGTAAATTAATTGATTAGCCGTAATAATTGCCACTTGAAAACACAAGCAGCTCAGGGATTGCCCCCTACCCTCTATTTACTAAAATATTTAAAAATTGAGTTTAACTGCCCAGGCACATTATCCACTATAAATGGACAGAAACCTAGGGGGTTATCCATCCTGGGTTGCTGACAGTTTGGTCAGGATCCGTATTGACATTCCGCACACCTGGTAAGATTTCAATGTATCAGCGGAGGTAAATCCATCGCTCTCTGCCAACAGCGATCACGGACGGCTGCCTTTGCAACGTTGACGATATAAGCTCGGCGCCAGGAATAATTCTGTCTGGAGTCCTCGCTCTTCCAAGGAGGTCGGCCAGGGTGGCCGAGCGGTTCTAGGCGCTGCAGTCTGAAACTGCGCGACCGCTACGGTCGCAGGTTCGAATCCTGCCTCGATCTTGGATGTGTGTGATGTCCTTAGGCTAGTTAGGTTTAAGTAGTTCTAAGTTCTAGGGGACTGATGACCTCAGAAGTTAAGTCCCATAGTGCTCAGAGCCATTTGAACCATCTTCCAAGGAGCGCGCCCGTCGGGCCCCTTCTAACGCTCAGGCCGCTCTCGGCGCAGTCACTGCGCAGCGGGCAGCCGCCAAATGTTGAGCGTCCATCACGGCATAACACCAATTTGAAAACTCTTGCGTCGGTAGATATGATCGGTTAATTTATCTTATTTTCCACGATGTTTGTATTAAAAATCTTCTTTCACGCCGGCCGCTGTGACCGAGCGGTTCTAAGCGCCTCAGTTCGGAACGGCGCTGCTGCTACGGTCGCAGGTTCGAATCCTGCCTCGGGCATGGATGTCTGTGGTGTCCTTAGGTTAGTTAGGTTTAGGTAGTTCTAAGTCTAGGGGACTGATGACCTCAGATGTTAAGTCCCATAGTGCTCAGAGCCATTTGAACCATATGAATCTTCTTTCACCTATTCTTTTGACAATTAATTTGTTTCCGTTACTGTCTACGAGATATTTACCATCCTCCTGCAGCACCACATTGCAAATATCTCCAGATGTCTCTTCCTACCCCTATCAGTTACCATGTCTTAAGTTCTACTCTGTTTCATACCAAAAACAGTAATCTCCAAACCTCTTTAATGTGTATTCTTCTTCGAAATCGTATTTATTCGATTTAATTGTCTACAGCAGTTCAGGCGAGAAACTTAGCAGGTGAGCCACTCTGTCTCATCTGACTGCATGTAACCCCCCACCATCCTACTATACTGTCTGACAAGGGGAGCGTCTAACATGATCGTTTTGCAAGGTTTTCCTGTATTGAAAATAGACACGGGTTTCGGCTCTTTGGAAGACACTCCCTAGTTTTTTAAACTAATCGAGACCAGAGTTGATGACGGAAAATGGTATTCACGGAAAAATCGTCTAGAAACGAACATTTGTTAGCAGTATAACATGTCGTCCACAGTTAATGATGTTAGAGTTCTTAACGTTTTTGTCTTTTCATCTTGCAGCTTGGGTACCCATCACTTAATGTGTCAAGCAAAGCGAGGTCGGCGGCAGAGCGATCGAGGCATTAGACCACCCAACCTCTGGCCCGTGTTCGATTCTTAGTCGTGAATTTTTTTTTCATTCGATATTTGTTTCGGGGTATCTGACAATATTCTGATAATTAGAATACTTTTCCCTTCCCTTTTCCGAGTAAAACATCGGGAGATGAGGTTAATAGATCAATAGGGCGTATATTGTATTGTCAATTATTTTCATCGTAATACACAGCACAAAAACACACCTGCACTATATTATTGGGTAATCCTAACTGATCATGTATTCTTGAGCGTTCTCACAATCAGTGGGGTGAAACATATAATAGAAACAGGCAAAACGTAACTATTTCTCGCACCATGCACAAAAGACAAACGAAAGTTCGCCTCATTGACATATTTTCGTTACATTGTTCGTGGGAAACTTATCTGTCTCATGGCCTTAAAATCAGATCAGGTATCCGTTTGGATGCGTAGAAAGCGTATAAAAGTATATCTTGAAAGACAGACGTGGACAACTGGTTATGGACCAACGCATGAATTTTGACAGTTTCCGCCCTATTTTGTAATTCTCTGCTCTGCTTTGATGTCGCATGATTTTGAAGTCGTGCGATGAAATGCTTCAGTTGTCGTAAAAAGTAAACGTCACACATTTGATAAAGAGAGGTACACTTCGGTGGTACTATTTTCACGGTGCAAGTCAGTTGAGCATCATCATCTACGAAAGTTCTACCGTTGCGCACCATGTATTACGATGAGAATAATTGTTAATATAATATATATAGTTTTTTAATTGTGAATCAAATCTCCCGATGTTTTACTTCAAAAAAAAAAATTAAACAAAGGCAGTCTCATTATATCAGAATATTATCAGATACACCGAAAAAAATATCAGATGAAGAAAAGCCACCACCAAAAATCGAATACGGGACAGGGCTTTGGTAGCCTAATGCCTTGACCACTCGAGCGCCGCACTCGCTCTGCTAGACACTTCCACGATTACCCAAGCTACAGGATGACAGTACAAAAACGTTAACAGCTCTAACATGAATAACTTTGGGCACCTTGTTATCTTCATAAAAGAACTTGTTGTAGACTGTCTTTCGATGTATAGCACTGAACATACCACTACCCGTCGTTAACTTTGACCTCAATTTTTTCAAAAACTAGGAAGCGTCTAGCAAAAAGCCGAAACACGTTTCCCTTTAATTTCAGTGTAGAATGTCCTTGCAAAACTTGATCAAGCTAAGTGACCCACATGTCACACCCTCCCCTTGCGAGCGGGAACGCTGGGGAAACTGTAGACGCATGACTTAAACAACAAAATAGTAGCGCACAGGACATAGATTGCCTTGCGTGCGGCTTGTTTTCTTATTATGCCGTATTAGAAAATTCGAAAAACTTCAGCTATATATCGTAAAGAGCGATATTACACTGTTCTTGACTGGTGGTACAAGAGCATAATCTACAAAAATAAAAGTTGGGTTTGCAACTGCATTACACCGGTAATATTGTGAGAGCCACATTGTTCCATGTAAAATTCTTACATAATCTTATCGGAGATATAGAAAGAGAGGTGAAAACAAATAGTCTGTATAGTATTCAGTTAGGTATTGAATAAAATATCGTAACTGAATGTATAAGAAAAAGAAATGTTATATCTAGAACTCATCTATCGACTGTGCCATGGCTACAATCCTCAACAAAATTCGTCACAAACAAAACACAATGTTCACTATTTCAATACTTTTGGTTCGCTAGAGCCCTAATAAAGTTGACATCTGGCGCAGTCTGTCGGCACGCTGACAAGCGCAGGCAGATTATCAAATTGTCGTCATTCAGGCTGCCACGTAATCATAACTTATTTAGTTTAGTTACCGAAATAAATATTTCACACACCTGAGTTAATCCAAACGTGGATATCGCTTTTGCAGTCTCATTAAGAAGACGTAGAAAAAGTTCCCAAACAAAACCGTCGTATATATCCTGGATAGTTTGAACGTAATAGAATTTGTTTTTTAATCGGGAATTACGTCGCGTATCGATCTGTTCCCCCTGCAGGTGGTCGGGGGTGCTTTCAAATAATACGGCAAATGGTCTTGAAAAAGTCTAAAAACAATTCGAGGCTGGCAATGTCCTGAAAGCATTTTGAAAACTCATTCTTTATTTCTTTCAACACAGAAATGAATTATTAAGATTTCGCATTTTTGTCGAACGCCAAAGAGCTTGGCAAAAAGGCCGGCGATCTTTTTCAGAAGTTGTCACTTCCAAAATGTAATTTCCATTTTAAACGCATCCACCTTTCCGATTAAATCGGATATTAATTGCTTCTCACTTTGCAACATCTTATTGAGGGCGTTCAAGCGTGCAGTCCAGTCAACTAAAAGTCGAAGCCTACAATACATTTCGGATTTTCTAATGTTGCTCTCTGCTTTCCTTCTTCCTTCACAAATTGAACAATAGCACGTCTCCACTCGAAAAATCGTTCCAAGCATGCCCCTCAGGTTTACTAGGTCCTGCAACTTGGAGCGCTATTTTGTAGCTTGTTTTTAAGGAGAGGCCACTATAGTTGGTTGGTGGCTAAAAATAAAAAACAAGAGAACTGACTGTTCTAAGCACATTGAATTTCTACAAGCAAGTACACACAAATACAAACAGCACGAACACAGCGATTTTGATAGGCTACTCATGCTGAGAATTTGCAAATTTAGTTGTCGATAAAAGAGAAACAAGTTCCTGGACCTAAGAAGGTGCAGTACTGCACAGCGAGATGATCTCAACGTGAGTAACCTGTGAAAACCATGTGATGTTTTTATTTGTATTTGCTTGAAGAGATCCAATTTGTTAACAACAGTCCATTCTATTGTTCCTTATTTTCAGCCGCCAATCGGCTATAGCGGCCTCTTATTAAAAGTAAGCTACAAAATAGAGCTTCAAATAACAGAAACTAATAAAATGAGAGACATGCTTGGAACGATTTTTCGAGTGGAGACGTGCTATGGTTCAATTTACGAATAGAAAAGGAAAGCAGGCACCAACATTGGAAGATGCGGAATGGATACATATAGGGCGAATCACGTAAACGTACACCGCAAATGTTGCAGTAATGGAAAGCGCTACTGACGCGCATTTTCCACAGGATGGATTCGTAGTCAGGGGCTCGTTTTCTTAGCTAATCACCATATTGTAATAATACTTAAAAGGGTATTTTTATGGAGATATAATACTTCTTAAATGGAACAATGCCTATTGAGATTAACAAACTACAAACAGGGAAAATTAGAATGTCAGTGGTGCTTGTTACAGAACTCTAGTGCGAGTCGTTCACGAAATACTATATTTTGAAAAGTTCCCACATCGACACTTATACAGGACGCATAATAGAATACACTAAAGAACAACACGATTGCATACTTAGTTATGTGTTTTCTGACTAGTAACAAATTGCGTTCAAAATGACAATTGGCAGCGGCGATACACGCTTCCAGTCTGGTAAGGAGCGACTGCTGCAAACGTGTTAGCATTTGAGCGGAGATGTCCGAGCAGACTGCAGTAATACGTCACTGCATATTATCGAATGTAGTTGATATCTCGTTGTAGACTGTTTTTCAAGTTACCCCACAGAAAAAGATCTACAGGCGTCAAATCCGTAGAACGGGCCGGCGAAGGTACGGGTCTGCATCCAATCCGACGATTTGGAAACAATTAGTGAACGCTTGCTGTAGTACTTCGTGCACTATAGGCTGGACATGCATCACGTTTGTACTACAGGTACCTCCTAGTCTGCAGATGAACGTCTCTTAACATCTGTGGAAGATGGTCTGCTAGAAGGCTGCAGTACTTGCGCACTTTCGGTGTTCCGTCTAAGAAAAACGGGCCTACGAGCTGATGGTTCACTATCCATCACCACACGTTTACACTCCATAGACGCTGAAGTTCCACCTGACAAAGCCAACGGGGATTGCCAACAGACCAGTAGTGCATGTTTAGGCTGTTTATCTGGCCATGATTGGTAAACCTGACTTCATCAGTAAACAAGATACATGATATATCTGGAGTATCCTGTCTTAGTGCCCATGTACAGAAGTTAATACGATTCTTATAATTATTTCCGTGCATTTCTGGATGGAGAGAGATGTGATAGGGACGGACGATGGAAAGTGCATAGGACACTTGCCGTACTCATTCCCTTTTCCGCGTAAAACATCGGGAAACTGCGCCCCAGAGCTACCGTGCGGATGAACTGCAACAGTACCAAGAATATTAATTAAATATTGCTCTAAGCACTATGGGACTTAACATCTGAGGTCATCAGTCCCCTAGACTTAGAACTACTTAAACCTAACTAACCTAGGAACATCACACACATCCATGGCCGAGGCAGGATTCGAACCTACAACCGTAGCAGACGCATGTTTCCGGATTGAAGCGCCTAGATCGGCTCGGTCACAGCGGCCGGCGAATATTATTATCCCCTATTTCTGTTGTCACTTGTTTCCCCCTGTTACGTCGTTTAGGTGTTAAACTTCTTCCCTCACTTAACTTGTTGAAGAGGTTGATAAATAACTGTCGAGATGGTTGACGTCTGTTGGGGCATCTTGCCACATACACTGTACAAGAATGAGTTGGATTCTTTCTACACTCTCCATACACCACGATCATGTTGGTTTTTTCTGCATTGCTAAATCCCATTGTCCACTCACGACCTACTGCTAGGACTTCAAAAAAATGGTTCAAATGGCTCTGAGCACTATGGGACTTAACTTCTGAGGTCATTAGTCCCCTAGAACTTAGAATTACTTAAACCTAACTAACCTAAGGATATCACACACATCCATGCGCGAGGCAGGATTCGAACCTGCGACCGTAGCGGTCGCGAGGTTCCAGACTAGCGCCTAGAACTGCTCGGCCTACTGCTTGGACTAGCACACTTTAACTGACTAGCATGTCGCAATGCACTGAAGGAACACACGAGCACACTGTAAGCAAACATAACAACCTCGTACCTAGCCAGTACGAAGGTTGAATGGCACAGACAAATGTCGGTATGGAAACTTTTCAAAATACTATATCTCGTAAACAACTCGCACTAGAGTCCTGCAACAAACACCTCTGGCGTTCTGATGTACAATACTTTTAGTTTTGTTAATGTCAATAGCCATTATTCCAATTAAAAAAGTATGTCAGCACAAGAAACACTCTTTTTAAATATCATTGTAATCTGTTGATTGGCTCACAGTGCGAATCCCTGTCTACCATAAATAGCACTTTCCATTTCCGCAATATTTGCGGTGTGAGTAAATATCTTTTATACTACTGCAGAACAGACACTGAGATTTTTCACCCTCCTCTTCAAAAAAGTACTGTTAATTCCCATTCATATTTAAATGCTCGTAACAATACGTCAATAGGGTGCCTCTTCTTGAGTGTATGTGCCACTGCAACAACCACTGTTCTTTTATACATCAAAAAATGTTCAAATGTGACTGAAATGTTATAGGACTTAACTGCTAAGGTCATCAGTCCCTAAGATTACGCACTACTTACCCTAAATTATCTTAAGGACAACCACACACACCCATGCCCGAGGGAGGACTCGAACCTCCGCCGGGATCAGCCGCACAGTTCATGAGTGCAGCGCCTGAGACCGCTCGGCTAATCCCGCGCGGCCTTTTACACTTCCTCTGAAAAACAAGAAAATAGCGAGGAAATCACAGCACTGACTCTTCGATAAAATACCGCACCGTATGCCGGACCAAGGAGGACACAGCAAAGTGGAGACAGGCCGAGCCTCGGTCCACACGCGGCCCGCACATCGCGCTGGCCGCGTGCTGTATGGGACGCCGTGGCCGGGGCCGGCCAGTCCTGGTCTAAGCTTTCCTCTGTGAGCAAAACTGTCATGAAAGCATCCTGTAGCCTCTCATTTCCCGTTCTCAACTCCCAGTAACTCATCGGTACCTTCAGGCTGCTACTATTTTCTATAGGATCCGAAGTGAGCATTGTCGAGCACCTCTTAATTATTGCTCACATTCCTTTATGCGCTATTCTACTGTGTGTGAAAATGGTTCAGATGGCTTTAAACACTATGGGACTTAACATCTGAGGTCATCAGTCCCCTAGACTTAGGGCTACTTAAACCTACCTAACCTAGGGACATCACATACATCAATGCCCCATGCAGGATTCGAACCTGCGACCGTAGCAGCAGCGCGGTTCCGGACTGAAGCGCCTAGAACCGCTCGGCCACAGTGGCCGGTTACTGTGTGTGAAGTTTAGGATACATCTGTCACGGCTTTCTTCTGCTGGTTAGAGGTGACGGTATTTTGGTTCACTCAAATCCATACCGATACATCAGTTCTGTCACTCACAAAGTCCACGAACCAACTTGTAACATGGGCTTAACTTGTTCTCCATATTATCCATGATGTAACTCAGTAGCTCGGTTCTATGCACGGTGTCAAGCTGTAACCTGACAGCTGCAGATACAGCAGTAATTAATTTAAACAAAACAACCTTAGCAAGTAATGACGCTTACTTTGTAATGCAATCATATAGCAAATACTTCAGGTTTTTCATCCTTTGGTATCAAAAACATTTTCTTAAACGATAGTAAACGATAAAAAAATACACTGTGCTGTGTATGACACCCGAATGTTGTATATAGCGCAAGTGTAGAGACGATGTATAAGAGGTCTGTTACAGAGAGGTGTGAAGATAAGTTGGCAGCAGTTACCACACAAGTAAATCGCCACATTGAATGAAAAGTGAAGAACGGACGTCATGTCTTCTCCGCCGAGCCTACTGGACGATCAACGGTCTGCTGTGAGTCAGATCGACGTAGATTTGATTGTGCGGCGTCAGGAACTCAATGTCATCCATGAGTATGAGCAGACAAATGCGCTACACAGACTTCAGCAACCAGTGACCTTCCCAAAACTGTTGGCCACTCACATTATACATCACAAAAGTTGTTTAGCTACTGTGAGCTGCAACGAATCATTCTGTAAGGTTAAAGCTGCGGGCTGTATACGGCCACCAATATATATCTTTATCTTTGAGAGACAGTGGGTCCATACTGAAAGTAATGAGCAAAATTTTTTTTAACTTTTAATCTTTATTTTTTAACAAACCATGTAAATTATCTTAATGTACATACTTTGTCACATTTCAAAGTAGTCTCCAATCCTACACACTTATTTTCCCCACCGTTCTGCAAGTCTGAAAATACCGTTACGACAGAACTCCGTTCCAGCTTTCCGAAGGCACTGACGCACTGCATACTGAACATCCTCTACCATCTCATGGTATTGTCTTTACGTCTGTTCCTTGACAGAACCAAAAAGGTGGCAGTCAGAGGGTACCAAGCAGGGATTTTAGGGAGGATGTGGAAGTGTTTCCCACCCAAACACCCTGGTCTCTATAGTGACACGAGCAGTATGACGACGTTTCTTACTCTGCTGCAGGATGATCGTCTTCCCTGGAAGTTTATCGCCCATAACACGACGGAGCTTCAAAGGTGTCTGGATATAGTGGACAGTGTTTATGATTTGTTCAGATTTAAGAAAATCAATCAGAAAGCAGCGCTCTGCACCCCAGAAAACAGTATCCACAACTTTCTTAGCAGATGGCAGTGTCTGTCTTTTCTTCGAAGACGAATTCAAGTGGTAGCTTTCCATACTTTGTCGTTTTGTTTTAGACTCGTAATGACGGAACCAGCTTTCATCGCCTTTCACAATACTCATCAAAGAATCATCACCTTCACCGCAAATCTTTGGAAAACGTTTTGGGCCTTGGTTCTTCTCTAAAGGTCTTCGGTCAGCAAACGTAGAACCCAATGGACACAAACTTTTCGATAACCTAAGCTTTACAATATTCCTTACACAGCACTTTGTCCCATTGCAAGTTTTGCAAAGATTTCGTTCAGTGTGACACGTCTGTCTTCTCTGATGATTTCGTCGACTTCTTCATTTTTGTGTTATGTAGAGGCATTTCGAGTTCTACGGCTAAAAGGCTCGTCATGGATACTCGTGTTTCCATCTCTTAAGAGTTTCACCCACCTCCTAACACTATTGGTAATATGCAGATATCTCCACAGGCTTGTCCGCAGCTCGTGGTCTCGCGGTCGCGTTCTCGCTTCCCGAGCACGGGGTCCCTGGTTCGATTCCCGGCGGGGTCAGGGATTTTCTTCACCTGCCTCGAGATGACTGGGTGTTTGTATTGTTCTCATCATTTAGTCATCATTCCTGAAAGTGACAATATTGGACTGAGCAAAGTTTGGGAATTTGTAGGGGCGCTGATAAACGCGCAGTTGAGCACCCCACAAACCAAACATCATCATCTCCACAGACACGCTAAAGTCAGAATTTCAGCGGTACATTTGCCTCTTTGACAAGCAAGTCAACCGTAGCACGCAGTCTAAATGAAACGCAGATGTCAGTCATTTTGAACGTATTGTCTGTGGTCATGTGACAGATGCTAATGACGTCGCTATATGGGAACATTTTATACGAATCCTGTTGATTACACTCCCTCACTCGTTTCTGTTAGATTGTTAGAATTCGAATTTTAACAATACAGTATGCTGCTCACGAATTGTCAGTATAGCTCTCGTACACTGAAAGAAGGTCTGCGCAGGTCTTGAACTGCAGTGTTGTAACGTTGCCCGGGAATGCTAGAGATTTTGGTTCTAAGAGAATTGCAGCCGGCTACTTCCAACCCTCAAGCCGTGAGAAGGTACAAACGACGTCGTCTGAACTTGCCTTTTCGCAGCAGCACCAGACTGGAACTACAGAAAATTGTAAAAATTGAAATATGTATTAAAATTATGAAACACATTCGTGCCTGCGTTAGCTACTGACGTAATGTACTGTGGTGTGCGTCTGTGCACTGCAAATTTAATAATGTGTACACATCCGAAATAAAAGTTTTTTTGTGAAAATGTATTTACCATTACATTCTTTAATCCAAGGCCGCGCTCGTAACTTCTGGGTATGCCTTTCAACGGCCGGTAGCACCCAGTTAACTATTTCCCTTCCTCACAAAGTCCATTTCGCATCTTCGTCGTTTCTTCTAACGGTGGAAATAGAGGATGTACGGTTTGCTGTCAAAGTTTCCCCACCGCTGGGCGTTTGTAAGCCTCTTGAGAACTCGATACATCCGGAAACGATACTGGTACTGTATGAATGGAGAGAGAGTCACAAGGAAATCGAAAATGAGAGGACCATATGGGAGTAGAACAGTGATTAAAAAAGGAGTACAAACGAAAGGTGGAGTTCTTTTAGTTGCAAAAGGGGAGTCAGGGTCACGACAAAATAGGAATAATTACAATCATTCTCATAAATTAAGAATAATGCTGATACATGATAAAACAACGCTCTGGTGTTCGGTTTGCGGGTTTAAATCACCTCGGGGTATGAGCATACGGTGCATTTGACCTGCGGCCGTCGCACGGTGGCGCTGGCAGCAGTCCACATACGCGGAGGTCTGTTGGTGCATGTGAGAGTACGGTGCAGCGAGTAAGTGCGCAGACGTTTTCAGACGTGCTAATGGTGACTGTGTGTTGAAAATGGCTCAAAGAACACATATTTATGACGTTATGAGGGGTAGAATACTAGGGCGACTGGAGGCTGGTCAAACACAACAGGCCGTGGCACGGGCCCTCCGTGTGCCACAAAGTGTGATCTCAAGGTTATGGCAACGATTCCAGCAGACAGGAAATGTGTCCAGACGCTACAGTAGGGGACGTCCACAGTGTACAACACCACAAAAAGACCGATATCGCACCATTAGTGCCAGCAGATGGCCACGGAGTACTGCAGGTAGCCTTGCTCGGGACCTTACCGCAGGTACTGGAACAGTTGTCTCCAGACACACAGTCTACAGACGACTGAACAGACGTGGTTTATTCGCCGGGATACCTGCAAGGTGCATTACACTGACCCCTGGTCACAGGTGAGCCCGTAAAGCCTGGTGTCAAGAACACAGTACATGGTCATTGTAACAGTGGTTCTAGGACAGACGAGTCCAGGTATAGACTGAACGGTGATTCTCGCCGGGTTTTCATCTGGCGTGAACCAGGAACCAGATACCAACCTCTTAATGTCCTTGAAAGGGACCTGTATGGAGGTCGTGGTTTGATGGTGTGTGGTGGGATTGTGAATGGTGCACGTACACCCCTGCATGTCATTGCAGGTCAGGTGTATCGGGACGTCATTTTGCATTCCTCCTCATAGATGATAACGCACGGCCCCACCGAGCTGCCATCGTGGAGGAGTAACTTGAAAAAGAAGATATCAGGCGAATGGAGTTGCTTGCCTGTTCTCCAGATCTAAACCCCATCGAGCACGTCTGGGATGCTCTAGGTCGACGTATCGCTGCACGTCTTCAAACCTCTACGACACTTCAGGAGCTCCAACAGGCACTGGTGGAAGAATGGGAGGCTATATCCCAGCAGCTGCTCAACTACCTGATCCAGAGAATGCCTGTGTAGGTGTGCATGCTGATCATATCCCATATTGATGTCGGGGTACATGCGTAGGAAACAATGTCGTTTAGTAGCACATGTGTTTTGGGACGGTTTTCGCAACTTATCACCAATACCGTGGATTTACAGATCAGTTTCGTGTGTCTTCCCTATGTGCCTATGCTATTAGTGCCAGTTTTGTGTAGTTCCACGTCGTATGGCACCACGTTCTGCAGTTATCCTTAATTTATGAGCATGAGTGTAGATATATGGAGATGTAGTTTTAGATGAATGGAAAGATAGTTTCCCCGTGGAAGGAAGATTAGAATTTGGGTCTCTGGAGAGAGAGGTGGGCCAAATAGAAAGACAGGTGGATCAAATAGAACAGATTGCTGAGAGCAGTGACAACAGCTGTTCCGACGCGTGAGGCAGCGTATCGACAGTAAATAATCAGTGCAGCATAGTAGTGTTTAACTGCTCCTGCGACGAGATATTGGTAAACATGAACGTGAAAGGTGGCAACGTTTGTGTGGATGAAACGCACGATGGTCAGGTGATTATTAAACCAGATGAGGAGGAGATTAGAGTTTAACTACCCATCGAGAACGAGGTCATTAGAGACGGAGCACAAGCTCGGATTAGGAAAGAATAGGGAAGGAAATCGGCCGTGCCCTTTTGAAAGGAACCATCCCGGCATTTGCCTGAAACGATTTAGGG
This sequence comes from Schistocerca cancellata, assembly GCF_023864275.1. Classification (NCBI taxonomy): domain Eukaryota; kingdom Metazoa; phylum Arthropoda; class Insecta; order Orthoptera; family Acrididae; genus Schistocerca; species Schistocerca cancellata. The sequence goes on from NC_064628.1 coordinate 655,593,146, forward strand.
AAATCACGGAAAACCTAAATCAGGATGGCTGGAGACGGATTTGAACCGTCGTCCTCCCAGATGCGAGTCCATTGTGCTAACCACTGCGCTATTAAACAATAATTGTAATGATGACAGTTTTGTGTCATGGAGATGGTAGTGTTGAAAGATGTGTGCAGGTGTCTAATAGCAAACAGCAGATGGCAGTGCACCACGATTACGATTATAATGTTGGTGTGGTGCAAGTGGTACGCGAATGGGAAATATTAGTAAAGATGATTGATAATCTTGGGAGCAGATGGTCTCAGTTAAACCTGAGACGAAACCTGTTTAGTTGGAACTGAAGTCGGTCAGAGACGAAATCAAGGATATTGAGGTTGACCGAATACATGAGTAGTAATAGGGAGATGGAAGCCACAGTTGTCGAATAGATAGTGGAGACCGCTGATTGTTGTCGGGATAAGACAGAAGAGTTATAGGCAGACAATGCTAAAATGTTGGAATGATTGGAGAGAGAGAGGGGGGGGTGAGGGGGGGTGGTAGATTTGGGTGATGTGAACACGACAGTCATAAACACACATTTCCATAATGTAGTTCTTATTATTGGTATTTCTATTGTGAATTTGTGTAGACTTAAGGTGAACAATAAAGAAGTGGCATTGAAATTTAAGTTTTTACTCGTTTATTTTACGCCAGGCTATCTGCAGACTGATTAACGAACTGGGATAATATTACAAAGGGATTAAGCTAGCTTTTATGTTAACCATTCATGTAGGGTTCCCTCAACAGTCGCATGCATGTCTGAAGAACGTTGCAGAGCACATTGTAGAAACCCTGACACTGCGAGGATGTATTTCGTGGTAAGACAACGCAGCGACAATAATCAGATGTGTCTCACTGTGTGGGAATCACAGCAATCGTGCGAGTACAGTACGTAGACTCAGAGTGATGTGGACGTTTGGGTCGGTCCTGCAGGCGTGCTGAGAAGTCCGAGGCAGTTGTGGCGACCTCTCGCGTAAAGCAAGAAATCTGGGTTCGAGTCCCAGTCCAGCACAAAATTTCATTGTCATCATTACATTGTGCAGTTGGAGTCTGATCATATTCGCAGTTACGAATGCATTTCTTGGCTGAGTATGACATGGAGAGACTGTCGTTTGTGTGATCAATTGTTGCTCGCTTTAAATGTTAAATATATATTAATGGATATGGGTAGGGGAAACATTCCTCTGATGTTGGACTATGATATTAAATGTAAAGAGCACACAACCTCAACTGCAGGAAAGACGAATGACCGACTAGTATTTATTGGGAGAATTTTGGGAAAGTGTAGTGTATTTGTAAAGGACATCGCGCACAGGAAACCTCTCCGACCGATTCTAGGGTACTGCTCGAATATTTGTGATTTAAGTCAGCTCTGATTAAAGAAAGCGATTCAACTTCATGCTGTTATATTTGTCACGGGTTGCCGATCAGCACAAAAGCGTTAAAGAGCTTCTTCCTGATTTTAGATAAAAATTCTTGGAACAAAGACGACGATTTCTTCGCGTAACGCTGCTGAGGAAGTTCAGAGAAGCAACATTACTGGCAGACTGCAGAATGCTTCTACTGGCTGCAAGCAGTTGTTTTCCCTAGTTTCATCGGCGAGTGGATAAGGATTGGGAATTACTACCAATGGTACCATCTCCTCTTATTATAGTGGCTTGCGGAGTATGTATGTATGCAGGTTTAGACAATTGTACGAGATGTTAATGAGGTACAGAACAGAACAGATACCTTAAAGCGGAAACGAAAACAAAATTTCCAGCGAGCGGACACAATTCGTAAAGTCCAGTGTTCGAGTATACGCATGCAGCGGATATGGGAAAGGGGATCAAGTTTGTTCGAAACGAAGGCGAGCGGAGTTTCCCGCTATCATCAGTGGCTTCCGTGCAGGTCTTCTGAAGGTGCATGCAGGTTGCTTTTATCGACTACCTGTTGAATCTCACTGCATTGTTAATCACTCGTGATGCACGCTACAACTGATTGTTCCCACGTGGAATATCGGAGGCACGCTATTGCAATTCGACGTGCATCATCTCACCCAACGTCACTTCATCATTTTCTGTCCTATAAATCGTACAATACGTGCTCTCATGTTATATACATCAGGTACTATGCTCAGTAATCTTCCGTACGTATTGCACTATAAGCGCTGTGAATTTCTTGACGGACGTCATTTCCGGCTGTTCTCAGTTTTTGAACACCTAGTTTACGTCATTTTGCTATTAGCTAACTTCGTCCACCTGGCTACGTCTGTTACTTGCATCACAGTAAAAAACTGTAAGCATGTGGTGTCATGTGTTTTACACATATCTGTAGAGGACGCTACATATGACGGCGTCTTGAATAACGGATTCTCGTAACTATGGTAGTTACGGGCACAACTATTTCAGATGTTTTGTAGTGAACACATAGCGCGTAGTGGGGCGATCACACTGTTGTAGAAATAATTCAAAAGCCAAGATCGCTTAAATACTGTTTACTGGATAACCGGTTTCAATGCACTAAAGGTCCCATCACTGGATCTGAATGCAGCCGGCCGATGTGGCCGGGCGGTTCTAGGCGTTTCAGTCCGGAAACGCGCGACTGCTACGGTCGCAGGTTCGAATCCTGCCTCGGGCATGGATGTGTGTGATGTCCTTAGGTTAGTTAGGTTTAAGTAGTTCTAAGTTCTAGGGGACTGATGACCTCAGATGTTAAGTCCCATAGTGCTCAGAGACAGTTGAACCAGTTTTTGATCTGAATGTAGATTAACATTTTTAAACCATTTGGATATAACGATACATGAGGCAGATCAGCTGATATAAAATCATTGTCACAAAAATAAACAAAAACAACTGCTCTCATTTTCGTTCTTTTCAACAAGATATGTAAAACCGCAGCCACAAGATAAAACCATTTGGTACATGACCGCTACTCGACTAACAACGGTCGGCATCAAACTGCCCTATTCCGCGTAGGTATGTACCAAATAGTTTTATCTTGCGGCTCCGGTATACATACCTTATGGAAAACAACGACCATGAGAGCAGTTGCTTTTTCATTTTTGTGACAATGATTTTATATCAACCTTGTCTGCTTGATGTATCGTTATTTCCAAATGGTTTATAAATGTTAATCTACAATCTAAATTGAAGAGGATGTAGATGAAGATTAAATGGGAGATACGATACTGCGTGAAGAGTTTGACAGAGCACTGAAAGACCTGAGTCGAAACAAGGCCCCGGGAGTAGACAACATTCCATTGGAACTACTGACGGCCTTCGGAGAGCCAGTCCTGACAAAACTCTACCATCTGGTGAGCAAGATGTATGAGACAGGCGAAATAGACTTCAAGAAAAATATAATAATTCCAATCCCAAATAAAGCAGGTGTTGAAAGATGTGAAAATTACCGAACTATCAGTTTAATAAGTCACAGCTGCAAAATACTAACGCGAATTATTTACAGACGAATGGAAAAACTGGTAGAAGCCGACCTCGGGGAAGATCAGTTTGGATTCCGTAGAAATGTTGGAACATGTGAGGCAATACTGACCCTACGACTTATCTTAGAAAATAGATTAAGGAAAGGCAAACCTACGTTTCTAGCATTTCTAGACTTAGAGAAAGATTTTGACAATGTTGACTGGAATACTCTCTTTAAAATTCTAAAGATGGTAGGGGTAAAATACAGGGAGCGAAAGGATATTTACAATTTGTACAGAAACCAGATGGCAGTTGTAAGAGTCGAGGGGCATGAAAGGGAAGCAGTGGTTGGGAAGGGAGTGAGACAGGGTTGTAGCCTCTCCCCGATGTTATTCAATATGTATATTGAGCAAGCAGTAAAGGAAACAAAAGAAAAATTTGGATTAGGTATTAAAATCCATGGACAAGAAATAAAAACTTTGAAGTTCGCCGATGACATTGTAATTCTGTCAGAGACAGCAAAGGATTTGGAAGAGCAGTTGAACGGAATGGACAGTGTCTTGAAAGGAGGATGTAAGATGAACATCAACAAAAGCAAAACGAGGATAATGGAATGTGGTCGAATTAAGTCGGGTGATGCTGAGGGAATTAGATTAGGAAATGAGACACTTAAAGTAGTAAAGGAGTTTTGCTATTTGGGGAGCAAAATAACTGATGATGGTCGAAGTAGAGAGGATATAAAATGTAGACTGGCAATGGCAAGGAAAGCGTTTCTGAAGCAGAGAAATTTGTTAACATCGAGTATTGATTTAAGTGTCAGGAAGTCGTTTCTAAAAGTATTTGTACGGAGTGTAGCCATGTATGGAAGTGAAACGCGGAAGATAAATAGTTTGGACAAGAAGAGAATAGAAGCTTTCGAAATGTGGTGCTACAGAAGAATGCTGTAGAATAGATGGATAGATCACGTAACTATTGAGGAGGTATTGAATAGAACTGGGGAGGAGAGGAGTTTGTGGCACAACTTGACAAGAAGAAGTGACCGGTTGGTAGGATATGTTCTGAGGCATCAAGGGATCACAAATTTAGCATTGGAGGGTAGCGTGGAGGGTAAAAATCGTAGAGGGAGACCAAGAGATGAATACACTAAGCAGATTCAGAAGGATGTAGGCTGCAGTAAGTACTGGGAAATGAAGAAGCTTGCACAGGATAGAGTAACATGGGGAGCTGCATCAAACCAGTCTCTGGACTGAAGGCAACAACAACAACAACAATCTACATTCAGATCCGATGATGGTAACTTTAGTGTTTTGAAACCGATTATCCAGTAAAAAGCATTTAAGCGATCTTGGCTATTGAATTATTTCTATTTCAGATCTGAAATTCATACTTAAAAACGGAAAAGCGCGACGCTTATAAATAGGAAATTCACACTATGTCTGAGTTGTACCCGTCACTCAGTTTCTCCGCCAGTTCAGACACTTCTGTTATACTCACTAGGCAGTAAATGTAACTGTGACTATTCACACACCCCATGCCTCTATAAGATCTCTGTTAGTTAGACCTGATGCCGGCCCAATAAACGAGTGCAGTATTCAAGTATGATTTCTTCGAAAACCCTCTTCTAGACAAACTGTAGGTTCGCTGTATCCTCCCGTTTTCTTTGCCTGCAGTTCAACGTATGTCGTCGTTCCGGTCAACTGGACTTTCCCGTAACATACAGAAAAGAACATACCACTGGTAGTATTTCTTTGACGTCTGTATTAGTTTTAGAATTCAGGTTGTGGTGACAGTCTGAGTAGTAATAAGTCCCTAGTTCTAAGTTTGAATGATGAGAGTTTGGTTGTGAATTGCCGAAGCGGTATAGAACGCTTCAGTTAATCCTGTCGTTTCACTTACATTACTATACTTACCGAAATTCACAATTTAGTATGAAATGTCCGACTACAGCAGTGACTCAATCACCCTGGAGTCCAGAATTGTGCGTTTCTCTACAAGCGCTAGCTGCCACTTGTTGCAACAGTCTAATGGTTCAAACGGCTCTGAGCACTATGCGACTTAACTTCTGAGGTCATCAGTCGCCTAGAACTTAGAGCTAATTAAACCTAACTAACCTAAGGACATCACACATATCCATGCCCGAGGCAGGATTCGAACCTGCGACCGTAGCGGTCATTCGGCTCCAGACTGTAGCGCCTAGAACCGCAAGGCCACTCCGGCCGGCGCAACAGTCTAATATTTTGTCGATATCTAACAGATAAAACTGGATAAATGTTCTCATAGATGATATACGAAAAGTAGACGCTTGCAACTAATACTTAATTCTATGTCATCAATGTACAGGGTATCCCGACTAGAGGTATACAAAAACATTTGTTTATACTTCGGTACCTACTGAGGTTTATAATTTGATTCGCCCAACATTGCACACAGAAACTCAAACATATTTTATGCATGTTAGTTCAGTTCAATTTAGGCACCTTTTGTAGTTCGACAGATACCGAAACGATACACCACTTTTCGCTACACATTGATGAGCATGGCAGGTGTTGTGGACTCCACTGGGCGTCGGTCCATTATACCGAGTGGAGTGGCGCAGTGGTTAGCGCACTGGACTCGCATTCGGGAGGACGACGGTTCAAACACGCGTCCGGCCATCCTGATTTAGGTTTTCTGTGATTTCCCTAAATCGATTCAGACAGCGGGATGGTTCATTTGAAAAGGCAGGCTGATTTCCTTCCCCATTCTTGCCACAATCCGAGCTCGCGCTTCGTCTCTTCGCTCCGTCTTCTTCGCTCCTTCATTCTGTCGGTTGTTTTAAATCTACCAGATCTCGAACTTTTTTTTATTCTGTAAACAACATCCTTGCTAAACCCACACGCACTGATATCCAGTGAAGTCAGATCGGGAGACCGAGAGGGGCACCATCCTGCTGGAAAATGACGTCGGGGACATCTGTGGAATTGCATAGTTCGCCAACATGTCGAGATAGGTGTACCCTTTCGCTGCAGACTCCATAGAATAATGGACCAATAACACGATGTTTATGTAATCCCACACGCACACATTAACTTTCGGTGTTTCTAGGCGCGCAGTCCGGAACCGCGGGACTGCTACGGTCGCAGGTTCGAATCCTGCCTCGGGTATGGATGTGTGTGATGTCCTTAGCTTAGTTAGGTTTAAGTAGTTCTAAGTTCTAGGGGACTGATGACCACAGAAGTTAAGTCCCATAGTGCTCAGAGCCATTTGAACCATTTTTTTAACTTTCGGTGTGCGCCTTTCGTACTCAGTCACTCCTCCTGGAGTCTCTCTCATCTTTATTCGACAATTATTGTAGGTTAACTCTGCTGCAGACGTGGACGGTAGATTATCACATAAACAGCACTACATTGGTGCAGTCGTTGTTTTCGTCTACAGGATGCTACATTTCAGCATCAAAATCACATCGTCTGCAGTGATTCTCAGGCTTACTGTGATGCAAAGGTTGGTGGTTATAAGCCCCCAACCGGAGACGTTTGTGTACCGTCGAACGGGACGACGGTTAGTTCCCTACTAGCTTGCCAAACGGATTTACGTGGGATTCTAGCGAATACTTCGCGTACACTTTCCACGTTCTCCTCATTCACATGCATTTTAGGATGTTTTCCAACATTTGAAGTTAAATTCTCGTTTCTCGAAGTGTTCTGTCCTGCTGTTAAAGTGATTTACGCCGGCCGCGGTGGTCTAGCGGTTCTAGGCGCGCAGTCCGGAACCGCCCGGCTGCTACGGTCGCAGGTTCGAATCCTGCCTCGGGCATGGATGTGTGTGATGTTCTTAGGTTAGTTAGGTTTAAGTAGTTCTAAGTTCTAGGGGACTGATGACCACCGATGTTAAGTCCCATAGTGCTCAGAGCCATTTGAACCATTTGAAATTGATTTACGTGTGTGGCAGGAACCACGTTCCATTCCCCTCTTGCGTGCCGCTGAACAAGTGTTATAGGTTATAACTCTGTGAACATAGCACTCACTGTACTTTTCGTTGTGGCGTCCACACGTTAACTGTCAGGAGTACGTCTGACTGCCGGCCGCTGTGTCCGAGCGGTTCTAGGCGATACAGTCTGGAACCGCACGACCGCTACGGTTGCAGGTTCGAATCCTGCCTCGGGCATCTATGTGTGTGATGTCCTTAGGTTAGCTAGGTTTAAGTAGTTCTAAGTTCTAGGGTATTGATGACCACAGCAGTTAAGTCCCATAGTGCTCAGAGCCATTTGAACCAGTACGTCTGACTGCTGCACAGTAAACATGTGCTAATGACACGGTGAGGATCACATCTTCCATCGATTGCATTGAGCCGTGCGTCGCTCGTGTTCCCACCATCATGTATTTTTACACCCTGTTTTTAACGTACTTCCACCTCACTACGTTAATCTGGATTACTACTGAATTGCTCCTTTGCCAGACCGTGAGCGGCGTTAGCAGCGCGTATCGATATATCCCCTCTTGTAGTATCTTTGCTCGACTGCTATTATTTCCTGGTCGTTGTCTGTCGTAAGGCAGTGCGTCGGGAGTTGAGGTCACGAGTCCGGACTGCCAATCTGTTGGAACGCGTCTGGAGCGCAGTCCGGACCTGCCAGTCGCGAGTTGTAATGCGGCAATAGTGCAGTCGGGTTGGAGCAGCAGTGAGGTCTGCGTCAACATGGCTCGCCCGACCAATGCCGCCACGCATCACTTGAGCTGGGCCACGCTCTTCGTGGTTCGTCGTTCGGTCGTCCTACCGCACAGCGCGTTTTGGCTCACCGATCGTTCAGGAGTCGGCTCTGTGTGTGTGTGTGTGTGTGTGTGTGTGTGTGTGTGTGTGGGCCCGCGCGCGCGCGGGCGTGCGTGGATCGACTCCCAATTTGTCTTCGTGTGTGCTTAGGTATTGTTGGGTATCGTTCAGGTCTTCGTGCAAGTGTTTGTCGTGTTGTGTGTTTAGTTGGCCTTAGTTCCTTTGACAAGTTACTTTAAATGTTGTCGGCGTACTGCCTTTGAGAGGTCGGTCGTCTCATCGGCCAACGTGTAACTGGTTCTCCGAGCGCTTCTGGACCCTTAAATTACCATCTTGTGGAACTTGGGTCGGTTCTTTCCTGGTGCAGGGATGTCGTTTAGCTAGTGGGCGTGTTTCCTCTGCATGGTTGGGTCCGAGCCAGTATTTCCGCCGTCGTGTGTCTGGAGGTGAGTGGGAGACGCACCAGCAGTGCAGTCGCGACGGACCAGCACGCAGTCGGTCGGTTGGTGCGGACCAGGGAAGATATCTCTGCGCGGAGCAGTCGCTGGGTCCGCTGCCGGTCCCTGCGCAGTGTCGGAGCGTGTGTGGAGCTGTCCGATCGCTACGAGCTTCGTGCTTCACCGACCCACAACGTCAAAGTTGAGTGTGGTTTTAAGAACCCAAGCTTCGTCCATTGATATTGTGGTTCGTTTCGGTGGCTCGCTGTTGGGGGGGTTTCCCTGTGAGCAACACCGAGTGTTTGTACGTATTTGATTGTGGATAATTACGTCCGTAACATTTTGTGTTTGGGTTCTCATGTACCGACTGGTGGCAAGCAAGTCGTTGTGTCGGTCGGTCCGTGGCTGTCCCTTGGTTGGGTTCTGACGGATCAAGTGTATGTGGGCTGACCACCTGTCTCGCCTAAGTGAACGAGAGCAGACCGACCTCCCTGAGTACCACCGGTGTTTAATTATCTGTTTTCAGCTACTTAAAATTTAAGGATTATGGTTATTTTTTCTTTTTTTCTTAAAAATTTTGCAAAATTAATTCTTAAATTTATCTTTAAAGCTTAAATATTGCGGCCTTCTGCCTTTAAAAGATTATGGTAATGTATTTTAAAATTTTGAAAATTAATTGAGGCTTTCAGCCATTGGTATTGCACCTTGCATATGTTTGTTCTATCTGCTTTTCCTTGAGGCTTTCCACTTGGCCGTGATATTTTTTTTAATTTATTTTATTTCCCTGTTTAACTGTAATTTTATCTTCTTGATTTTTAAGATCTCTTGTTTTTAAACATTCTGGCTTTCTGCCTTTAAAAGTCTATGGTAATATATTCTGAAATTTTGAAATTTAGTTGTGGCCTTCAGCCATTTGTATTGCACCTTGCGTATGTCTGTCCTATCTACTTTGATGTGATGGTTTTTTTAATTATTTTATTACTTTATTAATTGGACTTTTAATTTGTTAAGATTTCTTGTTTGGAGGCATTCGATAAAGGTCCAGCTATGTGTCGCTTTGGTTGTAAAAGCTATTAAATTACAATTAGAAGGTGAAACTGACCGCAACTTATTTGGCCCTTTCCACAATCCTATCACCTGTTCTGCGCAGCGGGTTTCGCGGGTGTATCATGCATATTTGCCCGACTACATAAAATGTCAAATTCTTTCGTAATAAGCATCTGTTTGTGTATAACTCTAGTCCGGACACCTTGTATAAGACAACAGTGGTTGTCATGTCACACTTAAGATGATAGACGTTATTACATGTAGCGCGCGCGCGTGTGCGTGCATATGTGTGTGTGTGTGTGTGTGTGTGTGTGTGTGTGTGTGTGTGCGTGCGTGCGTGCGTGTGTGTGTGTGTATGTGTGTGTGTGTGTGTTTTCAAAGGCGCTATTCTTACCAGGACAAGCTTTAGAACGTCATCACCTCTGGGTAGTGATCAGAAGCGGGGAGTTCACTGAGTGACGCAGTGTGCTTAAGGGCCGCGATCTGAGCCGCAGTGCTGGCTTCCCTGACGGCAGCGGAAAGGCAGGAGAGGGGCATCGACATTGGACGCCACTTGACATCGCTCCTGTCTCGTTAAGCGCGCGCAAAAGGGCGTACGACCGAGGCATGGTCTCAGGCCTTCAGCGGAACTGGAGGAGGAAGCTGTTCTCGGAACCCCCAAGGGCGCCACACATACAGGCGTTTCTTTCCAGTTTCCTATGTTTCGCGTTCCAGTTTTTTGTGGTAAAGGTGTTATTACTTTTAACGTCAGTTGCCCATTAACCGTTCGTTAGCAACTCAAAATTAAAGCATGAAAATTGAGAGGACCTAATCTCTTGTAATACAATGATAAAAGAAACAGCTTGTGTCTCTTTTTGCTTTCAGTCGCATTACCGGTTTCGGCAGTTGTTACCGAGCGTCTTCAGATCCATATCTAATTACTGCAAATCGCTCTTCGTTACTGAGTCCCAAACCAGTCAATATTGCAATTCTGTCTCCATCCTGCTGACGAACTGCTATTTCTAGTAGTTAGTTACGCAGCCAAACACTACTTTTAAAAGCGGTTGAAACCGGTATTCCGAATAAAAATAAAAGGTTACCCAGACTGCGTTGTAACTGCCGAGTCCTAGATTTCTAAGCGCACAGAGATTGCTTACACTCACTTGGTCAATGTTTCCAGTTTCCCGTTATTCCGCACATCTCTTTTTTCGAAAGTGGTACAAGTGGCTCTGAGCACTATGGGACATCACACACATACATGCCTGAGGCAGGATTCGAAAGTGCGACCGTAGCAGTCACGCGGTTCCGGACTCAAGCGCCTACAACCGCTTGGCCACAGCGGCTGGCTCTTTTTTTAAGCCCAATAGGAAAAAGACGCAGAACAGCCTAGTCAAAGTCACGTAGACGAAAAAGAACCTGAACGAATCCAAAATTAGCGTAAAGATGATGACGCATGAAGCGTGCATCACTGTAAGTTGTTTGTGGCATTAGAGATTTAAAAAGCTTTTGTGCTTGCTCGTTCCGTAACCACCAAAATTCAGCGGATTGAGATCTCCTTTGTACTGCACAAGCTCAACTGACCGCCTACCTATTTCACCTATGTGCCCTGTCACACGACCGATAGATCCAACGCTGTATATACAGCATGTGTAACACCATCAGCAGGAGCTAATAAAACAGCAAAGGTCGCCACTGGGTTTCCAACCCAAAATAAACAAAACTAAGTTAGCATAAGACGGTATTTCATAACAACTGCCATTCTCCACCTACACTATTCACTTATCTGTACTGTGCGAAAAGTGGCGGTTGACTCCGCTAAATTTCAGTTGCATGATGAATCACACAAATCTAAATACTCTGAATCAACAAAAAAAAAAAAAAAAAAACTTAGGGGCTACAGTTACGAGTAAGATAAACTGGAACGATCACACAGATATTGTTGCAGGGAAAGTGCACCAAAGACAGCGATTAATTTGCAAAACTCTTAGAAAATGTGAGAGGTCTACTAAGGAGGCTTGATCGTCCTCTACGAGGGCACTGCTCTGCCGTGTGGGATCCTTACCAGATAGAACTGACGGAGGACATCGAAAAAGTTCATGGAGTCACACTATTCAGTACATCATTTAGAAGTGCATCTAGTACGCAGTAAGGAGCATTGTAAGTCAATAATACATTTTGTCTTACGACTTAAAAGCACGTTATACGACGCTATCGTTATGAGATGGAGATGTAGTGTGCTTCTGTCCTCCCCTGCCTCAGTGATACCGCAATAACTCTCTCCAAGCACCAGCCGTGAGAGTACCTCATACGAGTTGTGCAATGAAATTAGTCACAACGCAAACAGTAAACTTCATGTTCGGAGGAGTCCGAGCTGGAAACTTCGAAATGGTTCAAATGGCTCTGAGCACTATGGGACTTAACATCTGAGGTCATCAGTCCCCTAGAACTTAGAAATACTTAAACCTAACTAACCTAAGGACGTCACACACATCCATGCCCAAGGCAGAATTCGAACCTGCGACCGTAGCGGTCGCCCGTTTCCAAACTGAAGCGCCTAGAACCGCTCGGTCACACCGGCCGGCAAAACTTCGAAGTTTCTGACAAATCAAACAAAGTGCACAGACGTTGAGAACCACGAGAATGGAGTCTATGCGAGGCACTCATTACATGCAACGGGCTGTAATTAACTTCTGGATTGTAGAAAGAGGAACTGCGGTGAACATCCATTAACGTTTGTGCAGTGTATGGTAGCGATGCAGTTGATAGGAGTACTGATTTGCGGTGGATGAAAAGAGTTAGAGCGCCAGAAAGTGCAAAAACTGAGCTCCAAGTTTGCGGCATCCTGCCAGAGTCACTGCTCCCAACTTGATGAATCTCTCGGATGTACCGTCCGTGAATACCACGCATCAGAAATAAGCAATTAGCTATACGGTTATCAATGAGCACTGGAAATCATTTCACTTGAACTGTTGGGGGCATTTGAGGCCAAAGGAGAGGCGTTTTTTGTGGCGGATCGTTACAGTGACGAAACCTGGATGCATCAATGACTGTGACAACGGCCGCGAAAGCCTACGTTTACATTTAACGAACCTGAATGCACCACTTTGAGAGGGAAACAAAAAGGTATTCACTGAAGTGGTACCACATGCAAACACCAAAAACGGAAATTCAAGGCAGCTACCTCTCGTGGCAAAGTCATGATGAAAGTCTTTTGGGATACCTATGGTGACACTCTCGTCAATGTATCTCTAAAAGGGTCAGCCATTAATTCAGGACCGTATGTGAAGACTCTGAACAACTCGACAACCTTTCCCGACGTTTTTGGTCTGATGAGAATCCAAAAGAAATTTTGGACCGAGACGTGTCAGAACTTGGGAGTACACTGCCCTATTGGTTGGACATCTTTGCTTCATCCATCCTATGTACCAGACATGGCACCCTCGGTTTTCCATCTGTCTCGGCCATTCAAAATTCCTTTACTTTGAACACATTTTGAACATGATGAGAGCATAACTCATACACTAAAAACATTGCTACAAGCCTAAAATAGTTTTATGAATGGGAAATACACCATTTAACTCAACACTGCCATAGTGCCCTAGAACATCTTGGAGTCTGACCCAACTGTCTGACCCGACGACTTGGGTGACCCGACGACTTGGGTGACCCGACGACTTGGGTGACCCGACGACTTGGGTGACCCGACGACTTGGGTGACCCGACGACTTGGGTGACCCGACGACTTGGGTGACCCGACGACTTGGGTGACCCGACGACTTGGGTGACCCGACGACTTGGGTGACCTGACGACTTGGGCGACTCATGACTAAGTTTCATGACTGACTTACTAGGATGGCCACACAAACTGTAATCAGTGTTTGGCCTCCCCAATCAGCCTCCTCCTACTTAACTGGTTAATGTATTCGTCTCCAGGTTGTCCCATCATGCTCATGTCCTCTCTGATCCCATCAGTCTCTCTCAGCTGTTGTCTTCTTTCACCATCTGCCTGGTGATGTGGCCTTCTAGGTGCATTACATACCCATACTAGTTCTGTGTCCTCGCTCTAATCATTGCCACAATGTTCAGCGATTTATACAACGCTAGTCGTTCGGTCTTTCCTTTTTCTCCAATTCCCTCTAGTTTCACTGGTCCAAAAATCTGGCTTAGAACAACTTCATCAAACGTCAGCGGTTTCATTTCTCTTTTGGGTCTGGTAGGGTAGGTGGTTAGTGTTTAACGTCCCGTCGACAACGAGGTCATTAGAGATGGAGCCCAAGCTCGGGTTAGGGAAGGATTGGAAAGGAAATCGGCCGTGCCCTTTCAAAGGAACCATCCCGACATTTGCCTGAAACGATTTAGGGGAATCACGGAAAACCTAAATCAGGATGGTTGGAGACGGTATTGAACCGTCGTCCTCCCGAATGCGAGTCCAGTGTGCTAACCACTGCGCCACATCGCTCGGTTTTTGGGTCTGAGTCCAGGTCTTTATTCTGTATAGCACCATAGGTTGTATTAAAGTCCTATAGGTTCCAGTCTTCGTGGATCTCGGTAGAAGCCGAGACTCAAGCAGCTTTCCGACTGCGAACCTTGAACTGCTTCCTTCTCGTATTCTTGCTGTTATATCCTGGTCCATCTCCTTCCTTTTGCTGAGAACTTTTGTTTTACCCTTTCGAAGGTCTTACAACCTGCATCTTAAAGACTGTCATCGCTCTCTCTGCTCACTGTGTGGATTTTGGTCTTTCGTGCCTGCTCTCATTGCTTCTTCCATTGTTATTAGAACATCATCATCCGCACAGGCCAGTGTGTTGATCATTCTGCGTAGCTGAATTCCTGTCTCTTGGCTTGTTACTTTCCTGTTTGCTTTTTCTAGTGACAGATTAAACAGGAAGGGGGAGGGTGGGAGAGGCAGTCTCCTTGTCATACTCCAATCCTCGCTTCGAACTCCACCCACATCTTTCCATTCAATTTCGTCATACGTGTTGTCTCTTCTGTACATGCTTCTGTTAGTTTCAGTTATTTGGGAACTTGCGCTCTTTCCAATGGTTGTCGTATTGCTTGAGTCTTCACTGTAACATGTGCTTCTTGTAATTCCACAAAAAGACAATGAGCATTTCTACGAAATTCCCGGCTCTTTGATACCATACCTCTTATTATAAGCAGTTGGTCTGCCATTAGTTATCCCTTTCTAAAAAATGCTTGCTTGAATCCAAGTACCTCCTCGACTTTGATATTAGCGTTTCAGCAACAGCATAGTCAGAATCTTATAAGCTGTAATCGCTTCATCCCTTTGGGCGTCCTTTCTTATTGGACAGATCTGCCGGGATCCTTCCACTCCTCCAAGTTAACCATATCAGGTGGTGCATTCTCTCTTGTAAAACAAACCTATCCTCTGTCAGCAACTCTGCAAGTATTCCATCTGTTCCTTGTGCTTTTCATTTTTTCAGCATTGTCATGACTTTTCCTATCTCTTCCAGACTTGGCAATTTATTCTCCCCTGTTGGTACTACCGCTCTATTTTCTTTGTATAATTCTTCTTCTTCTGTTGATGGTTTATTCCACATTGGGAAGATTTTCGAAGCACTTTCCGCTCCTCCAAAGGTTTTATCTGTTATTTGTCCTGCTTGACTTTTGATCACATCAATCCTTGGGTTATATCCTTTCTTGAAGAACCTAACTCTCCACAAGGTCTCTTTTATTGCCTAGTGTACCATTTTTTATGTATATATTCTCGCTCTTGTGCTTGAAGGACTTGCATCTCTAGCTGCTTGCATGGATCCCTACCGTGTTCTTTCACACTGTTCGTTTTTCAGCTAGAATACTTTGGCCGCTTTTCACTTGTTAAATACGTCTCTAAGCCTATAATCATACTATCTTCTGCTGCTGCTCCTCCTCCTCTGCATTGATTACAGCAACTCACCTGTGGCGTGTTTGATTCCAGCCGTAAGCTTGGACCATAATTCGTCTGCACCATCTTCCTCTGATTAAAAAAATAATTCATGTAAAAGAAATGTTGACTGATTTGGTCACCCAGTTCTAACTCTTGATAGTAAATGCACTCTAAGACAAAAAAAATGCACCACTAAGGAAATATCCTTATGGGGCGGAAATCGTTAGATTTTATATACTTGTATAAAAAACCAATGGCTACAATTTCAGAAAAATTGGATTATTTATCCAAGAGAAAGAGCTTCCCAGATTCATCAAGTTAGTAACGTGTTGGTACACCTGTGGCCAATATCCAAACAGTCATTCAGCTTGGTATTGATTGATTGAGTTGTTAGATGTCCTCCTGAGAGATATAATACCAACATTCTCAAATGAAGAAAGACCTGGCAACCTTGTTGCCAAACACGAAGATAAGCAGTGGAAACTCTCGCCGTTTTCGGACCGGCACTATCTTGTTGAAATGTAAGCTCAGGATGGTTTGCCATGAAGGGTAAGAAAACCTGACGCAGAGTATTTTTGACGAACCGCTGTGCTGTAAGGGTGCTGCGGATGACAACCAAACGGGTCTTGCTATGAATTGAAATGACACCACGGGGTCCCGGGTTCGATTCCCGGCGGGGTCAGGGATTTTCACCTGCCTCGAGATGACTGGGTGTTTGTGTTGTCCTCATCATTTCATCATCATCCAGGAAAGTGGCGAAATTGGACTGAGCAAAGGTTGGGCAATTGTACGGGCGCTGATAACCACGCAGTTGAGCGCCCCACAAACCAAACATCATCATCATCATCATCATTGAAATGACACCCCAAACCTCGCTGCCCGTGGCTTCTCCAGACACGTCTTCGCTGGTCACTGCGGCTCAATTCGAATCAATGATATTATAGGCCGAAATCCGATACGAGATTGGGTGTACGGAGATCAATGGCAGTCAGCGCTAGCGGCGCCGTGAGTTCAGCCTCGTTGCTCCAAGCCGCCTATTGATGGTGCTTGTGGTCACTCAAAACACCTGTTGCCCTTATATCTATGATAATCACGAAACCGGGGCTCTGAGTACGATTACTCGGTCCTCAAGTTCTGTGGTCTCTGTAGGTCGACCACTTTCTTCTTGAGTCCGTGTTCGACCATGGTTCACCCATTCCTACAAACATCGTGGAATAGTGGGGTCGCTCCTACTCAAATGTCAAGCAATTCGCCGGTTACTCCAACCGGCTTCTTCGAGCCCAACTACACGTCCTCTCTCAAATGCTGACATCTACGTATAGTGTTCAAGCACCTGTCTGCGAAGCATAGTTACTTAGTACACGGAATGAAATTCGCGAAAACTTTATGTCCTGGTGTCGACATGTCCTCCGTTTACTAGTATAAATCCTTCGTGGTTCATCGTTTTTTTCGGTATACATTCTAACAAAACAGACTACCGTGTCTTATTCGTTGAATAACGCCCGCATGTGTACGCAGAGTAAAGTCGATGACTGCTTCACACCTGTGGCTCTATAAATCAATCCACCCACTTTTCCACATACCTCTTTAAACACCTCACATTACTGAGACCAAGTGAGAACCTATGGGTGTGTAAAGCTGTAGTAGTATATGGGTTTCCGATTCTGCCTGATTGATCTAATTAGGTGAAAAAATACGGGAAACATCTACGTCAGTAGATGAGTACCTGAAGTGCATCTTAGCATAAATAAAACTATATAAAAAAGTAGCTATAAAAAAGTAGCTTTCTGCTGTATTTCCTCAAGTAATTTAATCCACGGTCACGGAGCACAACCTCCATCATAATGAATAAAATGACACGGGTTTAACATTTTCACTGATGTCTTTCTAATAATATACGTGAATTTTCAAATTGCTTCTTACCCAAAGGTGCATCCTATCCATACGCCCTACCAATATAAGCTACGTATGCCGATTTTACAAATGCGCTTATTTCTGCTAGCAGTTAATTTCATTGAAACTTAGCTTACAGTAGAGAAGGATTTTGCCTTTTGTTCGTGCAGATTCCCAACCGTACTTTTCTGTTCCTAAGATACTGTGTTTAAGATCTAACTCGGTTAGTGATTTTGATAAAGCACAACAGAAATTTATTTTGCAGCCTCCATGAATGCGTAATAGCAGTTCCGCCATTACAGAGTGATTAAGCACCGTCGGAGGCAGCAGCACATTTTCTCCAATTAGCGTCAGCCGCGAGCAGAGGGACCTGGAACACGGCCAACCATCTGTTCTTACAAGAACTGCCATTATCGTTACGAGACTTTCTTTGTTTCTAACTGGAAAGCGCCCTTATTCACACTCGTTATCACGCCCTAATAAGATAAATTGTTGCGCATATATTTACATTCGCTAAATCAGAATTTTACGCCTCCTTCTCGCAGTAATTTAGTCTTTCAAATTGCTTCCGCGAAGAATATCACAACACAGTTCCAATTTTTGTACGTCGCACGGCTACCAATGGTAAATACTGAAATAAATAACTTCAGTCTTTCGGTAAGAGAAACACCACTGTATCTAGAGTATCCAGATTATTCTTTTTTTTTATCTCTTCAAGAGAGATACTGACAAATTTGAAGTGTTTTAAAAGCTTATACGGTGACTAAACTCTCATACTGGTTGCACTTTTTTCTTTCTACATATTAGTTTCACTTCTGTGAGAGTCGTTCCCATACCTAGGGCATACTATAGTTGTGCTGTATTCGTATTAGAGATGAAGTAACATTCTTTTCACACTACAAGCATGGAACGTAGTTTTTCCGTGATGCCGCTTGATAATGCCCCACAGAACGAACTAATATAGCTGCAAGTGTAATTAACACATCAACTGCTACCGGTTTTGATAAACTTTATAAATTCATTACAGACTATTGTCTATAATTCAGTTGTGCTATTGATAACAACAAATAGAGCCAAGTTGTGTCAGTTTGTAGGATTGTGGAGTTAAGTTTGCAGACACTGTGGTTTTCATAGATTTTTTGCGTCATTCCTGATAGCGGAAGGTAATCGGTTTGCAAAATATGCCAAAATAGTCACGACTTCAGACTAGTTTAGGATACGATGCAGTTAGATTCACAGGCGGTGGTGGTGGGCTATAGGAAACACGGAAGCTTTTGAATCGATTTATCGGCCTTGTTCATAATCATTTAGCTTCCTAAAAGATAAATTGTTTGTCTGGTGAAACGGATTTCAGGATGCTGTCGGAAGGAATCGGCACGAATAATAAGGGCCAAGGAAATTGTAAGACCTCATAATCCTTTATTTTCGTTCAGTGCCTCACGTGTACAATTAATATTCTTTCTGTAGCCTCGTGGATGTCGACGTGAGGTATCTCATCGTATCTGCTCTTTTCACACTTTGGCTGGATTTTTGAAGCATTGTTTGCGAGACATATAAACATTTACGGGTGCATCTAAAACTCCTTGTATATTTTAATTCTATTCTGTTCTGCCAGAACAACACTTGTTTTAAATATCAGAACGGGAATAAGAGATGTCCCGACAACTGCACAATATACTTACTCTAGGAAATATGTACTTAATTTATGTACAAGCCATGGAATCATTCAGTATTATGTACTTTTTTCTGATATAATTTTTCGGAGCTCACGATTTCTGAAACAGTAAGCATAATTGTAAAGCACTAATCTTCGAATGTAAGTAGCTTTTCAAGCAGAGATTATTGAAGTGCACCCAACATTTCACTTAAAATTTCTGCACAATACCATCAACTCCGTAATATTCTACCAACGACTCGTCTGAAGGACAACTGAATGCAATGTTAGGAAAGGCTTATATTGGCAGTTGTCGTTCTCTATTACTGTTGTCAGGATCCTAATATCATCATGCTATGGTACAGAGCTGTTCGTTGCAACGCCGTCAGAGTCGGAACAGATCAGCGTAACACACCATCGTGTAGTGCATAGCGACAGTCAAGTTGTTCCCAAAAGAAATTCAATATATAAACTACATGCCCTGACCATGTGCTTAATAGCGTATTGTTCCACATTTACAACGCTATGCAGTGGCGGTTTTGATTGGAATGGATTCGAGGAGTCCATTTTCCGGAGGTATTTTGTACGGGTCACGCAATTCCTGTACATTAATGATTGATCTGTGGGTGCCGAGCTGACGTCCAATGGCGTCCCAAATGTGTTGAATTGGCTTCACATGAGAAGAATTTGGTGGCCAACGTGCATACACTATAACGCTCCTCAAACCACTGTACAGCAATTCTAGTCTTGAGACAAGTACAGTTATACTGGTGGGAGACATCAAGCACGAAGGGATGCAGTTGTTCACGTAGTCCCCAGCTGTCACGGTGCCTTCGATTACTACCACAGGTACTAAGAAAGCCCAAGTGAATATCCCCCACAGCATAATACAGCCGCCTTGCCCCCCCCCCCTCCTCCTTTTCAAAAGTGGCTCTGAGCACTATGGGACTTAACTTCTGAGGTCATCAGTCGCCTAGAACATAGAACTACTTAAACCGAACTAACCTAAGGATATCACACACATCCATGTCCGAGGCAGGATTCGAACCTGCGACCGTAGCCGTCGCGCTGTTCCAGACTGTAGCGCCTAGAACCGCTCGGTCACTACGGCCGGCTCCCCCCTTTCCCCGGGCCTTCGGTGCATGCTCCGTGCAGCCTTTAACGTGGCTGACGGCGTGTTCGGAAGCCATTATCGACCGCGTGTAAAAAGAAACGTGATTCATCCCAACAGACAACAAATTTTCATTTGCCCACAGCGCAGTATCGAAGCTCCCCTGCCCACTGATGTTAAACACGAAGGGGTCATCTTCTACGGAGGCACTGTACTTTGTCGTCAGATGCACCACAGAGCGCCATCTGTCCTGCTTTACAGACATGCAAGTGTTAGAGGTCTACATGCTGTGACAAAGTTCGAATGTCCATCACTTTGTCGCCTATTCGTGTCTGCACGGTCTATCAACCACGTTCCATATATGCTCACAATAATAGCACGCGAACAGCCAATCAGAGTCATCGCTTCTGAAATCCTCGCGCCCAAACGCCGAGCTGTAACAATCTGCCCTTTGTCAAAGCCGCTTCTGTCAGATTTCCCCATTTTTTGCTCGTATTGTCCCTAAACTCAAAAAATGGCTCTGAGAACTATGGTACTTCACATCTGAGGTCATCAGTCGCCTAGAATTTAGAACTACTTAAACCTAACTAACCTAAGGACATCACACACATCCATGCCCGAGGCAGGATTCGAACGTGCGACCGTAGCAGTCGCGCGGTTCCGGACTGAAGCACCTAGAACTGCTCGGCCACCACGGCCGGCGCTGTCTGTAAACTGTCTAGTTTCCCCTTTGTTAATAGAAGGTCTAGTTACATTAATGTGACCACTGCCTATATTCGACGTCAATAACACCTCACACAAGGCAAGTGGCGGCACTAGCAGTGGAGGTTGTGTAAGGCATGTGTGGGAAGAACGCAGCATGCAGTTCAGTCGCTGTCGTAATGTGGAAACGGAGCGATTTAGCTGATGTCCAAAAGGGAATGATCATTGGCCTTCGGGCCAAGGGTGGAAGCATTTCCGAAACGGTTAAGTTCGTAAACTGTTCGCGTGTCCTCATGGTTAAAGTTTACCGTGCATGGCGAAATGGCGGTATCCGAAACTGACACCGAGGCAGCTAAGGTGCACCGAGGGCCGTAAACAACAGGAGTAACGTCGGCTACGGAAATGTGTACAGGCAAATAGACGTGCAATTTTTTAGTAACTGATGGCCCAGAAGAACCTAGGGGGCTCCCAACAAGTTCTTCTCAACCCTGTCAGCGAACGTTGCTGCGTAAGAACCTCCGCAGTAGCCTCCTCGTTCGTGCACCAGAGCTGACTGCAGTTCATCGGCAACGAAGGCTGGAATTTGCATGCCAGTACCGCAAATGAATGTCCACCTAGTGGTGACAGGCGGCCTTGTCAATCACACATCTTGTGTTCCATCGGTCAGATGACCATTGGCGTGTACAACGTGAAACGTCTGAAAGCAAATATCCTGCAGCAATCATCGGCAAGCTGCAGGCCAGAAGATGGAGCGTTGTGGTCAGGGTAATGTTTTCGTGGCATTCGACAAGTCTTCTCGTAATTCTGGAAGGCACAATGGATCAACACAATCATGCATATCACCTCGTCCACCCGTCCACCCGTACATGCAGTTTGTTTTCCCTCGACAAGATGGCATCTACCAGCAGGATAATGCAACCTGTCACACAGCTCGAAGTGTACGAGCGTGGTTACATTTCTCCTCTGGCCACCAAACTCCCCGGATTTAAAACCAATTGACATACATGTGTGATCACCTCGATCAGGCGGTTCTCGCCGTGGATACTCAACCGAGAAACGTAGCGCACCTGGCCACGCCACTGGTTTTAATTAATGTCGTGTGACGAGGGCCTCCCGTCGGGTAGACCGTTCGCCTGGTGCTAGGCTTTCGATTTGACGCCAATTCGGCGACTTGCGCGTCGATAGGGATGAAATGATGATGATTAGGACAACACAGCGGAGAAAATCTCCGACCCAGCCGGGAATCGAACCCGGGCCCATAGGATTGACATACCGTCGCGCTGACCACTCAGCTACCGGGGGCGGACACGGCACTGGTGACGCCATGGCTCCACATCCCTGTCGGTAGCTTCCAGAACCACATTGACTCTACTCCTGCATGTCTCCCGGCTGTCCGTTCTGCAAAAGGTGATTATTCACATTATTGACATAGATTCACATCAACGTGATTGGACAGTGTATATATTCTTCTCCCGTCACCTTCCCGCAACGACATTAGGCGGCAAAGAGTCTCGCGATGGTCATGTTTTGGCTCCTCACCATACCTAGTGAAGAAACTATGTCGCACTTGGCGGTCAGCATGCGATTTCTAATCGCAGTTCAAGACAAAAGTGTATGTAGCAAAACCTATCACTCCCATAGGTTTAATACAAATGCTATTTACGAAACAAGGCTCTCGAAACACCGCAACTGCGTGCAGCGAGGCTAAGAACTTTATGCTCTGCTGGAGCTTTCCGACTAGCTCAGTGAGACGAGGCTATCCTGCGGGCAATTGATACGAAAACTCGCGGAGGTTCGAGTCGCGTTCGCACCAAACAATTTTTTATTTTTTATTTCTCATTTAAAGCTTCAAATTGTATCCAATTTACATCTCCACAATGCGGTATTTGTTTATTTCATTCTGTTACTTTACCTTCATTTAAACAATATGACCTAACTTCAACTTGCTACAACCGTAAACGTCCACTTTGTTTCGTATATGAGACAAGTAACAGTGGATACAGTAACATCGTCTATCCAATGAGATACAAAAAACGCCACAGGTAGGCTACACTAGATTGCACATTATGCTGCGCACAATAATTCCATTCTGTACATTTGACATCTAGGCATATCTTCACAAAGAAGGTACGTAAACGTTTGCTTTAGATAAAATGTTCAAAGCGACCACCTTGCATCTGCAAACACTTCGCCAGTCTCTGGATCGTATGAGGATAAGTCAATTATTGTTCGCAAAGTAATTATAATATTTTATTGTAATCAAGTAAGAATCCTACAAGAACATCTTTCGACATAGTCTCCTTGCATTTCAACGGACTTGGTCCATCATTGTACAAGCTTCCTGACACCCTTATAAAAGAAGGTTCTCGGTTGAGGTGCGAGCCAGGAATGCACAGCTTCTTTCGTTGCTTCGTCCGAGGCAAATCGACGGCCTCTTAATACCTGTTTCAGTGGACCAAACAAGTGACAGTCAGAAGGGGCAAGATGGGGACTATATGGAGGATGATCTAGTACTTAAAAATTTGAGTTTCTGGAGAGTTTCAGCAATGTGGTCTCCAGTATGCGGACGAGCATTGTCGTGCAACAACACAACACCTTTTGACAGCAATCCTCGGCGTTTGCTTCGAATTGCAGGCTTTACCCTGGCGGTAAGCATCTCACTGTAACGTACACTGTTTATTGTTGTGCCCATTTCCCCATAATGTTCCAGTCTGGACCTTGTGCGTCCCAAAAAACCGTAAGCATCAGTTTTCCTGCAGACGGTTGGGTCTTGAACTTTTTCTTTCACGGCGAATTTGAATGTTTCCATTCGATACTCGCCGTTTACTCTCCGGTTCGTAATGACGGATCCATGTTTCGATACCTGTAATGATCCAGTCTAAGAAGTTGTCCCCTTCGTTACCATAGCGATCCAAATGTTCTTGGCAGATGTCCAAGCGCGATTGCAACTGTGCATGTTGTTCTTGGAACGATCTTGCACAAACTTTATGAAACCCAAGCCTGTTGTGGACGATTTCGTAGGCAGAACCGTGACTAATTTGCAGACGATGTGCTACTTCGTCAATAGTTAATCGCCTATCTAAGAGAATCATTTCACGTGAACGCTCAATGGTTTCTTCATTTGCGGCGGTAAACGGTCGTCCGGCTCTTTCATCGCACGTAACACTTGCGCGACCATTTCGGAATTTTTCAATCTATTCGCAGATACTCCGTTGTGGCAAAACACTGTTACCGTACTGTACCGAAAGTCTTCGATGAATTTCGGCCCCGGATACGTCTACCAGCCACACACACAAAAAGAAAAAAAGAAAAAAAAACCTGATCACTCAAAGCCGCTCTTCCTTGGTGGAAATAGACAGCGGAGCAGACATGATTGGCGTCTCGGCAGCGATAACGAAACTACCCTAGCAGCTTTAAAATTGCAAAGATATAACAACAAATAAACAAAGCATGCGTAATCAATGTAAAACGACACTATCAAAATGAACAAAAATATAACTAAATTGCGAATAATAATTGACTTACCCTCGTACTTTGCTTGACCTGCGCAACATACCTGCATACTTCACTGCCGAAGCGGCTGCAAGTGTGCTGTTGGCCAGAACATTGGACTTCCGCAACCAAACCATTTCCCTGAAAGCGCTTCGTTTAAATAGTTACACACATTCATTCAAAAGTTTGACGGTACACCATCATGCTGGAACCAAAGCCGAACACCAATTGAAACGTTTTCTAATGTGGCAGGCAAAGTATAGCAAAGAAACGTACGATATAAGAGCGCATTCAACTTTTCCGGCAACAGGCAATAGGTAATGCCCCAAAAGCACTCCTCTGATGATTCCTACCCACAGTTATACTTCAAAGCATGCCTGAAATCCATGTCCACGGGTGACATTTGGGTTGTGTTCCGACAAATTAATGGCTGTTGTGGAAGTTGAAAATACCTTCACAGGTGAAGCTAGATTCGTCAGTCCATTATGACGTTATTTATAAAATGTTCATTATCTTCCACTTGGTGCAGTCTTCTTGCCGCTTGTGTTGAGTTGACTTGTAGTGATATGGATGTAGTTCTTCAACGTGAAACACTTCAACAATCAATCATTCAGATATCTGGAACTACCTTGCAATATCACAGGTACTTCACCGAGGTGACTGGTGAACGGTTTCAAGAAACTCGTCCTCTGTTTGTGGAGTACGTCTAGTCCTTGGACGACCTCTGTCCATTACTTGTAGACGAAGACTACAGGTTTCCCAAAGGCGTTTCTCCAGGCGACGAAAGCCATTCTTATCGGGATGGCGCCTTTGATGGTACCGTGCAGCATTCGCACGAGCAGCAGCAGCAGTTGCTGCTTGGTTGTCGGAAGCATCCAACACCCATCGTTTGTGTACGCCATCGGGAAGCCCATCTACATGAACTTCACAAGACCAGTTACAGTTGCGCATTACACAACTGGTAGACACATGCGTGCACTGTCATGTGACAGGCTGTTGTTATGTGACAAAATGATGTCCTGTTTATAAGCGACAAGAACTAGGTAACTGACATCTAAAACAATAAAAAGATAAAAAAACCTGAGGAGGATTGAAACGATAGTTCGATTATGGATGTGGGTGTGAAGTCCCAACTGTATACTCAGTGAGCTACAATGGCTGGTGCGGTACTGCGGAGTGATACACGTTCCTCAGGATTTTCATATGCGCTGCACGTTGCAGAGCAACTTTTTTCTTGAATCTGGATGAGGGATCGAATGCCGACCTCCAGGAGCGGCAAATTTCTTCAGTCTCCCTCCACCTCCCCTCCCCCTCCCCCGCCCCAGGTTGTTCTCGAAATATATTTCTCGTGAGGGCATGTTATACACAGGGTGTGCTACAATTCCTATTACAGACTTCTAGAGGTCTATTATTATTATTATTATTATTATTATTATTATTATTATAGGGGTCTAAAGAGGACTTAGCAGATAAAGTTTAGATGAACCCATTTCCGGGAATATACCGTTTAGATGTAAAATAAGTTTGAATATCAGATCACTTTAACATTTTCCGCTCCGTGGTGCGCACACAAATCGAGAAGTACTGAGTTTCTCTTCGTTTTTACATATTCCAGTGTTTTAGCTTATATGAAAGCATAAATTTGAAACCAGTGTAACTAATGATTAGGCTCATCTTTATTGCTGGTGTTGTACACAGCCTAGATGCACTAGCTCTTAGTTTAATTTTCATTCACCTTGAAGTTTTCCTTGATTGTCTCACGAAAATATAAAATGCAATCGGTCTAGTAAGCCCACGGGCGCAATTTGACTGTTCTTCTATAAAGGCCTGCCACTAAACGCGAGAAACCCAGTAATTACTTTCACTTCTATGGCTTACAAAAAAGAAAAGAATAAACCATTGACATTTTGCAACCGCGTGGAACGGTGTTGCCGGTGTGTAATCAGCCTCACTTGACAATGCGTTGTGTGTCCTCAGAAAAGAAGCAGCACATAGCGCTCGACGAAGAACTACGAATGGCTGGCGGATGCCTCCTGTCACTGCACTTGTTGGGACATCAATCACGAAGTTATTTTAATCGGTGTATAGCGTACCTGAAATTGTAGCCATTGACTGAGTTGTCATTAATACGATGTGAATCCTCGCTATAACGCTTCCCAACAGACAACTCTTTTCGCACAGTTACGTTCCATTACTGTACACAACTTGCTTCAGCGCTTAGGTTACGACCAATAGCGCGCACTGTATCAAAAGTTTAAAAACAAATTCATCAATGCATAAATCTACACCTATTCAATGTTGATCTGACTAAGTAAGCATTACCTACAGCCAGACTTCGTTCATGTTATATGGAATGTTTTGAGGATTATGACTGTATTGTAAACTTCTGGGCCGGCCGCGGTGGTATAGCGGTTCCGGCGCTGCAGTCCGGAACCGCGGGACTGCTACGGTCGCAGGTTCGAATCCTGCCTCGGGCATGGGTGTGTGTTAAGTCCTTAGGTTAGTTAGGTTTAAGTAGTTCTAAGTTCTAGGGGACTTATGACCTAAGATGTTGAGTCCCATAGTGCTCAGAGCCATTTGAACCATTAAACTTCTGAAATATCTACTGCCCCAGACACGTTTTACTAACATTTAATTAGCGATACGCTTTTCAGAAGCATGCTGCCATCGTTAGGTGAATTTAAATCACATGTACATTATATTAATCTGAGGTGTGAGTAGGTTCATTTAATGTGTGTACCAGTGAGATTATCTATCTAAATACAGCCCTGTACAGAAAGATACATGTGTTTTAGTGTGTACATTGATTTACATGTTTAGATCATATCATTGGTGGATTTACCTACATTTTTATTGGAAAATTAGTCGTCTGGCACACACAGTACAGTAACAAACACGTCACCCCTTAACGTCTTCATATACTGATGTTTACATCATTCCAAAGAGTCTAAACTGCTAAGATAAACTAGTTCAATTGCTAGGACAGTAATATACAGTAAGTGTGAAATTTTTTATCCAGCCGCGCGGGACTAGCCGAGCGGTCCCAGGCGCTGCAGTCATGGACTGTGCGGCTGGTCCCGGCGGAGGTTCGAGTCCTCCCTCGGGCATGGCTATGTGTGTTTGTCCTTAGAATAATTTAGGTTAAGTAGTGTGTAAGCTTAGGGACTGATGACCTTAGCAGTTAAGCCCCATAAGATTTCACACACATTTGAACATTTGAAACTTTTTCTGTCTAGATGCATTTGTGACGCGGCACATATTAGATAATATAAAGTCAATGTTTTCAATGACGTAAGTATTCAACATTTGAGTAGCTTTTGAAAAAATCAGTATTTTTTCTTTTAGCTTATCATTTAGTAATATGTTAGCATGTCCTCTGCCGTGAATGAAGATCTCTAATTCTTCACACTGTTATCCCCAACTGGTGCCCCTTATCCATTTTATATAATATAGGAAGATCATTCTCAATATCGTGGAATGGGTGGCCAGCGACTTTTACGTGGGTGGCTATTGCTGATTTATTGTAATTGTTTGTGTGTTACTAGCTGTCGATGTGAACTTGCTTCTTGACGCAAATTATCGTACACAGCTATTGTGAGAAATTTTTGTTAAGTACTACGGTGGGCTAAAAGAGCAGATTACTTTTGTTCAAATTATGGTACAAATTCCCTGCCGTTTATGCCAGATAAGTTTGATAATGGTCATTGACCGAAACTAGTAACATACTGCGCAAAAGAAACGATTGATGAAGGTTTAGAATCATCAAGGGTACACGAGTGGGCCTTCGGCTCTGAAAACCCATATCGATGACCTTTCGTTGAATGGTTCGCACGCTGACACTTGTTGATGGCCCAGCACTGAAATCTGCAGCAGTTTCCGGAAGGACTGCACTTCTGTCAAGTTGAACGATTCTCTTCAGTCTTCGTTGGTACCGTTCTTGCAGTATCCTTTTCCTGCTGCAGTGATGTCGGAGATTTGATGTTTTACCGGATTCCTAATATTCACGGTACACTGGCGAAAATCCCCACCTCATCGCTACCTCGGAGATGCTGTGTCGCATCGCGCGTGCGCCGACTATAACACAACGTCCTAACTCACTTAAATCTTGATAACCTACCAGTGTAGCAGCAGTAACCGTTCTAACAACTGCACCAGACACTTGCTGTTTTACATAGGTGTTGCCAAACGCAGGGCCGTATTCTCCTGTTTCCATAACTCTGTTTTCAATACGCATCCCATGTTTCTTTGGCACTTTATTGTATGTGCACTTTGTGTTTTACTTGAGGCCGGCCGCTGTGGCCGATCGGTTCTAGGCGCTTCAGTCTGGAACCGCGCTACTGCTACGGGCGCAGGTTTGAATCCTGCCTCGGGCATCGATGTGTGTGATGACCTCAGATGTTAAGTCCTATAGTGCTTAGAGCCATTTGAATCATTTGTTTTACTTGAAGTCTACATGGACTATTAATAAACAGGGCTTTATAGTGACCTGTGTACCAATCAATAGTTCGATGAATTCATTATGTTTATGAATTGTTAGTTACAGCATCCATGTTTCATGTATGTTAGGCCCAACAATGTTTAATTATTTCAGTTGAAGTTATCCATTGTGGCAAGCCTGTAATTAAATTCACATGATCATACGGGAAGCGATCTTTTTATCGGTACGATTATCCAGTACAGGTCATTGTGACATCCACAAGGGTATATTGATTGCTCACACTCTACAATCCCCAGTTCTGGCTGTGATTTTCGCTGGCTATTTTCAGTAGCATTTTAGTATCACCAAGATCTAGTATGAAACTCATAGGCTGAATACTTCCAAATATTACCATTCACCAATAACCACACAGTTACACGTATACTGTTACTTTACTTTTTTCTGTTTCTTCCAGGTACGTGCCCGCAGCCGAATACTTCGAGGGCTTCATGGCGAGTAGAAAACAGCGGATGACTTCGTGAGTGCTCAAATAAAAAATCTTTTGCTTAGTTTTGTATATTGGTTACGTTAGTACTTATGTCAGCTTTCTCACTTCGTATTTGTCTCAGTACAAAGTTGACGACATACACTCCTGGAAATGGAAAAAAGAACACATTGACACCGGTGTGTCAGACCCACCATACTTGCTCCGGACACTGCGAGAGGGCTGTACAAGCAATGATCACACGCACGGCACAGCGGACACACCAGGAACCGCGGTGTTGGCCGTCGAATGGCGCTAGCTGCGCGGCATTTGTGCACCGCCGCCGTCAGTGTCAGCCAGTTTGCCGTGGCATACGGAGCTCCATCGCAGTCTTTAACACTGGTAGCATGCCGCGACAGCGTGGACGTGAACCGTATGTGCAGTTGACGGACTTTGAGCGAGGGCGTATAGTGGGCATGCGAGAGGCCGGGTGGACGTACCGCCGAATTGCTCAACACGTGGGGCGTGAGGTCTCCACAGTACATCGATGTTGTCGCCAGTGGTCGGCGGAAGGTGCACGTGCCCGTCGACCTGGGATCGGACCGCAGCGATGCACGGATGCACGCCAAGACCGTAGGATCCTACGCAGTGCCGTAGGGGACCGCACCGCCACTTCCCAGCAAATTAGGGACACTGTTGCTCCTGGGGTATCGGCGAGGACCATTCGCAACCGTCTCCATGAAGCTGGGCTACGGTCCCGCACACCGTTAGGCCGTCTTCCGCTCACGCCCCAACATCGTGCAGCCCGCCTCCAGTGGTGTCGCGACAGGCGTGAATGGAGGGACGAATGGAGACGTGTCGTCTTCAGCGATGAGAGTCGCTTCTGCCTTGGTGCCAATGATGGTCGTATGCGTGTTTGGCGCCGTGCAGGTGAGCGCCACAATCAGGACTGCATACGACCGAGGCACACAGGGCCAACACCTGGCATCATGGTGTGGGGAGCGATCTCCTACACTGGCCGTACACCACTGGTGATCGTCGAGGGGACACTGAATAGTGCACGGTACATCCAAACCGTCATCGAACCCATCGTTCTACCATTCCTAGACCGGCAAGGGAACTTGCTGTTCCAACAGGACAATGCACGTCCGCATGTATCCCGTGCCACCCAACGTGCCACCCAAGGTGTAAGTCAACTACCCTGGCCAGCAAGATCTCCGGATCTGTCCCCCATTGAGCATGTTTGGGACTGGATGAAGCGTCGTCTCACGCGGTCTGCACGTCCAGCACGAACGCTGGTCCAACTGAGGCGCCAGGTGGAAATGGCATGGCAAGCCGTTCCACAGGACTACATCCATCATCTCTACGATCGTCTCCATGGGAGAATAGCAGCCTGCATTGCTGCGAAAGGTGGATATACACTGTACTAGTGCCGACATTGTGCATGCTCTGTTGCCTGTGTCTATGTGCCGGTGGTTCTGTCAGTGTGATCATGTGATGTATCTGACCCCAGGAATGTGTCAATAAAGTTTCCCCTTCCTGGGACAATGAATTCACGGTGTTCTTATTTCAATTTCCAGGAGTGTAGTATGCAACTGTCACGGGTGACTGTAACATGAATACTGGCTGGCTGGTATCTCCGAAGAAAACTAAACTAATTTGGTGCGTGTTGGGGGAGGAAAATGAAATGCGGAATTGAGGAAAGTTCCATCGCTGCGGCTGAGATGCGGAAATGGAATGTGATCACGGGCGGAATGCGGCCTTATTCGCCTCCGTGACGGGAGGCGGCCGCGTCGTTCGCCGCGGTTGCGCTGTGTTTGCTGCGCGCCCCAGTTCCGCACGTTGGCGACGATATTGGACCTCTGTGTGCCAAAGCACCGAACCTAGCGCGTCACACTCGCTGTCGCAGTCTTTGGAAATTTTGAGTCGTGGAAGCTAAGAATCGAATGACGACATAGTGTCCTCATTTCTATCTACATAAATGATCTTTTGGATAGGGTAGATAGCAATGTGCGGCTGTTTGCTGATGATGCTGTGGTGTACGGGAAGGTGTCGTCGTTGAATGACTGTAGAAGGATACAAGATGACTTGGACAGGATTTGTGATTGGTGTAAAGAATGGCAGCTAACTCTAAATGTAGATAAATGTAAATTAATGCGGATGAATAGGAAAAAGAATCCCGTAATGTTTGAATACTCCATTAGTAGTGTAGCGCTTGACACAGTCACGTCGATTAAATATTTGGGCGTAACATTGCAGAGCGATATGAAGTGGGACAAGCATGTAATGGCAATTGTGGGGAAGGCGGATTGTCGTCTTCGGGTCATTGGTAGAATTTTGGGAAGATGTTCATCTGTAAAGGAGACCGCTTATAAAACACTAATACGACCTATCTTGAGCACTGCTCGAGCGTTTGGGATCCCTATCAGGTCGGATTGAGGGAGGACATAGAAGCAATTCAGAGGCGGGCTGCTAGATTTGTTACTGGTAGGTTTGATCATCACGCGAGTGTTACGGAAATGCTTCAGGAAATCGGATGGGAGTCTCTGGAGGAAAGGAGGCGTTCTTTTCGTGAATTGCTACTGAGGAAATTTAGAGAACCAGCATTTGAGGCTGACTGCAGTACAATTTTACTGCCGCCAACTTATATTTCGCGGAAAGACCACAAAGGTACAGAGGCATATAGGCAGTCATTTTTCCCTCGTTCTGTTTGGGAGTGGAACAGGGAGAGAAGATGCTAGTTGTGGTACGAGGTACCCTCCGCCACGCACCGTATGGTCGATTGCGGAGTATGTATGTAGATGTAGATGTAGTGGAGAGCTAATAATTAGTTCTTAGACACTGATAAGTAATCATAAGGTTACTGACAGCGGGCGACTGATAACGATTGTGATATTCCTGTGGAAGTGGACAACAATGTTTTGAACGGAAATAACTAGCTTCACCAAAGTTGGAAACTGTTTTTGTAGTCTTCAGACTTAACCAGGCTTGAGAAATCAGTGAGGAGATGCTGTGAAAATACAATTATGAAAAAAAAACTGCAACACCAAGAAAGAGTTTGCGACATAAACGGAACTTGACAGGAGTGGCCAGCCGGAGTGGCCAAGCGGTTCTAGGCGCTACCGTCTGGAACCGCGCGACCGCTACGGTCGCAGGTTCGAATCCTGCCTCGGGCGTGGATGTGTGTGATGTCCTTAGGTTAGTTAGGTTTAAGTAGTTCTAAGTTCTAGGGGACTGATGACCTCAGAAGTTAAGCCCACAGTGCTCAGAGACATTTGAACCATTTGACAGGAGTGTTTTTATAGCTGAAAGGTGACTTCTATTAAAATTTCGCTCGTCACATAAAAGTGGTGCTAGTAGCGCGGCTACGAGAATGCAAATCACTTTTGCTTGTAACGCACACTGTAACGGTCATAAGTATTATTCACTTTTGAGATGATGATTTGATGACAGACAAGAATGGCTTCAAGGCGACAAAGACGACATTGTGAGCACCTCACTGAGTTTGAACAAGGTCTTGCCGATAGAGCTACGAGATGTTGGACGGTACTTCTGCGATACTGCACAAAGATCTGCCAGCCGGGTAGCCATTTTACATGTTTGCTGGCAGCGGTGGTCACGACAATGCCCGGTCGCAAGAAGACCGGGCTGCGCACGGCCACGTAGCACTGCCGAGAGGGAAGACCATCGTGTTCGACGTATGGCTCTGGCACATCATATTGCATCTGAAGCTGAAATTTGAGCAGCAGTTGCCACCACAGTGAAACAACGAATTATTACAAATCCGTTACTTAAAGGTCAGCTTCGAGACAGACGACCCTGTAACGTGCTTTCCACTAACCCCGGACCACCGCCATTTGCGACTTCAGTGGTGTCAATCGATAGCTCATTAGAGGCAATGTTGGAAGTCTGTTGTGATTTCTGAAGAATGCTGGTCTTGTCTCGGTGCTTCTGATGGCCGTGTGTTGGTCAGGAGGAGGCCAGCTGATGGCCTGCAGCCAACCTGGCTGCGTGCTAGACACAGAGGACCTACACCGGGGATTATGATCTGGGGGTGCGATTTCATGTGACCGGAGGACAACTCTCGTTGTTATCCCACGCAAACTGACTGCAAATTAGTACATCAATCTGGTAATTCGACCTGTTGCACTACCACTGATGAACAGCAGCAGTTCAGGAAGTGTTTTCCAGCAGGGAAACCACTCCTACATACCGCTATTGTAATGCAACATGCTCTGCGGTGTGTCGACATGTTGCCTTGGCCTGCTCGATCACTAGATCGGTCTCCAATCGAACACGTATAACGCTTCATCTGAAGACGACAACTCCAGCGTCATCCACAGCTAGAATTAATCATCCCTTTATTCAACGATCAAATGCAAGTCAAATGCAAGGCGTGGGACTCCATCCCACAAACTAGCAAACGGCTCCTGTGCAACGTAACATAGGCACATCTGCATGTTTGCCCTTTAACCAACATTCTAGCTGTTACACCGGTTATTGACGTACCAGCATTTCACATTTGCAATAGTTTATCCCGCGCTTACATTACCCTGTGATCTTACATTCTTAATCACGTAATTATACAACCTACACAAATTTCATTACTCTGATTATTTTTTGTTGTTGCGAATTTTTCCGTCAGTGAATGCTTCCACGCTCGGTGAACATTCTTCCCGATAACTTTACTCACACAACCAACTGAAGCTCATGTACAAAATACGTCATCCTATTAACTTGTAACACCTCCTCGAACCTCGTTATGTGGCGTTAGTTGGACAGTTACCATTATGTACGAGACGTAAATGGCTAACAACTTCAGGTGCTGTGGCGTCTGGACTTCTTTACAGGGCAGTGCTAGTCCTTCAGTTCCATTTCATCGGTTTCTTTACCTTATAATTCTGGCACGTCCTTTTCGAGTGCTCTTCTTTTGTTGCTGCAGGTATGTGACTATTCTCCCAGTGGGTAACAACATGTGCAACTCTTTTTCAATAAAATTCTTTGAGTTTCGGACTCCATCTAATGTGGTAAGCCTATCTACATTTCGGCTATTATTGTAAGCTTCCTTTAGAAAGGTGACGCCACCTGAGTTGTGGTTAATGCTTTACATACAGGGTATTTCAAAATGCTTTTACAAACTTTGGGGACACTTCCATATTACACCAAACCAAGAAAAAATCTCCACTAAACATGGGCTCTAAAATGTACTCCTATGAGCATTTGTTCAACAGAAGAGATGTGTTTCACAGTACCGAAGTTGAACAAGTGCTCATGGTTCTTAAAGTATGTATTTTAGAGCCCATGTCTGCTAGATTTTTTTTTGTTTTGACATAAGGAAC
The DNA here is from genome assembly GCF_023864275.1 of Schistocerca cancellata. Taxonomy (NCBI): domain Eukaryota; kingdom Metazoa; phylum Arthropoda; class Insecta; order Orthoptera; family Acrididae; genus Schistocerca; species Schistocerca cancellata. Next base: position 655,627,756 of record NC_064628.1, read on the forward strand.
CTGCCCCCACAGTTTGTAAAAGTATTGATGAAACACCCTTTATTTTATTGCGTCCCATACACCAGTTAAAATTACTGGGCGTCCTGCTATACTGTGTGTTCATTGGATGATAGTATCAAGGGGAAAGCTATATAAAATGCTTCTCTAGGAATATTTTCTGCTCTTTTTTATTGGTGGAAGCTTCTGGTTGAAACTGCCATCAAGTCGTAGTGCTGCTTAAGTATTATCCTGTGGCGACCGAGGTCTCTAGGTACAACAGGAGTAGAAATAAGGGTAGATTTATCACGTCATGCCAAAGTCACAGGTCCATTTGAATTATATGCTCATACAGAGTGACACGTATTAATGTTTAAAAACCCTTGAAGTGACGTTTGTGACAAGACCAGTGGAGTTGGAAATGAAGGAAATACCCCACGAATGAGTGACAAATGTTGAAAATGTGACGTCACATCAAATTACGGAGGGTATTTACGAGAGTGTGAACGGAAGTGATGACTGATCGATGCAATACTTCCATCAAGCAAACGATGCAGATTTCGAAAACCTTTTGTAATTGTGATTTGTTGTAAACGTAGAAGTTACAAAATTATTCTCCTTGCTGTAACCTAGCAAAAGCTGTTATTATTTGGTGTTTCTCTCGTTCCGTCTCTTTCCTTTTGTTGTTTATAGACGTTGTTTAGTAAAGAAAACAAATGTCATTCACTGAACGAAGCAGTTCGGAAGCTTGTACTCATTTACTTGTGACGCAAAACTGTAGGTTTTTGTTGTGCTATACTTCACAATAAACCAGCGGAGATCCGGTGACTGGTAAATGAATTAATAAGTCAATACCTTAATGTAAACACACAATTGTCTCACGCAACGATAAAAGAAACGCCTGCCTTACGCAAGACTCGAAACCTGAGCCCCGTGCTCTAAAGTAACGCGCATAGGCCAGGGGCCACACTGACGTGAATTCTTGACTTGGATGGGCTGATCATATGTGACGAACCTATAGCTTCAACACTTACGGCGAGGTATGTCACCTTGTGACGTCACATGTTCGACATTTGTCATTCACTTCTGGAGTATTTCTTGAAATTTGTCGACCCAAGTGTCTTGTATGAAATTACTCGTCTCAGCGTCATCTACGTCGCTTCGGAGGTTTTTAATCGTTAATAATAATCACATTGTATATTCTGAAATACTGTAGGTAAAATGGGAAAACACAAAAGGTGATGCACACGCGAGATGCTTCATAATGTGATTGTACGTACGTCCCCCCTCCCACACGCGCACACACACACACACACACACACACACACACACACACGTCACCTTTTACCGTTTCATCAGTTTGGTCATGCTTTCCATATTACACCTAGAAAATGGGGCAGACACCGCATCATACCACCCCTCTTGCGACGATAAACATTTGTATTGCCCCTTCATCTAATCCAACTGGACACTGTCTGGAAAAGCTTCCCTAGTTGCTGTTACCTGTGACGCACGAAATTAATATGTTTCGTTCAGTGATTTCACATACTGGAAGCTGCCAGCATTTTGTTTCGACAGGAAGTAGTTAGTTACATCTACATCCATACTCCGCAAGCCACCTGACGGTGTGTGGCGGAGGGTACCTTGAGTACCTCTTATGGTTCTCCCTTCTATTCCAGTCTCGTATTGTTCGTGGAAAGAAGGATTGTTGTGTGCCTCTGTGTGGGCTCTAATCTCTCTGATTTTATCCTCATGGTATCTTCGCGAGATATACGTAGGAGGGAGCAATATACTCCTTGACTCCTCGGTGAAGGTATGTTCTCGAAGCTTCAACAAAAGCCCGTACCGAGCTACTGAGCGTCTCTCCTGCAGAGTCTTCCACTGGAGTTTATCTATCATCTCCGTAACGCTTTCGCGATTACTAAATGATCCTGTAACGAAGCGCGCTGCTCTTCGATGGATCTTCTCTATCTCTTCTATCAACCCTATCTGGTACGGATACCACACTGCACTGCTGAGCAGTATTCAAGCAGTGGGCGAACAAGCGTATTGTAAGCAACTTCCTTTGTTTTCGGATTACAATGAATCTCAGTCTGGCATCTGCTTTACCGACGATCAACTTTATATGATCATTCCATTTTAAATCACTCCTGATGCGTACTCCCAGATAATTTATGGAATTAACTGCTTCCAGTTGCTGACCTGCTATATTGTAGCTAAATCATAACGGATCTTTCTTTCTATGTATTCGCAGCACATTACACTTGCCTAGATTGAGAATCAGTTGCCATTCCCTGCACCATGCGTCAATTCGCTGCAGATCCTCCCGCATTTCAGTACAATTTTCAGTTGTTACAACCTCTCTACATACCACAGCATCATCCGCAAAAGCCTCAGTGAACTTCCGATGTCATCCACAAGGTCATTTATGTATATTGTGAATAGCAACGGTCCTACGACACTCCCCTGCGGCACACCTGAAATCACTCTTACTTCGGAAGACTTCTCTCCATTGAGAATGACATGCTGCGTTCTGTTATCTAGGAACTCCTCAATCCAATCACACAATTGGTCTGATAGTCCATATGCTCTTACTTTGTTCATTAAACGACTGTGGGGAACGGTATCGAACGCCTTGCGGAAGTCAAGAAACACGGCATCTACCTGGGAACCCGTGTCTATGGCCCTGTGAGTCTCGTGGACGAATAGCGCGAGCTGGGTTTCACACGATCGTCTTTTTCGAAACCCATGCTGATTCCTACAGAGTAGATTTCTAGTTTCCAGAAAATTCATTATACTCAAACATAATACGTGTTCCAAAATTCTAAAACTGATCGACGTTAGAGATATAGGTCTATAGTTCTGCATATCTGTTCGACGTCCCTTCTTGAAAACGGGGATCACCTGTGCCCTTTTCCAATCCTATGGAAGGCTACGCTCTTCTAGAGACTTACGGTACACCGCTGCAAGAAGGGGGTCAAGTTCCTTCGCGTACTCTGTGTAAAATCGAACTGGTATCCCATCAGGTCCAGCGACCTTTCCTCTTTTGAGCGATTTTAATTGTTTCTCTATCCCTCTGTCGTCTGTTTCGATATCTACTATTTTGTCATCTGTGTGACAATCTAGAGAAGGAACTACAGTGCAGTCTTCCTCTGTGAAGCAGCTTTGGAAAAAAATTTAGTATTTCGGCTTTAAGTCTGTCATCCTCTGTTTCAGTACCATTTTGGTCACAGAGTGTCTGGACATTTTGTTTTGATCCACCTACCACTTTGACATAAGACCAAAATTTCTTAGAATTTTCTGCCAAGTCAGTACACAGAACTTTACTTTCGAATTCATTGAACACCTCTCGCATAGCCCTCCTCACACTACATTTTCCTTCGCGTAATTTTTGTTTGTATGCAAGGCTTTGGCTATGTTTATGTTTGCTGTGAAGTTCCCTTTGCTTCCGCAGCAGTTTTCTAACTCGGTTGTTGTACCACGGTGGCTCTTTTCCATCTCTTACAATCTTGCTTGGAACATAGTCATCTAACGCATATTGTACGATGGTTTTGAACTTTGTCCACCAATCCTCAACGCTATCTGTACTTGTGACAAAACTTTTGTGTTGAGCCGTCATGTACTCTGATATCTGCTTTTTGTCACTTTTGCTAAACAGAAAAATCTTCCTACCTTTTTAATATTTCTATTTATGGCTGAAATCATCGATGCAGTAACCGCTTTATGACCGCTGATTCCCTGTCCTTCGTTAACTGTTTCAAATAGTTCGGGTCTGTTTGTCACCAGAAGGTCTAATATGTTGTCGCCACGAGTCGGTTCTCTGTTTGACTGCTCAAGGTAGTTTTCAGACAAAGCACTTAAAAAAATTTCACTGGGTTCTTTGTCCCTGCCACCAGTTATGAACATTTGAGTCTCCCAGTCTATATCCGGCAAATTAAAATGTCCACCTAGAACTATAAATTGGTGGGGAAATCTACTCGAAATATTTTTCAAATTATCCTTCAGGTGCTCAGCCACAACAGCTGCTGAGCCAGGGGACCTATAGAGACATCCAATTACCATGTCTGAGCCTGCTTTAACCGTGACCTTCACCCAAATTATTTCACATTTAGGATCTCCGTCAATTACCTTCGATACTGTTGCACTTCTTATCGCTATAAACACGCCTTCCCCTTCACTGTTCAGCCTGTCTCTGCGGTATACATTCCAATCTGAGTTCAGAATTTCATTACTGTTTACATCTGGTTTCAGCCAACTTTCTGTCCCTAGTACTATGTGGACATTGTGACCGTTTATTAATGAGAGCAGTTCTGGGACCTTTCTACAGACGCTCCTACAGTTTACTATTGTTGTTGTTGTGGTCTTCAGCCGTGAGACTGGTTTCATGCAGCTCTCCATGCTAATATATCCTGTGCAAGCTCCTTCATCTCCCAGTACCTACTGCAACCTACATCCTTCTGAATCTGCTTAGTGTATTCATCTCTTGGTCTCCCTCTACGATTTTTACCCTCCACGCTGCCCTCCAATGCTAAATTGGTGACCCCTTGATGCCTCAGAACATTACCTACCAACCGATCCCTTCTTCTAGTCGAGTTGTGCCACAAACTTTTCTTCTCCCCAATCCTATTCAATACCTCCTCATTAGTTACGTGATTTACCCACCTAATCTTCAACACTCTTCTGTAGCACCACATTTCGAAAGCTTCTATTCTCTTCTTGTCCAAACCATTGATTGTCCACGTTGCACTTCCATACATGGCTACACTCCATACAAATACTTTCAGAAACGACTTCCTGACACTTAAATCTATACTCGATGTTAACAAATTTCTCTTCCTCAGATACGCTTTCCTTCCCATTGCCAGTCTACATTTTATATCGTCTCTACTTCGACCATTATCAGTTATTTTGCTCCCCAAATAGCAAAACTCCTTTACTACTTTAAGTGTCTCATTTCCTAATTTAATTCCCTCAGCATCACCCGACTTAATTCGACTATATTCCATTATCCTTGTTTTGGTTTTGTTGATGTTCATCTTATATCCTCCTTTCAAGACACTGTCTATCCCGTTCAACTGCTCTTCCTGGTCCTTTGCTGTTTCTGACAGAATTACAATGTCATCGGTGAACCTCAAAGTTTTTATTTCTTCTCCATGGATTTTAATACCTACTCCGAATTTTTATTTTGTTTCCTTTACTGCTTGCTCAATATACAGCTTGAATAACATCGGGGAGAGGCTACAACCCTGTCTCACTCCCTCCCCAACCACTTCTTCCCTTTCATGCCCCTCTACTCTTATAACTGCCATCTGGTCTCTGTACAAATTGTAAATAGCCTTTCGCTCCCTGTATTTTACCCCTGCCACCTTTAGAATTTGAAAGAGAGTATTCAGTCAACATTGTCAAAAGCTTTCTCTAAGTCTACAAATGCTAGAAACGTAGGTTTGCCTTTCCTTAATCTTTCTTCTAAGATACGACGTAAGGTCAGTATTTCCTCACGTGTACCAACATTTCTACGGAATCCAAACTGATCTTCCCCGAGGTCGGCTTCTACCAGTTTTTCCATTCGTCTGAAGATAATTCGCGTTAGTATTTTGCGGCTGTGACTTATTAAACTGATAGTTCTGTAATTTTCACGTCAACACCTGCTTTCTTTGGGATTGGAGTTATTATATTTTTCTTGAAGTCTGAGGGTATTTCGCCTGTCTCATACATCTTGCTCACCAGATGGTAGAGTTTTGTCAGGACTGGCTCTCCCAAGGCCGTCAGTAGTCTACTCCCTGGGCCTTGTTTCGAATCAGGTCTTTCAGTGCTCTGTCAAACTCTTCACGCAGTATCGTATCTCCCATTTCATCTTCATCTACATCCTCTTACATTTCTATAATATTGTCCTTAAGTACATCGCCTCTGTATAGACCCTCTATATACTCCTTCCACCTTTTTGCTTTCCCCTCTTTGCATAGAACTGGGTATCCATCTGAGCTCTTGATATTCATACAAGTGGCTCTCTTTTCTCCAAAGGTCTCTTTAATTTTCCTGTAGGCTGTATCTATCTTACCCCTAGTCAGATAAGCCTCTACATCCTTACATTTGTCCTCTAGCCATCCCTGCTTAGCCATTTTTCACTTCCTGTCGATCTCATTTTTGAGACGTTTGTATTCCTTTTTGCCTGCTTCATTTATTGCATTTTTATATTTTCTCCTTTCATCAATTAAATTCAATATTTCTTCTGTTACCCAAGGATTTCTACTAGCCCTCGTCTTTTTACCTTCTTATTCCTCTGCTGCCTTCACTACTTCATCCCTCAGAGCTACCCATTCCTCTTCTACTGTATTTCTTTCCCCCATTCCTGTCAATTGTTCCCTTATGCTCTCCCTGAAACTCTGTACAACCTCTGGCTTAGTCAGTTTATCCAGGTCCCATCTCCTTAAATTCACACCTTTTTGCAATTTCTTCAGTTTTAATCTACAGTTACCAATAGATTGTGGTCAGAGTCCACATCTGCCCCTATAAATGTCCTACAATTTACAACCTGGTTCCTAAATCTCTGTCTTACCATTATATAATCTAACTGATACCTTTTAGTATCTCCAGGATTCTTCCATGTATACAACCATCTTTTATGATTTTTGAACCAAGTGTTAGCTATGATTAAGTTATGCTCTGTGCAAAATTCTAACAGACGGCTTCCTCTTTCATTTCTTAGCCCCAATCCATATTCACCTACTATGTTTCCTTCTCTCCCTTTTCCTACTGTCGAATTCCAGTCACCCATGACTATTAAATTTTCGTCTCCCTTCACTATCTGAATAATTTCTTTTATCTCATCATACATTTCTTCAATTTCTTCGTCATCTGCAGAGCTAGTTGGCATATAAACTAGTACTACTGTAGTAGGCATGGGCTTCGTGTCTATCTTGGCCACTATAATACGTTCACTATGCTGTTTGTAGTAGCTTACCCGCATTCCTATTTTTTTATTCATTATTAAACCTACTCCTGCATTACCCCTATTTGATTTTGTATTTATAACCCTGTATTCACCTGATCAAAAGTCTTGTTCCTCCTGCCACCGAACTTCACTAATTCCCACTATATCTAAGTTTTACCTATCCATTTCCCTTTTTAAATTTTCTAACCTACCTGCCCGATTAAGGGATCTGACATTCCACGCTCCGATGCGTAAAATGCCAGTTTTCTTTCTCCTGATAACGGCGTTCTCTTGAGTAGTCCCCGCCCGGAGATCCGAATGGGGGATTATTTTACCTCCGGAATATTTTACCCAAGAGGACGCCATCATCATTTAACCATACAGTAAAGCTGCATGACCTCGGGAAAAATTACGGCTGTAGTTTCCCCTTGCTTTCAGCCGTTCGCAGTACCAGTACAGCAAGCCCGTTTTGGTTAGTGTTACAAGGCCAGATCAGTCAATCATCCAGACTGTTGCCCCTGCAACTACTGAAAAGGCTGCTGCCACTCTTCAGGAACCACACGTTTGTCTGGCCTCTCAACAGATACCTCTCCGTTGTGGTTGCACCTACGGTACGGCTATCTGTATCGTAGAGGCACGCAAGCCTCCCCACCAACGGCAAGGTCCTTGGTTCATAGGGGGGGGGGGGGGGAGAGTTTACTATTAGCACATTAATATTGTTATTCCCTGTTGCATTTTGCCTACTCCTACCTTGCCGCGTCTCAGGAGGCGTCTTGTCGGGCCTAGGGAGGGAATTCTCTAACCTAAAAAACCCACATGTGCACTCCACACGTACTCCACTACACTTGTAGCCGCTTCCTGCGTGTAGTGCACGCCTGACCTATTCAGGGGGACCCTACATTTCTCCACCCGATATCGGAAGTCGAGAAATTTGCACCCCAGATCTCCACAGAATCGTCTGAGCCTCTGGTTTAAGCCTTCCACTCGGCTCCAAACCAGAGGACCGCGATAGGTTCTGTGAACGATACTACAAATAGATTCCACCCCGCGAGCGAGGCTTTCCGCCTTCACCAACCACGCCAACCGCCTGTGTGAACTGAGGATGACCTCTGAACCCAGACGGCAGGAGTCATTGGTGCCGACATGAGCAACAATTTGCAGTCGGGTGCACCCAGTGGTCTCTATCGTCGCCGGCAGGGCCTTCTCCACATCTCGGATGAGACCCCCGGCAAGTAGACAAACACTGGTCTTCTTCCCCGACCTTTCCGCTATTTCCCTAAGGGGCTCCATCACCCGCCTAGCGTTGGAGCTCCCAATCACTAATAAACCCCTCCCCCCGTGTGCCTGCTCGGACCTTGATGAAGGAGCGGCCATATGTCCACTCAGAGGCAGAATAGTCATATGAAAAGGTTTGTTGCACGACATATATAAATGACCAATGCCTTGCATTTCTTTACAAGTAAAGTGTCTAACTCAGAAAAACAACGCTGTGCTAGCAGACGGCATTTCCCGATGTAAGCCAGAAATCAGCCGAAAAATCACCGTAAGTACAAATCAGCCTACTCTTAACGAACTGTTTTTAGATCTAAAAGCAAATAAAAATGCAAATAACTTAATTACAGACTACTGATGATGCTTTACCTCAATAAAGCGAAACGCGTCCGGTGAAAAAATCACTCATATTTGTAGTTGCAACGACAGTACCAAAATACCCTCTAGAATTATAAAGCAATTACGGACACTATGGCCACACGCATGAAGAATTTTCGTATTTCGTTTACTTGTTAGAAATTATCCCCAAAATTACAAATATTTATTAAAATTGTGAATCATCTCTTACCCGCAGTGACATATTAGGTTTTGAGGGCTTTCGTGAACTAATCCCTCCAATCCTAATATGACAGCACTAATCTAGTTATCTCTTGAGAATTTCTTTGAAAAGCGTTTTGCAGTAGTTGAGGTACCTCAGTCGAAATAAGACGTAAAAATAACTCTCTACAAGTACCTTGTTTCACCTAAAAAGACGTTTTATTACCGTTAATTGATTGAAACATTGATAAATTTTTGTAGATATCTTTCAGGATATTCCATGAAAAAATTCGATTCCATATTTGTAATTTACTAACGGAATGCAATTATTTGATATACATATAATCGACACTGTGTAATTTTTATGCTAGCATTTTCGTAGTGATATCCCTTTTTATGTGTTTTTTTAGCCCTTCTTAACCTCACGTCAGCCTGGCTCAAACAGTAGTTTACAAATATGATTTACATGCAAACAGAACGGTCTGAAGGTTTCCAGATTCTGTTTGAATCCATAACCTTGTTCAAAATCGGCATCAAACAAACCTGGATCTGTATGAATGATAATTTGATTAGAAAGAGGTTTTGAAATTCTGATGTATGACTCCATTAACATCAGAATAATGACGTCACAGGCCGCCATATGAAAAGTAGCTGCATGAGCTAAAGTGGGGCAATTGCATTTGTTCTAGGAGCTGTAGCAATTATTATCAAATCTAGCTATATAGCTATCTTCCTAGCCGTCCTGAATTCAGTAAGTTTCTCGTCGGACGTTCCTGTAGATTTCCATTACAATTTGGGATCCATGTAGTTGTTTTCCCTGTTCACGCTTAGTAAACTACCGTATATGCTGTACTGATCAATAAGCTAGTTCAGAAACGGGAACTGCACCAACACTTTAAGCTATACATTCTATGTATCTGCAAATAAAAGTTCGTCAACGGAATACAAATTATCAAGGACTGTCAACCTGGCTTCATGTGGATTTCGTTCTCTGACAGACTTTTTTATATCTTTAGATATGTAACAAATATTCAAGTTGCAGCGTAATGCATCCTTTCGATTGACAGATGTAAAGGCAAGATACACAGTTAGCTTCTTCGTCTAGTGCGGAAGTACAGACAATATTATCGCCTTTAACTACTGATAACTTGAAATTAATATCAGAACATATTACATCATGTAAAGGTTCAGGTAAATTATCGACTCTTGAAATAATATAGTACATAAATACCATACTTCGTGACATTTTCGTCTCCAGGACTCAACAATGAAGTTGCTGAATCTATTTGTTCAACGATTTTAAGAATACTGTATTGTATGTTGAGTTTAATGATTATGTACAGCCAAAAATTTATGAGGTCAAGTCTTACTTACACATTCCTCCACATTTGCTACACTTGCGATAGGTCTTTTGCCCATTAATATGCAGAATGTTCTATGTAGCCTTTTAATTTTGGTTCCCAGGAATAAGATAATAATCCTTTTATAAACATTAATTACTGTCATTTTTGTTTAGCACTGTTATGTCCAACCATTCTGTTAAATTTTATTTGAGACGGTAATTTGCTAAAAAGATATTTCCATAAAACTTCAGTTTCTGTAGCAGAAAACCTAATGTGATTAAATTTCTTTATCTTCGTTTCTGTTCATTAGAAGGAAAGCATCGATCTGTGCAGGGAAAGATATCTCTCTGCCTCCAGCTTTCTACTTGCTGAACCAAAGAGGGAACTGTTATCTTTCCTTCTTCCTGAGGAACTAATAGGGTATTGCAAATTGGGGCTCGTCTGATTCGATTGGATTACATTAATACAAATGTGCTCGAATAAAATCTTTCCCCCGATAAGACGGGCTACGGACGCTGCAGCCGCAGAACTTAAAACTCTGGTGCTGCGGATAAGCGCGATGTGTGCGGCAGCGGTGCTATCACGGCCTGTTAAAGTGTCAACGCTACGTAGTAGAGATAAGCAGAGCAAGCTTTACCAGAGATAATGCGACGGACTCATTGCGGTCAACACCGCAGTACCCCAGGCAGGAAAACCGTTAACGCGAACAGAATCAGGAAAATGAGAGCGCTCAGCAGAGAAAATTTCTGAGGGATTGCAAAGACATCAGTGGTCCTCTACTTACGTTAGGAATTCCCTAAGAAATCAAACAGAGAATTATCAAAGACCTAAACGAAGCTGACACACGGTGAAATAAATCAAAATGAGTTTTATGATAATAATGGCAGAAGCTTGCAGCGAAGATATGTACCCTCCGGTCTGAGGGAAAAATACGAAATCATTCGTCATTTATCTACGTCTACATATACTCCGCAAGCCACCTAATGGTGTGTGGCAGAGGATACTTTTTGTACCGCCAATTGAGACCTCCAAGCCTATTCCACTCGGGAATAGCGCGCGGGAAGAATGATTGTCGGTAATCCTCTGTACTGGCTCTAATTTCTCGAATCTTCTCCTCATGGTCATCACGCGAGACGTGTGTGTGTGTATGTGTGTGTGTGTGTGGGGGGGGGGGGGTAATACGTTGTCCGACTCTTCCCGGAAAGTGCTCTCTCGAAATTTCAATAGTAAATCTCTCCGTGATGCACAACGCTTCTCTTGTAACGTCTGCCAATGAAGTTTGTTGAGCATCTCCGTAACGCTCTCGCTCCAGCTAAACGATACGGTGACGAAACGGCCGCTGTTCGTTAGATCTTCTCTATGTCTTCCAGCAGCCCTACCTGGTGGGGATCCCAGACAGATGAACAATACTCAAGAATTGATCGAACAAGAGCCTTATAAGCCATTTCCCTCGTGGATGAGATAAATTTCCTTAAGATTTTTCCTCTGACTCTGAGTCTGGCATCTGCTCTTTCCACTATTTGTTTTATGTGGTCATTCCACTTAAGGTCGCACTGGATAGTTACTCCTAGATAATTTACGGCAGGTACTGTTTCCAGCAGTTTGTCATCAATATTATAGCTATACAGTGATGGATTTCACAATATGTTAAATTTATTTACGTTCAGGGTCAACTGCCAAAACCTGCACCATTCATCAATTCTCTGGAGATCATTCTGCAAATCGTTAGTACCTCCTAGCGCTGCTACTTTGCTATAGACAACCGCGTCATCTGCGAGCAGCCTTAGAGAGCATTCGAAGTTTTCTGCTGGATGATTTATATATACTGTAAACAGTAACAGTAATATCACACTTTCTCGGGGTACTCTGGAAAATACCATTACATCTGTCGATTTTGTTCCCTTAAGAACGACGTGTTGAGTTCTGTCTGCAAGAAAATCTTGAATCCAGTCGCAAATCGGCTCCGATACTCGATAAGCTCTTTTTTTTCGCTAAACGGCAGTGCTGGACGGTGTCAAATGCATTCCTGAAGTCAAACAACAGAGCATCAACCTGAGCGCCATTGTCTACGGCGCTGTGGATCTCATGGAGGAACAGAGCGAGCTGAATTATCGAATAATCCATCACCAAATAGAAAAGAGACAAAGGGCTAAACCTATCTGATTCTCTGTCTGTTAGCGAATCATGATGCCTCCTTTTTAGCGGCAGTTTATCAGTAGGTCGCTAGAACCACGAAGCGATGTGAACAGTTTATAACAAGAGTTAATGTCAAGATTAGCCGTCGGAGAGATGCACGAAACTATAGGCCTTTTTATTGACGTCAATAATCAATGTAATTAAGGACCACGTTTCATGTTCGCTTGAAATGACATTAGTTCGAAAATCTGTGTAGAAATCAATATGGATTCCACTGACAGAAATACTGTGATAAATAAAAGGCGTAGACAGCAGCATTCACATGTTCCTCTACTCCTGTAAATTGCATGATACAGTTGTGCATGGTTCACTAGTGAACAAAAAATGATGTTACGGAATATCAGACCAAGTTTGTGACTGATCACAGACCACCAAGTAGAATTCAGCATGTTTCTCCTAATGAGAAGAGATCATGTGACTTGAAAGCAGCTTGTGCTGTACATCAGTAAATTATTATAAGGCCGTTAGTATAGGAAGTTGTTCGTGGATGATGATGTGGAGTACAGAAAAGTCTCAATACAGAAAGCTTTACTGAAACGATGGAAACCCTGAAAATGAAAGGCGGAGACGGGAATCTGACAATCACCTTGAAGAGTTGAAGTGTCTAAATCAAAAATAGAGGGAATGGCCATTACAATACCTAGGAGTATCGTCTGAACTATTAAAAATTAAACGAGCATAATACTTGTAAGGAAGGCAAGTAAAGGACAGTGACTAACTTTTTTAAGAGAAAGAAATTTTCACTCTGCAGTGGACTGTGCGCTGATATGGAAAATTTCCTCGCAGATTAAAACTTTGTGCCGGACCGAGACTCCAACTCGTGACCTTTGCCTTTCTCGGGCAAGTGCTCTACCAACTGAGCTACCCAAGCACGACTCACGACCTGTCCTCACAGCTGTACTTCTCCCAGTACCTTCGAAGGTAGGAGACGAGGTACTGGCGAAGTAAAGCTGTGAGGGCAAGTCGTGAGTCGTTCTTGGGTAGTTCAGTTGGTAGAGCACTTGCCCGACAAAGGCAAAGGTCACGAGTTGGAGTCTCGGTCCGGCACACAGGTTTAATCTGCGAGGAAATTTCAACTTTAAGATTTTGTTAAACATAATGTTTACAACGTATGAAGTCGTTAACTGAAGTTAATTCAATTTATATTGTCCGCCCCGTTAGCTGAGTGGTCAGCACCGCGGTCTGTCACGCCAAGGGGCCCGGGTTCGTTTCCTGGCTGGGTTGGAGATTTTCTCCGCTCAGGGACTGAGTGTTATGTTGTCCTCATTATCATTTCATCATTATCAGTGGTAGGCAACGGGCAACCACCGCTGGAATCACTTCCCTAGACGCTCATACAGTGGACCTCTCTTAAGAGGCTTCCCCCTTAACAAAGTTATTGTTGTAATTTATATTGTGAAATAGTAACAATGTTCTTTATTTGCAGCCAATGATGTTTTATCCAGTGCAAGGTCCTCTGCTTGTAGTGCACTACATCTGGCGGTGGGGTTGTGATATCCTTTTGCTAGGTGTATTCTGTAATGTGGTCCGTGGGCTGTCACCATCGTGTGCAGGTGTCGCAATTGGAAGTTGGCCTCCTTTCTTTCATCATTTCTCATCGCTGGGCGTTTTGCGCAGCCCGTCTGCCGTCTGGTGTTTTGTGGGGTTGATATCAGGCTACAAGCTGCCATCATGTCTTCACTGAAGCAAGTTGTGTCTGCGGAGATGTAGGTTATTCTGTTCTGGGTGTATTTTGAAACATACAGCGTTGCTTTCAGGCAGGTGCGTTTGACTCCCTCTAGTCGTTTGTGATCTGAGTGTTCGATGTGCCTCCGTATAAGTTGTAAGCCGTGTTATGCAATGGGAGAAACGTTTATGTTGAATAGTCTCAGGACTGTTCTTACGGATAGTGGACTAGTTTCTTTATCACAAGTGTTGCTTTCATTGCTCTTACAATTCTGTCTTGGAGAGCGTATAACTTGTCAGCTACAGTGCAGTTTTTAGGTATTTGTAGTTTTTAATTATTTTCGACAGGTGAAAACTTCGTTGTCTGCCAGGGTTCCTCCCTTCTTGAATTCCAATGATTTTGTCTTATTCCTGTTTATGAGGAGGGCGTTTACCTGCGACCACTCTTACAATTTGTTACGGCTTCTTTCAGGGGCCTTCTTCTTTCTGATAGAAAGGTTATATCTTCTGCTTACAGCCACATTCTCATGTTTTTCTTTCTGCTTCCTTTAGATCTCGTCGAGGGTCTACAGAATACAATGAGTCTACTAGGATCTCCCTGGAACGCTGTATTCGTTTTCTGGAGTACTTGGGAATATGTTTATCCATCTTATATTCAGACCGTATTTTCTCGGAGGATGCTTGAGGATCTGACTTCCTGCGCCTACTACTGTGTGTAGAAATTAATTTTACGAGTCATACGAAAGTAAAATGTATGAATGAAGTACAAAACTTAATAAACCATTATTTACTTGTTTATTGTAAGATACAGAAGATCCAAAGAGCATTTTCTTCCTGACTGCATTTAATAAGCGTGAGAACGTCAGAGAACTATTCATCCAGGTCCAAATAAGCGTTTTGCTGGAGTGATTTCCTGCTCCACTGAGGGATTTACCGTTGAAATTCCGAGAGGTTCCAAGGTGCATCAGTCTCGGTAGGCACATCTACATATGTATACTGTAATCCACCTTATGACGTATGGCGTAACCATGCACCACTACTAGTTATTTCGTTTTCTATTTCAGGCGCAAACGGGGCGAAGGGGAAACGAGTCTCTATACCTCCGCACGAGCCGTTGTCTTTGCGGTTCTTAAGCGGAATGTACGTCGACGGCAGTGCAATCTTTCTAATGTGTGGTCTCAAAATTTTCTCAAAAGTGTGTCGCGAAAACGTCGTCCCTTCCCTCCAGGGTGTGCCATTTGAGTTCACGAAGCCTCTCCATAACACACTTGTGTTGATCGAATCTATCTGTAACAATCTAGCAGTACGCTTCTGAATTGCTTCGTTGACTTCCTTTAATCCGAGCTGGTGGGAATCCTAAACACCCCAGCTGCACTCAAGAACCAGCCGCACAAGCGATCTATACGCGGTCTCCTTCTTAGATCTACACTTTCCTAAAATTCTCCCAATAAGCCTAAGTTGATCATCCGCCTTCCCTACTACCATCCTTACGTGCTCCTTCCACTCCATATAGCTTTGCAAAGGAACGCTTCGTTATTTAGTGGACGCGACCATGTCAGACAGTACACCTCTAACGCTGAATTCGAACGTTATGGTATTGTTTTCTCTATTCATCTGCATCAACTTGCATTTTTCTACATTACCACACCAAATAGAGATTATGTCAAAGTCATCCTGCATACTCATACAATGACTCAATGACGATACTTTCCCGTCAGCAGCAAACAGACGCAGACTGCTGCTCCCGCTGTCCGTCAGATCATCTACGCAAGTAGTCATTTATGTATATACAGAACAACAGCAGTCGTCACACTTCCAGGAGCCCTCCTCATCTCTGATGAACATTCGCCGTCGAGCACAACGTACTGCCTCCTATTACTTAAGAAGTCTTCTAAACAACGTCGTTTCCTCGAACCTATTCCATATACTCGGTCCTTGGTTAACAGTCTGTAGTGAAACACCGTGTCATGCACTTTTAGGAAATCTACGTTTGCGGAATCTGCCTGTTACCCTTCATCCGTGGTCCGCAGGATACCATATGAGAAAAGGGCAGGTTGAATGTCACACGAGCGATGGTTTCTAAATCCGAGCTGATTTGTGGACAGAAACTCTTCCTTCTCAAGGAAATTTGTTATAGTCGAACTGAAGAAATCTTCAAGAATCCGATGTTAAGGATACTGGTCTCTAATTTTGTGGGTTAGTTCTTTTACACTCGTTATATATAGGAGTCACCTGCGCTTTTCTCCCGTCGCTTGGGACTTTGCACTGAGCGAGATATTCACTGTAAAGACAAGCTAAATAAGGCACCAGTGCCGTAGAGTTCTCTCTGCAAAATCGAATTAGGATTCCGTCTGAAGCTTGCGACTTCCTCGTTTTCAGCTCTTTCGGCTGCTTCTGTACGCCAGGGATGCCCATGTCTCTGTCCTCCACATGGAAGTCTGGCGATGGTGATACGATGGCATGTCTGTACGAATCTAATGCGTGTATGATTTTTTAAATGCGGTCACCTTTCGTTTTGCTAGCTCCTACAGGAACACCAGACTGGTCGACGAGTGACTGGATACAAGTCTTCTGCCCGCTCACTGATTTCATGTAGGACCAGAATTTTCTCGGTTTCTGTAAAAGATCCTTTGCCATGACGGAAGTCATCTTTTAACAGATACACGAAATTCTACTCTTCTTGTCTGTCGTCATTTGGGTGTTCTTTTTCTGACCCTCGTGTCCACGAGTCTGCGCTTCCTCAGAATCTTCCGAGTTTTGTTATTAAACCACGGCGCACCTTTTCCGTCCTTACTCCATCTACTCGGCACATATTTACTATCATATCCCTCATACTGGAACTAAATCATGTCCATTCACTGTCTGAGTTGGGTGCTAACAACCGCTTGTCTTCTCTTTTCAGCATGAACTTTAGTACTCATTCTGTCTGTGAAATCATGTTGGCTGATCCCTGTCTCTGTACTGAAATTGTCCATAAGATCAGGTCTGTTTGTAATTACAAGGTCCAAAATATTTTCATTTCGTGTGGTTGTCGAACTAGGTGCTCAAGATAGTTTTCGGAAAACATGTTCAGAACTACTCCACAAGACTATCTGTTCGTACCACCTACAATAAACCCATATACGTCACAGTCTACTTCCTGTAGGCTGTCCTCTTGAACTAATGTCGCATGGTCAGGGTATTTCCGCGCTACTGACAGTACAGTTTCTTTGAATGAGTCTGCAACTGTTACGGCGGAATCAGGCACTTCCTCCAACATATGTCTTGCGAAATGCCCACGATGGAAGAATCAGACTCATATGGAGACTAATGGTCGTTCTTCACCCTTACGATTGGTGGAAGTGACAGAAAGAGGAAATGTAGTGCGACTCCAAGCATCCTCCGTCATTCACCGCAAAGTGGTTTGTGGAGCATAGCTGTAAACATATACGGTAAATTAATATTGTACTTTACACCAAAGGTGATACTGATGAAGCGCTGATTAAGCTAAACGGAAAACCAATTGAGGTTAACGAGAAATCGATAAAACGGAATTAGAACGAAATGAGAAATTGTTGTGGTGGGATTAGAAACAAGCGACAGACTAAGGTAACACGGTTATAGCTAAATGGAAATAACGAGTATGCAGTGAGAGGTTAGTGGAATACGTGACAGATAAATCCATATTGGGAATAGTTTAGAGCTAATTTTGTCCTATTAAGCCATAAGTAATATTAGAATAACATAATGATTATCTTAATGGCTCTCATACCACTTCCAAATGGGCAGCAAAGCCTGTCGCCGTCCTTCCTATGGCCCAGTTAATGTTTAGGAGAATAGAAACCATCCCCTCCTCTCAGACACCCTGCCTTTTCCCATCCGACTATATAACATCACTTCGGGCCTTGACCATTGCTCATGAGAAAATTTGTTTTCCATTTTTATTATCCTTTTTGTGCTAAATCTCCGCCTTCCAGTGCTTGGTTTAAATGTTTTATAATTGTCGAAAACAGGATCGAAATTTGTCTTCTAGGAATTATTATTCGGTTAATAATTAAGAATTTCGATTAGCTCTTCTGTGGAAGACTCTGATGCTACTAGCAAAGTGATCTGGAAATTCGTGTTCTTACAGTTGTTTATTTATCATGAATGATTAACCTAATCAATGTCTATATTCTTAATTTGAGAAACTGGGCGGTGCAACTTGTTTCTCACAGTGAGTATAGTCACTGATTCGATGTTAATTGCTTTGTTTGCGTCGAATAGTTAACGTCTCGACACGAATTATGCAAACGAAATAATTACTTTACGATGTTAATTTTAAAATATGACATATAAATCGATTCATCGTGTGTGAAATTCGCAATATCACTGGTTCAAATGGTTCAAATGGCTCTGAGCACTGTGGAACTTAACTACTGAGATCATCAGTCGCCTAGAACTTAGAACTACTTAAACCTAACTAACCTAAGGACATCACACACATCCATGCCCTAGGCAGGATTCGAACGTGCAACCGTAGCGGTCGCGCGGTTCCAGACTGTAGTGCCTAGAACCGCTCGGCCACACAGGCCGGATAATATCACTGGATGACAGGTTATTTACGCATTTTTTAGAACCAACGGAAAATAGTGAGACTTGGGCCACAGCTAGACAAGGACAACATTCACGTGTGAAGAAAGGCTGAACACGACGTAACATTTCGTGTAATATTACCAATAGTCCAACAACATGCACTCAAACGAACAGGTCACTGAAGAAGCGTCATTTTTTTTATTATGGTCCTTTCCATATGGACATACCATTCAGCCGTGATCTAAATCTGCGATCCGGCAAAGTGACGCTCTCTGATTGTCAATTTTGGATGTAAATTACCGCATCATTGAAAAATTACCATTCTCTTTCTTCTGTCGTCCATCCGCTTCTTCTCACATCTCCCAAATCATTGAAATGGCCTCAGACCGTTGCTTTTCCGGATAGAACTGAATCTGCAATGATGTCATAAATATTGCATTTCTAATACATCGTTCTACTATTACAGTGCATAAGGTTACTCTGTATCAAACCATTGACATATAATGTTTCAATGTCAGATATTTCAACTTCCAACTTTTAAGAATTTTTCGTCGAATTTACGGTCGTTTTTCATTCAATAACAATGGACTCATTTCGGAGGTGTGTAACGTACCGGTTGTCACATACTAGTGTTAGTGAATAACATGCGTTCTTTTTTATAATCCATTGTAGTGGTAAAAGTTTTACAATGACACTTTTCGATATAGTCCCTCTATTTTAGTTACAGGTTCATTACTGTATGAGCTTCCCGATGAGCGGTGTGCACCTACAACGCAGCATATGAAAATATGCAAGCAAGATATATGCCAGGCATACTACGCACAAGCCATTCGCTTATGTAACATAAACCAAGTCGGGTCCCACGCTGGACGCCGTATGGAATGCATGTAATACGATATATTGTCCCCATGCTAGCCGTCAAACGTAACACAATAAATAAAATTTATAGGCCCAGTGTGGGATCAATGTACGCTATTATTGCATTACATGTGGAGGACAGAGTGGCCAATATGTCCTTGTTACGGCATTACAACATCGTTTCAGAGATGGAAAAAAATACGATGTTCAGAAGGACAAGTGATTTATGAGCGAACTAATGCTGTTACTTTCGAGCGGTCTGTCGGGTCAACTATGGTGTTATTAATGAATCGACTTACTTTCACTTAGAGTATACGAAACTATTAAGAATATGGGCTCATAGATCTTGATTAAGCCTGCAGTGCAACTATTCGCAGCAGCACACGGTAATAAAAGCCAAAAGGAACTATCGCGTCATACGACACAATGATGTTTCAACCCCGTTGGGCTATTTCTGCTTATCTACACCTTTGATCTTCCACTAAGCAGGTTAATAGTTTATTTTCGCGAAATTTTCCCCTGCAGCCAAAGGCTATGACTAAGTTTCTCAGTTTGGTCCCTTTAATCCTTAAACCAACCAACCAACCAACCAACTAAGTTTCTCTTTTTTAAGTTCTATCGAGTATCGACAAATTGCTTCGTTCCAAACATAGACCTTCAGTTGCTATACACCATGCTAGTTAGTAGCGATGATCAAACAAGCCGGCAAGTAGTTCTTCAGTTGCACTAAATTCATTAAAATTAGGCGAATGAAAGCAATTGCTAATAAATAAGTGAAATTTATGTTCATTCAATCCATTAATTTCATTTCGGGAAATTAATCACACTGACATATATCTTTGCGGCAGGGTAAGACAAGTCAGTCTGACGAGTTGCATGCCCGAAGATATTGTTCAGTAAAAAAGTAAGACGAAAGCGTAAATAGCAATGAAATATTTGGCGCAATCCTGCAGGCGTGACATGGTGGCCTAGTTGTTTACAGCGACTGTTCGTGACTGTTCTAGGAATCATTCCCGGTCTGGCATAAATTTTCGTATGTCACGACAAATTTTTTTGATTGCTTAATGTAAAACACCAAAAACTTCATTCAGTATATTGAGCACTTAATACGTGGACACCCAATATACTGTATAATAAATATGTTCACATTATTAGAATCGCTGTGTGGTTACTAACCATTAAGTGAAATTCAGTCAAATTCGTAGCTTTTGCGGGTCCATTTGAAGTTCCTTGCAACCTCAGAAACTATTCAAATTTAAGTTTAAATAAAACCATAATTGTGGTTATCACAAATTTTTGTGGAATGCATGTTCATTGTTCGCATTATTTCATTATTAACTAATAATATATTTTATAGCAACTAGAAAGGCACATGTTTCGTAAAACTTGGAAATAACATCTGTGACGCTAAATAACTATTTTGAGCACAGTTACAAATATTTTGAAATGTTACTGGACTTCAAAATAATCTGTAATAAAAATAAAATAATCTTAGTTAAACAACAAAACTGAACAGTTTTATAATGTCAATTTCCCGGAAGATTGGAGAACCTTAATTCGGTTTACTACTAACAGATGTGTTTCTCTTCATCTTATAGTAATACACACCAGTATCGATCTCTGCATCGACATTGGTATATGTAGTTAAAATAGATCAGTTTATATTTTAAGGTTAACGATTTAACACCTTCAGTAAATTGTCTTATTTGTAAGTCTGAGTGTCCTACTACTTTTCCAGTTTTGACCCACTAGGTTGCCAACTTAAAATAATTGTCCCAGGAATTAAAACCTTTACAGAACATCATCGTGTTAGCGCGGGAGGTCCTACAGTTTCTCTTGTCGTCCCATGCCGCATCTCTGTTGCTGAACACCTGGATATATTCATTCTTCCTCATCTTCTTCTACTCCTCATCTCTCAATTGCATCTTCGATAACCCTCGGCCAGCCATTTTGTGACCTTCCTTTTCTTCTCCTCCTCCTAGGAGGTTGCCATGAAAGTACTCTGTCTGATCAACTGCCTTTTCCCATACTGTCGACATGCCCTAACCGTCCTAGTTGTCTTTCTTCCATTATGCATGCAGGTTTCTTCCATTCTACATGAAATTTTCATTTCTGTACTCGCTTTCTCATTCTTTTCCATTGTTATCTTCTCAACCAAGTCACCACCTTGGTTTTCTCTCATCCTCCATTTAATGTCCATTTCGTCAGTTAGCAGTACTTATACTGCTTTTCCCACTCTATCAGACTTAAATGGGCAGTTTTCCATCTACAGGTGTCCTTTTTTACTTTTCTGTTCATTCTGACATAGAAGGCTCTATCTTGTTTGTCCATTGTCCTAAACCAATTATTATACATCTTTTTTACATTTACCTTTTCTTCGATGCTTGAAGTCCACCATTCTGGGGACCACTTTCCATTTCTTTTTTTTTTGGCCCAATGTTTCAAATGCTGCTTCATGCACGCATTTTTTTAATTGCTTGGTACACATGCTCCGCTGTTGCTTCGTCTAGGTGCCCCAGTTTGTACAGTTTCTTTATAAATTACGGTTAGCAGACATTTTTGTATCAGACTATCTAAGTTATATTTCATAATGTCCACTATCCTCGTGGGAATATTTGCCTCTTTAATTTGTCTTTGCCCATCAGATGTTACTACCACATTTGTATCTTAACAAGGAGTCTTAACCACTGTCTGCTCTCCTGTGGCTGTGACATCATTTGTTGTACTGGAATTTTTATTTTGAATATTATAGCGTATTATTGATCTGATATTTATGGAACGCCTCTCCCATGTATATGTGTGGATTTGCTTGCGAGGAAAGAAACCTTTCTTTCACTGAGAACACACATGTACCTTGAACATCTCTAGTTCCTGGAATACTGTTCTTTTCTTTGGGCCAAAACCTTGCATATTCCACGTTGTTATAAACATAGTCCATCCCGTTGCCATTTTCGTCTTCGTGATGATCCTTTTCGGAATACATAAGTTTGTAATTTTTCTCCTGGGTACATTTGAATTTATAGTACACATCTGCTAAGGAAGCTACGTATCTGAAAACGACAATTGCCTTATGGGTAAGACAATAAGGGTAGCTGTTCTGAAAACGGAGTTTCCCGATTAAAATGTCAAGGTAAAAGACTAGATCAGGGTGACTGAACAATTCGTATGTGGGTCGTCATTCTATAGGGAGCTATCAAAAAATACTTCGAGATCGTTGCGAATATCCAACGTTGCGTGATTCCTATACGAGTACATAAACAACGATGTCTAGGAAAGGAATTAGAGTAACATTCCCTTTTTTCTGACGTTCTTGCGGCAAATGAGGAAACGAGCACTATGGCGACGTTACTGCCAAATGCGTCCGAACAGAACCAACCTGCTGTTACTCTTTTCTTGGTCGCCGAAAGACAAACTCCGGTAGGCATTCACCGGACAATGAAAAATGTGTTTGGGGCAGCATGTCTGTGGTAAACCAAGTGCGATTATTCGTATTGCTATTTCATGATAACGTCATAGCGCAGAAGTTACGCCAACTTAAATGAGACACAGTCGAGAATCTGCACTATAGTTCCGATCCCTCCCTGTGATTATCACGCCTTCGGTCCCTGAAAAAAGGCGTTGAAGGGTAGAGGATTCCTGACGCAAGAGGATGCGCAGCATGCAGTTATGAACTTCTTCACGCAGCAGGACACGGTGTTTTAGTCTTGCAGACTAGTTCTCAGTTTCAAATAGCTCCTACATAGGCGATTTTTGTTGATGTTGTGGCCTTCAGTCCGAAATTTGAGTTGATACAGCTCTGCACAGTACTTTATACTGTAAAAGTCTCTTCATCTCCACATACACTAACGGCCATTAAAATTGCTACACCAAGAAGAAATGCAGATGATAAACAGGTATTCATTGGACAAATATATTATACTAGAACTGACATGTGATTACATTTTCACGCAATTTGGGTGCATAGATCCTGAGAAATCAGTACCCAGAACAACCACATCTGGCCGTAATAACGGCCTTGATACGCCTGGGCATTGAGTCAAACAGAACTTGTATGGCGTGTACAGGTACAGCCGCCCATGCAGCTTCAACACGATACCACAGTTCATCAAGAGTAGTGACTGGCGTATTGTGACGAGTCAGTTGCTCGGCCGCCATTAACCAG
Source organism: Schistocerca cancellata (assembly GCF_023864275.1). Lineage (NCBI taxonomy): Eukaryota > Metazoa > Arthropoda > Insecta > Orthoptera > Acrididae > Schistocerca > Schistocerca cancellata. The sequence continues at coordinate 655,651,250 of NC_064628.1, forward strand.
ACGTTTTCAATTGGTGAGAGATCTGGAGAATGTGCTGGCCAGGGCAGCAGTTGAACATTTTCTGCATCCAGAAAGGCCCGTACAGGACCTGCAACACGCGGTCGTGCATTATCCCGCTGAAATGTAGGGTTACGCAGGGATCGAATGAAGGGTAGAGCCACGGGTTGTAACACATCTCAAATGTAACGTCCACAGTTCAAAGTGCCGTCAATGCGAACAAGAGGTGACCGACACGTGTGACCAATGGCACCCCATACCATCCCGCCGGGTGATACGCCAGTATGGCATTGACGAATACACTCTTCCAATGTGCGTTCACCGCTATGTCGCCAAACACGGATGCGGCCATCATGATGCTGTAAACAGAACCTGGATTCATCCGAAAAATGACGTTTTGCCATTCGTTCACCCAGGTTCGTCGTTGAGTACACCACCGCAGGCGCTCCTGTCTGTGATGCAGCGTCAAGGGTAACCGCAACCATGGTCTCCGAGCTGATAGTCCATGCTGCTGCAAATGTCGTCGAACTGTTCGTGCAGATGGTTGTTGTCTTGCAAACGTCCCCATCTGTTGACTCAGGAATCTAGACGTGGTTGCACGATCCGTTGCGGCCATGCGGATAAGATGCCTGTCATCTCGACTACTAGTGATACGAGGCCGTTTGGATACAGCACGGCGTTCCGTATTACCCTCCTGAACCCACCGATTCCATATTCTGTTAACAGTCATTGGATCTCGACCAATGCGTTCAATCCCGTCTCCGGCCATCCTGATTTAGGTTTTCCGTGGTTTCCCTAAATCGCTTCAAGCAAATGCCGGGATGGTTCCTTTGAAAGGGCACGGCCGATTTCCTTCCCCATCCTTCCCTCAACCGAGCTTGCGCTCCGTCTCTAATGACCTCATTGTCGACGGGACGTTAAACACTAATCTCCTCCTCCCTCCTCCTCTCTCGACCAACGCGAGCAGCAATGTCGCGATACGATAAACTACAATCGCGATAGACTACAATCCGACCTTTATCAAAGTCGGAAACGTGATGGTACTCATTTTTCCTTCTTATACGAGGCATCACAACAACGTTCACAAGGCAACGCCGGTCAACTGCCGTTTGTTTATGAGATATCAGTTGGAAACTTTCCTCATGTCAGCACGTTGTAGTGTCGCCGCCGGCGCCAACCTTGTGTGAATGCTCTGAAAAGCTAATCATTTGCGTATCACAGCATCTTCTTCCTGTCGGTTAAATTTCGCGTTTGTAGAACGTCATCTTCGTGGTGTAGCAATTTTAATGGCCAGTAGTGTAACAGCAGAATGGGTCGATCAGGAAAACTCAGTGGATTCGAATGTCTACGATCACTGCACATCACCTAACAAAACCAACAGTTACATTTCAATCCTTCTGAAGTAACCCAGGTCGATTGTTGATGATGTGACTGTGAAGTGGAAACACGAAGTAATGGCCAGGACCAGACAGACCTCCTGTACTGACGGACAGGGATCGTCGAGGATTGCGCAGGGTGGCTGTAAGACGTCGTATGAAATCAGCGGACGAAATCTAAATTTCCACCAGTAGTCCTGGTATCACAGTGACTGTGCGTAGAAAGTTAAAAAGAATGGGGTAGAATGGTCGAGCAGCCCCTCATAAGCCACACATTTCTGAAGTCAGTGCTAAGCGACGCTAGAGGTGGTGAAAAGAGCGACGACACTGACCAGTGGATGACTGGATACGAGTGGTCTGGAGTTGCGAATCACGCTTTGCACCGCTGCATTGGGACGGAAGGTTTTGAAATGCAGAAGTATGTGAACACATTTTACAGCCTTGTGTATAGCGTATAATAGGGAAACAATATGGAGGTTGAAACTTCCTGGCAGATTAAAACTGTGTGCCGGACCGAGACTCGAACTCAGGACCTTTGCCTTTCGCGGTCAAGTGCTCCACCGACTGAGCTACCCAAGCACGACTCACGCCCCGTCCTCACAGCCTTAATTCCGCCAGTACCTCGTCTCCTACCTTCCAAACTTTACAGAAGCTCTCCTGCGAACCTTGCAGAACTAGCACTCCTGAAAGAAAGGATATTGCGGAGACATGGCTTAGAGCGAAAATTTCATTCTAGAAACAACCCCCAGGCTGTGGCTAAGCCATGTCTCCGCAATATCCTTTCTTTCAGGAGTGCTAGTTCTGCAAGGTTCGCAGGAGAGCTTCTGTGAAGTTTGGAAGGTAGGAGACGAGGTACTGGCGGAATTAAGGCTGTGAGGACGGGGCGTGAGTCGTGCTTGGGTAGCTCAGTCGGTGGAGAACTTTCCCGCGAAAGGCAAAGGCCCCGAGTTCGAGTCTCGGTCCGGCACACAGTTTTAATCTGCCAGGAAGTTTCATATCAGCGCACACTCCGGAGTAGAGTGAAAATTTCATTCTGGAGGTTATGATTGTTTGTATCAGCACGGCAATGCATCCTACAACAAAGCAGTATCTGTGTGGCAATGGTTTATGGGCGATAACATTCCTGAAACGGACTGGCCTGCCCAGAGTACCGACTTGAAGCCAATTGGACATCTTTGGGATGATTTTGAACGGTGACTTCACTGCAGTCCGCAGTGCCACATACGGTTTCGTCTGCCATTCCTCCACTTCATTGAAAGTGTTCCCCGTAAACTTCAAGCCAACATAAAGACAAAGGGTGGATGCATCCTATATCAATGTCCACTAATAAGTTTACGGATCCCTTTTGATGGTTCAAATGGTTCAAATGGCTCTGAGCACTATGGGACTAAACAACTGAGGTCATCAGTCCCCTAGAACTCAGAACTACTTAAACCTAACTAACCTAAGGACATCACACACATCCATACCCGAGGAAGGATTCGAACCTGCGACCGTAGCGGTCGCACGTTTCCAGACAATCCCTTTTGATCAAAGAGCGTTAATGTAGATGACAGACTATGCTATATACACCCAGTCTGAATGACTCTAAAATAACGACGATGTAAGAACGACAATGGCATATCACAGAAATCAACAAACTGTGTGAAATAAACGTGGTCATAATATAGCCTAAGTAGAAAAATAAATTGTCTTTTAACAAATCTGTGACTCTGGCACCCGACATGAAGAACTTCTACTAGAAGTGCAAGTTTGTAGCATATTTCTTTTTTAATCATTAGTTTCGTGATTGGTTTGTTGCGGCCCCCCACGAATGCCATGTCCTCTGTTATTTGCTGGATTTATTGCAATCTCTGTCTCCCCCTACGTTTTTTGTTTTACCTCTAGAGCCCCCTCTAATACCATGAAGATTGTACCATTATGTCTTAACACACGTCGTATCATCTTGTCCCTTCTTCTTGCTATATATTCCATATGTTCCTCCCCTCAACGATTCTACAGAGAATCCCCTCATTCCTTATCTTAAGAGCCCATCAAATTTTCAACTTCCTTCTGGAGACCCACACCTCAGAGGCTTCGATTAAAAGCGTTGATTCTCTTCCGTTTCGGTTTTTCCACTGTCCATGATGTCCTACAACGCAATGCTGTGCTCCGAACGTACATTTTAAGAAATTTCCTCCTAAAATTAAAGCCTTTGTTTGATGGTAGTAGACTCATCTTTGGCCAGGATTGCCCTTTTTGTCAGTTCTAGTATGCTTTTTATGTTGTCCTTGCTCCGTCCGGCATAGGTTATTTTGCTGCGTAGACAGAAGAGTTCCTTAATTTCGTCTGTTTTGTGACCGTCAACCCTGATTATAAGTTTCTCGTGGTTCTCGTTTCTGCTACTTCTCATTACTTTCGTCTTTCTGCGATTTACTCGTGATCTATATCCTGTACTCACTAGACTGTTTATTCCATTCAGTAGATCTTGTAATTCTTCTTCACTTTCTCTGAGGATAGCACTGTCATCAGCGAATCTTCATCACTTCTATTTTTTCGTCTTGAATTTTATTCCCACTCTTGAACCTTTCTATTATTTTCGTCATTGCTTCTTCGATGTATAGATAGAATAGTAGGGGCGAAAGACTAGAGCTCTGTCTTACGCCCCCTTTTAATCCCAGCACTTCATTCTTGTCCGCAGCTCGTGGTCTTGCGGTAGCGTTCTCGCTTCCCACGCACGGGGTCCCCGCATCGAGATGACTGGGTGTTGTTGTGTCGTCTTCATCATCATCATTCATCCCCATTACGGTCGGAGGAAGGCAATGGCAAACCATCTCCGCTAGGGCCTTGCCTAGTCGGCGGGGCGGGTCTCCCGCATCGTCCCCTACGCTCCTCGGAGTATGGAATCTCATCATCATCACTTCGTTCTTGGTCTTCCAGTCTTATTGTTCCTCTTCCTTCTTGTACATATGGTGTATCACCAGTCTTTCCCTATAAGTTTCTGTTGTGTCTAGACAAGACAGTCTAGACAAGGCGAGGAAACCGAAAGGGCACGCGTCAACTCACGCCGACTGGCGTGAAGTCTGGAACAGGATACGTAATGAATGCTATAAAGAAAAGTACGTAGCTTCTATAATACTTATCTTTAATCCATCATTTGTATACAGCATTCTTGACGATACAAGTGAGACTCTCTCTAGAAATGGTTAATGGCGCCTTGCTAGGTCGTAGCCATGGACTTAGCTGAAGGCTATTCTAACTGTCTCTTGGCAAATGAGAGAAAGGCTTCGTCAGTGTAGTCGCTAGCGAAGTCGTCCGTACAACTGGGGCGAGTGCTAGTACGTCTCTAGACCTGCCGTGTGGTGGCGCTCGGTCTGCAATTACTGACAGTGGCGACACGCGGGTCCGACATGTACTAATGGACCGCGGCCGATTTAAAGCTACCACCTAGCAAATGTGGTGTCTGGAGGTGACACCACATTCCTCCCCCGCAAATCGGCGAACGGTCGTGTTATAAGGCTTCCGCCCGCCGTGGGGAGGGCCCCATGTTGACGTACGCGATGAGGTGGGGAGCCTAACAACAGGCGAGGCCGTGCCACCGGCACCCGGCCATTCGGTCCGAGGGGAGTTAGGGAACGCCTGAAAACCTAGTCCAGGGTGCACGTCAACATGTGGAGTATGCGCCCGTAAAGAGACAGGAGGGGCCGAAGGGTCGACCTCCATCGCGTCGGGGCACCCGACTGGCGAAGACGACAGATGATCCGGAGCGGGCAAGAGGTCCATGGCGGAGGACAGCTGGTCACGTGAAGCGATCGGCGGCGCGTGACCCAGGGAGGCGCTTGGCGGCTGCAGCGAAGCGTCCACTGCGGGCGGCGCCGGCGGCGGCTGCGGCGGCGTCGCAACGCCATGGGGCAAAATGGAAGGCATCGTCGGTAATACCTGGGGATGAGGCGAGCCAGTAGAAAGCAGACGGGGAGCGGCAGAACCCAGGCGACGACAGAGGCGCAGCTGGTTGAGATGCCGACGCACCTCACCAGAGGCCCCCAAAACCAAATACATCGCGCGGCCGAGGCAGCGAAGAATGCGCCCTGCGAGCCAACGCCGTGTACCGCGGTAGTTGCGATAGAATACAACGTCGCCTGGAGCAAAAGCAGGAGTCTGCCGCTGCACAGGAACCTGATGCGGCGGATGCAGCAAAGACAGCAAGGTTCGATGAGGACGACCATGGAGCAACTCAGCCGGCGAGCGACCATCGCGGGGCTGAGAGCGATACGAGGACAAAAAGAGCAACAACGTGTCCTCCCGAGAATGCGACGCTTTCAACTTTAACATCTGTGACTTGAAAGTCCGGACCAAACGTTCAGCGGCACCGTTTGACTGAGGCGAAAACGGCGCGGATGTCAAATGTTGAATACCATTGGCCTTGCAGAATGACTGAAATTCTGCGGACATGAATTCTGGGCCATTGTCGGAAACAATAGTCCGTGGAAGACCTTCAATGCAAAAGATAGCGGACAACGCTTGGATTGTGGCAGATGACGTCGTGGAAGACATCCGAACAACAAAAGGAAAATTACTGAAGGAATCGACAACAACCAACCATCGAGCATTCCAGAATGGACCAGCAAAATCTATGTGTAAGCGTTGCCAAGGGGAAGTGGCTTTTGGCCATGCAAAGAATTTCCGCAGTGGCGCGGATTGTTGTTCGGCACACGCCATGCAAGAAGAGCACATATCCGTAATCGCAGCATCGATTCCGAACCAAGTACAGTGCTGACGAGCAAGTTGTTTCGTTCGCACGATACCCCAATGACCTTGGTGGAGAAGCTTTAAGACAGAGGACTGTAATGAACGTGGGACCACGACCCTAGACTGATCATTATCAGAACGAACAACAAAACACCACGTCGTACAAAAAGTCGCTCCTTGTGAGCAAAAAATCGGCGAACCAACGGATCCTCGATCCGTGACGTCGACAAGGGCCATTGCGTAGCAACAAAACGCAAAACGGTAGCAAGGACAGGGTTAGCAGCTGTAGCTGTAGCTACACGACGAAAATCAATCGGAAACGATTCGACCACGTCATCAGTTTCCGCATCAATGAACATGCAAGCAAGTTCGGAAGAATCGAATGCTCTATCCTCCGCAACAGGCAAACGGGACAACGCATCGGCGTTTCCGTGCTTAGCAGTGGACCGATACAAGATATCGTAGCGGTACTGCGAGAGGAAAATAGACCAGCGAATGAATTTCTGCTCCGTACGTGGAGGTACAGGCTTGTTCGGATGAAAAAGCGATGTCAAAGGTTTGTGGTCTGTGATGATGGTAAAGTGACGACCATACAAGAAATCATGAAACTTTGTAACACCAAACACGAGAGCCAAAGCTTCTTTCTCTATCTGGGAATAATTTCTTTGCACTGACGAGAGCAATTTGGACGCAAAGGCAATAGGGCGATCATGCGAACCATCTTTGTGCGCAAGCACAGCACCGATCCCGAAATCCGATGCATCTACCATCAACAAAAGGGGTTTCTGGGGATCGAATGGCGTAAGGCAAGTATTTGAAAGCAACGCCGATTTCAACTGGCGAAAGGCGCGTTCGCAGTCCGTCGACCAGACGAACGGAACACCTTTACGGCATAAGCGATAAAGCGGAGCTGAAATGGAAGAAGCATGGGGGATAAAGTTGTTGTAATAGTGAATTTTTCCCAACACACTCTGTAGCTGCTTCAAATTCTGCGGCGAAGGCAAGTCCTGTATGGCACGGAGGTGCTCTGGGCTCGGATGTATGCCTTGGGCATTGATTACATGTCCCAGATATGGCAAGTCACGAGCAAAAAACACACATTTGTCCTTCCGCAAGCGAAGACCATTTTGTCGCAAGACCTGAAACAATGTTCGTAGGTTTGCAAAATGTTCGTCTTCTGTCTTTCCAGAGATCACTATATCGTCCAGATAGTTTGCTGCAGTAGGGACCGACGCACAAACAGTTTGTAAATAATGCTGAAACAATGCAGGGGCGGATGCACACCCGAATGGTAGTCTTTTGAATCGGTACAAACCAAGATGCGTGTTAACCACCAATACGCGCTGGGATTCTTCGTCCACCGGTATTTGCAAGTACGCATCTGCTAGCTCCAACTTTGAAAAATATTTTCCCGGGCACAGTTTGTCAAAAAGATCTTCCGGGCGGGGCAAAGGAAAAGTTGCAGTCACTAGTTGTGGATTCACTGTTGCCTTGAAGTCCACGCAAAGTCTCAATTTTCCGGAAGGTTTTTGCAAAATTACTAAGGGTGAGGCCCAGAGAGAAGCCTGCACACGTTCAATTACAACTTGTGATTCTAAATCGTTTAATGTTCTTGCGACCTTATCACGCAATGCGTGGGGAACATTGCGCGCTCTGAAAAATTTCGGTTGCGCGTTGACTTTTAGTTCCAAATGTGCTTCATAGTTCTTAGCGCAACCAAGGCCCGGTGCAAAAATGTCTGCAAATTCTTCACATAGTCGAGTAACACTGGCTGAAGGCACAGTCTGGTTCACTGATAGGACCTGATTTACGATAGACAAGTTAAACAACTGAAATAAATCTAAACCAAACAAGTTCACTGCAGAAGAAGAACGAAGGACGTAAAAAGACACAAGTAATTTAAGCAAGTAGAAAGAACACGTTTACACTCGTCGCCAATTTGTTGTGTCTAGACAAGACAGTCTAGACACAAGGCGAGGAAACCGAAAGGGCACGCGTCAACTCACGCCGACTGGCGTGAAGTCTGGAACAGGATACGTAATGAATGCTATAAAGAAAAGTACGTAGCTTCTATAATACTTATCTTTAATCCATCATTTGTATACAGCATTCTTGATGATACAAGTGAGACTCTCTCTAGAAATGGTTAATGGCGCCTTGCTAGGTCGTAGCCATGGACTTAGCTGAAGGCTATTCTAACTGTCTCTCGGCAAATGAGAGAAAGGCTTAGTCAGTGTAGTCGCTAGCAAAGTCGTCCGTACAACTGGGGCGAGTGCTAGTACGTCTCTCTAGACCTGCCGTGTGGTGGCGCTCGGTCTGCAATTTCTGACAGTGGCGACACGCGGGTCCGACATGTACTAATGGACCGCGGCCGATTTAAAGCTACCACCTAGCAAGTGTGGTATCTGGCGGTGACACCACAGTTTCCCCCATTTTTCTCAGAATTTCGAAAGTCTTGTACCATTTTAGGTTAATGAACGCCTCATGTAGGCTGACAAGTCCAATGAAACGGACTCAATTTTACTTCAGTCTTGCTTCCGTCGTCAATCATAAAATCAGTACTGCCTTTCTGCTGCTTTTACCTTTCCTAAAGCCAAACTGATTGTCATCCAACAGATTCTCAGTTTTCTTTCCATTCTTCTGTATATTGTTCTTGTCAGCAAATTTGATGCATGATCTGTTGAGCTTATTATGCAATAGTTCTCGCACTTATCAGTCCTTGCTGTCTTCGGTATTAATTGGATGATGTTTTTCTGATATTGGTGCTTCGGCAGTCTCATACTCTACACACCAGCTTGAATACTCATTCGGCTGCAATTCGCCCAATGATTTTTGGAATTACGATGGAATGTCATCAATCCGTTCTGCCTTCTTTCATCCCTTCCAGAGCTGTTTTAAATTCTCACTAATAGCGGATCCCCAGAGACTTCCATACTGTCTCTAATTCTTCTTCTATCACACCATCAGACATCTTCCGTCACGTAGAAATCTTCAGTGTAAACTTTCCACCTAATGGTTCTCACACCTGTGCTTGACTCTGGAATTCCCATTACACTCGCAATGTTGCTACCCAAGCTCTTGATTTAACACGTGATTTCTGTTTTGATTTCTTCAAATTTTTCCCGCAGTCCTTTAACCTTGACTTCCCTGATCTTCTTATTCATTTCATTCCTGAGTGATTGAAATTGCTGTATTCTTGTAACTCCCTGAGCAATTTTGTACTTTCTCTTTTCGTCGATCAACTGAAAAATTTCTTCTGTTACCCAGCTGTAGATGAAAACGGAAATTGTAATTCATCCAGTAAATAATTGAGGATGTAGGTTGCAGTTGCTACTCTGATGAAAAGATTGGAAGGAATTCGTGGCCGGCCGCATCAAACTAGTCAGAAGACTGGTAAAAAAAAAGAAAGAAAAAGAAAGAAAAAAAACGCCTTTTCAACTGAACTGCGTACTCTTGTGTTTCTTATTGCAAGAACGACATCGTTAACTAAATTCAAACTATTCTCATCATTCTTCAGTACTTGCGTATCCCATCGCTGATTCTTCTGGATAATTCTGTTTCGTCTGCTCTCCATCATTACTAAATTGTCATCTGGATCTATATGATCTCCTGGGTACGTCTCGCAATCCAGTGTCTGACCATAATGTAATTTAGCTGGAATGTTCCCACGTGTCTGGGTCTTTGCCAAGTATATCTCCTCTTCTTACGATTCTTGTGCAAAGTATTCACCATTACTAGCTGAAATCTATTGCAGAACTCAATTAGTCTTTCTCCTCTCTCATCTCTACTGCTAAGCCCATTTCTCCCATAACCCTTTCTTCTGCCACTTCCCCTACAACATAGTTTCAGTCCTCCACAATTATTAGATTGTCATGTCCCTTTACATACTGAAATATCCGTTCAGTAAATATACTTTCCTTATTTCTTCTTTTTCTGCTTGCGATGTCGGAAGTGAATACTTGAGGCGTCGTTGTCTGCGTTGGGTTGCTGTCGAATCTGATGAGAACAGCCCTATCACGTAACTGTTTGCAGTAGATCACTGTTTGTTCTACTTTCTGTTCATAACGAATTCTACTTGTACCGTTTCTTGCTGCTGTTGTTATTACCTTGGAATTGCCTCACCAGAACTCCTCATGTCCTTCCATTTCACTACATTGACCTGAACTATATCTAGACTGATCATCTGCACTTCCCTTTTTATAATTTTCAGCTTTCCTACTATGTTCGGAAATTTCACGCTCCGGCTCGTAGGATGTTATACTTTCGTTGGTTATTCAATCTTTTTCTAAGGGTCACCTCCGCATTGGCAGTTCTCTCCCGGAGATCTGATTGGGGGATTAATCCGGAATCTCTTGCCAGTGGAGTGATTATCATGACATAGTTTTTATTTGTTGGCCACTAGTCCTTTGGATACACATTATGTGATTTTCGTTGCCTTCTACATCCTCGTACCGTTGATCATTGTTGATTATTCTGCCTTTCAGGGACAGTTTTCCACCCCAAGGGCAAGAGTGTCTTCTGAACCTCTGATCGTAGCTCCCCCCTCCTTTAAAATGAGATGGGCAGAGTGAGAGTGACTTCTTATGCCGCAATACTTCGGCGGTCATTGCTAATGACTTTTATTCACAATTTAAGCAGTGGCTCGGTGCTAATCAGAGGTTCTAGGCGCTCCCCTACATAACGGTTGCCTATTATATAGACTTGTAGCCTAATATGTAGACTCCTAAGCAATCACCAGCGTGAAGTATTTTCTCTCTCTCTCTCTCTCTCTCTCTCTCTCTCTCTCTCTCTCGCTGTGTGTGTGTGTGTGTGTGTGTGTGTGTGTGTGTGTGTGTCGTATTTGTGACTAAGGGGCTACTGATTCCACTACGGGGTGCAATGCGTTGGACATTAACATCATTTGGCTTCTCTTGGCGTTGCAATCCTTGCGGAGCTCTGACTGCACTCATTCTCAAGAGAACCAGTCGCGGTCCTTCAGTGCAGGATGCTCTGCGGTGTGGAGTCGGTGGCTGGCGTAATGCGGGTCGGAAGTCGGGGGCAGTGCGCAGGAGTTTACGGCACCCCCGGGGCGCTGCTGGCTGGCTAATGCGTGGGCCGCCTGACCCGTGACCCCGCAGTGCCGCAGTCGGGCTCTAATGTGATGCTGCCACAGCGTAACGAGTCGTAATCTCATTCCTCTGGTGACTCTGCTCTTTTCCCACATACTGTCCTAACAACGCACGGCAACTGCAAGACTCTGGAATAACCTCCGACATTAAATACTGAGGTGACAGAAGTCATGGAATAACGATATGCACATGAATATGCAGATGGCGGTAGTATCGCTTATACTATCTGTAAAAGTACAGTGTATTGGATGTACTGCCAGTACTCAGATGATTCATGTGGAAAGGTTTCCGACGTGATTATGGCCACACAGTGGAAATTGACACTCTTTGAAAGCAAGATGGTATTCGAGCTACATGCATGGGACATTCCATTTCGGATATCGTTAGGGAATTCAATATTCCGAGACTCAAATTGTCAAGAGTGAGGCGAGAATACCAACATTCAGGCATTACCTCTCACCACCGACAACGCAGTGGCCGACGGCCTTCACTTAACGACAGAGAGCAGTGGCGTTTGCGCAGAGTTGTCAGTGCTAAAAGACAAGCAACACTGCTTGAAATAACCTCAAAAATAAATGTGGGACGTACGAGAAACATATCCGTTAGGATGGTGCGGCAAAATTTAGCATTAATAGGCTATGGCAGCAGACGATCGACGCAAGCGCCGTTGGTAGCAGCAAGAAGTCGCTTGCAGCGCCTCTCTTGGTCCCGTGGCCATATCGTTTGGGCCCTAGAAGATGGAAACCGTGGGCTGGTCAGATGAGTCCAGTGGTAAGAGCTGTTGGTTGCGTTTGAGTGTGGCACAAACCCGAAGAAACCATGCAACCTAGTTGTCAACTAGGAACTGTGCAAACTGGTGGGGCTCCATAATGGTGTGAGCTGTGTTTACGTGGGATAGACTGTGTCCTCTGGTCCAACTGAGCCCATCATTGATCGTAAATGGTTATGTTCCGCTACATGGAGATTTTAAGCCGTTCATGGACTCCATGTTACCGAAAAACGATGGAATTTTTATGTATAACAGTGAGGCGTGTCACCGGGCTGCAATTGTGGATAATTCGAGTGAATCATTTCGCCACCCAGTACGCATTTATGGGACATAATCGAAAGATCATTTCCTTCACAGAATCCTGCACCGGCAACACATTCTCAATTATGGACGGCTGTAGAAACATCATGACTCAGTATTTCTGCAGGGGCCTTCCAACGACTTTTTGAGTCCATGCCACGTCTAGTATCTACAGTACCCAGGACAAAAGGATGTCCGACGTAATATTAGGAGTTATCCCATGACTTTTTTTCACCTCATTGCATAAAACTGTATATCTTCTTCAGCTTCAGAAGACAGTTAATGGCATACCTACTAAAGAAACGATAAAGGTTACCATTGATCCTCAACAAACCAGTCATCCTTGTACATCTTTCTTTCCAACTTGATCTTCCTCTTTTTCCCAGTGTTCTTAGGTGCTGCAGTCACCCCAGATTTCTTTTCCCCAGACCTCACTATATCAGATAACATGTTGTTCAGGACTTTTGAGCGGATGTAGTAGGCAAAATGTGGGTGTCCGGTTGTTGGCGATGATTAGGAGAATAAGGACACGATACACGATTGTTCAGAGAGAGTAACTTCGCTTTATTGCCAAAATTCTAGCGCTATTGCTACAGCAGACTGAATTTACGGTGCCTGGAAGATGTCTACAGGCAGGGGGCATGCTGCCACAAGGAAGAGTGGAACGGTAGGACTAGATCGGACGAAAGTTGGCTGAGAAGACAGCAAGCGATAGGAACCGCAGCCCGCTCACCAGTCCCCTAAGTGACCATTCTCGTCCCTCTGATTGGCTGTCGTGGGTATTTTAGACGAGCGTCCCTGCCTAAGCGATGCTCTCCCAAGCAGCAGTACCTATTGTGAGAATCTATTCACGTGGTCATATAGAGTCATATCTGGTGCTATGCCGGCCCACACTCAACTACTGTTCTGCAGAGAAGCGTTTCTACATCGTACAACGAAGGAGACTTGACAGAATTAAACCACGAATAAAATTCGCTTTATTTCCTGTCTGTTCATCATACACAATCTATCCTGAACACCAATGTTTTTTGTCTGCCGCTGTCGTTATTGTTATTATTGTCTTTATTACTATTACTATTTAGTATTTACTATTACTATTACTATTATTATTATTATTGCTGTTAATGGCAGCAGTTGCAGTACTTCATATACTGTCAGTATTAACTTTACTAATTCATAGTCAGTATTATTACTCACACTCACACTCCAGGCACTCAAATCATTTTAATAATATTTGTCAAATTAAAATTACTTCTTAGGAAACTATGATGTGAAAAAGGTACTGTAAGTGCGTGGTTCGACGTAAGAAAGGGCCTAGTAGCCCTAATCAGAGCATGTACTAAAGAAACAAAATTATAATGGCAGGAAAGAAATTTCTGTACTTGGCACACAGATGGCCTTCATTTGTTTTGTTGTGTTGCTTTGTGTTAATGTAGGCAGTTATTTCATGTTTCCAATTGAAGCACGCCATCAATTTCAGAAAAGACTTTTCTTGTGCCAATTGTTCTGATCGCATTGAGTAATAATGGAAACTAACTTCTAGTAAATACAAAATGCAAAGTTACTTTTTTTGTCATTAGTCTGCTGACTGGTACGATGCGGCCCGCCACGAATTCCTCTCCTGTGTAAACCTCTTCATTTCAGAGTGGAACTTGCAACCTACGTAATCATTTATTTGTGGGACGCATTCCAGTCTCTGTCTTGCTCCACAGTTTTTACCCTTTACATCATCCTCTACTACCATGAAAGTTATTCTCTGGTGTCTCAACAAATAACCTATCATCTTGACGCTTCTTACTGTTTTTAATATATATTCCTTTCCTCGCCGATTCTCCGAAGCCCTCATTCCGTACGTTATCCGTCAGACCAATATTCAACATTCCTCTGCAGCACCACATCTCAAATCTTTCGATTCCCTTCTTTTCCGCTTTGCCCTGTCCACGCTTCACTGACATACAATTCTGTGCTCCAAATTTCTTCCTCAGTTTAAGGCCTATGGTTGATACTAGCAGACTTCTCCTGGCCAGGATCGCCCTTGTTGCCAGTGCTAGTCTTCTTTTTATGTCCTCCTTGGTCCGTCCGAGATGGGTTATTTCGCTGCCTAGGCAGCAGAATGCCTTAACTGCAGCTACTTGGTGATACCAGTCTTGATGTTAAGTTTCTTGCTGTTCTCATTTCTGCTACGTCTTATTACCTTTGCCTTTCTTCGATTTACTATCGGTCCAATTACTATAAAATACAAAAAAATTTTTAAATGCGAGATAAAGGCAACATTAAAATATACTCATATTATAATACAAATAATTTGTCGCACAGCAACCTAACTTCCATTTTCGTCGCATCAACGCCAAACGTGCTGTGCGTATTTATGGAATGGAACCATCAAGTTCATAAAGGATGCTTGAGGATCACTAGACAACATGCGTTGGGAAACTGCCCCTAAAAGGCGGTGGAACCAGTAATGATCAACGACATAAGGATGCAGAAGGCTACGAGTACCACTACATTAAAGGCACATAACGTGTCTCCAAAAGACATCTCTCCTGTTCAAATGGTTCAAATGGCTCTGAGCACTATGGGACTTAACATCTGAGGTCATCAGTCCCCTAGAACTTAGAACTACTTAAACCTAACTAACCTAAGGACATCACACACATCCATGCCCGAGGCAGGATTCGAACCTGCGACCGTAGCAGTCGCGCGGTTCCGGACTGCGCGCCTAGAACCGCGAGACCACCGCGGCCGGCCATCTCTCCTGTAAAGATGATCTCTGCATTCGCAAAAGCTCCATTCCGCCTCATTCGCCTTTGATAATAGAGTTATACGAAATAGCAGTCCACCGACACTGAGCAGCATCTGTTATGAGGGGTGCCTTTCTGTTCTGCGGAAAGGCCAATGGGGTATGGCACTCGCCTGAAGTCGACGGGAGTGAAAATGCTTAACTGACATAGATATTCTGGAGGTAACCACTACATAAGCTCCAAGGAAGCAGCTGTCGTACTCTTTCCTGCTCTAACTTTCTGTAGTCTACAGAGGGTAGTTGCAGTGTCGGAGAAGAATTCCGGTATCTGATGTAATGCTGGTCCTTGGTGTTAAAGGTGGCTACGCAGCATCGCAATACCCCTTACCTCACATCATCACCAAGGTTTTTGATCGCAGTACTAAAATCACTGAGGACTACTGGGTAGCGACGAGTAACTTTCTGTTCAAAGGTGCTCTTATACTTTGTGAGGTGTTGTGTGTGGAAAAAATGGTATGCAAAACACGTGTGATAGGACCAATATTTGGTTCTCTCGGCTTTTGTTCCAAGCGTAATTGGGGACATCCTATGTTCCTTTTATTATTTCAGGATGCCATATGCATCAAAGTAAATTGTTTCTCCTTTCAAAAGATATGCCGTCCTTAAAATAGCCTTTCTTTGCTGAACCACTTGTTTTTCACACTACTTGCATGGCAACCATAGCCGAAATACGAAATCGTTCATGTTCTCCAATAAAGAATTCTAACAGTCGCAACGGTCTTGTTCATTCAAATCTCTTGTTTCTCCCTTCTTTTCATGTTTCATGGAAAGATTCCATTGCGAGGTCGCGCTTTTTGTAAACAAGCAGGCAGATGTTGAAGGATTCCAGCCTTTGTCAGATGGGTAATATTGTGTTGGCAGAAGAGCCAACACCGTGTTGCTAGAGGAGGCCGAAATGCACGCCTTTAAGCTCACGCAGGCTGGCGTGAGGTCTGGAAAATGACAATGTAATTAATATAGCCAATAAGGCACGTTGCTGCTGGAATACCTAACTTTAATCCATAATTGGTGTACATCGCTCTTGACTGTACAGGTTTTACAATCTCAATATTAACTGGTAATGGCGCCTTGCTAGGTCGTAGCAACTGACGTAGCTGAAGGCTATGCTAACTATCGTCTCGGCAAATGAGAGCGTAGTTGTCAGTGTAGCATCGCTAGCAAAGTCATCTGTACAACTGGGGCGAGTGCTAGGAAGTCTCTCTAGACCTGCCGTGTGGCGGCTCTCGGTCTGCAATCACTGACAGTGGCGACACGCGGGTCCGACGTATACTAGCGGACCCCGGCCGATTTAAAGGCTACCACCTAGCAAGTGTGGTGTCTGGCGGTGACACCACAGGTAAAGCGTTTAAGAGACTGTCCGTTATCATGCTATTGGGGCACCAGCAAAAAGATGAGGTTAGGTACCTTATTCTTTCGGCCCTTCTCACAGGACGAGGCACCCTAGTGTCCAACCCAATATCTTCAATAATTTATTGGATGTATGCCAATCTGTGTCTTTCCCCACATTTTTTATCCTCTTCATCTCCCCCTAGTACTCTGTTGGTTAATCCTCATGGCTTAAAAAATATCATCCTGCCCATCTTTTACTGATTTCCTTTTATCTCTATCCTCACTGATTTTTCTGATAACCTCATTTCTTAGCATCCTTCTTAGCATCCATCTGTAGTACCACATCTTAAATGCTTTTGTTTTCTCCGTCTCCGTTCCGCCCTCCCCCACTCTCTCCATAATTCAATTCCATATAATACTGCACTTCAAGACACTCATTCTGTTAGTAGCCTGTTTATGTGTTTGTGTTTTTTTTTTGTATGTTGGCAGCGCTTTAGATTGCATTAACAGCACTGACAGCGCGGTGCGCCTTCTGTAAGAGACTGTGGCTGGTCGGACTCGCAGTTGGAAGTTAATAGTTAACAGTGATGCAGGTTGGCAGTGTTAGCGCGACCGGACGGTCCGGAAATGTGTCCGTCGTGGAGATGAACTATTGGTTCGACATGGATTATAAAACGATGATTAGTATATTTGCTAATGTTTGGTAAATGGAATTATTGACGATTATATAATTTTTGGAACTGGATGTCACATGATTAAGGTAAAATCTGCTAAATACATTGTTTGTAAAATCTTTCACTAACCATATGCCTATTAGTAGTAGGAGCCTACAGTAGTTACATGTCTGTCGGTAGGGCGATGGGACTGTCAACCGCTCCACGAAGCCTGGCCAACAAATCAGACATTTCCGTCGACGGGCAGCCCTCGCACACGGAGTTAGTACATCAACTGCTCTTTCCGTAAAGAAGTTATGCCGGGGCAAGCTCGGAGACTTATGTTACGTAACTTCCTGAAACAGGCAGACAAGTCTCAAAACACAATAATGACAATTTTGCATCTTACTAAGACACGACTGCGAACCATAGGAGAGGATAGGAAAAATAACCCACCACCCTTCCGTCTCTGCTACTAAGTGAAACGTGATTCCTTAATAGTACCACACTTACACACCATATCTTAAACATCATAAAAGAGGAAACGGGATGGAATCATGGTTGGTAGTCACAATTTATAATTCAGACAGTGTATTGACATTACCCCTTTTAGAAAAAATATTGACAATTACGAAATGTGGACGAGCCACTAGATACAGCTTTGGATATACAGTTAGAAACCCAACGTACTCAGTACTCTAACAAACAATACCAAATTAAGAAAACAGGGTTACTAACAAACTTGAGAACTTCAAACTCCCATATAGGACTGCCCTCAAAATAGATACAATGAAAACAGATACAGGTAAAGGGTGACTTAATAACACTTCAACACTAGTGCCAAGCAAAGATGTAATTACATAACATGATAGAACCTCTTAAATAAAAAAACTAAAACAGAAACACTGATCTTTAAAAAATAAACTTTCACGTGCTCTGACATGTTAATAAAAAAATTACTAGAAAGCGCTGCACAAGGAACTCAGCAGCTGCTATGGAGTTTAAGGTTTAGCCAGTTGCCAGTCCCAAATATTTAAGAAAACAAGTTCATATACAAACAGATTACATCCTATATATATATATATATATATATATATATATATATATATATATATATATATATACCAGCTTAACCCGCCTTGACGGAAAGGAAGATAAATACTAAACTGTAGAAAGCGATGCGTGAACAACTCCACTAGTGGTCAGGTTCCTAAACACTGCCACGCCTAGAACTCGGATGACATTTTACTCCCCGCCAAGGCGCTGCCACAATCAAAAGTTTCTGCCAGAATCACAAAGACATTCCAATGACTCTGAAACATAGAAACACTCGGCAGAACCTTTGACTCACTCACGGAAGACTGTATTAATAGAGTGCAGGCTTTAAAAACGGCAACATAAAATCATTTGATTGCAAGAGGCACAAAGCACTAGTAAAACGGAGAAAATTTTCAAATAATAGCCTCCATTTGACTAGGCCAACTCAACTCTTCCACACCGTCTTAAGGTTCGACTATGAAAGTCTCACCATAATAATAAAGTTAATGAGTGCGTCGGTGAACAAACAATGACGACGACTTACTCCATATCAGGCACACAATACGGTGGAGCGGGTTCCGCAGCTTCAACGCTTCTCTTCAAATTTTGTTCCCAGCGAAGTCACAGAATTTGTATCTCCAAGCTGCCCATGTCGGCAAAACGCCCAACCAGTTTCACACCACAACGTGTAATGGGCATCACGCTTGTTCGGCAGCCTTTGACACTCGTCTCCCGTGAATGTCACGAGATCTGTAGTGTTTACCCGTCGAAGGCTCACGACCAACTCGCTTTGCCTGCCAAACCGCAAGATAAGACACGCGGAAAACAAAGAAACCTTAGCTCAACCACAATCGATCTCAACGATATATGAACAAAATAAGATTGGCGCCAGTTCGACACGGCTCAACCTCGCCCTCTTAAGCGAGAGGACACCGCCCAGGGGTGGGTCAGACCCTCCCTACTCATCGTAGCTTAACATGGCTGAGATGAACCCTAAACAGCTTGCCCGACGCGATCCCCTTACCTCCAACTGGGCTCAAGATTTTACAGATATGACAAGGGCCCCTATATCTCGGTTTTAATTTACCCTTAGTATCTTAGCTAGACGGATTCGCCAAGTTACGGATAAAAACCAGGTCCCTAACCTTTCCCGAAAATGATCTACGACCCTTGTTATATCGAAGCTCCTGTGTCCGGTGGACCTCCCGTGTCTTCTTTCTGGCCCTTTGCCAATTCTCACGGAGGCTCTGAGGGATGATGGACGTTGGTAAGAGGTCGTTTATACTCAACAAGTATATAACGGAGAATTAATTGCTTTTGAATACATTGTGGGAGTAATCAGTGATCAATGTTGTTACTAATATTTACTATCAGAAACAGTCTTTATCACAAATCATTTATTCCGGTGACCGGTTTCAACCAAACTATGGTCATACTCAGACCAATGAGCAAGTTATCTTCTGGTGGTAAATCACTAGTGATCACCAGAATGAATAATTTGTGATCAAGACTGTTTTTGATAGTAAATATTAGGAGAATTAATGGTATAGGCAAACATTAACGCAGCGGATGTCATTCTGGTTGCCTTATGTGTGGCCGTATTAAACTCCTCATTGAGCCAGGGCAAGGTGATATTCCATCTACCAGATGACCGGGTATGGTAGATGGTTAGGGCTGTTTTTAAATTCCGATTAACTCTTCCGGCAAACGACGCCTTAGGATAGTAAGGCGTGATGGTAATGTGGTCAATACCCTGATTGAAACAGAAGGCCTTAAACACACGAGACAGAAACGCTGGTGTATTGTCGCTTACCAATGATTTCGGCGGTCCAAACCAGGATATAACCTTCGACAATTACTGGGTGGTGATTTCCACAGTGACCCCCCGAGTAGGAAGCAGCCATGTAAACAGGGAGAAAGCATCCACGACAACCAAAATGTAACGGTTGCCTTTCTTTGTCCGGGGCAAGGGGCCAATTTAGTCGATAAAAACTTTATCGAGGGGATACTGCTCCCGCTGCCAGTGCAGAAGCCCACGAGACATACCGGAATCAGGCTTCGCCCTTTTCAGAAATCACACTGCCCAACCAGTCGCCTAATGTCGCGATAAAGAGAGGATCACACAAAACGTTCGCGGATCCTGGCCAAGGTCTTATGCGGGCCAAAATGGCGGCCAAGAACAGAATCGTGATAATACCGGAAGACCATCGGTACTAACTCAATTGGCAAACACCCCCTGCATTGTCGATCGCCACTACCCTGCTTACACAGTACCGCTTGTTGGAGGCAATAACCCAGCACCGAAATCCCAGCCATGACCCTTTCTCGAATCGGACTACAACACGGCTCCTTAAGCCCACCAAACAGTTTAGGAAGGTCGGAGAAAATCGCCCCAACACTAATGACCAGTTCGCTTGCTCCTGACCTTCCTGAGAATCGTTTGTAAACATACGACTCAGAGCATCGGCAGTTGCTTTATCCGAGCCTTTAATATGCCTGACTTGAAAACGAAAGGCAGATATACGGACTGCCCAAAGTGCAATTCGGCCAGTCTTCCTCGGCCTGGCCAAGACCCAACTTATTGTTTGGTTGTCCGTCTCTAATACAAATTCTTTATGCTCCAAATACAAACAAAACTTTTCCAAGGCAAAACAACGGCCAGAGCCTCTAATAGTTGGAGTCAGGAGCCGTCAGTCGCCGTGATGCATAAGCTAGAGGTCGTCTCTCCCTTTCATGTTCTTGAAGTGAAACTGCCGTTACCCCGGTATGACAGGCATCGGTCTGTACCGCAAACTTACTATTAAAGTCCGGCACAGCCAACAACGGGGGCTTAGTAATTGCAGTCTTAATCTGCGCTCAGGCTCGCTGCTGATTTTCTCCCCATACGAAGTCGCTATTCTTCCGAAGATCGTTAAGGGAGGCTGCGAGATGAGTGAAATTCGCAATGAATTTACGGAAGAAATTCCCCATGCCAATGAAGCGACCGACTTATTTCTTATTCTGGGGAGGGAAAAAATCCCGTAAGGAAAAAATCCTGGTCGATGCTTACGCCTTTTGCAGATACCACATGGCGTAAGAAAGAAAGCTGTTGTTTACGCCAGGAGATCTTAGATGGTTAGGCGGTGGGGCTAGCCGAACGAAACCGTAGGAAAACCTGCTCCAGGTGAACAAGGTGTTCCTTAAAGGTGCGACTGTAGAAACTACGCCATCTAAATAGTTGTAGACACAGACGAACTTCAAGTCCCCTAAGACCACATCCAACAAACGGGACAAAACAGCCGCAGCAGTGGCCAATCCGAAAGGGACCCGATAGAACTCAAATTAATTCCAATATGTGCAAAAGCTGTCACAGTCTTAGATGACTCGGCAAGGGGGATCTGGTAATATGCCTGATTGAGATCTAAGATGGTAAACACATTAGCAGCAGCAAACCAGGTTAAAGCAATTGTGCAAATAGGGCAAGGGAACCGACTCCAGCACCACCTTTTTGTTAAGACTGGTAATCAACTAGCATACGAAACTCGCTACCCTGGTCTTTTGGCTCTAGAAATGCAGGCGAAGCATAGGGCGAAGTTGATGGTCTAATCACCCACTCTTGTAGAATCTTATCGATTTTAGCTCTCAAAATCTTCATCTTCGGTGGAGACAGCCTATAAGGGGCCTGACGGACGGGCACACTATCAGTTAATTGGATGTCATACTTAAGAATCTCTGTGGCCCCCAACTTATTCGATAAGACCTGAGGATAGCGCTCGAAGACCTGGTTGAGAGCCTGCACTTGATGCGCCGTAAGACAACCCGTGTCAACCTGCACATTGCACACATAGCTCACATTCCCTGCACAAGACTGCTGGCACGAACACAAAGAGAGACGGTGGTGAGGTGCAAACTTAAAATAAAAGACACTCCCGGCATAATCGAATACCAAACCGGCATGCTGGATGCTGGATGAAATCAAACCCGACCAACAAAGGGACCCTCAAATTCTTAGCTATGTAAAATCTGTGAGGCCATGAGAATTTATCGACGTGCAACCACCTCCGCACCTCCCCTGCCACAGGTAACTCTCGCCCATCGGTGACCTGAGGTCTCTGAACCGGAGACTGCGGAGACGAAAACCTGCACAAATGTCTGTATTCTATGTACCAGTCGTGATCACCAAAGGAGACGGAACTACCCGAATCCAACAATGCACACACTGGTTCCTGTCTTACCGTTGCACAGACAAAAGGAAGCGTCGGAACATGCGTCAGCTTGGCTCAAATGGTTCAAATGGCTCTGAGCACTATGGGACTTAACTGCTGTGGTCATCAATCCCCTAGAACTTAGAACTACTTAAACCTAACTAAGCTAAGGACATCACACACATCCATGCCCGAGACAGGATTCGAACCTGCGACCGTAGCGGTCGCGCGGTTCCAGACTGTAACGCCTAGAACCGCTCGGCCACTCTGGCCGGCCATGCGTCACCTGAATGGCTTTACAATTCACTGGCCAGTTAGTAAACTCATCCCCTTTTCCCATCCTCTGGCGTCCGCTATGAACGAGGGCTCCTAAGTACTGGACATCCCGTACTAAATGATCGATTGCATGGCAACGATAGCAACGCCGAACTACTGAATTAGAGCTGCTATTAATAGGGTTACTACACTTTCCCTTGTGCGGCGGAACGCTGTTCATCCGCCCAAGAAATAGCATGAATAGTATCAACCAAATGTCGAAACTGCTCCATGGAGCAAGGGCGTTGTACAAGGTTCAACCTGGCGCGATCCTGTACCCGCATGCCTTCCAACATATGTTCGATACAATCAAGATCGGACACCCGCATATCCAAAGCCACTACAGCCATGTGAACCCGCTCAAAATACGGCGCTAAAGTTTCGTTACACGCTTGAACCATCCAATAACATTCCCGCTCTAATTCGACACGCTTGCGCTCCGAGAGCCTACTTACAATACGCTGAAGGAGCTGGACTAAGGTACCCTGTAGTTCCAGTTACTCTGTTATCATGCTACTAAGCACACCCTTAGCCATCGGATATAATAATGCTAATACGACAGACTGTGGAACATGCAAGCAATCAGCGTGAATCTGGAGACGGACTAATAACCGCAGGAAGGATTGAGCGTGGCTCAAATTTTCGATATACAAGACAGATATCTTTCAAGACTTTTTTAATTGGATTAGGTAACTTTGAAAATAAAGTCAAATAGTTTTCATTACACTTAATGCGTGTGATCTTACATTTTCAGGGTCACAATCAGTACTTAACCCCGCTTAAAGCAACCGCCACGGCGCGTGACTGCAAACCTCCGGCAACATCGAGCAACTTATGACGGAGAGCACCCATTGCATCATTGAGATCGATTGAAGCGATATCCGATAAACAATTACAGTAGTGGCCTAAATGTGCCTGCACGCGACAAATTTTGTTTATGCGTCGTCTGAGTAGACTCCAGAAATTCAATTGTCCGACCTACATCACTTACAGCTGCTTCAATATTCGACAAGTCACCTACCTCGCTAATGATGTCTGTCGGTAGGGCGATGGGAATGTCAACCGCTCCACGAAGCCTGGCCAACAAATCAGACACATTTCCGTCGACAGGCAGCCCGCGCACACGGAGTTCGTACATCAACTGCTCTTTCCGGAAAGAAGTTATGCCGGGGCAAGCTCGGAGACTCACGTTTCGTAACTTCCTGAAACAGGCAGACAAGTCTCAAAACACAATAATGACAATTTTGCAACTTACTAAGACACGACTGCGAACCATAGGAGAGGATAGGAAAAATAACCTACCACCCTTCTGTCTCTGCTACTAAGTGAAATGTGATTCTTTAATAGTACCACACTTACACACCATATCTTAAACATCATAAAAGAGGAAACGGGATGGAATCATGGTTGGTAGTCACAATTTATAATTTAGACAGTGTATTGACATTACCCCTTTTAGAAAAAATATTGACAATTACGAAATGTGGACGAGCCACTAGAAAAAGCTTTGCATATACAGAAACCCAACGTACTCAGTACTCTAACAAACAATACCAAATTAAGAAAACAGGGTTACTAACAAACTTGAGAACTTCAAACTCCCATATAGGACTACCCTCAAAATAGATACAATGAAAACAGTTACAGGTAAAGGGTGACTTAATAACACTTCAACACTAGTGCCAAGCAAAGATGTAATTACATAACATGATAGAACCACTTAAATAAAAACACTAAAACAGAAACACTGATCTTTAAAAAATAAATTTTCACGTGCTCAGACGTGTTAATAAAAAAATTACTAGAAAACGCTGCACAAGGAATTCATCAGCTCCTATGGAGTTTAAGGTTTAGCCAGTTGCCAGTCCCTAATATTTAAGAAAACAAGTTCATATACAAACAGGTTACATCCAATATATACATCTACCAACTTAACCCGCCTTGACGGAAAGGAAGATGAATACTAAACTTTGGAAGACGATATGTGACCAACACCGGCAGTGACCAGGTTCCCCGCCAATGCGCTGCGACAATCAAAAGTTTCTGCCCGAATCACAAAGACATTCCAGTGACTCTGAAACATAGAAACACTCGGAAGAACCTTTGACTCACTCATGGACAACTGTATTAATAGAGTGCATTCTTTAAAAATGGCAACATAAAATCATTTGATTGCAAGAGGCACAAAGCACAAGTAAAACTGAGAAAAATTTCAATTAACGCCCACCATTTGACTAGGCCAACTGGACTCTTAAGGTTTGACTATGAAAGTCTCACCACAATAATAAAGTTTATGAGTGAGCCGATGAACAAACAATTACGACGACTTACTCCATATCAGGTACACAATACGGTGGAGCGGGTTCCACAGCTTCACCGCTTCTCTTCAAATTTTGTTCCCAACTAAGTCACTGAACTTTTATCTCCAAGCTGCCCATGTCGGCAAAACGCCCAACCAATTTCATACCAAACGTGTAACGGGCATCACGCTTGTTTGGCAGCCGTTGACACTCGTCTCCCCGTGACTGTCACGAGATCTGCAGGTTACCCGTCGAAGGCTCACAACCAACTCGCTTCGCCTGCCAAGCCGCAAGATAAGACACGCGGAAAGCAAAGATAGCTTAGCTCAACCACATTCGATCTCAACGATACATGAACAAAATAAGACTGGCGCCAGCTCGCCACGCCTCATATTTGCAGTCAGATTGCTTTGCGTTTATAAATTGTGGGTCATAAATGAATAGGATACGTTTGAGTTATATTTGTAAGGGAAAATTCTATAGGTCAGTGTTGTAATGATATAAACAAGCAAAGAGACTGTAGGTTCAGTTGCACTCAGCATTTTAAGAAGGTTCAGTTGCATTCAGAAGTTTAAGTAAATACGTAGAAGTTTCAATTCCCAAAAACTAGTTCCTCAAATTAAGGACAATGTTTGATACTAGCAGACTACTTTTGATCAGGAATGCCATCTTCAGCTGTGCTACTATGCTTTTTATCTCCTCCTTGCTTTCTCCGTCAAGTATTTTGCCTGCAAGATAAACCAATTCCTCACTCCATGTACTTCGTGAGCTCCAATTTTGTCGGTAATTTTATTACTAATCTCGTATTTGCTGTTCCTCATAACTTTTTCTTTCTTCCTTTTACTCTACCAATACTTTACGTTGGAACACTGTTTATTTCGTTCATAATGTGCTGCAATTCTATCTCGCTTCCACGTACAACAGCAATTGCATTAGCAATCCTTACCGTTCATGTTCTTTTGTCCTGAATTTTAATCTCATTTCCAACATTGCTTCTTCGAAGCACGAGCTGCACAGTAGGAGAGAAAGGCTGCATCCTTGTCTTACACCCTTTTTAATCCTATGAGCAGGGCTTGATTTTTCTTCAGTCTTGCTTCAATTATCAAGCGCAACGTCCGGACTGACTCTCTGATATTCTTTCAGCTTGAATTTTAATCCAATTTCGATCATTTCCTAAAGCCAGAGTGATCATCTAACGGAACTTCAGTTTCTTTTCCATTCTTCTGAATATTATCCTTGTGAAATGTAGGATGCAAGAGGTGTTAAGCTGATTGTGTGATTGATGTCGCACTTATCTGTCTGACCTTGCCTTGTTCGGAATTCTGTCGGTGATCTTTTCACAGACATCTGGTGTTATGTCTCTAGACTCAGATTCTACGCACCATCTTGAACAAAAGTATGGTTGTCCCTTTAGTCAATGATTTCCTTTACACTTTATTTGATGGATTTGATACCAGGTCTTTTAAACCTATATTAAACTCTAATACTCGGTTCCTTATGTCTTCCACATCGATTCAAATTTCTTCTGCCCCACCCCCTCCCCCCTCGTACAAGCCTCCCATTTGTTCTTTTCACCTTTGTGCTCTGTCGTCTGCGTTAGGTTCACAGAAGATTGTTTTCACAGAAGATTGTTTTGTCTTTTGTATATGCTGAATCGGTCCTCTTGACGATCGTTTCTCTTTCGACTTGTTCGCATTTTCCCTGGGCACATTTCACCTTGGGTTCCCTGCACTTCCTGTCTGTTTCATTCCTTAAGAGTTCCTGTCTTTCCATGAACATTGTCACACTTCCTCCTTTTGTCGATCAGTTGAAGTATTTCTTCGTCGGAGCCTTCCTTGTACCTTAGTATATCCAAAATCTGAGGCTGCTGTTTTAGAGTTGTCCTTTACTCTTCAAGTGAACTACCAATTGTGACATACATTATCGCAGTACTGCAGCCCTAAAGATGTTATAAAACTGTGCAGTCTCTCTCGCAAAAGAGATCACATGGCATATTGTATCAAGTTCTTTAGAAACTAGAGACTGTCGGTTCCGAACCCAATAGCTGCAATCATTGATGAAGTAGCTTTTATGTAATTGTCTCGATCTAACATGTACGTCATAGAAAAAAAACGAGTGTAGTTCCGTCGTTGCATAAACCCATTTTCAGTTATATCGTAACCCACAGCGGCAGCGGCGATTAGAATTTCATAATGCTTGTCCAAATTTCGCGCCCTCATTGCTTTCATGTCGAACGTCATCCTTTGTTGTACATTTTTAACAGTACATAACGGTGCCACATAACGTGCTCATAAGGTATTTCAACAAGGCAAGTAATCGAAAAGGTAGCGTTTGGATATGTGCACACAAACAACACCATGGATTTTAAAATACCATATACTGTTGCTGCTTTACGTGTACGTAAATTCTTGTAATACTATCAAATATTCAGGAAAACACACTAATATTTCAAAACTTAGCCCACTGCACGTTTATGCCCCATAGCGGGTGGTTAGATCCGTTACATGCGAAATTCATCACTGGCGTGTGCTGCATTAGCTATACACACAGACGTCTCTTTTCATTGGATACTGTTTCTCAGCCAATCGGTACTATAAATGAATTCTGTCTGATGAGTCAGTAAATCTCTGGGTATAATTTGTGGAATGCAGATAATTTACTATAAGGAAATATAGAAATACTGAAAAGTGACATGAAATGAAGTTAATCGTGAAACGTCGGGCAGATGAAAACCATATGGCTCTCAAATGCGTTTCCTAGACTTTCGAGGGCAATGCCCTTAGCCATAAAGTAATCCACGCTGAACACTTCCTTGAGAAACGTCGTATATCTCTTCTGTATTACTCTGTGACTTCCCACTAGTTTCTGTAAAGTGTTGACTTTAGGAAAAGAATTCAAGAATCCAGTCGACAACTGAGACTACACTCCACGTAATTTGATTAGAGGTCATTTGTGAAAAACAAGTTACAAGCCTTTTGGTAATAAACAGTAGCAGCGGCGGCATAAACATGCGAGTGACTGTCCGTGGCACTAATTACTTCGTGTGAATAAAGAGACAGTTGTCTCGATACTTTCTAAGCCCATGTTGGGTGTATGTCAATAGATCATTTTGTTAGAGGTGTTTCATAACGTTGAAACGTTCCAAAATCCACTAAATGTCTGTCAATGATATGTGGCTATAGTTCAGAGAACTATTTCTACTGCGATTCTTGTGTATTGATGTGACCTGTGCAAGTTTTTCGTCTTCAAAATGGTTCAAATGGCTCTGAGAACTATGGGACTTAATGTCTGAGGTCATCAGTCCCCTACAACTTAGAACAACTTAAACCTAACTAACCTAAGGACAGCACACACATCCATGCCCGAGGCAGGATTCGAACCTGCGACCGTACCAGTCTTGCGGTTCCGGACTGAAGCTCCTAGAAACGCTCGGCCACTCTGGATGGATCTTTCATCGAGCGAACGACTGTATATGACTGCTAAAATGGAGCAATTTCATCAGTGTAATCTGAAAGAAACCTAATTTCTATATGATATTGACTGGAAGATTGCGTTTTTACGCCGCAGGCGTATACTTCCAAATTACTCATGTTGGCACCTGTTCTTGACTGAAATTCCGTAATATTGACTGCACCTTCTTTGTTATCTTATCGCACCTCAATTAGCCTGTTAAATCGCCCGATCTCAATTTATGCCGCTATCTGAGACAGCGGGCGAAACATAGCAAGCACCATGCCCGAAATTTGTTATTTGAACGGTTGAAATGGTTCAAATGGCTCTGAGCAATATGGGACTTAACTTCTGAGGTCATCAGTCCCCTAGAACTTAGAACTATTTAAACCTAATTAACCTTAGGACATCACACACATCCATGCCCGAGGTAGGATTCGAACCTGCGACCGTAGCAGTCGCGCGGTTCAGACTGCAGCGCCTAGAACCGCTCGGCCACACCGCCGGCATTTGAACGGTATACAACAACCAAGAAATGGTTTCAGCTAAATGTGGCACATCTGAAAAAACTTGTGATCCCATCCTTCCGTAAAGGAGCTGTTACCAAGGCTAAAGGCGGGGTTGTACGGTATTAGCGTCATCGTCACCAATTTGTTGTCGGCTGTGTATATCAATTTCTAAACTGTCTGCCAAATTTCAGTTAACAGTCCGTGTAGCGTTTGTAAATAATACGATTCATCCCAATTGTTATAAATAAATACCCTTCTTAGCGAAATGTAGCGTCCTCATCAGATTCTGCCGAATTTCAGTGAACAGTCCGTGTAGCGTTTGTAAATAATACGGTTCATCCCTATTGTTATAAATAAATACCCTTCTTAGCGAAATGTAGCGTCCTCATCAGATAACGTTCGCATTTCATTTTAAGTTGGAAGAATGATAGTAGTTAACCAGCGTGCAGCTCGGACAGCGATATATATATTAAAGGGTTCCCAGCATGCGTGCCTACCGTTTTACCACCGTCGAGCGCTTCCGGAGCAAGCGCAGGAATACGCTGAAAGGGCGGCACAATGCGTGACGCGCCTACAAGGCATACCACGCATACGCCGCCTGAGCTTAGCGGGTTGCCAGGATGCGCCTGCTGTGCAATTGTGCGGCAGGAGCTGACGAGCGACGCATCGGGGAACAGGTGGAGCCTGCGGCGCTCGTAAAGGCCAGCGGTGGCGCTTTGGCTGCTGTGTCAGAGAACTGGAATCTCTGTGGGCTTTTTAAGGTTTCATAGCGTCGTGGCCTTCTGTTACCAGCCCTTACAGACAGCAACAATTATTACTCCCGAGAATAAATTCAGTTCTTCAATCAATAACAGGTACCAACATGAGTAATTTGGAAGTAGACGCACGCTGCGTAAAAAAGCAGTCTTCCACTGAAGATCATTTGGCAATTAGGTTTCTTTCAGACTAAACTGATAAAATTGCTCCATTTTACCAGTCATATACAGTCGTTCTCTCGATGACAGATCCATACTCGAAGACGAAAAAGTTGCACAGGTCACGTCATTACACAAGAAACGAAGTAGAAATAATTCTCTGAACTATAGACTCATATCATTGGCAGACATGCAGAGGATTTTGGAACGTTTCAACATTACCAAACAAACCCGGCGTTTCCCACGTATATATGTTCATAGCTGTGCATCCACACACTTACCACTCAGCGTCTGGTCTTGTGCGATGTTTATGACGTCGTATTTCTTGAACTATGTCGTACTATGGTAGAATATTGTAGGTACATTCAGTAACATACCTGGATATTTTCTGCGAAGTTTATTGCGAGTAATTGGTAGCAAAGAAGCAATACATCTGCGCTAATCAGATTCTTTATGGCGTCATCTCTCCCGAAGTGTATGTCGTAGAATGATGCAGTTTTGATTCTACATTCAGTGATATATGTGCGTGTTGCCCGTAAATAGTCATGAATGCAGTTAACAGTAAAGAAGTAATAAATTATAATTGCATGAAGAGAAGAAAAGTATTAAACAAAAAGCAATTTTTCTTTCATTACTTTGTAGATGTCAGCAAGAAAGAATTTCGTAAAGGTTTTAAATTATGTTTAAAATTTTTTGCGAGTCGCTAAGTGCTCTCTTTCACAAATACTGGATAGATAAATCTGGGAAATCACGCCTCACAGGCTATGCTTGTTTTTCACTCTCACCTCTTTGAAAGGTAGATGGTCCTTACCCCCTCAACGATTGTCCCCTGACAGTATGTGTACCAAGTTTCGCGCACGCACACATACACACACACACACACACACACACACACACACACACACACACACACACATACATACAAATTTATAATATATATGGATGTATTTGAAGATAGAAGTTGCTAACGTAAAATGGTGTTATAATCCTACGGCGCGACCATCTGCTTAACAGCGTGTTGTTCCACTTTTAGAACGCAGTAATAACGCACTGAATCTATGTGGCACGGATTCCGGAAGTCGTTGGTAGGTCTCCGGACTTGTGAGGCATCTGATGTTTACCTAAAGATCACCGAATTCCCGTAAATTATGTGTCGATGGCAATTTAAGGAGATGGGACCTGGATAAACTGACTAAACCAGTGGTTGTACAGAGTTTCAGGGACAGCAGAAGGGAACAATTGACAAGAATGGGGGAAAGAAATACAGTAGAAGAAGAATGGGTAGCTTTGAGGGATGAAGTAGTGAAGGCAGCAGAGGATTAAGTAAGTAAAAAGACGAGGGCTAGAAGAAATCCTTGGGTAACAGAAGAAATATTGAATTTAATTGATGAAAGGAGGAAATATAAAAATGCAGTAAATGAAGCAGGCACAAAGGAATACAAACGTCTCAAAAATGAGATCGACAGGAAGTGCAAAATGGCTAAGCTGGGATGGATAGAGGACAAATGTAAGGATGTAGAGGCTTATCTCACTAGGGGTAACATAGATACTGCCTACAGGAAAATTAAAGAGACCTTTGGAGATAAGAGAAACACTTGTATGAACATCAAGAGCTCAGATGGAAACCCAGTTCTAAGCAAAGAAGGGAAAGCAGAAAGGTGGAAGGAGTATATAGCGGGTCTATACAAGGGCGATGTACTTGAGGGCAATATTATGGAAATGGAAGAGGATGTAAATGAAGATGAAATGGGAGATAAGATACTGCGTGAAGAGTTTGACAGAGCACCGAAAGACCTAAGTCGAAGCAAGGCTCCGGGAGTAGACAATATTCCATTAGAATTACTGACAGCCTTGGGAGAGCCAGTCCTGACAAATCTCTACCATCTTGTGAGCAAAATGTGTGGGATAGGCGAAATACCCTCAGACTTCAAGAAGAATATAATAATTCCAATCCCAAAGAATGCAGGTGTTGACAGATGTGAAAATTACTGAACTATCAGTTTATTAAGTTACGGCTGCAAAATACTAACACGAATTGTTTACAGACGAATGGAAAAACTGGTAGAAGCCGACCTCGGGGAAGATCAGTTTGGATTCCGTAGAAATGTTGGAACACGTGAGGCACTACTGACCCTACGGATTATCTTAGAAGCTAAATTATGAAAAGGCAAACCTACGTTTCGAGCATTTGTAGGCCTAGCGAAAGCTTTTGACAGTGTTGACTGGAATACTCTCTTTCAAATTCTGAAGGTGGCAGGGGTAAAATACAGGGAGCGAAAGGCTATTTACAATTGGTACAGAAGCCAGATGGCAGTTATAA
Source organism: Schistocerca cancellata (assembly GCF_023864275.1). Classification (NCBI taxonomy): domain Eukaryota; kingdom Metazoa; phylum Arthropoda; class Insecta; order Orthoptera; family Acrididae; genus Schistocerca; species Schistocerca cancellata. The sequence continues at coordinate 655,683,340 of NC_064628.1, forward strand.
GAGTCGAGGGGCTTGAAAGGGAAGCAGTGGTTGGGAAGGGAGTGAAACAGGGTTGTAGCCTCTCCCCAATGTTATTCAATCTGTATATTGAGCAAGCAGTAAAGGAAAAAAAGAAAAATTTGCAGAAGGTATTAAAATCCATGGAGAAAAATAAAAACTTTGAGGTTCGCCGATGGCATTGTAATTCTGACAGAGACAGAAAGGACTTGGAAGAGCAGTTGAACGGAATGGAAAGTGTCTTGAAGGGAGGATATAAGATGAACATCAACAAAAGCAAAAGGAGAATAATGGAATGTAGTCGAATTAAGTCGGGTGATGCTGAGGGAATTAGATTAGGAAATGAGACACTTAAAGTAGTAAAGGAGTTTTGCTATTTGGGGAGAAAAATAACTGATGATGGTCGAAGTAGAGAGGATATAAAATGTAGACTGGCAATGGCAAGGAAAGCGTTTCTGAAGAAGAGAAATTTGTTAACATCGAGTATAGATTTAAGTGTCAGGAAGTTGTTTCTGAAAGTATTTGTATGAAGCGTAGCCATTTATGGAAGTGAAACTTGGACGATGAATACTTTAGACAAGAAGAGAATAGAAGCTTTCGAAATGTGGTGCTACAGAAGAATGCTGAAGATTAGATGGGTAGATCACATAACTAATGTGGAGGTCTTGAATTGACTTGGAGAGAAGAGGAGTTTGTGGCACAACTTGACTAGAAGAAGGGATCGGTTGGTAGGACATGTTCTGAGGCATCAAGGGATCACCAATTTAGTATTGGAGGGCAGTGCCGAGGTTAAAAATCGTAGGGGTGACCAAGAGATGAATACACTAAACAGATTCAGAAGGATGTAGGTTGCAGTACGTACTGTGAGATGAAGCAGCTTGCACGGGATAGAGTAGCATGGAGAGGTGCATCAAACCAGTCTCAGAACCCGATAGCGTCACAGATATGTTCTACCTGGTTCAGATCAGGCGAATTTGTTGACCAAAACATCAACGTGAGTTCAGTATCATGCTGTATCACGATTCTAGACATTAGACTTGGACAGCTCTCCTGCTGGAAGATACCACTGAAAACATGAAGCCGGAGGGATGACCTAGGTCTGCACCAAGTAGTCCACAGTTGTCATGATATCTTCGATTATTACCACATGTACTACTACCAGTAGTACTACAAGGAAGCGCAGAGGACAGCTGAATGTCCTCTGTAGAGTATACTGCCTCCACCAGCCTGAGTGTTTCGACCAGCCGTTCGTCTGGATGAATGCTTATCGATACACGACCATCGACCTGATGCAACAACAAATGTGATTCATTCGACCAGACGACACGTTTCCATTGCTCTGTAGTCCGATCTCGATGAAGCCTCGCCCACTGCAATCGTAATTTGCTGTGTCGTTAGGTGAACATGGGAAAATTTACTGATCGTTTGCAGCGGAAATCATTTTCAACGGTGTACGCTAGACGGTGTGTTCCAAAACGCGTGTGCCTGCACCAATATTGTACTCTGTCATCGTAACTGCCACAATCACCGCATTTCCTTCTTTACAGAACGGTGAAGCCTCCGACCTCCACGTTCAGTGACTGGATTGGACGTCAAGTACCTCGTCGCCTGCTCGTAACTTCTTCTTCGTCCACTTTGGATAGATGTTCATAGCAGTAAAAAGCGAACAACAAACCAGCCTGACTTTCCCGAAATGTTCGTTCCCAGGCGCCGTGCATTAACAATCTGCCCTTTGTCAAAGTCGCTATGCAGTCATTGCTAAACGTTCTGCTGTATAATTTTCGCCGAGATGGAAACCTCTGGTGCCATTAAGCCAATCTCTTTCTACATTTGTATGAAAAAAACGTGCCACAGGAGGAAAGTGAAACTGTTTATTGTTTGTGATGACCCAGCTCCATCAGTTACAACAGTTATACACTGTGTCAGTTAACTAACGTGATTAGATATCCACTTTTGATGAATTTTGAGAACACCCGGAAGATGTGTGTACCAGATAAATCATTGAAATAGTCCCTGACATGAGTGTCGAACGAAAGAGCGCAAAATATCAGAGGAAAAGGCTGTGCAGACTCCTTCGTTCGGGAAACGTTTTCCTGTTGCTTGCCGCGATTTCTGACAGTGGACAACAAGTGTGTATCACGTTCAGTTCCATGTGTGTGTTTTGAGCAGTTCAAGCCAAATCCGAACAATTGCATGTGCTGTGTTGTCACCATCTATGAGACCTAAATTCATCGTTACACTGAAAACCAGACAAAAATTCTTTTGAATTTTGTCAAAGAATGATGAAGACAATTTCATCGGACGAAAAGGTTACGGCAACAAATTTCTGGAGGCAGAGGGCGTGCTACTCGTAGAAAGAGAGAAAATTGTGTCTGGGCAATAGCAAAGTGACATACTGCCCCGCATTGGCAATATCTGCAGATAAGACCATAACGTGGCAGGCACATTGGGGGAATGAGAACTGTGTTATGTGTTTATTTTCGCGAACTGGTTGGCCCCACGGCTCGGCTGAATACGCTCGGGGTTGGACATATTTGAGTGCTGGGACGGTGCGCTGAGACCACGCGCAAAGTGCAGGCCATTGAACGCAGGTGGAGGCTAGATAGGTTGAAAATTAGTTCCGCCCAGAACACGGGGATTGCTTCAGAATAATGGTTCAAATGGCTCTGAGCACTATGGGACTTAACATCTTAGGTCATCAGTCCCCTAGAACTTAGAACTACTTAAACCTAACCAACCCAAGAACATCACACACATCCATGCCCAAGGCAGGATTTGAACCCGCGACCGTAGCAGTCCCGCGGTTCCGACTTCAGAATAATGTGGACAATACTACAAAGGAACGTGGTAAACATAATTTCTCAATATATATTAAGAAATATGCACGTTGACGGATAGAAAAATGTGCTGGCACTTGGAAAAATTAATAACAAAATACTTAATTACCACATGTTAATAATAAAGGTATGGTTGGATACCGGTTGGTAAAAGTTATCGATTAAGCAACTCAGAATTGTAGCACAACATGCCACACTGAATCAGTAATTCAAATTATTTTAATTACATAATTTTTCTTTAATTAAGTATTAGTAAGAAACATATTAACACCCATCAGCACATCAAGCTAAAAACAATGTTTTTTTGTCGTTGTCGTCGTATTCTTCAGTCTGAGGATTAATCTGTTGCAGCTCTCCACGTCATTTTACCCTATACCGGCTACTACATCTCTGCATAAGTACAGCAACCTACCTCCATTACAACCTGTTAGTTGTATTCAAGCCTTCGTCACCCTCTACAATCTTTACTGCCCGACACTTCCTCCCAATACCAAACTGACTGTTACTTGCTTACTTAGGATGAATCGTGTCAATCGATTCCTTTTTGAAGTCACATTTTCTCATAAATTTCTTCTTTCTCCTTTTCGATTCAGTATCTCCTTGTTAGTTATTCGATATACTCATATAATATTCAAAATTCTTCTGTGGCACCATATTTTGAAAGCTTCTAGTCTCCTCTTGTCCGAACTTCTTACCGTCCACGTTTCACTTCCATACAAGGCAACGCTCCTTACAGATTTCTTCAGAATAGACTTCCTAAATCTTTGAATTTAACGAATTTCCCTTTTTTAAAGAAATGCTTTTCTTCATATTGGCAATTTTCATTATATATGCACTCTGTTTTGGCCATCGTCGTTTATTGTACAGCTCAAATAGCAGAACTCATCGACTGTTTTTAATCTCTCATTTTCTACCGTAATTCTATCGCCATCATCTGACTTAATTGGACTGCATTCCATTACCCTCGTTTTAATGTTGTTTATATTAATCTTATAATGTACACCAAGACACTACTCAGTCCGTTCAACCGCTCTTCCAAATCCTTTGCTGTCTCTGAGAGAATTTTAATGTTATCGGTAAACCGTAGTGTTTTTACTACTCCGTGAATTTTAATTTCCTTTCCTAATTTCTCTTTGATTTCTTTTACTGATTTTTCATAATATAGCTTCATAATTAATTTTCAAAATTATAATCAATTCACAGTTGCGTATAAAAATGGTAAAGATGATTATAATAATGTATGTAAACTATGCAAAAACGGTTGTTGGTAAGTTTATTTCATACCATCATTTTGCAGAATAATGACCAGCGTGCATCTACATCTACATCTACATTTATACTCCGCAAGCCACCCAACGGTGTGTGGCGGAGGGCACTTCACGTGCCACTGCCATTACCTCCCTTTTCTGTTCCAGTCGAGTATGGTTCGCGGGAAGAACGACTGTCTGAAAGCCTCCGTGCGCGGTTTAATCTCTCTAATTTTACATTCGTGATCTCCTCGGGAGGTATAAGTAGGGGGAAGCAATATATTCGATACCTCATCCTGAAACGCACCCTCTCGAAACCTGGCGAGCAAGCTACACCACGATGCAGAGCGCCTCTCTTGCAGAGTCTGCCATTTGTGTTTGCTAAACATCTCCGTAACGCTATCACGCTTACCAAATAACCCTGTGACGAAACGCGCCGCTCTTCTTTGGATCTTCTCTATCTCCTCCGTCAACCCGATCTGGTACGGATCCCACACTGATGAGCAATACTCAAGTATAGGTCGAACGAGTGTTTTGTAAGCCACCTCCTTTGTTGATGGACTACATTTTCTAAGGACTCTCCCAATGAATCTCAACCTGGTACCCGCCTTACCAACAATTAATTTTATATGATCATTCCACTTCAAATCGTTCCGCATGCATACTCCCAGATATTTTACAGAAGTAACTGCTACCAGTGTTTGTTCCGCTATCATGTAATCATACAATAAAGGATCCTTCTTTCTATGTATTCGCAATACATTACATTTGTCTATGTTAAAGGTCAGTTGCCACTCCCTGCACCAAGTGTCTATCCGCTGCAGATCTTCCTGCATTTCGCTACAATTTTCTAATGCTGCAACTTCTCTGTATACTACAGCATCATCCGCGAAAAGCCGCATGGAACTTCCGACACTATCTACTAGGTCATTTGTGTATATTGTGAAAAGCAATGGTCCCATAACACTCCCCTGTGGCACGTGAGAGGTTACTTTAACGTCTGTAGACGTCTCTCCATTGAGAACAACATGCTGTGTTCTGTTTGCTAAAAATTCTTCAATCCAGCCACACAGCTGGTCTGATATTCCGCGGGCTCTTACTTTGTTTATCAGGCGACAGTGCGGAACTGTATCGAACGCCTTCCGGAAGTCAAGGGAAATAGCATCTACCTGGGAGCCTGTATCTAATATTTTCTGGGTCTCATGAACAAATAAAGCGAGTTGGGTCTCACACGATCGCTTTTTCCGGAATCCATGTTGATTCCTACAGAGTAGGTTCCGGGTCTCCAAAAACGACATCATACTCGAGCAAAAAACATGTTCTAAAATTCTACAACAGATCGACGTCAGAGATATAGGTCTATAGTTTTGCGCATCTGCTCGACGACCCTTCTTGAAGACTGGGACTACCTGTGCTCTTTTCCAATCATTTGGAACCTTCCGTTCCTCCAGAGACTTGCGGTACGCGGCTGTTAGAAGGGGGGCAAGTTCTTTCGCGTTCTCTGTGTAGAATCGAACTGGTATCCCGTCAGGTCCAGTGGACTTTCCTCTGTTGAGCGATTCCAGTTGCTTTTCTATTCCTTGGACACTTATTTCGATGTCAGCCATTTTTTCGTTTGTGCGAGGATTTAGAGAAGGAACTGCAGTGCCGTCTTCCTCTGTGAAACAGCTTCGGAAAAAGGTGTTTAGTATTTCAGCTTTACGCGTGTCATCCTCTGTTTCAATGCCTTCATCATCCCGGAGTGTCTGGATATGCTGTTTCCATCCACTTACTGATTTAACGTAAGACCAGAACTTCCTAGGATTTTCTGTCAAGTCGGTACATAGAATTTTACCTTCGAATTTACTGAACGCTTCACGCATAGCCCTCCTTACGCTAACTTTTACATCGTTTAGCTTCTGTTTGTCTGAGAGGTTTTGGCTACGTTTAAACTTGGAGTGAAGCTCTCTTTGCTTTCGCAGTAGTTTCCTAACTTCGTTGTTGAACCACGGTTGGTTTTTCTCGTCCCTCACAGTTTTACTCTGTACGTACCTTTCCAAAACGCATTTTACGATTGCCTTGAACTTTTTCCATAAACACTCAACATTGTCAGCGTCGGACCAGAAATTTTCGTTTTGATCTGTTAGGTAGTCTGAAATCTGCCTTCTATTACTCTTGCTAAACAGATAAACCTTCCTCCCTTTTTTTTATATTCCTATTAACTTCCACATCCAGGGATGCTGCAACAGCCTTATGATCACTGATTCCCTGTTCTGTACTTACAGAGTCGAAAAGTTCGGGTCTGTTTGTTATCAGTAGGTCCAAGATGTTATCACCACGAGTCGGTTCTCTGTTTAATTGCTCGAGGTAATTTTCAGATAGTGCACTCAGTATAATGTCACTCGATGCTCTGTCCCTACCACCCGTCCTAAACATCTGAGTGTCCCAGTCTATATCTGGTAAACTGAAATCTCCACCTAAGACTATAACATGCTGAGAAAACTTATGTGAAATGTATTCCAAATTTTCTCTCAGTTGTTCTGCCACTAATGCTGCTGAGTCGGGAGGTCGGTAAAAGGAGCCAGTTATTAACCTAGCTCGGTTGTTGAGTGTAACCTCCACCCATAATAATTCACAGGAACTATCCACTTCTACTTGACTACAGAATAAACTACTACTAACAGCGACAAACACGCCACCACCGGTCGCATGCAATCTATCCTTTTTAAACACCGTCTGTGCCTTTGTAAAAATTTCAGCAGAATTTATCTCTGGCTTCAGCCAGGTTTCTGTACCTATAACGATTTCAGCTTCGGTGCTTTCTATCAGCGCTTGAAGTTCCGGTACTTTACTAATGCAGCTTCGACAGTTTACAAAGTGGCTAGCCCGCTTTGATGGCAAGAAAAAAAGAATTTTTTTTCAAGTGAAATAAAAAGTAATGCTAAAACTGATAGCATTGATTTATTCCTTACACTTTGGTCTTTAAGAATTTATTTGAGTGTCCACATCGGACGCTCCCCGTAATCGCTGCAGCAGATGGAAGGACCCCTTGCAATCGGAACACAGGTCATCGGCGGTAATCTCCGAATCCCTCCTACTTGACCCGTAACAAAATGATTTTGTATTACTCATATCCAACATATTTTCTGTCCGTTCATAGAATATTGGAAAGTTCTACTACATCGTCATGTTTTGAAACAAATGTTATTCTGAAACTTACTGGCAGATTAAGAGCATTTGCCCACGAAGGGCAAAGGTCCCGAGTTCGAGTCTGCCAGGAAGTTTCGTATAAGCTCGCACTCTGACGCAGAGTGAAAAATTAATTCTAGAAATGTCATTTTCTTCGTACGCTGATTCAAATATCAGTTTAGAATGCGGGCATCAAATTCCAATCAAAATCGTATTTAGATTTCTCCAGTTATGTTACCGCCAATTCGAAAAATATGGATCCGAAAAAACGCGTTTAAAGGTTTGGTTTATATTTTTTTAGTTAAGTTAAACACACCTCCAGTCAGCGATCCCTGGACCACACAGCAATCCTTCCGGATCAAATGAGTCGTCCCGCATCTTCTTCATGACCGCGATGGTCCTGCGGCTATTGCAGCTTTTGTCGTCCGCTGCTCTGCTCACTCGATACGCTTTTCGTCCACTAATGCGGAGAAGTTGTTACACGCTGGTCCATTTCCATAATGGCTGTTAGGCCCTCGATGAAATTACAAGCTCCCATATTGGCCGCTACATCAACTCTTATTTTTCCCTGTGAATGCTTTTCAGAGAAATATCTTCACGAACTGCCATGTAACAAAATAATGGAGTTTCTGGAGAACTTGGGATCAACACTACAATAAAATCGACATCACAGAAAATTTCATATGAAAAAAATAGGTTTTTGTCATTTTAATACATAGCTACCGCCTGAAACAGTCAATCTCAATTGACGTACGTTTCACATTAATAATTTGTGTTACGATTGCAATACGCATATTGTGACGTCGAAAGCCAACAGTATATAATCAGAAAGCCACGAGGGCTTAGGCATTTAGCTTTCTGGAAGCATTAGCAGTGGATAGTAGTGGGCAGTGGTTAACGCGAGAGATACGCTGGTTTGTGCTGTGTCTCAGCTGTCTGTGCCAGTTTCGTCGATACTACAAAGTTTTTCTATACTTATATTTCTGGGCGATAGTTCACAAGGGATATTTAGCAAGAAAAAAATGGTTCAAATGGCTGTGAGCACTATGGGACTCAACTGCTGTGGTCATAAGTCCCCTAGAACTTAGAACTACTTAAACCTAACTAACCTAAGGACAGCACACAACACCCAGCCATCACGAGGCAGAGAAAATCCCTGACCCCGCCGGGAATCGAACCCGGGAACCCGGGCGTGGGAAGCGAGAACGCTACCGCACGACCACGAGATGCGGGCATTTAGCAAGAATTGCGAGTTATTCTTCATAAAGTTGGGAGCATGGCACAAGGCTGCTGGAGTGGAATGATGAGCCGCAATGGGACGACAGTAAAAGAAAGGTTTGACAAATCTGAAATGCAAACACTTGTAACAAACAGTTACAGAGTAATACTACAGTAAGCAAATGGTGGCATACTCATTGTTATAGAATTAATTAAAACTAAAATTTAAAAAATTGTCATCTAATGAAGCAAACAATTCTTGAAGATGTGCAAGATAAAAATCCTTACGGCTCAAAACTTTAATAAGAGAGCATTACTGTTACATAGAATTAACTTCACAATTAAGTTTCTATTAATTTATCTACTGAACGAATTTTGAGCCAGGCAAATGTTAGTCCCTTACGAATCTCAATACGGAAAAACCATTTATAGCAAGGAAGTTTTCAAACTATTCAAATGTAAATTGTCGTAACAGCAAAAGGTTCTATCTCAATTAAACAACCTGATTTATAACCAAAGAATCTGCAGCATGCAGAGAAGGCCATAACAACAAATTTCGGTTGATGTTTATATAATGCAGTAGCATAAGAAGAGTAAACGCAAATTAGCACACTATCGACGGTTGGCGTTGAACAGCAGCCGCGCCTCTGAGTTTCCTGAGCGAGACCCGACCTGAAACGACAACCATCACGGGCTGTACACTGACAACATCTTCGTTAACACAAACTCCAACATTAATATACAATTCACTTGAACAAATCACAACAACGGTATAATACAGGCTGAGCAAGATAGGAAACATGGAGATAAGATCCGGCTCAAATTTTTTTTAATTCGATGTAAGACAGCTTGAATCTAATTAACATTCATAAAAGGTAATCTGCAGAGTCACTAAGGAGCATCTAAAGAACGAAAACCTGGACACAGTTTAAATAGTAAGAATACCGCCCTTCGACGGTACGAAGTTTTCAACAAGCCACAACCGGCCACAGGCAGAAACTGGCACAGGAAAATTCAACTTAAGTTGAGAGTTAACCCTTAGCGCGCATACGAGGAATTCATTGACAAATCGAGGAATTAGCAATTCACTCAGATAGGGTCAAATTTACCGAATATCGGCCACAACCGACAGCAATCAAGAACTGATAGCAAAATCAACCAGGTCACAAGTCAATTAATTCCACTCGCGATTAACACTGATACAAACTCAACACTCGAGCGATTTAGAACAACACCCCTCGAACAATCAGAGTGGCCACAGAGCAGTCACCGTTTGAAAATTAATCCAGTGAGCTGCCGTAGATGTACAAGGGAGGTCAAACTCCGGGGGGTCTCGTCGTAGCGCAAAAGTGAAACGACTCCTTAACAGAGCCTATTTACTGGTCACTGCAGCCGCACTCCAGTTCCGCTCGCCAACAGCCACGGGCGCCGCAATGACAACAGCTGTGCGGCACAGCAGTACACCACGCGCCAACAGATCCCCAGTGATGCCCAGTGCTGACTCGCTGAGCGCAGGGCCCCGTTTATGAAGTGGGCGCTCGCCGACCAGCGCGCCGCAAAGCATATCGTTCTGACAGAGAAAGCAAGAGAATCGCAGGAGGTCAGGCACAGTGCTGAGCAGTGACGAGCACTCACGTGCAATGAAGCTAATCTGCTGACAGGAATAGGACTTAGGAAATTTGTTGAATATCGTCGTTGATGTTTAGTGTACCATCTTTTTACAACTGGTTGATGCCCCCTGATTTCGATGGATCACACTAATTTGAACTCACGTGAAATGGAATAAAGTTTGTTTAAAATTTACGTCGATCCAAGTGTTACATACACCATTTAAACTGATCTACATATCTGCAGGACCTTACAAACTTTTCGCCCAGTCGCTACAGGTAGCTACGAAGTAATGCGGGTATCCACTCGTTTACAGTATCTGTACTGTCGGACTATGGTAAAGTGGCGACCCGGGGAACAGTAGTATCTACGTTTTCAAAGAAGCAAGTACTGTTACATCACAAAATGCAGGTACAGTTGCGTGCGGTTGTCGCTGCAAAATTGCATGAATTCTGTTACGAATTACTACTGCCCGACCTTGCTCCGCGTGACACGTCCTTGTTTCCACGCACACATAAAACAGTCTACTTGAGATAACCATCTAAACGGGAGTTTATTTTACGCAGCTTGACAATTCCTATTTCTTGGAGAGGGGCTTCTGGAGAAGAGAGTTCCTAAAAGGGAAACATCTTGTAAAAAATCTGACGGAAAAAAATTGCAACCCCAAAAAATAATTAACGTAGAGTAATGAAATTTCGGGAATATATTTGTCTAGATAATATACAGGGTGTCCCATTATATTGACCACCCTAAATAACGGTTGGTGTCCCATTTATATTGGCCACCCTAAATAACGGTTTGTCCAGATGCAAATTACAAAATGTTTCAAGCAAATGTTGTTTAGCCGTCAGGGGGACGCCAACGTCAGGCAATGCAGTGCATACAAACAGGCGCTCAAGTGTAAACAAGACAAGAACAGGGTACAGTACGACATTCCACGCCCAAGACCAGCGCCGAACCCAGTAAGGAACGGCGTAACGTTTGCCACGGTTGCACGCCCTGGCGGAACGGCACAGGCCGCGGAACCTCAGCGCCCTTCATACCCACGCGAAACAACCGCTGCAACAGCTGCACAACAGCCACAGACAACACCTGAAAACCAACAAGCATCGGTACCAACACCTATGCTCCCAAACAACACGACCCCTCTCCCGGAAGTCACGTGCTGCGAAGAAACGCACGCTATACAGGAAAACACACCCACATAAGAACCCCCAGAACCCCAAGCCCGGAGGAGGAATAGACGTACACGTAAACACAGGGCGGGGAACACGAAATCACCACAACAGGCCACCCAGCAACAACAGACCAATAATACGCAGGAAAACAGTCTACAAGACATCGAGACAGTAACCCACACTACCATCCCCCTCACCACAGAGTAACACAGGCGCCACAACCTCTGTCACAAAACATAAACACAAATGCCACTCCTAACAACACACCAATACCCGCACAAGCGGCCGCTAACTCCACAACAGCACATCAGGCTGCCACACCCAACACCAACACATCACCTGGGGGAATACTGGAAACACTATTCCCTCGACACACGACCGTTCAAATCCTTACCAAGGTGCTGACGGCCGTCACTACACTCATCACCCAGCTCATGAGCGCCGAACCCAGGCAATACTGGGCTGTCATACACACTGCCATCACAACACTCTTTCACACTCTTACATGAATAATATACCACACCCGGCCCATAACGCAAACCCGCACACACTATCACAGATCCTGTTCTGGAATGCAGACTCGATCCACAACAAAAGGGCAGAATTTGCCGCGTTCATGGAGCGCAAGGGAATCCTTGTCGCACTACTGAAAGAGACTAAGCTTAAATCGCACAAACAATTAAACTTTCCTGGCTACTGCGTCTATCGTACCGACCGACCGGGCGACGCCGTGGCAGGTGGAACTGCAATCGTCATACACAAAGACATTGAGCACACAAACATAGAGCTCCCTGAACAGGAAAAAATCGAGGCTACGGCCGTCAGAGTCAAGTTCAACGGACCCTACACCACACTGATATCGGTATACAACAGCCCTGTAGGCATTTCAACACGCGATATCAGCACACTACTCAACATTTCACCGCGAGTAATAGTCGCTGGAGATCTGAACGCAAAACACCCAGAATGGAATTCACGCATACGAAATCCCAACGGCAAAAAACTGTACGAATATTCACTAGGCAGAAACTACATTATATGCACCGACTGAACCGACGCACATTCCCTATCAGAGGGGACACAGGCCAGACGTGATAGACATGGCCCTCATCAAGGGCATTACATTGACACTCAACGTTGCCGTTGAAAACGATCTGCCGTCAAACCACCAATCTGTAATACTATACATCGAGGAAACACTGCAGCACATGGAACAACGCAAGATGTTGGACTACGGGCGTGCGAATTGGACATTGTTCAAGGAAACGCTCGATAGCCACATCCTACCCATACATGAAATTAATGAAACAGCACAAATTGACGAGGCAGTAGAAACCCTCACTAACGCCGTCCAGGACGCAATGGCAGGCACCATACCTGATCGCACCTCACAACAACACAGTGCGGCCCTGCCCCAGGAAATCCTGGGCCTAATCTCAATGAGAAATCGCCTCAGGAGACAATGGCTGCGCACCAGGCGTCAGTACTTCAAACGGCACATTAACAGGCTACAGGGCATCATTCACGATAAAATACAAACACATAGAACACAACAGTGGAACCAAAAACTCTAAAGGCTGGACACCGCACGACCTGGCGTGTGGCAACTAGCCCGACACTTCACCAGGGAGAAAATATACACCCCAACGCTTCAAGGGCCTGACGGACCTGCATACTCAGCGGAAGAGAAAGCAGAACTAATGGCCCGCACACTCGCAGCGTCATTCACACCGAACCTGGTACCATCAGACCCAATGTTCACACTTGCTACTGACCAAGAGGTTACACGCATTCTAGCCCAACCATCACGCGACGACATTCGACATGATAGCACAGCCGAAGTCTCCTGGGCTATAATGCATTCCGCTGCTAGGAAAGCCCCTGATGATGATGGCATTCAAAACCGTGTCCTCCAGGAGTTCACGGATAAAGCGACTGAGTACCTAACACACATAACGAATGCCATATTAAAAACACCAACACTTCCCCGCCTTTTGGAAGACGGCCAAGGTCCTGATGTTCGGGAAGCCGGGGAAAGAACACAGCCTCCAACAAAATTACCGACCTTCTGAGCTTGCTCAGTAAGATTGTTGAGAAGGTGATTCTCAAACGCATCACTAGGCACTGCATAACAAATGACATCCTGAGACCGGAGCAATTCGGCTTCAGGAATCACCACTCCACAACACAACAACTCTTACGGGTCGTTGAACATATAACACATGGCTTCAACATAAACAAAGCTACAGGGGCGGTGTTCCTGGACATCGAAAAGGCTTTCGACCGTCTATGGCACAACGGCCTCATTCGCAAACTCAGCGACGCGGGATTCCCCGACGGGCTGGTGCGTCTAATACACTCATACCTCACAGACAGGAGTTTCAACACTGACGTGCAGGGAAAACAATCAACACGACACGGTATACACGAGGGAGTACCCCAGGGAACCATCCTAGGGCCCCTACTGTTTAACCTCTACATAAACGATCTCCCAACCACACGCAACACAACGATGGCAATCTACGCGGATGACACAGCCATCCTCGAGCAAAATTGGAAACCATCAAACATTACGTCACGCCTCCAGACTGCACTCAGAGTGGCTGAGCCTTGGTTGGAGAAATGGCGTGTTAGAGTAAACGTCGACAAGTGCGAAGCCGTTCTGTTCACTATAAGGCCGAAGCAACTGCGCAAACACCGATACTGCACGCCCAATACGTTTCCGTGAGAAAGTCAAATACCTCGGTGTCTGGCTGGATCGGAAATTACTCTGGGGGGACCACATACAACACACGACCAACCGAGCTAGCGCGAGGCTCAAACAGCTCTACCCTATGCTCAGCAGGCGTAGTACACTGAACAGAAGGGTGTCGAAGTCCATGTACATGACACTTATCCGACCCCTGATGACGTACGCAGCTCCTGTCTGGGGATACGCTGCGCCTATACGCCTGTGCCGTCTACAGCTCATACAAAACAAAGTACTCAAAATCATAAGCAATGCTCCACGATACACACGCATCGCGGACCTTCACCGGGAATACCGAATTGAGACTCTCACGGAGGTAATCCACAAACTCACTACAAGACTATACAGAAACTCCAGACATTCGCAGAACCCGTTTATTCTGAATCTGGGGAACTACGACCACAACCATAGTTGGAAACATAAAAGACCAAAAGACATACTTGTAAGGACCTAACATCTACGGCCAAGCACACACAAACACAACGGTACAGGTGAGCCCGTGTTAATCAGACGCCATTACTGGATATACAGCTGGAATACACTGCTGAATAACTGGCACCACGCAGGGAAGCTGTACCGTACACTGCATGCAGTCAAGCCCCACATATCCCCCACACAGCGAGATGATCTATGGCCGATCTCCCACTATTGTATAACGATCTTGATTGTTCCAGAAATGTAGCGGCTGCAGCAACTGGGATACATCGCCATCGCTTGCCACGGTAATGATGCATGATACCCATACTAACAAATCCAACCTTGCATGAACTATCGCAGCTAGTAAGACACTACTGCTCTTACTACCCATCCCACTGTCGCGGAGGTTTTTTTTCCCACGGCACGAGCCTTGGCACTTTTTTCCCTCTGCTCTTCAAATCGCTACCCTCACTCGCGTTTCGTCCACTATCTATCACCTGATGGACCGGGTTAATGCGTAGTCCTACCCAGACGCACGGATAACATCACAGCCCAGCATCCTGTGATCCACTTACTAGATAACTAACATGTTGACGGAGGTGACAGTAGAACTTTTGGTTTGGTCACCACGTTGGTGCGGGCGTGGAGGGGCCCAATCTCTATAAGGGGGACATCAATCAGCATGATTGCCTTCACAGTAGCTTTGTTTTTTACAAAGATATAAACAGCGGTATGACTTCTTTAAATGGCACCCTGTGTTTTTTTATTCAGTAGTTCATTTCCTCTCCTAAAGACCTATTCAAAACTGTATCACAGTGTACCATTGATTGAAACCATCGTTATTAATTACATAACACAAGAGTGACATTGACGCTCCCAGCGCTTAGTGCTTACGTTGAAAGGGGACAAATGTAAACATAAGTAGAATGCACACCCGTCATTCCGTCAAGCATCGTCAGTTGAAGAGTTGTGTAAGTAGAATGTACACCAACGAAGAGACGGCAGAAATGCTACTCATCTATGGGGAATGTAAGTTAGCAGAACAGTAATTGCAATACTGTGTTCTTATGTACGGATACATTTAGCACAGTAGCTTAGTCCTTTTAAATACTGTTGTGTAGAGTAGGCATACAGTGAAGGCTGTCCATCCTCCAAACTGCATCAACATAACGTTTCTTTTATTGTTGTTGAAGGTCGGTGAAATGCTACGCTGGCTGCGGAACTGTACAGAGAGAAATATCCTGACAATAACCCACCCTCCCGACGGATGTTTATTCGTCTTGTTGCGACGCTTCAGGAAACGGGAAGTTTCAACCGGCGGCAACTCAATCTCGTAGCACTCGCACAGACGGAGCTGCCGAAGTTACTGGTCTCGCTTCCGTTACTATGAGTCCACATGTGAGCACACGACAGCTTGAACACGAGATTGGCATTCCTAAAACCAGTGTACGTAGTATTCTTACACGTCACCGGTTCCATCATTACCATGTACACCTACATCAAGAATTGCATGAGAATGATTTCCAGAATCGTGTACAGTTCTGTCAGTGGGCACAGCAGCAAATCCTCGTCAACCCGAACTATTTCTTCAATGTTCTATTTACCGATGAATGTTTCTTTTCAAACGAAGGACAGGTAAATACAAGGAACATGCATTATTTGTCCAGCGACAATCCACGATGGGTTAGACAGATGGAACATCAGCGTCAGTGGAGAGTTAACGTCTGGTGTGGGACGCTTGGTACTACAATTATTGGCCCTTATTTCATCAATGGTAGTCTACACGGCACAGCGTATGTCAACTTCCTCAGATGAATTCTTCCTCCTCTTCTGGATGAAGTGCTGGTAAGAACCAGAATGCTTATGTGGTATCAACACGATGGATGTCCAGCACGTCGTGTTCTGAACCGAAGGTATCTGCCAGATGGATTGGTCGAGGAGGAACAGTTACTTAGCCTGCTAGATCTTCTGATTTAAAGCCTCTGGACTTTTTTTTGTCTATCGCGATATCACAACTCCAGACAACATGCAGGAACGTATGGTGCTTGCTTGTAATTCTCCTCAGCAGGCAACAGTGGAAGCAGTAAATATTTCTTTCATTCAACGAGTGCACCAGTGTATCGGTGTCCAGGGTCACCACTTTGAGCACCTTTGAATTTTCTACTCCTAGACAATGCTACAGGAGAGTCAAAGTCAATTTTGTGTTATGTTTTTACTTGGTTTCGATTTGTTTTCTGACAACTCCAGCAAGTGGACGAGTTTGTGATCCCGGGCTCAAAGTCAGTGTTGTGTTATGTAATTCATAACGTTGTGTTTCAGTGAATGGTCTTTAGGAGAGGAAATAAAAAATACAGGCTGCCATTTTAAAAAATCATACCGCTGTCCATATCTTTGTAAAAAACAAAGCTACAACGAAGGAAACCATGCTGATTGATGTCCTCCTGACGGCTAAAGAACATTTGCTTGAAACATTTTGTAATTTGCGTTTTTAACTAATGAACATTACAGTATCACAGGTCAATGCAAGTTCGAGATAAACCAGTGTAAATGTGAAATACTGGTACATTAATAACCGGTGTAACCGCCAGAATGTTGAATGCAAGCATCCAAACGTGCATGGATTGAGTGGTACAGTTGCCGGATGTCGCATAGAGCACCATACCTGTTGCACTTTGTCAGTCAATACAGGAACGATTAATGCTCTTCGTGGATGACCGTGGAGTTTTCATCCGATTATTTCTCATATATGGAAGACTGGGGAGAGATCTGGTGATCGAGCAGGCCAAGGCAACATGTCGACCGTTTGTAGAACATGTTGGGTTACAATAGCGGTACAACGGAGTGGTTGCCCTGTTGGAAAACACCTCCTGAACTGCTGTTCGTTAATGTCGGGTCGAATTACCAGACTAACATTCAGATTTGCAGTCAGGCTGTGTATGATAACCACGAGAGTGGTCCTAATGTCAAATGAAATCTTTTCTCAGACCGTAACTACAGTTGTAGGTTCACTGTGTTACCGTGGCGCAACCAGCTTGCATCAGTAAACACAACAGACCACAACGCTGCCGCCCCCCTCCCCTCCCTCCCCCGCCCACCAATGAGCTCTCGCTTGACATCGTTGAAGTTGCAAATAGCGGTGGTTTGGGTTTGGGGTTAGTGGAATGCACGCTACAAGGAGTCTGGATCGGAGCTGTCCTTGAAGTAACCGATTTGTAACAGTTCGTTGTCTTATTGTGGTACCAACTGCTGCTCAAATTGCTGCTGCAGATGCAGTAGGGTGCGCCAGAGCCATACGCCGAGTATAACGGTCTTCCCTCTCGACAGTCCAACGTGGGCGTACATTCTCGTGACCACCGCTGACAGGAATCATGTACAGTGACATTCCTGCTGTCTCCGTGCACAGAAGGAAAATCCGGGTTCTCATAACCCTATTAAACGACCTCGTTCAAACTCAATGAGGTGTTCATAATGGCGTCTTTTTCGCCTTAAAGGCATTCTGTACGAACGTCAACTCACCAAGTTCGATCTCAAAGGTAACTAAAACACACGACCGTTACAGCGTGTATATGAAGCAAACCTGATTTTCATTCTCATAGTGGCACTGCCTGCCAACCCCCCTTTACGTCACACAACCCCTCCTTTGTGTTGCGATTTTCCCTCATTGTAATTTGAATTTTTAAGTAAATGGTGTCTTTATTGCTAACATGTGTACTGCGCCCTATTATACGCAATGGAGAACAGTTAACAGGTAGTTAGGGTACAGCACAGGAGGGGAGAGGGGGGGAGGGGTCGTTAAATGAAAATTTTCCAGTTAACCATAGGTTGGAAAAGTGCTGCTTAGAATGTATCTAAACTCACTTGCCCAAAATACTATCTGTTGTGGTACAGCACGCAGTTACTAATAAAATCAGCTGAATGTGATGGTTTCAGATGAAGAGTCAAAGCCAGACAATCTTTAGATTCTTATCCGTGGTTGTTTACGTTAGACGCCAGTTTGGGTTCGACTCGACAATAAAGTCAACTACATTAAAAGTAACATTCAATGTTATTAACAATTGGACCTAAAGGCATATTGAATGAATGTAGACTCTCCCGGCGTATACTGTTGATGAGAAGTTCTTGGGTTTCCAGCCTGTCTACTATGTTAAAATACTACTACTATGTTTCGAGCGGTGTCACACTCTTCATCGATTGGCCAGGTTGCTATATGACACTTCGAAAAGTCACGATATTTTAACATCACCGCCAGACTGGAAACCCAAGAACTATACATCTAATTTTTAATTCTTTGTAGCGTACAGAGAGCATTTTGTTTCTATGGGTACAATAGATCAGTAAGTGTGAACCAAGACATTTAAACACTTTTTCTCAAAACACCTTTTTTTTATAAAAAGTGCTCGACATTGCTATCTTCAAAACGGCTACAGAGGTGATATCATCGAATAACTGATTGGCTTACCTTCCCGAAAATTTCTGGCAGGAGATCAATCGAACCATTAAATGCACTCACACCCGTTCGCCTCGCTGACGAACTACCACGCGTTCGTAGCTGCTTGCCAGTCTTTAATGATCGTAGCTCCACAACGGTGCATTTCCGACCTATTGTCTGGCAGATTCTGTTCGATCTGAAGTTCCCTACCCTGACGACTTTATCAGGTTTTTCGTATATTCATCTTGTATGGGAAGTCAACGGAGGACTGATGGTACCACCTTACACCGTTACCAGGCGCTCAATAGGCAATAACAGGATCTACACCAACTATCCATCCTGCCATTACAGCGGATGAAATTAAACCGGCGTTTGCAGATATTGTCATGTATGGAAGCCTCGCTATGCTTTGATGTGCATAGCGAACCCTTCATACATGAATAAAATACCCTTTAAATGAGAGGACTAGGTCGAGATGGGTGTGATACATTGAATCTGTACATGCTAATCAGTGATAAAATAAGTACAAGACTGTACTGTAAGTATGAATAATTTTAAATGTTCAGAAGCAGATTTGCTAATCTTGAATGAAGTGGAAATTGTATTTTCGAAAATACTCTGACCTCATAAAATAATTTGATTGTTTCTGACTAAAACTGCTAAATAAATTTTTGCTCTTCCCACTGCAGTACTTTGAATCGAACAAGTAAAACTGAGTTAACAATTCTTGGAATACTTCGTTGTCTTGTCGTATGGGAGCTACAAGAAATTCTATCACTTCTGTATCAGAAACGCTCACTAAAATCCTTTCTGTAAATTCCACATTTAACTGAATACTGTTCCTTGAGAATTCTGCATTCACAAGCACTGCGCACATAAACTGCGAAAAGGCTGAAATAATTTCTGAGATTGTTTGTTAGCGAAACACATTGTCTTTGGATTTAATTGCTGCGTCTTGATAAAGAAACAGGGAGTCCGCACATCTGTACCAGTACGCAGCACTGCATGGAGGGTGAACAGGTTTAAGAAAAATTCGTTAACAGTTTACAATCCCTAATCATTTCCTTCATAATCATATCGCTGACGCGCCAATAATATAACCCAGTACTCATATCAGTCTCGTTAATACATTTACTTTGTTAGTACGACTCGTAACAAAGCCCAAATAGAAGGCCCCTGAAAAATGTCTTCCGTATGTTGTTTGCGCTCCAAGGAACATCCCTCGTTCGTTGTCCAGAGAGCATAAAGCTGACCTTCCAAAATCAATGTTATACATTGCTGGACGCGCTCTGTTGCTGGACACACTCTATAGTGTCGCGTGAATTTACTTGTAATATAGAAAATGAAACGTTCTCGGTAAAGTTGCAGTTTCTATATACTTCAATTCAAACATATAACCAGATACATATGAAATCAGGTTCGCTGGGAAATGGGTATAGCGTGGATACATTTCCGTGAAATTGCATATCATCGAAACCACATCACTACATAATTTCGTCACAGAGAAAGACTCCCAAACAAGAAAAAAACCCGCAGCATAAACAAAAAATTCTCACCTCATCATCGTGCTGATTAGATATTACAGTGTAAATCCAAATGTAGTTTTAAACAGTAACATAGATACATACATTGTCACAATTAGCTAGGCAGACACAAAAACGCGAGCTAAAACAGTTTCACGCAAAGCACCATAACAACAGACATAACCTCTTTAATAAAACCGTGTGCTTAAAACTCATAATCTATAAATACCCCAAACATCCATGCATGGAAAACAGCACTGACGAAAAGAGTGGCAATTAACTCTATAAAAATTTTACATATGCCAAACAACCATCAGTGCTTCTGAAAACAGTTATCCCTCGTCAAAATACCAAGGCAAAAACTGTACAATATCGTTCGTAAACTGTCATACACTGAGCACCGATTAAACACAGCAAACCAAAAACACTGGAGTCACTGCACTGACAAACTCTTAAGAGAACAGACCTTTCTCAGGTTAACGGCAGAAACTGCTTTCTGAATAATAACCGAGGTCACTCAGCACTTCCGCGCAATTAGCGAGGTACAGTTGGGCCCACAACAGCGTACAGACAACCACCGCCGTCTTTAAAGGAGCCAGGCGACGTAAGTTCAGCAAACAACAGTACGTCAGGTCATTCGATGGTAACCGCTGCGGTTGATGATACGGACCAAGCAGATACGAGCTCCAGCGCCTGGAAACGGTGTACTCAGCGGTCCTCATAGGTCGAAGGCTTTATAAGCAAGGCCGCTGTCTTGCCACTTGACACTAGGCAACTTTATTTAGGAGGCGCCACAGTCACACTGCCCAACGAAGTCCCCTGACTTTGTACAAATCGGGAAATAAATAGCTGTTTTATTGCTATCCCTGGTTTGAAGCTGACGAAAAGCATCGTTTTTCAGTACTGCATTGTTTCAATTGAGAAGCCATGACTAATGTGAGCGGACACAGTTGCCCTGTTGATGAGTAATGTGTGTGGGTGTACGAACATGTTAACAGATGGGGAAAACAATGACAGATGATCAGTGTGCTTAGATATCGCTTTGGCAACGCTCCACCTCGTAAAGAAACCCTGTTTGATTGGGAGAAACATGCTTTTGTCTCGGGTACTGCAAAAGACAGGCAGCGCAGCGGACTTCAGACAACGAGAACAGAAACGTCTCCGTTGCTCATCTGTTGAGCAGTCTACTATGAAAGACATTCCCGAAACAGCAGCTGAACTTCAAACAGCGTGGTTAATTATTCATGACCACATTAAGGAAAGGTCCGAAAACAGTTTATACCAATGTTTGTGAACGGCGACATGTAACAGGGAGTAGCAGCCTGCCATTCTTTCCTGACGCAATTTGCAGTTGCTGTGTCTCGCTCAAGAGTTTCATTTTCTGATGAATGTGTTATACATCGGAGTTCGCACATAAATAATTTGCTTGTCTAGTCTAAGAAAAATCCTCATGGTTCAAAGGGCTCTGAGCACTATAGGACTTAACTTCTAAGGTCACCAGTCCCCTAGAACTTAGAACTACTAAAAACTAACTAACCTAAGGACATCATACACATCCATGCCCGAGGTAGGATTCGAACCTGCGACCGTAGCGGTCGAGCGGTTCCAGACTGTAGCGCCTAGAACCGCTCGGCCCATCGGCCGGCTCCTCATCTTATGGACCAGGATGTCGTCATCATAACTGCTCCAAATAAAGTTTTTTGAAGGATACATAAATGCAAATACTTACTTGGACATGTTGGTAAAGCCCTTAATACCTCACCTGTAAAACAAGAGAATCGTTGATCATGCATGGTTACAGCTGGGCTGAGTTCCAGCACATTTTGTTCTTGCGGTACGTGAATTCCTTGATGAGCAATTCCGAGGCTAGGCCTGGCTCAGCCACATTTAAACACCCGCCACCAATACCGGATCTTACCCCACCAGACAACTCGATATACGGAATAATCTAATTCCCCGTGCCTCACTGTCATACATAATTGCACAGAAGTGTTGAGGAGCTCCTGAGATTCATCAAAAGAGACACGCTTAGGTCTCCAAACAAAGCACAATGGTGTACATACAGATGCGTTGGATAAATAGCTTTTATACAGGGTGTTTCCCTAAGAGCGTGCGAAAATTTAAGAGGACATAGAGGATGCTCCACTGAACAATTTGAGGTAGATAACCTGTGGTCTGAGAAGCCAGCTCAAGGAGAGAATAAGAATAAAATCACATCACTGTGTACTTCATCTACATTAGTTACAGTTACTGCAAATACCATCATTGACACAATGAACGTACCATTTGTACTGCATCTTACAAAATGTGCTGAAACCGACGGACATCATCTTCAATGCAAACACGACATCGACGAACAAGATTCTGATGCGCCCCGACAAATATCCGTGGAGCGTTTCGAATCACATCGCAGGCAGCTACAATTCTGACAACTAAATCTATCTCCGTGTCCACCGGGGTATCATACACAAATGACTTTAGATATCCCCATAGGATATAATCAAGGGGATTCAGGTCAGGTGACCTTGCAGGCCGTAGAGTAGGACCTCCGCTTCCAAACCAGCGTCCAGGACATACAGCGTTGAGACGGTTGCGGACATCCACACTGAGGCAGAGCACCGTCATGTTGTATCCACATCCTGTCACGAACAGCCAAGGGTACGTTCTCCAACAACTCAGGTAGAACTGTTTACACGAACCTCAAGCACAGGTGCCCATTCAGACGGCCAGGTAGAGGATATGGCCCAATAAGATCGTTGCCTACATTGCCGGCCCAGTCTCTGAATAGCACTGAGTAATGAATGGGTCTTTCGTTGATTCATAGCACGTTCTGTCACGGGACAAAGTAAATACGATACAACAGATCCACCTTATGGACATATAAACAAAACCTGAATCATGACTTCCTAGTAATCAGGCTCGTCCTCCCTGTTTCCTAGCAAGAAATATAGAATGTATATGTAAGTAAACAGCACAGTACGTGTAAACTTGTACACGTGTTAGTTGTAAATAAACTGGAAAAGAGTAATGCTAGGCAAAGCGGTAAACAAGTTTACTTCCACAACTCCTTAGCCTGGCTTCTCCGACCCCAGGTTCCCTGTCCGCAGCTCGTGGTCGTCCGGGAGCGTTCTCGCTTCCCACGCCCGGGTTCCCGGGTTCCCGGGTTCGATTCCCGGCGGGGTCAGGGATTTTCTCTCCCTCGTGACGACTGGGTGTTGTGTGATGTCCTTAGGTTAGTTATGTTTCAGTAGTTCTAAGTTCTAGGGGACTGATGACCATAGATGTTAAGTCCCATAGTGCTCAGAGCCATTTGAACCAGGTTCCCTACCTAAAATCGTTCAGTGGAGCATTCTCTGTGTCCTGTTATATTTTTGCACCCTACAGATAAATGCCGCAGTAAATAATATACTATTTTGTTCTAGGGGTATGGAAACTTCCCGAAGCCGAATGGAGTGGCTGAGCGGTTCTAGGCGCTACAGTCTGGAACCGCGCGACCGCTACGTTCGCAGGTTCGAATCCTGCGTCGGGCATGGATGTGTGTGTTGTCCTTACGTTAGTTAGGTTTAAGTAGTTCTAAGTTCTAGGGGACTGATGACCTCAGAAGTTAAGTCCCATAGTGCTCAGAGCCATTTGAACCATTTGAAAGAAAGTGAACCATTTCTGCCAGTCTCTAACATGTGTCAAAACAACAGTATCTACAAAGCAGCTCAAGTTTGCATGGCTTTCATCTTGACTTTCATTTGCGATGTTTTGTATGACTACAAAGAGCTATATACAAATACAGTGAGAAGAAAAATTAGGCTTACAAACAGACTTTAATGCAGTGGTTTCCATTACCTTCTGCATCTTGATGCCGTTGATTATTGCTGATTCTTCCGCCTTTAGGGGCAGTTTCACACCCCTAGGACAATAGAGTGCCCTGAACCTTTGCCCACTCCTCCGCCCTCTTTGACAACCCGTTGGCAGATAGAGGGTGTCTTGTTTTGCCGGAAGTCTTCGGCCGCCAATGCTGATTATTAACCAAAATTTAAGCAGCGGCGGGATTCGACCCCGGGACCGAAGACATTTCGATTATGAATCAAAGACGCTAACTTTAAAAAAAAATCGTTGGATTTGGTCGTTGCGGACGTCACATGGCATCCGTTAATGTTCGTTTGTTGATACTTCCACTCAGTTTTTATATTACAGAGGCCAACCAGTTCTCTGACCGAACACGCTGAGCTACCGCACCGGCATTCCTAGACCACTGTAGTAAGGGATAAAAAACAGTTATTTTGAAATGGACACTTGATCCTCAAAGACACAGGGTATCACTATTTTGGAAGGTAACAAAAGTATATCTCAGCGACATGTGCAGAGGCACACTACAAAAAATAAAGGAGCTCTTAAAGAAACGTCTTCAGTCCATAATATTCACATCAGATGAGTATACTTCACATAATACAGTCGCTTTGATCCAGGATACCGCGGTAGCAAGAGCGCCTGAGTCGGTGTCCTGCCGAAGAGCCTGGAACGGTCATATTAAAGCACTATCTATCGGCGGCGCAGAGCGCTCTCAAATATTCATTGCCTCTCTCTGTCCCTCTGTCAGCCTGACTGCAGTAATTAACTCCGCTGGACCAGGTCTCAAACCAGGCCAGCTCAGCAACACATGGGGAACTGCCAGCAAAGATGGGGCCTCAGTTGTAGTAGCTCTGTCTCTCTCTCTCTCTCTCTCTCTCTCTCTCTCTCTCTCTCTCCCTCTCTCTCGTTCTCTCTCTGTCTCCTTCCCCTCCCCCTCCCCCCACCCAAAAAAAATCACCGAACCAACCTTTCACAACAACCCTCAAGTCTAGTAGAGCAGCAGCTTTTACGACATTATGTTCATGGAAGAAATCTTTGACCAGATAGACAGACACAGCCAGTACAGCAGGGAAAGTGAATACTACTGTAGCAATTTACTGGCATTGAGCTGGAATCACCACTCGAATACATTTTATTTTAGACCCTTTGTTGTAAAATACACCAACTAACCAACTAAATTTCAAGTTTAATTATTCTGTAACTGGGGCATCATTTTACAAAATCTACACAATGTGTAATATAAACACAGAATTGTACTGAGAAAATCCAAAATGACAGTCAGTTCAATTATTAAGAACTTTTAAAATTTTTGAAACCTCACGTCTATCATTTTAGAAGCAAACCATGGTCACTGTACATGTACGTGGCCATATAAATACAAATGTAATATACAAATGGTCGTTGTTTTACGCACCAATAGCAACTACAATTCAGATTCAGGATCAGTGTACCCGACACGCGACACGACACCGTCAAATTTGGAACAATTCAATCCCAGCACTAAACTTAGACTTTTCACGAGCTAGTCACGGAGTCTCTGACAAGTAGCATTGTCCTACAGTACGATGACAAAAATAATGGGAATGCAATGGCGGTAGTATCGGGTAGGCCGACAGCCTTTACTTAACGACCAAGAGCAGCGTCATTTGCGTAGAGTTGTCAGTGCTGAAAGACAAGCAACACTGCTTGAAATAACCGCAGAAATCAATGTGGGGCGTACGACGAACGTATCCATTATGACAGTGCTGCGAAATTTCGCGTCAGTGGTCTATGGCAGCAGACGACCGACGTGACTGCCTTTGCTACCAACACATCGCTTGCAGCGCCTATGTTGGGCTCGTCACCAAATCTGTTGGACTCTAGGCTGCTGGAAAACCATGATCTGGTCTGATGAGTCCCGACCGCAGTTGGTAAGAGTTCGAGTACAGCGCAGACCCCGCGAAGCCATGGACCCAAGTTCTCAACAACGCACTGTGTAAACTGGT
The DNA here is from genome assembly GCF_023864275.1 of Schistocerca cancellata. NCBI lineage: Eukaryota > Metazoa > Arthropoda > Insecta > Orthoptera > Acrididae > Schistocerca > Schistocerca cancellata. The sequence continues at coordinate 655,709,539 of NC_064628.1, forward strand.
GGTGGCTTCATAATGGTGTCGGCTGTGTTTACACGGAATGGAGTGGGTCCTCTGGTCCAGCTGAACCGATCATTGGATGTACATGGTTAGGTTCGGCTACTTTGAGACCATTTTCAGCCTTTCATGGACGTCATGCTCCAAAACAACGATGTCATGTCACCGGATCACAATTGCTCGCAATTGGTTTGAAGAACATTCTGGACAATTCGAGCGAATGATTTGAGATCAGTTCTTGCACTACATCCTGCACCGGCAACACTTTCGCATTTGTGGATGACTATAGGGGCAGCTTGACTATTTCAGCAGGGGTCTTCCAAATACGGTTGAATTCAGGTCAAGTATATTCACTCCATGTTCTATTACAATTTAAAAGTATATTTTTTTTTCAAAATAAAAATTGATTATTACAGCAATGTCAATTAATTATTAAATAACAGAAACTGTGTTGTAAGAACTGTTTACCACAAAATCAAAAATATATTTTTGGGGTGTAAAAAGTTAACTTATGTCTTGCAAAAACCGACCAAAACCATAAACAAAACTGTACAGTCATTATACCGAATAGTTGACTTAACTGAATTGTATTGCATGTATTAGCATGTGTTATGTTAAAACATATTATCTGGAACATTGTCATTATGTACTGATGGTGGTAACATATCAATTATGCAACAATAATGAATTGCCAGATACGGTCATTATTTCGGAACAAGCATTAACTTTTAATTTTTTCGCATCGTTAACTCATGGAACTATGAATGAGGCTAAGATTTTAGGGAGTTTTTGCAAAAATAATAGTAAAAATATTGTTTCAATGTTTTCCATAACGCAAGTGTTGGGTCTGAATCCTCCACTGTTTCATTATCAGATTGTAATTATTTGAGAGGATTGTAGTTATTGAACGGCATACAATAGCTTCGGGCGTAATGTGAAGCACATGTTGATTTGAGGCTATTGGAGATTAAAAAGCTCTCACAGATAAACATAAGTGACGAAGAAACGTAATAATACATACAGAAGAATTTATAACATAAAGAGTCAGTCCAGATTGCAACGGTTATTTGTTTGTTTACTTTTTATTTGTCTGTGTAACCAGTTTCAGTCCAAGCGACCGTCTTCAGACCAGTGGCGCCAGTTCATAGAGCTGCTGTGTGTACCAAAAAGTACCAGTGGACAACTGTACTTTAACCAGTTACAAGATTGAGTAAATAAATAATTGTTGCGATTTGGACTGATTGTTACTGTTGTATTGTTAAATACGATCGCTGTCGTTACGTTACGACAGCGAAAATTGTCAGGAGGATTTAGTTAAAATTGAATCTTGGCGCGTGAGATCACATGATAAATCACCCACTGACCACGTGCGATCGCATGCATGCGTATATGTTGATATACGCATTGTAAATCGTGGTCTCAGCTAGTTTTGATGCGTAACTTGAGCTTTATACGTACCAGCACAAGTATACCGAATAGTTTGTATAATAGTGTATGAGTGCTCGTAAAGATATTCCCCTTCTTTCCCCGTTATCTAAATTTCAGGTTAACTAGTCTTTAGCGCCTTCATACGCGTCCCTGTGTAATCCCTCAATTTACTATCGTTATCACAGCTTGCCGATCTCAGAAATAGGTCCAATGACTTTCTTTCGCTCCGAAATGTTTTCAGGACAAGTGCTTGTGTCTCAGTACTGTCTTACACACTTTTCCGTCGCTTGGAATAAAAGGTGATGTCTAATGCTGTTATTTAAAATAAGCTGAATTGCACTAATATAAATATTTACTTTATTCATTTGTATTATTTAAGATACGTATTGTCCTCATCTGACAATTTTTACTATTTTTCAGCAAATATTCATTGTTGGTCGTCGTAATACGATGACGCAGTGGGTTGGCCGCTATTGTCGCACTCTCAAGTGCTCACAGCACGTTCCAGAAAATGAACCTATCTTCATTCAGTTACTTGATAACGATGTCCGGTGCCGATTTATGAGCGTCATTTTATTGCAAAGCTAATTCTGCCGCACAAAATTGATTAATTATCTTTCCACGGTCACGCATCACCGTGTTAAAGATGGACCTGCAACACAGGCTTCGCCCATTTTCGCCGTTCGTCTCATCATCATTATCGTCCTTTCTCTCTTTTGCCTTTTTATATTCACTAGAACCAATATTATTACTTAATGAACTGAAGAACGATTAGAACAGTAACTTGCTAAGGGATATCCATCAACTTCTTTCCTTGCCTGCTCAGTTTACTTGCTTTTAACCCCTTACTTTATCCAGTCAGTATTTAACAGACATCTGTAGCACCTATTTTACTTTTAGGAAAGGTAGAGGCACGAGAGAGGTAATTCTGACGTTGCGGTTAATAATGGAAGCAAGACTAAAGGAAAATCAAGACACATCGACCTGGAGAAAAGCGTTCGCCAATATAAGATGGGGCAAGATGTTCGAAATTCTGAAAAAAGTTGCGGTAAGCTGTAGGGAGAGGCGAGTCATATACAATATGTATAATAGCCAAGAGAGAATAACAAGAGTGGACGACCAAGAACGAAGTACGAAATGGATGAAGTTAAGGAATTCTGCTACCTATGCAGTAAAATAACCGATGACGGACGGAGCTAGGAGGACGTCAAAAGCAGTCTAGCAATGGCAAAAAAGGCATTCCTGGCCAAGAGATGTATACTAATATCAAATATCGGCCTTATTTCGAGGAAGAAATTTCTGAGAATGTACGTCTGGAGTTCAGCATTGTATGGTAGTGGACTGTGGGAAAACCGGATCAGAAGAGAATCGAAGCATTTGGGATGTGATGCTACAGATGAATGTTGAAAATTAGGTAGATTATAAGGTAAGGAATGAGGAGGTTCTGCGCAGAATCGAAGAGGAAAGGAACATGTGGAAAACATTGATAAGGAGAAGGGACAGGGTGATAGGACATCTGTTAAGGCATGAGGGAATTACTTCCATGGTACTAGAGGGAGTCGTAGAGGGCAAAAACTGTAGAGGAACACAGATATTGGAATACATCCAGCAAATAATTGAGCATGTCAGTTGCAAGTGCTACTCTGACATGAAGAGGTTACCACAGGAGAGGAATTCTTGGCGGGTCGCATCAAAGCAGTCAGGAAAAAAACTGTGAATTTCATGAAAGGTCCTTTAAAACGACGATAGTTATCTTCTTCGCCTGTCCTCTTAATAATTAATTGTTGTGAATTACACAGCGTTTAAAGGGGCTTCAGAGTGAGATTCGTTTCTCATCAGGCAAAGAGAATCACCAAATTCCTGTATTTGTCAACTTAGGATAAATTATATATAACGTTCTTTGAGAATTTTCTTGCTGAGAACAAAAATACTGATAGAAAACACAAGCATATCCGTTACACAGAAACCAATGAGCACTATTCCAAAACGTTTTTCACCACCTGCATGTCTGTAGGTATCTCGGAGTGCGAGGACGAAATAATAGGCCTTATGTTTACAGCGAAATAAAAATAAAGGTGGTCGCTTTGAAAATACACATCTTTACACAATGGTGAAATCAAAATCTGTTGCCGGCGAACATTCAATACTATTAACTCCTTGTAGTCCAAGTTCTTTAAACAATTCTGTATAGCTATGCTCCACCCCAAATAGCTTACTTTTGAATAACCGGTATCTTGCGATATTTGTTTGGTCTCGGTTACAACAGGTATTTTAATTTTTTCTGATTACCGGACATAAAACTAGTATATCAGTTTGCCGTAGATTGGTGCTAAAATTTTTGGTTTTTAAATAAAACTTTTCAAAAACGAATGTGAAAGCGAGTGCTAAAGCTTCAGAAAAATTGGCATCATGTTTTAAAAACACTGTTTTTGATGAAAGGAATCAGCTTATAGATCAACAAAGTACAGAACAAACTAGGGAATAAACATTGGCCAATGCATTCATTCGTCATGGAAATTTTAATTTCTCATGTAATTGTTTCTGGGAAACGACATATTTTGCCTATTATCTATCCATTCGAATCTGAAACAGCACTTTTTATTTTGTCAGTTAGATATTAGTTTTATTTAAATTCCCGTTAAAAAGTAAATATATATTTGACTAAAACAACGATTTTTTTCTTTGAAATAATTAAATAGTGCTACAAATTTTACTCATAAGCTTATCATTTGTCTGTCATTTCTATAAACTAATAAAAGAGAAAGGAGTTATAGCAACAGCAATAAATTAAAAACTTGACAGTTCATTCATAATTTGCAAATAAAATAGGGAATAGCTGATCTGCTGCCTATGTGTGTATAATATATCTTTATCCGCTTGTAGCACCTTGGAAATATACATCAAGTTCAAGTACCTCAGTTTTCACGCTTTAGCAGTGACTATTCGTACGTGTTTTGAGAAAAGATATTAAAAACTGGTATCAGAAGAGTAACACTACTGAAATTCAGTAATTTTCAACCACTCATTACATTTAAAGAATAGGAGTGAACGGTTGACGGACTAAATTTTCTTTTATTTTCGTATTTTATTTGATATTTCATGTGTCTTGAAACATACAGTATAAAGATGTGAGGGAAACTTTGAATTTTTCTATCTTTTTTAACATCTACCTTTATACCTGAAATAATAGCAACAAAGAAACCGAAAATCGGCTATTTCAGAAACCGATTATTTTGAGTGGATGTAACAGGTGGGCTAAGCAGAACATGTAAAAAACCGGTATAACCGAAAATCCAGTGCTTCAGCGATAGCCGCCATCCCTACTGTGTGCCAGACAGAGATTCGAACTTTTGGCCTTTGCCTTTCGCCGGCCAGTGGTCTACTCCGCAGCAGAGCGAAAAATCTATTTTGGGTCGACAGTCAAGGTTGACATTCAGCATTCGGCTTTAGTATTCTGGAGAGTAGATGGGCCACGCCACGCCAGAGACCATCACTACCTGTGACCTTGCCTCATCTTAACTCATACAGTTGGTGTAAGTTTCGCAGCGAAGTGACGTACAGAAATCGTACATGACGATAGGCATATATTGTCGTATTAATTGATCTTTCAAATTTACTCTGACTTCTTGGCCATGACTTCGCTGTTTGGGGTTCACAATCCTTTACTTACTAACCTTCTCACGCAGTCATGACCATCCATTTAATTTCACGATTAAAAGTCAGTCGGCGAAGTTGAACACATCGTTAGTAATTCGGTTTATTCTGATAGATCCTTTCTGTACACTTATTTCCTGGTGACCCTTGATTATAACGTGTTGCTATGAAATCTGCACTTATTTTTTTCCTAACGAGTTGATTCAGTGTTTGTTCTGCTCATTATTATTTTAATTCTGAATCAATAAATGCACATAATGTACTGCACTTATTTCATTACAGTGGTTGGTAGTCCCCATCACCATTTAGTAATTTATTAGTGTTGATGAGCGCAGATAACTACAGTTCACATGTGATTGCCAGCCTTCTTTTCGTTTCTTTGTGCACATCTACATCTACATCTATGTGATTACTCTGCTATTCACAATAAAGTGCTTGGCAGAGGGTTCAATGAACCACCTTCAAGCTGTCTCTCTACCGTTCCACTCTAGAACGGCACGCGGGAAAAACGAGCTCTTACATTTTTCTGTGCAAGCCTTGATTTCTCTTATTTTATAGTGATGATCATTTCTCCCTATGTAGGTGGGTGCCAACAGAATGTTTTCGCAATCGGAGGAGAAAACTGGTGATTGAAATTTCGTGAGAAGATCCCGTCGCAACGAAAAACGCCTTTGTTTTAATGACTGCCACTCCAATTCACGTATCATGTGTGTGACACTATCTGCCCTATTTCGCGATAACACAAAACGAGCTGCCCTTCTTTGTACATTTTCGATGTCATTCGTCAGTCCCACCTGATGCGGATCCCATACCGCACAGCAATACTCCAGAATAGGGCGGACAAGCGTAGTGTAAGCAGTCTCTTTGGTAGACCTGTTGCACCTTCTAAGTGTTCTGCCAATTAATCGCAGTCTTTAGTTTGCTCTACCCACAATATTATCTATGTGATCGTTCCAATTTAGATTATTTGTAATTGTAATCCCTAAGTATTTAGTTGAATTTACAGCCCTCAGATTTGTGTGACTTATCGCGTAATCGAAATTTAACTGATTTCTTTTAGTACTCATGTGAATAACTTCACACTTTTCCTTATTCAGGGTCAACTGTCACTTTTCGCACCATACAGGTATCGTATCTAAATCATTTTGGAAGTCGTTTTGATCATCAGATGATTTTACAACACGGTAAGTGACAGCATGATCTACCAACAATCTAAGACGGCTACTCAGACTGTCTACTATGAGGTTAATATAGACCAGGAATAGGGCATATAACACTTCCTTGGGGAACGCCGGATATTACTTCTGTTTTACTCGATGACTTTCCATCTATTAGTACGAACTGTGACCTTTCTGACAGGAAATCACGAATCCAGTCGCGTAACTGAGGCGATACTCCGTAGGCACGCAGTTTGGTTAGAAGACGCTTGTGAGGAACGGTGTCGAAAGCATTCTGGAAATCTAAAAATATGGAATCAATTTGACATCCCCTGTCGATAGTACTTCAAGCGCATCAGAGTGGGTTTAGCATCTACTGAGTGTGGTGCATGTTGCTCTCTGATCGATTATGTTCTTAGTATGTCTCAAGCCAGTTGCACAATGTATAAATGAAAAGTGTCTGTGATGGGACATAGTGTTTCAAGAACATGCAAATGAAAGAAGAAAAAATGGTTAAAAGCAACAAAATGTTCAAACGACTTGTCGTTTAAACAACTCTGGACAAAATCTTTTCGGTAGGTTATACGAGGGCTATCCAGAAAGTAAGTTCCGATCGTCCGCGAAATGGGCACTACTGTAAAAATCAAAAATGTTTTATTTGCAACAGTTAGCCACTGCTCCCAGCTAATTATCTAAATAATCGCCGTTCCAACTTAGTCATTTGTTGTGGCGTTGTACCAGTTTTCAATACCCTTGTCATAGAAGGCAGCCGCCAGTGCTTTCCGCTAATTCTCTACGCAGGTCTACAGCTCGTTGTCTGTGCCAAAATGTTGTCTTCATAGTCAGCGGTTCGTGGGAGCAAAGATGAAACTCAATTGCGGTCTGTATTGTGAGTGATCAAAAACTTTCCACTCAAAACGCTGTAGGAGGATCTTCATTTCCCCTGCAGAGTGCAGCTGAGAATTGTCATGAAGAAGGAAAGGCGTGACAGTTGGGGTACGTGGGCTGCATAGCTTCAGGCAATATTTCTCCCCAGGCCCTCATACTTGGTGGGAGACACTAAGTTGTAATTGCATTTACGTGCTCATTGTGCGCTCAGAACTGAAAAGAGCGATGTGACGCGATCCACGGGCGTTCTACAGGCACTACCCAACACATCTGTGCAAAGCTTCATTGGGTTTTTACAGTGGTTTCCATTTCGCGACCGATCGGAACTTACTTTCTGGATAGCCCTCGTATACGAACAAAGGAACCAGCCCTGAAACTGATACCAACTTCGCAAGCTAAGTGCTATTTATTTGCAAATATAATATATTTGCTCTTACAGCATATTTACATGTTTAAACTGTGAGACAGTTACTACAGCGTAGAATTTGTTCTTCGTTATATACCTATACGGGCTATAAGTAAGAGTGTGCATCATAAGAGGAAACGCGAAGGAAGGTTCAATCCAGACACGTAGCACGCAGGCACCGTCGGGTATTGCAGAGGGTGGTAGTAGAAAATCGCATGAAACCGGCGGAAGCGATCTCCAAAGTGCTACCAACAGTCCAGCTAGCACAATGTCTGTCCGTAAGTAGTCAAACAGAATACAGTACAGCTGTCGAGGAGCTACTCACAAGCCACACATTTTCTTTTAGACAGTTCTACGAGAAGCTTCAGGTGGTGTAAAGAGCGACGTCGCTGTACAGTGGATGACTGGAAACGAGTAGTTTGGCGAATGGCTGAAGAATGTCATCTGCCATCACGCGCCAACAGTGAACTACGGACACTGTGGTGTGATGGAATGGGGATATTTTTCGTAGGTAGTGTGTGGTCCCCTTAATGCGCTCGAGAAAACGCTTAATGTGGAAGGGAATGAAATTTTGCAGCACTGTACACTGGGTACAGTAGAGAGACAATCAATGATAGAGAATTTGCAGCACGAACTGCTGAGAATTTTATGAATGGTGCAGACTGGCAGTTGACGCTGAACATAAATAAATGTATTGCGCATACATAGGAAAAGAGATCCACTACTATACAGCTACAGTAGTGATGACAAGCAGCTGGAGACAGCGTCTACTGTAAAATATCTGGGCGTTACTATCCAGAGCGACCTTAAGTGGAATGACCATTTAAAACAGATAGTGGGAAAACCACATACCAGACTGAGATTCATAGAATTTTAGGGAAATGTAACTCATCCACGAAAGAAGTGACTTATAAGGCGCTTGTTCGTCCGCTTCTTGAGTATTGTTCAGCTATCTGGGGTCCCTACCAGGTACGACTGGTAGAGGAGATAGAGAAGATCCAACGCGCGTTTCTTCACGAGATCGTTTAGCTGTCGAGAGAGCTTTACGGAGATGCTAAAGAAACTCCACTGGCAGGCGTTACAAGCGAGGCGTTGTGCATCACGGAGAGATTTACTATTGAAATTTCGGGACAGCATTTTTAGGAGTTGGATAACATATTAGTTCCACCCACATACATCTCGCGTATTGATCACGAGGAGAAAATTCGAAAAATTGAGCCCACACTGATTCTTACCGGTATTCATTCTTCCCACGCACTATTCGGGAATGGAACAGGTTTGGAGGGGTCAGATAGTGGTACCGAAAGTACACTCCGCCACACACCATTAGGTAGCATGCAGAGAATGATGCAGAAGTAGATTGATTGTATTTGCATGAAACTGATCTTGTTATAAAGCAGCGTCAGCGAGGCAGTCGTTTCTGGAAAACAACATTCCTAAAATGGACTGGCCTATCCTAAGTTCCGACTTGAACCAAATGGAACACTTTAGGATGAGTTAGAAAGTCGAATTTGTTCCAGACCCTAGGGTACAATATCACTTCCTTCTCTGGTCATCTCTGCTTCGCTCTTGACGAAGAACGGGCTATGTCATTCCTCCACAGACATTCACACAGGCTGTGATAGTGTCACCAGCCGAGTTCAAGCCGTCATAAAGACGAAGGGCGAAGACATCCCATATTAATGTCCACTAATAGGTGTTTGGATACTTCTGATCAGATACTATACAGCCGTGTAGGGTGAGGATGGACCTACACTCCATGTATTTCGCGAGATAACTGATTCAAAGACGTCGGGTGAACTAGTGTGCACCCGTGATAATACGTGTAAACATGAATGTCGACAACATCGGTTAATACAGAGAGGTAGTTGGGAGGTACTTGGCTAAGGTGTTCGCCGTCAATGTACGCTTCGAGCCCGTGAGCTGTCACGCCTCGTCGCGTCCCGTGAAGCCCGCATCACGGCCGTGACAAAGGGCTGTGACGCGTGCACCGCGGTAGGCGCACGCGAAGTTCTCTGCTAGCACGCATATCGTTTCTGGCTACTTCTGGAAAACCACCCACGCTGGCCGTACAAAGCTGCTACTGAGTCACGTATAACCGTGAAGTTTCTTATAGTGCCTCTATGACGTCGGGGCTAATTTCCGCATATCTTGGAATAGGAGATTGACTGATTAACGTGCTTAAATCACCCAAGTCCATAGCATTGTTGTCCTTCTGAGAATTAATATTTTTATCGTTTAGTTTTATCTGTGAGATGCACAGTGATACTTTTACAACTGTTCACACTTTAAAAATTAATACATTACTGGCCACTAAAATTGCTACGCCAAGAAGAAATGCAGATGATAAACGGTATTCATTGGACAAATATATTATACTAGAACTGACATGTGATTACATTTTCACGCAATTTGGGTGCATAGATCCTGAGAGATCAGTACCCAGAACAACGGCCTTGATACGCCTGGGCATTGAGTCAAACAGAGCTTGGATGGCGTGTACATGTACAGCTGCCCATGCAGCTTCAACACGATACCACAGTTCATCAAGAGTAGTGACGGGCATATTGTGACGAGCCAATTGCTCGGCCACCATTGACCAGACGTTTGCAGTTGGTGAGAGATCTGGAGAATGTGCTGGCCAGGGCAGCAGTCGAACATTTTCTGTATCCAGAAAGGCCCGTACAGGACCTGCAACGTGCGGTCGTGCATTATCCTTCTGAAATGTAGGGTTTCGCAGGGATCGAATGAAGGGTAGAGCCACGGGTCGTAACACATCTGAAATGTAACGTCCACTGTTCAAAGTGCAGTCAATGCGAACAAGAGGTGACCGAGACGTGTAACCAATGGCACCCCATACCATCACGCCGGGTGATACACCAGTATGGCGATGACGAATACATGCTTCCAATGTGCGTTCAACGCGATGTCGCCAAACACTGATGCGACCATCATGATTCTGTAAACGGAACCTGGATTCTTCCGAAAAATTGACGTTTTGTCATTCGTGCACCCAGGTTTGTCGTTGAGTACACCATCGCAGTCTCTCCTGTCTGTGATGCAGCGTCAAGAGCAACCGCAGCCATGGTCTGCAAGCTGATAATCCATGCTGCTGCAAACGTTGTCGAACTGTTCGTGCAGATGGTTGTTGTCTTGAAAACGTCCCCATCTGTTGACTCAGGGATCGAGACGTGGCTGCACGATCCGTTACAGCCATGCGTTCTGTTACGGCATTAAGCATGAACGCAAGCTCATGTCCGAATGATGCTGGCCACGTCGCGGAACTGTTTGTTTAAAATAAACTACTGCCCTAGGCAGGAAACTGGTTTCATTTAACAAACACTCTACTTAACCCTAAACTACTAAATACGATCAAGAGTTTGTAACGTACACCTTCGACTGAAAAACTTAGTTTGTTCTGTTAGTGTGGGGGAAGGGGCGGACTAAATAATGCTATCTCCAAAAAGGCAAACCTTTTGACTTTGTAGTGTTTGCATTGATGTACCCAAAGGACAATAAAAAGCAAACATCTGCATGTAACAAATTTAATAAATGATCATTAACAGACTGTTCAAGAACTAACAGTAGAGTGTGGGGTTTGACTGTGAACTTCTTGTTCTATTGTTTTTAAGTGTGCGGACACGTGTAACTAACAGCGCTAAAGAAATTTTGCTGAAGGTGGAAAAATACCTTTAGTTGGTCTCCCCGCGGATGTCGACGATAATGCAAAGAAGTTGTTGATGGATGAAGACTCTAGAATTCCGATGAATACATTACATTACTCTACAGAAGTCTATAGTTGGAATATAGTAATGGACTAATGGACTAATACCGATAGTAGGACGAGATAAAGCAAAAAGGAGTTCAGAATTTTAAAGATGTGTTTCGCACGCTGTATTTTACGTAAAAGACGATTATTCCACTGTTTCATTAAAATTTTAAATAACCCGTTGCAGAATGACGTATTGCATCACAACCCATATCAGAGCCTCTGTAGTCGCTTTCCTAAATAGAAAACACCATTGCCACGAGTAATAGCGTGTTTTGTATGTTGGTATAATCATATTAATTCATCGTCTTTCGTAAAATGATAAGCATCACCTTGGCCTTAGATGTCAGGTACTCTTCGAAGAGCAACGATCTTACAGCGGAAGAAAGAAATAATTAACCTCATACAGTGAGGATGTGGCATCCACTATGGAATATCCTATGGTCGAAAGTCATTTGGGAAGGGGGGGAGAGATCGCAAGCATTAACATTTTTATTTGATGGCGGCCCACAACGACTGCCTCTCTTGTATCCATCTCATGATTTAAAGTAGAGCCCAACGCCCAAGATCGTGTGTTCGATAAATTCCAATCTCTGTCTCCCCTTCAGTTTCTGCCCACCACGGCTCCCTCTAATGCCATGTAAATTATTCATTTATGGTGACGTAACTTTTAACTATTTTACTCTTATTTTCAGATAGAATGTCAGTGCTATCTGCGAACCTTAGCGTTGCAGTCTCAGAAATGTTAGGTTAAAATTTGGTGTCACTTTCTTGAACTACTCTGCAGTATTCATTTTAAATGGCAACTTCATTGTTTTCATTACAGTATCAACACAGTTTCTGTTGATACACTCTATCCCTCCTCTGTACCTGTAGCTGTTTCACTACATACAAAAGGCATGACCGATTTGCTTTCCCATCCCTGCTCCGCATTCAATTACACCGTCGTTTTCGCAGTTTCAATATTTCAAATATTTAATATTACAACTCTGAGATTTACTTTGGGTCCAGAAATATGAAAGTGAACCTTCCTTCAGTTATTAAACGTTACTATTAAGCTTGTTTCCTTAATTTTTTTCTGAGTGAACTCTATCACTTCAAACAACCCATCGCACTAGTTTTGAGTATAATTCCATAAAAGTATTTAGAGGCAGAAAATACAGTTAGCAGTAATTGTATTGAACTGATACTATCTTCAAAATAACAATTAACGGTGTAATTTAGATTGGTAACAAGCAAAGAATATTCGAAGTGGAGCTATTATGAGGGGCACTCAAACGAAAACCAGACGCCCGTCACAACGCGACCATGGAATGGTTCCATTCAAAAGCAATCACCACTCGTGTTAAGACATCCCACTGGGAGACGAGACGGTCAATTTCTGTTTCGTAGAGTGCGGTCAGCCGCTGACGGATCCACAATGGCACTTTTCGTCCTCCTGCAAGCGACGTTCACAGATGTCATTCCTGAGGTCGCCAAAGATGTGAAAATCACACAGCGGAAGGTCCGGACCTCACGGAGGATGTTGTAGCGGTTCCCAGACAAATAGCCTTCGACCAATTGGCAGTATTGGGGCGGGCGTTATCGTGCAACTGGATGATTCCATGCGACAGCCGGAGAGCAAACGGCAAAACCAACAGGGGAAACATCCCCCACCCCCACCCTACCCAGGAAATCTAAAGCTGCTCGCAAGAGTTCTAGTAAGGTCATGATGATGACTTCCTTCGAGTCCAGGGCCTCTGCTCGTAGAGTTCCTCGAGCATGGAGCATCAATGTGCAGCGCGTTGAAGACATTTGCAGAATCTGCGACCCCCCCCCCCCCCCCCAATAAAGTTAAAACGCCCAGCTATCGGACGGAATCGTCCTTCGCACGATACGCTTCAGTGTAGTTGTGGTAAGTTCTCATGGAACCAAACAGCTGAGGTCATCGGTCCCTAAGCTTACACACTACTTAATCTAACTCCAATTAACTTACGCAAATTCAATGAATGTAACTCCATCTTCTGGTGGAGTATGGGACTAAGGCTGTTCAATCTTCAATAAAAACAATACCAATCGCCGTTGTATAGATTTATTTCTGAGCAACCAGTTTCGACTTTACACTACGTCATCTTCAGGCGCAAACTGCTCCAATCCAGTAACCTTCGTGGTCCAAATATAGCAGTGCCCTTAACTGGTCTCGTAATAGCTATTTTGCTCCAATACAGTAACCTTCGTGTTATGAATATAACAGTGTCTTTAACTGGTCTCGTAATAGCTATACATGTTTGACTGTCAGCTGCAGCCGGCCATTGTGATCGAGCGGTTCTAGGCACTTCAGTCCGGAACTGCGCTGCTGCTACGGTCGCAGGTTCGAAGCCTGCCTCGGGCATGGATGTGGCTTGGCTCTGAGCACTATGGGACTTAACATCTGTGGTCATCAGTCCCATAGAACTTAGAACTACTTAAACCTAACTAACCTAAAGTCATCACACACATCCGTGCCCGAGGCAGGATTCGAACCTGCGACCGTAGCGGTCGCACGGTTCCAGACTGAAGGCATAGATGTGCGTGATGTCCTCAGGTTAGTTAGGTTTAAGTAGTTCTAAGTCTAGGGGACTGATGACCTCAGATGTTAAGTCGCATAGTGCTTAGAGCCATTTGAACCATTTGAACCATCAGCTGCTCCTTTATTTAAAACCCAGATATCGACCGGTTTCAGTCACAGACCGTCTTCAAGGACTAGGTTTACAACAGTTTAAGCCCAACATCACATCTGTCACTATTTAGTTGAAAGCGGGCGATATATATATATTAAGATGGTCAAACATGTGTTCTACACATTACTTGACCGCCATTAATAGCTACTTTCCAAAGAAAATGTTCAAAATACTTAAGCCGGTCGATACTGCACGACTCTGCCCCTACTTAAGAGCATTCTTAATAACGTAAATAGTATTTAAGTGTTCCTTGTTCTTTGATACCTGAACATGGGCAACAGCAGCTGGATAAGCGTGGCAAATAAATGCATTTTATGGCAGTGGTGAATTCATAAACATATGTATAACCTTGACTGTAACAATGACAGGAACTAAATTCTGAAAATATGCCAAATGATTAAAATACTTGCAACTTTAATCAGCGAAATTGTAAACGTTAAGAAAAAATAGTAATGTTCAGTGCTGTTACGGGAGGCGTCTTGCGGAACCCTAGCTGCAAGATAAACAGTGGCTCAGACCATTGGCGCCGCAGCCGTGTTAGGAGTGGCTGGGGAAGAGGGCGCCAGGCGGGCGCTTTTAATTAAGTCCAGGCACACCCTGAATGCGGCCGCAATTCCAGGCAGCCATCCAAGATTGGCTTTCCTCCTCTCTCTCTCTCTTTCTCTCTCTCTCTCCCTTACTCTCCTGTGTCGGGCGTGCCGATAAGCTGTGTTACAGTTCGATCAGTCGTCTTAGCTCTCATACCTAAGCAGAAGCGTAACCCCTGCAGTTGATACGAGAGGTACCCATAAAATTTTAATTATCACCTCGAAAAAAATTGTTACATAATTAATTTTTTTTTTTTAGTCCCAGCGCCACAGTAGCATAGCACGCCAGTAGAGCGCAGCTCAGTGACAAAGTGGAGAAGCGTGCAGCAATCAGTTTGCTGAATTTAAGGGGAACATAGCTGCAACAACAGTATTTAGGTCGCGCAGACGCCTCAGATGTTGTCAGACAAATGTAAATGACGATCACCGAAGAGGCACAACATCTTTCTCTGACAGACCAGAAATCGGAAGAGAAGTCGGAGACCCGAATATCACAATCGTAACGATGGTGGAAACACGAAAAATTGGTCATATGCGAGTGGGACTCGTAGACCTATGGTTCTGTACAAACTTAAAAACGTATACAGTTCGTCCATTCCGGGAATCGAGACTATCTTAATTTTAAGTTTTGAAGTCGGATGAACAAGACAAAGTAGTATTTTTTCGTGTGTCATAATTACAGATTCACAGTTTTATGATTTTTTTCCCTTTCCTTATATTATGAAACCTTGCTTCTTGCCAAGTTTGTTTATTCTAGGCCAACGGGATGTACCCCACAGATTTCGATGAGTGAGTTTGTAAGTATCAAAATATGGGACAGAAATGGCCGTATCATTTGACTGCACTGACTTAGAAGATTACGTATATTACACCGCAAAGGAACCGTAGACCTTAGCGTGTGACATAAATCTCAATTTGATCTCTCTACCCATTCCTGAGGAGAAAGGATCTTAACAGACGGACAAATGGCAAAAACAAAATTGGTTTCGTGTACTATAATTATAAATAAACAATTGTCTTTTTTTTCTTTAGGTTTCCCGTGAAACCTTCCGTGTTATCAGATTTCATGATTCTAGGTCAACGGGAAGTACAATACAAGTTTTGATGAGTGCGTTTGCGAGTATCTAAATATAAGACATAAATGGCCGTATCTTTCGACTTAGAAGCTTCAATGTTTTACACCACCAAGGAACCATAGGTTCAAATGGCTCCGAGCACTATGGGACCTGACTGAGGTCATCAGTCCCCTCGAATTTAGAACTACTTAAACCTAACTAACCTAAGGACACCACACACATCCATGCCCGAGGCAAGATTCGAACCTGCGACCGTAGCGGTCGTGCGGTCCCAGACTGTAGCGCCTGGAACCGCTCGGCCACCTCGGCCGGCAAGGAACCGTAGACTTCAATACGTTATACAAATTTCAACGTAATATGTCTACCCGTTTTTAACAGTTGGACTTATGGACAAGGTAATTTTCCTACATACATCAGTTTCAAATGTTCAAATGTGTGTGAGATCTTATGGGACTTAACTGCTAAGGTCATCAGTCCGTAAGCTTACACACTACTTAACCTAAATTATCCTAAGGACAAACACACACACACACACCCATGCCCGAGGGAGGACTCGAACCTCCGCCGGGACCAGCCGCACAGTCCATGACTGCAGCGCCCGAGACCGCTCTGCTAATCCCGCGCGGCCATACGTCAGTTTCCATCACCTTGTACGACAGTTTCAGTATAAAAAAGAGGTTGCCGCCCGCTGGGTTCCGTGAAAGATCCCTTTCACTACAAAAGCCCGCCGAATCGAAGGGGCAGCATAAATTCTGCAGCTGTCAGACCAGCGTGATCCACCAAATCTTCATTGACGAATGCTCACTGTATCAGGACAAAGGGGCCAAGCAAACAGTCTGAGCATGTGGATTTGCAGCCTTCGAAAAATATGTTAATGCAGTCTTTGAGTTATCCGAATTACGATGCAATCTTCCTACGGAGATGCAAGCATGTACTAAGAAACAGGCACTGAGGCGACGATAGCCGTTATGAAATATACATATCAATGTACGAGTGCAGGTTCTAAACACATAGTTGATGGCATGTGGAAGACTGGGTCTGATCCTGGGTCGTGCTCGTGCCAAATGGTAAGGCGACCACTTGCTATAAGAGGGAAATACCGGTACGAGACCCGTTTCAGCACCAATTTTCATTGTTGCCAAGCCATTATCGTATTCGCAACTGCGAATACATTTAATGCTTTCGAGGAATGTCAGTACCTAACAGTTATCGAGCAAGTTGATGCTGAGCGTTGTTTTGGAACTGCTGTGGTGTGGCGCTAACAGGTTATGGTCATATAGGACAGAAATCACCTGAAAAGTTTACGGGATGTTGTAAAGATGAAGCGTCTCAGTAAGTGTCGAGGGGGTGGTTTTGCTCCACGCAAAACTCTCTGTCATTCGTCACAGGACACAGCCTCACATACTGCTGCTTTCGGCTACCAAATTTTGCTGACACTTTGCTGTGTGCGAGCAAGCCACCTCATTACAGCAGCTACTTTCGGCGGTAACGGGTTCTCTTCCAGCCACTTGTTCCACGCCAAGATACATGACGAACACAACAGCTTAGAGTGTGATTATGTACAGAAGAATAGAGCAGGTACTGCGGCGGTCTTACGCTGTCAGAAACATTATCTGTGTGCGCATTTTTCTTTAAATAACAATACATTTATTTCATTACTCTTAGAAATTCATCATAGTCAGATGTATATTCATTATCAGTCCGTTGCGTCAGTATATTTAACATTAGTCACATGTGCTTAAATCATTATTAGTCAGACGTGCGTAAATATCAATTCTAATCTGTTGCATTTAAGGATTTACTTTGTTGAAACAAAAAGCAAAGCAAGTAGTCACCCACATACACGACTGCAAACCCTTAAAACTTTTCAGCATATGCGCCCTGTGGTGTTCGAATTATGGGGGCAAGCGATGCAAGTGTCCCCCTATCAAATGGTTCAAATGGCTCTGAGCACTATGGGACTTGACATCTGATGTCATCAGTCCCCTAGAACTTAGAACTACTTCAACCTAACTAACCTAAGGACATCACACACATCCATGCCGAGGCAGGACTCGAACCTGCGACCATAGCGGTCGTGCGGTTCCAGACTGAAACGCCTAGAACCTCTCGGCCACTCCGGCCGGCTGTACCCCTATCAACTTGTCACGTAGAGCCCGATTTTGAAAACAGAAACTAAATTACTGTTTATCAAAAGATGAGCTCAGGTACTGTCTTGCGTAGATGCGGATGCTGCCGTCCTGATATGACTCAGGTGAAGGGTTACCATATGAAACTCGTACACTGCAAGCGGCAGCTGCGACCTGAGCGCAGGTGTTCCTGTTTGTTTGTTTGGGGGAGGACTGGCGCCAGGGCGGTGGCTTCTGCCTCGCCAGCTGGGCAGGTCGCCTTTAACGCTGGCACACTTACCTGGCCGTCGCAGTGGCGAAAGCGTGCTTCCATTCCATTCCACTCCCGGCTTCGCTTTTCCTGGGACCAGTCGGCCATAACTCTCACTGCGCCCAGCTAAAGTCGTTCAGAGATCCAAATCCGTAGTACAATTTCTGCCGCACCCAGATTAAAGTAAAGTTTTTTTTTTTTTTTTTTCAACAACGCAAATCTCATCTAAAGATGTATCGTCTGTCTCTGCACGCGCAGTCCGCAAGCCACTACCGTATACAGTGCGTGGCGGAGGGTACATCCTACCAGTGTCCTACTGCAATCACGTGTTGAGCGAAGGGATTTATGTTTTCAGACAGAAGCGACGAATGAAAATTTTTACCAAGACCGAGGTTCGAACACACGTTTAGATGCACTAATGACTATCCTAGACGCCTCTCTCCTCAATCCAAAATCCTTTCCACGCCTCTGCCTACTTCATATTCCCCCTAAACCCGACCGAGCGAGGTGGCGCAGTGGTTAGCACACTGGACTCGTATTCGGGAGGACGACGGTTCAGTCTCGCGTCCGGCCATTCTGATTTAGGTTTTCTGTGATTTCCCTAAATCACTCCAGGCAGATGCCGGGATGGTTCCTTTGAAAGGGCACGGCCGACTTCCTTCCCCGTTCTTCCCTAATCCGATGAGACCTATGACCTCGCTGTTTGGTCTCTTCCCCCAAAACAACCCAACCCTAAACCCGAAATGCATTGCAGAGGGTCTCCAACTGTATTGGAATAGCAACTCAGTATCGAACGAAACTGGGATTCCTGCCTGAATCCCAGGCTCAGGTGCTTTATTCAGAACTTCTAAGGCCTCAAACAACTATGATTTATATATGCAGACTGAAAAGACGAGTAAAAATTTATAATGAGGCCAGGATTAGAACCTGGGTCTCCTGCTTTCTCAACACATGCGCTAACAACTACGCCACCCTGGCACAATCGCACTGCACAACTGCATCAACTACCCTATCACATGATGGGAGGCATGCAGGATAGTCCGTGCAGTTGTGCAAAGCCACTGTGCCAGGGTGGTGAAGTGGTTACCGCATCTGCCTAGTGAGCAGCAGACCCGGCTTTGAATCCTGGCCTTGGAAAATGCGCAACTAAATGCCTCTGCAGGAGCCCTAATTCTTTCACCTTCAGGATCGCCGTACGTCCCAATTGATCAGAATGTCCCGATTTTTCTCTTTTTTTCCTGGTGTTCCAAAAGCCTCAATCATGGCGTTACATGTCTCGATTTTCAAGTGACACGTTCGAAGGTTTATATTGTACTGGCTCAATAAATAAAAATGTATTAATATATAAAATTTAAGCAATCGACAGCAGCTTGCTCTCGGATTATGTCCAGTTTATTTGATTGCGGTTGGCAACGATATGAAGTAACCATTATTCACTTGTTCGTTTGTTGAGTAACTTGATTTCCAAAAGTTCTTTTATCGTTGCAGTGCCTGTAGGTGTTATTATATTGCGTTTTCTCATTGTTTTGTGATGCCAAAAGGTCAACTGCTGTTTTAGTGACGTCAACACAGAAATATGGGCTTTCATAAAAAGAGGCAACAAAGATGGGGAAAGATTCTGCAAACTTGGTTCCTGTTATGTTTCAAATGAGTATGGTGGGCATTTCGACGTAAGTCATCATATTGAGATCCAAAAGCACAAAAGAAGTACTCAAGGAGAGGCACCCCGGTTCAGAATCCACAACTTTTTCTTTCTACCACTGAATTGACAACAGTAAAATATCACCATTCATATAAGTCACTTAATTGAACGACGAGTTATGTATCCCGATGATGAGGTTGCTATAAAGCAAAGTGACGCAAGGACAAAGGCGACAGCAATAATCAAACATATTCTTGCTCATCATTCTGCATCCATTTGTACAACGCACTTGGAAAAAGACTGCATTTTACGAAATAGCAATAATAAAGCATTAAAGTTATTATCTACAGTATTCAGAATTTTGAAGCAGGTGAAGGAATAAAAACTAAACTAATTAAGCTGGATTCTGTACAAAATGAAACATCGGATACTACTTTCAACTTACGAATTTCAGCACTTACGGATCACAAAATTAATTTTAAAAATTGTGTAGCATTTTGCAGCGACCACTGCAACACAACTTTCAGGGGGGGGAGGGAGGGGTTGTACTGTAGAGTTGAAAGCAACGTACTGAGTAGCTTAAAAACGAAATTGGGAGGAGTGGGCTGTACATCGAGTATTTTACATAACACTGTTTCAACTGCTACAGAAATTTTATCTGTTAATATCGAGTCAATTGCCGTGAGACACTTTAACTGCTTTTCCATCTTCACAATTAGAACCAACAAACTTGCTAAATTTTGTGAATTTGTAGATACCTGCTACAGAAAGCTTATCTCACACTCTGAAACTAGATGGCTGCTTTTAATGCTTGCAGCTGAGGAAATCTTGCAACCGTCGGAAGCTTTGAAATCATCTTTGTTGTCAGAAGAAAAACCGCCAATGATCTTGGTACAGTTTTCCTCTGCTCCTTTAAGCGAGGCTTACCTTTGGGTTATTCGCCATCAGTTGAGTTTGTGTAGTAAGCAAATAAAGAAAATTAAGAGTAATCACATATTATTATCGGATTATTTAAAACATAATAATGTCACTACAAGAGAGAGGAAACTGTTGTTAATGTAAAAAACTAAAGAAATGTTTAAAAATTCATAAAATCATTGCTATGATTTAACTATTGAAAAATTCAAGAGTGATCTAACAATGTTTTATGAAATTACCATTACTTATCTTACGAAATGGCCTCATTAACTATCAGGTGTTGACATTTCTTAGCTGATGTTTTTGACTAAATGAGTGAAAAGGGCAGACTCAGAGAGGACATAGGTTTATTTAAAAGGAAAAAGTAGATATTTGTGAGTCAGCAAATTTGATCAGTATGTGCATTTGAACAATTTTCTGGCTTCAAAAGTTTCAGAAGATAATTGGAACTCAGTCCCATAGGCCCAGAGCAAATGCCTAGAATGTTTCAGACGTGCAGAGTTCACGTTCAGAAGTAATAATTGCTACGCCAATATATGTTTTCAGTTACAACAATTAATTCTTATGTTGAGAGAATGCTTTCATTAATAGGAACTTGTGGGCTGAGGAAAGGAATCGGTTGGATGTATCAACAATTGAGAACAACTTACAGTGAACTTATAACTTTCAAATGAACTGTGTAGAGTTTTATAGTTATGGAAGTAAACAAACTAATTTTATAAAAGATGACTGGTCCGTTAAATAATGTTTGTTAAAAGTGTGTAAGCACGTAACTTGCGTTAAACTTTGTCCTTTTCGAATATATTTCTTCAAATATTACGTCCAATATTCGCGCATAGGTTAATTTTGTCCAGGCGTTTGAAGTCCCTACTCACCCTTACCTTATGACTGGATTTATGTGGATTTTGTCCGATTTTAGCATCAACCCTACTTATGTACAGCGTTGGAAAATTAGTTCTTGTCATAGCGAATATAGCTTCTCTAAATTTATGCAGTAGCATTTTCCGGGAACAACTTTGGTTTTCTTTAAATGATTAAAAGATTGCCATTTAAGTTCCCCAAATGTCTCTATTACACTTTCGCGTAGCCTATACTGATCTGTTAGAAACAGAATAGTGACCTACCAAAGGGTAAGAACCGAGGCCCAACTCCTGAACTGGAAAGTGGGTATATGGCAGAACGACTGGGATAACAGTGAAATGAGTAGAACAACGTAACTGTTATTCCCATGCATTCGAGAGAGCCTAGAGTTTGGACATATAAAACCCAGCCAGGGCACGGTTCTTTACTTAAGGGGGCACCTCCAATATCCAGTTTACCTGTACATGTTTAACAAGAAAGACAATGACGTCCGTCCTTGTGATATTACGGAAACACCCGACCACATTCACTTTAATTGTGACGCCTATAAGGGAATTAGGGAACCAACGGATACTAACCGACGGATGCTAACCAACGTATAAAAAATAATGGTGGTCAATAACAAACAATGTTGCTGACACTGTTTCCCAATACGAAGAAGACAAAAGAAACAGATACGGCAAAGTCCCACCACCCCGCATACCGTCACCATGGGACCATCAAAGTAAATAACGAAGTCCTAGCGAGTGCATCTAAAGTTGTGGAAGATGTGGTTGAGAGTGTTGCATTAAAAAATGTGTGTGTGCAACTAGGATCACAGGGCACACGAGGCAGAACCTGTAGTACCACATCAGCTCCACGTCGGCGCAGCTTGCAGTTCCACCTCGACGACGGGGATAAGGAAATGCACATCGAAGAGATATGCGTAACACATGAAGTGTAAAACAGAGCCCAAAAAAGTCTCGACTTTCTGAGATTGTTTTCAAACACACAAAGTAAATAATAAATGGCAAAGGTATGAATGGTGATGCCGGTCAAGAGCATATTCAGACTTATATATACATTTTATGACGATTTTATTCATTCTGTCTCTTTATGTGCATAGCTCTCTTCTCCAGAACCTACTTTGATATGGCTCTTACTACACACATACTTTCTATAACAGTTATAGGTGCAGATATTTCTATTGCTGACTGAGGACGACGTATTGAACAAGATAACATCAGTATTTATGTCGTTCACAGATTAATCATAATTGTAGATATTTTAAGACATATGTTTTTAGGATTGGTAGTACCTCCAAGTATGTGTCAAGAGAAAGCCATTATTGCTTATTGTCCCCTAGGTAGCAGGCCACGTGTTGATGTGTAGACACGTGAACACTAAACAGTTGGCCAACCGATGTGGCCGAGCGGTTCTAGGCGATTCAGTCCGGAATCGCACTGCTGCTGCGGTCGCAGGTTCTAATCCTGCCTTGGGCTTGGATGTGTGTGATGTCCTTAGGTTAGTTAGGTTTAAGTAGTTCTAAGTCTAGGGGACTGATGACCTCAGATGTTCGGTCCCATAGTGCTTAGACCCATTTGAACCATTTTTTGAAATAAACAGGTAGTCTATATTGACAGGTGTAGTCCGATTAGTGGTGCAGTTACAGCTATGCAGAAAACATCAGGTCATAAAATTTGTGAAACGTTTGTGGAAAGACTGTTCGACACATTACATCCGCTGCACACTGTATATACGCTACTGGGAAAAAAACAGTACAGCCTTCCAGAGTTTTCCAATTCACTCAAGATTTATTTTTGCAACAGTGCATATCAGGTACATGAAATGATTACATTTATAGATCAATAGCACAAGTGGTTCTGAGGTGCCAGGTTTCAGCCATGCTGAAACACCCATATTAGTGCGTGCTGTAGCCTCCAGACGGTAATGCAGTTCTGACATCCAGTTGATCCTACTGATGGCGAACAATGTCCTAGGAAACGTTATGCCATGATTGCTCGATCTTTTCGCGTAGTTTTGTGAGAGTTTTTGGTTGACGAGTCGTACGAGTCACTTCTTGTCCCATAACATCCCACAAGTGCTCGACTGGAGCCAAATCTAGAGATCGTGCTGGCAAGGAAAGTTGCTTCACGTCTTGCAAAGCAGGCTGAATTTCACAGGCAGTGTGCGGGCGAGCACTATCGTGCTGAAGCAACACATCACCTCTCTGTTGCAAGAGCAGCAAATAAATGGGTCTAACAACACTCCACCTATACTAAGCACTGATTAGCGTCCCCCTCCCCCCCCCTCCCCGCCCAGAGAGATACAGCTTAACGCACCACAGACCATAAGGCCTGGGATGGGGCTGGCGTGTCTTCGATGAATGCAGTCTACGAGAAAGCACTCACCATACATACATGGCACGAGCAAACTACCATCACTTCTGTGCAGACAGAATCTGCTTTCATCGCTGAAGACCATGGCGCGCCATTCCATCTTGCAAGTGATTCTCTGGCGGCAACAGTCGAGCCGCGCACGTCGGTGATGGGGCTAGAATAGAAGACGGGCCGGAGGTGCATATGCCCGTAGTTCAACTGCTAATAAGCAGTTCGCAACAGTCCTTGTTGACACGTCTGGGCTCACAAGTCCTCTTACTTGTGGTGTGGCAGCTGTACGATCGTGACGGCGTCTGTGCTGCATGGACGTCCAGAACCTCGTCTACTGATGTCAGCATGTTCACCTATCCACTGACAGCAGCATCGTTGCACACCTTGGGTGGCAATTCTCCTAAGGAATCATCCTGACACTCAGAATGCCTCAGAATGCATCTGAGGTCATCAATCCCCTAGAACTTAGAACTACTTAAACCTAACTAACTTAACTAAGGACATCACACACATCCATGCCCGAAGCAGTCCCCTAGAACTTGGAACTACTTAAACCTAACTAACTAAGGACATCACACACATTCATGCCCGAGGCAGGATTCGAACCTGCGACCGTAGCGGTCGCGCGGTTCCAGACTGTAGCGCCTAGAACCGCTCGGCCACTCCGGCCGGTTCAGAAGGCCGCAATTTGACGCTTTTCAATCTCGCTTGTTTGGCTCTAGGTTCAAATGGTTCAAATGGCTCTGAGCACTACGGGACTTAACTGCTCTGGTCATCAGTCCCCTAGAACTTAGAACTACTCAAACCTAACTAACATAAGGACATCACACACATCCATGCCCAAGGCAGGATTCGAACCTGCGACCGTAGCGGTCGCGTGGTTCCAGACTGTAGCGCCTAGAACCGCTCGGCCACTCCGGCCGGCTTGGCTCTAGGAAGTACGAGCGGATCTTAGTGACAAGGATGCCTGCTTGCTTCACACTTCCGCACCACACTGAGCCTTCTGGCTGTGTGCATTCCCTATTAAACGGTAGACACAGGTGGCGCTTTGGTAGCTATATCACTACGCTATTTGATGGCGGCGACGTTGAAACCAATATCAATTCATTTACTTTTCCCCCCACATAGCATATGCCGTCGTCGGATCAAAATCGACGTCGTCTTTCCATTTGTACTTCTTTTTCCGGCAGTGTATAATCAGTACCACGACCATCTTCTTGAGAAAAACCAGACAGAATTGTTATGGGAACTTTTGCATCACGTTAAGCGGGAAATGATTTAAAATTTAGCATCATACGAGCGCTGAACGAAGAAATGCATCACTTAACAACACAGTAAAAAGAGAGCACCCACATCTCAGTAACAGGTATTTTATACTGGAATAATAAATACAGACAGTTAGTTAAGTCATAATATATTAATTAAAAACCATATGCTTTAATGTCTAAAAATGCTATTTTGCGACTAACGTGGCTGTTCATGTTAAACATGAACACAACATTTAAGGGCATCACACATCTCCACTATCAATATACGCATTTAAATACATTCATTTGTTGCCCTTGATAAGGATATCTCTAAGCCGACATAGAACACGTATGCATTTTGCTCATGCAGATCAATATCATGGACGACTAGACAATCATGTTTCGTTTGCACCTCGCTCCTGATTGTACGGAACGAATGACAAAGGTAGGAGGTCGGGTGGGGCGCGATGTTAGATTTTTATGTCTGAGCTTTACGTGCCGATCTAACCTTTGGGTCGTTATTAGCTATGTTATACGTCATATCTCTGCAAAATATTGCGTAGAGGTTCGGCATTTCAACCTTAACGTATCATAGACTGTTAATACGAACTGTACCCTGTTGCCTTTTCTACCATACCTGTTACTGAGATGTGGGTGCTCTCTTTTTACTGTGTTGTTAAGTGATGCATTTCTTCGTTCAGCGCTCGTATGATGCTAAATTTTAAATCATTTCCCGCTTAACGTGATGCAAAAGTTCCCATAACAATTCTGTCTGGTTTTTCTCAAGAAGATGGTCGTGGTACTGATTATACACTGCCGGAAAAAGTAGTACAAATGGAAAGACGACGTCGATTTTGATCCGACGACGGCATATGCTATGTGGGGGTTTTGAGTCATCAGTCTTCTGAATGGTTTCATAGGGCCACCCTCGAATTGCTCTCCTGTGCCAACCTCTTCATCTCAGAGTACCACTTACAACCTATGTCTTCAATTATTATTTGCTGGATCTATTCCAATTTCTGTCTTCCTCTATAGTTTTTACCCTCTACGGCTCCCTCTAGTACGAACGAAGTCAAACACTGATGCCTGTTAAGACATAAGATGTCTTATCATCCTGCCCCTTCTTCTTATCAGTGTTTTCCACATATTCCTTTCCTTTCCGATTCTGAACAGGAGCTCCTCATTCCTTCCCTTACGAGTCTGCCTAATTTTCAACACTCGTCTGTAGCACCACTTCTCAGGTGCTTCAATTCCTTTCTGTTCCGGTTTTCCCACGGTTCATGTTTTACTATCATACAGTGCTGTGCTCCAAACGTACATTCTCAGAAATTTCTTCCTCAAGTTAAGGCCTATTATGTTTGATATTAGTAGACTTCTGCTGGCCAGGAATTCTCTTTGTGCCAGTGGTAGTCTGCTTTTCATGGGTTATTTCGCTGCCTAAGTAGCAGAATTCTTTACCTTTATGTAGTTCGTGATCACCAATTAAGATGTTGAGTTCTCGGTGTTCTCATTTTTGATACTTCTCACTCCTTCCGTCTTTCTTCGATTTACTCTCAATCCATCTTCTGTACTCATTAGGCGTTTATTCCATTTTGCAGGTAATGTGATTCTTCCTCACTTTCACTGAGGATAGCAAGTCATCAGCGAATCCTTTCGCCTTGAATTTTAATCCGATTCCTGAATCTTTCTTTTGTTCTCATCATTGCTTCTTCAATGTATGCAGGGTGTTTCTTTAAGAACAGGCAAAAATTTAACTCGAGATAGAGGATGCTCCACTGAACAATTTGAGATAGGGAACCAGAGCTCAGAGAAGCCAGCTTAAGGAGATAATAGCAATAAAATCACATTACTGTATAATTTCTTATTTACATTAGTTACAGTTAACTGAAAATATTATCAGTGACACAATGAAAGTACCATTTGTCTCGTATCTTACAAAATGTGCTGAAACTGACGGCCATCATCCTCAGTGCATGCACGACATCGGCGAACAAGATTCTGACGCACCCTGACAAATATTCCTGGTCTGTTTGGAAACACATCAGCCGGCCGAAGTGGCCGTGCGGTTAAAGGCGCTGCAGTCTGGAACCGCAAGGCCGCTACGGTCGCAGGTTCGAATCCTGCCTCGGGCATGGATGTTTGTGATGTCCTTAGGTTAGTTAGGTTTAACTAGTTCTAAGTTCTAGGGGACTAATGACCTCAGCAGTTGAGTCCCATAGTGCTCAGAGCCATTTGAACCATTTTTGAAACACATCACGCTGCTACAACTATGGCAACCAATTCCATCTACGTATCCACTGGGGCCTGATACATAAGTGACTTTAGATACCCCATAGGAAAGAGTAAGAGGGATTCAGGTCAGGTGATCCCGCAGGCCCTAGAATAGGACCTACTCTTCCAATCCAGCGACCAGCAAATACAACAGTGAGATAGTTGCAGACACCCACACTGAGGTGAGGCGAAGCACCGTCATGTTTAATGGCTCTGTCGTTGTTTCATAGCACTTCCTGTCATGGGACAGTGTACATGCAACAGAGCCACCTCATGGAGAAGTAAAGTAATCAGGCTCGTCCTCCTTTCTTTGCAGGAAATATAGAACGTAAATGTAAATAAACAGCATAATACATGTTAACTTGTACCGATATTAGTTGTAAGTAAGCTGGAAGACAGTAATGCTAGACAAAGCGGTAGACAAGTGTACTTCCAATATCTCCTTAAGCTAACTTCTGCAGCCCCGGGTTCCCTACCACAAATGGTTCACTTGAGCATCCTCTATGTCCTGTTCGATTTTCACACGGTTTTAGGGAAACACACTGTGTACTGAACAGTAGGGACGGAAGACTACATCCCTGTCTTACATCCTCTTCAATCCGAGCACTTCGTTCTTTATTTTCCGATCATTATTCCTTCTTGGCTCTTGCACATGTCGTATACCGAGCAAGTTGGAGCAGTAGTTAGCACAATGGTCCCGCATTCGGAAGGACGACGATTCAAACCTGCTTCCGGCCATACTGATTTAGGTTTTCCGTGATTTCCCTAAATCGCTTCAGGCAAAATCCGGGATGGTTCCTTCCGAAGAACACGGCCGACTTCCTACCCTTCCTTTCCTAACCCGATCAGACTGATCACCTCGCTGTTTGGTCCCCTTCCACAAATTAATACCCTACTCCAAATCAACCAACCAACCAACACGTTGGATATTACACGTCTCTCCCTATAGCTCACCTCTTTTTTCCTAAGCATTTCGTACATCTTGGATCATTTGACACTGCCGAAAACTTTTTCCAGGTCGACAGATCCTATTAACGAGTCTTGATTTTTCTTTAGTCTTCCTTCCATTATCAACGGCAACGTCAGAACTGCTTCTTTGGTGCCTTTACTTTTCCTACAACCAAACTGATCGTCATCTAACATATCCTCCATTTTCTTCGTCATCCTTCTGTATATTATTATTGTCAGCAACTTGGATGCACGAGCTGTTAAGCTGATGGTGCGATGATTCTCGCAGTTGTCAGCTTTTTCAGTCTTCAGAATTGTGTGTGTGATATTGTTTCAAAAGTTTGGTGGTATATCGCCAGACTCACACATTCTACACATCAACGTGAATAGTCGTTCTGTTGCCACATACCGCAACAATTTTAGAAAATTCTGATGGAATGTTAATTATCCGTTCTGGTGATTTAAATTTCATGATGAGATCCCGTTGCAACGAAAAACGCCTTTGTTCCAATTATTGCAATTACAGGTCACGTATCATGTCTGCAGCACTATCTCCCCTATTTCGCGATAATACAAAACGAGCTGTGCTTCTTGAACTTTTTCGATGTCATTCGTCAGTCCCACCTGATGTGGATCCCATACCGCAGATCAATAATCCAGAATAGGGCGGACAATCTCTTGAGTTCTGCCAATGAATCGCAGTCTTTGGTTTACTCTACCCACAACATTGTCTTTGTGATCGTTCCAATTTAGGTTATTTGTAATTGTAATCCATGAGTATTCAGTTGAATTTACAGCCTTCAGATTCGTGTGACTTATCCCGTAATCGAAATTTAGCGGATTTCTTTTAGTACTCATATGAATAACTTCGCACTTTCCTTTATTCAGGGTCAATTGCCACTTTTCGCACCATCAAGATATCTTAGGTAAATCTCTTGCAATTCGTTTTGGTCATCTCATGATTTTACAAGACGGTGAATGAAAGCGTCATCTGCAAACAATCGAAGAGAGCTACTCAGATTGTCTCCTTCGTCTTTAATACAGACAAGGAACAATAGAGCGTCTATAACACTTCATTAGGGAACGCCGGATATTACTTCTGTTTTACTCGATGACTTTCCGTCTATTACTACGATCTGTGACCTTACTGACAGGAAATCAGCAATCCAGACGCGCAACTGAGACGATAGTCCACAGGCACGCAGTTTGGTTAGAAGACGCTTGTGAGGAACGGTGTTGAAAGCCTTCTGGAAATCTAAAATATGGAATCAATTTGACATCCCCTGTCAATAACACTCAACTCTTCATGAGTATAAAGAGCTAGTTGTACTTCACAAGAACTATATTTTCTGAATCCGTGCTATTTTTCAATAAATCGTTTTCTTCGAGGTAATTCATACTGTTTGAACACAGTATATATTCCAAAACCCTAGTACAAATTGACGTTAGTGATATGGGTCTGTAATTCAGCGGATTACTCCTATTTCTCTTTATGGGCATTGGTGTGATTGCAATATACCAGTCTTTAGGTAGGATCTTTCTGTGAGCGAGCGGTTGTATTTACACACATCCAAAAAAGTCTTGCATCACCCCGGTTCCCTCAACTCCTGAAGATAGACGTTGACTGTGGATATTGTATCACAGACACAGTCCCTTTGACTGTACAGAGATGTCACTAAACCCACCCAAACGTGTAAACAACCATGCATGGACAGCGCCTATTAGACGAAGGGGGTCCGACAGACAAGAAGTTCCAGTCATTTCACCAGGAAGGAGATACATGTCTCATGTTGTCATTAGTTCAACCATACCCAGACGGTCAATACCGCGGTTCGATTGTGTCCGCATTGTTACTTTGTGCCGGGAAGGGCTCTCAAAAAGGAAAGTTTCCAGGCGTCTCGGAGTGAACCAAAGCGATGAACTGTCGATGACATGCCTCGCTCAGGCCGCCCAAGGGCTACTACTGCAGTGGATGACAGCTACCTATGGATTATGGCTTGGAGGAACCCTGACAGCAACGCCACCATATTGAATAATGCTTTTCTTGCAGCCACAGGACGTCGTGTTACGACTCAAACTGTGCGCAATAGGCTGCACGATGGCCAACTTCACTCCCGATGTCCATGGCAAGGTCCATCTTTGCAACCACGACGTGGTATATATGGGCCCAACAACATGACGAATGGACCGCTCAGGATTGGCATCACGTTCTCTTCAACAATGAATGTCGCATATGCCTTCACCCAGACGATCGTCAGAGACGTGTTTGGAGGTTCCCTGCTGTTTTGAGGTGGCATTTTGTTGGGCCGACGTACGCCGCTGGTGGTCATGGAAGGCGCCGTAACGGCTGTACGACACGTGAATGCCATCCTGCGATCGACAGTGCAACCATATCGGCAGCATATTGGCGAGGCATTCGTCTTCATGGACGACAATTCGCGCCCCCATCGTGCACGTCTTGTGAATGACTTCCTTCAGGATAACGACATCGCTCGACTAGAGTGGTCAGCATGTTCTCCAGACATGAACCCTATAGAACATGCCTGGGATAGACTGAAAAGGGCTCTTTATGTACGACGTGACCCACCAACTACTCTGAGGGACCCACGCCGAATCGCCGTTGCGGAGTGGGACAATCTGGATCAACAGTGCCTTCATGAACGTATGGGTAGTATGCCACGACGAATACAAGAGGACATGCTACTGGGTATTAGAGGTACCGGTGTGTACAGCAACCTGGACCGCCACCTCTGAAGGTCTCGCTGTGTGGTGGTACAACATGCAATGTGTGGTTTCCATGAGCAATAAAAAGGGCGGTAGTGTTTATGCTGATCTCTATTCCAGTTTTCTGTACAGGTTCCGGAACTCTCGGAACCGAGGTGATGCAAAACATTTTTGATGTGTGTAATGGCTAAATATGGAGCTACTGTAGCAGCTTACTCTGAAATGTATGTGAATTCCTATGGGACCATACTACTGAGGTCATCGTTCCCTAGACTTACACACTACTTGTGCTAAGAGGAACACACACACCCATGCCCGAGGAAGGTCTCGAACCTCCGGCGGGAGAGGCCGCGCGGCTTTGGTGCACCGAGGATATCTACTTCTGTGATTCTCATCTTGACAGTTGTTCTTGGTTGTAATTCAGGAATATTTACTTCGTCTTCTTTGGTGAAGAAGTTTCGGGAAACCTGTTTAATAATTCTGCTTTAGTGGCACTGTCATCAGTGACTTCACTGTTGTTACTGCGCAGTGAAGGTATTGCTTGAGTCTTGCCACTGGTGTGCTTTATACACTCCTGGAAATTGAAATAAGAACACCGTGAATTCATTGTCCCAGGAAGGGGAAACTTTATTGACACATTCCTGGGGTCAGATACATCACATGATCACACTGACAGAACCACAGGCACATAGACACAGGCAACAGAGCATGCACAATGTCGGCACTAGTACAATGTATATCCACCTTTCGCAGCAATGCAGGCTGCTATTCTCCCATGGAGACGATCGTAGAGATGCTGGATGTAGTCCTGTGGAACGGCTTGCCATGCCATTTCCACCTGGCGCCTCAGTTGGACCAGTGTTCGTGCTGGACGTGCAGACCGCGTGAGACGACGCTTCATCCAGTCCCAAACATGCTCAATGGGGGACAGATCCGGAGATCTTGCTGGCCAGGGTAGTTGACTTACACCTTCTAGAGCACGTTGGGTGGCACGGGATACATGCGGACGTGGATTGTCCTGTTGGAACAGCAAGTTCCCTTGCCGGTCTAGCAATGGTAGAACGATGGGTTCGATGACGGTTTGGATGTACCGTGCACTATTCAGTGTCCCCTCGACGATCACCAGTGGTGTACGGCCAGTGTAGGAGATCGCTCCCCACACCATGATGCCGGGTGTTGGCCCTGTGTGCCTCGGTCGTCTGCAGTCCTGATTGTGGCGCTCACCTGCACGGCGCCAAACTCGCATACGACCATCATTGGCACCAAGGCAGAAGCGACTCTCATCGCTGAAGACGACACGTCTCCATTCGTCCCTCCATTCACGCCTGTCGCGACACCACTGGAGGCGGGCTGCACGATGTTGGGGCGTGAGCGGAAGACGGCCTAACGGTGTGCGGGACCGTAGCCCAGCTTCATGGAGACGGTTGCGAATGGTCCTCGCCGATACCGCAGGAGCAACAGTGTCCTTAATTTGCTGGGAAGTGGCGGTGCGGTCCCCTACGGCACTGCGTAGGATCCTACGGTCTTGGCGTGCATCGGTGCGTCGCTGCGGTCCGGTCCCAGGTCGACGGGCACGTGCACCTTCCGCCGAACACTGGCGACAACATCGATGTACTGTGGAGACCTCACGCCCCACGTGTTGAGCAATTCGGCGGTACGTCCACCCGGCCTCCCGCATGCCCACTATACGCCCTCGCTCATAGTCCGTCAACTGCACATACGGTTCACGTCCACGCTGTCGCGGCATGCTACCAGTGTTAAAGACTGCGATGGAGCTCCGTATGCCACGGCAAACTGGCTGACACTGACGGCGGCGGTGCACAAATGCTGCGCAGCTAGCGCCATTCGACGGCCAACACCGCGGTTCCTGGTGTGTCCGCTGTGCCGTGCGTGTGATCATTGCTTGTACAGCCCTCTCGCAGTGTCCGGAGCAAGTATGGTGGGTCTGACACACCGGTGTCAATGTGTTCTTTTTTCCATTTCCAGGAGTGTATGTAACCAGAATCTCTTTGGGTTTTCTGCCAGATTCCGAGACAGCGTTTCGTTGTGGAAATAATGTTGACATGCTTTTGTCGTTGCTTCTGCAACTGCGATCCGACCCGTTTTGTGTACCATGGGGAATCAGTACCATCACTTATTAATTCATGTGATATATATATCAATTACCGTCGATACTATCTCTCTGAAATGATTCCACATCTTTTCTATGCCTACGTGATCAGACCGTTAGGAGTGGAGGCTGTCTCTTAAAAAGGCGTTAAGAGCATTTTTATCAGCTTTTTTTTTAAATAGATGTACTTTGCAGTTCTTATTTATGGCTGTGGGTGTTACGGTATTCAGTAGAGCATCACCTGTCTTGTGGTCACTAATCCATGTATCCGTCATGACACTCCCTATTTGTCCAGAATTATTTGTTGCTAAGAGGTCAAGTATGTTTTCGCAACCATTTACGCTTCGAGTGGGCTCATGACAAACTTTTCAAAATAATTTTCTGAGAAAGCATTCAGTACAATTTCGGATGACGTTTTATGCCTGCCGCCGGCTTTAAACTTAAAATTATGCCAACATATCGAGGGTAGATTGAAGTCACTACCAACTGTAATTGTATGAGTGGGGTTCCTATTTGAAATGAGAGTTTTCTTTGAAATGTTCAGCAACTATATCTTCTGAGTCGGGGGGTCGGTAAAACGATCCTATTAATAGTTTAGTCCGATTGTCAAGTGTAACCTCTACCCATATTATTTCGCAGGAACTGTCTACTTCAATTTCACTACAATTTAAACTACTTCTGGCAACAATAACTACTCCACCACCAACTGTATTTAATCTATCCTTTCTGAACACTGTTAGGTCGTTTGAAAAAATTTCGGCTAAGTTTATTCCCGGCTTTAGCCAGCTTTCCGTACCTTTAACTATATGAGCTTCAGTGCTTTATATTAGGGCTTGGAGGTCTGGTTCTTTCCGAACACAGCTACGACAATTTACAATACCGATCGTTTTTACAACTGCCGCCTTGTGTTTTACCTGCCCCCTTTTAGACGGACGCCCTTTCTGTGGTTTCCTGGGACCGTTCCACACAGCCCCCGCTACCCGTGCCGGCCAGTGTGGCCGAGCGATTCTAGGCGCTTCAGTTTGGAACCGCGCTGCTGCTACGGTCGCAGGTTCGAATCCTGCCTCGGGCACGGATGTGTGTGATGTCCTTAGGTTAGTTAGGTTTAAGTAGTTCTAAGTCAAGGGAACTGATGACCTCAGATGTTAAGTCCCATAGTGCTTAGAGCCATTTGAACCCGCTACCCGTGTAGTCGCTTCCTGTGTGTAGTGGACGCCTGACCTATTAAGCGGAACCCGGAAACCAATGTACTACAGAATTCGATTACTCTCCTCTCTCATTCCTAGTACCATGCCCATATTCTCCAATAACCCTTTCTCCTCCCCCTTCCCCTGAAACCGCATTCCAGTCCCCCATGACTATTAGATTTTCATCTCCCTTTACGTAATAAATTACCTCTTCATCTTCAGCTTGCGAGGTCGAAATGCATAGCTGAGCTATCGTTGTCGGTGTTGATTTGCTGTCGATTCTGATGAGAATAACTCTATCACTGAACGATAGTTACTCACTCCCTGCCATACTTTCCTATTCCTAACGAGTCCTACTCCCGTTATGCCATTTTCTGCTGCTGCTGTTATTACCCCATAGTCAGCTGACCAGAAATCTTTGTCTTCTTTCCGTTTCACACCATTGAACCCCAGCCGGCCGAAGTGGTCGAGCGGTTCTAGGCGCTACAGTCTGGAACAGAGCAACCGCTACGGTCGCAGGTTCGAATCCTGCCTCGGGCATGGCTGTGTGTTTTAAATATTAAGTAGTTCTAAGTTCTAGGGGACTGATGACCTCAGATGTTAAGTCCCATAGTACTCAGAGCCATTTGAATCATTTGAACCTTCACCATGATAGTTATTAATTACATTAAGTACAGTTAGCCTCAGTCACAATGCCTCTTTTAAATGTTGCATTTGACCATGATCAGTTATAACAACATGGTAAAGGATGATTATTAGGCTCCAGTTACAGGATTCGGAACCGATGCTTATTAATCGTGTACCACAAAATAAATCTGTGCCACCGTCGACAGGCTCACAGCCGGGTTATGACAAGTCAGGTGCTTGGCAAATTTAGCCTAAGCAGTATCCATGTTCTCCGCATTCCACGATCCCTCATTTGAATTATGCTGGATCACAGTTTATGTCCTCACCAGAGCGTGTACAAATGAATTTACGTTTCAGACGATAAACGGCCTGGAACCTGTAAAAATCGTACTAAAAGTATTGCTACCAATATTCTGCTGACTAAGTGACTGCACCACATGAAAAAAAATCCCAATGAATAAATTCTCTTGCTGAAGGCAGTTAATTGTCGCTGGATCCCCGTTACTAGCAGGCCGGAGTGGCCGAGCGGTTCTAGGCGCTACAGTCTGGAATCGCGCGAGCGCTTCAGTCGCAGGTTCGAATCCTGCCTCGGGCATGGGTGTGTGTGATGTCCTTTAGTTAGTTAGGTTTAAGTAGTTCTAAGTTCTAGGGGACTGATGACCTCAGAAGTTAAGTCCCATAGTGCTCAGAGCCATTAGAACCATTTGAACCCGTTACTAAATAATTTGTAAGTCCATGACCACATGTCTTCTTGAGAGGAAACATTATATAAATGCACCGAACTTGGTGATGGGAAGGTGCGTGAATAAATATAGAAATGTTTTTTTCCAAAATTGTTATTATTGCAGCCGAAATATATAGTCTTTTTACGTGAAGGATACACCAGCAGTTGAAGTTATATGAACGATGTGATCACCATAGCATGACAGAAACTTCGTTTGCAAGGTATTTATGAAAGCAATGAAAACACAAAT
The DNA here is from genome assembly GCF_023864275.1 of Schistocerca cancellata. Lineage (NCBI taxonomy): Eukaryota > Metazoa > Arthropoda > Insecta > Orthoptera > Acrididae > Schistocerca > Schistocerca cancellata. Next base: position 655,745,454 of record NC_064628.1, read on the forward strand.
AATCGTGAAATGAATTAAGGGCGTGTGCTTTGATAGTTTAGTTTCTTGAATGTCTGTGCATTAATTTAATATATAAAAAGCACAACTCTCGCGTTTACGATTGCGTTGGATAGGAGACCGATTTTGTGACATATTACTAGTTCCTAATTAGGCGCGAATTATTTAGTCGCGCCCGAGTGCTCTGGTAGTTAAGTTTTTGAATCTCTGCATGTTAATTTAATTTATTACACAAAGTTCGTGCGTTTTCGTGAGTGTGTTCTGTATAGTTCCTTAGCACATGTCGTTAGTCCTTTGTTTGTGTAGTATAGTTTTTCAAGGTCTTTAATGTAGATAGGGACTGTGATTGCTGTGTGCAGATGTGAGCCGAGTTGGTGAGACTTCACTCTCAGCTGCAGGTTGTGATGGCTTCGGATACACAGCTTGAGACTGAAGTGGATGGGCATCACTGTTGTTGGTCGACCGTGGGCAATCAAAGGACGTCCAGCACAACCCACAGGTCGACCGATCGGCCTGCATCGGTGGCCAGCCAAGTTACTGAGCGCACTGAGGTTGACCCTCACCTGTGATCGAGTGGGAGGTCGTCTCGGGGCGTGGCAGGCGGTGAAAGATTTCCCAGGGGGACGCACGTAAGGCTTCCTCAATTTTTCTGAGAAAGTGGTTCCAGGTGCTGTATGTGGCTGACACTGCCCCTGAGCCAGATGCAGTCGCTTGTCCTCTTTCATAGGAAACCTCTCATCCTACAATATCTGGGCAATCACAGGGGGTGGGGTTATTGGTAGTTGGGAGTTCCAATATTAGTCACGTCATATGGCCCCTCAGCGCTAAGGCTTACAAAGAAACGAAGAAAGCCAATTTGCACTGCGTGTGCATACCGGGTGGAGTCATTCCAGACGTGGAACATATCCTTCCGGAGGCCATGAAGAGCACAGGGCGCAGCCAACTACAGGTGGTGGCTCACGTCGACGAATGACGTGTGTCGCTTTGCATCGGAAGAGATGCTCTCTAGTTTCAGCTGTTGTCAGAAGTGGTAGAGGCTGTCAGTGTTGCTTGCGAGACGAAAGCAGAGGTCACCATTTGCAGCATTGTCAACAGGACCGATTGCGGAGCTCTGGTACAGAGTGGAGGGTCTGAATCAGAGGCTCAGACGGTTCTGCGACCGTGTTGGCTTCAGATTCCTCAACTTGCGCCGTAGGATGGTTAGGTTTCGGGTTCTGCTAAATAGGTCAGGAGTCCATGACAGGCACGAGGCGGCTACGCGGATAGCAGGAGATGTGTGGCGTGGAATGGACGGTTTTTTAGGTTAGAGGGGATCAGGGAAACACAAAAAGTGTTTCAGTCTCAAAGGGTACAGGTCGAACACAGGAAGAACGTAGATCAAACAACCATCGATATAACAGTTGTAAATTGTCGTAACTGTGTTTGGAAAGTACCAGAGCTCCAAGCGCTAATAGAAAGCACTGATGTCCAAATCGTTATAGTTAGTGAAACCTGACTAAAGCCGGAGACAAGTTCATCCGAAATTTTTGCGAATACCCTAACGATGTCAAGGACGGATAGGCTAAATACACTCGGCGGTGGTGTGTTTGTTAATGTTAAAAGTAGTTTATCTTGTAGCTAAATTGAAGTAGATAGTTCCTGTGAGTTGGTAGGGTAGAGGTCATTCTTGGCATCGTTATAAAATAATATTTCGATTACATACAGTAGCTCGGATGTTCAAAGAAAACCTGAGTAATTTCAAACACGTACCCGACTCATTCAATTACAGTTGGTGACTTCAACTTACCCTCGATATGTTGGCGAAAATGCATATTTAAATCCGGAGGTACGCATAAAATATCATCCAACATTGTGCTAAATGCATTCCCTGAAAATTATTTGGAAAAGTTAATTCACGAGCCCATTCTAATAGTAAACGGTTGTGAAAACACGCTTGACCTCTTAGCAACAAAAAATCCTAAGCTACTAAAAATTATCAAAACAGTTATCCCTAAGTCCTCCAAAAATAAACGAAAAGTATAACTATTCAAAAAAATCTGATAAAAATTCGCTTGGCGCCTTCCTGAGAGACAATCTCCACTCATTCCAAATTAACGATGTAGGTGTAGACCAGATGTGGCTTGAATTCAAACTAGTAGTACCGATAGCAACTGAGATATTTCCACCACATAAATGAACAAACGACGGAGGTAATCCCTCTTGGTACACAAAACGGATCAGAACACTGTTGCAGAAACAATGAAAAAAATGCCGAATTTAAACGAACGGAAAGTCTCCAAGATTAGGGATCTTTTACAGAAGTTCTAAATTTAGCGCGGATTTCAATGCGAGATACTTATAATAGTTTCCATAAAGAAACTGTCTCGAAACTGGCAGAAAAACCAAATAGATTCTGGTTGTATGTAAAGTATACTAGCGGCAAGAAATAATCCAGTGCCTCCTCTGCGCTATAGCTATGGAAATACTATCGACGGAAGTGTTGCCAACGCAGAGATACAAAACACCCTTCATAAATTCCTTCACCAAAAAAGACGAAAGAAGTATTCCAAAATTCGAATCAAGAACAGCTTCCAGCATAAGTAACGTAGAAGTAGATGTACTTGGGGTAGCGAATCAAGTTAAATTACTTAATAAAAGTGACTCTTCCAGGCCCAGACTGTATACCAATTAGGTTCCTTTCAGAGTATGCTGATGCAATAGCTTCATACTTAACAATCATATACAACCGCCCTATCGACGAAAGATCCTTACCCAGAGCCTGGAAAGTTACACAGGTCACACCAGAAAGGCAATAGGAGTTACCTTAAAAATTACAGGCCCATGTCATTAACGCCGACATGCAGCAGGATTTTGGAACATAGATTGTGTCCGAACATTATGAATTACCTTGAAGAAAACGGTCTATTGATACACGGTCACCACCGATTTAGAAAACATCTTTCTTGTGAAACACAACTATCTCTTTACTCACACGAAGTGTTGAGTGCTATTCACAAGGCATTTCGAACTGATTCCGTATTTCTAGATTTCCCGAAGGCTTTTGAGACTGTACCACACAAGCGGCCTGTAGTGAAATTGCTTGCTTATGGAATATCGTCTCAGTTATGTGACTGGATTCGTGATTTCCCATCAGAGAGGTCACAGTTCGTATAATTGACGGAGAGTCGTCGAGTAAAACAGAATTGATTTCTTACGTTCCCCACTGTAGTGTTATAGGCCCTCTGCTGTTCCTTACCTATATAAACGATGTAGGAGACAATCTGAGTAGCCGTCTTAGGTTGTTTGCTAATGATTCTCTCATTTATCGTCTAGTAAAATCATCAAAACCAATTGCCAAACCATTTAGAAAAGATATCTGTATGGTGAGAAAATTGGTAATTGCGCCTAAATAATGGAAAGTGTGAGATCATCCACATGAGTGCTAAAAGAAATTCGTTAAACCGGTTACACGATATATCAATCAAATCCAAAGGCCATATAATCAACTAAATACCTAGTAAATACATTTACGAACAACTTAATTTGGAAAGAACACACAGTGTTATGGAGAAGGCCAACCAAAGACTGCGATTTGCTGGCAGAACACTTAGAAAGTACAACAGATATACTGCAGAGACTCGTTAGCCGTCCTCTTTTGAAGTACTGCCGTGCGCTGTGGGATCGTTACCAGATATAATGAACGGAGTACATCGAGAAAGTTCAGAGAAGAGCAGCACGTTTTGTGTTATCCAGAAACAGTGGTTACAGTGTCATGGACATGATACAGGATTTAGGGTGGACATCATTAAAACAAAGACGTTTCTCGTTGCAGCGGAATCTTCTCATCAAATTTCAATCACCAACTTTCTCGCTACGGTCGCAGGTTCGAATCCTGCCTCGGGCATGGATGTGTGTGATGTCCTTAGATTAGTTAGGTTTAAGTAGTTCTAAGTTCTAGGGGACTAATGACCTCAGATGTTAAGCCCCATAGTGCTCAGAGCCATTTTTGAACCAACTTTCTCCTCCGAATGCGAAAATATTTTGTTGAATGTGACCCACATGGGGAGACAAGATCATAATATTTAAATAACGGAAATCAAAGCTCGCAAGACAAGACATAGGTGTTCGTTTCTTCCGCTCGCTGTTCGAGAGTGGAGTAATTGAGAATTATTGTGTAGGTGGTTCGATAAACCCTCTTCCAGGCACTTCAGTGTGGTTTACGGAGAATCCATGTAGATGTAGATGCAAATATCTTCCCTGCGAAATGAATGCATTGCACAGAGAAAAAAATTCTGGCCCACACTCACCGAGACTGCCTGTCCCATAATATCACTCATACTGCCATAGTACAGACGTGAATACCTTGCATTAGCAGCCGAAATGATCTGTAAATAGTGATTAATTATGATTAAGACTAAATATATTTCTAAATAGTATCAAGAAAATTAAAGCTGAACATAAAATGGTGGAAACGCTTAAACAGTTCACACGAAAACGCTGATTGCCTAACATGAAAACCATGGAGTAAGACACACGAAAATATTTGACTGTGTGGTTTCCAAAGAAACTCACGACACTTTGATGGATTGTCTTAACGATGTTCTTTGAGTGAGCAGTGGGTCAGCCAATAGTAATATGTGTAGCCAGTGTGGTCAATAAGGTCTGTATGTTTGAATAAGGAACAGAGGTTCTTTTCTGCTCTGTTCTGTTCTGTGAAGTATGACACTCCAAGCCATTCATTTGCAGCAATTATTGTCACATCTCACATCGCTCATGCACATAAAATTCAGGTCGCAGTTCTCAATAAAAAATTTCGCACACAAACCGAGTCGGTAATAATCTGCAAGTAACATCTCTCTCTCTCTCTCTCTCTCAATATATATAAAATTTGAGTAGGCATGCTTCCTGCTTAAATACTCTGCAGAACAGCCAGAACAGAAAAGAACCTCTGTTCATTATTCAAACATACAGACCTTACTGACCGCACTGGCTACGTATAGCTACTGGCTGATCCGCTGCTCACTCAAAGAACATCGTTACGACAAACCATCACAGTGTCGTGAGTTTCTTTCGAAACCACACAGTCATGTACTTTCGTGTTTTCCCGTAAGGCAATCTGTGTTTTCGCGTAAACTGTTTATGCCTTTCCATCATTTTACGTTCTGCTTTCATTTTTGGGATACTGTTTATAAACATATTTAGTCTTAATCATAATTAATCACAATTTATCATTTCGGTTGTTAATCGCCTATCATACTATCAGTTTCCACACCAGCTACAAACGTCTGACAGGATGACTACGCAGGTTGTAGGACATGGATTAATGTATGTATCAGATGAAGACTGCAAGATTCAGTGGTTGCAACAGTGGTTTTCTGAAAACAAGAATCCAAGACTACCGAATATGAAGCATATAGAGTACAACCAAACTACTTGCAGGTTTTTAACTGCCGATTCACCATGAAAGGCATACATCACTTTTATATGCTATCATAATTTCTTCTTTCCATGATTTTCATTTGATCCAAAGCACCTTCTATCAGTCTTCTAGTTTTACAGCATTAGAATGCTTGATAGAGCATTTGATGTTATTCTTGTTTCGTTTGTTGGAATAAGCAACCTCTTTCCTCTCCAGTACCAAGTCCTAGTTTTGCTCCCTGTTTGAGGTTGGCGGATGGCTGCATTGCTTTCAAGTTCAAGCATTTCCTTTCTTCTTTCTCTCTGGGGTGACGTGGGAACGTCCGTTAGGTCTTTAGAACACGCTGGCGGGCTTGAGACTCTGGGAAAGGTGAACTTCTCGCCGTTCTAAAAATTGTGCCCTTTGATAGGCCACGTGAAAACCAACGCGGGATATTCTGGAAGCTTTTAGGTCGCTCTGGGGACTGGCTATCAGCTGCCCCCTCTCTAAAGACCTGACGCTGGACATAGCGGCCGGAGAAAGATCGCTAAGAGTCGGCAGGGCTTCACTCTGGCATGAGGATTCGGCGAGTTTTGGATATTCATCTGAAATATGAAGATTTAATGTTAAATCGGGCTGAGATTTATAAGTTAGGCCGTGGTTGAACCTGAAGGTATCAGCACCTTCGAGAGTAGGAAAGTATGCTTTTATAAATATTCGTGTGTGAATATTGATTAATTCCAGTGATCTCCTGGTAGGTTTGGCTTTGCGTTGTTACTGTTCGTGTGGTAGCACTACATCATCAGTGGTTAGACTTGCATTCAAACTACACCTACGTTATCAGATATGCCTGGACGTATGGAGTGTTGACTTTCGATCATTCTTAGTATGATGTGGGACACCATATGGCCAGAGACAAGTGACCTTTGCCCAGTAACCATCTTAGCTAGAAAGATCTCGAGCATACGAACGTAACGAATACCAACACATATAGAGTCAAATGAATAACTTTTTTCTTTTGTAGAATTCATCGTAGACTGGTACCACAGATTTCTCCTTTTTTCACATTCGTCTGGGTTTTCAACCTGCATGTCCTAAAGTAGTTAAAGACCCCATGTGTATGTGTAAGCTTTCTGTAAAAACGATATCTGTGAATACTGAATATTTTGTTTTCTAAAACTTTCTCCTCCTGTAACGCGTACTTTAGATATCGTGTTCAACTGCTGAGCAATATTGACTTGTTGGCCCTACGTTCCGCCTGTGAACTGTGTCGTGAAACAAAATGTGTATCTTAATTAAATTCCGAGTATGACATAATGAAATGAATGTAATTAAACAAAGTGTGTATCTTAATGAAATTCCGAGTATGAAATAATGAAATTAATGTAATTAACTACCATAAGAAACTAATTTTGTGTTAAATGAAATCAATATATATAACTGAAACTCAGTACCGACTTCCATTATAAAAGTTACAACATATGAAGTGCAATCGTTAACTTGGAGTAACCGCAAAAATAAATTACTGTACTACTCAGAAAAAATAATTCATGATTGGCAGCACACAAGAACGACGTCCAGATTTGCAGTCAAAGTGCGTGGAATAACCTCAATAGTGTTCCTGCTGTCATACGATATCCCACTCCAGACCATAACTTCTGGAGCAGGTCCAGTGTGTATCGGCTGCAGTCAAGTTGGCTGCAGGAGATCATCTGGCCTACTCCTAACCAACTGGCACCGTGGCAGACCGTCTGCCATCAGGAAACAACAGACTTCCGCCATGCCATCCAGTGAGCTCTCGCTTGACACAACTGAACTCTCAAACGGCGGTGATTTGGGGTCACTAAAGGCCATCTGGCTCGGACCTGTCCTCGAAGAAACGGATTTCTGACCGTTGTGTCACAGTGGAGCCAACTGATGCTCAAAGTGCTGCTGGAGATGCAGTATGATATGCCAAAGCTATACTCCGACCACGATGGTCCTCCCTCTAGGTTGTGCCACGTCGCCATCCACAACCCAGTCTTCTTGCAATGCCACGTGGCCATCCGCAGCTACTAATCATGTACAGTGGCTATATTCCTGCCAAGTCTTTCTGCAGTATCGCGGAAGTGACTTCCAGCTTTTCGTAGCCCTATTACACGACGTCTTTCAAACTCAGTGAAGTGCTGTTGACGGTTTTTTCGTGGTCTTAAAGACATTCATGACTAACATCGCCTCGCTACTTCCAGCCTCGAAGGTAACTAATGTTAACGACCTCGCATCACTTATTTAAGGCAAACCTGATTTGTGGCCTCATAAAGTCGCTACTAACACCGCTCTTAAACAATTAGCGTGGTATTTGAATAGACGTTATCAATCGGATGTGGAAACATTCTTACCAGCTTTCGTTTATTTCGCACAGTTCCTTCTTGGTCTAGCAATTTTTTCCGCTAGTGTACATAAGGGAGCGTAGTAAGATAAGATGGTTACCAATATGTTTCATCTTGTGTTAAATTCTGTAATGAACAACGAATTTTTATGCAAGTTAGATTTCAATTATGATTACTCCATACCTTCCTTGCAAAGCACTCATACACTCCTGGAAATGGAAAAAAGAACACATTGACACCGGTGTGTCAGACCCACCATACTTGCTCCGGACACTGCGAGAGGGCTGTACAAGCAATGATCACACGCACGGCACAGCGGACACACCAGGAACCGCGGTGTTGGCCGTCGAATGGCGCTAGCTGCGCAGCATTTGTGCACCGCCGCCGCCAGTGTCAGCCAGTTTACCGTGGCATACGGAGCTCCATCGCAGTCTTGAACACTGGTAGCATGCCGCGACAGCGTGGACGTGAACAGTATGTGCAGTTGACGGACTTTGAGCGAGGGCGTATAGTGGGCATGCGGGAGGCCGGGTGGACGTACCGCCGAATTGCTCAACACGTGGGGCGTGAGGTCTCCACAGTACATCGATGTTGTCGCCAGTGGTCAGCGGAAGGTGCACGTGCCCGTCGACATGGGACCGGACCGCAGCGACGCACGGATGCACGCCAACACCGTAGGATCCTACGCAGTGCCGTAGGGGACCGCACCGCCACTTCCCAGCAAATTAGGGACACTGTACTCCTGGGGTATCGGCGAGGACCATTCGCAACCGTCTCCATGAAGCTGGGCTACGGTCCCGCACACCGTTAGGCCGTCTTCCGCTCACGCCCCAACATCGTGCAGCCCGCCTCCAGTGGTGTCGCGACAGGCGTGAATGGAGGGACGAATGGAGACGTGTCGTCTTCAGCGATGAGAGTCGCTTCTGCCTTGGTGCCAATGATGGTCGTATGCGTGTTTGGCGCCGTGCAGGTGAGCGCCACAATCAGGACTGCATACGACCGAGGCACACAGGGCCAACACCCGGCATCATGGTGTGGGGAGCGATCTCCTACACTGGCCGTACACCACTGGTGATCGTCGAGGGGACACTGAATAGTGCACGGTACATCCAAACCGTCATCGAACCCATCGTTCTACCATTCCTAGACCGGCAAGGGAACTTGCTGTTCCAACAGGACAATGCACGTCCGCATGTATCCCGTGCCACCCAACGTGCTCTAGAAGGTGTAAGTCAACTACCCTGGCCAGCAAGATCTCCGGATCTGTCCCTCATTGAGCATGTTTGGGACTGGATGAAGCGTCGTCTCACGCGGCCTGCACGTCCAGCACGAACGCTGGTCCAACTGAGGCGCCAGGTGGAAATGGCATGGCAAGCCGTTCCACAGGACTACATCCAGCATCTCTACGATCGTCTCCATGGGAGAATAGCAGCCTGCATTGCTGCGAAAGGTGGATATACACTGTACTAGTGCCGACATTGTGCATGCTCTGTCGCCTGTGTCTATGTGCCTGTGGTTCTGTCAGTGTGATCATGTGATGTATCTGACCCCAGGAATGTGTCAATAAAGTTTCCCCTTCCTGGGACAATGAATTCACGGTGTTCTTATTTCAATTTCCAGGAGTGTATTTTCAAGAGTAAATGCCATAGATGTGCACAGAGCATAAATAAAACTTGGTCACCACCGCAAGCGTTTCCTTTTCATTTCTCACATGAATCACTATCGTTAGAGCTCTCACATTCTTTGTCATGTCACAGTTCAGTACGACCCATGGAATTCCAGTGTGTGACAACTCAGCCCATGCGGCGAGACACGACGAGTAAAAACTTATCCCATGTAGTAGCTAAGCTTAAACCCCCTCATAAAATAATGCCTTCACGAGACATAGGGCAAGCGAGATAAAACCCGTTCAACATGTCTCTAGTCGAAGTATAAAAATGTATGTAGAGTGTAGAATATCTGATTGATCGTTAGATGGAACGCTTTCCAAAGAGAGAGTTTCTATTAGTTGATGGCTTGTATGTTGACGGCTTGTTTCGTTGAAATATGGTATGGCAAGTAAAAACATTAGAAATGCATGTTGTTAACTCATTTAGCAGTTGATTAACATTCAAAACACATAGTGCAATATTACTGATGTGCAACAAAAGTCAATATATTTGAGTTTCAAAAAAGGATCGCTCTCTTTCAGTTAAATATTAGGCATAATGTCGATTTTTTTAGCTCTATTGGAGAATTAACACCAGAAAGGGGTAGTTTCTGACATTCCTAAAACGGCGGAAATTTTGACCCCCCCATAAAATATTTTCATATTTGACTTAAAGAAGTACTTTTTTTAGTGTCTGTTAATCCATACATTATTTCTAGTAATCACAACAATTATTAACAATTATAAATTTCTTTGAACTAGAGTGTATCATACAAATTTATTGTTGCTACTGCTAACAAGTTTCATATTTGTAGATTTTAATTTATTAACTATTCATTCAACCTTCGAGACACATTTAGTGTATTTGGTCCATTTTACTCTCACATGTTTTCACAAACAGTTCTGCATTACTCTTCACTCAAGTCATTTGAAGCTGCTAGACGCACTTAGCACAGATGATTTCTGTTTTACGCGTGCGTTTGCCACACAAGGCTTTGTGGCACTTTACACCGTTTTCGCTGGTCTTGTTGCCTTTGCAGACGCTGATTTGTCACTTCCTCCACTTTCTCGGTGATTTCAGTCCCATATCCTCTTCCTTTGCCTAATGTTCTTGCTCTTTCGTTCCTTTGAGTTCATTTGCCAGTTGAAGTTCTTCTTCGTTACTATGTTATAGATGACCCATGCATTTATTGCCGCCATGTCCGGTATGTTGTAGAAGGCATTCATTGACCATTCCTACATGCAACTTTCGTAGTATATTTACGGGTCATTTCATCAACCATGTCCACCCTGTACTTTGTTGCATTGTAGAACATTACCATCTCAGATTTTTTCTTATTGCTTCTTCAGCATTCAGCGTACTCAGAAGAATGACATTTTTATTCTTCTTTCCTAGTTATACAGTCAAGGTACAGTCTGTGTGTCTATTATTGTGCAGTATTGTGGTGGACTGTATTTCAGCATTCGGCTTCCTTACTTCATCGGGGATTTCATGACGGATCTTGCTCACTGTACCGACAAATGAAGGTTTCTTTTCTTTGAGTGTTTTAGCAAGTTGAAGAGACGTAAAGAAGTTGTCTGTGGTCACATTTCTTCCTTGATTTTTAAATGGCTCTATGAGATACAGAACAACATACTCGCCAAGTGGGTGTTTCTCTCTATGCATGTCCTCTTTGCCGAGGTATGGGAAACCATTACATACACACTTTGTCGTTACATCAACAGCCAACCAGAATTTGAAACCTTATTTGTCTGGTTTGTCGGACATGAAATGAGTAAACCTGCATCTTGCTTTGCTTGGTAACAGCTGCTAGTCAACGGTTATATTTTCTCTAGGGGGTAAGCGCGAATACTGTCTTCAATGAACATCCCCCAAAATTCAGATACAAGAGTGAATTTGTTGGCTGCCAGGCGTTCAGCCCGGACTGATTTTTCATCAAAACGGAGAAATCTGAGAAGCTCCTGAAATCTGTCCCTTGGCATAATATCCTTGATAAAAGCAGTCCCCTAGAAGTGCGACCAGAAATCATCCACAAACAAAACCTTTATGCACAATACTCCCTGAATATGCATGATGGCCATCAGTTTCTCCAGTTTCTCAAGGGACACAGTCCAGTTATTGTTTTTTAGTACTTTTAGAGCATTTGATTCTGTTTATTTCTTCATGAAACGGAGATTGCTTCGCCAAAAATAAGACGGAAGGCACTGATGACAGTGCCGTCTACTCGCTGTCAAGCATAAGCAGTGGAACCTCCTCTCTCCTTCAGAACATTCACAGCTGACCGCCTTCCAGAAGAATCACAATTTCCAATCTCCCATACGGTTCCATCCCTTGCGATCATCTTGTAGGCGCATGCAACTGTACCTGCCATGGTGAAAGAGGTGATGATTGACGTATATTAGCATCTGAATCCTCTTCCATTAATCGCCTCTCGTTCACAATGTCTTCATCTTGACCAGTGAAGTCAATTTCCGATTCAACTTTGGAATTCTCTAAGAGATGTAACACTTCTTCATCAGAAAATCACGCTGACGATACGTGTTCGAAAACGTGTTCCACGGACAAAAACTGCCCGAGTGACACAACATAAACTGTGGCCGACTGGAATGTACACGTGCAACAATGAGGAGCAACTGCTCTGCGTTGAAACTTCCTGGCAAATTAAAACTGTGTGCCCGACCGAGACTCGAACTCGGGACCTTTGCCTTTCGCGAGAAGTGCTCTACCATCTGAGCTACCGAAGCACGACTCACGCCCGGTCCTCACAGCTTTACTTCTGCCAGTATCTCGTCTCAGATGGTAGAGCACTTGCCCGCGAAAGGCAAAGGTCCCGAGTTCGAGTCTCGGTCGGTCACACAGTTTTAATCTGCCAGGAAGTTTCATATCAGCGCACACTCCGCTGCAGAGTGAAAATCTCATTCTCACGAAGTACATCCATGACTATTCCCGTGCCAACTGGAATGCCTACCGGGATACCCTCTCCACCAAGGTCGATAGCCACCCCTTCACCTACCGCCACCCTGACGATGTCACCCATGCCGCCTCCTTTCTCCAGCAGACCTTGTCTGAGGCCGTGGAGGCCCACGTCCCTACTGTCGCCATCCACCCCCACCGTCCTACCTTACCCTCCTCCTCCGTGAATCCCGCCGTCTCTACCGAGCCTTCCTCCGCACGCGTGACCCGGACACACTACGACGCCACCGGCAACTCCAACAACACATTCGTAATTTGCTCGCGGCTAAGAAACGCCTGGACTGGCGACAGACATGCACCCGTTTAAATGCTACCCTACCTATCAACTCGTCCAAGTTCTGGTCAGCCTTCCGTCGCCTTACCGGAACTAAACCCTCCCCCTACTATCCTCTTCTCCATGATGATCACCCCATCCCTGACACCCTTAGTAAGGCCAATCACTTTGCCTCCTACCTCTCCGATGTATTTTCCATCCCCGATGATCCCCAGTTCGATTACTCCCTCGGATGTCCGCGATCGAACTGACACCTTTGTCCCTCCCCTCGCTCCTGGTTTCCAGTAATTGGACACCATTGCACACATGGAACTCAATGCCCCTATCACTACACAGGATCTCATTGCTACACTCCGCACAAAACGCAACACCGCTCCTGGTCACGATCGTGTCACCTACCGTCACCTTCGTGAAGCTCCTGTCTCTTTCCTCTCCACCTTGGCCAGGCTCTACATTGTAGTCCTGTTCATCAGTTACTACCCCGACCTGTGGAAAACCTCCCGTATCCTGATGTTCCTTAAACCTGGCAAACCGCCGTCCGCCGTCTCCTCCTACCGTCCCATCAGCCTTACCTCGGTCTTCAGCAACGTCCTGGAATCTATCCTCACCCGACGCATCCACCAGCATCTCCGCCAGCACCGCGTCCTTCACGTTACCCAGTGTGGCTTTCGGCCGTCCTTCTCTTCCGACGACCTTCTCCTTCACCTCACTCATCTCCTTTCCGACCAGCTTAATTCCCGTCGCTCCGCAATCTTCCTCTCCCTGGACCTCGAACGAGCTTGTGACCGCGTATGGCATTCCGGTCTCCTCTTCAAGCTCCAAACCTTCGCCCTTCCCATTAACTACGTCCGTCTGATCGGCTCCTTTCTCTCCCGCCGTCCTTCCTATGTCACCATCCATAACACAGATTCCTACACCTTTTTCCCCTCCGCCGGTGTGCCCCAAGGCTCCGTCCTCTCCCCCCTTCTGTACCTATTGTACACGGCGGACATGCCGCCGCCGTCACCCCCGTCCACCTTCTCCAGTTTGCGGATGACACCCCCTTCCTTGCCCTTGCCCCCACCCTGCAGCGCTCCCAACATCTTCTCCAATCCCATCTTGATCGGTTCACCGCTTGGTGCAACCAGTGGTTGCTCAAGGTCAATCCCTCCAAAACCCAGGCGATCATTGTAGGCAAAACCACCCCTTCCTTCCGCCTCCTTGATTTCTATCTCACCATCTATGGCCGTCCTATCGCCCTCACTCCCACCCTTAAGTACCTTGGCGTCACCGTCGACCGTCGCCTCTCCTGGACTCCCCATCTCTGGACAATCCAAGCCAAGGCACACTCCCGACTCCGTCTCCTCAAGCTCCTTTCCGGCCGTACGTGGGGTCTGGACCCCTCCATCATCCTCCACACCCATAAATCCCTCATCCGCCCTATCCTTTGTTACGCCCATCCGGCCTGGATCTCCGCCCCCCCTACCTTTTATAAATCCCTCCAAATCCTTGAACACCATGCTCTCCGCCTCGCCTATTGCATCCGTCTTCCCTCCCCCATCAGATCCTGTACGATCTCATCCCCTTCCCCCACCTCCTCCTTTTCCTTGAAAGGATACGGTTCCTGTACACCTCCAGCAAACTCGATCCTCCTCATCCGCTTATCTCACCCATCCTCTCCCACCCCCGCCCGCTGCCGCGCCTGTATTCCCACGTCCCACCTGGTCTCCATCTCTCCACCCTCCTTACCCTCTCCCAAGGTGGCTTCCACCGGCTCCCCCTCCCTGATGATGTCCTCCTCCCCTCCATCTACCCCTCCTATCAACTTTGATCCTCCCCCCCACTTCCTGTGTCCTTTCCTTTAGGCACCCTCCCTCCCTTCTCTTTGCTTTTCCCCCATCCGCTCCCTCCACCCATCTTCCCCCGGGCTTCCCCTCCCCCTCCTTTCTTCCCCCCAATCTCCCCTGCCCGTGGCATCTGCTCTCCCTTCTCCCTCTCCCACCCCCCCTCCTCCTCTCTTGGCAGGTCCCCGGACTCGTACACGGTTAGTGAACATTCGCGCGCCGGAGATCAACGCCTCGTGTTCTGTGTGTGCCGTCGTTTTGTGCTTAAGTGGTTCAGTGTTCTTCGTTTTGTGCACCTACGTTCACGTGTGACAATTTTCGTCTATGTCTGTGTCGAAGTGTCTGAACAAATTTTATCTTGGACTCTATGCGCGTGAACGGCTCCATGTATTTTAAGTAGTGTTTGTCTCCGTTTATATGTCCACCGTATTTTTTTCTCTATATGTCTTCATTTGTATCTTTTGTGTTTCTCTGAGGCCCAAGAGCGGCGTAGTATGCTGCTGCTGGCCTGCCTGTACATAGGTTTCAAAATAACAATAAAGAAAAAAAAATCAGTTCATTATATGACACAAAAGCTTGCATAACTAGGGCACAGATGTCATCTGGTGTGTTAGTAATGAGCGTAACTTAACAGAGTTAAAATAATGTTTCTGAAAAGAGGAGAGAACCTGGATTATAAGTATCATAAAACTGAGAGCACTGGTTTACAAGCATTAAAGAAATTTCTAGTTCTCAACTGTACTTGTTCATTCAACATGTCATCTTTATTTGGTGTGTGCCTGAAAATTTCAAGTTCTTCCACAACATCAAGTTTCTCCCTTTCTTTTCTCTATGCAGTATTGTCATTTCGTTTAATTCTTTGGGGTTATGCCCTGTTAGAAAAAGATGTTCTGCAAATGTTGAATTGTGCACACTAGTGCCTTTTTTGCCTAAAAGATGTTCTTTGTATCTTACGTTGAAACCTCTGCCTGTCTGTCCAAAATAAAATGCTGGACATGTATTCCAGGAAATTTGTAAATTATTATGTGTGGAGAAAGTGTGTTTTACACTCGTTTACATTAATGTAAACTTTTATTAGATAAGATATTTAATCTGACATGTTCATTTTAGGTAATTACCTTACTTTCTGATGAAGTCACCCTTAGAGGTGACGAAACCTGCTCAAGGTATATAGAAAATCTATGCAACCGGTTGGAAGATTTTTACATATTTTTCAAAAATAACACGTTTATAATCAGACTATTATATCTGCTCTAAAAATGTTTTATTAAAACAATTAAAAGTAGAGAAAATTACTAATATGTCGTTATAGTTGACACTATTCTGTTCAGACTTTGTAACAACGCAAGACAATCACAGAAATGGTTCAAAGGCAGACTCGCTATCGACAGCAAAGGCAATATATAGGAAAATAACATCGTAGCGCAAGACTATTCAACGGCACCGTCGCATAGAAACGATTAAATTTGCAAATTACTAGCCTTATATTCGGGGAAACACTGATGAGACGCAGAGTAACTGCCGAGAAAGAACTCGTTTCCAGCCGCTACCACTGACTGATGGCTGCTACGCGAGAATGCAGTGAATGGCGATCGGACACAGTGACTGTCCATCGCGAGGCAGACACGGAGTGCGTTGCGGGGTTTGAGCGCAGATTTAGAACCGGCGCAGCGCGGCCCTGCCCGCACGTACTTCAAACAGTAATCAGTAACAGGCAGGGAGGCGCGGCTGACAGACGCGGATCGAGCATGGCGCGTGATCTGCGACTAATTTTGGACATGGCGCGCCCTCTCTAGCACCACGTCATCGCTCACACACACGTTCCCGACGCAGCTGAAGTGGACAGGTAATTGAGTTACACTGCCACGCCATCACGATCAAAGAAAGTTGCATTACAGCTCACTTTGGTCTGTTAACATTAGAAACACCTTAAAAGCATTTTCCCCCTTTATATTAATGAAAAACGCATTTTCAGCGCCACCCCGCTCCGCTTTGAGGTTTCGTAGGGCCTTAGCACTTATGAACTGGGATTCTTATCTAGCAAAACGTACTCGCATTTTAATTCCTTATAATATGTGAAAGTAACTAGCGTTAAACAGAGTTTTGTTACACTAATATAAGCACTAATTATCTTGTGGACTTGTGTTTTTATTATCTGCCTAATATAATAAACATCACTCAGAACGCTATATCTACGCGTGGCAGTTAACATTTATCAGCCCTTTTGAAATAGCAACGAAAACCAAGTGTTTGAGATTAATAAGTCAATGTGTTATAAAACTGAAATAAAATTTTTTGACAGCTGATTGCTTAGGCCGCGTACGAGGAGTGTCCATAACCTTACGAGCGTTTTGTAATTTCGCTTGTATTATAAACCCGATTATTTTGGTAAATATGTCTAAAAATTATCTGAATAGCGTTAGGCATATCACACATTTGCTCACATTTGTTCTTCTGCCAGTGTTAGAAGGGTTGATGTGTTTTGGTACTATCTACGATTATTTATTTTGTGTACAAATGAATCAGAGTATTTCTATTAATTTTTGCCACAAGAAAGAAATAAACTGCAGCGAAATTTTGGAAATGTAAAATATTGCTTTTAGCGAGTCTCTTGTGACAGAAAAAGGCGTTTCGAAGATGGCCGTGATGGCGCTGAAAATGGCGGCTGCTCTGTACGCTCCAGCACATCATCAACCAATGAAACAGTGGAAAACGTGAAACAAATTATAACGAACGATCGCCGCATCAGAATCAGAGAACTCGCTGAAGATGTTGGGATATCAGCTGGTTCAGTTATTCGGTGTTTTGTGTATGAAATGTGTGACAGCAAAATTTATTCAAAGATTCTTAAAATTAGCAGGAAAACAGCGGCGAAAGCGAGTTGCTCCTGAGTCGTTAGATAAAGTCGACAACGATGCAGAACTGCCGAAGCATCTCATAGAAAGAGATGAAACACGGGTTTTGCGGCTATGATGTCAAAACTAATGTTCAGTTGTCTTAGTGAAAGCATTCTGGATCATGGAACTCTGAAAGAAGCAACAATTCATGACATTATCACCACAAGAGGTGCATCTGTCGACAAACTGTTGCTAGTTTGGTTAAAAAAAAATAGCGCCATATTCGCCATATGGTGCCGGTGACTTTTTCTTGTTCTTAAAAATAAACCTGGACTGTCCTTTTATAACCATAGGTGAGATTAAAAATACATTCCTGAGAGAGAGAAAAGCTATCCCAGAATTCAAATTCCAGAACTTTTCGGGTATGAGAAATCCGCTGGCAAAAGTGTGTAATATCTAATGCGGACATTGATGTAGATGAATAAATAAAAGTATTTCCAAAGCCACAAGAATATCAATTATTTTTTTAACACACCCTGTATACGCAAAAGTGACCAAGTTTCCAAGGTGTTCTTACATAAAGTGACACGGGTATTGTGACGACTACTTCGGTAACCATCAATCGAATTACCGGCAAGCAGTTATAGGTATTGAGTTATTAAAGGTTCCTTAGAAAGTAAAAATCAGTCTATTGCAAATATATAAAATTTGGACCTCTAACCAGAAAAACATTTTAATGACACAGTCCGTAGACGTACGCTACCGAACATTACTTCACGACACTCCGGTTGTGCTTCATGTGGACCATACATATTTGCCCTCCCCGATTTTATTTGTGTCGACACAGTATGTTGAGAATGTAAAACAGAAGGCGAAACACTCAACCGTTTTCGAGAAAATAGAGTTTGACAATTTTTTGGCATGCGTGTATACAGTGTGGTCCACTGATAGTGACCGGGCCAAATATCTCACGAAATAAGCATCGAACGAAAAAACTAGAAAGAACGAAACTCGTCTAGCTTGAAGGGGAAACCAGATGGCGTAATGTTTGGCCCGCTAGATGGCGCTGCCATAGGTCAAACGGATATCAACTGCGGGTTTTTTTTATAGGAAGCCCCAGTTTTTATTATATATTCGTTTAGTACGTAAAGAAATATGAATGTTTTAGTAGGACCACTTTTTTCGCTTTGTGATAGATGGCGCTGTAATAGTCACAAACATATGGCTCACAATTTTAGACGAACAATTGGTAACAGGTAGGTTCTTTAAATTAAAATACAGAACGTTGGTACGTTTGAACATTTTATTTCCAACGTGATGCATGTACCTTTGTGAACTTATCATTTCTGAGAACGCATGCTGTAACAGCGTGATTACCTGTAAATACCCCATTTATGCAATAAATGCTCAAAATGATGTCCGTCAACCTCAACGCATTTGTCAATACATGTAACGACATTCCTCTCAACAGCGAGTTGTTCGCCTTCCGTAATGTTCGCACATACATTGACAATGCGCTGACGCATGTTGTCAGGCGTTGTCAGTTTATCACGACAGCAAATATCCTTCAACTTTCCCCACAGAAAGAAATCCGGGGACGTAAGATCCGGTGAACGTGCTTCGATGACCAATCCACTTGTCATGAAATATGCTATTCAATACCACTTCAACCGAACGCGAGCTATGTGCCGGAAATCCGTCATGTTGGAAGTACATCGCCTTTCTGTCACGCAGTGAAACATCTTGTAGTAACATCGGTAGAACATTACGTAGGAAATCAACATTCATTGCGCCATTTAGATTCCCATCGATAAAATGCGGGCCAATTATCCTTCCTCCCATAATGCCGTACAATACATTGACCCGCCAAGGTCGCTAATGTTCCACTTGTCGCAGCCATCGTGGATTTTCCGTTGCCCAATAGTGCATATTATGCCGGTTTACGTTACCGCTGTTGGTGAATGACACTTTTTCGCTAAATAGAACGGGTGCAAAAAATCTGTCATCGTCCCGTAATTTCTCTCGTACCCAGTGGCGGAACTGTACACGACGTTCAAAGTCGTCGCCAAGCAATTCCTGGTGCATAGAAATATGGTACGGGTGCAATCGATGTTGATGTAGCGTTCTCAACAGCGACGTCTTTGAGATTCCCGATTCTCGCGCAATTTGTCTGCTACTGATGTGCGGATTAGCTCTGACAGCAGCTAAAACACCTACTTGGGCATCATCATTTGTTAGAGGCCGTGGTTGACGTTTCACGTGTGGCTGAACACTTCCGGTTTCCTTAAATATTTAAATCAGGAAATTGGTTAGTAATAGCAAGAGCCCACTCCTGCACGTTTCTCGTTGTCACTCGCTGATTACATTGTCGATCATGCATGAAACGATCATAGGTCCACGAATCAATTTTTTTAAGTTGTTCGTGCCTTGTTCCACCTTGTTTTATATGATCTTCCGATATTTACAAACCTTTCACGCTTTTTAGTCGTGAAGCTCTCCTATGAAGAGTGGCCGAACTCCATCCTGGATGCTCTCTCGCTAGAATGACGACAATAATCTTGTAATACTGCGGAATGTAATCGCTGTCTACTTTCGACTGCTTCTCTTCGGCCTCGTAATAGTATGATTAAGATTAAGCGACTTCTTCAGATTCTTCAAACACACCCCCATTATCTATATCTTGGTGGGCAATTAGTTCATCTTATACCACGAGTTGTTCCTTCACTAGCATTTCAGCAATTCTGGGAAATATTTCTTCTCCAATTTCCATGTGTTCTTGTGTTACCACTGCAGAAGGTTTAGAAGCGGTGAGTTTGTTTTGGAGAAGGAGCTGTTCACTGTACACAAGTGCCGCTTTTAATCGTACTTTTGAAGCTTCACTTAGCGCGATTCGGCTTCACAATCAGGCTCCCGTTCTCTTGCTGTAGAAGTACCAGGCACATCAATACATTTACTCGTAACATCAGACGTCTTGGAGCGTTGACATGTAATTACCTCGGGGGCTAACATACGACTGAAGCATTCTTCGTGTTCGTAAACGCCGTTCCCTTTCTCCCTCCATCAATCTAAAGTTTTTTGTGCAGTTTCTGGTGGATCAAAACTAACTCCAGGATTACCAGGAAAATGGGTTCACACGGTCAGTCGTTCGTACGTGTACCTACACTACTGGCCATTAAAATTGCTACACCAAGAAGAAATGGAGGTGATAAACGGATATCCGTTGGACAAATATATTATACTAGAACTGAAGTGTGATTACATTTTCACGCAATTTGGGTGCATAGATCCTGAGAAATCAGTACCCAGAACAACCACCTCCGCCCGTAATAACGGCCTTGATACGGCGGGGCAATGAGTCAAACAGAGCTTGGATCGCGTGTACAGGTACAGCTGCCCAAGCAGCTTCAACACTATACCACAGTTCATGAAGGGTAGTAACTGGCCTATTGTGACGAGCCAGTTGCTCGGCCACCATTGACCGGCCGTTTTCAATTGGTGAGAGATCTGTAGAATGTGCTGGCCAGTACAGCAGTCGACCGTTTTCTGTATCCAGAAAGGCCCGTACAGGACCTGCAACATGCGGTCGTGCATTATCCTGCTGAAATGAAGGGTTTCTCAGGGATCGAATGAAGGGTAGAGCCATGGGTCGTAACACATGTGAAATGTAACGTCCACTGTTCAAAGTGCCGGCAATTCGAACAAGAGGTGGCCGAGACGTGTAACCAATGGCATCCCAAACCATCATTCCGGGTGATACGCCAGTATGCCGATGACGAATACACGCTTCCAATGTGTGTTCACCACGATGTCGCCAAACACGGATGCGACAATCATGATGCTGTAAACAGAACCTGGATTCATCCGAAAAAATGACGTTTTGCCATCCGTGCACCCAGGTTCTTCGTTGAGTACATCATCGAAGGCGCTCCTGTCTGTGATGCAGCGTCAAGGATAACCGGAGCCATGGTCTCCAAGATGATAGTCCATGCTGCTGCAAACGTCGTCGAACTGTTCCTGCAGATGGTTATTGTCTTGCAAACGTCCCCATCTGTTGACTCAGGGATCGAGACGTGGCTGCACGATCCGTTACAGCCATGCGCATAAGACGCCTGTCATCTCGACTGCTAATGATAAGAGGCCGTTGGGATCCAGCACGGCGTTCCGTATTACCCTCCTGAACCCACTGATTCCATATTCTGCTAACATTCATTGGATCTCGACCAACGAGAGCAGCAATGTCGCGATGCGATAAACCGCAATCGCGATAGGCTACAATCCGACCTTTATCAAAGTCGGAAACGTGATGGTACGCACTTCTCCTCCTTACTCGAGTTATCACAACAACGTTTCACCAGGCAACGCCGGTCTACTGCTGTTTGTGTATGAGAAATCGGTTGGAAACTTTCCTCATATCAGTACGTTGTAGGTGTCGCCACCGGCGCCAACCTTGTGTGAATGCTGTGAAAAACTAATCATTTGCATATGACAGCATCTTCTTCCTGTCGGTTAAATTTAGCGCCTGTCACATATCATCTTCGTGGTCCAGCAATTTTAATGGCCAGTAGTGTATACCGGGAAAGTGGGCTCATGTTGCATTGAAATGTACCCGTAGGTAAACTTACTTCCATAATGTTGCAGCTTATGTCAACAATAAATGATTCCCAAGGTACTGGTAATTTGTACGATCATAATAAACCTGTTATTAGAATTACGTAGGAACGAATGAAAAAAAAAAAAAACAGTGGTGGAAGCGAGATTCGATCCGGAGTCCTCCAACTTATGAAACTAAGCGCATACTTTTTTATTTTTATTTTATTTTAGAAGTACTTCCCCGGCGTCAAAGGGAGGGGTGGGGGTAAAGTTGGCAGGTATCTCAACCCGAGTCCTGGCCACCATGTCCCAATCCCACCCTCCGGGAATCAAGGAAAGTGTAGCGAACGTGAAGAATTAGAATGAACATCGTTTATTCACTTATTTTTCTTTTCAATCTTTTTTGTTATTTTCATTTATTTATTTTTGTCATTAATACTAACCAATATCTTGAAACCGGCGTCATGCGAGTAGGAGGGTGCAGCAAGACGTCAGACTAATTGAGACTATCAACATATGCTTTTTCTTTTATTCGACTGAACATTCCGATTACCAGTGAATATATCACTTCTAAGTGTAGAAGAGGAGGGGATCAACTCTTCATAACAGGAACACCCCGGCGGAGGTTCGAGTCCTCCCTTGGGCATGGGTGTGTGTGTTTGTCCTTAGGATAATTTACGTTGAGTAGTGTGTAAGCTTAGGGACTGATGACCTTAGCAGTTAAGTCTCATAAGATTTCACACACACACAGGAACACCCCAGCTGTGGGGTGGGTTGAGGAAGACACTGCAGAGGAAATTGGAGAAAAATTGTCTGTATTTTGGACTGCGGACAACTGCAGAGTGGCGTTCATTAAGGAACTGCCAAACGTCAAGTATACTTTTCCCGCCACCAGCAAACAAATAGTGTGCTGCGTGTCCACAAATCCACCTCACAGAGGTCGTCTTCGCTTGCGGTACGTATCCCGCGTTCGGGAATTTACTCGGTCGGCTATGACCCGCGTGGCTGCTAGCGACCACACATTAGTAGATATGCATGCATAAAACTTTCAAACTAGATTGTCTCAAACACGGTTGAGAGTTGTGCCTTCCGTTTTACATATTTTTACATCCTGGCCATGATCTACACACCCTATGAATATGAATAAAATCGGTGAAGACAATTAGGTACGGTCCCCTTGTTAGTGGTGAAAGCTGGCAATCTAAAATTACAAAATTTGGCCGTACAAAATGAGCACACTACCCATCAGAATGGGTTCAATATGAAACAGTGAATGCTTGATAAAATGCTCTACAACACACTGTTGAGGGAACACTGTCGTTGAAATTAAACTAACAAATTCATTGTAAGAAAGAACGTCAGAATACCAGTAAGTGTGCTACGTTATCACTAACCTTAATTCAAACGACTTTTGGAATATTCACATTGTTTGACTGTTTCACTGAAGTGACCTATTCCTGTTGGTGCGAGTTTGTATCATCAAACAATTTTTAAAGGAGCTTTGTTAACTGTGTGAAGCACATGCCGCAAATTCTTATTAATACACAACAGAGTGGCACCAAGCACGTAAATGAAACTCTCGTGGAAAGTTGTAATAAGTGAAATGTGATTTAATACAGTTGACTTATGCAGAATCTGTCCATCAAACTACAGAAAATGTACACGATTTTGTGTCGGTAATCTGTCAGTTCCAGGGCTTTAATCACGCATAGTTCTAAGCAGTATTATCTCTTCCACTTGAAAACTGTTAACGGTTAGCCCGGTTTTGGGTCCCCTGATGGGTCGGCGTCCTCACCACGTGCTGCATGAACTGTATCAATAAACCGCCCCTGACACCGTCTAATCCCTGTTTTCTGTAATATATTCTCTAGAAAGTACAACAAATATATAATTTAATACATATCCCATACACGGATGTCCAGATTATTATATTAGTATGGACGACCTGCTGTTATATCATTATCCAGTAACCTTCTTGTATGACTACATTCTTTTTTTCTGCGTAGTGGTTCGCAGAAAAAACAAAACTATTACACATAGTGTACACAGTAATAATTGCAATTCCACATAAAGCAAGAGGTCACAAAAAATGGTTCAAATGGCTCTAAGCTCTATGGGACTCAACATCTGAGGTCATCAGTCCCCTACACTTAGAACTATTTAAGCCTAACTGCATCACACACAGCCATGCCCGAGGCAGGATTCGAACCTGCGATCGTAGCAGCAGCGCGGTTCCGGACTGAAGCTCCTAGAACCGCTCGGCCACAGAGGCCGGCAAGAGCTCACAGAACGATTATCGAACTATCAGATTAATAAATCGTGGTTGCAAAATACCGAAACGAATTATTCACAGAAGAATGAGAAAACTTAGAAACTGAGCTTGGGGAGGATAAGATTGAGTTCATGAGAAATGTGGGACTATGCGATGCAAGATTGTGACCCTGTAACTTATAAGATACGTTCAAAGCAAACCTACGGTAACTGCTCCTCTAGACTTACGGGAAGCTTTTGGCAATGTTGACTGGAATACACTCTTTGAAATTCTAAAAGTAGCAGGGGTAAGATACAGGGAGCGAAACGTTATATACGATTTGTACATAAACCGGACGTCAGTTGCTCATCGAAGGGAAAGAAAAGGAAGCAGTCGTCGAAAAGGGAATGAGATAGGGTTGCAACTCATCCCCGATGTTATTCAGTCTATACATATAGAAGCAATAAAGGAAAACAAAGAAAAATTTTACAGATTGTAATTATAACCACATCAGATATCATTATCTGAACATTATCAGCAACATTCTTGAGTTTGGTCCTTCTAGGAGGATTCTTCCTTAAAAGAAATCAAGGAATTAATGTTCAGGGAGAAGTAAATATTGAGATCTGCCATTGACAGGGTAATTCTATCGGAGAACGCAAAGGACACAGAAGAGGAGTTGAATGAAATGGCCAATATCTTGAAAGAAGGATATTAGATGAACATCAACAAAGGCAAAACAAGGATAATGACATCTAGTCGATCTGAATCATATGATCCTGAGGGTATCAGATCGGGAAATGAGACACTAAAAGTAGTAGAGGAGTTGAGTTACATTATTGGGCATCAAATTAACTTATTATGGTCAATGTAGAGAGAATATAGAAAGCAGATTGGCAATAACAAAACAAAAATTCCAGAAGTAAAGGAATTTGGTGACATTGAAGTGTTACGAATTTTTTTCCTGAAGGTATGATTATAGAACATACGGACATGAAACGTGGACAATATGCAGTTTAGAGAAGAAAAACATCAAAGCATGAAATTACAATGAAGTCCAGACCATTATTTGCTTACAGGCGTTGATAAATATAAACTGGGACAGTTGAAAATGTGTACCCCGACCCGGACTTGAACCCAGGATCCCCTGCTTACGGGGCAGACGCTCTATCCGACTGTGCCATCGAGGACACAGAGGAAGGTGAGACTGCACGGACGTATCTCTCGCACGCTCCCCGTAAAACCCACATTTCCAACTTACTGTCCATATACTTCATTTGTAGTTCCCCTGCCCACTATACTCATTACGCATGGCTGTCAATCTACCGATTCCCCGTAAGAATTTGAGCAATGTGAGTGCATCTGCACTGAAGAAGATTAATGGCCGATAAACCTTATCTATGTGAAGGTGGTAACTGTTCTTTCAGACATGTCCGAAAGAACAGATACCATTGGCGATCTTGCAGCTCTCGAAGAATGAAATTACAATGAAATCCAGGCCATTGATAAATATCAATGGGGAAAGTTCAAAATATGTGCCCCGACTGGGACTCGAACCCGGGATCTCCTACTTACATGGCGGATGCACTCACATTGTTCATACTCTTACGGAAATCGGTAGATTGACTGCCGCGAGTAATGAGTGTATTGGGCAGGGGCACCACAAATGTACACTCCTGGAAATGGAAAAAAGAACACATTGACACCGGTGTGTCAGACCCACCATACTTGCTCCGGACACTGCGAGAGGGCTGTACAAGCAATGATCACACGCACGGCACAGCGGACACACCAGGAACCGCGGTGTTGGCCGTCGAATGGCGCTAGCTGCGCAGCATTTGTGCACCGCCGCCGTCAGTGTCAGCCAGTTTGCCGTGGCATACGGAGCTCCATCGCAGTCTTTAACACTGGTAGCATGCCGCGACAGCGTGGACGTGAACCGTATGTGCAGTTGACGGACTTTGAGCGAGGGCGTATAGTGGGCATGCGGGAGGCCGGGTGGACGTACCGCCGAATTGCTCAACACGTGGGGCGTGAGGTCTCCACAGTACATCGATGTTGTCGCCAGTGGTCGGCGGAAGGTGTACGTGCCCGTCGACCTGGGACCGGACCGCAGCGACGCACGGATGCACGGCAAGACCGTAGGATCCTACGCAGTGCCGTAGGGGACCACACCGCCACTTCCCAGCAAATTAGGGACACTGTTGCTCCTGGGGTATCGGCGAGGACCATTCGCAACCGTCTCTATGAAGCTGGGCTACGGTCCCACACACCGTTAGGCCGTCTTCCGCTCACGCCCCAACATCGTGCAGCCCGCCTCCAGTGGTGTCGCGACAGGCGTGAATGGAGGGACGAATGGAGACGTGTCGTCTTCAGCGATGAGAGTCGCTTCTGCCTTGGTGCCAATGATGGTCGTATGCGTGTTTGGCGCCATGCAGGTGAGCGCCACAATCAGGACTGCATACGACCGAGGCACACAGGGCCAACACCCGGCATCATGGTGTGGGGAGCGATCTCCTACACTGGCCGTACACCACTGGTGATCGTCGAGGGGACACTGAATAGTGCACGGTACATCCAAACCGTCATCGAACCCATCGTTCTACCATTCCTAGACCGGCAAGGGAACTTGCTGTTCCAACAGGACAATGCACGTCCGCATGTATCCCGTGCCACCCAACGTGCTCTAGAAGGTGTAAGTCAACTACCCTGGCCAGCAAGATCTCCGGATCTGTCCCCCATTGAGCATGTTTGGGACTGGATGAAGCGTCGTCTCACGCGATCTGCACGTCCAGCAGGAACGCTGGTCCAACTGAGGCGCCAGGTGGAAATGGCATGGCAAGCCGTTCCACAGGACTACATCCAGCATCTCTACGATCGTCTCCATGGGAGAATAGCAGCCTGCATTGCTGCGAAAGGTGGATATACACTGTACTAGTGCCGACATTGTGCATGCTCTGTTCCCTGTGTCTATGTGCCTGTGGTTCTGTCAGTGTGATCATGTGATGTATCTGACCCCAGGAATGTGTCAATAAAGTTTCCCCTTCCTGGGACAATGAATTCACGGTGTTCTTATTTCAATTTCCAGGAGTGTAGTAAGCAGGAGATCTCGGGTTCGAGTCCCGGACAGGGCACAGATTTTCAATTTTCCCCGTGATCCTTATCAACGCATGTAAGCAGCTAATGGTCTGGATTTCATGGTAATTTCATTCTTCGCGTGCTGCAGGATCGCCAATGGTATTGTCAAAATAGGTTTTGCATCTCCCCGTTTCCCAGAACTTCTGAAAATACACATTGACTGGGGATATTGTGTCACAGACACAGACCCTTTGACTGTTCATAGATGTCACTAAACCCGCCCAAAGATGTAAAAAACCAAGCCTGAGCGGCGCCTATTAGACGGAGGGGATCCGACAGCCGATCAGTTCCAGTCATGCCACCAGGAAGGAGGTACACGGCTTGTGTTGTCTGTAGTTCAACTATGCCCATACCATCAATACCGCGGTTCGATTGCGTCCGCATTGTTACTTTGTGCCAGAAAGGGCTCTCACCAAGGGAAGTGTCCAGGCATCTCGTAGTGAACCAAAGCGATGTTGTTCGGGCATGGAAGAGCTACAGAGAGAGACAGGAACTGTCGAGGACATACTTCACTCAGGCCGCCCAAGGGCTACTACTGCAGTGGATGACCGCTACCTACGGATTATGTCTCCGAAGAACCCTGACAGCAACGCCACCATATTGAATAATGCTTTTCGTGCAGCCACAGGACGTCATGCCCTCAACCAGACGTGTTTGGAGGCAACCCGGTCAGGCTGAACACCTTAGACAGACTGTCCAGATTGTGCAGCAAAGTGGAGGTTCCCTGCAGTTTTGGTGTGGCATTATGTGGGGCCAATGTACGCCGCTGGCGGTTATGAAAGGCGCCGTAACGGCTGTACGATACTAAAATACCATCCTCCTACCGATAGTGCAGCTATATCGGCAGCATATTGGCGAGGTATTCTTCTTCGTGGACTACAATTCGCGTGTCCATCGTGCACATCTTGTGAATGACTACCTTCAGGATAACGAGTGGCCAGCGTGTTCTCCAGACGTGAACCCTATAGAACGTGCCTGGGATAGATGGATGACGTGATCCACCAACCACTCTGAGGGATCTACCCCGAATCGCCGTTGAGGAGTAGGACAATCTGAACCAACAGTGCCTTCATGAACTTGTGGATAGTATGGATAGTATTCCGTGAAGAATATAGGCATGCATCAATGCAAGAGGACGTGCTACTGGATATTAGAGGTACCGGTGTGTACAGCAGTCTGGACCACCACCTCTGAAGGTCTCGCTGAATGGTGGTACAACATGCAAAGTGTGGGTTTCATGAGCAATAAAAAAAGCGGAAATGATGTTTATATTGATTTCTATTCCAGTTTTCTGTACAGGTTCCGGAAGTCTTGGAACCGAGGTGATGCAAAACTTTTTTTGGTGTGTGTAGATGAGGTTTACCGGCCAATGATCTTCTTCAGTGCAGATGAACTCACATTTCTCAAACTCTTACGGGAATCCGTAGATTGACTGGCGAAAGTAATGAATATATTGGGCAGAGTCACTACGAATGTAGTGTGTGGACAGTAAGCTCGAAATGTGAGTCTCATGGGGAGTGTGCCAGAGATAAGTCCCTGCAGTCGCACTATCCTCTGTATCCTCGATGGCACAGTCGGATAGAGCGTCTGCCACGTAAGAAGGAGATCCTGGGTTCAAGTCAGGGTCGGGGTACACATTTTCAACTGTCCCCGTTTATATTTATCATCGCCTGTAAGCAGCTAATGGTCTAGACGTCATTGTAATTTCATTCTTCGATAGCTGCAAGATCAACAATGGTATCTGTTGTTTCGGTCACGTCAGAAAGAACGGATACCATTTTCATATACTTCATATAATAATCAAAGCTGTTGAAGTGTAGCGTTGCAGTAGAATGCTGACGTTTATATACATTGATTGTGTAGTTAATGAAGAAGAGCTGAGAAGAATTCGGCAGAAAGCAGATTTTTGGCATCACTCGACCATCGAACAGACTCCCGTATGGACGATATACAATTAGCAATAAGCATCCTTGCCGTACAGAAACAATTGAAAGAGTTGAAAACAAGTAAATAGCTAGATTTGGATGGATTCCTAGATCGGTTTTACAAGAAGTGTTCTATGGCACTGACCCCTTACTTAGCTTACATTTATCGCGAAACTTTCGTCCACTGCAATGTCTCAAACGACTGGAAAAAAGCGTAAGTGACTCATATACATGAGAAGCGTAAAAGAATGGACCACCAAAATTACTGACCAATACCCCTAAAATTGGTATTCTGCGAGATCCTTGAGCATATTCGCAGTTCGAATATAATAAATTTCCTTAAGGCAGAGAAGCTTATGTCCACGAACCAGCAAGGTTTTAGAAAGCATCTCTCGTGCGGTACTCAGCTTGCCCTTTTCTCACACGATATACTGCGAACTATAGATCAAGGGCAAATGGAGGATTCCATATTTCTAGATTTCCGGAAAGCCTTTGACACGGTACCCCATTGCAGGCTGTTAACGAAGGTACGAGAGTATGGAGTAAGTTCACAGACATAAGTAATAGAACCAAGTTTGTTGTCCTCGATGGCGATTGTTCATCAAAGACAAGGAATGCTCAAGGAAAGCGTGACAGGACTGCTGTTGTTCTGTATATACATAAATGATCTGGCAGACAGCGTGGGCTCCAAGCTGGGTTTGTTTGCCGACGATGCAGCGGTGTACGGAAAGGTGTCGAAGTTGAGTGTTTGTAGGAGCATACAAGATCAGTAATTGGTGTGATGAATGGCAGCTAGCTCTAAACGTAGAAAAATATAAGTTAATGCGAATGAGTAGGAAAAACAAACCCGTGATGTTCGGATACAGCATTAGTGGTGTCTGCTTGACACAGTCAAGTCGTTTAGATATCTGAGCGTAACGCCACAGAGTGATATGTAATGGAACGAGCATGTCACAGTTGTGGTAGGGAAGACGATTGGTCGACTTTGGTTCATTGGGAGAATTTTGGGAAAGTACTTCATCTATTAGGAGGCTACACATAGGACGGTAGTTCAGCCTGTTTTTGGGGATTGCCTGATTGTTTAGAATCTGTACCAGGTCGCATTGAAGGAAAACATCAAAGCAACTCGGAGACAGGCTATTAAATTTGTTACCGGTAGGACGAACAATAAGCAAGTATTATGGAGATGCTTTGGGAACTCCAGTGGGAAGTGTTGTAATTGGAATTGATTGCCTGATGATTTTACTAGACGGTAAATTACAGCGTCATCTGCAAACAATCTAAGGGGGCTGCTCAGATTATCATCTAGATAATTTATGTAAATCAGGAACAGCAGGGGGCCAATTACACTACCTTTCGGAACGCCAGATATCACTTCTGTTCTATCGCTACGAACTGTGACCTCTCTGAGAGGTTGTGTGACTGGATTCGTGATTTCCTCTCAGAGAGGTCACAGTTCCTAGTGATAGACGGTAAAGCATCAAGTAGAACAGAAGTGATACCTGGCGTTCCGCAAGGTAGTGTCATGGGCCCTTTGCTGTTCCTGATTTACATAAATGAACTAGGTGATAATCTCAGCAGCCCCCTTAGATTGTTTGCAGATGACGCTGTAATTTACCATCTAGTAAAATCATCAGACTATCAATTCCAATTACAAAATGATCTAGAGAGAATTTCTGTATGGTGCGAGAAGTGGCAATTAGCACTAAACAAAGAAAAGTGCGAGGTCATCCACATGAGTATTAAAAGAAATCATATAAATTTTGGGTATACGATAAATCGCACAAATTTAAGGGCTGTCAATTCGACTAAATACCTAGGAATTACAATTACGAGCAACTTAAATTGAAAGACCACATAGATAAATACTGTGGGGAAGGCGAAACACAGACTGCGCTTTGTTGGCAGAACACTTAGAAGATGCGACAAACCCATTAAAGAGACAGCCTACATTACACTTGTACATCCTCTGCTGGAATATTGCTGCGCAGTATGGGATCCTTATCAGGTAGGATTGACGGAGGACATCGAAAAAGTGCAAAGAAGGGCAGCTCGTTTCGTGTTGTCGTGCAATAGGGGTGAGAGTGTCACTGATATGATATGCGAGTTGGGGTGGCAGTCACTGAAACAAAGGCGATTTTCTTTGCGGCGAAATCTGTTTACGAAATTTCAGTCGCCAACTTTCTCTTCCGAATGAGAAAATATTTCGTGGACACCCACATATGAAGGGAGAAATGATAATCATAATAAAATAAGAGAAATCAGAGCTCGAACGGAAAGATTTAGGTGTTCCTTTTTCCCACACACCATTCGAGAGTGGAATGGTAGAGAAGTAGTATGAAAATTTTCGATGAACCCTCCGCCAGGCACTCAAGTGTGAATTGCAGAGTAACCATGTAGATGTAGGTGTAGAAGTGCTGGATGGAAGCTGATGTTTTTTTTTTCGAGGAACACTATGGAGAGAATTAGAGAACCATCATTTGAAACTAAATGCAAAACGGGTCTACTACCGCCAACATGTATTTAGTGTAAGTACCACAAACATAAGATACGACAAATTAGGGTTCACACGGAGGCATGTAGACAGTCGTTCCTCCGTCGCTGTATCTGCGAGTGGAAGAGCAAAGTAAATGTCTAGGGTATCCAACGCAATGCACGGTACTGTGGTTTGTGGATGATGCATGTAGATGTAGGTGTAGACCGGTTAATCAGACACATTCTGAGACAACAACGTATCATCAGTTAGGTGTTGTAGGGAAGTTTTGGAAGTAAAAAACTTGCAGGAAGATCAAGATGAGGACGCAGTAAGCAGGCTGAAGTGGACGTAGGATGCAGTAGTTATTCGGTGATGAAGAGGCTTGCAGAGGTTCTACTATCGTGGACTGAAGACCACAAGAACAAGAATGTTTCTGATTACACATTACCTGTTACGTTCAGCATTTGAAGTTTCGAATGCGGTGTGAACTAAACAAAATCAAAGATTTAATATACGCTATGAATACATTTTTAAGTAACAGCCTTATTTTCCTGTGTAATAGCCGTCAAAAATCGTGCTGTGATTTACCGGCCGCCGACATAGTTCGTCTCGCCCTGCTCGGCATTTCGAACCGTGTCTGTTAATGAGTTTCCGCTGTGACAGAGAGAGCGTGAAAATCAAATTAGCCGAGTGCAGCGCAACCGCAAGGCGAAGAGCGACTGTGGGTGACAGCCGCAGGGGATCTAGTGCGTGACTGCAAAGCGGCCACAGCTTGGAGCCAGTGCCGGGAGTCTTGGGCAGCAGCTGTAGCACATCACTTCCA
Source organism: Schistocerca cancellata (assembly GCF_023864275.1). Lineage (NCBI taxonomy): Eukaryota > Metazoa > Arthropoda > Insecta > Orthoptera > Acrididae > Schistocerca > Schistocerca cancellata. The sequence goes on from NC_064628.1 coordinate 655,777,956, forward strand.
GCATGGTCTCCATGGGGGGCGCGCCGTCGGGAGCTGACGGAGTGGATGGTTCCTGGAGCTGGTCGGCGAATGGAGGCACCGCCTGGTCTCCGAGCGTACACTAGGGGAGACAAGTCGTGACTGCATATTTGAATGGCCTCGTACACAAGGACCATAGGCCGACCGGTGTTGCCTGGCAGTCTGTATTTACTGAAGTTAAAATTTTCTAGGTTATTAGCCCGCGTCACAGTTTTTCTAAAATAATCGACGTTTTCGACCCCCTCTGCTGCGATCTTCCTCAGGATCTTCCGGTGTCCACTACTGGTAGGACAGGACAGCTGGACACTGGAAAAGTCTGAGGAAGATCCCAGCAGAGGGGTTGAAACATCGATTATTTTAGAGGAAATATGAAGCGGGCCAGTAACCCGGAAGATTTTAACTTTAATGACAACGGCCACGTAGTCCGTATTTAGTTGGTCAGTAGCAGCGGAGGCTCTGGGAGGCTCTGGGGGGCTGGGAGGCTCTGCGCTTGGGGACAAGAATGGAGTATGGCTGCTGGTAACCTGTAAGGAGCTGGCAGCTATTATCTTCATGACTGAAAAAAAAAAAGAAGTCAGACTGGGGAGAGTCAACGACTCGACAAAGTAACCAACAGAGAGGCGATGTAGATAGAACAGGTGGAACTGCAAGTTGGCATGGCCACCAGTGGGGTAGCGTGGTGTGTAGTCCAGGCCTGAGCTAGCGGTTTAACAGTAGCTTGTTATTCGGTTCCTAGTCCTGATTGGCGTTTCTGTTCCAATGAAGACCATGCTGGCTGTATACAAATGAATTCTTCAACGGCTATGCACAAAGAGAGATGGAGAGATTCAAGCCGATGGTGATGGACGCGACCATCGGTAGTGCGATGCTCTCAGTTGCAGGGTTCAGTATTTCACTGGTTACTGTTGCCTTAATCGCGGTGCCACTGCAAGCTCAAAAGTGAGCATGCCTGAAATATATAGCAGTTGTGGAAGGTTCTACGTTAGACTCCAAGGAAGAGGTGGGGGGGGGGGGGGGGGGGAGGGGAGCATGCTATAATAATTTTACGTGACGTTAGCTGATTACGTTATTTTATATTTACTCTGTGACCTACTAGTTCTGCGTTTGGTGAGCCATTCTATCTTTCCCCATATAACAGTAATGTATAGGCCTTTATCAGTACTGTTTAAATTGACTATTTCTTGCTCCTTTTAGTTTTGATTTGCTGAGCTATCCTTAGCTTTTGGATGTGTTCTCTTATCTCCCATTAATATTTTATTTGGAAAATAGTGTCCTGAGCTTGCACCCAGCAACTTTATTATCGTTCTATTCCAGCTTGTATAGTTGATTTGTTATACTCTTGTTGATACACTTCGTGCTCTCCTTTTATTGTTAAAGTAACTTTTATTTAAAGTCTCAAGATGTTTTCAAGTTTACGTTTAATGTAAGATAATTTGAAATTTAAGATAGCTTGTTAATGTTTTGTTTGTTGAATTTGAGCGCAAGCAATATTTCCTTCATTTAAACCGATGCTCTCTCATTAGCTGGGTTGTTAAAAGTAAATAATAATAAGCTGACAAGGATTTATGTCCCCATGACCTCTCTTCACTTACCACTCGAAACGATTCCCGCACCACACAATCAGGCTCCGACAATCCTATCCAAACTAACAAATTTCTAATGTGTAAGTGCCCAGCATGATATCTGCTTGTGCAGCCCCTGGCGTAGTCTTACGTCTTTAGAATGGTCCTGTCACAGAAGGGTGCGCCGGCAGGCACGTTTGCGTCAGTGTTCTCGGTTCTTAGGCTCAGCCCCACAAATCTGCATGCCCTAGTTGTCAGCTTTTGTAATGTCATGTAGGCGGTAGATCCATACAGAACAGCCCAAGAGGTGGTCTCAGCACAAGGTAGTCTCAGCATACAGCCAGTAAGGTAGTACTTTTAGTGCCCAGGAATGGCGGAAAACGTGCTCTTAAGTTGAACATCTTGCATATGGGCAAATCAGTTCTCCTTTCACAGAAGATCATTCCGGCCTCATTGTTGCACAGTCACAGGTATGACAGGCAGGAACTGAACTTCCCTCCACAGATGGATGGTTGCAGACTCTTAACAGTAGGCTCTAAGCTGGCAGTGGCTAATCCTGCAACTACAGAGCCGGCCTTCCACCGGTACCGGCGATACAGCTGCTGAGAGTGGAAGGAAGGCGAGGGTTTTATAGCAGTTAATGACATGACGCCCCCATATTAGTGATGAATGTGCTCCCATTGTCTAAGCCTCTCTCTTTGCTGGCCTAATATTTAGTTTCAGAACTTCTTTTTATGGAAAGTTTGCTTGAAAGGCGTTCTTGGTTCGTCTCTAGGTGCATTTACGACACATAGCTCTGCTAATAAAATATCATTGTCTGCTCTGTTGTCGAGGTGCTGAATCAGATGTCCCTTATGCTGTCTCTCCCACAGTCTGAGGCAATGAGCTCCCTGCTTGTTTGTACTACGTCTCTTCTGTGTTGATATTGGTTACACCATCGTTGTTTACTCGACGGACATGCTCCACTTAGCGTTGTCCAAGAGTGTTTCAATAAAATTTTACTCAGCACTTAATTACTGTTCTGCTCCCTTCAGTTTTTGTCAGTGTGATGTAGTCCTATGTTTATAATGGGTCCATTTTCTTTTTCTCGGGCTGCTGCACTGTCACTGCTAACTTCTGTACAATTTCGTGTCCCAGAAACACATACTCTGCAACGTATTTCTAAATTTTGTGCCATTATTTCCTACCAGCAGTCCTTTCATTGAAACACGTTCTCACCGCCTTCCTTCCGTTGGCCACTTTTTGGTGTTCTAAATGTTTATGGTATTAAGTTGCTCTTCTAGCAGTATAGCTTTTATAATTGTTTCACGTCGGCCCACCTACCAGTTTCTATGCATATTTCTTATTTTCAGCCAGAAGTGTTGTATCGTCTTTCATGCCTGTTCTCAGATTCTTCATCTTACATTACACTGTTTACTACATGAACTTGCTTTAATTTTTTTTCATCCGTTTCTCCAGTCACTGGTCTATAGAAGTACAATGATATCGTGAAGGCATAAAGGGATTTTGGATTTTAATTTATTACTTCCGTTAGCATTTGCACGATCTAGATAGTGGAAGATGGGGGAGTTCATGCACCTAAAGTAATTTTTTATTAATCATAAGATCATGGACATTGTTTCTCGGCTTTTATCCCTGTGTCAGTTACTCAGTACTAATCTAATTTTTGGATGACTAATTTCTGTATGACATCGTATCTCCACTTCGAGATGTTTAAGGTTCTCATTTATGTAGTTCGTTCTACAATTTTATGTGCAGTTTTAGCTTGCTAAGCGTATCAGATCAGGTTTAATCTGACAGAGCGAGGTGGCGCAGTGGTTAGACACTGGACTCGCATTCGGGAGGCCGACGGTTCAATCCCGCGTCCGGCCATCCTGATTTAGGGTTTCCGTGATTTCCCTAAATCGCTCCTGGCAAATGCGGGGATGGTTCCTTTTAAAGGGCATGGCCGACTTCCTTCCCCATCCTTCCCTAATCCGATGAGACCGATGACCTCGCTGTCTGGTCTCCTTCCCCAAACAACCCAACTCAGGTTTAATCTAAAAATACGTCTTGAAACACATACCTCTTCCATCGCGCCAATCCAAGCTTATTTCTTTACATGTCCATCCTTGTGCTGGATGGTTACACGAACTTCGGCTGTTCACTGTAAAATTACAACTGAAGCACCTGCAGCCGTCATTTTTGCGTTCATTTACGTAACCAGTTTCGGTGTCCATTACGCCGTCTTCAGGCCCCTTGGACCAACTTGAACTGGAAGGATGTGTAGTCACAACAGGAGCCAATATTATATAACCGGTGTTTAGATCTCTTGTTTACACTATCCTTTCGTTCATCAACCGTCGGTTGCGTAAATAAATTAAATGCAAAAGTGACGCCTGTAGGTGTTTTAATATTCATTCCAAGCTTATTTGTTCTTTCATGTAGAAATCAAAATATCGCAAGTCGAAAGAAATACAACGCTCACAGTCATGTCCCTACATGCAGACGAACACTGATGAGCCAAAACATTATGACGGCCGTCCACGGCGAAAATATGGCCTGGTGGTGTTACTGGGAAGAAATGTGTTAAGGGAATTATTACATACAAGCGAGGTAGAGACGAAAGGGAATCCATTATTGCGAAGGTACAGACCACAAATGGGAGAAATCAACTGAGAAAGCGAAAATGATGAAGGACAGTTGGTTATGGCCTGGAGTCTGGACGCGCGCATCTCGGAAAAGTCGAAGATGTTCGCCTGTCCGCGTGCTGCTGTCCTGAACATCTGTGGGAAGTGGTTGGAGAAACGTGAAACTACGAAAAAGCTACAAGGTGCAAGACTTCGAAGCCTCACAACAGACCTCCGAGATCTGAGACGTGCCCGCTGTGTGAAGCAGGATAGGAGGTGATATGGGCACAAAGTGCAACATAAAATGCATATTTAAACCATGAGCTGTTTTTATTTTAAACCCAAGTTCTACCGGTTTCGGTCTTCGACCATCTTCACGGTTGAGGGGTTAAAATGATTTAAGCCGCCATATTGCGTTAGTCATTACTTAAAATGTATAGTGCGTTTCATGAATATAAATATATGACACAAGACTTTAAAAGCAAACATACAAGTACAAATTGTATGCAGAGCAATAGTGTTCATGTTATAAGTGTCAAGAACGATGTCAGCAGTTATATCATCTCAAATTTATTGGTTATCGCTTTCAGCATTACAATACGCCATCATCAAGAACAACAAAATTACCAGTGGTACATATCATGCAAGCTACCATATACAATAGAAGCCTCAGATTGTTACTGGTAAATCAACGCATATAATGGTGTAATATAAAAATAAAATCTCCGTATGACTGGAAACATGCTATCTAAGTTGCGATTATTTTTGGCATGGTTATATGACATGGCATACTAATTATTAGCTTGCAGAAGTACACTCTTCTACGTCAGCTGGCCTACATGAGTATCTATATTACACGTCAGAGGTGTTCTGGAGTAATATTGACGTAGCTCACTTGTTTTTAGCTACGGTGTTGTCCACTGATTTTCCTTTACAGTTTTCTTGTCACCTGTCGTGTGATACTGTTTGGCAATCTATTTTATTACTAGTATTAACATACGTATCTCTGACAAGACTCCCACTCTCGTAGTCTTTAGCTCTGTCTCTGTTTTACACGTCAGAAGCTTAGATAGTATATCTGCAGTCATATGGCAATTTTATTTTGATAGTACATCGTTTAACGCGTTGGTTTACTAGTAACAAGTTCAGGCTTCCATTATGCATGGTAACTTACTTCATACACATATTATCAACATATATATCGTTATCAGTTTTCCACGTTTGGTAACCCCTGTTTGTTAGTTCTTATTCTTATCGCCTTTTAACACAAGAAACATAGCTTGGGAAATATATGGACGTGGTGACCTTTATTTTCAGACTTGCTCAGGTAACATCATTAAAGACAAATATGTTTCCATGCATCCGCTGTTTGCACCTTTGTTTTATACAATTCGTGCCAGTGATATGGTTGGTAATTTTCTTCTTTAAGGGCTGATGATGGCGTATTGTAACTCTGAAACCGGTAGCCAGTATTTTGGAGATGAAATAACATTTTTAGTATATTATCGACTGTTGTCCCACCGTTCAGTAAAGGACGAATTGATGACCCGAGTGAAACATTTTCATTTATAGCCTGTTCTCCTCAACGGGCATTTTTAAAAAGTGAGTGCCTGCAAACTCGATAAAATGGAATAATGAAAGCAAACAGATGTGTTTACGGGTAGGAACGGTATGTATTGTTGCCTCTTTGTGCAGCAACGCCACGCCTCTGCACAGTGGGGAGCTGTGGTGACGTAGTGGCACGCCGGCCGAGCCGCCTGTTGCGGAGCAGCCCCTGCCCCTCGGCTTGGACTCCTGCCACGGAGGTTGCGACCCCGTGTCCTTTCGGCCGCGGACCACCGTGCTCTATCGCGGCGCCACTAATTTCACGGCTTGCCGCCTCTTCTGTTTCTCGTTGTCAGGCAGCTACAGTTAGGCAACATCCGGAAGCAGTTCTCCATACTGATCCATCCAACCGTCTCAGCGCAAAGACACTAACTGCAGTCTACTCTGCACTTCGCCGTCACTTTCCCCTTTTCCTGTTCCAGTCGCATGTTACGAGGAAAAACGATTGCTGGTAAGCCTCGATTAGGCTCTAATCTCTCTAATTTTATCTTCATGGCCTTTTTGCAAGATATATGTAGGACGAAGCAATGTACTGATTGACTCTTCTTGGAACATACGCTCTCGGAACTTTAACAGTAAATCACACCGTAAGGCAGAGCGCCCCTCTTGCCGCTTCTGGCACTGGTATTGCCTGAGCATTTCCGTGATGCTTTCGCGCTTACTGACTGAGCCTACTTCCTCTATCAGTCCTATCTGGTACGGATCCCACACTGACGAGCAGTATTCAAAAACTGGTCGAACGAGTGTTTTGTAAATCCTTTGTTGGTGGACTACATTTCCTGAGGGTTCTTTCAGTGAATCTGTCTGGCATCTCCCTTACTTCCGAATAATTTTATGTACTCGTTCAAATTCATATCGCTCTGTGCGCATGCTCTTAGATATTTTATGAATGTAACTGCTTCCGATAATTTTTCTGCACATATGTATCCATACAATAAAGGGTCTTGTTGCCTACGTATTCGCAATAAATTATACTTGTTAATGTTGACGTTCGGTTGCCATTTCCTGCACCAACAGTCTACCCCCTGCATTTCGCTACAGCTATCTACACTACTGGCCATTAAAACTGCTACACCACGAACATGACATGCTACAGACACGAAATTTAACCGACAGGAAGAAGATGCTGTGATATGCAAATGAGCTTTTCAGAGCATTTACACAAATTTGACGCCGGTGGCGACACCTACATCGTGCTGTCATGAGGAAAGTTTCCAACCGATTTCTCATACACAAACAGCAGGTGGCCTGCGTTGCCTGTGAAACGTTGGTGTGATGCCTCGCGTAAGGAGGAGAAATGCGTACCATCACGTTTCCGACTTTGATAAAGGTCGGATTACTGCCTACCGCGATTGCGGTTTATCGTATCGTGACATTGCTGCTCGCGTTGGTCGAGGTCCAATGACTCTTAGCAGAATATGGAATCGGTGGGTTCAGGAGGGTAATACGGAACGCCGTGCTAGATCCCAACGACTTCGTATCACTAGCAGTCGAGATGACAGGCATCTTATCTGCATGGCTGTAACGGATCGTGCAGCCAAGTCTCGATCGCTGAGTCAAAAGATAGGGACGTTTGCAAGACAACAATCATCTGCACGAACAGTTCGACGACGTTTGCAGCAGCATGGACTATCATCTCGGAGACCATGTCTGCCGTTACCCTTGACGCTGCATCACAGACAGGAGCGCCTGCGATGGTGTACTCAACGACGAAACTGGGTGCACGAATGGCAAAACGTCATTTTTTCGGATGAATCCAGGTTCTGTTTACAGCATCATGATGGTCGCATCCGTGTTTGGCGACATCGCGGTGAACGCACATTGGAAGCGTGTGTTCGTCATCGCCATATTGGCATATCACCAGGCGTGATGGTATGTGGTGCCATTGGTTACACGTCTCGGTCACCTCTTGTTCGCATTGACGGCACTTTGAATAGAGGGCGTTACATTTCTGGTGTGTTACAACCCGTGGCTCTACCCTTCATTCGATCCCTGCGAAACCCTACATTTCAGCAGGATAATGCACGACCGCATGTTGCAGATCCTGTACGGGCCTTTCTGGATACAGGAAATGTTCTACTGCTGCCCTGGCCAACACATTTTCCAGATCTTTCACCAATTGAAAACATCTGGTCAATGGTGGTCGAGCAACTGGCTCTTCACAATACGCCAGTCACTACTCTTGATGAACTGTGGTATAGTGTTGAAGCTGCATGGGCAGCTGTACCTGTACACACCATCCAAGCTCTGTTTGACTCATTGCCCAGCCGTATCAAGGCCGTTATTGCGGCCAGTGGTGGTTGTTCTGGGTACTGATTTCTCAGGATCTATGCACCCAAATTGCATGAAAATGTAATCACATGTCAGTTCTAGTATAATATATTTGTCCACTGAATACCCGTTTGTCATCTGCATTTCTTCTTGGTGTAGCAATTTTAATGGCCAGTAGCGTATCATCGAAATTTTTCTTTATACAACAGTATCACCCGCAAAAGGCTCAGGAAACTTCCATTGCTACCAGGGCACTTATACAGAGGGTGATTCAGCTCCCCCTCCTGCTCTCGTTTTATACAACCCGCAATATCATTGATGGCCTTCATAAACCAGGCGCGAGATGCTCGTATTTTATCGCTCGCAACGCGGAAATCACTGGACGCTACGGATTTCGAACTTTTCAAGAAAAACTTACAGAAGTGACCTCCAAACGCGGCTTCACCCAAAGCTCATCTCTCACTAGTCAGGATTTCTAGTATGTGGTTCGCAGCACTCCTTCCTATCAGTGCACTAAAATTTCCATTTACACGAACTATTCTCGATATTCGACTTCTGTAAACGTTAGGCTAAAACTAATTACGTTGACAATTCGATCCAAACTTAACCCTTACAATCGGAGTTGTTTCGGTGTCAGAAGGCCTGAAGTATACAACGATGTAATTGTTTATTTCAAGCTGTTAAACTTAAAAAAAAAGTGTTCAAATGTGTGTGAAATCGTATGGTACTTAACTGCTAAGGTCATCAGTCCCTAAACTTACACACTACTTAACCTGAATTATCCTAAGGACGAACACACACACACACCCATACCCGAGGGAGGACTCGAACCTCGCCGGGACCAGCCGCACAGTGTTAAACTTCACAAAATGGTTAGACACAGTTTACAGAAATGTCAATTTTACAATTTGTTAGTGCTCGACTAAGCCGGTGGCGTAATAAGGCCAGTCACTGAAGAGCAAAAAGGTCAAATGTGAGAAATAATTCGCCGTGCGGGATTAGCCGAGCGGTCTGAGACGCTGCAGTCATGGACTGTGTGGCTGGTCCCGGCGGAGGTTCGAGTCCTCCCTCGGGCATGGGTGTGTGTGTTTGTCCTTAGGATAGTTTACGTTAAGTAGTGTGTAAGCTTAGGGACTGATGACCTTAGCAGTTAAGTCCCATAAGATTTCACACATATTTGAACTTTTTTTTTTTTTTTTTGAGAATTAATTCGTGTAGACGCAAACAGTTGTATAGTGATAAGAGGAATTGCTGTGAACAATATACCAGGAATCCTGACCGGTGAGGGCTGTTTGTCGAAAACCATGTTAATTACTACAGAGGAGATTTTCCGTCTCCAGAAATGTCATAACACGTGAGCACAAAATAAGTTTCAAAATTCTGCAGCAGGCCGACATCAGACATAAAGGCCTACAGCTTTCTGCGACTGTTCGATGACCTTTCTTGAAAACAGGACTGACTGTGCTTTTTTTTTCAATCACTTTGGATGCTTCGCTCGTCTAGAGACCTATTGTCCACTGCTGTTAGAGGAGGAACAATTTGTTTCGCTTACAGACAGTACTGGTATTCCGTCACGTACTGTGGCCCTTCTTCTGTTGAGCTATTTCAGTCGCTTTTCTATCCCATCACCACTTATTTTAAAACCTGTTATTTTATCGTTCCTACCACAATTTAGAAGAGGAAGTACAATGCGAGCTTCATCTGTGAAACAGTTTTGGGAAAACACGTTTAGCATTTCGGTCTTTCCAATGTCATCCTCTGATTCAATTCCATTATGGTCGCAAATATCTAGACAGATGCCTTCGATCCGTTAACAAAAGAGCAAAACTTATTAGGAGTTTCTGCCAAGCTGGTAGATAGTTTTACTTTCTAATTCGTTGAACGCTTCACGCGTAGCACTCTTTACGCTGATTTTTGATTTTTTATTTCTGTAAGGCTTTGGCAACGTTAAATTTGCAGTGAAGCGCACTTTGCTTTCGTACCAGCTTTCTAACAAGTCTGTCGAACCATGGCAGGTTCTTTCCATTGTCACAACTTTGCTCGGTACACAACTGTCTAAAGCGTTTTCTACTATGCTCTTTAACTCGTTCTTTTTAATTCTCAACGTGTATAGTGCTGGAGATGAAATTTTAGTGTTGAACTGTCAGGTAATCTGAAATCTGTTCCTTGTTGCTCCTGCTAAACGGAAAGATCTTCCTAACGTTCTTCGTATTCCTATTGACATTCATACTGAGAGATGCTATAGCGGCCTTGTGACTGATTCCCTTTCCTACGCTAGGTTGAAAAGTTCGGATCTGTTTGTCTCCGGCATGTGTAAGATGTTATCTTCATGTGTCGGTTCCCTGATTAACTGATCAACGTAACTTTCGGATAAAGCCCTTAGAATCATTTTACTTCATTATCTGTCCCTGCTACCCGCCCTAACCACTTGAGTCTCCCAGACTATAATTGATACATTGAAATTTCCATCTGAAGCTATAACATGACCGGGAAATTTACGCGAAACGCTGAGGGGGGGGGGGGGGGGGGGGCGGTATCTATGAAAGGATCCGAGATGACCATCCGCATTCTGAGTCCGTACTATACTCATCACATATTATCGTATGTTTTATTTCTATTAACACACCTGCACCACCAGCGTTCAAACTATCATTACGATAAACGTTCCAATTCCAGTAGGAATTTCGAATTTCATTGCTCTTGACATCTCGTTTCAGCCAGCTTTCTGTCCCTGGTATCGCGGTGTCAACCGAAGATCTTGTTCAGCTAGTAGACTAAGCGATTCGGGAAAATCCTCAGTTCACAACTTCTAAATTGAATGATTCGTTTCCAGATAGTTCAGAGTCAGCTCTGTACGACCGTCAGACAGACCACAAACTCTGTGTGAGATGGATTGCCAAGATGCTATCCGACGATCACAAAACACAGAGAATGCACACCACCCTAACATTTCTCCATCGCTACCAATATGGAGTAGATATGTTTTTGACAAAATGTCACAGGGGACGAGATACGGGTCATTTAGAAATTGAAACGAACGATCAAACAGAGAATGCATTCTCATTTCCTGAGTAACTACAATCAAACTTTCTCCACCAGGAAGTGTACGGCCACTGTGATCTGGCACCGGAAAGGAGTTTTGTTACTGAAGTTCATGGACCATTGGACGACAATCACAGCAGCTTCAAATAGTGTGAATCTTAAACGTCTACGAAGGGCAGTTTAGAACAAGCGAAGCGGAATATTGTTCTCAGGCGTTTTCCTTCTTCATGACAATTCTCGGCTGCACACTGAAACTACAACAAAGATACCACTGCAGCGTTTTCAGTGGTAAGTGTTTGATCACCCATAGCACAGCCCGGACTTGGTACCACGTGATTTTAATCATTTTGCACACATGGAACGCTGGCTGGGAGAACAGCATTTTGTCACGGACAATGAGCTGCAGGCCAGCGTAGAAGATTGGTTAGAAGTACTGCCTACTACCTTCTATGACGAGGGTATTGCACAGTTGCTATCACGCCAATACTGTCGGAGCGGCGACTATATGGAGAAGTAGCTGGAAGATGTAGCTATATGTTGCAAATAAAAAATTTTGGTTTTCACTGTGGTTTCCATTTCGCGACCGATCGGACCTTGAAAAAATACGAATATGAAATAGCAATGCCTGTGTTATTAAGAATTATGACGCATGGTTCCTTCGGACATGCAACAGTTGTGAATATGGAGCACCTTCCGCTGTATATTGGAATGATACAGTGAAAATTTGTTCCGGACAGGGACTCGCACCCGAATTTCCCGTTTGCGGCTAGCGGTCGCCTTAACAGCTTCGATTACTTCGGCTATCCGTGCACGAATCACGGCCAGACCCAGACGTCCGTATTTCGTGGCTCTAGGGTCACAACCTGCACTCAAACGTGACGTACATTCCCGTCCAGGAAGGAAATTTTTGTTGAGAGTCAAGGACATGATACTGGCGAATAAATACGAAATACTAGTGTCTGTGTTACTAAGAAGTACGATGCAGTGTTTCTTCCGACATGCATACGAGTGCGGGTTGTGACACAAGGGCGACAACATATGTATGTTCATACGGATGTTTGAGTCTGGCGCAGATAATTGAAGCGGTTAAGGCGGCCGCTAGTGTAAAGTTGAAAATGAAGGCACAAATTTTCATTGTCCTCATTTTAATACACAGCCGAAGGTGGTTCGTATTCGCAACTGCGAATACATTTCGTGTACTGAAAAAAATCTCGTGTAAACAGCTGCTCAAAGATCGTGCACCGAAGCGGAGAATGCTGGAATAGGCCACCACTCGGGGATTGGGCCTTACGCTTCTTGCTATTGGCAACTGCTGCCTACAAGCGAGTAATAGGGGCGTTGTATGATTGTGGGACATATGATTACCGTGTCTCCCAATTCCTTCCCTCATTATTACCGGTTGGTGAATCCTGGTGGTGCGGCTGCCGCTTTATTCAAGCAGCTCTTCACCTGCCCTCACGAGGCTGAACAGTCCCCGTTCCAGACCGTCCTATACCAAAAAAAAAAAAAAAAAAAAAAAAAAAAACTGAAGCACTGGGTATGGAACCTGGATCCTTCCGCTCCACAGGTGGCGACGCTAACATTTTTTCCTTCTTCTTTCGTTCTATTTATCTTTCTTTCGAATTTCTCGTCTCAGGCCGTCACATGACACTTCTCAAACACCATGGATGAAAATTTCACTGTTTTCGTTATTACAGAGGGTGGGCAGCCCTCTGACCAAAAACGATGGACTACCGTGCCGTATCAGCTACGGATGCGGCCTATTGAGAAGGCTGAAATATTAAATTCCATCTTTTGAAATGGTTTGATTGCTCGAATGTTTAAAAAAATTGTGTGAATTCTTATAGGACTTAACGGCTAAGGTCATCAGTCCCTAAGCTTACACACTACTTAACCTAAATTATCCTAAGGACAAACACACACACCCATGCCCAAGGGAGGACTCGAACCTCCGCCGGGACCAGCCGCACAGCGCCTGAGACCGCTCGACTAATCCCGCGCGGCGCTCGAATGTTTAAAACTCTGTATGGAAAATGCGATATAACTTCATACTTAATAGCAATCTGGCAGCATTTTATGGTAGATCTCTATAGCAAAGCATTCAAAGCGATTACGAAGAAATTTAGGCCGTTTTCAAGAAAGGATTACGACAGATCTGCATGATTATAATCCTGTATCGCTGACTTTGATCTCTTGGAGAATAATGGAACAGTGTTGCGTTATGACCTTCTTGGAGACCGAAAATCTCGACTGGAGAAATTAACGTGGATTTGACGAACACCGATCTTGTGAACTTCTGCTCGCTCTGTTCGTTCTCAGTATCCGCAGGACAGTAGACATAACAGCATCCAGGCTTCTGACAAGATTCAAGACTTCCCTGAAAACTTAAATTAGTGCTTGGCAATATCATCTAGTGAATAAAATAGGTTACAGAATATCTAGTCACGTTTGTCGCACTGGATTCAGCACTTCCTAGCTTCCTAGTGGTAAGAACTCAGGTCGTCGGAGCTTGCCAAATATGTGTGTACCCCAAGAGAATGTTATAGGACCGTTACTATTCATTCATTATATGTTTATCATCATCTGCGAACAGCTTCACAGAGTTTTCGTGGTTATCGACGGGATATATATATCCGCTCCGTTCGTGGCTTTCAGCTCGCGTTGAGGTATTTCGAAGCATTTATATTCTGGACAAGGGATGCATGAAGCTTGTATAGCTTGTAGCCTGAACAGCTTCGGGAGGTGCGATAATCTACCAGGCTCTATAGCTGGCAACCCACATTACTTATCTAAGCGCTACGCCGCATGCAATGTCGGCTCTCAGCCACGCAACAACGTCACCGGGCTTCGCATGCTACACAGAGGCAGTACAATTTTTACCATAATCTGCACGTTAATCGCTGACATTCTTTTACCGTCGGTTAATAAATGAGAAAATGATATCACTCAAAGCCTATTAGTGTGGAAAACTCTTATCCACAACGGAATATAGTTTTTATGTCCCTTTACTTAACCAGAGAACTGAACTTGGCAAGTACCTCGTCATTGTTATCATCTAAAAGCAAATGTGTCGAAGGCGTAATGGCATGGTCGTCATCCGTTTACGCTACACACTGAGGTGACGAGTCATAGCATAGCGATATTCATATATACAAACGGCGGTAGTACCGCATACACAAGTTATAAAAGGGGGCATTGGCTGAGCTGGCGTTTGTACTCAGGTGAGTCATGTGAAAAGATTTCGAGCTTGATTGTGGCCGCGCGACTGGATTTAGCAAACTTTGAACGCGGAATGGCAGTTGCGACTAGACACTTAGACGCTCCATTTCGGAAAACGTTAGGGAATTCAACATTCCGAGATCCACGGTGCCAACAGTGTGTCGAGAGTATCAAATATCGGGCATTACCTCACACCACGGACAACACAGTGGCCGACGGACTTCGCTTAACGACCGTGAGCAGGGGCGTTTCCTTAGAGTTGTCATTGCTAACAGACCAGCAAGATGGCGTGAAACAGCTGCAGAAATCAGTGTAGGACATACGACGAATGTATCCTTCGGGACAGTGCGGTGAAATTTGACGTCAACTGGCTGTGGCAGCAGACGACCGACGCTAGTGCCTTTGCTAACAGCACGACATCGCCTGCAGCGTTTCTCCTAGGTTCGTGACTACATTAGTTGCATCTTAGACGACTGGAAAAGTGTGGCCTGGTCAGATGAGTCCCTATGTCAGTTGGTGGGGTTCGAGTGTTGCGCAGATCCCACGAAGCCATGGGCCCAGGTTGTCAACAATGCACTGTGAAACTTGGTGGTGGCTTCATAATAGTGTGGCACGTGTTTACATCTACATCTACATCTACATGATTACTCCGCAATTCAAATTTAAGTGCTTGGCAGAGGGTTCATATCATACAATCTCTCTACCATTCGACTCCCGAACAGCGCGCGGGAAAAACGAACACCTGAACCTTCCTGTTCGAGCTCTGACTTCTCTTATTTTATTTTGATGATCATTCCTACCTATGGAGGTTGGGCTCAACAAAATATTTTTGTATTCGGAAGAGAAAGTTGGTGACTGAAATTTCGTAAATAGATCTTGCCGCAACGGAAAACGTCTTTGCTTTAATGACTTCTATTCCAACTCGCGTATCATATCTGCCACACTGCCTCCCCTATTACGTGATAATACAAAACGAGCTGCCCTTTTTTGCACCCTTCCGATGTCCTCCGTCAATCCCACCTGGTAAGGATCCCACACCGCGCAGCAATATTCTAACAGAGGACGAACGAGTGTAGTGTAACCTGTCTCTTTAGTGGACTTGTTGCATCTTCTAAGTGTCCTGCCAATGAAACGCAACCTTTGGCTCGCCTTCCCCACAGTATTATCTATGTGGTCTTTCCGCCTGAAGTTGTTCGTAATTTTAATACCCAGGTACTTAGTTGAATTGACAGCCTTGAGAATTGTACTATTTATCGAGTAATCGAATTCCAACGGATTTCTTTTGGAACTCATGTGGATCACCTCACACGTTTCGTTATTTAGCGTCAACTGCCACCTGCCACACCATACAGCAATCTTTTCTAAATCGCTTTGCAACTGATACTACCCAGACGGCAAATTACAGCATCATCTGCGAACAGCCTAAGAGAACTGCTCAGATTGTCACCCAGGTCATTTATATAGCTCAGGAACAGCAGAGGTCCCGGGACGCTACCCTGGGGAATACCTGATATCACTTCAGTTTTACTCGATGATTTGCCGTCTATTACTACGAACTGCGACCTTCCTGACAAGAAATCACGAATCCAGTCGCACAACTGAGACGATACCCCATAACCAGAGTTGTCATTGCTGTACCTACAGATTGGAAAATTGCGCAGGTCGCACCAGTGTTTAAGAAGGGTAGTAGGAGTAATCCATCGAACTACAGACCTATATCATTGACGTCGGTTTGCAGTAGGGTTTTGGAGCATATACGGTATTCAAACATTATGAATCACCTCGAAGGGAACGATCTATTGATACGTAATCAGCATGGTTTCAGTAAACATCGTTCTTGTGCAACGCAGCTAGCTCTTTATTCGCACGAAGTAATGGCCGCTATCGACAGGGGATCTCAAGTTGATTCCGTATTTCTAGATTTCCGGAAAGCTTTTGACACCGTTCCTCACAAGCGACAGTTGTGCGACTGGATTCGTGCACTGCAGTGACCAGTGTGGCCTGAGCTCCCAGTTGGTGCACATCGACAGCGCAGAAAGATACTCATATAGCTTCTTTTCTGTGTTTACTTCGTAGTTTCTTACTTAAATTGCGTAATTTCGAGTTTTAGTTACTGTAATCGTAAATTCAGGCAGATTGTAGCGCAGTCGTTAGGCATTTGTACAGGTTAGTTCATACATTCTCTGCGTGTTTCCCTTGCGTTATCTAGGCACGGACTCGTGTTTCAGTAACTGTTGTTCAACATCGATTAGAATGGACAGGGACTGTGATTGCTGTGTTCGGATGAGCAATGGACTGGTTCCTCTGGTCCAACTGAACGGTTCATTGACTATAATATGTTCAGCTACCTGGAGACCATTTGCAACCACTCATGAACTTCAGGTTCCCAAACAACGACGGAATATTTATGGATGTTGATGTGCCATGTAACCAGGCCACAGTTGTTCGCGATCGTTTTGAAGAATATTCAGGACAATTCGAACGAATAATTGTTCCACCCATAGAACATTGCGCTGTTTCCAAGAAACGGATCATCAACCAGACACTTCACCTATTGATAGACCAGCTGTCGCCTGCTTCAAGGGGAAGTGTCAAAGAATAGGCTTCAGTTTATTTGCAATTCAGGCTTAAGATGAATAATGTTACCCTTTTGGTAAATAGCAATAAGGAAAGAACACTACCTGCATTCAGCGTTGTATGCCTGGAGGCCTATTTCACCATCTTAAATGGACTGTTTCCGCAGGCATTTTGTGAACAGGGTGCAGCCATGTGCAATTTAAGGTACACGTCTGAACGAACGATGCCTTTCATCTTGTGACCAGCGTCATCCTTGGATGATTCCAGCGACTAGTAAAGAGCAAAGTTTTAAACACGGCTGCTTGGTTCAGTGACCGTTTCTAAATTAAAATTGAAACAAATGAGCCCTCGGTCGCTATTATTTTTAGTCTTATTGACCAGGTTTCAACACTTCGAAGAGTGACTTCATCAGAATTAAAACAAATAAAATGGTCTCTAACATTGTTATAGGCTCTGTCTTTTATTGTTAGTCAGTACTTACACTTTTTCGTATAAAAATGTCTTTTTCCTGTAAATTTGTAACTAGGTTATAGTGTTGAAACCTGGTCAATAAGACTAAAAATAATAGTGACCGAAGGCCCATTTGTTTCAGTTTTAAGTAGTAAAGAGGTTGGTGACCACCATTCTTTCTCATAGAGTTACAAAGAATCTGCTGCAACATCGCTCCCAGAACTGATCAGGGACCTTTGGTTCAAAGCCGAGCAGGCAAGAATCAGATACATAGATTCCCTGACAAGATAAGCTATGACTTCCTTGACTTACGCCATAGATTTGAGAATAGTAGGAACCCAAAATGTGTCTCTGCACTTCAGAGGCTGCTAACCAGGTGGCTGTACCCGAAACGCTCACAAGTGTTGCTTAGTACAACCGACTTTCCACCCAGTCCAATTAATTACAGCTGTCGGGGACTCCAAAGTATCAGTGTATAAGATGCCTCCTATAGTCCACAAATTGCCTCAGCATTCGCAACAAAATACTAAAGTTTGAAGCGTTCCTAAAAAACAGGGGAGCTCACATACGCTGTGTATAGAAAGCTGGTTAAAAACTGGAAATGATAGCAGTGAGTTTCTGATTAATATTTAAGTATATATGGAAACGATAGGCCAATGGTAAATGGAGATGATGTGTTTGTTGCATTAGAAAAGAAGCTCAAATCTAGAGAGAGATAGCAATAGACGCTGCATCCGAATTTGCTGGGCAAAATTCAAAAGTGGGAACCCACCATAAGTCACTCCCACACACTGTCGAAACTTCCAGGGTGAACAAAAAGGTGAAAATAGATTTATATTTTGGTCTACGTGCCGACATTCAGTAGTTTCCGAGAAAATGACGGTCAAAGTTTCGACACTACGTCATCAGTCCACTCACGCGGTGCAAAACCAAGTGAGTCGCTAGCGAAGTTACTAGGAGCACGGTTCGAATTTTTGCCCCGCCGTGTTCAAATCCAATCGTTTCTTTTTTCTTTCCTTGTCGCGAAAGTACGTGACATCAATATTTTTTTTGTGACACTGTGAAATACAATGGGAAACAAAAGAAATGAACATTTCGAATCTTATTAACAATAATTTTTTCATAAAAAATCTTAATTAACCTTATATAATTAACTTTGATAGAAAATTGAAAATATACCAATTCCAGTATCTGAGACTTTGCATTGATTTTTACTTCTATATTTCAAGAGAACCAGTGCATTCCCCGGGGTGATACCTATCACAAAATCATTCAAAGCATAAAAGCTCGGAGCACAACCATCAACGTGCTAAGGCACATAACACTGAGGTGAAAAAAGTCATAGGTTACCTCCTTTAGCCCGCCGCAATGCAGCAACTCGATGTGACATGGACTTAACAAGTCGTTGAAAGTCCTCTGCAGAAATATTGATCCATACTGCCTCTATAGCCATCTGTAAATTGTTGCCGGTGCAGGATTTTTTACATGGACTGACCTCTCTATAATGTACCATAAATGTTGGATGGGATTCATGTCGGGCGATCTCTGTGGCCAACTCATTTTCTCCAATTGTCCAGAATGTTCTTCAAACCAGTGACGTATCATCGTTCTTTGGAAAAATGATGTAAATGTATGGCTGTAAACGGTCTCTAAGTAACCCAGAATAACAATTTCCCGTCAATGATCGGTTCAGTTGGCACCAGCCCGCACCATTATGAGGCCACCACCAGCTTGCACAGTGCCTTGTTGACAACTTCGGTCTCTGACTTCGTGGGGTCTGCGCTACACTTGAGCCCTGTCATCAGCTCTTACCCGCCGAAATCGGGACTCGTCTAACTAGGCCAAGGTACTCCAGTCGTCTGGGATCAAGCCGATATGTCAGAAGCCTAGGAAAAACGCTGCAGATGATGTCGTGCTGTTAGCAAAGCCACTCACATCGGTCGTCTGCTGACATAGACCATTAACGCCGAATTTCGCTGCACTGTCCTACCGGATATATTCGTGATTTCTGAGGTTGTTTCACACAGTGTTGCTTGTCTGCTAGTATTAACAACTCTAAGCAGACGCCGTGTTCTCGATCGTTAAGTGAAGGCCTTTGGCCACTGTACTGTCCGTGGAAGAATTCTGGAGATACTAGTACTAGAAGGTATCAGATAGATTATATAATGGTAAGACAGAGATTTAAGAAGCAGGTTTCAAATTGTAAAACATTTCCAGGGGCAGATGTGGAATCTGACCGCAATCTATTGGTTATGAACTGTAGATTAAAACTGAAGAAACTGCAAAAAGGTGGGAATTTAAGGAGATGGGACCTGGATAAACTGAAAGAACCAGAGGTTGTTCAGCGTTTCAGGGAGAGCATAAGGGAACAATTGACACGAATGGGGGAAAGAAATACAGTAGAAGACGAATGGGTAGCTCTGAGGGATGAAGTAGTGAAGGCAGCAGATAATCAAGTAGGTAAAAGACGAGGGCTAGTAGAAATCCTTGGGTAACAGAAGAAATATTGAATTTCATTGATGAATGCAGTAAATGAAGCAGGCAAAAAGGAATACAAACGTCTCAAAAATGAGATCGACAGGAAGTGCAAAATGGCTAAGCAGGGATGGCTAGAGGACAAATCTAAGGAAGTAGAGGCGTATCTCACTAGGGGTAAGATAAATACTGCCTCCAGGAAAATTAAATAGACCTTTGGAGAAAAGAGAACCACTTGCATGAATATCAAGAGCTCAGGTGGGAACCCAGTTCTAAGCAAAGAACAGAAAGCAGAAAGGTGGAAGGGAGTATATAGAGGATCTATACAAGGGCGATATACTTTAGGACAGTATTATGGAAATGGAACAGGATGTAGATGAAGATGAAATAGGAGATACGATACTGCGTGAAGAGTTTGACAGAGCACTGAATGACCTAAGTCGAATCAAGGCCCCGGGAGTAGACAACATTCCGTTAGAACTCCTGACGGCCTTGGGAGAGCCAGTCCTGACAAAACTCTACCATCTGGTGAGCAAGATGTATGAGACAGGCGAAATACCCTCAGACTTCAAGAAGAATATAATAATTCCAATCCCAAAGAAAGCAGGTGTTGACAGATGTGAAAATTACCGAACTATCAGTTTAATAAGTCACAGCTGCAAAATACTAACGCGAATTCTTTGCAGACGAATGGAAAAATTGGTAGAAGCCGACCTCGGGGAAGATCAGTTTGGACTCCGTAGAAATATTGGAACACGTGAGGCAATACTGACCCTACGACTTATCTTAGAAGAAAGATTAAGGAAAGGCAAACCTACGTTTCTAGCATTTGTAGATTTAGAGAAAGATTTTGACAATGTTGACTGGAATACTCTCTTTCAAATTCTAAAGGTGGCAGGGGTAAAATACAGGAAGCGAAAGGCTACTTACAATTTGTACAGAAACCATATGGCAATTATAAGAGTCGAGGGGCATGAAAGGGAAGCAGTGGTTGGGAAGGGAGTGAGACAGGGTTGTAGCCTCTCCCCGATGTTATTCAATCTGTATATTGAGCAAGCAGTAAAGGAAACAAAAGAAAAATTTGGAGTAGGTATTAAAATCCATGGAGAAGGAATAAAAACTTTGAGGTTCGCCGATGACATTGTAATTCTGTCAGAGACAGCAAAGGACCTGGAAGAGCAGCTGAACGGAATGGACAGTGTCTTGAAAGGAGGATATAAGATGAACATCAACAAAAGCAAAACTAGGATAATGGAATGTAGTCGAATTAAGTCGGGTGATACTGAGGCAATTAGATTAGGAAATGAGACACTTAAAGTAGTGAAGGAGTTTTGTTATTTGGGGAGCAAAATAACTGATGATGGTCGAAGTAGAGAGGATATAAAATGTAGACTGGCAATGGCAAGGAAAGCGTTTCTGAAGAAGAGAAATTTGTTAACATCGAGTATAGATTTAAATGTCAGGAAGTCGTTTCTGAAGGAGTGTAGCCATGTATGGAAGTGAAACATGGACGATAAATAGTTTGGACAAGAAGAGAATATAAGCTTTCGAAATGTGGTGTTACAGAAGAATGCTGAAGATTGGGTAGATCTCATAACTAATGAGGAGATGTTGAATAGAATTGGGGAGAAGAGGAGCTTGTGGCACAACTTGACTAGAAGAAGGGACCGGTTGGTAGGACACGTTCTGAGGCATCAAGGGATCACAAATTTAGCATTGGAGGGCAGCGTGGAGGGTAAAAATCGTAGAGGGAGACCAAGAGATGAATACACTAAGCAGATTCAGAAGGATGTAGGTTGCAGTAAGTACTGGGAGATGAAGTAGCTTGCACATAATAGAGTAGCGTGGAGAGCTGCATCAAACCAGTCTCAGGACTAAAGACCACAACAACAACAGGAGATATTTGGTGTTCTCGTTACACTGTTGACAGTTGAATCTCGAAATACTGAACTCCCTAATAATTTCCGAAATGGAATGTTCTATGCGTCCAAGTCCAACTGCCATTCCGCTTTCAAAGTCTGTTTATTCTCTTCGTGCAGCCACAAGCACTTCGGAAACCTTTTCAAGTGAATCACCTGAGTACAAATGACAGCTCCGCCAGTGCACTGCCGTTTTGTACCTTGTGTACGCGATACTACCGCCGTCTGTTTACGTGGGTATCACTATCCCATCAGGTTTGTCACCTCAGTGTATTGCACAGTCATATTTTTTAGTGTGACAATCATTACGAAAAGCAAAATAGTTAACTTTGATGATTCCACGCAATTTGGCGATAATTTTGTCGCACACCAAGCATATCGGAGAAGTTTTCTTGAAAGCAGGAGCCTGCAGCTGATCAAGACGTACATTTTAATAGTATCGCCCCCAAATGTGATTTCCCTTTGCTGTGCGATGAGGACACCTCATCTTCGATAAAGATAGACCTCAAAGGGTTGACAGAAATGCATACACCTTAGCGGCGTTATTTTCGATGAAAATATCGCTATTCAGATTTCATCTACGGACCGCCCATCATATACGGATGGACCGGTTTGCTCAGCCCTCGTGTCACTAATATACAAAAACGGCTGCATTTTACCGTAAGGTCCCCACTTTGTCCAGGAACGGATGACAGGTTTCTTGCAGATTTTGTGGCTGTTGCGTACACTGTTGATGCCGTTCCATTAATTGTTTTACGTCTTGTTGGACTCTAGGACCAAACTGCTACTAATTTCTTGGAGACAAACTATACCTGTTGGTAACAGTTACTCTTCTGCGTGTTTTCGAAACGGAGGGCGTTAACCGCGAGAGGCGAGGTTCCGGTCTGGCACACTTTCAACATGATATCTAGTTTAAAAATAGTACATATTCCATTGAAGAGAGAAATATCCGTTCTGGATACTTAATATTGTACTAAAATTAATTTATGAAATTTTATAACTCATCGGCGTTGATAATTGCCAGTTTCTTAAATAAATGCCACGGAAATGAAATAAATTTGTTTTGCAAAAGTGAGAGTTCTTCCTCGATTCTGACATTTCGGTACAGTAACACTGGCGCAGTATCACGCGACAGAAATAAAGCTGGACGAGTCGGAGATGAAAGCCGCTCTCGCTTCAATTCCGTGCATTCGATCGCCGCAGGCGCAATTTCCCGTCGCTGCAGGAGCGGCATAGTACGCCCACGTGTCAGCCTGCGCTGGCAAATCAGGAAATTGTCTCCCTCGTCATCTTTCCTGACAGCTGCGTAGGCGCCCTCTATAAACACTACGCTACTCCGTCCGTCGATAGACGATGCTTAAACTACATGCGGGCATTAGCATTGCAGCAGTTCTCTGTTATGCCATCGTATTAACCCAAAGGTGAGTTTCCTATGAATGAACTCAGCAAGTAGCAGCTTCCGTGAAAGACTGAACTGTCATGAAATATTGTATATTCTTTGACAATACAGAGTCAAATGAATCAATAAATCATAAAAGGGACACTAACTGAAGCTTTAAGAGCGACGAGTTGTCAAGTTCTGGGGGGACTCTGTATAACTGACACGGAAAATATTACTTAATTAAGAAATTATAAACAGCCAATCAGCTGCACCATGCAAGGTTTAAATAAACCTCTTGACCGTGGTTTCAACGTTTATAAAAACGTCTTCCTCAAAAGAAAAATAGTGACATCATGTTTACATGTGCCTTAGCTGTATATTGGTGAAGTACTACTTAATAGTGACAGCCATGGTATGCATGTTTTTAATACAATGGAGGTGAAATTTTATATTGTACTGACATCTTTCCACCATATTTCAACGCACCTCCGCTACAACATGTAATCCAGAACACGTTTTTATAAACGCTGAAACCATGGCCAAGGTGCTTAAATGAATCTTCTATTGCGCAAATGATTGGCTGTTTCTTATTTCTTCATGAAGATTTTCTCCTATGAGTGCAGCTCCAGCTATGTACAAAATTTTAATGCGTAACATATAACTGCCCATTTAACTTGACGAATGTAGTTAGTGTAGTAGTGGAATACTTTTTGGGAAAAATCGTAGAGGGAGACCAAGAGATGAATACACTAAGCAGATTCAGAAGGATGTAGGTTGCAGTAAGTACTGGGAGATGATGAAGCTTGCACAGGATAGAGTAGCATGGAGAGCTGCATCAAACCAGTCTCAGAACTGAAGACCACAACAACAACAAGTTCGTCTGTACGACAGATCAGTAGTACAATGTCGTTAACCAAACAAACGTGATTGAGATAATACACTTACTAACTATTGCTTCTTTGTTCAACTAGCTTAAGCAGCTAAAAACTTACTAAGAAACAAATGAATTGAAGGCGTTAGTAGACAGTGGGCATTGACTTAAATCTGGAGGGAAAGCCGGCAATGTGTGCCGGACCGGGGTTCGAACCCAGGTTTCCTGCTTACTAGGCAGATGCTCTGACGACTGTGCCATTCTGACACAGTGGTCACTGCACGAACTAGCCCAGCACGCCTCCCGTCAGATACAAATTCTCAGCTTATCCACGTACAACTGTTATAGCGCCCCATGCCCATTATCGTTATCACCCACGACATTTTGTAGACTTCCGCACGAATTCGAGGATTGCTTGCATCCACAATGAAGTTATCATCTGGCGTTCTTGTTCTAATTACATATGTGATGTCCGAAAGAACAGGCACTACATACATAAAAACTTATTGCTGTTGAAAATAGCTTCGGTTACATTTAATCTTCTTGCCTAATTTCCTTTTGAGATGGGAGTTTTCCACTATTTTGATGAAGTCCTACTGAAGCTTTAGCACTGAAGGGTGTACTCGTATCTATACATAACTTTTATCTAGTCGTGTTGGTACAACCATCACAGGCAGACAATACAAAACTGTCACACAAAATTATACAATTTACTCTGAAACCGTTATTTTGAAATTCTAATATTTCAAATTATTACCCCATATGTTGCGATAGCATTCACTGGATTTCGCGTAAAGGTATCCTTTCACAGCTCGTACACAGGATGCTTGTGCTAGCTGGGGAGACAGGCTGAATGTATCGTTCGACTGTTTGCACTATTTTAATCACAGTCGTCGTTCAGTCGATTAACGAACTCTTTTGATAAATTAATTTAACTGACGCAGTTGCCATCCTTATATCTCTGAGCACTGCCTTTCTCCTTGAAGTACAACTCTGTATAGTGGCCCAGCACCCATTTAAAGTCCCAGTGATCATGTTTTCAGGTCAACTGTCTATTGCATCGTGAAAGAAAACGTTTATCATCTGCCTGAAGGAGCAAAGATCAGTGACATAAGGACTACTCATTTTTAAGCATTACGTCACGAGTTTCTCTACCACATGTAGATGACACCTAAGGAACAGCATGGGTAATTTTTCATTTGCCCGTCCTACACATGGAAAATATATTCTTCCCATAATTTTCAGTGAATTCTGTTTCGCTTATTACTGATTAACTGCATGACTGACAACGTTGCTTCTCATAATGATGTCGATTCAAAATCGTGCTATTCTGAAAATGAAAATAGTCGTTAGACAGGCTTATTGTCAATGTAGTATGTACAACAGTCAGTGTCAGACTATTACAACTTGTTTACCATAATGATGTAATTTTGAAATTACAGTTTTCCCCTGTAACATGAAAAACTATTCATAAATAAACGAATTTCACTCCTCGAAAAGATACAGATAAGCAACAGCCAGCAGCTAAAAAGCATAGTGCAAGTACAAACTCCACAGACTTATGACAAGCCGTGTTTACCTCTCAAGGAAGTAATTATCACAGGGCACGCGTTGCAGGGCTCTTGTTAACGAACTGTCTCACAAGAGTGCCATTGTAGTGTCTTTGTTATCTTGGCATCAAAGGAGCGGGAAGATTAAAAAGCACCAAAGCAACACGGATTGAGCATGAGAGAGAGAGAGAGAGAGAGAGAGAGAGAGAGAGAGATGACCTGACCTTTCACGTTCCAGGCCTTCTTTGATGGGACGCAACTACGGCAAGAAATGTGAGAGTACCGCAAAAATCACGCCGTGTCACAGAACGTTCTAGTCGTCAACAAGACTGTAGATATTTAATTTAGTTTCACATATTTTCGATTTATTTATATTATATTCCTGTATTTCATAGGAGTGTCTGCGAGCAAGAGTCTGTGTCTGCAAAAAGTTTGAAACATTAAGTTCCGTCAATACCTTTATTTAAAAAACTCCATGTGGAACTGAAAAACTTACGTATTACAATTATTAAAATTATAAATGTCGGGTAAACTATTGTGCGGACAGGGAGACCAGTCTGCCAAGAGAATCTAACTACCACAAAAGCTGTCCTCAGATTCTCCTCTGGCCTCCATCCTGGAACAAGACACACGAACCCCTTTTGAACCTGAGCCAATGAGAGGAATTTCGTATGTTGATTTCTTGACACTAGCCAGAGGTACCATCATGACAAAAAAAATATCTACAGTCGTCTTTAAAATAAAATAATAAGGACTGCTGTAGGTGTTTTTATTTTTTGTCACGATAGTAAACGGCCGTCGTTCCAGAGACTTCCTGCTAAAAGGATGGACAAACAAAAGAGGTAACAACAGGCTACAATCAGAAACGAACGTAGAAACTCTATTGGACAAAGTTAAGGAATGGTGCTGACTAAACAAACTTTCAAAAGCAGCTCAAGCGTCAACTTTTATAACTCTGAAAGGAGTACAGAGCAGTAGTCGAAACTATTTAAGGGGAATTAATTGTATAATTTTTCAGGCTTCACCGGTAGAAATACACTGCACAGGTTTGCCGCCGAATAACATTGTTTAAGTCCCTCAGTACTGTTCTGGCGATTACAGCTGTGTTAATATTACGAAACCCCCCCCCCCTCCCCATGAACCATGGACCTTGCCGCTGGTGGGGAGGCTTGCGTGCCTCAGAGTGATACAGATACCCGTACCGTAGGTGCAACCACAAGGGAGGGTATCTGTGGAGAGGCCAGACAAACGTGTGGTTCCTGAAGAGGGGCAGCAGCCTTTTCAGTAGTTGCAGGGGCAACAGTCTGGATGATTGACTGACCTGGCCTTGTAACACTAACCAAAACGGCCTTGCTGTGCTGGTGCTGCGAACGGCTGAAAGCAAGGGGAAACTACAGCCGCAATTTTTCCCGAGGGCATGCAGCTTTACTGTATGGTTAAATGATGATGGCGTCCTCTTGGGTAAAATATTTCGGAGGTAAAATAGTCCCCCATTCGGATCTCCGGGCGGGGACTACCCAGGAAGACGTTGTTATCAGGAAAAAGAAAACTGGCGTTCTACGGATCGCAGCGTGGAATGTCAGATCCCTTAATCGGGCAGGTAGGTTAGAAAATTTAAAAAGGGAAATGGATAGGTTAAAGTTAGATATAGTGGGAATTAGTGAAGTTCTGTGGCAGGAGGAACAAGACTTCTGGTCAGGTGAATACAGGGTTATAAATACAAAATCAAATAGGGGTAATGCAAGAGTAGGTTTAATAATAAATAAGAAAATAGGAATGCAGGTAAGCTACTACAAACAGCATAGTGAACGCATTATCGTCGCCAAGATAGATGCGAAACACACGCCCACCACAGCAGTACAAGTTTATATGCCAACTAGTTCCGCAGATGACGAAGTGATTGATGAAATGTATGATGAGATAAAAGAAATTATTCAGATAGTGAAGGGAGACGAAAACTTAATAGTCATGAGAGACTGGAATTCGATAGTAGGAAAAGGGAGAGAAGGAAACGTAGTAGGTGAATATCGATTGGTGGGAGAAATGAACGAGGAAGCCGCCTGGTAGAATTTTCCACAGAGTATAACTCAACTCAATCATAGCTAACACTTGGTTAAAGAATCATGAAAGAAGGTTGTATACATGAAAGAAGCCTAAAGATACTAAAAGGTATCAGATAGATTATATAATGGTAAGACGGAGAATCAGGAACCAGGTTTTAAATTGTAAGACATTTCCAGGGGCAGAACAATCTATCGGTTATAAATTGCAAATTAAAACTGAAGAAACTGCAAAACGGTGGGAATTTGAGGAGATGGGACCTGAATAAACTGAAAGAACCAGAGGTTGTAGAGAGCTCCAGGGAGAGCATTAGGAAACGATCGACAAGCATGGGGAAAAGAAATATAGTAGAAGAAGAATGGGTAGCTTTGAGAGACGAATTAGTGAAGGTAGCAGAGGATCAAGTAGGTAAAAAGACGAGGGCTAACAAAAATCCTTGGGTAACAGAAGAAATATTGAATTTAATTGATGAAAGGGGAAAATTCAAAAATGCAGTAAATGAAGCAGGCAAAAAGGAATACAAACGTCTCAAAAATGAGATCGACAGGAAGTGCAAAATGGCTAATCAGGGATGGCTAGAGGACAAATGTAAGGATGTAGAGGCACATATCACTAGGGGTAAGGTAGATACTGCCTACAGGAAAATTAAAGAGACCTTTGGAGAAAAGAGAACCACTTGCATGAATATCAAGAACTCAGATGGAAACCCAATTCTAAGCAAAGAACAGAAAGCAGAAAGGTAGAGAGGATATACAGAGTGTCTACACAAGGGCCATGTCCTTGAGGAAAATATTATAGAAATGGAAGAGAATGTAGACGAAGATGAAATAGGAGACATGATACTGCGTGAAGAGTTTGACAGAGCACTGAAAGACCTAAGTCGAAACAATGCACTGGGAGTAGACAACATTCCATTAGAACTACTGACAGCCTTGGGAGAGCCAGGCCTAACAAAACTCTACCACCTGGTGAGCAAGATGTATGAGACAGGCGAAATACCCTCAGACTTCAAGAAGAATATAATAATTCCAATCCCAAAGAAAGCAGGTGTTGACAGATGTGAAAATTACCGGACTATCAGTTTAATAAGCCACTGCTGCAAAATACTAACGCGAATTCTTTACAGACGAATGGAAAAACTGGTAGTAGCTGACCTCGGGGAAGATCAATTTGGATTCCGTAGAAATATTGGAACACGTGAGGCAATACTGACCCTACGACTTATTTTAGAGAATAAGGAAAGGCAAACCTACGTTTGTAGCAATTGTAGACTTAGAGAAAACTTTTGACAATGTTAACTGGAATACTATCTTTCAAATTCTGAAGGTGGCTGGGGTAAAATACAGGGAGCGAAAGGCCATTTACAATTTGTACAGAAACCAGATGGCAGTTATAAGAGGCGAGGGACATCAAAGGGAAGCAGTGGTTGGAAAGGGAGTGAGACAGGGTTGTAGCCTCTCCCAGATGTAATTCAATCTCTAAATTGAGCAAGCAGTAAAGGAAACAAAAGAAAAATTTGGAGTAGGTATTAAAATCCATGGAGAAGAAAAAAACTTTGAGGTTCACAGATGACATTGTAATTCTGTCAGAAATAGCAAAGGACCAGGAAGAGCAGCTGAACGGAATGGACAGGGTCTTGAAAGGAGGATATAAGATGAACATCAACAAAAGCAAAACGAGGATAATGAAATGTAGTCGAATTAAATCGGGTGATGCTGCGGTAATTAGATTAGGAAATGAGAAACTTAAAGCAGTAAAGGAGTTTTGCTATTTGGGGAGCAAAATAACTGATGATGGTCGAAGTAGGGAGGATTTAAAATGTGGACTGGCAATGGCAAGGAAAGCATTTCTGAAGACGAGAAATTTGTTAACATCGAGTATAGATTTAAGTGTCACGAAGTCGTTTCTGAAAGTATTTGTATGGGGTGTAGCCATGTATGGAACTGAAACACGGACGATGAATACTTTAGACAAGAAGACAATTGAAGCTTTAGAACTGTGTTGCTACAGAAGAATGCTGAAGATTAGATGGGTAGACCACATAACTAATGTGGAGGTATTGAATAGAATTGGAGAGAAGAGAAATTTGTGGCACAACTTGACTAGATGAAGGGATCGGTTGGTAGGGCATATTCTGAGGCATCAAGGGGTCACAAATTTAGTACTGGAAGTCAGGGTGGAGGGTAAAAAACGTAAACGGAGACCAGAGATGAATACACTAAACAGAAGAATTTAGGTTGCATTAGGTACTGGGAGATGAAGAACCTTGCACAGGACAGAGTAGCACGGAGAGCTGCATCAAACCAGTCTCTGGACTGAAGACCACAAAACAACAACAATATTACGAAAATTGATTCGCAATTTGCGGAAACATATTGACGTCAGCTCTTGGCGACACATCAAAATTTGTGCCTGACCAGAAGTCGAATCTGTATTCTGCTTGGTAGGTTGGTTTAAAAGAGGGGGGAAGGGACAAAACTGCTAGGTCATCGGTCTCTGGTTCCGAATAAAACAATTCCACAAGGGTGAGAATAAAACAAGCGCGATTGACAACACAAAACGGAGAGAAAGGATAAACCACAAGAACGACGACGAACGAAGCCCAACAAACGCTTAAATGGACAAAAGGGGAGAAGAAAACCTCAGAAACGCCATGAACAGGTAGAAGAGATTAAAACGACTAAACAGATTACCATGGCTGGCTGACCATGAGAATAAAAAGGAGAATCAGCCACTCTGCAACAGATTAAAACCTCCACCCTAAAAGCACTATGGTGGAGGACACAGAGTGACAAAGGACGTGCGCTAAAACTTAGATTAAATGATAAAACCCACCCTCACCAATAATCTGTAAAGCTAAATCAGACGATGAGGCGTTGTCAGATAAAATTAGCGGCAACGAGTCCGGTAACCGAAGATTTCGTCGCAGGGCAGTCAAAGTGCGCCAGAATATGGGCCGATCAACACTGAGGCGGATCTTCACGGCGCAGGAGGTAGCCGTGGGTCGCTCAGGTGTGGCGAATGCGGAGCAAGCAGAGAACCACAGATTCCCTGCGAGAGGCCCCCATGGAGGACTGCCACACATTCGTAGTCTCTTTAATGGCACGCAGTTTGTTGTACGTGTTGAGGTTATGCCGTTTCGTCTCCCAAAGCCGCAATACATTGCGGCGTAGGACTGAACCCAGGTCAGCTGCAGAGAAGCCGATCTCCATAAGCGGTTTCCGTGTAGCCTGTTCGTCCAGCCTGTCGGCAAGTTCGTTGCCTGAGATTCCCACGTGACCTGGGGTCCAGACAAACACCACTGAACGACTGGACCGTTCCAGGGCATAACGGACTCCCCAGAGTATGAACAGATGTTCTCAAGAGCACGAGATATACCCACCAGCTCGGCAGTGAAAACACTGCAACCAAGGAATGCCGTCCAAGATGTCCTCCAAGGACATACGCGAAGCCGACGTGAGCAGCAGCCATCGAGGCGTCGGTGTAAACCACTTCGTGGCATCGGTACACGTCAAGAATCGAGAGGAATGGCAGCGGAGAGCTGTGGGGTTAATTGAGTCTTAGGGCCATGTGAAAGGTCCAGGCGAAAACGCGGCCTAGGTGTACACCATGGAGGTATACGTGAATGGATCTCAAGTATATGTGGTAAAGGCAAGACTCCAGTTTGGGAAGAAGGGATCGAACACGAACTGCAATCGGAAGCCCAGACCTGATCCGCCGATGCGGGAGATGAACCGTCGTGGGTGGGAAAAGGAGACGATGATTGGGATGCGCAGGAGAACTACGAACGTGTGCAACGTAACTGGCCAGCAGTTGTGCATGCATAACCTTCAGTGGAGGGACACCGGCCTCCAACAGGACACTGGTCACCGGATTCGTTGTAAAAGAACCTGTCACTAGGCGAACGCCACATTGGTGCACTGGCTCGAGTAAACGCAACGCCGAGGGCGCCGCCGAACCATAAACCACAGTCCCACAGTAAAGGCGGGATTGAACAAGGGCTATGCAGAGCTGTAGCAGCGTAGAGCGATCTGCACCCCAGTTGGTGTTGCTCAGGCAGCGGAGGGCATTGAAGTGCTGCCAGCACTTCCGCTTAAGTTGACGAAGGAGAGGAAGCAAAGTCAATCGGGCGTCGACAGTGAGGGGATCGTCAGTAAGGTAAAGTTCTGGTTCCAGATGAACGGTATGAGGCCGACAGAAGTGCATAACGCACGGCTTTGCGTCCGAAAACTGGAATCCGTTGGCTGGAGCCCATGACTGCGCCTTGTGGATGGTTCCCTGTAGGCGCCACTCAGCAACGCCAGTGCTGGTGGAGCAGTACGAAATGCAGAAGTCGTCTGCATTAGAGATGGGGGATCCGCTCTTGAACTACGAGGGTTGCCCAGTAAATAATGCCCCATATTTTTTTTCTCCAGAAGTATTTATTCCACAACAATCAAATTTACATATGTGAAAGACTGATGTTTTGTCTACTTGCTTTATTTTTCCACATAATCTCCTTCAAGTTCGACGGCCTTTTTCCAGCGAGACACAAGAGCGTGTATTCCCTGCCGGTAAAAATCTGTACTCTGCCTACGGAGCCAGGTTGTCACTTCGTGAATCACTTCTTCGTCATCGGCAAAACGTCTTCCACGAATGAAATTCTTCATTGGTCCAAACAAGTGAAAGTCTGAAGGAGCCAAATCGGGGCTGTAGGGTGGATGGGGTAACACTATCCAACCCAGTTTCGCGATGTGTTCACAAGTCCTCAAACTTGTGTGAGGACGAGCGTTATCATGCTGAATCAAAACATCCTGTGGGTTAACATGACGCCCAAGGCGCCGGAAGCGCTGCTTAAGTTTGTCTAATGTTTTGACATAAGCCTCTGAATTTATGGTACTGCCTTTTGGCATCACATCAATGAGAATTACGCCCTCGCAATCCCAAAACACAGTCATCATGACTTTTCCGGCTGAAGGAACTGTTTTGAATTTTTTCTTCTGTGGAGAATAAGCATGACGCCATTCCATCGATTGTCTTTTTGTTTCAGGCTCAAAATGATGCACCCAAGTTTCATCACCTGTCACAATCCGTGACAAAAAGGCCTCCCCGTCAACGTGAAAGCGTCGCAACAAATCGAAAGAAATGTCTTTTCTTTGGGATTTGTGATCGACAGTAAGACACCGAGGAACCCATCTTGCACACACTTTTGAGTATCCAAGCTGATTGATAATCACATCCACACTTCCTTTGCTTACTGACAACTCCAGTGCCAATTGTCGAGTCGTAATGCGTCGATCCCGTCGAATGAGAACATCAGCCCGCTGCAACATGTCAGGCGTGACAGCCGTGGGAGGCCTTCCCGACCGCGGCAAATCTCGGAGCTCCGCAGCACCGCCCTCTGATGCTTTCATCCTCTGTGCCCAGCGACCAACAGTACTCCTATCGACTGCAGATGTTCCGTAGACTTTGCACAAGCGTTTATGAATATTGCCCACGGTTTCTTCCTCTGCTACGAGAAATTCAATCACTGCACGTTGTTTATGACGGATGTCACCTGCAGACGCCATTTTAGAACATTCCTACACCACCGCTCTCTGTCGGAGGAAATTGAAACTTTGCGTACACACGCGGGAAACTTCAAATAACTCGCACCTAAAGTGTCACATTTCTAATATTTTTTATTTCGGAGAAAAAAAATATGGGGCATTATTTACTGGGCAACCCTCGTAATTCATAGAGTTGAATCTTTCAAAGGAGTGAACAATCAGTGATTCAGAAAAATAGAACGGTAGCTCCAAACCTTTCCCACGGCAGAGAGAGAGAGAGAGAGAGAGAGAGAGAGAGAGAGAGAGACGGAGCATATCAGCAGCGCCTCTGCTGGTCAGAGCACAGTGCACGCCACACAACACAGCCAGCGCCGGCCTCTGCCCTGCTTCTACCTTGGCTGCCTGCATTGTGCAGTGCCCCATTGGATTTTCTGTTTCACATATGCCGTGCCGTCTCTGTGCGTCGTCTGCCGCTTGCAGTGTCTGGCGCAGCTTAACTTCGCATCGCACTCTGTCGGCGATCGTTTCAGTCACACGTCCTGCCCTCTGGGCAGTTGATGCGAGCAACAGGACAGAGAGCCACCTAGCGGATAACATAGGAACTACTTGCAACAACCTGCTCGCAAGGGAATGGACGATTTGTCTCGGAGCGGGTGAGTTCACCGCTCCCCCCACCCTCGGAACTCGCCCGCTCGACGCTCACCCCACCGTCTCGACTCTAGCCAGAGCATTGAGCAAAGCGACTAAGGTGTCACTCTGGTCTCTGCGGTCTCAGCTCACGCAGTAATACAGCTCGCGGCTCGACCTGCTCGACTCAGCGCCTCTGCATCGGAGTTCGTCCCTACTGGATATTGTTCTTCGTAGTAATACCGCTATGTATATTACATTATTATGTTATGTATACAACAATTGTTTTTATTTTATTTTTATTTGTTTAAACTGATTAGATTAGGTTCCTGATGACTCCTCTTACTATAGGATTTTTATTATGGACACTCGAATTTACGCTTTAATTACGAGCTAACCGATAAACGTATCGCAAAATGTGATACACCAATATTTTCCTTGTTTTATTCTGCGTAAGGCTATATGCAGCACTTTCGTTTTACAGTCAAATTTATATTTTTTTTTCTTATTCTGGTACGGATTTTGCGATTTTAGGCGTCTTCGGAAGGAAACGTTCACTTTAAAAATATATGGCTTGCGATGTATTTGTATGAGGTTAATGAAATTTTAATACATTATAGCCAAATATATTGTTAATGTAAATCTCAAGTTACAACATTTTCCGATCACCCAGAAAACCACGATAGTGCAAAATAAATCAATAATCAAAAACTTTGTCATATCGTGGAAATTTCAATAAACAATACAAAATTCTTACTCATTATCTGTGTTACTTCAAAATAGGATCAAATAAGATCAAAATACAGGTATAGTACTGGAATAAACCAAGTTTAAAGGGCAATGTGCCTTCCATTTATTTTCTATTGTAAATGAGTGGTGAGTCATGAAAAACAGCTAATTCATTTCAGGGAGTGAACAGTTCTGATCCAATCTCTGAAAAGAACAGTTTTGCCCATCTCTAGTCTGCATACAGAAAGAGAGAGAGAGACAGATGGCCTTACAGCTGCTGCTAGACCGTTAATGGCCACAAAAAATAGAGGTACGCTCAATACAGACCCCTGCGGGACCCCATTCTCCTCGATATGTGGGTAGTTATGGGACGAACCAACTTGTACACGGAAAGTACGAAGCGACAGGAAATTCTGGATAAAAATCGGGAGCGGGCTTCGGAGACCCCACTCGTATAATGTGGCAAGGATATGATGTCGCCAGGTGGTGTCATACGCTTTTCGTAAATCAAAACAGACGGCAACAAGGTGTTGGCGCCTTGAAAACGTTGTTCGGAGGGACAGAAGGTTATCAGTGGTAGGGCGACCCAGGCGGAAACCGCCCTGGCACAGAGCCAGTAACCCACGCGACTCCAGGACCCAACCCAACCGCCGACATACCATGCATTCCAGC
Organism: Schistocerca cancellata; assembly: GCF_023864275.1. NCBI lineage: Eukaryota > Metazoa > Arthropoda > Insecta > Orthoptera > Acrididae > Schistocerca > Schistocerca cancellata. The sequence goes on from NC_064628.1 coordinate 655,813,122, forward strand.
AGCTTACAAAGAACATTTGTGAGACTGATGGGCCATAGCTATCTACATCAAGCGAGTTTTGCCGTGTTTGAGCACTGGTATCATGGTGCTCTCCTGCCAGTGTGATGGAAAGATGCCACTGTGGCGTGTAGCGAACGGGAGGAATGTCCCTTCCATCCGCCGTTTGAGAGTGCGAAACGCTGGGGGGAAATTCTCCAACGCAGGGGCGATTGCTCAGCAAAGTGCTCAGCAATGGCGTTTGCGTCGGTAGATATCACGCTATTTATGTTAACACGGGGAACACCTGTTGGGGGCTGGTACCCAAAAACTCGTTTGATCTTTGCCCAGGCCTGGGAAGGTGACGCAGGGCACAAAATAGTCGAGACGTATCTCTCCCAACACTCCTGCTTCCGTCGTTTGATAAGCTGGCGAACGCGGGCACGGAGCTGTTTTAAAGGCCATGAGTTGCTCCAGGGAAGGGTGCCGCTTATGCCGCTGTAACGGGCGAAGTACGAGAGAAGAAATTGCCAGGCTGGCGTAGAGCGTTGGTACCAAGTTGGGGAACACGTGATCCGTCTGAGGCAGAGACTTCATTGCGGCAGTTAGCGGAAGAAACGCAGGAGCAGGTAGCGGCGCGGCGAAAGCTGAGAGCTGCAGCTGGCTGGAAGGCGGCCAGCTGTGCTGTTGCCAGCGCGTTGCAGAGGAGGCCGCATTGCGCCCTCGACCTCCACTCGCTGACGAGTCTCAGTATGCAGTCTCTCATCTCGCAAGGAAATGTCTGCCGCTCCACCTCATATTTTAAGGAGAAAAAAAGCACGCCTGGCATATATCAGCCTCAGCTCAGTCCCCTAGAACTTAGAGCTACTTAAACCTAACTAACCTATGCACATCACACACATCCATCTAGCGAAAATTTGCGCCGTAATTCTGATAGTACGCAGTTGCGACATTCTGAATGTATAGATTTTATACTTGGCGCGCGCCGGTTGTTTGTCAGTCGCTCCGCGCCACTGCAGCCGCCTGGTGCCCGAGCGCAAAATACTGTACAGTGAAGTGAGTGACAGGTTTGTGAGATACTTTTCTGACGTTGGTAACATGCTTTGTTCAATGTTAGAAAAAGTCGAGAACACCGTCACATGTAATTTCATCTACAACTTGTTTGCTACCGGTTTCAGCGCTACAGTACGTCATCATCAGGCCCTCTACGCCAGGTAGCGGCTGTATTTCCTCGGTGACAACAATAGGTATGTCATAAGTGAAAATTAAAAAAAAATGGTTCAAATGGCTCTAATCACCAAGGGGCTTAACATCTGAGGTCATCAGTCCCCTAGACTTTTACTACTTAAATCTAACTAACCTAAGGACATCACACACATCCATTCCCGAGGCAGGATTCGACTCTGCGACCGTAGCAGCAGCGCGGTTCCGGACTGAAGCACCTAGAACCGCTCGGCCACAGTGGCCGGTTAAGTGAAAATTACTTGACTTCGCACCAGGTCTTGCTCACAACACCACGTCGAACACATCTGTTACAGTGGGCATCATGATGGTGTATTGTAACGCAGAAACAGGTAACCAGTAAATTAGAGATGAAATTAGAGCCGACGGTGTTCTCGACACTCATAACATATAATTTGGCTGTTGTCCCGCCATCCAGTAAAGCACGAATGGATGCGCCTAAGAGTTTCGATCAATGTGCTTCGTGTCAAAAAATGCGGTTTTCAACCTGTCCTTAGTGCCAGAAGTTTCTTTGCTTCGAACATTTTTATGTTGTGATCCTCAAATGCAGTGTAAATCAATCAAAAGAGTTGGTATGTCACTAAAATAAGTATCGTATCGCTATATAATTAATAACGTCGCTGTTGTACGTTATTTTCTTCGTATTTTAAAGCTGACGCTATTAAAATGAAAAGCAAGAGGTTCGCTATTCATCAACGTGATAGTTGTGATTAAATATAAATTGTCAACCTCACGTCAAATAACTCAAATGGCTCTGAGCACTATGGGACTCAACTGCTGTAGTCATCACTCCCCTAGAACTTAGAACTACTTAAACCTGACTAACCTAAAGACATCACACACATCCATGCCCGAGGCAGGATTCGAACCTGCGACGTAGCGGTCGTGCGGTTCCAGACTGTAGCGCCTTTAACCGCTCGGCCACTCTGGCGTCAAATAACTGTTCAGTTCCTTGAGCCTATTCAGTTTTATTCTGACGCATCTACATAGAGTGGTTCCTACTAATGTTTAAAAATCTTCGAAGCGACGTATTTTATTTACCGGGCTCTCCGCTTCCACTGAAAAGAAAGGTACGATAAAACCCTCGCGTCACAAATAAATGAATATAAGCTCCCGAACTGCGTTATTATCAGTAAATGGCCTACGTTTCCTTTACCAAATAAGGGACATAAGGAAAGAAGCAAGCCGGCCGTTGTGGCCGTGCGGTTCTAGGCGCTTCAGTCCGGAACCGCGTGACTGCTACGGTCGCAGGTTCGAATCCTACCTCGGGCATGGATGTGTGTAATGTGCTTAGGTTAGTTATGTTTAAGTAGCTCTAAGTTCTAGGGGACTGTGACCTCAGATGTTAAGTCCCATAGTGCTTAGAGCCATTTGAATCATTTTTTAAAAGAAACAAAAAAATGTGAAATACTTTTCCTTGGTCCAGCGAGGACAATAATCTTGTAACTTCTACGTTTACAACATATCACATTTATAAAAGGTGTTCGATATTAGCACCGTTTGTTTGAATGCAAGTATTGCATCGTTCAGTCAAAACTTCACGCACAAGCCAAACCGTTGCACTTGCGGTGAGATATGACATACCGTAACGTCGGATGTTCAATATTTCTCATTCACTTTTGCGGTATTTCCCAACATTTGCGGCCCCATGTGTCTTATATTAAATTACTTGTCTCAGCGTCATGTACATCGCTTTGGGGGTTCTTAAACGTTAGTAATACTTACTCTGTATAGCTGCATAATATCACTAGGAGAGTATAGTTGAAATATCATTCAACTTAGTTTGAGGTTGACATATTACTTACTCGCATTACTTCAAATTTTTTGCGTAGAATAATATGTGTTCTGGAGTAAGATTTCAACACGCGTTTGGCACATCCCTTCCTCTTCCCGCACTTTCAACGTACCGTGAATAGGAGAGCTCAGGTTGTCTCACTCTACTTCGCTCCCTGGGATTAACCGGCTGCAAAGAAAAGTTGTCAAGAGAAAGGGGTGGCGGAGGGAGGGGGGGCGGCTGGAGCGGAGCATATGAACAATATCCGGTTGATATCTTGCAATTGTGACGTTTTCTCCTTAAAATATGAGGTCCAGTTGGTGATGTTTCCTTGTCAGACAGAACGCTGCCGTCACAGCCAGACCGCCAACCAGTAGAAATCAACTTCGGCTAAGCAGCTAAGCTGCAGTAACACACTTCCCCCCCCCCCCTCACTCTCCCCCCCCCCCTCTCTCTCTCTCTTTCTCTCTCTCTCTCTCTCGCTATCTCTCTCTCTCTCTCTCCCCTGTTCCTTCCGCTGTCACAGCAAAGACCTCCCAACTAGTATACATACTCGGCAATAGGGCGCCCAATTGGCTTAGGTTGTAACCCAAACCACTATGACCGCCTACCTAATATCGTGTCGGGACAACTTTGGAACGCAACATAGCTTACTGGCCGCATATAGCGCCAATGTCTAAGCATAGGTCACGTAATTTCCGTGAATTACGGGATTAGGGTTCGTGGGCACAAAGCTAACTCCCAATAGTGTCTCAGATATTTTCCGATCAGGAAAATTTGTTGGCCAAGATGAGTTCAGTATCATGCGTCTTAACACAGTGCAGGACGATTCTAGCCTTGTGACATGATCAGTTACCCTGCTACAGGACGGCATTGACATCGTGGAAGATATCAAATTTGAAGCGATGCAGGGCGTCCACAATAATGTTCACATACTCCACAACTATTATTATCTCTTCTTTTACGGCCACAGATCCCATACCATCGTTCGACAACAGAGGTGTCTCGTCCAGCAAGATGACACGTTTCCATTCATCGATGATCTGACCTCGATGAAACTGTGCCCATTGCAGTCCTAATTGACGTTGATGCATCAGCTGCAAAGCTCCTTTTTCGGCAACGTACACTGAATGGTGTGCTTCATAACACTTACGCCAGGAACACCGTTGTTCTCTGTCGTCAGTTCTGCCACTCGTCGTCGCCTGTTCTGCTTTACAGAATGCGTTTGGTTAAAGCATCTGTAAAACAAAACCGACGACCTTCGGCATATAGAGAAAAGTTATTGATTTGTTGTGTTACTTTGTTGCTAACAAACTCGGCACTGCTCTGGTATTCATTTTGCCAATTTTCTATGAGAAACGAAAAGAGAAGTCGAACCTGTTTGTAGCGTAATATCCCGGACAATTTCTGTACTCTGGGCGCAGCTGTTTCGCGTGTCTACAACGCGATCTTGTAAACGTCTCTATCGCAACGCTTCTCCATAGCTCCATGGACGTCAATTGTTTTCGCCTACAGCGGTTCGCGCTTCGCAGTTGAAATGTCAATGATTTCCTGAAGTTGATGCAGCTGTAAGAGTGTCTCAGTAATAAAAGATATCTGTATTAAAACTTCATGCATGATCAGCATTTTTTCACTGATGTCTGTGATTAATACGTCATACCTCTTGAAGTATGTGTAGTAGAAGGATATATTTGTGTACGTACATCAGCGGCATATGGGAGTATTGCCTGCGAAAATTATTGGGAATACAGCTAGTATCACAGATGTACTAAATTTAAATGTCATGCATGATGCGGTAGTTTTCCACATATCTCATTGTTTATATCATATCTCTTGAACTATGATAAGTAGGTGTCTTTTTGCCTCGACAGCGATTGTTGCCTGAAGGTAAGGAATATGTACACCAAGTTGTAACTGGTACATTGTTTTAGGGGTAGTTATGGAAAACGCACACACACACACACACACACACAGAAACACCTCTATTTTGTAACATGTATGGATTTTATTTTTTATGTTATTTACGTCCATTAAATAAATTTCATGCAGAAGGAAAAACATTTCACACCTTGCTGTTGACATTGTCATGCTGAGACACTATAAGACGCAGTAGACCAGATTTGCTGTTTGGGCAGAAAGTATCTAGCAGTGATGGAAGACTGACACTTTCAAAACAAGGGCGGTTATGCAAAAGAGAAATTGTTAACATCGAACATAAATTTAAGTATTATTTCTTCGAAAGAATTTGTCTGTAGTGTAGCCTTCTGCGGAAGTGAAACGTGGACAAGAAGAGAACAGCTCAGACAAGAGAAGAATAGAAGCTTTTGAATGTAGTGCTACTGAGCAACGCTGAAGATTACATGCGTAGATGGGGTAAGTGCTGAAGAGGAGTTGAATAGGAGAGAAAAGGTATGTGTTGCATGACTACTCATTACTCGCACGAAGTATTGAGTGCTATTGACAACGGATTTCAAATGGTTCCGTGCTTCTGGATTTCCAGGAGGCTTTTGACACTGTACGAGACAAGCGGCTTGTGGTAAAATTGCGTGCTTACGGGATATCGTCTCAGTTATGTGACTGTATTTGTGATTTCCTGTCAGAGAGTAATTGACGAAAAGTCATCGAGTAAAACAGAAGTGATTTCTAGCGTTGCCCATGCTAGTGTTATAGTTCCTTTGCTGTTCTTTATCTATATAAACGATTTGGGAGACAATCTGAGCAGCCGTCTCAGGTTGTTTACAGATGACACTGTCATTTATCGACCAGTAAAGTCATCAGAAGAGCAAAACAAATTGTAAAACGATTTAGAAAAGATATATGTCTGGTACGAAAATTGACAATTGATCCTAAACAACGAAAAGTGTGAGGTCATCCACATGATTGCTAAAAGGAATCCGTTAAACTTTGGTTACACGATAAATCTGTCAAATCTAAATGCCGTAGATTCAACTAAATACGTAGGGATTACAATTACGAACAACTTAATTTGGAAGGAACACACAGAAAATGTAGTCGGGAAGACTAAACAAAGACTGCGTTTTATTGTCAGGACACATAGAAAATGAAACATATCTACTAAAGACACTGCCTAACTACACTTATCCGTCCTCTTTTAGAATAATGCTGCGCGGTGTGGGATCCTTACCAGATAGGACTGACGGAGTACATCGAAAAAGTTCAAAGAAGGGCAGCACGTTCTGTATCGCGAAATAGTGGAGAGAGTGTCACTGAAATGATACAGGATTTGGGATGGCCAGCATTTAAAAAAAGGCGTTTTTCGTTACGACGGAATCTTCTCACAAAATTCCAGTCACAAACTTTCTCCTCCGAATGAGAAAATATTTTCTCGATGCCGACCTACATAAGTTGAAACGATCACCATGATAAAATAAGGGAAATCAGAGCTCACACGGGAAGATATAGCGTTGTTTCTGCCCGCTATACGATATTGGAATAATAGAGAGTTGTGAAGGTGGTTCTATGAGCCCTCGGCCAGGCACTGAAATGTGATTTGCAGAGTATCCATGTAACTGTAGAAAAGGAGGAGTTAGTTTGATAGGGAACATCTTGAGAAGTCAACGAATTATCAGTTTGGTAATAAATGTAAGTTTGAAGAAGAAAAATTATGGAAGGAGACCAATGCTCCAATGCAGCCCATCTGGTTGTAATGGAGGTAGATTGCAGTAGTTCAGCTGTGGACAATCCAAAGCCGAGATTGCAGTGGAGGGATGGTTGTACGGAAGGCTATTGCTTGTGCTGCTCTGTCACGTAATTGGCAGGCAATTTCCTGCAGCAAGAGATTGATGTCCTCGGGTACAAGCTCTCGGAACCTGTTGCCTGCCATTGATGTGATGGAACAGCATAAGAAATAGCCTTCTATACAACCACCCTTTAAAGGCATTTCGAGTTTCGACTATTGAAACGTATGTTCTGTTTTACATAATTTTTTATTTGAGACTCAGTAAAAGAATACAAAATATAATAATCATTTTCGGTCATTTATTGGCGCTTTTCATTTTCTGCTATAGTACAAGAAGAAAAAGTTTAAATTTACAATCATAAAATCTGTAAGAGTTTTGCCATTTCTACTTGTAAGTAACGTAAAGCGAAAAAGTAAATGCATCATATGCATTGTAAGACGGCTTGCAGAGTGAAAGACAGTGGTCAGTACTCTGACTGCTCACAGTAATCAGCCAACTGGGCGAGGAATATAGGAACACTGGCGGCTGACCGGCGTTGCGGAGTTTTCCGCGGGGCCGGAACGTGCATGCTTAGGTAAATGGTGGAGAGACAACACAGTGGCGGCTAAGTTGTACGTAATGAAAGATGATTATTGTAAGTTGTTTTCAACAAAACCACGCTACTGACTCAGCAAAAATTATGCTGAAAAATCTAGTACACCAGAAAAATCGCTGTGACGGCAGGAGCTCATTACAACTTTAAGCATGATTCTAGGATAGATTTTAATAAAACTACAATTTTTTATGATGAAATACAAAATCAATAATTGCACCACTGGAGCAATTTGATCACATGAAGTATAAAATGAGCCCATAAACACCACAAGAAGATACTTTTCGAGTGCTGCGTGTGTATAAGGAATGAAAGATGGTTCTATTAGAAGTGTGTATGAAATGTGCCTGTACTATAAATCGTCCACAGTTTAACGTAATACGAAGGTAGCATGATTTCCCTAGGTCCTTATATCATGTACCTAGTGGATGAGTATCGTACTCCAAATTTATAATTTTTATATGCTTTGATTGATCAGTTACTGAATGTGCGTAAATGAAATTGTATAAAACAGTCATGGAGGCGACAATTTTAATGAATGAAACATTAAAAACTACATTCCAAGAGCAGGACACTCGTTATACAAACTGTTCATATATATTTATATTTTTAAATAATTTCTAATCACAATGCAAAAACATGAATTTTGTTAACACTTTGTTATACGTTGTGTTGTATTTTTTAATGAAAGGTCACACAAAATGACGGAAATAATTTCAGTTGTATCCTAGTATCTTACATCAAGGTGCAGTTAGCTTTCTATATGATTGGTCGTCATTATTCAAGTGCCTAAAATGGATTCAGTCCCTTGTGACGTCACAGAGTATTTAAGGGCTAGCTGTAGGGGTCATATGGTGTTTTGTCTCAGTTGTTCGTCTTCTTTTATCGTTGAGTTGTCAGTATATTTTTGTGCAGGGACCTGTGCGGCCGAGCATCTGCATCAGTTTCATTAACTTTTCATAGGATTTGGATCAGTTTTGTGAGCGCGAGTTAAGTATTCGTACTTATTTGACCGCCTTTTCCGCGATTGATTCTGCCCAAGTTTACGAAGTTCAAGTTCGTTTATGGGATCTGAGGAAGGAGATGTTTATACTCGTGTATTATGGATTTGTGGTATTTTTTCCTACTGATTAGCCAGGATAAAGAATTTCAGTTTATATCAGGATGTACAGTGGCAAACTGCACTTTTGAAATTTGTGTGTTTCCTGTTGATTTTCGCGAATTAATGTCATTCAAACAAATTTACTTCTTTTCTCTGCAGTTCATTGTAGTTATCGCTTAATTGTGTGACTATCCGTTTGTTGATATGTTTCTCTTTCCCTTTAACTGTCCCATGCTGGGGAAGGCACTGCCTTTTCAAGATATGATGTAACCATTTTTACTTTTTCCTCACCTCTTCCCAACTCACAATCTCTAGTTTGCTCCATTCCCACATTTCCAGTTCTTCCAATCTTCTTTCTTCGTCTGTTAGTAATGCCCCTGTGAAGATGTGCTCCATTTACATGTTATTTAGTCAGTCTTTCCCTTGGTTTGTTTTCAGTGCCTCACATAGTAATTTTCTCTTTTCGTTGAACGCTTCCATGGCGGACGCTCCCTCACACTCTGTCTTTGTCACATTTTAGCTTCTGTATTACATTTCCCAAGTATTTAAATTTTGGAGCCTGCCTTGTTTGTTGTCTGTCTAGTGAGATTTCAGCCTCCTCTCCTAATTTTCCCAGTACCATGGTTTCAAACTGTTTCTTATTTATTTTCGTTCTAAATTTTTTCGTGTTTGCTATTCAGTTCTTAAATCATTTCACACAGTTCCTTCGTAAATTACATACCGTGTACATTCCATGTTTTGTGTCCTTGTTCCATCCATATACGAGTATTCCTCTATGATGCCTTCCAGGGAGGTGAAAGGAAACTTGCCTGCCTGTTTCATCTTGCTCTTCCTATTTGTTCCGTTAGTTCTCCGCCAGTTCTTAGTTCTCCGCTAATTCTGACTCTGGCTTTTTTCTTAAAGCGTTGACTCTTTGATCAATTTCCTTGGTCTACGATCGATGCTGTGTTTTCTTTAGATAAACACAAATCTATTACACGTCTGCCTATCAAAACTTTTTCCTAATCAATAAAAAGAGTATTTTTTTCGTTGTATCTCTTCCCTAGTAGCTGTAGTAAGCCTATAGCATCTCTACCGCCCACCCCTCTTCTGAATATTATCGAAATTTTAACGTCGTGTCTACGTTGTATGTAGGGGCTGACGTAGGGTGATACTGTTAGTAATAATTGTGCTGTAAGCTTTTACTGGTTCCGCAGTGTGCTCAATAGTTGACCACCGCTTTTGATCCATGTGTGTACTACTTTTATTTTACAAGGCCTTTGCGAAAATCTATCGACAGTTGGCGAATCGCTACTAGGAACAGTTCCCATCTGGTCAGATTACTGTGTAAAGATGTGCTGACGCAGGACTGATCGTTCACGCGCACCCACGTCCCCTTAACTTCCTGGAGAACTAGGTTACCTAAAAATTCCTAAAACAAATCTCCTTCCTGTTCGGTTCCCCTGATGGTGGTTTTCCAAATCCCCGTGTGAGACCTCCTCTTCCATGCTAGAAAATCATGGCAATCACTAAAACAAAGACGTTTTTAGTTGCGACGAAATCTTTTCACGAAATTTCGATCAGCAGCTTCCACCTCAGAGTGCGAAAATATTTTGTTTCTCGTCCACCAACGTAGAGAGAAATGATCATCATAATAAAATAAGAGAAATCAGAGTTGACACGGGAAGATTTAAGAGTTCGTTTTCCCTGCAACGGTAGAGAAAAAGTCTCAAGCTGTTTCGATAAACCCTCTGCCAGGTACTTAATTGAGAATCGCAGAGAAGTTATGTAGATGGAAAAGTAATGTAGAAAATATGTAACTGTTCAAAACTTCTATCGTAAAAAATAAGGAATAGTGAGAGATCATAGCATGGGGAGAACAATACGATTTACAATCCACGAGACGCTAATCAGAGGCGTTGTATGAGCACGCGAAAGGACAATGACCGTTGGCAAAGCGAGTTTACCGTCTCACAGTGGCCTGTGTTTAGAATTTATTTGGGAGAAAAATACAGTCGCTAGTTTGCCACTGTCTGAACTATATTTTGTTAGTAAACATAAGTTATGAAAACGATTGTTGGATTAATTTGGAAACCACAATATGTATCGGTTTTACAAAATCTATGCGGCATCAGTGACTGAGTCGTCATCAGAGATTGGTGAAAAGTCGCTGACCTTACTGCGCAGAGTGAAGCGTGTGTTTTACAATGTCAGTTCTGGCAGCAGGAACTGTGGCAGCACGGCAATCCCGACGTCGTCGTCGTCGTTGTGTTGCAGTCACGCTCGACCATATTGACGCAAGAGGCCGCTACTGCTGCCGGCTAGGAGGCCCATATGGTGCGTCGTTGCAGCGACGGCGCCAGATAAGCCTAAGCTGTACGCGGTCGATGGCCGCAGAGCCATTCGCCTGAGAGTGCGGCAACCTGTATGCCACTCGCGGTGTGCGGGTGACACCTAGCCAGGGGCGCGACTGACAGCAGCGATTGTCAACGCGCTCGACAGGCTGCACGCACCGGCAATAATTTTTCCCTTTCTGTCTTACAATTGTGTTGAAAGCAAAATCATGAAAACGACAGCTGTCTATATGGACTGCAACAGTAAGCTGTTATTCGAAACACAAGATGAAATGTCGTAGCACCGAACTGTCGTAAAACATGTCACGAACAACAGGCAATATAGACTATCGAGATGAGAATGTTGTTCTGCTGAGCATCAAATGTGGTTTGTGTCCCGTGATAGGTTTCGGAGACGCAGGGGAATTAATCTCTTATTCTTTGAATAGTATTTTCCACGAATAACAGAGTGTAGTTCTGACAGAATTATTTTAGGAAGTGGAGAACTAAAAGCAGTGGCCAAGTTTTGTGATTTAGGCAGAAAAATGACGATGGCAGAAATGAAGAGGGTTCAAAATGTGGTCATGTCAATAAAAGTTTCCTTTAGATAGAGATGTAACATGGGACAAAGTGGTAGGAACTTTTCCGAAAAAATCTTGTGTGCTTGATGATCCACTGCTGGAAAGTTTTTGTTAAAATTACATGTTGCTATACATCACGAGCTGCGTATAAAATATTTAATTTCCAGACTGGTATTCAAGCATACTGTCCATCGTCATTTGTTTTTCCTCTGTATCAGATGCCTCTGATACAGAGGAAAAACAAATGTATACATTTCGATATTTTCAGCATAACGTTATTTTGTATACATAACAATATAAACGAAAGGTTATTTATATGTTGTGACGTGCGTATCAAATGACATGTTTGCAGATTATAAAAACACTTCATGCAGATCTAGAAAACATAAAACCCCGTGCATATTTAAAATCTAATAATAACCACGTCTAAGAGTTCATGATAGGATCCGTTCCATCTCTGCAGTACACAGGTCATCGTACTTATTCAGCTGTCAAGTACTGAAAAAAATAACACACCTCCTGCTCACATTGGATGTTATTGTCACGGAATGAAATCTTGGAACTGGTAGGGATGCCAGTGAGTCAAATATTTCTGGTCTATTTTTTATCTCTGACATTATACCTAAATACGTCTGAGCCATGCACTCACTATATTGAATTCTGCGCTTGGGTAATTAGTATGTAAGGGTAGAACTTACATAGAAACGATAACTGTTTAGGAGAAACAATTTCATGTACGATACTTGTGGTCTAACAAGCCGGGAAACAGCCGCAGATTGGCCTAGAATAGCCACCTAAGCTATAGCGCAGGCGCTCAGCATTTGATTTTTAATATTATCTCGTCCTATTATGCCACCTGCTTAGTCGTGCACTTACAAATCGTAAAACTGACTTCTGTGTAAATGTTACCTCACAGTTTTATGAATTTTAAGAGCTGAAAATTAACAATTACGTCGTTTTTTTCTGTGGCCCTCTTACCACAAGTCGACTGTGCCTGTAACGGTTACATGTAGATCGAATTAGAAAAGTAGTTAGCCTTTGGATAACGCAATGAAAAGTCTTCTCTGTTAAAAATCGCCACAAAGAGGTTTTACTTACTAATGTTAAAAAAGCCGATGACTTAAGAGCGCGAGAGGATTTTAAATGTCTAGCTCGGCGCGCCTGCTCTGTCGCATTAGGTGGCTTTATTAGACAAATTAGAGATTGTTTCCCGGCTGGATAGACCATAAGCGTCAAACATTAAACCCATCGTCTCGACTTCCGCTACACCGGTGTTGTACGTATTAAGAAATTTTATTAGCAAATTGCGGATATAGATTGACTTCAGCTGTACTATTAATTGGTGACACAAGAACACAAGAAGGAAGACTGTATAACATGAACTGTCAACGCACATACACTCCTGGAAATGGAAAAAAGAACACATTGACACCGGTGTGTCAGACCCACCATACTTGCTCCGGACACTGCGAGAGGGCTGTACAAGCAATGATCACACGCACGGCACAGCGGACACACCAGGAACCGCGGTGTTGGCCGTCGAATGGCGCTAGCTGCGCAGCATTTGTGCACCGCCGCCGTCAGTGTCAGCCAGTTTGCCGTGGCATACGGAGCTCCATCGCAGTCTTTAACACTGGTAGCATGCCGCGACAGCGTGGACGTGAACCGTATGTGCAGTTGACGGACTTTGAGCGAGGGCGTATAGTGGGCATGCAGGAGGCCGGGTGGACGTACCGCCGAATTGCTCAACACGTGGGGCGTGAGGTCTCCACAGTACATCGATGTTGTCGCCAGTGGTCGGCGGAAGGTGCACGTGCCCGTCAACCTGGGACCGGACCGCAGCGACGCACGGATGCACGCCAAGACCGTAGGATCCTACGCAGTGCCGTAGGGGACCGCACCGCCACTTCCCAGCAAATTAGGGACACTGTTGCTCCTGGGGTATCGGCTACGGTCCCGCACACCGTTAGGCCGTCTTCCGCTCACGCCCCAACATCGTGCAGCCCGCCTCCAGTGGTGTCGCGACAGGCGTGAATGGAGGGACGAATGGAGACGTGTCGTCTTCAGCGATGAGAGTCGCTTCTGCCTTGGTGCCAATGATGGTCGTATGCGTGTTTGGCGCCGTGCAGGTGAGCGCCACAATCAGGACTGCATACGACTGAGGCACACAGGGCCAACACCCGGCATCATGGTGTGGGGAGCGATCTCCTACACTGGCCGTACACCACTGGTGATCGTCGAGGGGACACTGAATAGTGCACGGTACATCCAAACCGTCATCGAACCCATCGTTCTACCATTCCTAGACCGGCAAGGGAACTTGCTGTTCTAACAGGACAATGCGCGTCCGCATGTATCCCGTGCCACCCAACGTGCTCTAGAAGGTGTAAGTCAACTACCCTGGCCAGCAAGATCTCCGGATCTGTCCCCCATTGAGCATGTTTGGGACTAGATGAAGCGTCGTCTCACGCGGTCTGCACGTCCAGCACGAACGCTGGTCCAACTGAGGCGCCAGGTGGAAATGGCATGGCAAGCCGTTCCACAGGACTACATCCAGCATCTCTACGATCGTCTCCATGGGAGAATAGCAGCCTGCATTGCTGCGAAAGGTGGATATACACTGTACTAGTGCCGACATTGTGCATGCTCTGTTGCCTGTGTCTATGTGCCTGTGGTTCTGTCAGTGTGATCATGTGATGTATCTGACCCCAGGAATGTGTCAATAAAGTTTCCCCTTCCTGGGACAATGAATTCACGGTGTTCTTATTTCAATTTCCAGGAGTGTATTATACAATAACGTAACTAGTATTTAAATGCCTCGACGGGTTAAAACAACGATCACATCGAATGTCCTCCGAAGGGAATCACGTTGGATATGTGTGTGTGTGTGTGTGTGTGTGTGTGTGTGTGTGTGTGTATATGTGTGTGTGTGTGTGTGAGCATTAGGACATGGGGACAACTCAACATATGGAAGTACGAAACGATTCTGGAGGCGTCTTCGGTTAGCCAAGTGGTTAAGACAACCGCTCGCATTAAGCGGGAAATCGCGGTTCAGGTCCCGGCCCACCACAAATTTTCGTGTGTCACCGATAAATGATGCAGCTGAAGTCAATACAGACTCGCAGTTTGTGAACCAAATTTCGTAATACCTAATGAGCAGCTGTGGATCGTCACGCAGTGTCTGTTCCTTCAGTCATGCACGCATGGTCCGCAGCTCGTGGTCGTGCGGTAGCGTTCTCGCTTCCCACGCCCGGGTTCCCGGGTTCGATTCCCGGCGGGGTCAGGGGTTTTCTCTGCCTCGTGATGACTGGGTGTTGTGTGATGTCCTTAGGTTAGTTAGGTTTACGTAGTTCTAAGTTCTAGGGGACTGATGACCCTAGATGTTAAGTCCCATAGTGCTTAGAGCCATTTTTTAACCATGCACGCATGTCTGAAGGAACATCGTACAATGTGAACTGTCAATACAGACATTGTGCAGTAACTTTATAAGTACTGTAGTACGTTGTAAACAATTACCATTTCCACTCTCTAAAACATATATAAGAGTAGAATGTATGTCAAGAGATAGTGCTAATACTGTATTTAAAAATTTGATTACTGAGTTTATTATGCGTTCAAGATTTCCGGTATATAAGTTACTACTCTCTTCATCTTATTTACTGCTCATTTAAAGGCCTTTAAATCTGTCTCGAAATAATAAACTTCATTACTATATCAATACTAAAGTTATCTTTCAACTTCGTTAGACCTTCGTTATTCATTTACTGGTTCGTTAACAAAACATTTCTTTAAACACCATTCTAACATAGCTAGTTCTGCAAATAATTATTATTAACACAAATTTCAATTTTCATTTCGGGACACTCGGATTGCACAACATTTGGAAAGGACCCTGTCTAGGTTATTTGTGAGGATAATTAAATGATGGGAAAGTTCTGGTAAAATTTAGGTTATTATTGCACCAAACAAACACAGTTCACTCTTTGATCCACACGAATACAGTACTAAAAGTTTCAACCTGCTAGTATCGATGCGGTGGTTGACGGGCGGCGAGATGGCGAGGCACAGAGCACACATACAACCACAGCTATGGCTCTTGCTGTATCGGCACTTTAATTCTTCTTAGCGTCGCAATACTTTTCCATTTAGTGCCTATGGAATTTTGCCATGCTGTGTGGGCGTTGGGATAGCATACCCGAGGCTCAGTGAAGGTATGTCTTCCAGGAGAGCCTCCTCGCTCCAGAAGGAGTTGCTCAAACCAACGTCAAACTCCATCTACTACTGTGCCCGTTGTGCCGTGCAGTGCCCGCTTGCATTTTCCAGCTCTCACCTGCCCTCCACTTTTTACCGCTCCCTGACAGGCCGGGTATTCACCCGATGTTTTGCATTCTACATATCCTAACACATTGCCTACGTATGGACCAGACGCACAGCTACAATTTTAAACATCTTACAACAGTTTCAACATTTGTTACATTTCAATTCCATTACAATATTACTTGACATTTGACATAAACATTAATATCCACATTGAAACTTGTTTACAGTTTTCTTAACACAATGGCATGAAACAAAAAAAGAAATGAAATCAGAACATCAATTATACAAGTTTATCGAAAAATCAGAAGAAAGGAACTACTGATATGTACAATATTACAGAGTCGTTGTGGTTACAAAATATATTGCCGAAATTTCATTACTCTATGTTAGTTATTTTTTTGTGTTTGGATTTTTTTCGCCAGTGTAGTTAAGGCAAAACTTTAACACCGGAATTCAAAACCCTTCTTTACGCAGATGTGGACTCTCATTTACGCCAAGCGAGCACGCGTGACGGGCCAGCTCAGAGTTTAGCTTGCCGCGTGCTTCTCACCACTGCTGCCAAATGAAAAAGTGGAACACCAGGCACCACCCGCGAAAGCAGATAGTCACATACACACACACACACACACACACACACACACACACACACACACACACTTTCGTTCCCGCCGCTGCATGGGTTAAAGTCGCGTGTATCACGCTGAGTAACCGAAGTACTAATCTTGCATAATTCATGCTAAAACTGTAGCTGGAATGAAACTGTCGGCTTTATCTGCAGGGCAGTTCGTGGCATAAGAGAGAGACAAAAAAAAATATCACTCGCTGAGTTTAGTTCTGTGCGAAACGCCCTACTGCAGCACAGAGTTTACTACCTCCTACGGAAAATAACATTCTCTAGCAAGGCATGTGAACTGTAGTTCGCCGTAATCGACACTGTTGCTCCTGCAGTTTGCGGAAAATGATTTCTCCTGATTACGTTAACATTCAATAAAGGCATCCACAGGCATAAATATCTCTCTTAATGGTACTTCATGTTGAACTGAAAAAACATGTTTCAATAAAAGACAGTCCTGATCGCAGTGAATATTTATTTGTAATTCTGGTTACCGGTTTCGGTCTAAAGGACCATTCTCAGACCAAGGCTCCAGATGACGTGAGGAGCTAGTGCAGATCGTGACAGGTGCCAGTCGGTACAGCTCAGTAGCTCTGTGCGCTGGCTCCTGACCTTGTCTCCAGTCTTTGTCCGAGGATGGTTTTATAGACCGAAACCCGTAACCAGAATTATAAATAAAAGTTTATTGTGATCTGGCCCGTTTCTACTTAAAATGTGAAGCATGATCGCTATGCTCGATTCTGTGTATAAGAGTTTTGAGAACGAATGACTGCTATAAGGAAACGGTCGTTCTTCGATCAGAAGGGTAGCATACCACTTACAGCTTTGATCATCAAATGAGTAGTCCACCAACTTTTCACGTTGTCTTTTCTCGATTGCGCAATGCCCACCTAGTGGTATCACGTACCTCTGGAAAATAACTGCGAGTTTAAAAAGTTTAACGCTATGCTTAGCCCCACTGGCAAAATATTACGCAATAACGCTGTACATTTATAACTGTTATGCACCTCTTGCTCGAAAACAATGTGAACGTGAAAAATTATGTCAATAGAAACTTTTAATTTTTATTGATTTTAAGCTAAAAGTAGGTAGCCTATGAGCACATATCCAACGAGGCACCTCTGTGCATAGTGATGATACGTCGCGTTAGTGATGAGTTCGTGCAGGACCACAATCACGTAGCCTTTGAAGTTAGGTGCCACACGGTTGTATCTGTGGTTTACTTTAACAGCAAGTCTTGAATTTAATAACTTTCATATGCCTTGACCAAACTTTTTACTATCTCCAAAATCACCATACGCGTTTCGACATTCGGTCATTTCCAAAGGCTATAAAATACAATACAAAACTGGTATGAAAAAATATGAAAGAGACAAGTGCAAACTGCTATCAAGGAAGAAATTAGAAACCAAATGGTCTAAACTGCCAATTACGCGATACACAATGCATTTGTTTGTTCACATCTATCCTTCTGTCATTACATCATATAAGACAACGTCATCAGTAAAGAAGTCATGGAAAGCAATTTGTAATGTTTTACAAAAAGCTGTTTTTTTTACAAAAAATTGCGTAACAGTTTTTTTTAACGCTCATAATGCAATGGAAGTGGCTGCTAGGGGGTGCAAGGGCCATATGGCAAATTTTCTGTTAACAACTTTAATCTTTTTTGACAACTAGTAGCGTATAAAATAAGATCTGCAGTAAAAATTTCATAAATACTATTACATAATATTTACGAAATATGGAAATAACAATTGAGGCATCTAGCATTCAGTTTTGAAGAACGGACGGCACCCAAGCTTTGACATCTCCGTCAGTGGGAGCACATGCATAACCGCTTTAAAGGAAATTCTATTAATTTGAGAAAGCGTAATTTTGAAACTTCATATATCAGTGTTACCAATAGTACGACTATGTGGCAGTGATCCAGATTGCCTTATATAATTAAAACTCCTTAATCCGCAAACATCATGATGTTAAGGAGTTTTAACTAGATAAACCAATACGGATCACTGTCATATACTCGTACTATTGATGACGCTGATTTCAAAATTAAACCTTCTCTAACTAATTGCATTTCCTGTATGGCGCTTATGCCTTTGCTTCTACTGGTAGAAATAGCAATGCATAGGCATCGCCTGTTGTTCAAAGGGAATGCTCCATGCCTCAAATGATATTTCTGTATTTTTTAAATATTATGTAGTGGTATTTAAGAATTTTTGATGATGCTGTTGTTTTATATGCTGTAAGCTGTCGAAGCAAAATACGTGCATTAACAGACAATTTAATCTCGTCCACCCTGGCGCCGCCCAGCGGCTTACTCCATTGTATTATTTTCGACCGTTCAAAGAAAAAACTGTTACGCATTGTTTTGTAGAAAATACGCCCTTGTAAAACACTGTAAACTTACTTTCATGAATTCTTTACTGATGAAATTCTTTTATATGATGTAATGATAAAAAAGTTAGTTGTGAATAAACAAAGCCGGCCGTGGTGGCCAAGCGGTTCTAGGCGCTACAGTCTGGAACCGCGCGACCACTACGGTCTCAGGTTCGAATCCTGCCTCGGGCATGGAGGTGTGTAATGCGGTTTCGAGAACATATGGATGCTCTTCGTTTAAAAAACTTAAATAAATCCACATTTGCCCAACATGTAGCAGAACAAGAACATCAAGTAACAGACATATCCCATAACCTACAAGTTCTCCACCTAGCCAACAAAGGAAAAAGAATGAACCTCCTAGAAGAAATCGAAATTTATTCACGTAAACATGCATCCCCTTCTGACATACTTAACGACCAAACAGAGTTACCAAACCGAATATTTCTGAAAAACTTCCACACTCTACTTATCAAACCACTTACTAAGCACAATCAAGAAATAACATAATTTAATATAAACCCAACAAATGCATGTAATAATATACAACATAAAAATCTTAATTCTATCTTTGTTATATTGTAAATGTATGAATTACTGCTTTGTATAAATGTGTTATGTTAGTTTATTATTTTCAATACTGCCTAAGTAACAAAAAAAACGAAATTGTATACATCGTACTTAGAATACTTCTATCACCCAAGTCAATTTTAGTAAGCAGTAGCTTATCTAGAACCTCAAAACTTTTGTAAAATATAACTCTGTCCATAGATAAACTGCTTGTATGTGAACAAAAACTGTCAGTCGACAACATGGTGGATAATGCAGTACGCCTGTGTAAAATACGTGACAAAAAATGTTTGTGTTGTTAAAAAAAAGAAAAAAATCCAAGAAAAAACAAGGAGAGGAGAATGTACGTAAAATGAACAACTGATAGTGTGTAACTTTAAACTCGCGAAATTGAAGTAAATGATTGGAATCGTTGGTTTTGCACAGGCCAGCTGCAGCATCCAAACTGCTGTCGAGATTGTACCACTGTAGAAACTGAAGATACATGTAATTTGCCAGCTGAAGATGGGTGCAAACCCGAAATGCATATTGGCATTAATAAAACGCATTAAAAAAGTGGCTGGTCGCTGTATTGTTATAGTAAAATATCATTATCCACGGCCACGGAGCTCAACAGTCCAAATAAAATGAACAAATTGTGGTCAAGACATCTGAAAGTTATCAAAGTTGCCCATAGCTGTTTAATGCCTGTTGCGACCAAACTTGAGGGTCAATCACCAGTTTCATTGTTAAACGTTTCCGTCAGTATGTGCCCACTGGCTAAGGCTTGTTTCGTACCATGGACACGAAACAACTGCACTGACAGTCCCATTTAGTCCAGCCTTACCAGAAATAGTCGTGTGACATGCACGGGTGATGCGCCATGTACGACAGGACACCGAACGCCCACATCTGCGCGAGACAAAGAGGGCGTTGTACCCGTCTGTGAGGCCAGCGGCCAGCGGCTACTGGCAGTTAAACAGGGAAATCGCCAAATGGGCTTCCAGCCGCCATGACGCACGACTATGGCTGCAAGAACACGTTTTAATTTAGCGCGCTAATTTCTGCCGATACTTTGCCCTCGGCATGTAGCACATACGTAATTAGAAATACTTTTTCGACGGAAAAAATGTAGCCCATGATAAGTCGTGTTTCAGGATTACAGATACGGCTCGAAAAATACAGTATCTGATCGAAAGTATCTGGACACCTGTTAATTGACATTAATATAGGCTGTGTCCATCCTTCGTCTTTATGACGATTCGAACGGAGGACACTTTCAGTGAGGTGTCTGAATGTCTGTGCATTCTTCCTCAAGAGCCGAAACCAGAGCCGGTAGAAATCTACAGCGTAGTGGGCGTTCTAACTAATCCCATAAATGTTCAGGTCGCGACTCTGACTAAGCCAGTCGGTTTTAGAGATTTTATTGACCACAAACGATTGTCTCAGGGACGCTGCTTTGACAGGATCCATTTTCATGCTGTTTAAGTTCTACTGTACGTAGTACACAATTCTGTAAAACGAGTTTCTACGCTTTTGCATTTATCGTTTTCTTAATCGCAACGAGACAACATCCTAACTACGAAAAACAATCCCATACCGCAACACCAACTCCTCCGTACTTCTTCATCTACATCTACATCTATATGGATACTCTGCCAATCACATTTAAGTGCCTGGCAGAGGGTTCATCGAATCACCTTCATAATTCTCTACTATTCCAATCTCGTATAGCGCGCAGAAAGAACGAACACCTATATTTTTCCGTACGAGCTCTGATGTCCCTTATTTTATCGTGGTGCTCGTCCCTCCCTATGTAGGTCAGTGTCAACAAAATATTTTCGCATTCAGAGGAGAAAATTGGTGATTTGAATTTCGTAAGAAGATTTCGTCGCAACGAAAAACGCCTTTCTTTTAATGATGTCCAGCACAAATCCTGTGTCATATCTGTGACACTCTTCACATATTTCAAGATAATACAAAACGTGCTGCCCTTCTTTGACCTTTTTCAATGTACTCCGTCAGTCCTATCTTGTAAGGATCCCACACCGCGCAGCAGTAATTTAAAATAGGACGGACAAGTGTAGTTAGCCAGTGTTTTAGTAGATCTGTTACATTTTCCAAGTGTCCTGCCAACAAAACGCAGTCTTTGGTTACCCTTCCCAACAACATGTTCTATGTGTTCCTTTCAATTTAAGCTGTTCTTAATTGTAATACCTAGGTATTTAGTTGAATTTGCGGCTTTTAGATTAGACTGATTTAGCGTGTAACCGAAGTTTAAAGAATTCCTTTTAGCACTCACGTGGATGACCTCACACTTTTCGTTATTTACGGTCAAATGCCAATTTTCGCACCATTCACATATATTTTCTAAATCGTTTTGCAAGTTGTTTTGATCTTCTGATAAACGACAGCGTCATCTGCAAACAACCTAAAACGGCCGCTCAGTTTGTCCCCAAATCGTTTATATAGATAAGGAAAAGCAAAGGGCCTCTAACACTACCTTGGGGAACGCCAGAAATCAATTCTGTTTTTCTCGATGACTTTCCGTCAATTACTACGAAATGTGATCTCTCTGAACACAAATCCAGTCACATAACTGAGACGATATTCCATACGCACGCAATTTCACTACAAGCCGCTTGTATGGTACAGTGTCAAAAGCCTTCCGGTATTCCATAAATACAGGATCGATCTGAAATCCCTTATAAATAGCACTCAACACTTCATGTGAATAAAGAACTAGTTGTGTTTCAGAGAAACGGTGTTTTCTAAACCCATGTTGACTGTGTATCAATAGACAGTTTCCTTCGAGGTAATTCAGTTGTCGTGATTGTAGGTAACATTTCCAGGTATTCGCCAAACCCAAACCCTTCTATTAGACTACCACAGGTTATGGCGTGATTTATCACTCCAAATGCTTCGTTTCCAGTCATCCACTGCCCATCAGTGTGGCTCTTTACAGTACTTCACCCGCCGCTTAGCACTGACTACAGAAGTGTATGCTTCATGAGGAACTGCTCTACCATTCTACGCCATTCTTTTTAACTCACCAAGCAGTCGTTGTGCTACCTAAACTGGTGGTAGCACTTTGCAACTCATGACTGACACCTTCCCCTGATTTCATGCGATTATGTGCAGCCATCCTCCGCATGCTGGAAGGCAATCACTACATGGGGTCTCTCTGGTCTTGGTGTTGCTGAGGTTGTGCCTTAGCTTTCCACTTCATAAGCACATCACTATTAACCTGAACAGCTGTATAACGTTTGAAATGTCCATCATAGTGACATCCAATGACTAGCACACGTTCGAAGACACTATTCTGCTGTTACTGCTTCTCCACTGACGATACTCCCCGCCTCATTTTATTCTCTTGAGAAAGCTTCTTGTGACCTCATTCGGTCAATTCCGCATTACGAGGTGCATTCAAGTTCTAAGGCCTCCGATTTTTTTTCTCCGGACTGGAAAGAGATAGAAACATGCGCATTGTTTTTTTTGAGGACGCGTTCATTGTCAATACGTCCCAGAGATGGCAGCACCGTACGGCAGATTGAATTTTACCGCCAGCGGCGAGAATGAGAACTGTTTTAAATAATTAAAATGGCGACGTTTTCCTTACTTGAACAGCGTGCAATCATTCGTTTTCTGAATGTGCGTGGTGTAAAACCAATTGAAATTCATCGACAGTTGAAGGAGACATGTGGTGATGTAGTTATGAATGTGTCGAAAGTGCATTCGTGGGTGCAACAGTTTAATGAAGGCAGAACATCGTGTGACAACAAACCGAAACAACATCGGGCTCGCACAAGCCGGTCTGACGACATGATCGAGAAAGTGGAGAGAATTGTTTTGGGGGATCGCCGAATGACTGTTGAACAGATCGCCTCCAGAGTTGGCATTTCTGTGTGTTCTGTGCACACAATCCTGCATGACGACCTGAAAATGCGAAAAGTGTCATCCAGGTGGTTGCCATGAATGCTGACGGACGACCACATGGCTGCCCGTGTGGCATGTTGCCAAGCAATGTTGACGTGCAACGACAGCATGAATGGGACTTTCTTTTCGTCGGTTGTGACAATGGATGAGACGTGAATGCCATTTTTCAATCCAGAAACAAAGCGCCAGTCAGCTCAATGGAAGCACACAGATTCACCGCCACCAAAAAAATTTCGGGTAACCGCCAGTGCTGTAAAAACGATGGTGTCCATGTTCTGGGACAGCGAGGGCGTAATCCTTACCCATTGAGTTCCAAAGGGCACTACGGTAATAGGTGCATCCTACGAAAATGTTTTGAAGAACAAATTCCTTCCTGCACTGCAACAAAAACGTCCGAGAAGGGCTGCACGTGTGCTGTTTCACCAAGACAACGCACCCACACATCGAGCTAACGTTACGCAGCAGTTTCTTCGTGATAACAACTTTGAAGTGATTCCTCATGCTCCCTACTCACGTAACCTGGCTCCTAGTGACTTTTGGCTTTTTCCAACAATGAAAGACACTCTCCGTGGCCACACATTCACCAGCCGTGCTGCTATTGCCTCAGCGATTTTCCAGTGGTCAAAACAGACTCCTAAAGAAGCCTTCGCCGCTGTCAGGGAATCATGGCGTCAGCGTTGTGAAAAATGTGTACGTCTGCAAGGCGATTACGTCGAGAAGTAACGCCAGTTTCATCGATTTCGGGTGAGTAGTTAATTAGAAAAAAAATCGGAGGCCTTATAACTTGAATTCACCTCGTACATAGTGGTGTCCTAATACTTTTGATGAGGTAGTGTTTGTGCAATGTCACAGGTGTAACAGTACACCACCAGGAATCATTTATGTTTTGTGGCCGTTCTGTGCGTAATGGTCTGTAATATTCACCATAATATGTATTGTAGAAAAATAAATGCTAACAAAAAGGGGCTTGGAAATTCGCACACGCTAGTAAGAGCTGTCTATTCAGTCACTAGACGAACTTCCGCAACTCGAAAAACAATTACCTCCCGTAATGTCCGCGTATGATATCCATTAAAGGCTGTGCATCCACGTCCGTCATTCGATATCACTACTGCCTTTCTTTTCTCTGTTTTTCGCTTTCACTGACATTCCTCACTTACTACTTACCATCGCACGAAAATTATCAGTACGCTGGCAGTAAATCTGTAAATCAGTACTATATAGGAGACTGATAAAGATCTGAGCATATCGTGCATCTACTCAAGTGTGTGATGGGCTTTAAGAAGATTTTGAGAAATAAGTGTTACTGCAATATCTGTGACAGTAAGGGTTCCGCAGAAACGTATGTCCGGAATGACATTGGACACACTGATGCTTACACAGACGACCTAACATATATTCATGGACTGTGCGGCTGGTCCCGGCGGAGGTTCGAGTCCTCCCTCGGGCATGGGTGTGTGTGTTTGTCCTTAGGATAATTTAGGTTAAGTAGTGTGTAAGCTTAGGGACTGATGACCTTAGCAGTTAAGTCCCATATGTTTCACTCACATTTGAATATAACATATACTATCAGTAGCACAATCAGATTGTCTGCTCACAATGTAGCCATGTAGAGACGTTAATACTCCTGTATAACTGAAAAGAAACAGAAACGTATTTCTGGAAACATCCACGTGATGCGGTGAATGCAGTAGCCCAAATTATGGCAACTGATACGAGGGGGAAAACATCTCATGAGAGTTCCGTACAGCGCTATTGGCGTCTTTCTGGACTCGATACGTCAATCGAAACGATGTGAAATCAGGCGATGACGCACATGACTTGTATGCAGGACAAATGGTTGATTTAGATACATTGGCAGAATTTTACTAATACTTACTGTTTCTGCCATGAGGGTCTATTTGAATCGTGTGCTACATACTCATGAGCATTTCTCCTGTGCTTTGGATAGACACATCTAATAACGGGATAATATGGAATGGAGAGACGTTCTGCTTGAATTTTAATTGTCATTGATGAGAAAGAGTGTGTTTTAGAGATGCTAAGAGACCTAAAATGGAAATATTAGCCGGCCGAAGTGGCCGTGCGGTTAAAGGCGCTGCAGTCTGGAACCGCAAGACCGCTACGGTCGCAGGTTCGAATCCTGCCTCGGGCATGGATGTTTGTGATGTCCTTAGGTTAGTTGGGTTTAACTAGTTCTAAGTTCTAGGGGACTAATTACCTCAGCAGTTGAGCCCCATAGTGCTCAGAGCCATTTGAACCATTTGGAAATATTAGAAAATTCAAAATTTGTAGCAATATGTTGTTTGACAGATTTAGAGATATTTTCGAGGCAGTGAAACGATGTCCTAGACTCGTTGTACATAACGCACGTAGATCATAAGAACAAGTCAAGAGACAGCCAAAGACTACGGCTGCTTTCACACACCCAATTCATGAATGTAACAGTTAACGAAATAACGAAACTATCAAGCACCCTCCAGTAACTTGCAGAAAATACAGTGTGTTTCACGTAACCTGGTCCAATTTCTTGCAGGCTGGTCAAGGCGAAGATGTCGACAGCATTCAAGATATCGAAGTGAGATTTCTAACAAGTGACAGTCGTACTTCCTATCTAGGCAACAGCCTTTAAATTACACAGCAATGAGAAAAAGTGAATAAAGGGTTCGGTATTTTAGCGTGCCATTCTGTTTCACGATATTTGGTTTTGTTTTTCAATATACAGTTACTGCAGTGTACAATTTGTTAGCCTCACATTGGCTAACCACATCACGAAGTTAATTTTCATTAATTACATTTGCTAGTTCAAAACAACACACTCGAGTGTAAAAACTAAGATTTAATAGTAATCAGGCCATTCCTTTGATGATATTGTCAGACTGTCCGAATGACTTACCTGGGTGCTAATAATTAATAATTTTGATTGAAATGGGACGTTTGTTGCAGTGATTTAAAGTAGACCTACTTTGATATCAGGTAGTAACCTATGTGTTAGAAACTTGCAATTGATTTAGATGTGGCTATTTCTCAATACATGGACATTTCTTTTCGAATCCTCAAAACAAGTATGACCATTCATTTTAATAAGCAGTGTGATACAGTAAATTGGACGCCAGTTACGAAAAGACTTACATAAATGTCAATTGTGTAAACCACCTTCGATTAAGGACATACACTCCTGGAAATGGAAAAAAGAACACATTGACACTGGTGTGTCAGACCCACCATACTTGCTCCGGACACTGCGAGAGGGCTGTACAAGGAATGATCACACGCACGGCACAGCGGACACACCAGGAACCGCGGTGTTGGCCGTCGAATGGCGCTAGCTGCGCAGCATTTGTGCACCGCCGACGTCAGTGTCAGCCAGTTTGCCGTGGCATACGGAGCTCCATCGCAGTCTTTAACACTGGTAGCATGCCGCGACAGCGTGGACGTGAACCGTACGTGCAGTTGACGGACTTTGAGCGAGGGCGTATAGTGGGCATGCGGGAGGCCGGGTGGACGTACCGCCGAATTGCTCAACACGTGGGGCGTGAGGTCTCCACAGTACATCGATGTTGTCGCCAGTGGTCGGCGGAAGGTGCACGTGCCCGTCGACCTGGGACCGGACCGCAGCGACGCACGGATGCACGCCAAGACCGTAGGACCCTACGCAGTGCCGTAGGGGACCGCACCGCCACTTCCCAGCAAATTAGGGACACTGTTGCTCCTGGGGTATCGGTGAGGACCATTCGCAACCGTCTCCATGAAGCTGGGCTACGGTCCCGCACACCGTTAGGCCGTCTTCCGCTCACGCCCCAACATCATGCAGCCCGCCTCCAGTGGTGTCGCGACAGGCGTGAATGGAGGGACGAATGGAGACGTGTCGTCTTCAGCGATGAGAGTCGCTTCTGCCTTGGTGCCAATGATGGTCGTATGCGTGTTTGGCGCCGTGCAGGTGAGCGCCACAATCAGGACTGCATACGACCGAGGCACACAGGGCCAACACCCGGCATCATGGTGTGGGGAGCGATCTCCTACACTGGCCGTACACCACTGGTGATCGTCGAGGGGACACTGAATAGCGCACGGTACATCCAAACCCTCATCGAACCCATCGTTCTACCATTCCTAGACCGGCAAGGGAACTTGCTGTTCCAACAGGACAATGCACGTCCGCATGTATCCCGTGCCACCCAACGTGCTCTAGAAGGTGTAAGTCAACTACCCTGGCCAGCAAGATCTCCGGATCTGTCCCCCATTGAGCATGTTTGGGACTGGATGAACCGTCGTCTCACGCGGTCTGCACGTCCAGCACGAACGCGGTCCAACTGAGGCGCCAGGTGGAAATGGCATGGCAAGCTGTTCCACAGGACTACATCCAGCATCTCTACGATCGTCTCCATGGGAGAATAGCAGCCTGCATTGCTGCGAAAGGTGGATATACACTGTACTAGTGGCGACATTGTGCATGCTCTGTTGCCTGTGTCTATGTGCCTGTGGTTCTGTCAGTGTGATCATGTGATGTATCTGACCCCAGGAATGTGTCAATAAAGTTTCCCCTTCCTGGGACAATGAATTCACGGTGTTCTTATTTCAATTTCCAGGAGTGTATTTTAATATGTATACCGGTATAATGTTAAAAATTTTATGAGTCAATTATTGATACTTCTAAATAAGACATTTTAATGACGTCGAGACCTGTGTCAATGAATTTTAATTAACAATTTTTTTATGGCGAGTGATCTGGCTCTCTTTCGCCTTTTCCTCGCGAAAATTACATTCTACAGCTGCTGCCTCCAGCCGTATTAAAGATTTTCATGTCCTTTACTCGACATTAAAGAGGAGTTCGAATATGAAATAGAAGTTCTAATGTATTAACAAAGAAACAATTTCTCAAGGCAATAAAAATAAACCTTGAAATATATGGGTAATGAAGCGACAACTCAGTTACATTTTCTTCACCACAATTATTCCACGATAAATCCGGAAACGTCTTCTCGTGTATTAAACACAAGATAAACTACGATGGCTGTGAACTGTTTTCGTTAAGACTTTTGCTTCGTAAATTGTTTCCTTTCGAACGTCCTGGAGTTTTATGTTTCATGCATTGAACGAAGTTAAACTGTGGGCTGTCTGTATTTCGGACATATCAGGATGCACACTAACTTGCACATAAAGTGCAAGGAGAACACTCCCCTCCCCCCAAAGCTTCTTGATGTTATTTGACCAAGACTGGATTAAAAAAAACTACGTAAACGTGTGGTTTCGCACTCGTGGTAGACGCAGGGCTCGGTGTCTTGTGCACCACGTCTCTTCCCTCGGACGAACTAAACCAGGTTACTGCCTGCAAGCCTTCTCTTACAGCGAACGGGAAACTGGCTCAGAATTTCAAGCCTTATGCAACGAAGTGGTGTTATTTTTAGTTTCCATGACAAACAACACTTCATAGTAATATTTTGCCTCAAAAAACGTTGTGTTGAGTAAATGATAACATTTTGACCGTGAATGTGTCTAAATAGGCTGGTAACCGCCTAAAAACAAAATAGACGTATCACGACCTGGCATTTTAATTGTGTCCGCTCTCTTAACTATAAATAAGACTTATTTTATTTAGTACTTAAAGGCAAAGAGTTTGTATCTTCCATTAAGTCATCTGGTCAGATTTATGACTCTTTTCAGTCCAGCTGTTGATACAAAAATAACACTAAATAGCGTGGAGGGAGGTGCTGCCTCCTCATTAGCTCACACACACACAGGTTGTGTCAGCCTCAAGCCTAGAGTTCGGAAAACCACGCTTGTTGCTCGGTCGCCGCGACTGTAGAAGATTGTTGAAAATTGGATGGACTAAGAAGGAATGATATTCAGACTCGTCGTCTATGGGTAGCGGTTTTGATTAGTAATCAAAACGCTCTCGGTCCCGGGTTCGAATCCCGCCACCGCTTAAATTTTGAATAATGATCAGCATTGGCGACCGAAGACTTCCGGCATAAGAAGTCACCCTCGTTCTGCTAACGGTCTTGTCAAAGAGGGCGGAGGAGTGGACAGAGGTTCAGGGCACTCTCTTGTCCTAGGGGTGGGGAATTGCCCTCAAAGGCGGAAGAATCAGCAATGATCAACGGCATGAGAATGCAGAAGGCAATGGAATCCACGGCATTAAAGACACAAAGACACGTGACGTGTAACCACAGGACATGTGGCCTGTAATTGAAAAGCGTCATGATGATCTCTCCATTGGCAAAAGATTCCGGAATAGTCCACATTCGGATCTCCGGGAGGGGACTGCCGAGGAGGAGTTGACCATGACAAAAAGATTGAATAATCAACGAAAGGATAACGTTCTACGAATCGGGGCGTGGAATGTCAGAAGCTTAAATGTGGTAGGGAAACTAGAAAATCTGAAAATGGAAAGGCAAACGCTCACTCTAAATATAGTAGGGGTCAGTGAAGTGAAAAGGAACAAGAAAAGGATTTATGATTATATCAACAGCAGCAGGAAAAGTTTAACGAGAGTAGGAGTCGTTGTGCGTAGAAAGTCTGTGCAAAGAGAACGTTACTGTAAACATTTCAGTGACAGGATTGTCCTTAACAGAATCGACAGAAAACCAACACCGACTACGATAGTTCCTGTATATATGCCGACATTGCAAGCTGATGATGAAGAGAGAGAGAAAGTATATGCAGATATTGAAAGGGTAATAAAGTACGTAAAGAGAGACAAAAATGTAATAATCATGGGAGAGTGCAATGCAGTTGTAGAGGAAGGAGTAGAAGAAATAGCTGCAGGAGAATATGGGCTTGGGACATGGAATGAGACAGGAGAAAGACTAATTGAGTTCTGTAACAATTTTCAGCTAGGAATAGCGAATATTCTCTTCAAGAATCACAAGAGGGGAAGTTACACTTGCAAAAGGCCGAGTGATACTGGAAGATTTTGAGTTCTGTAACAATTTTCAGCTAGGAATAGCGAATATTCTCTTCAAGAATCACAAGAGGGGAAGTTACACTTGCAAAAGGCCGAGTGATACTGGAAGATTTCAGTTAGATTACATCGTGGTCAGACAGCGATTCCGAAGTCAGATGCTGGATTGTAACGTGTACCCAAGAGCAGATATAGACTCAGATCACAATATAGTAGTGACGAAGAGTAGGCTGAGATTTAAGACATTAGTTAGGAAGAATCAATACGCAAAGAAGTTGGATACAGAAGTACTAAGGAATGACGAGATACGATTGAAGTTCTCTAAGGCCCTAGATACAGCAACAAGGAATAGCTCAGTAGGCAGTACAGCTAAAGAGGAATGGACATCCCTAAAAAGGGCCATCGCAGAATTTGGGAAGGAAAACATAAATATAAAGAAGGAAACTGCAAAGAAACCATGGATAACAGGAGAAATACTTCAGTTGATCGATGGAAGTGTTTTTTTTTTCGGGAAACTCAGGAATACAGAAAGACAAGTTGCTGAGGAATGAAATAAATAGGAAGTGCAGGAAGCTAAGTCGAAATGGCCGCATGAAAAATGTGAAGAAATCTAAAAAGAAAGGACTGTCGGAAGGACAGATGCAGCATATAGGAAAGTCAAAACAACCGTCGGTGACATTAAAAGCAACGGGAGTGCAACGGGAATTCCACTGCTAAATGCAGAGGAGTGAGCGCTTAGGTGGAAAGAATACATTGAAAGCCTCCATGAAGGGGAAGATTTGTGTAATGTGATGGAAGAGAAGGGGAAGAGATAGGGGATCCAGCATTAGAATCAAAATTTAAAAGAGCTTTGGAGGACTTAAGATCAAATAAGGCATAAGGGATAGGTAACATTGCCTCAGAACTTCTAACATGATCGGGAGGAAGTGGCAACAAAACGACTATTCCCGTTGGTGGTAGAATGTATGAGTCTGGCGATATACCATCTGACTTCCGGAAAAATATCATCCACACAGTTCCGAAGACTGCAAGAGCTGACAAGTGCGCACAATTAGCTAAACAGCTCTTGCATTCAAGTTGCTATCAAAGATAACGTACAGAAGAATGGAAAAGGAAATTGAGAATGTGCTAGAATACGATCAGTTTGACTTAAGAAAAGGTAAAGGCACGAAAGAGGCATTTCTGACATTGAGGTTGATAATGGAAGCAATAATAAAGAAAAATCAATACACGTTCATAGGATTTGTCGCCCTGGAAAAAGCGTTCGACAATGTAAAATGGTGTAAGATGTTCCAAATTCTGAGAAAAATAGGGGTAAGCTGTAGGGAGACAAGGGTAATATACAATATGTACGAGAGCCAGGAGGGACTAATAAGAGTGGACGACCAAGAACGAAAAATGGTTCAAATGGTTTTAAGCACTAGAGGACTTAACAACTGAGGTCATCAGTGTCCTAGAAATAGAATTACTTAAAATTACCTAACCTAAGGACATCACACACTTCATGCCCGAGGTAGGATTCGAACCTGCGACCGTATCAGGCGCGCGGTTGAGGATTGAAGCGCCTAGAACAGCTCGGCAACCAAGAACGAACTGCTCGGATTAAAAAGGGTGTTAAGACAGGGATGTAGTCTTTCGCCCCTATTGCTCAATCTGTACATCAAAGAAGCAATGATGGAAATAAAAGAAAGGTTCAGGAGTGGTATTAAAATTCAAGATGAAAGGTTATCACTGATACGATTCGCTGATGACATTGCTATCCTGAGTGAAAGTGAAGCAGAATTACATGATATTCTGAATGGAATGAACAATCTAATGAGTACAGAATGTGGATTCAGAGTAAATCGAAGAAAGACGAAAGTAATGAGAAGTAGCGGAAATGAGAGCAGCGAGAAACTTAACATCAGGATTGATGGTCACAAAGTAGATGAAGTTAAGGAATTCGGCTACCTAGGCAGCAAAATCACCAATGACGGACGGAGCAAGGAGGACATCAAAAGCAGACTAGCAATGGTAAAACGGGGATTCCTGGCCAAGAGAAGATTACTTATATCAAACATAGGTCTTAGTTTGAGGAATAAATTGATGAGAACATATGTCTGGAATACAGCATTGTATGGTAGTGAAACATGGACTATGGGACTACCGGAACAGAAGAGAATCGAAGCATTTGAGATTTGGTGGAACAAACGAATGTTAAAAATTAGGTGGACTGATAAGGAATGAGGAAGTTCTAAGGAGAATCAGAGAGGAAAAGAATATGTGGAAAACACTGATAAGGAGAAGGGATATGATGATAGGACATCTGTTAAGACATGAGGGAGTGACTTCCATGGTACTAGAGGGTACTGAAGAGGGCAAAAACTGCAAAGGAAAACAGAGATTGGAATACATCGAGCAAATAATTGAGGACGTAGGTTGCAAGTGCTACTTTGAGATGAAGAGGTTTGCACAGGAGAGGAATTCATGGCACGCCGCATCAAACCAATCAGAAGATTGATGACCCAAAAAAAAGTGATTTGAAAAGATGGGATAGGATGGTAGGACATTTAAAGGCATAAAGGAATAGTACTGTGGAAGTCGTAGAGGGTGTAGACTATACAGGAAGACAGAGTTTGGAATACATCCAGAAAATAATTGAGGCTGTCGGGTGCAAGAGCTGCTCTAAGATGATGAGTTTGCCACATCAAACCGGTCAGATTGGTTCTTCATCACATGGTCACCGAGATTAATACCCGACGATGCTGAATGTTTTTTGTTGTGGTCTTCAGTCAAAAGACTGGTAAGACGGAGCTTCCCGCGCTGGTCTGTCCTGTCCAAACCTCTTCATCACTGCAAAACTACTGCAACCTACTTCCGTTTTAGTCTGCTTACCGTACTGAACCGTGGTCTACTGTTAACAGATTTTACCTCTCACACTTCATTATATTACCAAAAAGACGATGCCTTAATGCGTCCTATCAACCGAGTTGGCTCAAATGGCTCTGAGCACTATGCGACTTAACTTCTGAGGTCATCAGTCGCCTAGAACTTAGAACTAATTAAACCTAACTAACCTAAGGACATCACACTCATCCATGCCCGAGGCAGGATTCGAACCTGCGACCGTAGCGGTCGCTCGGCCCCAGACTTTAGCGCCTAGAGCCGCACGGCCACTCCGGCCGCCACAACCGAGTTCTTTTACTCAGTTTTTGCTATGAATTTATCTTTTCTCCACTTAGATTTAGTACGTCCTCATCAGTTATTGAATCTATCCATCTTCAACATTCTTCTGTAGCCCCACATCTCAACAACTTGTACTCTCTTCTTGTCTGAAGTGCTTACCGTCCAAGTTTCACTTGCAGTCTACACGAGTTCAGAAAATATTGTTCTTGTGAAACACAAGTAGCTCATTATTCGCACGAAATAATGCGTTCTATCGACATGGCGTTCTCATATTGATTCCATAATTCTAGATGGCTTTTGACACTGTTCCTCGCAAGAGATTTCCTGCGAAACTGCGTGGCTGCCGAGTATCGCTTCACCTGTACGACTTGACCCGAGATTTTCTCACACAAAGATCGCAGTACGTAGTAATCGACGGAAAATCGTTGAGTAAAACTGAAGTGATATCCGACTTTCCGAAGGAAGTGTTATAGGCCTTCTGCTGTTCCTAATCCACATAAACGATTTAAGAGACAATCTGAGTAGCCCTCTTAGAGTGTTTACAAATGATGCTGTCACTTAGCGTCTAGTAAATTCATCATAATGATGCTGTTATTTACCGTCTAGTAAATGATCAAACCCAATTGCAGAATGACATAGACGCGATATCTGAATGGTGCTAAAAGTGGCAATTGTCTGACAATATGAAGAAGTGTGAGGTAATCCACATGAGTACAAAAAGAAATCCATTAAATTTCGATTACAAGATAAATCACACAATTTCAAGTCTGACAGTTCGACTAAATACCTAGGAATTACAGTTACGAACAACTTAAATTTGATCTATGACATAGACACTGTCATGGGAAAGGCAAACCAAAGACTACGTCTTGTTAGCAGAACTGTTTGAACAGGTCTACTAAAGAGACCGCCTACACTACGCTTGATCGTCCTCTGCTGGAGTACTGCTGTGCTTTATGAGATCGCACTCGGGAGGACGACGGTTCAATCCCGCGTCCGGCCATCCTGATTTAGGTTTTCCGCTCCAGGCAGATGCCAGGATGGTTCCTTCGAAAGGACACGGCCGACTTCCTTCCCCGTCCTTCCCTAATCCGATGAGACCGATGACCTCGCTGTCTGGTCTCCTTCCCCAAACAACCCAGCCCAACCCTTTATGGTATCCTTACCAGATGGGTTTGACGGAGTGTATCGCAAAAGTTCAAAGAAGGGCAGCTCGTTTTTTATTATCGCGAAATAGGCGAGGCAGTGTTACGGATATGACAACCGAGTTGGGTAGCAATCATTAAATCAAAGACTTTTTTGTTGTTGCGAGATCTTTTCATGGCATGTCAGTGACCAAGTTTCTTCTCTGAATATGAAAACATTTTACTCTCAGCAAGCAACATAGAGAGAAACGATCATCATAATAAAATAAGAGAAATGAAAGCTCGTACAGAAAGATTTAAGTGTTCATTTTTCCCACGCACTGCTAGTGTGTGGAAGGTGGTTCGAAGAACCCTCTGCCAGGCACTCAAGTGTGAATCGCATAATAGTCATGTGGATGAAGATGTAGATGTTGGAGACTTCAGACAATATGTTCAGAAAAGACTTTACAAATGTCCCTGTTCCACACGCTTTCTTATTCTGTTTCCGGTCTGCATTTCATATCCTCTCTATTCCGTGCATAATCATTTATTTGGCTGGTCAAACAGCGATATTTATCTACTGCTTTTAGCCACCATTGCCCGATGTAATTCGAATGCATTCCATTACCCATTATTTCTACTTCTGTTGATAATCTTCCAAGTTCTTTTCAAGACACTACCCACTGCCGGTAGCTGAAAGTAAGTAATAATTACCCTCGAAGATGGAAGACGCTCTCATTTCACTAAATTTGTACAACTACGATTCCTTCCGGAAGGAAAGTGTTACAAAGTGAGCCCACTATCCAAGAAGACAGAGTAGCGTGTTTTGATGAAAATAAATATGATAGCCATAATTTTGTTAATTATTTTATTGGTCTACCAGTTTCGGTGCCTCATTGGTACCCTCTTCAGGCCCCTGTACAAATAACCGGATAAGTCATCTACACGTCCACGCTATTGTACGGATCACTAATTTCAACAGGCTTCGGTAGATTTCTAAACCTCTGTAGACGTGGACTCTGAGAGATGCGTAGGACGACGTATATAGGGAACTGAAGGGAATGCCGATGAAGCATCGAAGCTGGGTGTGAAATAAAATATTTAATAAAATTACGACTGTCTGTATTTCATTTCTTCAAGTCTCCATTTACACAACATGGAAATACAGTGGGTAGCGTGTGTCTCGCCAGCCTCCGTGCCCCGGTCGCCCCGTCGCTCCATTCATCAGCTGAGGGCTGGGAGAAGGAGTGAGGTGATGAGAGGCGGCGTCCAGGGCGCCCCCTGGCTCGCGTGCAGCCGACTGCCAGTTGTTTGCGGGGTGAGGATCGCGTGCCGCCGAGCCCCGCCCAGTACGGCGCATCGCGCGATGGAAACACCGGCGATCGACATGCATGTTTCATGAGCCGTCGCCTCCCGTCCCATCCCATCACCTGCCATTCAGTGGCCGCTTGCCGGCCATTCACTCCGAAGCAGGCAGACCGGCAGGCGTGCACAAGCGAGGTACGCTTTGGTCGTGACCGACAAACGGATGTGGAGCTTGCTGGATCTCCCAAGCTGAGCAGGCAAGCTGTAAATCATTGTGTAACGTGTACTTTTCTCCGTTCCCCTTCCATTCATACAGGGTGTTTCAAAAATGACCGGTATATATGAAACGGCAATACAAACTAAACGAGCAGCGATAGAAATACACCGTTTGTTGCAATATGCTTGGGACAACAGTACATTTTCAGGCGGACAAACTTTCGAAATTACAGTAGTTACAATTGTCAACAACAGATGGCGCTGCGGTCTGGGAAACTCTATAGTACGATATTTTCCACATATCCACCATGCGTAGCAATAATATGGCGTAGTCTCTCAATGAAATTACCCGAAACCTTTGACAACGTGTCTGGCGGAATGGCTTCACATGCTGATGAGATGTACTGCTTCAGCTGTTCAATTGTTTCTGGATTCTGGCGGTACACCTGGTCTTTCAAGTGTCCCCACAGAAAGAAGTCACAGGGGTTCATGTCTGGCGAATAGGGAGGCCAATCCACGCCGCCTCCTGTATGTTTCGGATAGCCCAAAGCAATCACACGATCATCGAAATATTCATTCAGGAAATTAAAGACGTCGGCCGTGCGATGTGGCCGGGCACCATCTTGCATAAACCACGAGGTGTTCGCAGTGTCGTCTAAGGCAGTTTGTACCGCCACAAATTCACGAAGAACGTCCAGATAGCGTGATGCAGTAATCGTTTCGGATCTGAAAAATGGGCCAATGATTCCTTTGGAAGAAATGGCGGCCCAGACCAGTACTTTTTGAGGATGCAGGGACGATGGGACTGCAACATGGGGCTTTTCGGTTCTCCATATGCGCCAGTTCTGTTTATTGACGAAGCCGTCCAGGTAAAAATAAGCTTCGTCAGTAAACCAAATGCTGCCCACATGCATATCGCCGTCATCAATCCTGTGCACTATATCGTTAGCGAATGTCTCTCGTGCAGCAATGGTAGCGGCGCTGAGGGGTTGCCACGTTTGAATTTTGTATGGATAGAGGTGTCAACTCTGGCGCATGAGACGATACGTGGACGTTGGCGTCATTTGGACCGCAGCTGCAACACGGCGAACGGAAACCCGAGGCCGCTGTTGGATCACCTGCTGCACTAGCTGCGCGTTGCCCTCTGTGGTTGATGTACGCGGTCGCCCTACCTTTCCAGAACGTTCATCCGTCACGTTCCCAGTCCGTTGAAATTTTTCAAACAGATCCTTTATTGTATCGCTTTTCGGTCCTTTGGTTACATTAAACCTCCGTTGAAAACTTCGTCTTGTTGCAACAACACTGTGTTCTAGGCAGTGGAATTCCAACACCAGAAAAATCCTCTGTTCTAAGGAGTAAACCATGTTGTCCGCAGCACACTTGCACGTTGTGAACAGCACACGCTTACAGCAGAAAGACGACGTACAGAATGGCGCACACACAGACTGCGTTGTCTTCTATATCTTTCACATCACTTGCAGCGCCATCTGTTGTTGAAAATTGTAACTACTGTAATTTCGAAAGTTTGTCCGCCTGAAAATGTACTGTTGTCCCAAGCATATTGCAACAAACGGTGTATTTCTATCGCTGCTCGTTTAGTTTTTATTGCCGTTTCAAATATACCGGTCATTTTTGAAACACCCTGTAAGAGTAGTATTCATGAAGCCTTGTTATAGTAGTCAGTAGTTAATTATTTCACTCATTTCTGAACAAATAGAAGCCTGTCAAATGCCAACTACGAGGTGTGGCCGCAATGTTTTAATAACCATCTCGAAAAACTAAAGTTATGTAATTATATTTTGATTTTCTTGGATTGGAATCAATTTGATCCCGTTGTGCGCAGCGATCGTTGAATATAGACAATGGAGAAAAGAACAAAATTAATCGAGAAATCTGTCGTTTTGTTACAATAGATCATAGATTGCAACTATTGTGTAATCATCTCCTGTGCATATGGCAACAGATGATAATAAGTCTCCGTGGTGGTGGGACCTCGACTGTTTACTGTAAATGTCAAATCAAAACACCTTCAGCCGTCTAAATTTCCAGTTTTATTTTATTTTTGCAACTGGTTTCACCGTTACATTACGCCATCTTCAGGCTCCTTGACCGACGTCTAGGAAAAATCCCGCCCCTTACACAGTCGGAGCCAGATGATCGAAGGGATCGATGTATTAAGAAGAAATCTGCGGATACTAGTAACTGAATGTCATTTCGACTGTATAAGAGGTGGCATTCTTTCCACACGCCGGTCAGCGAACCTGAAGCTGGCGTAATGTAAGGCTGCAGATGGCTGCACAAATAAAATAAAATTGGAAATTTGTACGCCTGAAAGTGTTTTGTTTTGATATCTACTGGTGACATTAGCCCAAAGTGTCACGTAGTAAGCCGGCCAAGGTGGCCGAGCGGTTCTAGGCGCTTCAGTCCGGTACCACGCGGCTGCTACGGTCGCAGGTTCGAGTCCTGCCTCGGGCATGGATGTGTGTGATGTCCTTGGTTTAGTTGGTTTAAGTAGTTCTAAGTTTAGGGGACTGGTGACCTCAGCTGTTAAGTCCCATAGTGCTTGGAGCCATTAGAACGATTTGTCACGTAGTAAACACTATTCATTGATGTAGAACACACAGGAGCGTAACATGAACTTAGACTCTTATACAGGGTGAAAAGTATTTAAACCGATAAACTCTGGGAGGTTGTAGGGGACATCAAAACAAATATTTTTCCCTAATGTCATTTTTTCCTACGAGGATTACTTAAACCGTTTGAGGCCGTATTACGCTCTTCAGTTGATAGAGGCCGTATTAAGATCTTCAGTAGTTAGAGGGGTATTACGCTCTTCAGTTGTAGGCAACTGCTGTCCACCAGTGTAGTAGTGCATTGTCTCTGTTTACTAATGGAGCGATACACCTCGAGTGAGTACACTGATACGGTTGGTGCGTACTACATGGCGCACCACAACGGACGAGCTGCACAGCGGGTTTATCAACAACAATATCCTAATCCCTGTATCCCGGATCATACGACCTTTGATGCTGTGTACCAACGTCTGCGTGAGACCAGTTCATTTAGGAGATTACCTTGACGGGGACGCCGTAGCACGGTAAGAACGCTGCAATTTGAGAAAGCTGTCTTGCAGCATGTGGAGCGGGATCCTTCAATCAGCATTCGTGCAATTGCACGTCACACGGGGACGAATCAGACGAATGTAAGAACAGTCCTTCGAGAGCAGTTGTTACGTCCATGTCACTTACAGCGTGTCCACAACCTGGAACCAGTTGATTATTCACCAAGACCACAGTTTGCGCAGTGGTACCTGCAACAGTGTGAAATGCATCCTACATTTCCGTCCTGTGTGTTGTTTACCGATGAAGCAACGTTCGGGCGTGATGGAGTCTTCAACATGCACAATTCGCATGTTTGGAGTGAGGATAACCCACATGCCACAGCTGCTAGCGCTCATCAAGTGCGGTTCTTCGTTAATGTTGTTGGAGACTGTTTAATTGGGCCGTATCTGCTACCTAGTTGTTGTCTCTTGGTCATAAAAAATGGAAAAGTGTTTGTTGGTTTAATTAATTTGCCGACAGAGAAATCTTCCTCTACCGGTTTAAATACTCCTCATACGAAAAAATAACATGACGGAAAAATATTTGTTTTGATGTCCCCTACAACCTCCCAGAGTTTGTCGGTTTAAATACTTTTCACCCTGTATGTTCTACGTCAACCAATAATGTTCACTACGTGACACTTTGGACTAATACCGAGACAGGTAGTTCAATGGTTCAAATGACCCTAAGCACTATGGGACTTAACATCTGAGGTCATCAGTCCCCTAACTAACCTAAGGACATCACACATCGATGCCCGAGGCAGGATTAGAACCTACGACCATAGCATCAGCGCGGTTCCGTACTGAAGCGCCTAGAACCGCTCGGTCACAGCGGCCGGCCGAGCGAGGTA
Source organism: Schistocerca cancellata (assembly GCF_023864275.1). Taxonomy (NCBI): domain Eukaryota; kingdom Metazoa; phylum Arthropoda; class Insecta; order Orthoptera; family Acrididae; genus Schistocerca; species Schistocerca cancellata. Next base: position 655,852,867 of record NC_064628.1, read on the forward strand.
GCACAGTGGTTAGCACACTGTACTCGCATTCGAGAGGACTACTGTTCAAATCCATATCCGGACATCCTGTGATTTCCCTAAATCGCTTGAGGCAACTGCCAGGATGGTTCCTCAGAAAGTGCACGGCCTATTTCCTTTCCCACCCTTGCCTAATTTGAGCTTGTGCTCCGTTGTCGACGGGACGCTAAACTCTAACCACCTCCCCATCCACCTTTGGATTAACGTTAACAGTTGTTGTCTTTACGCGCACTGAAGTTGACTATCTAACAATTGAAATCTAGATCTGCTGTAAGTATGTTTGCTTTTTTCTTTGTGTGTACACTGTACATATCAGCAATTTTGGTGGAGATGAAATCCCTGCATGATAATACCGTAGCATGAACAGCCCATAGCAGCTTGCTTCCGGATTTCGGGAATCCCCGGATGAAATCTGCCCGGTCGATTAACGACTGGGGCCGATGTACCGACCAGCCTGGATGTAGTTTTTAAGCATCTACGTACCCACAACCCGCCTCCGTTGCCAAACTGGGAAACAGGAAATGTTCGCGTACGTCCACGAGGAATAATGTTAGATACAGACAGTTAGGGTACACAAATTATGTCTGGGGAGGGGAGGGAAGGGATGGAAAGGGGAGGGGATGGGAGGGAGATGGGAGAGGGAGAAGGGGAGGGGACTGGAAGGGCATCCTTCCACCCTCTACGACTAACATAGCCAATACCAAAAATTAATATCCCTACCTCGTGAAGAGACGGGACAAAGGCTAGGAAAAAGGAGATAATGACATAACGTGCCACAAGAGGCGGCAAAATAAAATTACACGCTCATTGATAAAGTTGAATATCTTGCGGTGATTCCTTTCCAGTACCAGTGGGAATTTACAACTTAGTCAAGCTAATCCAGATTACTTCTTTATCCTCTGCAACAGTCGATACGTTTCACATTCGTAATAGTTTCAAAGCCGCTTATATCCGTTTGTATGGCAGGGCGACAGGCTTAGCTTGACGCATCTTTCTCGTTTTGTACCTGCATCCATTCATTTTCTCACTGACACGATTTTTCTCATTCGCAGCGAGGTAATAGCGAGCAGTGCTGTAGCTCATGGTACTGTTTTGCTATTTTTGCGAGTATCTCTTGTCACCCTGTTTGTTCTGATCATTTTCAACGGTTATATATAATCCGATACTCAGCAGCACTTGGTCCCCTAACGGTTGTCGTATGGATAGAGCGTCTTGCGTGTTAGGCGTTGTTTCTGTCTGCTGAGTACGTTTAGTGGGCAGTCTTAATGGCACTTACGGAAACAGGGCAGATGAGAAAATTCTTCACCCAGTCGCCGCCGGGAATCTTCTCCAGATAGGGATATTTGTTGGTCATCAATATTTACAGAATACCTGTGCCGGGAATTTAAACATCGATGTTTCAATATCGATACTAAACTTTCTGAAAAATGGTAACATAACATCGACTTACGTAGTTGGCAAAAGACGAAGTTACTTGTTACAAATGACAATATTTTTGTAACCATTTAAACGAATATTTTTCTGATCGAATAATGACATCAGTTCAGTGGTTAAAACAGCAAAAATCGCATTTGTAAGGAAAAATTGTATACGGTAGCATGTATTGCCCACACTGACAGAGAAAAAAATCTATTCAAAAGACTTACAAACTGCCCGATTCGATTATTGTTATGGAAAGTGTATATTTGAGTAGTGTCTGTTCTGTCGTCCTAAATAGATACCACTTAGATTACAGATTTCTGTAACGAGACGGCTCCTGGACGTTTGCCTCAGTACAGATGCACTGATATCATCTGAACTCCTACGGGAATCAATTATGCGCAAGTAGGGAAGGACGCTGCATTGCAGTGCGCGGTAAGTTGGAAATTTGAGTCGGTTGGTTACCGTGTCCGGATGGCGGAAGCGGTTAAAGCCGTCTCTCATGAAAAGCGGTAAAAACGTGTTTGAGTTCTGGTTCAGCACAAATTTTCAGCTTTCACCATTACATTACCACAATACATTGTGCGGCTGTAAGTCATGAATTCCCAACATCCATTCTTTCCCCAGTCTCCAGTTCATATAAATTTCGTGAAAAGGATTGAAACGTGGTTTCAAAAAAGTCTAGTTGCAGGTGATGAGCTAAGAAAAGAATCAGATCTCATACAAATTCAAGGCGTATCCGCTAGTTGGAATCCAGTTCTCTGCATTATTGACAGAGTTTTGCTGCTTCGTTCATTGATTAATAATATCATTGATTACCATGCTAACAGTCGCATAAGTTGTAGATCTGACAGATGTTCGTCACAATTAATAAAATATTCCGGGCTATTATGTCATGGTCTAAGGGATTTCACTTCAAAACCCGACGTTTCGTCTCTGTCTGCGGAGGCCATTTTCAAGGGTGATCGTATTTTTGTTGTACGTCCGATTCACACTCTGGCTCGCTGCTAACTACAGCAAAAGTGAAGTCACATGTTTTGAACACGAGAGCGCAACTGGCCGTTGTCGACTGCCGTCGTCCCCTGTTACCGTCCTCCCGTGGTGGGAGACTGGTACACATCTTCTTCAGCACCGGAATCCCAGTTTCATTCAATTTCACGCCCTACTCCTACATTCCAAGCAGTAATTCGAATAATTGGTGTAAGGAGTGTCAAAATATCGGACAAGCTGCAATACAGACAGCGGGAGATAGCCTTAAGGGTAATATCATAATAGAAATCAAAATGTGATTACCACCAGCTGCAAACGTTAGCACATTACCCTTGCTCGACCCTAGAGTCAAGAACATACTCTTAATATGCTGCAGAATGTCCGAAAACCTGTCAGTGAAGTTGTGTAACACGTTGTTACATTACGGGACGCAGGGACACGAACTCTGATTTCTAGAGTAGATGGTTCAAATGGTTCAAATGGCTCTGAGCACTATGGGACTCAACTGCTGTGGTCGTAAGTCCCCTAGAACTTAGAACTACTTAAACCTAACTAACCTAAGGACATCACACACATCCATGCCCGAGGCAGGATTCGAACCTGCGACCGTAGCGGTCGTGCGGTTCCAGACTGTAGCGCCTTTAACCGCTCGGCCTCTAGAGTAGATATTTTAAAATAAGAAAATAGTAATTTACACATTGGAGCAGAAACTGAATTCCCATCACAGTTAAAAATAGCTGACACGGCGTATTTATGTAGACATTCAGTTATAATGTGAAACATCGCCTTCTAAATCTTAAATAACACCCATTAGGAGTATAACGTGTCAAAAACTAGTACAAATTGCAAAGAAGTATTTGACCTGTGTAGCCAAATCGTCAGGTTCTGGAAGACTGTTCTCAAAAGCTGGATGTGCTTGTTGTTAAGAACGCTATAGACTGACCAGAAAAATCTCAGAGTACAAAAAATGGTGGGATTCGTAATGTTAATTATTGTTCTACTTATTGATTCATAAATATATTAGTTATACAGGGTGTTACAAAAACGTACGGCCAAACTTTCAGGAAACATTCCTCACACACAAAGAAAGAAAATATGTTATGTGGACATGTGTCCGGAAACGCTTACTTTCCATGTTAGAGCTCATTTTATTACTTCACTTCAAATCACATTAATCATGGAATGGAAACACACAGCAACAGAACGTACCAACGTGACTTCAAACACTTTGTAACAGGAAATGTTCAAAATGTCCTCCGTTAGCGAGGATACATGTATGCACCCTCCGTCGCATGGAATCCCTGATGCGCTGATGCAGCCCTGGAGAATGGCGCATTGTATCACAGCCGTCCACAATACGAGCACGAAGAGTCTCTACATTTGGTACCGGGGTTGCGTAGACAAGAGCTTTCAAATGCCCCCATAAATGAAAGTCAAGAGGGTTGAGGTCAGGAGATCGTGGAGGCCATGGAATTGGTCCACCTCTACCAATCCATCGGCCACCGAATCTGTTGCTGAGAAGCGTACGAACACTTCGACTGAAATGTGCAGGAGCTCCATCGTGCATGAACCACATGTTGTGTCGTACTTGTAAAGGCACATGTTCTAGCAGCACAGGTAGAGTATCCCGTATGAAATCATGATAACGTGCTCCATTGAGCGTAGGTGGAAGAAACTAAAATGAGCTCTAACATGGAAATTAAGCGTTTCCGGACACATGTCCACATAACATCTTTTCTTTATTTGTGTGTGATGAATGTTTCCTGAAAGTTTGCCGTACCTTTTTGTAACACCCTGTATTAGTATCTTGCGTTTTACGTCTTTCTATAAAACTATGATTTAACGTGTAAAAAACATCGGTGTTTTGAGGTCGATTATTATCGGCCACCTATGTTTAGTCGTCAGTAATGAAATCGAAATTAGCACCGATGATCTACAAACATCACATATCCCTATTCTAGAGCATTGATAATGTGCTGTTGCTCCGAACAGGTCAGAAGGGGACTGGCATTGGCTTTGTGTCGTAAACTGAACTCCAATGTGTGACGGTGGCTTCAGCAGACACTCACGAGGTCCTGAAGACGCTGTAGTATTATGAGATAATTTCAGTTAGTTTTTATTGCAGATACAAGAAGCTGTACTGTGGACTGAAGATGAGTGCAGTAAAGAAAGTTGATATAAGTTGCGAACTGCGGCAGGCGCATTACGCCCGGCATCGCAAAGTACGCGAATTATAAATGCGAGAAGTTTGGCCTCGATTTGGGTAATTGGAAAGTAAAATTATCCATCCTGAAACTATTAAGCTGTTCGTTAAACTGTTCGTGTATCTTAGTTGGATAATTAAACTTTGAAGCATATCTCAGAACTTCCACTAACCAGAACAATTTCGTTTGAATAAAGAGGTAAATCGTTCCTTTCGTCTGTCCCCAGTGCTCCCATTGCGTCGTGCGATATACACTCCTGGAAATTGAAATAATAACACCGTGAATTCATTGTCCCAGGAAGGGGAAACTTTATTGACACATTCCTGGGGTCAGATACATCACATGATCACACTGACAGAACCACAGGCACATAGACACAGGCAACAGAGCATGCACAATGTCGGCACTAGTACAGTGTATATCCACCTTTCGCAGCAACGCAGGCTGCTATTCTCCCATGGAGACAATCGTAGAGATGCTGGATGTAGTCCTGTGGAACGGCTTGCCATGCCATTTCCACCTGGCGCCTCAGTTGGACCAGCGTTCGTGCTGGACGTGCAGACCGCGTGAGACGACGCTTCATCCAGTCCCAAACATGCTCAATGGGGGACAGATCCGGAGATCTTGCTGGCCAGGGTAGTTGACTTACACCTTCTAGAGCACGTTGGGTGGCACGGGATACATGCGGACGTGCATTGTCCTGTTGGAACAGCAAGTTCCCTTGCCGGTCTAGGAATGGTAGAACGATAGGTTCGATGACGGTTTGGATGTACCGTGCACTAAACAGTGTCCCCTCGACGATCACCAGTGGTGTACGGCCAGTGTAGGAGATCGCTCCCCACTCCATGATGCCGGGTGTTGGCCCTGTGTGCCTCGGTCGTATGCAGTCCTGATTGTGGCGCTCACCTGCACGGCGCCAAACACGCATACGACCATCATTGGCACCAAGGCAGAAGCGACTCTCATCGCTGAAGACGACACGTCTCCATTCGTCCCTCCATTCACGCCTGTCGCGACACCACTGGAGGCGGGCTGCACGATGTTGGGGCGTGAGCGGAAGACGGCCTAACGGTGTGCGGGACCGTAGCCCAGCTTCATGAAGACGGTTGCGAATGGTCCTCGCCGATACCCCAGGAGCAACAGTGTCCCTAATTTGCTGGGAAGTGGCGGTGCGGTCCCCTACGGCACTGCGTAGGATCCTACGGTCTTGGCGTGCATCCGTGCGTCGCTGCAGTCCGGTCCCAGGTCGACGGGCACGTGCACCTTCCGCCGACCACTGGCGACAACATCGATGTACTGTGGAGACCTCACGCCCCACGTGTTGAGCAATTCGGCGGTACGTCCACCCGGCCTCCCGCATGCCCACTATACGCCCTCGCTCAAAGTCCGTCAACTGCACATACGGTTCACGTCCACGCTGTCGCGGCATGCTACCAGTGTTAAAGACTGCGATGGAGCTCCGTATGCCACGGCAAACTGGCTGACACTGACGGCGGCGGTGCACAAATACTGCGCAGCTAGCGCCATTCGACGGCCAACACCGCGGTTCCTGGTGTGTCCGCTGTGCCGTGCGTGTGATCATTGCTTGTACAGCCCTCTCGCAGTGTCCGGAGCAAGTATGGTGGATCTGACACACCGGTGTCAATGTGTTCTTTTTTCCATTTCCAGGAGTGTAGCACTTGCGACGTCAGCCAGAAATCACGTACGCTTAGCTACGCATTGCTTTGCTGATCTGCTGGGAAACGTTCATTGACGAACTCGGATGAATTCTCAGTAGTGCTATATAAAGGTCGCCGGCCTGGCTTTGACCTGTAAAACATGATCAAATTTCTCGTCACTCCAAAAACGATTAAAAAGCCCTGTAGTTATCTAAGTAACAGTTCATACGCTACCTCCTAGCAGCTTCCGCTGAAAATCTCCACAGAAACAAATCAAGCACAGTTTGAAGTCGATAGGGAGAAAGTCACACAAAAACAATACATTTAAATTCCCACGGAATTTTGAGTCGTGTGCCAACAATCTTCTCCTCCTGTCGTTATTGTCGATCTCGCCGCAACTTGCGGCCTCTTTGGTTTGATCGACTGCGGCCTTCAGTTTTCCTTCCAGAGCGTAGCGAGGATAGTGAGGTGTACTATTTAGGCGCGTGCCGAGACCACGAGAAAGACAGGCCGCGACGCGTACGTCACAGCTCGTGACACTACCGGTCTTACGAGTGCCAGCAGCCGTCTTCGGCGGAGAGCTAGTAACTGTTTCAGACTAATTTAGCAATTCTTGATTTTGTGTTTACATCCTTGAAAGTTTTCGATAGCGCACGACAAAACTAAGACCTTTGCTGAGCAGCTTTGCAATTGAGCATTGATTTCCTGTGGGCCCTGCACAGAGCTGAGCGTTCAGGAAATGTAGCGGACAAGCCGACTAGTGTGACGTCACAAGTTCGTTTGCAAGGCCCGTTTATCTCGTTGGCCCCGGGCGCGTGTGCGGTGACTCGGAGACCAACCAGCTTGTAGAGAGTCAGGTGACCAGTGTCATGTCGGCGATTAAGGCCTCAAATTTGTTACAGATGCTTGTACAGTCTAGTCGCCGTGCGTGCGTGCACTTGTGTGTGTGTGTGTGTGTGTGTGTGTGTGTGGGTGTGTGTGTGTGTGTGTGTATGTGTGTGTGTGTGTGAGCGTGCTGGGCGTATCTTCGTGTGCGCTGTTATCGCAATGAGGTGTATTTGTGCGGATCAGCCATTATTCTGTAATATATAACCGAGCTGAATTCTCACCAGTACTGTGGCACGTTCTTAGTATTGCGATAAGCTAATCAAGGGAGTCGTCGTTGTACTTCCTTCCGTTTTAAACTTGTGATATAACTTGCGTATTTTTATGAATGGTTATCTGCTTGTAGTAATCGCTTATGTCACAGGATTTTGTTCGCTCTTTTCAAAATTTTGCGAATTCGGCCTGAGCTATACAGAGTGGCAGATTCGTATGACGGTGACCACTTTGACAGAGGGCGATTTTCGTACTCTTAATGGCTGAATAAGACACCACATGCATAATTCGAGTATCTTGAAGTTAACTTCATTTACTCTCTTGCGAGGTGCCTCACTTTTAATTACGTGATTCTGGTAATCAACTATTTTCTGTCTGCTGCAAGCTTCAGTCTTGATATTATCTTTAAGCGTTAAGATTAGGCTTCGAGAAGCAGATATTTGTTGCAGGCTGTAGAAGTTATTGTAAGCTATTCTCGGAATATATTACCGATTCTTAAGCCAAGTAAGAAAATTTAAATTTGATCTAGTTGAACACCACGTTTTTGTATTATTACTAGTTCAGGCTTTTATTAAAAATTGTAAAATCCAGAAATTTTACGTAGCAACAGTAATAATTGTCTAAATGGCCTTTATAGAATCGTATTTAAGTGAATTTCAGGTTGTATTCATGGCTCATGATTTTCTGTGCTGTGGTCTTAAGTTCCACTCTTCGGTTGGTCACATTAATCTAATTTGTAACCTGTGCGTAGTGGACATGTGAACATTCGATAAACGGCAATACTCGCCTTGAAAAGCGGAAATGGCTCAATGAGAATTTCACAGTTGTGCACGTTAACGCACGTAGGTTTTATCTCAGTTATCCGTACTCCAAGAAATAACTCCGTTGATCAAGTACGATGACCTATTCCCGACTTCAGAAATACACTACGGAAACACCACCTCAGTCGCAGAGGGTATGCCGCGCGGGGTGGCCGCGCGGTCTTGGGCGTCTTGTCACGGTCCGCGCGGCTCCCCACGTCAGAGGTTCGAGTCCTCCCTCGAGAGTGGGTGTGAGTGTTGTCCTTAGCGTAAGTTAGTTTGAGTAGTGTGTAAGCTTAGGGACCTATGACCTCAGTAGTTTGCTCAGTAGTTTGCAGTTTTAGATCTTACCACAGATTTCCAGTTTCCCAGAGGGAACACGAATTCTACACCCAACGAGGTTTGTCAGTAAACTCCAGATTTCGAGATCTCCAAACCGCTCCACTAAATGGCATACGTCACTGTTACAGTCTTATGTAATGCAAGATTTCAGAACAATAAAATATAACTAATAAATCGCAGTCGAAATGTGAGCTTCCTTGCAAATTTCTTTTGTAGCTGTCAACTCTTACTTTTCTGTTGCGTTTTGTCCCGCCTAGAGAGGGGTCCAGTCTTAAAGAATTTGGCAAATTTTCTCTCATTATTTAGCAGTTAGGTCAGGTGCCCTACCTGACGCCATAGTGGCATGAGCCCCCTCTCATATTTCTATTTTACGATTTTCCTCTCTAATTACATGCAGTGAAAAGTCGCTATTCCTTCACACGCGGACTTCCCACGCAGCGTCTCTCGTCACCCGGGTGGTCCAGTGACAGGCGGGCTCTGCTGATCTGGAAAGCGTTAAGCCGACGGGTGTGAGGAAGTCGAGTGAATGCTTTGCAGACGCCGACATTGTCAAAAGACACGCCCGGAGGGGTCTGAAGTAGCGGCTGGGGTAGAGGTTCCGTTACTTCGCAGAAACTTAGCGAAAACACTTTCTGGCGGGCTACCAGCGAGGCGTGGGAATGACTTGTGTACCCAGGCAGTTGTGGCGGGAAAATTCCCGCGCTTTCTGCAAAATAGTAACTGTGATTGGCTTGCTCAGGGCATAGCTCCGTGACGTAGCAAAATCAGCGCAGAAATTGGCGCCAAGAATCTCCATTGGTGGAATGGTAGTGCTCCGGCAATAGAGTGGAATTTTCCGCCGGTTTTCGAGTTGCAGATTGGAACGTTTAACCACGGTCACTGTCGTGGGGGCGGGAATGTTGTGTGTTCGGCCTGTACGGGTGCTCTAGGTAGTCGGCTCTTGCCTTTCGGTTGAGGACGTCGAAGCAACCAGCCATCTCCTCCGGTACGCCAAATCGTGTTCTTGCAGTTAAGAAGACAGATTGGTAAGGTGTGTCCGCAGCACCAGCAGACAGGGATTTTCCTAGGTGATAATCAGAGCTCAGCAGAGCGCGCCTGTTCGTCTTTTTATAACTTTGTTCTGTCTTGGGTAGCAGCAATTAATGTTGGGTTGGCTATGTGTTTTCTCTTAAGATTTGAGGTGCAAGGAATTGGCTCCACATACCACTTCGTCATAATCCTCACAATCTAGTTTAGGGACAACTTCACATTCACAGCGTTTGTTTGAGTATCCAATTTGAGCCAATTTGATGTATTGTAAATGCTTCATGTGTTTTTGTTTATTATTTTGTGTTTAGTCTTAATAAATCATATTGTTATTTTGGACAGAACTTCCACTCTGTTAATCGGTAGAGCAACCCTATCATTCCTCACTATGTTAATGAAACCTTCGTTTATTTAACGTATTTATCAAATTAAATTATTGCAGGTGCCAAACTCTCTTCTACTCCACTGGCAGGGTTGATTAGAGTCAGTTCGCGTTTTTTTTTTTGTTAATCCTTGTGCAACAGCAAAAGTCGGAGTTAGAATAGGGAGGCTTAGAGCATCATTTACATATGTAGATTCTAGAAGAATTTAGTGTTAAATACACTGCTAGCCGTTTGTTATCGTATTTTAACTTATCGTGTATTGTACTCTCTGGGCACTAGCCCAGCATTTGCCTAAACAAGCTTGGGAAACCGACTAAAAATCACAGGCGAGCCCTTCCCCCCCCCCCTCCACCTGTCACGCAAGCTAGCACGCTACGCGTTACGCTATTACATACCAGAGACCAAAAACAGAGCGAGTACATGTCTAATGTTCGGGTTGCATACTTCACAAATCAAGGCGCCGCTGTTACATCAATGTTAACGGGTCTCCTTCGTTGCCACTGTAGTTCCGTGTGTATGACGAGCTTAAGATCTGTGGCGCTGTTGTCGCTTCTTATTTGGCGACTCATTCTCTCTTACTGAATGAAGGCTACTTAGTATGGAAGATGTGTATATGATTTTGCTGCTGTAAAGTAACACTGAAAAGGCGAAATGACAGATTGCTGCCGCGCGGGATTAGCTGAGCGGTCTAGGGCGCTGCTGTCAGGGAGTGTGCGGCTGGTCCCGGCGGAGGTTCGAGTCCTCCCACGGGCATGGGTGTGTGTGTGTTTGCCCTTAGTGTAATTTAGGTTAAGTATTGTGTAAGCTTAGGGACTGATGACCTTAGCAGTTAAGTCCCATAAGACTTCACAAACATTTTCAGACAGATTGCTGGGATCAGAAGGCCTTTGACGAAGCTATGTTTTCTGAGACTCTGGAGAGCATAAGATGAAAATTAATTGATGCAAAGTACACAATTGCAAATACAGGGTGACAATTATTGAACTACATGAAAAATACCTAAATTAGTTACAAATTCCGGCGTGCACACACTTTATTCAACATGTAAACGTCACTGCCGATATTCCTATTTAGGTCATGACATGTTCGATTTGTCTGCCATCATTAGCGATGATGTGGCGCAGACGAACAGCGAAATTATGTACGACCCGCTGAAGTTCAGGAACATCGCCGCTGTCGATGACCTCCTAAATGGCTGTTTTCAGCTCAGTAATGGTTTTGGGTTATTGCTGTACACCTTATCTTTAATATAGCCTCACAAAAAGGAGTCCCTTGTGTTCAGATCCGGAGGATATGGCGGTCAATCGAGGCCCATGCCAGTTGCCTTTGCGTACCCAAGAACCAGCGTGCGGTCCTCAACGTTCTCCTCCAAGTCATCAAACGCTCTCCTGCTTCGATGAGGTCGCGCTCTGTCTTGCATGAACCACATATGGTCGAAATCAGAATCACTTTGAATAATGGGGATACAATCATGTTCCAAAACCTTAACGTACCGTTCGGTAGGCACCATGCATCCAAGTTGTATTCTTCTTTATTCCACCTCCTCACGAGAAAACATGTGTTGCGTCAAATCAAAACTGGGCACAGAGCAATATCACTGCTGTATCCCGGCGACGAGAAAGCGCACCAGTTCTGTTTCCATTTAGTCATGACAACTTGCGTTTATAGGCTAACAGCGAGTTATGTAATTTATTGCAATAATTAACCGCCATTTAGAGATTGCACTTCAGCCTCATTTCATGTTTTCTAGTACTATCGTTGCAGACTCGGTAACGCCTCGAAAGTGGGTATATATCAACTTAATTGTCAGACACTCTCTGAATAGTTATTAAATATTAAAAGAAATTTACAGTATTTTTCGAAATAGTTTTATGTGTATAAATGTATGTACACACAGAACAATATTCACTTCAAACCCACCTGTCGTTGTATTGTTGCTTCTGCCATTTAGGTTCAAATGGTTCAAATGGCTCTGAGAACTATGGGACTTAACTGCTGTGGTCATCAGTCCCCTAGAAATTAGAACTACTTAAACGTAACTAACCTAAGGACATCACACACATCTATGCCCGAGGTAGGATTCGAACCTACGACCGTAGCGGTCGCGCGGTTCCAGACTGTAGCGCCTAGAACCGCTCGGCCACTCCGGCCGGCGCCATTTAGGCACGTCGTGCTTTTGTGACATTCCAACTTGCACTCGAGAATGGTTATAAAGCCGAAATCATGATTGTGTGAAATAAATGAACAGTAATTTACAGTTTGACAGCGGAAATTCCTTTCAAAATGGTTGCGTATGTAGCGGGAATTCCTCGAGTCTTTGGTTACATTCGCGAACTCGTGCACTTACTGTCCTTTCTGAAAGAGTCGACTTCACTTGTAGCCCACAACAGACTCAGATGACGAGTGGGCAGAGGGAAACGGGAGAGACTCTTGTATAGACTTTACGGGCACACGGACACGACGAGTTCGAAGGTGACGTCGCAGGACTCGCTGGACTTTGAAGTGGGTGTATGGAGCTCATTTCCGATCTCTATACGCTATACGTGCAGGTTTATTTCCAGCTGTCAAATATTCTAGGTTACATGTAGAGATAGGCACTCCATATTGACTTCCTATATCTGCTTCGCTTTTTATTAACATGCTCAAGATACTGCTCAAAGTCTTAGTGCCGATATTGGATTATTAGTGTTTTCACGATATACAAGTCTTTAAAGAGTGATAGCTTCCATGGATTGGTTATTGTGATTTCACTGTGTTTCAATAACTCCAATGCCTCTTCCCATACCTGTCGTGCAGTGTTTCTATAATCTTAACTATTCAGGAAAATAGGAATTCCTTTTTTAGTATTTCCATATTTCCACCATCCGAAGGAACATTTTCTCTTATTTTGTTTTCTTTAATTTCAAATAAAATACCCAAAACTGAAGTTCTCACTGGCATATATTTGTAATGCGAATTTTTTTATATTGGATATTGTAATGTTTGTCTTCAAATGCCTCGCGTTGTTTTGTATGCCGTGTACATGCAGTATTCATGAAATAGTACCTTGATTTCTAGTTCAGGATTAGTCTTGAAATTGTGACAGCAAAGGGATTGTAAGATTCTGTTCATATTTTTGTTTTGTTTCAGGTAAAATATTCGTCTATGAACATTAAAGGTCGTCCTGTCGGAAGAGCCAGGCACTTCAGCGTTATGTAAGTAACTCATTAAACGCAAATATAGTGACAAATAACATGCGAAAAAGGAAAAAATTCACATACATACATAATTTTTGTAATGAATTAAACCACTTCATAAAAATATTTTGATATGTATGGGAAAAAATGTTTCAAGCTATTACGACGTGAAAGTCTATGAAATGGACAATAGCTACTCAGTCGCTATCAAAAACATTTCTGGCCATACATTTCTATCTCAGGAAGGTAATCGAGTCCCAATAGCTCTCTTGCATCACGTCATGGTGGACATAACACATTGCTGCGAAGAATATCTGACAGATATGGTACGCGTAATCTCTGTTGACTGTTTGGTATATTCTGTTACTGTGGAACAGTTCTTCCTATTAAGATGCGTGTTGAAACACTGTGTATTTAGCGTTCTTCCCTTATTCTAGATCTCTTCAAAAGTCTTTTTAGCGAAATCTGTTTTCCTGATTATCCTCAACTTTCAGAAATATGTGTAGATCAGTAAGACGCGCGCGCCTGTATTTGTGACCAAACTTCAAGCCGTATTATGAATGCTCATCGCGCTACTTCAGAGTTTGAGTGAACACATTAACCGCTTACTTAAAAAGGCTGAAATGAAGTAATATGCTCTCGAACTGCCAACGTTCCGACGAAAGTATTATATACTTGGGTTAATCATGGTTGGAAGGAAGAGGAGTTAAAGTTAATTGGATCAACAATTTGCTCACATCATACGCAGGCAAGTCTGAAATAGAAAATAGGAAATCAGCCAAATTTTTAGTGGGAATTTCTCTCTGTCAAATTAACGTATATTAAGTAATCTTTTATATAGAGTGCCAAAGTTACTCGAACGCTGATGCATGCACTTTGAAATTCCGCTGCCGTATTCGACCGCGTTTTATTACAAAAAGAACCAACGTCTTGGCCAGTACTACAAGTATCGTGAGCTTTTGGACCGCTTTTGAAGGCAGCCAGGATTCTTGGCATCGCTGGTGACAAATCATAGATTCTTAGTACCCTCCGGCGACAAAAAATCAAAGTCCAGAGTGACACAACGGCACCAAAAATAGATACCCATTAGTTTTTTGGCAGTCGGTGTCTCGGTAGCAAAGGATTTGTTTCCTCATGCTCTGTCAATCAATCATGTCATGGGAAGTCACAGAAAGAGCGAGGAGATGAGCGACACGTGTGAGACCAGGCATTGCGTGCACTTGCGTGGTGTACCACACAACGACCAGGCGTCTTGTCACTGCGGTCCACAATGACTATTTTTGTTTTAATTTATTATTTTAAAACTGGTACATAAAAATGGTATCCGTTGCCGAGTGATAAAAGGAGGAGAAGCAAAAATGCCTTTTATTTCTAAGCGTTTAAATATGTTCCGTTTTACTGGCTGGCAAAAAGCGCCTGATCCATTACTAAACGTCACATACACGGGAACTGATGACCGGCAGACTGGATAACCAGAAGACTATTGCGGACGCGACGTAGACAATGAAAATAGTCATACGACAGAACAAGCTCTACAGACAGTAGTACACTACTGGCCTTTATAATTGCTACACCAAGAAGAAATGCAGATGATAAACGAGTATTCATTGGACAAATATATTATACTGACTGACATTCGATTACGTTTTCACGCTATTTTGGTGCATAGATCCTGAGAAATCAGTACCCAGAACCACCTCCTCTGGCCGTAGTAACGGCTTTGATACGCCTGTGCATTGAGTCAAACAGAGCTTGGATGGCGTGTACAGACACAGCTGCCCATGTAGCTTCAACACGATACCACAGTTCATCAAGAGTAGTGACTGGCGTATTATGACGAGCCAGTTGCTCGGCCACCATTGACCAAACGTTTTCAACTGGTGAGAGATCTGGAGAATGTGCTGGCCAGGGCAGCAGTCGAACATTTTCTGTATCCAGAAAGGCCTGTACAGGACCTGCAACATGCGGTCGTTTATTATCCTGCTGAAATGTAGGGTTTCGCAGGGGTCGCATGAAGGATAGAGCCACGGGTCGTAACACATCTGAAATGTAACGTCCACTTTTCAAAGTGCCGTCAATGCGAACAAGAGGTGACCGAGACGTGTAAACAATAGCATCCCATACCATCACGCCGGGTGACACGCCAGTATGGCGATGACGAATACACGCTTCCAAATTGCGTTCACCGCGATGTCGCCAAACACGGATGCGATCATCATGATGCTGTAAACAGAATCCGAAAAAATGACGTTTTGCCATTCGTGCACCCAGGTTCGTCGTTGAGTACACCATCGCAGGCGCTCCTGTCTGTGGTGTAGCGTCAAGGGTAACCACAGCCACGGTCTCTGAGCTGATAGTCCATGCTACTGCAAACGTCGTCGAACTGTTCGTGCAGATGGTTGTTGTCTTGTAAACGTCCCCATCTGTTGACTCAGGGATCGAGACGTGGCTGCACGATCCGTTACAGCCATGCGGATAAGATGCATGTCATCTAGACTGCTAATGATACAACGCCGTTGGGATCCAGCACGGCGTTCCGTATTACCATCCTGAACCCACCGATTCCACATTCTGCTAACAGTCATTAGATCTCGACCAACGCGAGCAGCAATGTCGAGATACGATAAACCGCAATCGCGATAGGCTACAATCCGACCTTTATCAAAGTCGGAAACGTGATGGTACGCATTTCTCCTCCTTACACGAGGCATCACAACAACGTTTCACCAGGTAACGCTGGTCAACTGCTGTTTGTGTATGAGAAATCGGTTGGAAACTTTCCTCATGTCAGCACGTTGTAGGTGTCGCCACCGGCGCCAACCTTGTGTGAATGCTCTGAAAAGCTAATCATTTGCATATCACAGCATCTTCTTCCTGTCGGTTAAATTTCGCGTTTGTGGCACGTCATCTTCGTGGTGTAGCAATTTTAATGGCCTGTAGTGTAGTTTTCAAGGTTAGATAATACAACGAGGCACAGTGTTTGTTTTCTTCGTGAAAAATTACCAATGATTTTATCTTCTTACCGCCTTTCAACTGGCAGTAAAGGTGACCTTTAAAGATTAACATTTTCTTTGGAATGATACAAATTTTTAAAACAAGAAGTCATAAGCGACATAGGAACGTTGTTTACTCTTCATAATTTCAACTTTTAATCGAGCTGATTTATGAGAGGCTCCCTGTAGCGACGGAATATTACCACTTCACAGTCAAATGCTTATTTAGGATCCCAGTAACGTATTTTGTGCTTGTACAAGACAGTTTTGTTATGAGGTTTGAGTCATGTGTCTTAAAGGCCAAGGCAGAAGTGTATAGAGGGGCTTACAGTACATGTTATTACGAATATTAGCGATTAGGATCATGACTATCTATGTGTGTTTCCACTTTAACAATTACACTATCGTACTTTCATGCTGGCCCAGTAACAAAACCCGCATAATGGTCGGGCTTTTCAGATTTTACATGTGGACTTCATAACTTGGATATTTTGAGTCATCATTCTTCTCATTGGTTTGAAGCGACCCGCCGCGAACATTTCTTCTGCGCCAACATTTTCATCTCGGAGTAGCGTTTGCAACCAAAGTCCTCAACTATTTGCTGGATGTATTCCAATCTCTGTCTTCCCCTACGGCGGCACTTGGATGGGTGACCATCCGGGCCGCCATGCGCTGTTGCCATTTTTCGGGGTGCACTCAGCCTCGTGATGCCAATTGAGGAGCTACTCGACCGAATAGTAGCGGCTTTGGTCAAAAATACCATCATAACGACGGGGAGAGCGGTGTGCTGACCCCACGCCCCTCCTATCCACATCCTCCTCTGAGGATGACACGGCGGTCGGATGGTCCCGGTAGGCCACTCGTGGCCTGAAGACGGAGTGCTTTTTTTGTCTTCCCCTACGGTTTTTAGCCTCTACAGCTCCCTCTAATACTGTAGTTGTTGTTGCGGTCTTCAGTCCTGAGACTGGTTTGATGCAGCTCTCCATGCTACTCTATCCTGTGCAAGCTTCTTCATCTCCCAGTATCTACTGCAACCTACATCCTTCTGAATCTGCTTAGTGTATTCATCTCTTGGTCTCCCTCTACGATTTTTACCCTCCACACTGCCCTCCAATGCTAAATTTGTGATCCCTTGATGCCTCAAAACATGTCCTACCAACCGATCCCTTCTTCTAGTCAAGTTGTGCCACAAACTTCTCTTCTCCCCAATCCTATTCAATACCTCCTCATTAGTTACGTGATCTACCCACCTTATCTTCAGCATTCTTCTGTAGCACCACATTTCGAAAGCTTCTATTCTCTTCTTGTCCAAACTAGTTATCGTCCATGTTTCACTTCCATACAGGGCTACACTCCATACAAATACTTTCAGAAACGACTTCCTGACACTTAAATCTATACTCGATGTTAACAAATTCCTCTTCTTGAGAAACGCTTTCCTTGCCATTGCCAGTCTACATTTTATATCCTCTCTACTTCGACCATCATCAGTTATTTTACTCCCTAAATAGCAAAACTCCTTTATTACTTTAAGTGTCTCATTTCCTAATCTAATTCCCTCAGCATCACCCGACTTAATTTGACTACATTCCATTATCCTCGTTTTGCTTTTGTTGATGTTCATCTTATATCCTCCTTTCAAGACACTGTCCATTCCGTTCAACTGCTCTTCCAAGTCCTTTGCTGTCTCTGACAGAATTACAATGTCATCGGCGAACCTCAAAGTTTTTACTTCTTCTCCGTGAATTTTAATACCTACTCCGAATTTTTCTTTTGTTTCCTTTACTGCTTGCTCAATATACAGATTGAATAACATTGGGGAGAGGCTACAACCCTGTCTTACTCCTTTCCCAACCACTGCTTCCCTTTCATGCCCCTCGACTCTTATAACTGCCATCTGGTTTCTGTACAAACTGTAAATAGCCTTTCGATCCCTGTATTTTACCCCTGCCACCTTTAGAATTTGAAAGAGAGTATTCCAGTTAACATTGCCAAAAGCTTTCTCTAAGTCTACAAATGCTAGAAACGTAGGTTTGCCTTTTCTTAATCTTTCTTCTAAGATAAGTCGTAAGGTCAGTATTGCCTCACGTGTTCCAACATTTCTACGGAATCCAAACTGATCTTCCCCGAGGTCGGCTTCTACCAGTTTTTCCATTCGTCTGTAAAGAATTCGCGTTAGTATTTTGCAGCTGTGACTTATTAAATTGATAGTTCGGTAATTTTCACATCTGTCAACACCTGCTTTCTTTGGGATTGGAATTATTATATTCTTCTTGAAGTCTGAGGGTATTTCGCCTGTCTCATACATCGTGCTCACCAGATGGTAGAGTTTTGTCATGACTGGCTCTCCCGAGGCCATCAGTAGTTCAAATTGAATGTTGTCTACTCTCGGGGCCTTGTTTCGACTCAGGTCTTTCAGTGCTCTGTCAAACTCTTCACGCAGTATCTTATCTCCCATTTCGTCTTCATCTACATCCTCTTCCATTTCCATAATATAGTCCTCAAGTACATCGCCCTTGTATAAACCCTCTATATACTCCTTCCACCTTTCTGCCTTCCCTTCTTTGCTTAGAACTGGGTTGCCATCTGAGCTCTTGATATTCATACAAGTGGTTCTCTTCTCTCCAAATGTCTCTTTAATTTTTCTGTAGGCAGTATCTATCTTACCCCTAGTGAGACAAGCCTCTACATCCTTACATTTGTGCTCTAGCCATCCCTGCTTAGCCATTTTGCACTTCCTGTCGATATCATTTTTGAGACGTTTGTATTCCTTTTTGCCTGCTTCATTTACTGCATTTTTATATTTTCTCCTTTCATCAATTAAATTCAATATTTCTTCTGTTACCCAAGGATTTCTACTAGCCCTCGTCTTTTTACCTACTTGATCCTCTGCTGCCTTCACTACTTCATCCCTCAGAGCTACCCATTCTTCTTCTACTGTATTTCTTTCCCCCATTCCTGTCAATTGTTCCCTTATGCTCTCCCTGAAACTCTCTACAACCTCTGGTTCTTTCAGTTTATCCAGGTCCCATCTCCTTAAATTCCCACCTTTTTGCAGTTTCTTCAGTTTCATTCTGCAGTTCATAACCAATAGATTGTGGTCAGAATCCACATCTGCCCCAGGAAATGTCTTACAATTTAAAACCTGGTTCGTAAATCTCTGTCTTACCATTATATAATCTATCTGATACCTACTAGTATCTCCAGGATTCTTCCAGGTACACAACCTTCTTTTATGATTCTTGAACCAAGTGTTGGCTATGATTAAGTTATGCTCTGTGCAAAATTCTACAAGGCGGCTTCCTCTTTCATCCCTTCCCCCCAATCCATATTCACCTACTATGTTTCCTTCTCTCCCTTTTCCTACTGACGAATTCCAGTCACCCATGACTATTAAATTTTCGTCTCCTTTCACTACCTGAATAATTTCTTTTATCTCGTCATACATTTCATCTATTTCTTCATCATCTGCAGAGGTAGTTGGCATATAAACTTGTACTACTGTAGTAGGCATGGGCTTTGTGTCTATCTTGGCCACAATAACGCGTTCACTATGCTGTTTGTAGTAGCTAACTCGCACTCCTATTTTTTTATTCATTATTAAACCTACTCCTGCATTACCCCTATTTGATTTTGTATTTATAACCCTGTAATCACCTGACCAAAAGTCTTGTTCCTCCTGCCACCGAACTTCACTAATTCCCACTATATCTAACTTTAACCTATCCATTTCCCTTTTTAAATTTTCTAACCTACCTGCCGATTAAGGGATCTGACATTCCACGCTCCGATCCGTAGAACGCCAGTTTTCTTTCTCCTGATAACGACGTCCTCCTGAGTAGTCCCCGCCCGGAGATCCGAATGGGGGACTATTTTACCTCCGGAATATTTTACCCAAGAGGACGCCATCATCATTTAATCATACAGTAGAGCTGCATTTCCTCGGGAAAAATTACGGCTGTAGCTTCCCCTTGCTTTCAGCCGTTCGCAGTAGCAGCACAGCAAGGCCGTTTTGGTTAATGTTACAAGGCCAGATCAGTCAATCATCCAGACTGTTGCCCCTGCAACTACTGAAAAGGCTGCTGCCCCTCTTCAGGAACCACATGTTTGTCTGGCCTCTCAACAGATACCCCTCCGTTGTGGTTGCACCTACGGTACGGCCATCTGTATCGCTGAGGCACGCAAGCCTCCCCACCAGCGGCAAGGTCCATGGTTGCATAATACTATGCAAGTTATTTCCTGATGTCTTAACAGGGGTTCTATCATACTGTCCCTGCTTTGTCTCAGTATTTTCCATATATTCATTTCCTACGGAAAACCTCTTCTATTCATGTGTTTCCACAGTCCCTGTTTCACTTCCATACAATGTACCCTCTCGGAAATTTCTTTTTCAAACGCCTATGTTTGATACTAGTAGACTTCCCTTGGCCAAGTCTGCTGTTATTTTGCTGCCTGGGTACCAGAATTTCTTGACACATTCTACTTCGTGATCTCAAATTCTGAAAAGTTCCTCGCTGTTCTCATTTGTGCTACTTCTCATTATTTTCTACGATTTACTTTGTCCATATTCATTACTACTTAGACTGTTCGTTCCATTCAGTAGATCTTCTTCAATTTTGCTGGGGGTAGAAGAAGGTGTAATTAGATGAATGACGAACACTAACTTCACTTAACGAAGTTTTATTGAGCACTTGCACATACAAGAGCGCGGAGCGAACTGCCTCCGGCCAGAACACATACGATATACACTCCTGGAAATGGAAAAAAGAACACATTGACACCGGTGTGTCAGACCCACCATATTTGCTCCGGACACTGCGAGAGGGCTGTACAAGCAATGATCACACGCACGGCACAGCGGACACACCAGGAACCGCGGTGTTGGCCGTCGAATGGCGCTAGCTGCGCAGCATTTGTGCACCGCCGCCGTCAGTGTCAGCCAGTTTGCCGTGGCATACGGAGCTCCATCGCAGTCTTTAACACTGGTAGCATGCCGCGACAGCGTGGACGTGAACCGTATGTGCAGTTGACGGACTTTGAGCGAGGGCGTATAGTGGGCATGCGGGAGGCCGGGTGGACGTACCGCCGAATTGCTCAACACGTGGGGCGTGAGGTCTCCACAGTACATCGATGTTGTCGCCAGTGGTCGGCGGAAGGTGCACGTGCCCGTCGACCTGGGACCGGACCGCAGCGACGCACGGATGCACGCCAAGACCGTAGGATCCTACGCAGTGCCGTAGGGGACCGCAGCGCCACTTCCCAGCAAATTAGAGACACTGTTGCTCCTGGGGTATCGGCGAGGATCATTCGCAACTGTCTCCATGAAGCTGGGCTACGGTCCCGCACACCGATAGGCCGTCTTCCGCTCACGCCCCAACATCGTGCAGCCCGCCTCCAGTGGTGTCGCGACAGGCGTGAATGGAGGGACGAATGGAGACGTGTCGTCTTCAGCGATGAGAGTCGCTTCTGCCTTGGGGCCAATGATGGTCGTATGCGTGTTTGGCGCCGTGCAGGTGAGCGCCACAATCAGGACTGCATACGACCGAGGCACACAGGGCCAACACCCGGAACATGGTGTGGGGAGCGATCTCCTACACTGGCCGTACACCACTGGTGATCGTCGAGGGGACACTGAATAGTGCACGGTACATCCAAACCGTCATCGAACTCATCGTTCTACCATTCCTAGACCGGCAAGGGAACTTGCTGTTCCAACAGGACAATGCACGTCCGCATGTATCCCGTGCCACCCAACGTGCTCTAGAAGGTGTAAGTCAACTACCCTGGCCAGCAAGATCTCCGGATCTGTCCCCCATTGAGCATGTTTGGAACTGGATGAAGCGTCGTCTCACGTGGTCTGCACGTCCAGCACGAACGCTGGTCCAACTGAGGCGCCAGGTGGAAATGGCATGGCAAGCCGTTCCACAGGACTACATCCAGCATCTCTACAATCGTCTCCATGGGAGAATAGCAGCCTGCATTGCTGCGAAAGGTGGATATACACTGTACTAGTGCCGACATTGTGCATGCTCTGTTGCCTGTGTCTATGTGCCTGTGGTTCTGTCAGTGTGATCATGTGATGTATCTGACCCCAGGAATGTGTCAATAAAGTTTCCCCTTCCTGGGACAATGAATTCACGGTGTTCTTATTTCAATTTCCAGGAGTGTATATACAGTTACAGAACATTCCAGTACAATGATTCTTAACATTTGTGGATACTTCTAGCATGTACTCGAACCGAATATAGAAATTAAAATTTTACAGTTCAGGGGAGTTGTGAACTCACGACCCTCCATGCAACAGTCTAGTATCATAACCACTACACTACGGTGACTGTGCTCTTCAGCTTCTTCTGCGACAATATCATCAGTGCAGTTTATCATTAGTATGCTTTCACCCTGAATTTTAATTATTCACTTGAATCTTTCTTTTATTTCTGTCATTTCTTCTTCGCTGTATAGCTTGAACAGTAAGGGTGAAAGACTACATCCCCTATACGCTTTTTAAT
The DNA here is from genome assembly GCF_023864275.1 of Schistocerca cancellata. NCBI lineage: Eukaryota > Metazoa > Arthropoda > Insecta > Orthoptera > Acrididae > Schistocerca > Schistocerca cancellata. Next base: position 655,875,483 of record NC_064628.1, read on the forward strand.
CCGATCAGTGCTCCTTTCCCCACACCAGTGTGTGAAATACATCATTCTCTGTACCTAACAACTTCAAATGCGATTTAGCTTGATAGCGCCGAAAGGTGGTGAAATGATAATGGAATATAATGATTTCAAAATAAAAAACAGCTTAGACAGAGAAATGACTTCCTTTGGGGGAAAAAATAAAAAAAAGTAACCGTGACAGGGGTTCGTACACATGAAAGACTATTCCCCTGAGATAGTCCTCGGGGATTGCCACAGTATTTTGCATAATGTCTAGAAGAGCGTAAGCGGCTAGATAAAACTAGTGCAGCAGAAGCCTTCCAGAACACCTACGAGGACTAGAAACGAAGATTCCTTTGCTGTGTTTCTATCGAAGATAATTATTATGAAGGGGACAATTTTGTTCAAGAAGAATACAGTTCGTCGTTATTCTTCTGATACAGCTCGTACATCGGTGCCGCTGTCAGTCTAATTTATTCTCCAGTTCCCAAGGACCCGGGCGACACAGCGATACTTCAGAGACGCGCCGTATCCTGAGCTCCAGGGGCATAAAGTGCAGGCCTTACGAGGCCCGGAGGAGCCCGCTGCGCCTGCCAGCGTTCACACTGCAACCCGCAGTACGGACGACCGAAGCCACTTTACGGCTCACCCTTTTTATTGCTCCGCGCCACAGATTCAAACTGTCGACCAACATCCCACTGGCGTCTCTTCAGTTTCTTCAGACGTCCTTTTCCACTCACAACAGTTAAGAAGAATTTCATGGTAGTCTAAGTGGCTATTCTCAGCAAAACAGAGACGGTCCGTGAACGATCTTTTCAATATACCGGGTGCTTATAATTAAACTTTCCCTGTTTAACAAGTTATAACACGGAAACTAATTACCGTATCAGGACCAAAAGCGGTAGCATTAATGTCAAGGACGTGGGGAAGAGAAATAATGCAGAATCAAGTCAATTTGCCCGCATCTCGTGGTCGTGGGGTAGCGTTCTCGCTTCTCACGCCCGGGTTCCCGGGTTCGATTCCCGGCGGGGTCAGGGATTTTCTCTGCCTCGTGATGGCTGGGTGTTGTGTGCTGTCCTTAGGTTAGTTAGGTTTAAGTAGTTCTAAGTTCTAGGGGACTGATGACCATAGATGTTAAGTCCCATAGTGCTCAGAGCCATTAGAATCAACTGAAACACTTTTTAATATGCTGCTATGGTACATCATACCATTACATACTGGTACCATTACTGCTACAAAAAAACGCTCAATATGGAGCCCATTAGTGTCCAGAAGAGCCTGAAAGCGCAGAACTGCATTCTGCACAGCAGAACGGAACATGTCCATAGATAAGCTGGCTACCTCTCTTGATATGCTGCACTTCAGATCAGTACATTTGTGAATGTTCCTCTGGTAAACCCTGACCATCGGGTAGCCCCACAAGCAGAAATCACTGGTAGTGAAATTAGGTGATCGTGCTGGTCAAGCATTTGGAAACGATCGGCTGGTAATTCGATCGTTTCCAAATGTGTTTCGGAGAAGCAGGAGAACTTCACGAACAATGTGTGGTGAGGCCCCATATTGCATGAAAACTGTTGAGTTCAGTGCGTCTCTCTCCTGTAGGGCGGGTGTGACGTGCTGTAGAAGCACATCTCAGTAACGCTGGCAAGTCACACTGCGCGTCTTTGGTACTTGAGCGCCAGCCATTCAGAGGAACTTCACGCATAGTGACTGGAGGTGAAGATCCCCACTCGGAAATTCTGTGTGTTCACCTCACCCGTCGGATGAAAATGAGCTTCGCCTATCTATAGGATGGTCCAGGGTCAGCTCTCGTCAACCCTTGCGAGAAAGCGGAGAGCGAAGTCAACACGTCGTGTGCGTCCTGTGGTGCAAGCTGCTGTATGATAAGGATTGCGTACGGATACAATTTGAGAATGGCTCGTAGCACCTCTCGTACAGTGGATCACAAGATGTTCAACTGTCGTGATACAGCAGGCGCACTGCCTGACGATCGGGAATTGCGGGCAGCGTTGTCTGCCATAGTAACAGCGATTTCATCAACTACCTGTGGTGTAACCGGTCGTCGGCCTCTTCCCGGAGCGACGCTCAGTTCTCCAGTTGATTCGAACTACTTCATCACGCTCCGCGCAGCAGGTGGAGAAAGAGGACCCTTCCGTAATCCTTTCAGACAGCGATATTCTCGACGTATAGCTGCAGGATTTCTATTTTGGTAATAGAGCTTCACCAATATTGCCCTGCTCCTATTGCTAAGCTCGTGTTGACACATTAGCAAGTGCAGTGCGACTGAATCACGACGACTGATCACGGCACCTAGTGGCCACATTTGGAACTGGACGGTGGCACTGTGATGCATGGAAATCATGCACCGCCATACTCTGGACATTAATGCTACCAAGTTTGGTACTCGTGCGGTAATTAGTTTCCGCGTTACAACGTGTTTAATTTTAACCATCCGGTAGTATAGAACAGAAATGTCCGTCAACAATTTTTTCATATCATTTTTACTTCGTCATTGTACGTTTCGAAAGAAACAGGGCATCATTTGTTTATCGAAGAACTTTCACTACAGTACTAACTCGCCGCATACGCTTATCTGTGAATTTTGTCAATTTCTAACGTATATGACCTTGCAATAAAGCAGCTTCCACACTGCAGAGCCCCACTAACAACACCGACAGTACAGTACACACAGAAACGCAAAACAATAACATTCATGACATGAATATCACAAAGAAATGGTACACTTTAATATACAGACACAAATAAAAACATCCCTCTGCGGTGTCGGTGGCTAGAATAGACAAGCGGCCCATCGTTGCTGCCGTGGTTGTTGTTGTTGTCTTCAGTCCTGAGACTGGTTTGATGCAGCTCTCCATGCTAATCTATCCTGTACAAGCTCCTTCATCTTCCAGTACCTACTGCAACCTACATCCTTCTGAATATGCTTAGTCTATTCATCTCTTGGTCTCCCCCTACGATTTTTACCCTCCACGCTGCCCTCCAATGCTAAATTTGTGATCCCTTGATACCTCAGGACATGTCCTACCAACCGATGCCTTCTTCTAGTCAAGTTGTGCCACAAACTTCTCTTCTCCCCAATCCTATTCAATACCTCCTCATTAGTTACGTGACCTACCCACCTAATCTTCAACATTCTTTTGTAGCACCACATTTCGAAAGCTTCTATTCTCTTCTTCACCAAACTATTTATCGTCCATGTTTCACTTCCATACATGGCTACACTCCATACAAATACTTTCAGAAACGACTTCCTCACATTTAAATCAATACTCGATGTTAACAAATTTCTCTTCTTCAGAAACGCTTTCCTTCCCATTGCCAGTCTACATTTTATATCCTCTCTACTTCGAACATCGTCAGTTATTTTGCTCCCCAAATAGCAAAACTCCTTTACTACTTTAAGTGTCTCATTTCCTAATCTAATTCCCTCAGCATCACCCGACTTAATTCGACTACATTCCATTATCCTTGTTTTGCTTTTGTTGATGTTCATCTTACATCCTCCTTTCAAGACACTGTCCATTCCGTTCAACTGCTCTTCCAAGTCCTTTGCTGTCTCTGACAGAATTACAATGTCATCGGCGAACCTCAAAGTTTTTATTTCTTCTCCCTGGATTTTAATACTTACTCCAAATTTTTCTTTTGTTTCCTTTACTGCTTGCTCAATATACAGATTGAATAACATCGGGGAGAGGCTACAACCCTGTCTCACTCCCTTCCCAACCACTGCTTCCCTTTCATGCCGCTCGACTCTTATAACTGCTATCTGGTTTCTGTACAAATTGTAAATAGCCTTTCGCTCTCTGTATTTTACCCCTGCCACCTTCAGAATTTGAAAGAGAGTATTCCAGTCAACATTGTCAAAAGCTTTCTCTAAGTCCACAAATGCTAGAAACGTAGGTTTGCCTTTCCTTAATCTTTCTTCTAAGATAAGTCGTAAGGTCAGTATTGCCTCACGTGTTCTAACATTTCTACGGAATCCAAACTGATCGTCCCCGAGGTCGGCTTCTACCAGTTTTTCCATTCGTCTGTAAATAATTCGTGTTAGTATTTTGCAGCTGTGGCTTATTAAACTGATAGTTCGGTAATTTTCACATCTGTCAAAACCTGCTTTCTTTGGGATTGGAATTATTATATTCTTCTTGAAATCTGAGGGTATTTCGCCTGTCTTGTACATCTTGCTCACCAGATGGTAGAGTTTTGTCAGGACTGGTTCTCCCAAGGCCGTCAGTAGTTCTAATGGAATGTTGTCTACTCCCGGGGCCTTGTTTCGACTCAGGTCTTTCAGTGCTCTGCCAAACTATTCACGCAGTATCGTATCTCCCATTTCATCTTCATCTACATCCTCTTCCATCTCCATAATATTGTCCTCAAGTACCGCGCCCTTGTATAGACCCTCTATATACTCCTTCCACCTTTCTGCTTTCCCCTCTTTGCTTAGAACTGGGTTTCCATCTGAGCTCTTGATATTCATACAAGTGGCTCTCTTTTCTCCAAAGGTCTCTTTAATTTTCCTGTAGGCAGTATCTATCTTACCCTAGTGAGATAAGCTTCTACATCCTTACATTTGTCCTCTAGCCATCCCTGCTTAGCCATTTTGCACTTCCTGTCGATTTCATTTTTGAGACGTTTGTATTCCTTTTTGCCTGCTTCATTTACTGTATTTTTATATTTTCTCCTTTCATCAATTAAATTCAATATTTCTTCTGTTACGCAAGGATTTCTACTAGCCCTCGTCTTTTACCTATTTGATCCTCTGCGGCCTTCACTACTTCATCCCTCAGAACTACCCATTCGTCTTATACTGTATTTCTTTGCCCCATTCCTGACAATTGTTCCCTTATGCTGTCCCTGAAACTCTGTACAACCTCTGGTTTAGTCAGTTTATCAGGTCCCATCTCCTTAACTTCCCACCTTTTTGCAATTTCTTCAGTTTTAATCTACAGTTCACAACCAATAGATTGTGGTCAGAGTCCACATCTGCCCCTGGAAATGTCCTGCCATTTAAGACCTGGTTCCTAAATCTCTGTCTTACCCAATCCATATTTACCTACTATGTTTCCTTCTCTCCCTTTTCCCACTGTCGAATTCCAGTCACCTATGACTATTAAATTTTCGTCTCCCTTCACTACCTGAATAATTTCTTTTATTTCATCATACATTTCTTCAATTTCTTCGTCATCTGCAGAGCTAGTTGGCATATAAACTTGTACTACTGTAGTAGGCGTGGGCTTCGTGTCTATCTTGGCCACTATAATACGCTCACTATGCTGTTTGTAGTAGCTTACCCGCACTCCTATTTTTTTATTCATTATTAAACCTACTCCTGCATTACCCCTATTTGATTTTGTATTTATAACCCTGTATTCACCTGACCAGAAGTATTGTTCCTCCTGCCACCGAACTTCACTAATTCCCACTATATCTAACTTTAACCTATCCATTTCCCTTTTTAAATTTTCTAACCTACCTGCCCGGTTAAGGGATCTGACATTCCACGCTCCGATCCGTAGAATGCCTGTTTTCTTTCTCCTGATAACGACGTCCTCTTGAGTAGTCCCCGCCCGGAGATCCGAATGGGGGACTATTTTACCTCCGGAATATTTTACCCAAGAAGACGCCATCATCGTTTAACCATACAGTAAAGCTGCATGCCCTCGGGAAAAATTACGGCTGTAGTTTCCCCTTGCTTTCAGCCGTTCGCAGGACCAGCACAGTAAGCCCGTTTTGGTTAATGTTACAAGGCCAGATCAGTCAATCATCGAGACTGTTGCCCCTGCAACTACTGAAAAGGCTGCTGCCCCTCTTCAGGAACCACACGTTTGTCTGGCCTCTCAACAGATACCCCTCCGTTGTGGTTGCACCTACGGTACGGCTATCTGTATCGTTGAGGCACGCAAACCTCCCCACCAGCGGCAAGGTCTATGGTTCATGGGGTGTCTTGCTGCCGTAAGAGGAGATTAATAGGGGTTCTTTTATTTCGTTGCGATTTTACCTTGATGTTTTGACTATAATTTGGTCTTCCGAAAGTTTTCACTCTTTTCGTTTTTTACGCCTTTTCCGTCACCTTTTTTGGCTTTTTAAATTCTGGTCCCCATTTTGCGTTTGATCTCCACTTTCCCAATTTTTCACGTAATTGCGGGCCGTTTCGGGAAGGATGCCTTACACTGGTGCATTAACTCTACACTGGATCTTCCGATCAAGTGGATCTATCTCTGCACCCGAAATCCAGCACGGTAGTTAGTTCATCGTGGTGGGGTTGTCATGTACCCTATCGGTGGTAGCCCCTTGACGACGCAGGGATCGCATTGCCGATGCCTGAGCTGTAACGTCCTCGTGCAGGCCAAGGAGTAGGTGCCCGTCAACTTTAGGGTACCGAGACTCCGGAAACGGCTAATGTGCCAGGCGGCCTTTGCCTTGGCGGGTTGGCGCCCACGGGGAGGCCCTCCGATCGGAGTGGGTGGCATCGTGGCGAATGATCCGCAATGAAACGCATCAAACTTAACGGCGGCGGTGCCAACACTGTCTCAACATCAGGAACAGTGATTTTAATGCAGAGGTTCGCAGTCCTACGGCATTTCCGTCTTTGGCCATGCCTTAAGACGGGAGCGAGGTAAGGACAGTTTTCCGAGTTCTTGGTATGTTCTTGAACTGACTCAGGATCATTCGCTACAACGAAGCCATTGTTTTTCATTAAAAATATTGAAGATCGGTTTGAGCAAGTAGTAGCAATAGAAAAGTGGGAAATGGAGCTTTGTTGATCAAAACATGACCTGCCAACCAATCACGGACAGTTGACGCCTGTGTAAAGGTAGAAGCTATACCAGTCACCATTTCACCTCATAACAAGCTCAGTACAATTCAAGGTGTTATCTTCCATCGGGACCTAACGCCACAAACTGATGAAAAGCTGTGTGCTAATCTGGCGACACGTGGAGTCCATTTTTTTCAGGGTCCAGATAATAGCAGACACTGGGGCTTTTATCCTTGTCTTTGAGGCAACATTTCGCCTTAGAAGGTTAAGGTCAAGGTTTATAGGTGTGATTTCAGGCATTATTTTTCTCCTCCGATGAGATGTTTTAGGTTTTTGGGGTTCGAACACATGTCCTCCAGCTGTTCTGCTGAGGCTAACTGTGGGGCATATGGAGGGGCGTAAAACGAGGGCAACCCCTGTGACCAACCCCCTCAACGTGTCAACTGTCCGAAACCGCACCCCCTTCGTTCAACGCAATGCTCAGTGTTTAAGAGGATGAAGAAAATTCAACAGTATAAAACATTTCACCGCCTGTCTTACCAAGATTCAAAGAAACAATTTGAAAGAGTTCATCTGACTGATATAGTCTCAAATTTTGCAGCCGTTGTATCACAGTCCACTCCTCACGCGACGACAATCCCTCACACGACACCTCCTGGGCCTGGTCGTATTCCAGGTCCTGCCCCACAGTTGGGGGAGGGAATGTCAGCTCCCACACCCCATACCCCGGTAGGGCTGGTGGTTCTCACACCATCGGTGCGGCCAGAGATGCATAGTCATCTCCTGGAGTCGTCAGGACATAGACACCAGTTAAGGTGCCTTCTCTCAAGAGAAGGACCAGCAGCCACAGGCTGCCGGCGGGAAAAGTGCGGTTCTCTTCGCTCCCAGAAGATAAAATGGGGGAAATTTCCAGAGAAACCGAAGTCTTACAAGGATAAGAAGGATAAGCAGAAAGATAAACTACTTTCTGAGGCTTCAGCTGTTCAGCTCCCCACCACTGCAAAGGTCGAACCTATGCACCTTAACGATATACCATACAATCAGGCGGACTGCGACCTGGTAGCGAAGTAATCGCCACTTTCTCAGTCCTGGCTCAAATGCTCCTTCAATGGAACAGTAACGGTTACAGTTACCTGACCGAACTCCATCATTTACTGGCTACTTATTTCGTACTGGCATAGCACTTCAGGAAACACGGTTTCGGTAACACATCTCCCTGCTCTGAAAAACCAAAAACACTACTGTACCAGTCGTGTTAACGTCGAGAGAGCGCCCGGTGGGACTTGTACCCTCATACACTTTTATATTACCGGTGAGCAGGTGCCCGTACCCACTGAACTAGAGGCCGTGGGCGTTAGAGTCTACCTGTCAGTTCAAATAACAATATGTAATATTTATCTACCTCCAGATGGACCTTTCCTTTATCGCTAGCTATAAGAGTAAATAGAACAGCTACCTTCCCCCTTCCTCTTATTGTGGGATTTTAGTGACATCTGTGGGGTGGCGACACTATGTATCGTAGAGACCGGGTACTAGAACACCTCCTTGCGGAATTGGACGTCTGCCTGGAGCTGTAACACATTTCAGTGCAGCCTACGAAACGTATTCAGCTGTCGATCTCACAGTTTGCAGTCCCAGTATCCTACCCCTGATTCAGTAGCGCGTTCACGGAAATCTTTGTGACAGCGACCACTTTCATTTCGTTCTCTCTTTCTCTACTCACAGACATCTGGAACATGCTCCACGTTGGTCGCTTCGGAAAGCTGACTGGCAGGCCTTCTCCTCTACACCCACTTTTGCAGCTAGTCTTGCAACGGATATCGACAAAGTGGTACAAGATACTACTGATGTTTGATTCACACCCTGGCTCGTTACTGACTAGTAAACAGTAGGGAGCCAGGATGTAAATCGGACATTCAACAAAGCTACAATTCCTTGAAAATGTCTTCCGCAGATGGGGACGAAACGTTTGGTTTTAAAGTGAAATCCGTTGAACCAAGGCATAATAGTCCGGAACATTTCTTTAACTGTGATATTTCTCGCCGTGAAAGTTTACATTTTACAGTCTAATGAGTACAGAATATGGATTGCGAGTAAATCGAAGAAAGACGGAAGTAATGAGAAGTATCGGAAATGAGAATAGCGGGAAACATAGCATCAGCATTGACGGTCAAGAAGTAGATGAAGTTAAGGAATTCTACTACCTAGGCAGCAAAATAACCAATGACGACGCAGCAAGGAGGACATCAAAAGCAGACAAGCACTGGCAAAAAGGGCATTCCTGGCCTAGAGAAGTTTACTACTATCCTTAAGGAAGAAATTTCTGAGTATGTATGTTGGGAGCACAGCATTGTATGGTACTGAAACGTGGACTGTGGGAAAACCGGAACAGAAGACAATCGAAGAACTTGAGATATGTTGCTGCAGACGAATGTTGAAAATCGGGTGAACTGATGATGTAAGGAATGAGGAGGTACAGATCAGAGGCGGAGAGGAAAGGAATATGTGGTGAACACTGACAAGGAGAAGGGACAGGATGATAGGCCATCTGTTAAGCAGGAGGGAGTGACTTCCATCGTACAAGAGGGAGCTGCAGAGGGCAGAATCTGTAAAGGAAAACAGAGATTGGAATACATGCAGCAAGTAATCGATGGCGTAGGTTGCAAGTCCTACTCTGAGATGAAAAGGTTGGCGCGAGAGAGTAATTCGTGGCGAACCGCATAAAACCAGTCAGAAGACCGACGGCTCAAAAAAAAGAAAAAAAAATGCGAGCCCACACCCAATCGTCCCAAGAATGGACTAAACTCCGCCGCATTTGCGACCATCCACCACACACAGTGGTTCCTGGCATCTTTGTCAATGGTAACATCTGCACTGATCCCGTGTTACTTGCCCACTGTTCTGCGGCTCACATCGCAAATGTGGCCACTTGCAGTAATTACCATCCTTATTTCCTTACCCGGAAGCACCTCACTGAGCGCCACCCGCTATCCTTCCATGTACACGGCCGTCTATCGTACAACGTCCCTTTTAGTGAATGGGAGTTTCGCAGCGCTTTGGCAGTATATCGAGATACGGCCCCTGGACCTGACAAAATCTATAACCAAATGCTCAAACATATATCCTCGGAATTTTTAAACGTACTTGGCCAGAAGGAGTCGCGGGAAGGTGTTATTCCTATCCTGAAACCAAGAAAGTATCCACGCATTTTAGCTAACTACTAGCCTGTCACCCTGACGAATGGGCTATGTAAGCTATTGGAAAGAATGGTTAACCGCAGCTTTTGTTGGTGCCTTGAAACCGGAGGGCATATTTCACAATTCCAAAGTGGCTTTTGGGCTTTCCGGTCCACCAAAGATCAGCTTGTTCGTTAGGAATCAGTGCGTAATGCTTTCGCACATCGCCAACATCTGATTGCTGTCTTCTTTGACCTACAGAAGGCATATGATACCACCTGGCGACATCGCGTCCTGTCTACACTGCATGAATTGGGTTTACGGGGCAGTTTATCCATTTTTATCCAGAATTTCCTATGTATCCGAGTTTTTCGGACCAGAATATGTTCGACTCTCAGCAACCAATACGCACAGGCAACTGGAGTATCTCAGGGATCGGTTCTGAGGGTAACGCTGATCGCTATCGCCATCAATGGCATCGTAAATGCAATGGGCCCCACAGTCTCTCCGTCATTATATGTGGATGATCGTTGCCTGTAATGTGTCTCTGCATCACTGTGCACCGCTGAGTGCGATCTTCGGGGGACTGTCTGGAGAGTACATGACTGGGCCTTGAATCACGGCCATCAGTTTTCTCCTGCAAAATCACTAGTTGTACATTTTTGCGGACCCTGGACTGTGAACTCGCAACCAGAAATTTATCTTGGTGACCAGTTATTTGAAGCCGTTGAAACTTTTCAGTTCTTCTGAGGTTTTACAATGCGCAATAGACTATTGACGCCTATGGGTCGGCAGCACGGTCCGTATTGAGCTTGCTGTACCCTGTCCACCACACTGGCGTACGGTTGGCAACGGGATCCTTCCGTACGAGCCCAGTTGACAGCTCCCAGGCGGAAGCCGGTGTCCCACCGCTGTGGGTTAGACGACAGCAGCTTCTGGCTAATGACGCACCCCAATCTGTCAGATACCTAGTCTCCCATGTCACTGAACCTTGTTCCACAACCAACATTACAGACTGTTTGCGCACCACCCAAATCGGGGTAGACTAACTGGGATCCTAGTCGATACTCTATTGAAGAACCTCCAACAGCCTCCCTTAGCCTGTGTTCCTAGAGCACCCTCTCGATAACCCCCGTGGTCTGTACCCTGTCCTATGATAAGGATTGATCTATTTTATGGCCCCAAGGAGGATGTTGATCCTACCCTTCTCAGACACCTCTTTCGCTCGATTCTCCACGGTTATTTAATTCGGTGTACTTCTACAAAGAAGAATCGAAAGTCAACGACATTGTTGGTTACGCTTTTGCACGTGAAAGGGAACACTGCCGAGTACCAGCAGTGTATACACTGCAAGTTGGTTGCCATATCTCAGGCTTTGCAGTACGTCAGATCCCTTGCCATGACGAACTTTCTGTACTGTAACGACTCCGTGAGTTGCTTAAAAGACATATCCCTGTGCTAACCCAAAAATCTTTTCGTCACGTACGTCCAGGACCTACTGGTTGACCTCTACAGCTCTGAAAAGACAGTGACCTTCATCTGGAAACCGAGCCACATAGGCATTCCAGGAAATGAACTTGCCCACCGTCTAGCTAAAGACGCCACTGAAGGAGATTAACTTGATGTCCGAATACCGGACACATACGATTACGACTTCGAGGTAATATTTTGAGGTTCTGTGAGAAGCAATGGCAGGCTATCACGACCCGAAACAAGTTAAGAGCGATTAAGGGTTTCACTAAGATGTGGCATACATTTTTCCAGGCCTATCGAAAAGATGCCGGTGTGTTGTGCTGACTACGCGTTGGCCACACGAGTCTCACCCACGAGTTCCTTCTGCCTAGGAGAATCCTCCTCACTGCAGCTGCGGTAGTCTACTGACGATAGCGCTTGTTCTGGTACAGTGCACCCTGCTGACCGATCTGCGGCACTCTCTGCGGCACTCTCTGCACACGCCTACCGTACTATCTCAGATGCTTGTGGATGACGAGACAGCCAATTTCCTGAGGAAAAGCAGATTTTAAATTAAACTATAATATTTCTCTACTTTCAGTGTTAGGAATAGAGGAATGGTTGTGGTAAACGGGAGGGCGGGAGGGGCGGCCTCTTGCGGCGGGTATCCCCCTTGCGACAGCAGGCTACTTTCTTCTCCTCTCACCTTGTTATGTTTCCAGACCTCCTTGTGCACGATGCGCACGATGCTGCCTGGATTTTTTCAATTTTCTTTTACCTGTTGTGTTACAACTACTGTCACGCGCTTTTTTTAAACTCTCCGACTTGCTCACATAGTTGGAGCAGCCAAGACGCCATTTTTCACTTTTTCTACCTTTTTACGTGTTTCTCTCATGAAATGGAGGGACTGATGACCCAGTAATTTAGTCTCTTCAAACACTTAATCATCATCACAAATCAGCACACAGAACAGCGAATATACTAAAGAAACAAGGATTACACATTGCGTGCAGAACAAGAAATACACTCCCGTCGCATTTACAAACAACAATAGATAAATACCAAGGAGCAGGTATATCCCAGTTAGAATGTCAAGAATGTGTATCACCATAACACAAGGAGTTGGAGACCTTGCTACCCATGGCTGTACCACTCTTGTTCCTGACGTCATCCAGCATGAGGCGGCTTCCTCCACTAATTCAACTTGACCCGTCAACCATGACCAATAGCGTTCATGTCAGCTCCTTCCGCCCGGAGAAAAGAGTTCATGAGGTGAGCAAGGTGCGTTTGTCCATTATATAGTGTTGAAGGTAGGGCAAGGTGCGTTTGTCCATTATGTAGTGTGGAAGGTAGGGCAGAGGGTGTGTTATGTGAACAGTTCAGTGACTGGGTTGTTCTAATCAGAATCGACAGCAGACCAACACCGACAACGATAGTTCAGGTATAAATGCCGACATGTCGCAACCTGAAGATGAACAGAGAAAGTGTATGAGGATATTGAAAGGGTAATGCAGTATGTAAAGGGGGACGAAAATCTAATAGTCATGGGCGACTGGAATGCAGTTGTAGGGGAAGGAGTAGAAGAAAAGGTTACAGGAGAATATGGGCTTGGGACTAGGGATGAAAGAGGAGAAAGACTAATTGAGTTCTGTAACAAGTTTCAGCTAGTAATAGCGAATACCCTGTTCAAGAATCACAAGAGGAGGAGGTATACTTGGAAAAGGCCGGGAGATACGGGAAGATTTCAATTAGATTACATCATGGTCAGACAGAGATTCCGAAATCAGATACTGGATTGTAAGACGTACCCAGGAGCACATATAGACTCAGATCACAATATAGTAGTGATGAAGAGTAGGCTGAAGTTCAAGACATTAGTCAGGAAGAATCAATACGCAAAGAAGTGGGATACGGAAGTACTAAGGAATGACGAGATACGTTTGAAGTTCTCTAACGCTATAGATACAGCAATAACGAATAGCGCAGTAGGCAGTACAGTTGAAGAGGAATGGACATCTCTAAAAAGGGCCATCACAGAAGTTGGGAAGGAAAACATAGGTACAAAGAAGGTAGCTGCGAAGAAACCATGGGTAACAGAAGAAATACTTCAGTTGATTGATGAAAGGAGGAAGTACAAACATGTTCCGGAAAAATCAAGAATACAGAAATAAAAGTCGCTGAGGAATGAAATAAATAGGAAGTGCAGGGAAGCTAAGACGAAATGGCTGCAGGAAATATGTGAAGACATCGAAAAAGATATGATTGTCGGAAGGACAGACTCAGCATACAGGAAAGTCAAAACAACCTTTGGTGATATTAAAAGCAACGGTGGTAACATTAAGAGTGCAACGGGAATTCCACTGTTAAATGCAGAGGAGAGAGCAGATAGGTGGAAAGAATACACTGAAAGCCTCTATGAGGGTGAAGATTTGTCTGATGTGATAGAAGAAGAAACAGGAGTCGATTTAGAAGAGATAGGGGATCCAGTATTAGAATCGGAATTTAAAAGAGCTTTGGAGGACTTACGGTCAAATAAGGCAGAAGGGATAGATAACATTCCATCAGAATTTCTAAAATCATTGGGGGAAGTGGCAACAAAACGACTATTCACGTTGGTGTGTAGAACATATGAGTCTGGCGATATACCATCTGACTTTCGGAAAAGCATCATCCACACAATTCCGAAGACGGCAAGAGCTGACAAGTGCGAGAATTATCGCACAATCAGCTTAACAGCTCATGCATCGAAGCTGCTTGCAAGAATAATATACAGAAGAATGGAAAAGAAAATTGAGAATGCGCTAGGTGACGATCAGTTTGGCTTTGGGAAAAGCAAATGGACGAGAGAAGCAATTCTGACGTTACGGTTAATAATGGAAGCAAGGCTAAAGAAAAATCAAGACACTTTCATAGGATTTGTCGACCTGGAAAAAGCGTTCGACAATATAAAATGGTGCAAGCTGTTCGAGATTCTGAAAAAAGTAGGGGTAAGCTATAGGGAGAGACGGTTCATATACAACATGTACAACAACGAAGAGGGAATAATAAGAGTGGACGATCAAGAACGAAGTGCTCGTATTAAGAAGGGTGTAAGACAAGGCTGTAGCCTTTCGCCCCTACTCTTCAATCTGTACATCGAGGAAGCAATGATGGAAATAAAAGAAAGGTTCAAGAGTGGAATTAAAATACAAGGTGAAAGGATATCAGTGATACGATTCGCTGATGACATTGCTATCCTGAGTGAAAGTGAAGAAGAATTAAATGATCTGCTGAACGGAATGAACAGTCTAATGAGTACACAGTATGGTTTGAGAGTAAATCGGAGAAAGACGAAGGTAATGAGAAGTAGTAGAAATGAGAACAGCGAGAAACTGAACATCAGTATTGATGGACACGAAGTCAATGAAGTAAGGAATTCTGCTACCTAGGCTGTAAAATAACCAATGACGGACGGAGCAAGGAGGACATCAAAAGCAGACTCGCTATGGCAAAAAAGGCATTTCTGGCCAAGAGAAGTCTACTAATATCAAATATCGGCCTTAATTTGAGGAAGAAATTTCTGTGGATGTACGTCTGGAGTACAGCATTGTATGGTAGTGAAACATGGACTGTGGGAAAACCGGAACAGAAGAGAATCGAAGCATTTGAGATGTGGTGCTATAGACGAATGCTGAAAATTAGGTGGACTGATAAGGTAAGGAATGAGGAGGTTCTATGCAGAATCGGAGAGGAAAGGAATATGTGGAAAACACTGATAAGGAGAAGGGACAGGATGATAGGACATCTGCTAAGACATGAGGGAATGACTTCCATGGTACTAGAGGGAGCTGTAGAGGGCAAAAACTGTAGAGGAAGACAGAGATTGAAATACGTCAAGCAAATAATTGAGGACATAGGTTGCAAGTGCTACTCTGAGATGAAGAGGTTAGCACAGGAAAGGAATTCGTGGCGGGCCGCATCAAACCAGTCAGTAGACTGATGACGAAAAAAAAATAGTGTTGAAAGACCAACCAGTCTCCGAAATGGTGGCTGTGCAGATGGACAGTGGGTGGGAAGATCCTGATGGGCCTTCAAATAATCCTACACACCTGTGAGAGGCTTCAGATTTCCGTACATACTAAGGGTCCAAAACGTGAATGACCCAGCTCCCTATCAAACCCATGAGACTTCCATGCCTGAGACGTAAATTGCTGCTTCACATCCTCCACAGCCTCCTGACGATCCTCAAGCACCAAAAAAATTTCGCATTCGTCGGTGAAGAGAACCCGATCCCATCAATCCCCGTGCTCCAATGCTGCCTTTGATTGATTACCATGGTGCTTGAGAGGTTATTCTGAAAGGATGCCCAAAAGTCAGATTGAGTTACGTAGATACGTAAGTGTATTATCTGATGTGACACAGCCCTCCCAGTTGCTTGCTTTAGAGTACGTTCTTCTTCTCCTCCTCCTCCTCCTCCTCCTTCTTCTTTTTCCTCTACTTCTTCTCCACTTGCCATATTAGACCATTTACGGTCTGTTGCAGTTACCAGTTCCTCAGTCTGCCATGATCTCCCTTCCCTTTTGATTTAAACTTCATCTGACATGGTAGTACCTGTTGATCCATTCTTTGGAGATGTTTCATTTCCTTTTGTTTTCGTCCAGTTTTTCTTTCACAGTCCAAATTTGCAACTCCTTTCGAATACATTTCGTGTTTCATCTATTCTTTTACATTCCTTCGCCGCTCTAATAAAAATCATTTCTGTTCTCTGTATTTATTTACCGTATCTTCTATCCTATGCCCACGCTTCGCTTATGTATAATAGGGTTAGCAGTGCTAAGTTTTATAAAATTTCTATCGTGTTTCTTTCAGTCTTTCATGCTTCAAAGTTCTGTTATTTGTTCCACAGATACAACCAAGATACTTAAATATTTGTACTACTGTAGTTTTTTCTCGTTAACTGGTATCTTCGTTCCGATTGAATATTTTTAACAAAACGCCATTGACTTGCATTTATTACAAGATGTTTTCGTATTATGTCCTGTACATATTTTATGTAGTTCATAAATTTGTTTTTGTGCATAAAAATTTCTAGATGGTTATTATCAGCTCATATTATTGATCACGGATGGCCACTACGATGCAGATCTTCGATGACAGTATCATCATGAAATTTTAACTGATTAGATTGAGCTAATAAACTTCTTTAACATTGGTTAGATCGCTCTCGTTCTTTAAATACGGCAACTTTGTAGACATCTTCAGGTCATATGGTCGTTAACGAACTCATCAGTCCACCAAAACCATAATTTCATAAACTGACGTACTGACGAGTCCCCCAGATCTGTGTCAGAAGAGCTGTTGCAACATCATCACTTTCTCCTGGAGAGGACATGACACAAAATGTGGAGTTGGACCAAAAGTTTGTGTGTGTGACATCTTATGGGATTTAACTGCTAAGGTCATCAGTCCCTAAGCTTACACACTACTTAACCTAAATTATCCTAAGGACAAACACACGCACCCATGCCCGAGGGAGGACACGAACCTCCGCCGGGACCTGCCGCTCAGTCCATGACTGCAGCGCCTTTGACTGCTCGGTTAATCCAGCGCCAAAAGTTTGTATTGTAATGGTTATGAAGACCAGACGTCAGCGTCCGAACTACGAAGGAAGATTTGGTCCTGCCTAGACAGGATCGGAACAGCTACCCCAGGTCTAGGGTTACCATACACAGATGGGATATCGTCGACAGGCATGAATGTGACTGTGACACAGTATATGTGACTGGAGGACTCATCGTCCAACGATGTTCCAGGAGAAGTTAATCTAGCAAATAGAGTGATATGCTGGAAGCTACAGCTGAAGCCAATCGTTGGATATGGAACTTTGATATAGATACAAGAATGTGAAATGTTGTTGAAACCCTTTTTTCATGAAACTTGTGATTTCGATAAGTTTTTTGTTAAATAGTGGGTTGTTTCTATAATTTTTAATATTATAGTAACTTTTTCTTTCATATTTGTGGCCGGCCGAAGTGGCCGAGCGGTTCTAGGCGCTTCAGTCTGGAACCACGCGACCAATGCGGTTGCAGGTTCGAATCCTGCCTCGGCCATGGATGTGTGTGATGTCCTTAGGTTAGTTAGGTTTAAGTAGTTCTAAGTTCTAGGGGACTGATGACCTCAGCTGTTAAGTTCCATAGTGCTCAGAGCCATTTGAACCAATCATATTTGTGATTTACGACTTGTAGCACTTCATTTATCATACAACAAATAAATAACATTAGCTTATTATTTTCGTTTATTTCCATACTGCAGTAGCCATCAGATAGCAAACCTTCCACTGTATTAAGCAACGCAAGGTACATTTATAGAAGAGTTTATCTGATAGCGTTGTAGTCTGAAGTCATAAGAGATTATATGCAGTATCCGATCAGATTAAAAGTTACATCGCTCAAGATGTATTAATGATAGTGAAAGTCAAGGAAAAGGAATTCTGAATATTAGTATCAAAATACATAGAAAATAGAGAACGGATTCCAAACCAAAACCAGTTTATTTCGGTATTAAGAAAAGGACAGCAGTCAGTCGCAAAATTCGTTGTTTGTTGAAGGAGATCTAGATTTCGACAACTACATATTCTATTGATTGGCGACTCCATGTTGTCTTGTGCACTACGACCAGATAACAGGTATACTTGAAAAAAGAGACAGCATTGGTCGTATATTTTTTACTATCGCAAAATCGATTTTCTGTCACTGAGTGACCATCTTCAGTGCTATATTGTATAACTTAAATTAGGATGCACTGTTGTCACTAAGCTTACGGCAATCACATAGACTGCTCAATCTATGTGATTGCCGTAAGATTAGTGACAACAATGCATCCTAATTTAAGTTATACAATATAGCACTGAAGATGGTCACTCAGTGACAGAAAATCGATTTTGCGATAGTAAAAAATATACGACCAATGCTGTCTCTTTTTTCAAGTATAACTACATATTCATCATCATTGCAGCTGCCAACAGGTGACATACGTCCCAATGCGTTGGAGTATAAATACCAATGAATGACATGAGCACGCATGTGACCCTTATGTAACCATTCTCTGTCATTCACACGCGTATTATTTCTTAGTTTTTATACTCAGTCACGTTGAGACCTCTGTCAGGTGCTGGCAATTGCACTGTTGTTGACTGTGTAACGGTCGAAATCTAGCTATTCTCCAATAAACAAAGGATTTGGGGACTGATAGTCGTCCTTTTTTAATATTTCAATCCTCAACAGTCGCTGCACACACATCTGATGAACACCAATTTAGATTAATTGTTTATTATTATTATTAAAATAACTTAGATTCTGCACCCAAAAATACCGAATTTAGTACTAATGTCTTTGCATCACAAATAACGGATCTTGTCCGCCAAAGCGGCGATATGCATGTTGATTAGCCGTATAACTCTGAACGAAAGCATTAAGCATTTTGATGCTGAAATATTATTAAGAATGTGTTTCTCGTTGTATTTGTGATGTTCACCGTTCTTCTGCCAGGTTATCTCACCTAGAGGAAGCTGCGCACTGACCTGTTCGTCTTGCACAGGTGCCTACCGCCTGCAGTCTTCCTGTGGCGCCCCGCTACCTCGACACAGTGTGGGCGGCGTAGGCGGTGACCGCGGCGTCAA
This sequence comes from Schistocerca cancellata, assembly GCF_023864275.1. Taxonomy (NCBI): domain Eukaryota; kingdom Metazoa; phylum Arthropoda; class Insecta; order Orthoptera; family Acrididae; genus Schistocerca; species Schistocerca cancellata. The sequence goes on from NC_064628.1 coordinate 655,894,540, forward strand.
GGAGCGTGACAAATCCGGCTTAGGTCGCGGCGGAGCGGCTAGTTGTTGGGTGGGGCGAGGAGACGCAGTGGCTCTGCTTCCTCCCCCCCCTCTTCCCATTCCCTGCCCCCCCCCCTCACCGTCTTCCCCGCCGTCGCCCCGCGACGCTCTTGGCTGGTGGCAAGTGGCCGCAGAGGCCGCGCTGCTGTTAAAGGCGAAGGCGCCGCCCGCGCCCGGCAGCAGCTGGCAGATCAGCTGGGCCCTGCATACGTGTCCAGCTCACGACGCAGTCCGCGAGTCACTGCGCGGCACAGCACGTGCGACTCCACAAACTCAGTGCTCATGATTAGACTACTCAAGCCCCTCTTCCAGTCGATGGACCAGTCCATATGTGGCATACAGCAAACCAGTGCTTAACAGTAACGGTTAAAAACAGTCTTGGTTGCAATTTTGATTTTTGATTTTTCAACTACGCGTTTCGCCTCATTTAGGCATCTTCAGGTTTCATGTACGCAGAGATGAAGCCACTCGTTTTTCTGCCCGACTAGACAGCATACTATAGAAATTCTTCCAATCCGTATGTGGCATACAGCAAGCCAGTGCTTAACAGTAATGGTTAAAAACAGTCTCGGTTGCAATTTCAATTTTTTTATTTTTCAACTACCTGAAGATGCCTAAATGAGGCGAAACGCGTAGTTGAAAAATAAAAAAAATTAAAATTGCAACCAAGACTGTTTTTAACCATTACAGTTTCCTAAATCAGTATGACGCATTTCTCAAAAAAAAAAATGGAAACAATAGTCTTTGGAGATCAAAAGACTTTTAAGCACCGTTAAACATTTCACACTCATTAACGTAGCGACCCTTAGCTGCAGACACAAAATGGGTAGAGGAGAAGTCTTGTAATCGTAGTGTCGTTCGTTCTAACCTCGCTATCACTAACATTTTTCCTTTTATTAAAATGTTCTTTATGTTATCAAGCAGTCGTTGTGGTCTAGCGGGTACAGCACTCAACCCAGAAAGGGAGGTACGGGTTTTGATCCCGGTTTCCGTGTAGGGGACAGGTCTTTTCTTCGTTCCATCCCTCCATGAGACCTCAGGTCCACCCAGCCTGCTTTCCATCCCTCCATGAGGCCCCGGGTCCACCCAGCCTGCTATCAAATCAGTACCGGGATTCTTTACCGCGATTAAAAGGCAACGAGGGCGATGAGTCTGCCATAGTCGTCTTCCTAATGCTGTGGCGAAGCCAGGCTGCACTCTGCCTGTGCCAGGCCAATTGACTGGTCATCACAGTTCGCGCCAAAGATTGCGCCTATATCTTTATATACAGAGTGTTACAAAAAGGTACGGCCAAACTTTCAGGAAACATTCCTCACACACAAATAAAGAAAAGATGTTATGTGGACATGTGTCCGGAAACGCTTAATTTCCATGTTAGAGCTCATTTTAGTTTCGTCAGTGTGTACTGTACTTCCTCATTTCAACGTGATCAAATTGTAAATTTTCACAATCAACATGTGTGGGCTGACGAGAATCCGCACGCAATTGTGCAATCACGTCATCAACACAGATTTTCTATGAACGTTTGGGCAGGCATTGTTGGTGATGTCTTGATTGGGCCCCATGTTCTTCCACCTACGCTCAATGGAGCACGTTATCATGATTTCATACGGGATACTCTACCTGTGCTGCTAGAACATGTGCCTTTACAAGTACGACACAACATGTGGTTCATGCCACGATGGAGCTCCTGCACATTTCAGTCGAAGTGTTCGTACGCTTCTCAACAACAGATTCGGTGACCGATGGATTGGTAGAGGCGGACCAATTCCATGGCCTCCACGCTCTTCTGACCTCGACCCTCTTGACTTTCATTTATGGGGGCATTTGAAAGTTCTTGTCTACGCAACCCCGGTACCAAATGTAGAGACTCTTTGTGCTAGTATTGTGCACGGCTGTGTTACAATACGCCATTCTCCAGGGCTGCATCAGCGCATCAGGGATGCCACGTGACGGAGGATGGATGCATGTATCCTCGCTAACGGAGGACATTTTGAACATTTCCTGTAACAAAGTGTTTGAAGTCACGCTGGCAACTTCTGTTGCTGTGTGTTTCCATTCCATGATTAATGTGATTTGAAGAGAAGTAATAAAATGAGCTCTAACATGGAAAGGAAGCGTTTCCGGACACATGTCCACATAACATATTTTCTTTCTTTGTGTGTAAGGAATGTTTCCTGGAAATTTGGCCGCACCTTTTTGTAACACCCTGTATAATCGTATTAACAAATATTAAATCATAACACTTAATAAAATTTAATTTTTAATTTTTAATTATTAACTGCGTACAATCGCGTATTTATTATTTAAAAATTTGGAATTAAAATCTGAAATATCAAATATAAAATAGAGATTGAACAAGAGAAATTTTTCATATAGCAATAGGGAAATTTGCAAGTTTGTATGAAATTATGATTGATTTTCTTTTGAGAGTTGTAATGGCACAGGCCTCAGCCACCGCCTAATGTCATATCCAGGGCATCAACCGTCAGTGCAGTCACAGTCTACGACCTGAAAATACAGTATCCTCGTCATAAGTAGGCTGCTTCTTTGGATCAATGAAATGAAATATAGCAACAACACAGGTTGGGACACTGACCTCCGCTCGAGATACTGCACATAGAAACATAGCTCCTTCCTTAAACGCACCCCAAACCACGGCCAGCCTGTCACCGTTGAACATTTACGATATACACTACTGGCCATGAAAATTGCTACACCAAGAAGAAATGCAGATGACAAACGGGTATTCAATGGACAAATATATTATACTAGAACTGACATGTAATTACATTTTCACGCAAATTGGGTGCAAAGATCCTGAGAAATCGGTACCCAGAACAACCACCTCTGGCCCTAATAACGGCCTTGATACGCCTGGGCATTGAGTCAAACAGAGCTTGGATGGCGTGTACAGGTACAGCTGCCCATGCAGCTTCAACACGATACCACAGTTCATCAAGAGTAGTGACTGGCGTATTGCGACGAGCCAGTCGCTCGGCCACCATTGACCAGACGTTTGCAATTGGTGAGAGATCTGGAGAATGTGCTGGCCAGGGCAGCTGTCGAACATTTTCTGTTTCCAGAAAGGCCCGTACACGACCTGCAACATGCGGTCATGCATTATCCTGCTGAAATGTAGTGTTTCGCAGGGATCTAGAGCCACGGGTTGCAACATGTCTGAAATGTAACGTCCACTGTTCAAAGTGCCGTCAGTGACAACAAGAGGTGACCGAGACGTCTAACCAATGGCACCCCATACCATCACGCCGGGTGATACGCCAGTAAGCGATGACGAATACACGCTTCCAATGTGCGTTCAACGCGATGTCGCCAAACGCGGATGCGACGATCATGATGCTGTAAACAGAAACTAGATTCATCCGAAAAAAATAACGTTTTGCCATTCGTGCACCCAGGTTCGTCGTTGAGTACACCATCGCACGCGCTCCTGTCTGTGATGCAGCATCGAGGGTAACCGAAGCCATTGTCTCCGAGCTGATAGTCCATGCTGCTGCAAAGGTCGTCGAACTGTTCGTGCAGATGGTTGTTTCCTTGCAAACGTCCCCATCTGTTGACTCAGGGATCGCGACGTGGCTGCACGATCCGTTACAGCTATGCGGATAAGATGCCTGTCATCTCGACTGCTAGTGATACGAGGCCGTTGGAATCCAGCACGGCGTTCCGCATTACCCTCCTGAACCCACCGATTCCATATTCTACTAACAGTCATTGGATCTAGACCAACGCGAGCAGCAGTGTCGCGATGCGATAAACCGCAATCGCGATAGGTTACAATCCGACCTTTATCGAAGTCGCAAACGTAATGGTACGCATTTCTCTTCCGTACACGAGGCATCACAACAACGTTTCACCAGGCAACGCTGGTCAACTGCTGTTTGTGAATGAGAAATCGGTTGGAATCGTTCCTCGTGTCATCACGTTGTAGTTGTCGCCACCGGCGGTAACCTTGTGTGAATGCTCTGAAAAGCTAATCATTTGTATATCACATCATCTTCTTCCTGTCGGTAAAATTGGAGCCGCGACAGCCACTATTGTCGACGGGGCTCGAAATTCGATTGTCATGTGGCCACCTGGGCACTTGTGCTGCTCTGCACTCAGCAGTCTGCCTCGTTCACAGGTCTACGATGCTGCAACCCATCCATCTGCAAATGGGCTGAGGTACAAACAGGACTCCTTAGCAAACGACTCTCCGGCCACTTGTTATGGCTAGAAACATAAAACTTCGACTGACGCAGAAGCGGCGGGTAGCACGTGCTCGCTACCACTGACAGTACCTGCACAATGACGCCGACACGACGTGAGACGCCCTGACCGTGTACTTGCCTAGTTTAGCAGGGATCAACACCAGCTGCAATGAAAACTGAATGAATGTAAATAAATAGCAATAAAGGGTTTCTTGTGACAATGAGGAGTCTTCTTCTGTTGCACCTACATCCATCTCATGTAGAGAGTCACTGCCCGCAACAAACCATCCTAAACACCACATTATATTTGGTGTCAGAAGATCTACTGAATATGAAGAGGGAAACCCGACTGATTTGATGGAAAGAAAAGAAGTAGGCAAGGTGTTGCACCACAGAGGATTTAACCAGTATTCCAGAGAATCCGTAAGAAACGAGATCTGTTGAGGCTCGCGAAGGATTCCGTAGTTGTTCTCCACACTGGGGGCGTCCTCGAACTTCGATGTGAATGCGGCAGAGTCTACGTTGATGAAACCAGGAGAACGATTAGCACTCGCCTGTAGGAGCATTAACGCTACATGCGACTTGGGCAATATAACAAATCAGCTGTAGCTGAAAACCATCAGAATTTTATGCTGGCTCGGCAGCCCCGGATGCAGCAGCGAGAAATGGACGATCGAAATAATTAATCGCTCTAACAGCAAGAACATGGAGGCTGGCTACAAGTTGTAGACGGCGTGGCTGCCAGCGCTCCCAGACCAGCCTGTGTTTTCCAGCCAGCAGCTCCGCCGGACGCAGGTGCACAAAAGTATGAACTAGCGGCCACAAGAGAACAGCCGTGCGGCATAAACGCCTCGTTACAGGAGAACACTACCCCTGAGTACAAGCTGCAAATTGGCTATTGCTTACCAGATACCTGGCGCGCAGCCATTCCCCCCCCCCCCCCCTCCTCCTTCTAAACCACCTTTACTTCCATTTGTCCAATGGCATTCCTGGCTGTGATATGGGTAGCCTCCTGAGACCCGAAATAAGGCAGTATACAGCAGAAGAGCAGCAGTTAGTCTTCCTTGAGAGGAATGTTGCAAAGTCGGTATTTTGGTTGTTTTACGTTTCGTGTTGACGGAGCCTAATACCAAAAATAAGTTCATTTTAAAACATCCGATTGATTTTCACAGCAACCTGAGTGGATGGACACAAGTCACGGTACAAGAAAGATCACAGAACCACACACTGCTGGTTACACAGGCTAGTGGGTCTTCGGTATCCCCGAGACCTTTTGGTAAGAGACAAAATCGCGACTCGTCTGCAGCGCACTCCACCACTTAGCTACTGTCCAGTACGTGTGGTGCTTGCCCATTAAAGACTTGAAGCTTTATGTGACGCTGTGACTCTAGATGACCATTGTAGCTTCGAAAAATCAGCTCGAATACTGGTTGAGTTGCACCTGCATTCTTTGATAGCAGCAATTCCTGTCGTGTTTGGCACTGATAAAGCGTGCCGCTCTCCTCCAGTCGCTGTCAGTTAGGATCTTTCCACGACCATTCCTTGTGAACACACTGGATATTCTGCGTTGGTACACCAGTAATTAGGACAATTTCATTCACTTGGGAACCTCCAAACACAATAGTTCCCTTTTGCTATTCGGTCCCACGTCTCGACGTCGACCCATTTTACTGCACTTATTCCATACAACCGACCGGCACCAGAGCACCGTTTCACTGCCGTAACGTCTGTCACCGGTGGAGAGTCAAATGACCGCCTAGTAGCAGATCCACGCCTCCTACAGCGCTCCGGAACAGCTAGCTTACACTCTAATAGGTGGATACTATTTTGTACTGTGACTGGCAGAATTGTAAAACAACGGTATCCTAGTGTAGACTAACGTAAGAAAGCGTAGACTGTGGTACTTTTACCAGTAGCTTTGGTCAGTTGAGGTCGTACCTGCCTTATTTGTACATTAAGAGTGTTGCATATCAATCAGGCGTTACCTCATAACTGTCGATTTCTTTATATATGCAATCAGCGTCTTAGTAGAGGTTGAAAATACCGCTTCAGTTGTAAATTACTTTTATTATCACGACCGATTTCGGGCTGTCATAAGGCCATCCTCAGATGTCGCAACTGTGCTGTGCCCCCGAGCGCACGCGGTGGACGTGTACTAGGCGCGGTTTTTCAACCTCTAGTATAATGTTCGGATGCGGATGTTCGTCCAACAGGAATCAGTATCTTATTAAATTCGACTAGACACAGGAAGCAGTGAACCATCTAGAAACTGAGTTAGGATATATAAATGGTCGTTTAACATACGCAACACCTGTGCTCTGCTTAGTTATCCTCCAGCCTGTTAGATAAAAAAAAATAAACAGTATTTATAGCGAAACTGAAATTTTCAATGTTTAATTCAGGTTTTATCCTAAAATTTTTGATTTGTAATTCGGAACAGAGGGGTGACGTAGTAAAAACAAAGAAAACAATACAGATTTATCACATAAGGATAGAAAACGCAATTTCCTCAACAAATAGGTACAATAAAGAATTAAAAAAATATATCAAACTCGCTTCAGTACATCGTCGGACTTAAATAAAACATGTTTCTGTTATTCATCAGCCGGCCAGTGTGGCCGAGCGGTTCTAGGTGCTTCAGTCTGGAAACACGCGACCGCTACGGTCGCAGGTTCGAATCCTTCCTCGGGCATGGATGTGTGTGATGTCCTTAGGTTAGTTAGGTTTAAGAAGTTCTAAGTTCTAGGGGACTGATGACCTCGGATGTTAAGTCCCATAGTGCTCAGAGCCATTTGATCCATTTTGGTTACTCATCAACAATTTTTGATTTTTATGAGTAATAACAGGATACTCTTCCCCTTGATCATTATGATGAACGTTCTGTTGAGTATGAGACAACAATAATAATTACATATACTTGTTGTGTTTGTACATGTAAACTGTGCAACCATCAAAAGTAAAGACTTTGATTACACAAAAGCGGTGAAGTTAAATGATCAGCCACTTTTTATTATTTATAAAATGCAATTTATTTTCTGTAAGAATATGTAAGACTCAATGATGTGCGGTTCTAATTATGAGAAAAAAACAAACATACAAGAAACAAAGAGAAGTCGTCGGCTCCCGGTTTCTCTCTTACAAATTCTTTTATGTTACCTACAAATGCTAGCAGTACTACTGGTAATCCTACCATTTAATACGTAATGTATGTATTGCATCAAAATTACCGAACGTTAGTTTCATAGACATGACGACGCGATTATATAACCAGAAATATTTTGTTGAAGACTGCAACGTTCATGGAAGCCTAGCGTCGCGTATATAGACTCCCCCTCGCCTTTTCCTATCCGTATTATCTCGCGTCATTCATTCTGCAGTTTCCCAGCCGTGTACGCCCTCAAGGCTCGCCCCATACCTGTGACCTAAGCGATCATTTCCAGCTTCAGTACTTGGTGCAGTCACAAATCACAGTCAATAATGACGTCGTCGAGAGCAGAATGTTAACCTGGAGCTAATGGGAATTGTTACCTGGTCTCAGCAGGCAGCTTGCCAGGGAGTTCTGCCAGAGTGGCGAGCTGTCGTGTGGTCTCATGCACACCCCACTGGCTGTCCATCTCTACCGATTATTCTTTCCAAGCATAACAGACGGAGCACTGCGCGCCGCACGCAGTGTTTGTAGGTTCTCCAAGTGCGTCACTTTGTGTTTTTCAATAGAGGCAGAGAGCAATTTTCTAGTTAAAGGTCAAAAGGCCAATTGTGTCCGTGCAAGACAAATGATGCGCGTTTTATTACAGTAATAGTATGACGATGTTTGAGCAGCCGATGCAATCCCCTCACAGCGAATTTTCCACTCAACTTATCTCTCCAGTCAGCAACCAAATGACGGGTATATCAAGTGCTTAAAAAAACGTACTTCTGCTATTATTACCTCACATATCATCGTCAGAATTTCGATGGCGAAATTATATACATAATAGCCCAAGTATTTGGCCGAAACAGAAGTGCGGAAGACATCAGCAGCCAATACGCAGGTATGTAAAGTTACAAGACGTCTCAATTATCTTCACCACCCCAAATAACTTTTTGTCCACAGTCAAAATCAAAAAATGTAGCAAGCAAATATTGCTTTTTGCTGCCTACCAGGGCGATATTAACCACTATGACTGCCTTTCTTGTAAATGGTTCAAATGGCTCTGAGCACAATGGGACTCAACGTCTGAGGTCATCAGTCGCAGAGAACTTAGAACTACTTAAACCGAACTAAGCTAAGGACCACACACATCCATGCCCGAGGCTGGAATCGAACCTGCGACCGTAGCCGTCGCGCGGTTCCAGACTGTAGCGCTTGTAATTTCGATGATTACAAAGGTATGAACAACAGGAAGTGTTTGTTGTGTAGCACCCTAAATTTTTCATTCTCTCAGTACGTGTTCAAAAATGAATCACAGTGCATCATTTGCGTAAACATGACGTTATTAAAAAAACGTAACACAATGCTGACATTGCGCAGGTGCGATAGGTAACGCAAGTCGTACACTCGCTGGAGTTAAAACTGAATAAAACTGGAACAGACTGCAGAGATAAAAAATTGATTCATAAAAAATTGATTCTCAACCCACACAAAAACCAGAGTACAGAAATCAATATCCACACATTATGAAAGAAGCTGTGATAAAAAGAGCTGTCTGACGAAGCTGTTGTCTCTCTTGCCGGTCATAGTGGCCGAGCGGTTCTAGGCGCTTCAGTCTGGAACCGCGCGACCGCTACGGTCGCAGGTTCGAATCCTGCCTCGGGCATGGATGTGTGTGATGTCCTTAGGTTAGTTAGGCTTAACTAGTTCTAAGTTCTAGGGGGCTGATAGCCTCTGATGTTAAGTCCCATAGTGCTCAGAGCCATTTGAACCATCTTTTGTTCTCTCTCTCTCTCTCTCTCTCTCTCTCTCTCTCTCTCTCTCTCTCCATATTTATTTATATACTTTCAAAGTGAAAAGTAGTGCAGTGAAAAGTGACCAGTCATCGTGACTCATTTCAAAGCGGGCCTCGTCACGGAAGACAACTGTGCTCCAGTCAATGATGTTCCTGGAAACATTGCGATGGGACACCAACCTGAATGTCGCCCGTCATATGACTCGACAACTATGAGTGATGGCTGCGATGCCATTTCATTTCATAGGAGGTTCCCTTTGGTTGTCATCCGCGGCACATTTATAGCACAGAGGTCCGTCGACAATATTCTACGCCTCGCTTTGTTGTCCTTCACTGCAAGCCATCCTGGGATTACATTTGAGCAAGACAGTACCCGCCGACACGCGGTGACAGTTACTATTGTTTGCCTTCGTGCTTCTCAGGCCCTACGTTGGCAAGCAAGATCGCCCGATAAGTCCCCAGCTGAGAACGTTTGGAGTATTATACACAGGGCCCGCCAGCCAATTAGGTAGTTTGACTGTCGAACGTACCAACTGGATAGAATTTGGCACGATAATCCTCAGGACAGGCAATAACTCCAGAAATCAATTCGAAGCCCAATAACAGCTTGCATAAGGGTCAGAGGTGACCCACGCTTTATTGACTTACTCTATTTGTGAAGCTCCATCTGTTGACTGAATCATACAATCTTTCTGAAATTGTAATCATTTGTTTGTCTGTACACTTACATCACATCTATCGATTTTGGTCTCATCTAGATAATTACTTCGTGTTGCCCCGTGTATTGTCTTAAAATGTATTTTCAGTTTTAAATTGTCAAAGTTATGTGAAGTAAAGAGACAAAGAAGTACGTTTCGAAACTTATCTTCTTATAAAACAACGGAGACATGTTTATAACCGTTTTAGTTAAAAATAATTACAAAAATATTTTATGTTGGGAAGAAAATGTAGACACTATTATTAAATAAAAATGGCTTCTAATCATTGCTTGCCTAGTTTCGTTTTTCCTTTGACATACAGTTCTCCTTCCCTCAGAATTTATCAACTATTTTCATGCTTTCCATGCTTTCTGTACTGTCTTTTGGTTGCTGCCGATTCAGTTGCTGACAACCAGTCGCGAATGAATATGAGGACTAAATCTTTTCTTCAGTCTTCGGCATAATACAGGTTTTTTTATGCTTCTCTCTGTTCGATTACAGTAGATACGGTCGACTGATGCGCCTCTTCCTCTTACATAGACTTTTATGCAACCCAGCGAAACTTTATAAAATGTGATGCAAGATCTCCCTTGTGTGGTATCGTATTCACAAACATCCTATGTTGTTTGTTTTCATTAGCCGTAAGGCTCGTTTGATAGAGTTCTCCTCCACTGTTGCCTCGTGCCTGCCCTCTTTCACTCGATGAGAACATCACAACAGTCTCTCTTACTTTCTCGTATCTTGTCCTGCCCATACTAGTATTTCCCTCTACCATCGCCTCAGTTATGGTTTCCAGCACCATCTCCTGGTGTAGTATGTGCTCAATCTTTCTTTGTCTAACTAAGTTCTTTATTTCACTTTTTTCTATTATATTTGTTGCTGGCCATCTACATCGGAACAAGGTCAACCCATCCCATTTTCAGCACGCTCTTGTAACGCCACATTTCAAAGGTTTCTATTCCTTTTACCCGCGTATTCTTTAAAGTACATTTTTCGCACACACAGAGTTGTGCTCCAAGCTTATCTTTCCCTAAACATCATACAGCTGCGCTAATATTTTACTAATCAACACATGAGCACTTGTAGGGATAAACCCATTATCAACAGCCCAGCGCTAAAGAGTGCAGAATTAGGTGGTTAATGGAGCTGTTATGGTAAAAGTAAATGGTAACTGTCGAACACCAAAAATTTTAGTCTGTACTGTGGGAGACGTTAACAGCCAATTAAGTCAACGTGTAGAGGTTCCATGTATTTAATGGCTCTGAGCACTATGCGACTTAACTTCTGAGGTCATCAGTCGCCTAGAACTTAGAACTACTTAAACCTAACTAATCTAAGGACATCACACACATCCATGCCCGAGGCAGGATTCGAACCTGCGACTGTAGCGGTCGCTCAGCTCCAAACTGTAGCGCCTAGAACCGCACAACCACTCGGGCCGGCCATGTATTTAATGAATGGCACCATGGAACCACAGAAAGCTATGGTAATTACAGTTCCGCGTTTTTTAATTTATTTTTTTCAAGTATTTGTGCGGATACGGAGGTCGACTGCCACAACTGCTAAACATAGCAGTTTCTTTTCCATGGCAGAATTTTTTGGCATTTGATGTTCGTAATATTGGTTGACATTCTGTGGAAAATCGCTCGTGTTTGACGGGGTCCGTGCGACCGACCAACTGCATTGATATTGCTTGCGACGGATCGCTGCGATTCATTGCCCGTGTGTGTGTCCCTTAAGGCCATTTGCCGATCGCTTTAATTCGACAGCGAAAAATTACAAGCTGAAAGGCGGTTTCGAGACGACATTAAAATGTACTTCTCCCTATAGCTGGTTTCTTTTTTCCCTCTCCTCTAGTCCCGCGGAAGCTATTCTGTATCATCCTACCATGTCTTCTAATTATTTTTCACACGTTCCTTCCCTAACCAAATCTGCGGAGAAGTATCTCATTTCTCATCAGCTAGCGTATTTTTTTCAGTGTTCTTCTACAACTCTCAAACGCTTCCCTGCCTTTCCAGTTCTCCTGCAGTCCATATCTCAGAAGTAAATTCTCGGGAATTTCTTTCTAAACTTATACCCTGCGTTTCACACTAGAGGACTTCTTTTGTGTAGTAGTGATCTACCTGTGCTGGCACCGGGTGTTTCTCCTAAGAGTCATCAGGTGCACTTTCTCTTTTGTTTCGGCAGATATTCGCAAATTTACACTACTGGCGATTAAAATTGCTACACCACGAAGATGGCGCGCTACAGACGCAAAAATTTAACCGACAGGAGGAAGAGGCTGTCAAATGCAAATGATTAGCTTTTCAGAGCATTCACACAAGGTTGGCGCCGGTGGCGACACCTACAACGTGCTGACATGAGGAAAGTTTCCAACCGATTTCTCATACACAAACAGCAGTTGACCGGCGTTACCTGGTGAAACGTTGTTGTGATGCCTCGCGTAAGGAAGAGAAATGCGCACCATCACGTTTCCGACTTTGATAAAGGCCGGATTGTAGCCTATCGCGAATGCGGTTTATCGTATCACGAAATTGCTGCTTGCGTTGGTCGAGATCCAATGACTGTTAGCAGAATATGGAATCAGTGGGTTCAGGAGGGTAATACGGAACGGCTTCCTGAATCCCAACAGCCTCGTATCACTAGCAGTCGAGATGACAGGCATCTTATCCGCAACGCTGTAACGGATCGTGCAGCCACGTCAACAGATGGGGACGTTTGCAAGACAACTGCACGAACAGTTCGACGACGTTTGCAGCACCATGGACTATCAGCTCGGAGGCTATGGCTGCGGTTACCCTTGAGCTGCATCACAGAGAGGAGCGCCTGCGATGGTGTACTCAATGACGAACCTGGGTGTACGAATGGCTAAACGTCATTTTTTCGGATGAATCCAGGTTCTGTTTTCATGATGGTCGCATCCGTGTTTGGCGACATCGCGGTGAACGCAATTTGGAAGCGTGTATTCGTCATCGCCATACTGGCGTATCACCCGGCGTGATGGTATGGGGTGGCATTGGTTACACGTCTCGGTCACCTCATGTTTGCATTGACGGAACTTTGAACAGTGGACGTTACATTTCAGATGTGTTACGACCCGTGGCTCTACCCTTCATTCGATCCCTGCGAAACCCTACATTTCAGCAGGATAATGCACGACCGCATGCTGCAGGTCTTGTACAGGCCTTTCTGGATATAGATAATGTTCGACTGCTGCCCTGGCCAGCAAATTCTCCAGATCTCTCTCCAGTTGAAAACGTCTGGTCAATGGTGACCGAGCAACTGGCTCGTCGCAATACGCCAGTCACTACTCTTGATGAACTGTGGCATCGTGTTGAAGTTTAATGGGTAGCTGTACCTGTACACGCCATCCAAGCTCTGTTTGACTCAATGCGCAGGCGTATCAAGGCCGTTATTACGGCCACAGGTGGTTGTTCTGGGTACTAATTTCTCAGGATCTATGAACCAAAATTGCGTGAAAATGTGATCACATTTCAGTCAGTATAATATATTTGTCCAATGAATACCCGTTTATCATCTGATTTCGTCTTGGTGTAGCAATTTTATTGGCCAGTAGTGTACAATTTACAGTTTCCATTTTGCTTTGTGTAAATGGGATGAGCCCAGACAAGTACTGCTCATCCCGTCTTTCATGCGACACACAGTGTCGACGGAAAGCATCGGTTTGTTTCCCCACTACAAAAGAAATAATTTTAAAGCGGAATTTTACGTGCCCATTGAACAGGGTGGTAGATTATTCTCGTCCTATATTTGTTTCGTCGATATGTTTTAACAGGGACAGAAAAACACGAAGAATAACCAGTACTCCAGCAGTGACAGCACTGACCTAATCCGCACAGGCGCTAAGGCCAAGCACCCAGCGCTACTGACAAGAGAACATTCCCAAGTGTTAGTAAACGATCTTGAAACTTAGCGGGTATGTAGAAGGGGCAAAATGGTGCAATATATATTTTTTTGCCCTATTTCACTTTTAAAGTGTAAAACACATCCCGAAAGGTAATTTGGCATTTTAGGTTTAGTTGGATTATCTTCGAAACGTTATTAAAAAATGTTTTTCATATAAATATTGATATGTGATTAATGTTCTTGAAAACTGTATAATCAAGCTCCACATGAGAAACAATACAGTCGTGCTACAGTCGCCAGCTCATAATCAATCCTCTTCGCCAAGGCTTGCCAGTGTACTAAAATGTGCCTGATGCAGATCAGGATATTTAGAGGATCACCTGCGGCGATATGAAATCCTGATGAATCTTGTTTTGTCTTGGCTTGTCCTTCGTGTGTATAACGTAAAGAAATTTCGTTCATTTTCTGTGCATGGCGTAAAAAAACGTTAGGTTGTAAGCATTTACTTACAGATTATCATTATTGTAATTATTTTATATAATAATAACGAGTTCCTTATTATTGTCAACTATCAAAATACACGTATGCGAAATGGTATATTAAAAACCAAAAAGGTTATGTGAAACGAAAAATAACAATTTAATATATAAAAGAAATGTAAGTAAAATAAATAATTAGAATAATAATGAATGTTCATATACTTTAATTAGATATGTTGAAGACACTCCGACAGCACTTTGTGTACAGCATATTTTCCAAAAATGGTATTTTAGAAATCAGCTTTAGTACACAGGGATGTATGTGGCTTGAAAGATTCTTTAATTTGTATTGTAACAAAAGTTTCCGTTTTTCAAAATCAGTTAACGGTGGTGAGGTATTTTGCAAAATTTCAAATTTTTACGAAAGTTGACTATCAGTTTTCAAGAATATTAATCGTATATCAACTTTTATATGAAAAACATTTTTTATATGTCGTCGTTTCGAAGATATTTCCTCTAAACCTACAAATTACTTTTTGGAGTCTGTTTTGCCCCTTAAAAGTGAAGCAGGGCACAAACAGCTATTTTGCCCCCCCTACATACCCGCCAAATTCATCAAGATCGCTAATTGAAACTTGGGAATGTTAAACTCGGGAATATTTCCTTTCGAGTCGCTGGTGAATTGTTTGTTTTTCGTGTTTTACAGTTAATACACATCGATAGGACGAATACTCGAAGAGACTAATTTGACAGCTCTCTATTGAATGGGCACATGAAATTCCGATTTACAAATAGTTTTGTTAGTAAAGAGAAACAAACTGGCGTTTTCTGTTGTCGCTGGGGATCGCATCAGAGACGCGACGAGCAGTAATTTTTTGGGCTGATTACAGGTACGGAATGCGGAAACGAAGTTACAAATATCTGCCGAAACACGAGAGAAAATGCGCCTGACTACTCTTAGAAGTGATGCCTGTTACATATTTACTTTTTGACGAGACTTTGACTTCCGGGTGTCGTGTCACTTCTTTAACCGTGACTAAATTTGACTGGATTATTGTTGAGACAATCATATTATTCCCAAGCGTTTAGCAGGTTGAGTCGTTCCGTAACACTTCGCACACGGCTCTCCTTACTCTAGCCATTGTTCAAATGACTTTCTAAGATACGGTAAACCACAGTGTCTGTATTTAAGAATGGGATGAGAATCGGTGAAACTTTACCTTGTGTCTTTTCCAGCTTAAAACAAACATTCTATCAACTCAATAATTCGGTCTCCACTCCGGAAGGGATACAAACTGAAAAATGTTTTTGTATTTGTGCTTAAGATTATTAACACAATTTGTGTTGAAATGCTACAACTTGGTTTCAGTGAAACGACGAACCAAATAAGCCTAAATTTGCTTTTCTTCAGCCACTAACATCATTCAATTTATTCAAAGAGAAATGATATCATGTGTTAATTTTGATGTTTTACGTTAATCTTGCAAGATCTTAATAGTCGAATTAACTGTGAACTAAAGCAAAGTTACGATTCCAATAAATAGTTAAAAACTTCTGTTTGTCTTTAAACTGTGACTTTTTCAGTTATTATTCATAATCCAAAGAACAGTAAGTTGTAGTAATAGATTAACTAGCCACTTTTTCTCTACGCTGAAGGAATTTAGTCACTACTTCTATCAAGTAACAGTGTTAGGGGACAAACATTCGCGCAGCACATAATTACTCTTCAATTAACAATATGACTCTGGAAAATGACATACGAAAACGAATATCATGCGCTTCGAAATAATACTAAAACATTATTATAGATCATGTTAATATATTTTTCAGAACTAAATAACAACGTTTCTTAACATAACCGATCATCCTGTTACATTTCTAACAATGTTAGAAAACTATCTCGACTTCAAACTGGAGCATAGAAGTGTAAAGAATGAACAGTATGTTTACGTCTCACGTCCATGATGTAGCCACTGTTTGCCATGATGCATTTCTTGATCACAACGCTTGCTGGACTTGTAGCACTATTAACTTCAGTACTCATTTAGCCTCAAAATTGTTTGAATTTGAGACGTTTACACAACTGAGACAGCTTATTATTGTCAATATACCAGAACGACCTCTCCATCCAGCATTGTGCAACACTTCACTGCTCAAAATTAACTGCTTCTTGCGAACATCAGGCATCGATTGCACTTTACTACCGTCTAGCTACGAATGGCTGCCAGTCTCGTTACACGATGCGTGCTAAGGTAAAAAAAGGCGTCAAACTAAAAGATGTAGTATACTGTTTCTGTGGTTGAATACCACGTTCAGAAAGGCGAGAGCGAAAAATAATGCCTCCGAACTTTTTACGTAAAAACTCTTAAAGCTTTTTAAATAAAACTAATGTTATTAACATTCTACATCTTTGTTCTTCGTGTGTACCTGTTTGCAGCCCTCTGCCACTAAAAGGCCCCGTATTGCAGCGTGTAACATGGCGGCGTGTAAAGTAACTATCTCGGTGGGTGAGAAACAGCACGCTGTAATCGAAATTCTAACTGTAGGAAACGTTCGTGCGCAAGTGCAGCATCCTCTGCTTCAGCATGACAATCCCAGACTACATAAAAGTGCTCCGACATCTGACGCATTGGGTGTCATTGATCATCCTCCATGCAGTCCCGACTTGGCCCCATCCGATTTTCATCTGTTTCCAAGACTTAAAGATTATCTTCAACAACTTCACTTTGAAACACTGCAAGCAGATGTAAGGCTATATACTCGTGTCAAACATTCGACAGCATCGGTATCAACAAACTGGTCTCTCATTGGGAGAAATGTGTTCGTCACCAGAGTGATTAAGAGTGATTGTGCTCAGACATAAATTAGTCTACATGAAGAATAACTATGCAGACAGTTAACAGCTTTCGTTTTATTTAAAAAGCTTTAAGAGTTTTCACCTAAAAAATTCAGGGACATTACTTTCCAGCACGTTCTCGTATCACTCCCTCAGGAAAACAGCTTTTATTAACAATCATATTTTTCAAACATACACAATTTTATGTACGACATAGCTTCAATAAAGCAAATTATTAAGCGCGTGTTGCATATTTACCAGTGGTTTCACAAACAATATGTATAAAATATAACATGTTAAATACAAAAAAATATAACAGGTATAAATTACGATGCCAAAAATGAGACAATAAGCAGAACGTTGTGTTTTCACGTTCCATGCTTCTGTGACGTTTGCCCCCCTTAAGATCATGATATTATAGTACCACAGTACGGTAGTCCCAACCCTCACTATGCATTATGTTGCCCAGCGACGATTGTGTCTCCGCCTTTTTCCACGTTGGTGAATCCACGTGTTTCCCCAGTTTGCTTTGCTCCTTTGTCTCGGTTTCAGTGATAAACCAGATCTCACCGATGGTATGAGGCGGCTAAAGAAATCATCTGGATTGGCCTGACACAGCCGCAACACTTCCGCTAATGTCTCGCTTCTGTGCTTATTGGTGTGAGCAGCCGTGGAACAAATAGGCGATGACCAGTGTCATGTTTAAAATGTCATTGGCACTTTCAGATGATGTGGTTCCGATTGAAGCCACCTAGGATTTTCACATTTCGTGGCATATACACAGTAGCTATGTGATCAAAAGTATCTGGACACCCCCAAAACCATATGTTTTTCATATTAGGTGCCTTTTTCTGCCACCTACTACCAGGTATTCCATATCAGCGACTTCAGTAGTCATTATTCGTCGTGAGAGAGCAGAATGGGGCGCTCTGTGGAACTCACGGACTTCGAACGTGGTCAGGTGATTGGGTGTCACTTGTGTCATACGTCTGTACGGGAGAGTTCCACACTCCTAAACATCCCTAGCTCCACTGTTTCCGATGTGATAGTGAAGTGGAAACGTGAAGGGACACGTACAGCACAGAAGTGTACAGGCCGAGCTCGTCTGTTGACTGACAGAAACTGCCGACAGTTGAAGAGGGTCGTCATGTGTAATAGGCAGACATCTATCCAGACCATCACATAGGAATTCCAACCTGCATCAGGATCCACTGCAAGTACTATGACAGTTAGGCGGGAGGTGAGAAAACTTCGATTTCATGGTCGAGCGGCAGGTAAACGCCAAACGACGCTTCGCTTGGTGTAAGGAGCGTAAACATTGGACGATTGAACAGTGGAAAAACGTTGTGTGGAGTGACGAATCACGGTACACAATGTGGCGATCCGATGGCAGGGTGTGGGTGTGGTGAATGCCTGGTAACGTCATCTGACAGCGTGTGCAATGACAACAGTAAAATTCGGAGGCGGTGGTGTTATGGTGTGGTGGTGTTTTTCATTGAAGGGGCTTGCACCCCTTGTTACTTTGCGTGGCATCATCACAGCACAGGCCTATATTGATGTTCTAAGCACCTTCTTACTTCCCACTGTTGAAGAGCAATTCGACTGCATCTTTCAACACGATCGAGAATCTGTTCATAATGCACGGCCTGTGTCGGATTGGTTACATGACAGTAACATCCCTGTAATGGACTGGCCTGCACAGAGTCCTGACCTGAATCCTATAGAACACGCCGACTTCGTGCCAGGCCTCACCGACCGACATCGATTCCTCTCCTCAGTGCAGCACTCCGTGAAGAATGGGCTGCCATTCTCCAAGAAACCTTCCAGCACCTGGTTGAACGTATGCCTGCGAGAGTGGAATCTGTCAAGGCTAAGGGTGGGCCAACACCATATTGGATTCCGGCATTACCGAAGGGGGGCGCCACGAACTTGTAAATCAGTTTCAGCCAAGTGTCCGGATACTTTTGATCACATAGTGCAGATGTGTAGCCACCCTTTACGTCTCTAGCAGATCTAGCAGATGCTGCTCTGTAGCGGCTGCATTTCGAGCATCATCTTATGTTTCGAATCTTAGCAGTTAGACGAGCAAATTCAGGAGCCATTTTCGGATGCAGTGCACGACTGTCTTTGTTTTCAAATTGCGATTGAATTTGTCCGTAGGAGGTATGTTTCCCGCATAGATTAGGTACAAAAAACTATCCTGTTGAAATTTATGCACTGTGTATTGCGACAGCAATTAAATTTATGTATTTATTTTCATAATTATTGTCATGGTCTGCACTAAAAGCAACATGAGTGGCTGTGACAGGTTGCTGTCTTTCCAGTTTTACGCGATGTAGTCTCGTAGAATAAAGGAAGAGGGTACTCTGAGGGATTTCTCCCGATGGCGACTCAGATTGGTAGTAACAGTGAAAGCGGAGATGACTTATTAGCTGAAGACGGTGATCTCGATTTTCGATCGAAAAAGTCATTGTTGTCTTGCATTTTTTCAAAGAGTGAGAGCAAGGAATCATTAGCAAAAAAAAAAAAAGTAAAACTGTTCTTCCACCTGAAAAAGATGAAACGAAGCAAAACATCCACCAATACAGGACAGCTCAAGGCAACGTGTACACTGTAGCACACGGAAGGAACATCACAGAAGCATCTGGAAGTGTCAAGTAACCCTATGACTAAAGGCAGAAAGGAAATTCATTTTACCTTATCACCAAAAGTAACAATGTTTCGTGTACAGTAGTTCTATTTGAAACCCCCCCCCCCCCCCCCAGAACAGGTTCAATTAATGTTTCTGACATGTTGTGTTTCATTGTATGTCTAATAATCGGACAAAAACAAGAAGACTAAAAAAATAGTTTTTAACATTTCAAGTGTGAAAGGGTAAAGATGCTTAGAACCTATCCGTGCCTTATTTTCAATTTTTCCACTAAACCACTCTATCTTACGCCAGTCGCTGAGCACCTCAGCCTCCACGTATCTTATGTTTCCTGGTTCTTCATCACGAGATTGTCTGCCTCTTCGTTTCGCCTCTTTCAGACTTGGTTTGACCACACTCAAATCAATAAATCAATATGTTATATGATAATGTATTATCGGGAGGTATAAGTTCGGGGAAGCAATATATTCGGTACCTCATCCAGAAACGCATCCTCTCGAAACCTGGACAACGAGCTATACCTCGATGCAGAGCACCTCTCTTGCAGAGTCAGAGTCTGCCACTTGAGTTTGCTAAACATCTCCGTAACGCTATCACGCTTACCAAATAACCCTGTGACGAAACGCGCCGCTTTTCTTTGGATCTTCACTATCTCCTCTGTCAATCCGACCTGGTACGGATCCCACACTGATGAGCAATACTCAAGTAAAGATCGAACGAGTGTTTTGTAAGCCACCTCCTTTGTTGATGGACTACATTTTCTAAGGACTCTCCCAATGAATCTCAACCTGACACTCGCCTTACCAACAATTAATTTTATATGATCATTCCACTTCAGAGCGTTCCGAACACATACTCCTGGATAGTTTACAGAAGTAACTGCTACCGCTGTTTGTTCCGCTATCATATAATCACACAATAAAGGATCCTTCTTTCTATGTATTCGCAATACATTACATTTGTCTATGTTAAGAGTCAGTTGCCACTCCCTGCACCAAGTGCCTATCCGCTGCAGATATTCCTGCATTTCGCTGCAATTTTGTAATGCTGCAACTTCTCTATATACTACAGCATCATCCGCGAAAAGCCGCATGGAACTTCCGACACTATCTACTAGATCATTTGTGTATATCGTGAAAAGCAATGATCCCATAACACTCCCCTGTGGCACGTGAGAGGTTACTTTAACGTCTGTAGACGTCTCTCCATTGAGAACAACATGCTGTGTTCTGTTTGCTAAAAATTCTTGAATCCAGCCACACAGCTGGTCTGATATTCCGTAGGCTGTTACTTCGCTTATCAGGCGACAGTGCGGAACTGTATCGAACGCCTTCCGGAAGTCAAGGAAAATGGCATCTACCTGAGAGCCTGTATCTAATATTTTCCGGGTATCATGAACAAATAAAGCGAGTCGGGGTCTCACACGATCGCTGTTTCCGGAATCCATGTTGATTCCTACAGAGAAGATTCTGGGTTTCCAGAAATGACATGATACGCGAGCAAAAAACATGTTCTAAAATTCTACAACAGATCGATGTCAGAGATATAGGCCCATAGGTTTGCGCATCTACTCGACGACCCTTCTTGAAAACTGGGACTACCTGTGCTCTTTTCCAATCATTTGGAACCTTCCGTTCCTCTAGAGATATGCGGTACACGGCTGTTAGAAGGGGGGCAGCGTTGTCCCGTTACCGCATGAACTGCAAGTTACCACTGGAAGGACCATTTGTTTTCGTTCCCCTAGCGGCGTGCTACTGGGTTTTCCTCGACACACACACACACACACACACACACACACACACACGCGGATGCAGCAGGGTATCGGCGGAAGTCCGGGCTCGGCAGGCGCCGGCCCGTTAGTCGCCGACGCCTCAGCCACACAGTGGCGGCAGCCAACAGGTGCAGGCAGCGCCGGCGCTTTGCCAAGACAATTTCGCATCTGTCAGGTGTCGCCGCTCACCTACGAGCGGTGTCTCGGCTTCGCAAGTGTGACGTGGCTGCCACCTCCAGCGGGTTTGCTGATCAACGAGTCGCGTCGTTAAGAGGTTGCACACTCGAGTCACAGGCGTGAACCCATGTCCTCACGCACACGCGAGCCGAGGTGCCGTTTCAAGAAGCAGGCGCAAGTATCGTGGGAAGATGATGTCACCGACAGCCAGGAGTCTGACTCAGGTGAGAACGGCTGGCGATGGTCCATTACTGGGGCTTCTAAAGTTAACGCACCTGCAAACGAGAAAACTTGAGTTAGATTTTCACTCTGCAGCGGAGTGTGCGCTGATATGAAACTTCCTGGCAGATTAAAACTGTGTGCCAGACCGAGACTCGAACTCGGGACCTTTGCCTTTCGCGAGCAAGTGCTCTAAGCTTGGAAGGTAGGAGATGAGGTACTGGTGGAAGTGAAGCTGTGAGGACGAGGCGTGAGTCGTGCTTGGGTAGCTCAGTTGGTAGAGCACTTGTCCGAAAAAGGCAAAGGTCCCTAGTTCGAGTCTCCGTATGGCGCACAGTTCTAATGTGCCAGAAAGTTTCAAATCAGCGCACACTCCGTTGCAGAGCGAAAATCTCATTCTGGGAACATCCCCCAGGCTGTGGCTAAGCCATGTCTCGGCATATCCTTACTTCCAGGAGTGCTAGTTCTGCAGGTTCGCAGGAGAGCTTCTGTGAAGTTTGGAAAGTAGGAGATGAGGTACTGGCGGAAGTGAAGCTGTGAGGACAGGGCGTGAGTTGTGCTTGGGTTGCTCAGTTGGTAGAGCACTTGCCCGCGAAAGGCAAAGGTACCGAGTTCAAGTCTTGGTCCGTCGCACAGTTTTAATCTACCAGGAAGTTTCAAAAGAGAAAACTTGTTTGTCAGATTCACTGTTTCCATTCCACGGGTTTGTCAAACAAGTGCGAAGACATTGAAAATTTAACCTCACTTTTTGAAGCAGCTGTCATGCTGTGCGCATTGTGTCGTGGTGTGTTTTGAGACTACTGGGAACGGCTATCAATGCAAATAAAACATTTCTTAAATTTTTGGACAACATAGTTGTATGGAGATAAACAGCGATTAATTTACTTATAATCAATTATTCAAAATGACAGTCACAGTCGCATTATTTACTTGGCCGCAACCGGTTTCAACCCGCGATGGGGTCATCTTCAGGGCAATTTACACCATTTGGTCGCTCGCTGGAGTCGTCACCCTGCCTGTGCACGTTGGTAGTTACCAACGATTGTGACTGTCATTTTGAATAATTGAAAACATTTCTTGTATTTACTTTAGCACTGGGTGTAAAGAAAGAAAAGAAAACGGAGCCCTTGTCCAAGGAATATATGAAATTGAAGGATAAATATAGACTACACAAGAAAATCTGTTAAAGGAAATATTACACTCAGAAACTGATGATTACATAACCCTTCTTCGAATGGACAACCAAACTTCTAATAACCTCGCACTCACACTGAAAAAGAAGACACAGTTACGCGAAAATATGTTCCCCTCAGCTTGGTTCTCTAATGAATGTTCATTACAATATGACAGCATTTGGACACTTGTCCATGGAAGAACCGTAAAGCTTCGATTTTTTAATTGCACTCCCGCTTGTATGTTGTGCGTGGAATATTGATTTTCTTCTTAAAGTCTTCCTACGTAATACATGGATGGGAAACACGCAACACGCTACCAATTAGGTAATTGCCATTGTTTTTCACGGTTCCTTGCCTCGTTCTGTGTAAAGAGATCGCTCTGTTGTCGGCCCCTCTGTCTGTCTGTCTGTCAAGGTTCGTTTCCCTCAGGAACAGGCACACTTACCAAGTTCAAAATTATGTCACTTACTAAGGTGTGTGGTACTTTGACGCAGTACAACTTGTAAGCTTCTGTGTCAATTCAATAAAAAATATGGCCATTTATGTCACCGCTTCATACTCGAAAACTCATTCATCAAAACCTTCAGGGTCTTCCCATTGACCTAGAATCATGAAATTTGGCAAGAAGTAAAGTTTCATAGCATAATTAAAGGGAAAAAGTCCTGAATTGTTAATCTATCATTATATCACACAAAATATTGCTTTTTTTCATTTGTTGTCCGACTTCAGACTTGAAATTAAAAAGTTCTCGGAAGACTTGGAATCCGTGGGACCAATATCTTGCCAGTATCAATGCGGATAACAGGCAAAAATCGTCAAAATCCTCGGTTCCCAGAACGGACAAACTAAGTATACACATAATTAAGTTTCTACGGAACCCTAAATGCGGGAGTCCTACTCACACCTGCCCGTTTTTTGTTTTTATCTATCCACGTTTCTGATCGTACTGTCCACAGATGTGGAAATTCACGAAACAGTGAGATAAACTGTAGCAAAAGAACTCTTTCTCGCTAAACATTAGGGGCGAAACATCAACGCAGACAACGTCCGACCTCTTGACAGTTCGGCTGTCAATGAAAATTTCTTTCAAAAGGGTCAAACAATCTATGTTTGACAAACAAAGCCAAACATTGTCAAATATATCTACAAACTAGTGAAGTTTGACAGACGGTTTGATCGTTTACAGAGCCATTATACCTATTCTCATTATTCGCAAATATAGATGTTATACGGTAGTTAACTGTGATTACAGTACACTCAAGAAGAATTTACAACTATTTTTGCAATATAATTTAAAACTTCTCGGCTGGCCGTGGTGGCCAAGCGGTTAAAGGCGCTACAGTCTGGAACCGCGCGGCCGCTACGGTCGCAGGTTCGAATCCTGCCTCGGGCATGGATGTGTGTGATGTCCTTAGGTTAGTTAGGTTTAAGTAGTTCTAAGTTCTAGGCGACTGATGACCTTAGAAGTTAAGTCCCATAGTGCTCAGAGCCATTTTTAAAACTTCTCGAAAACAGGAAATGCACATCTATTTTATGCTTATGTCTGGGTCCTCATGCTGAGTATTGCACATGACTAGGCCATTATCTGTGGAAAATTCGTTCGTTAATTCTTTTATATTTTGCAGGACTTCATGTGATTCAGGTTTTTTTTTCAAATCAAACAAATTAATTAAAACTTATTATGTTTATTCACTCTTCATGACTTCATATCCCCTCCCTTTGTACAATTTACAGACTGTTGATGTGTTAGAAGACTTCGCCATCCTGGCCAATCAGCAACACCCGTTGCAAAAGCCATTTGTCAAAAGAGACAATGATCTCTCCCACCGAAAGGCTCTCGACACAAAGACAAAGATATTGCAATTCAAAGAAAATATCAGTTGTTTTCGTGATTTTGTGTACTTGTTACATTAATTTGAAGTTATATAGTTAAATGCGCAAATTAAAATAATTATTCTGTATAGAATTTTGACCAGGTAAATAAATAAAAATAGTTGGTTTCTTGGATGTGAGAGGATTACATGCGTAATTGATTATTTACGCAGTCCCTACTTGAAAATTAAATACTTTAGACACAAATTTGCAAATGAATATGAAATTTTGAATTGATCAATATCGTGTTGTGACATAAAATGAAGAGAGTGATATATATTACCTAACTCTCTTTACAGGTTCATACGGGCTGATTACACACTGGACAAGTATTGAAAAGTAAGCCTCGTGCTTAACAAAATTACTTGTTGCTATTGCTACATTTCTGTACTTTTACCAGTAACATGCATGTACAACATAGACATGACTCACCACTAAAACACAGACACGCACGTACCAACAAACAAGTCATTATTGTTATTTGATGCCGCCTTCTGTAACAGCCGACGATATAGCTTCAACTGCCAACACTGGCCCACTTTACACCTTACACTGAGACGGCTGATGTTTGCCGTCAGGACTTCGTTACACGTGTTAAGCATGCGCACAGGGCACTTCCCACACTGAGACGGCTGATGTTTGCCGTCAGGACTTCGCTACACGTGTTAAGCATGCGCACAGGGCACTTCCCTCTTTCCGTACCCCTCCACCCTCTGACGGCGAACATCTCGTGGTGCGACCATAGTACATACGAGTGTATCAGTCATTCTTCCTCCGCTGTTGGATTCAATACCAAGTTTCTGTTGCTAGATCCCTTTTAGGGGCTGTCTCATAAACGGTCCCTCCAACTTCCATAGAACTCTTACCTAGTCTATTCTTCATAATACTTTCTGTTGTCGGACGTCATCTGTCCGATAAAATACAGTATGTTTCACAGTTCCATACTGTATAAACTTTTTCTCCTCGCTATTTCTTATTCGTGATTCTATTCTGTTGCTCTATAATAAGTTATTATCTGTTTACAATAAAAGATAAATAACCGGCCCGAGGATGTTGGACATTAAGTACCGAAGTCGTTAGCGAATAAAAAGGTTCAAATCTGAACCGACTTGCGTGTCTATAAGCAAAACACTCTATTATGGTTATTGAAAGTGAAAAACTTCACTCATTTCGTATGAAATGAAATGAAGTCCCATGCTTCTTGTAGATCGTAGGGGAACGATGCGGGAAACCCGCACCGCCGTACTAGGCAAGGTCCTAATGGAGGTGATTTGCCGTTGCCTTCCTCCGACCGTAATGGGGATTAATGATGATTATGAAGACGTCACAACAACACCCAGTCATGTCGGGGCAGGTGAAGATCCCTGACCCCGCCGGGAATCGATCCCGGGACCCCATGTTCGGGAAGCGAGAACGCTACCGCGAGTCACGAGCGGCGGACTCATTTCGTATAGTAATGTATAAATATTGTTCATGACTACTAAAGTGTTTTCCCACACAGAATCCATGTATATCTAATACCAACTCATCACACTTTACATTTGCGGGGAAATATTTGGGTAAGTTCTTAGCGTTTTCCTTTTGCGTGTTGGTATCCCGGCTGCTATGTGTTTCTTTATCAATTGTCGTGATTTTACTTGTAGTTCACTGTTGCTGTTTGAGCTTACATATCGTCATTTGGAGATAGTGAGTGGAGCTGTGGATGCTAGAAAATATAGATCCAAGTGGAGAAAGGGGGACATTTACGATATATTCTTGTGTCTGAACTTAGTAGAGGGGTGACAGCAGCGGAGACACCCATGAACATTTGTGCCGTGTATGAAGATAGTGTCATTGGATAGACCATGGCAAGAAAATGGTTTTCTTGTTTTAAGAGGACCGTTTTCCCATTTGTGACTCCTCGACGTTCAGGAAGACCTTCGGGGTTTGATGAGGATCATTTAAAGGCATTAATGCACGATGATCCATGTCAGTCCACTCGAGGAACTGGAAAATGTGATTAAGTGTGATCATTCAACCATCTTGCAACATTTGAATGCGTTGGGGAAGGTTCAGAAATCGTATTTGTGTGGATCCCTCATGCTCTAAGCCAAATCACCATTCAGCAGGTCGCCATATGAGCATCTCTGCTTGCTCACCATCGATTGGTTCGTGAACAACACCGATCATTCCCATCCTGTGCCGTTACGGGTGACGAGAAATGGTGGGTGAGTTTGTGCTAACATAAGGAAAAGAAAGTAATGGTTCAGTTCAAACAAAGCGTGAACATCCCTTACAAACACCTGCGTTCATCCACAGAAGATAATGCTATGCATCTGGTGGAACAGCGACGGTGTGTGTACTACGAATTGCTTCCCCGAGTTATAACCATCACTGCTGACACTTATTGTCAACAACTGACACGTCTTGCAGGCGCAAACGAAGAACAACGACCGGAGCGACTGCATGTAGCCGGCCAGTGTGGCCGAGCGGTTCTAGGCGCTTCAGTCTGGAACCGCGCGATCGCTACGGTCGCAGGTTCGAATCCTGCCTCGGGCATGGATGTGTGTGATGTCCTTGGGTTAGTTAGGTTTAAGTAGTTCTAAGTTCTAGGGGAATGATGACCTTAGATGTTAAGTCCCATAGTGCTCAGAGCCATTTGACTGGGTGTAGCGATGCTACTCCACCGTAACGACAGCCAGCGTTCTGCTAGACTGGTAGAAAGCACTGTAGAGGAGTTGGAGTGGGAAAGTCGTGCCTCACCCACCTTATTCACCTGCTCTTGCGCTCTCGGTTTTTCACCTTTTATGCTCGTGTCGGAGTACGGCCCGAGCCAGCGAGGCTTGCGGATCGCTGCTGGGTCGAAGAGAGCTTGTGAAGAAATTCTGTGCTGTGACCGCGGCGAAACGTAAATTGTCGGACGTTGTTTAACAACTGCCGAGCTCTCCGCGCCACTGCATGGGGAGAAAAGCTGTGCAGAAAAAACCTGCCGCCACGAAGGTCGTGCAGCTCACTGAGTCTGCCGACCACGCCAAGAAGATTCGAGAAGAGGAGTTGTAGCCTGTTTCCCCTTTGTACGTCAACTGTAGAGGCGGGCGGACAGCGCTGTTCGACTTGATGACGAGCTGCACAAAGCATGAGGTAGTCTACGAGCCTGTAGATTCAGATTCGATGATCTGCGTGCAGGTGGCGAACACGGCCGACCTCACGGCGATCAAGAGCGCTGTGGCCGAAGCGCCACTGGAGCAAGAGAAGACCACTGCTGCAAGGACTGTGAAGACGACCCAGGCTGCCTTGGTGTAGTGACGAGACTGCAGTCCGAGAACGGCTGTTGCGAGCAGGGTTCGATAATACGAATTTACGGCTGCATAACCGAACCAACAAGAGGAGAATGCCGCTATTTGCTGTCGCAGTGCAAACGAGCGATTGTCATCTCACTGAGGAAGTTGCTGGGATTGCCTGTGACGGCAGAACCTTCGTCGTCAGTGCCAGGGCGAGGGGCCAACGCAGTAGTTGCATTTATGTGCTCAGGTGAGCACGACAGTTGCAGCTGCAGCTGTGACCGCGGCAGAGAAGTTCTGCCGAACTGTGTTCGGTGCGGCGGGCCACACGTCGCCGGCTGGCGTGGCTGTCCGGCTCCTTCAAACCACAGCCGGGCCGAACGCGGCGTGGCGGCCGCACCGACGCAGCGGAGGAGAAGACGAAAACGACGACGACGGGCTAAGACCACCCCAGTACAGCAGGAGGACACCACGGTGACAGCTCTCCCCGCCAATAGCGGGGACGA
This sequence comes from Schistocerca cancellata, assembly GCF_023864275.1. Taxonomy (NCBI): domain Eukaryota; kingdom Metazoa; phylum Arthropoda; class Insecta; order Orthoptera; family Acrididae; genus Schistocerca; species Schistocerca cancellata. The sequence goes on from NC_064628.1 coordinate 655,923,222, forward strand.
CCGCCCAAAGGCGGATGGTCGGAACACAACTCCTGCCCGTAAAGAGCAGCGGTGGCGAACTTCGCGCCGTGGTAGAGAAAGCGACAGCGGCCCTTAAAGCCGTTATGGCGGCAGGGAGAGCCGTCTGCGCAGCCGCCCTGCCTGTGGAGGAGGAGACCTTGACGCATCTGCGTGCAGTCCTCGCCCAGCAGCAGCATATAACGGTACTTTGCGGGCAGGCGTGTCAATTAGCATCATATTAATTAAAATGGGGAATAAATAGACTTTATTTTGGAAGAATTAAAAAGGAGAAAGTAATACGAAACTTTAATAACTGCACAGTATTACTGTGTGTGTGTGAAATCTTAAGGGACTTAACTGCTAAGGTCATCAGTCCCTAAACTTACACACTACTTAACCTAAATTATCCTAAGGACAAACACACACGCCCATGCCCGAGGGAGGACTCGAACCTCCGCCGGGACCAGCCGCACAGTCCACGACTGCAGCGCCCTAGACCGCTCGGCTAATCCTGCGCGGCAGTATTACTAAGAAGCAATGTAATGAAAAGTAATAAAAAGCAAAGTAGCAAAGACCAAGCGGGATAGAAAGATATAGGAGTGCGTTTGTTTTTTAATACATATAAATGAACATGTAACACATTATTGAGCTCTCTACCTTCAGTTAACGCGATCGGGCTAGTCGATGAAAAAGTGGTACGCGACTGCGAAATTCGTTAAGGAGATTATTTAAAGACTCTTCAAGCACGTTTAAAATACATTACGTGTGACGAAGTGATCAGAGACGCATATTGTCGGGTGGAGTGAAAATGAATCCGACAACATAATTCGAACTTTATGTTAGCTGGGAAAAATACTCTTGGGAAACTGTTATGGTTGTGGAACCCACGAAAGTTGTGCGCAACGGAAAGCTATAGTTTACGTAATTCTGCATTTTATAAAATGGTGAAACGCGTTTGCGCGGAACATTAATAGAATCTTATCCTTGGATGGTTTCAGGGGTAACTGATACAAACAACGCGCCAGCATAAAAAGTAGTTCGCTTATCAACTACCAGATATTAATTAACGGGGACCTAAAATACTAAAAAAGGATAGGATCATCACCTCCAATCCCGATTCATACTTCATATTTAGTTAGTGAAAAGAGAAGTGTTAATAAACAAACTACATTTCAATTTTATCCACGATTTTGGCTTCATTGCGTAGTCTTGACTACATGATAAACAATATCTGTGGAAGTTGTATGCAACGTATCGTCATAATATTTAGCCAGCCAATATTGTGGGACACCAAAAAATGTAAATGCATGAAATTGTTCTTACAGCTGATGTATAATGTGTGAGTGCGACGAACTATATTGAGAAACTGAACATCCATTACGTACGTGCATGTTTATCTGCGAAAATGGTCCTTGTCGGTACATCAGCATAGAGTTCGAACAGAATCGCTGGAACATTGCAAACCATTCAGATTAATCGAACATCTAAATAAGCATAATGCTGGTACCACCAGGATGTGTTCTTTCTCCTCACCCCCGTGGCAGTAATTGAATTAAGAGTGAGCCGGGAAATACATTTAAATCAATTGACGACCATTGAGCTAGCTTCACGAATTTTCAAACGTCCACTGCTATGTATGAAGGCGAGTGACACCACGAGTGTTAACGTCGATCGAGGGGTGTCGTTGTGATCGTATTGAATGACACTGAGCGGTTACAAGCAGTAGCAACTTCATTCCTCTCTGAGCATTAAAACGTTACCCTTCGTTCGCTTTCAGTCCACTATCTATCTCCTCGATGCAACCGTATTAGTGGGTAGTCCTACCCATAGTTATAACATCACTGTCCCTCATCCAGTGAAGTCCTCTATTTGTAACTAACAAATACGGTTGTGGCAGTCGATATTTTGAGACGGTTACCTCGTTGGTGCGGGCGTGGAGGAGCTCTACCCTTAAAGAAAATAAACCTCTTCCGCTTTCTGTAGAACAACCTCCAAGAACTTTTCTTTATGAATGAAAATGTGCTCCGGATATCGCTCGACGAGTTCTTCGCCTCGAAACCACCCGATTTCTACAATTGCGGAATCGAAAAGTTACCCCCAGCATTGTAAATAGTGAAGGAGAATACGTTATTCATGACTAATATGTCTCTCTTATGTGTATCTGCTGTGCTTATTAAGCTTCTGGGAAAACGCGACGAAATGCACCAACCTAATACACTGATGGGAAAAAAATCGAAATGCCAAGGAGGAGTTGTGCGACGGAAATTGATACGCGTGTTTCTACACCAGTCGTACACTACCGGACATTGAAATTGTTACACCAAGAAGAAATGCAGATGATAAACGGGTATTCATTGGACAAATATATTATACTGGAACTGACATGTGATTACATTTTCACGCAATTTGGATGCATAGATCCTGAGAAATCAGTACCCAGAACAACCACGCCTGAGCATTGAGTCAAACAGAGCTTGGATGGCGTGTCAGGTAAAGCTGCCCATGTAGCTTCAGCACAATTCCACAGTTCATGAAGAGTAGCGACTGGCGTATTGTGACGAGCCAGTTACTGGCCACTACTGACCAAACGTTTTCAATTGGTGAGAGATCTGGAGAATGTGCTGGCCAGGGCAGCAGTCGAACATTTTCTGTATCCAGAAAGGCCCGTACAGGACCTGCAACATGCGGTCGTGCATTATCCTGCTGAAATGTAGGGTTTCGCAGGGATCGAATGAAGGGTAGAGCCACGGGTCGTAACACATCTGAAATGTAACGTCCACTGTTCAAAGTGCCGTCAATGCGAACATGAGGTGACCGAGACGTGAAACCAATGGCACCCCATACCATCACGCCGGGTGATACGCCAGTATGGCGATGACGAATTCACGCTTCCAAATTGCGTTCACCGCGATGTCGCCAAACACGGATGCGACCATCGCAGGCGCTCCTGTCTGTGATGCAGCGTCAAAGGTAACCGCAGCCATGATCTCCGAGCTGATAGTCTATGCTGCTGCAAACGCCGTCCAACTGTTCGTGCAGATGGTTGTTGTCTTGCAAACGCCCCCATCTGTTAACTCAGGGATCGAGACGTGGCTGCACGATCCGTTACAGCCATGCGGATAAGGTGCCTATCATCTCGGCTGCTAGTGATACGAGGCCGTTGGAATCGAGCACGGCGTTCCGTATTACCCTGCTAAACCCACCGATTCCATATTCTGCTAACTGTCATTGGATCTCGACCAGCGCGAGCAGCAGTGTCGCGATACGATAAACCGCAATCGCAATAGGCTACAATCCGACCTTTATCAAAGTCGGAAACGTGATGGTACGCATTTCTCCTCCTTACTCGAGGCAACGCCGGTCAACTGCTGTTTGTGTATGAGAAATCGATTGTAAACTTTCCTCATGTCAGCACGTTGTAAGTGTCGGCACCGGCGCCAACCTTGTGTGAATGCTCTGAAAAGCTAATCATTTGCATTTGACAGTATCTTCTTCCTGTCGGTCAAATTTCGCGTCTGTAGCACGTCATTTCGTGGTGTAGCAATTTTAATGGCCAGTAGTGTATAAGAGTGGTGTTAACAGCGCCAGTATGAAGATATAACCAGGTTCGTTTTAAATACTCGCTGTAATGGTCGTGAGCGCTAGTCACGTTTGAAATTGGACTTGGTGAGTTGACGTTAGTCAAGAATGTCTTGAACGCGACAAAGGCGTCTTTATCAACACCTCACGAGTTTGAACGAAGCAGCGTAATAGGGCTACGAAGAGCTGAAAGTTGCTTCTGTGTCACTGCGAAAAGGCTTGACAGGAATGTAGCCACTGAACATGACTGCTGGCAGCGGTGCTCCCAAGAACGTACGGCGGCAAGAAGACTGGGGCGGCCACGTGGCACTACTGAGAGGAAAGACCATCGTGCTCAACATACCACTTTGGCGCATCGTACTGCATCAGCAGCAACTAGCACTACAGTGGCACATCGAATTGTTATAAAACTGAAACGTGCAAGGTTTGCACAAGGGCTTCTGTGAAGTTTGGAAGGTAGGAGACGAGGTACTGGCAGAATTAAAGCTGTGAGGACAAGTCGTGAGTCATGCTTGGGTAGCTCAGCTGGTGGAGCACTTGCCCGCGAAAGGCAAAGGTCCCTAGTTCGAGTCTCGGTCCGTCACACAGTTTTAATCTACCAGGGAGTTTCATATCAACATACACTCCGTTGCAGAGTGAAAATATCATTCTGGAAACAACCCCCAGGCTGTAGCTAAGCCATGTCTCCGCAGTATCCTTTCTTCCAGCAGTGCTAGTTCTGCAAGGTTTGCAGAAGAGCTTCTGTGAAGTTTTGAAGGTAGGAGACTAGGTACTGGCAGAATTAAAGCTGTGAGGACAAGTCGTGAGACGTGCTTAGGTAGTTCAGTTGGTAGAGCACTTGCCCGCGAAAGGCAAAGGTCCCTAGTTCGAGTCTCGGTCCGGCACACAGTTTTAATCTACCAGGAAGTTGCATATCAATATACACTCCGTTGCAGAGTGAAAATCTAATTCTGGAAACATCCCCCAGGCTGTGGTTCAACCATCCATGTCTCCGCAGTATCCTTTCTTCCATGTGTGTTAGTTCTGCAAGGTTTGCAGAAGAGCTTCTGTGAAGTTTGGAAGGTAGGAGACGAGGTACTGGCAGAATTAAAGCTGTGAGAACAAGTCGTGAATCGTTCTTGGGTAGCTCAGTTGGTCGAGCACTTGCCCGCGAAAGGCAAAGGTCCCGAGTTCGAGTCTCGGTCCGGCACACAGTTTCAATCTACCAGGAAGTTTCATATCAGCGCACACTCCGCTGCAGGGTGAAAATCTCATTCTGTTATAAATCTGTTACTTCAAGAACAGCTCGAGCCAGATGCCTAGTAGCGTGCGTTCTATTGACCCCAAACCACCACCATTTGCGGCTTAAGTGGTGTCAAGCAATAGATCATTGGAGGGCAGAGTGGAAGTTGTGTATTCTGATTACAGCTGGTTCTGCCGCGATGCCACTGACGTCCGTGAGGCGGTTAGGAAGTGGCCAGTTGAGGGTTTGCAACCAACCTGTCTGCGGGCTAGACACCCAGGACCTACACCTGCAGTCGTAGTCTAGGATGCGATTTCGTATGACGGCAGGAACACCCTCGTGGTTATCAGACGCAGCCAATTTGAACCTCAATCTGATGACTGGACCTATTGTACTGGCATTCATGAACATCGTTCCAGGAGACGTTTTTCAACAGGATAACGCACGTCCATATAACGCTGCTGTAACCCAACACGCTCTACAGTGTGTCAACATGTTGCCTTGGCCTGCCCAATCACTAGATCAGTCTCCAGTCGAGCACATAATGGACATCATTGGATTAGAGCTCCAGCGTCATCGGCAACTAGCGTTAACCGTCCTTGTATTGACCGACCAAGTGCAACACGCATGGAACTCCATCCCGCAAACTGACATCTGGCGTCTGTACAACGCAATTTATGCACGTTTGCATACTTGCATTTAATATTCTAGCAGTGACACCGGTTATTAATGTAGCAGCATTTTGTATTTGCTTATCTCGCGCTTACATTAACCTATGATCTTGCAGTGTTAATCATTTAAATATGTTATCTGGACAAGTGTGTTCCCGAGATCTCATTACTCTTCGTTATTTTTAATTGTTGTTGCAATATAATTGAAAATAATGCTTAACTAACGACTTTCAAATGGTTCTAATGGCTCTAAGCACTATGGGGCTTAACATCTGAGGTCATCAGTCCCCTAGAACTTAGAACTACTTAAACCTAACTAACCTAAGGACATCACACACATCCATGCCCGAGGCAGGATTCGAACCTGCGACCGTAGCGGTCGCTCGGTTCCAGACTTTAGTGCCTAGAACCGCACGGCCACTCCGGCCGGCTAACGACTTCCAAGCAGGATTTGTACGCTAAAGGCCGTTAACTGTTCAGTGCTTGGCATTATCATTCATTTAGTCGACTGGTAAAATTAATTCGATTCGTGACTAAAAACATTTGTTCTGGTAGAAATGTGGGAAGAATTTTATATGACCTGAATGGTCAAACATGTGGAGTACACCCTCTTGATTTTCTATATAAAATTTGCCTTGATGGCACTTTTATAAATTTATGGCCAGTTTCAATTACTCAAGAAGTCATATTTAAAAGACATACAAAAGATTGTTCGCACAAAGTTCTTCGACTTACAATATATGTTGTATAAAAATGAGAGAGAACACATCATTAAAATACCGTTACAGTGAGTAACTGGTCACATAGTACAAATATGTACAGTTAACTGTTGTGTGTCCGATGATGTTACTGTTTAAAATAGCACATCTGCTGCAGGGCTCAAAAGTGTGCACAGTTACGTGATTAGATTAGCGTATAAAAACAAAAATAACCAAAATACTCTAAAGAAACAATGTTGGCATATCAACTGATGGTAGTAACAGAATTCCGCACGTGATAATAAAATATGGAGAGTGGAAAGGTGCACATCAGTAACTACTAAGTAAGTTAATAAATAAAATGCAAGGCACAAAAGGACAAAGAGGAAACGGATGAGTTCGTTGCACATCAGTAAAATACGAAATAATTAAACAAATAGAGGGAAAATTGCAAAAGAACGGAGAGGAACCGTTGCAGCGCCGTCGCGTTCATCGCAGCCAGCAGGTGTCGCTGTCTTCGGGCGGGATGTAAGCTCTCTGCAGACGCTGATGTGTTGTCGACAAGAGCAGGTGGGCCATGCGGATGAGGTGGTCTCGCTGTCTCCTTGGCTTCAGGCAAAGCAGTAAGCGTCACAGGCATTCTTGTTTCTGCCCGTTAAAGTATCACATTTCAGCACGAAGCTCCTCAAAGAAGTTAAAATACTCATCTTTATTAAGATGGCACTTTTCGTTTGAAATCTTGTCGCGATCTCTAGAAAATGTTGTGTATCTTCCCACATACTCTCCCCACCTTACAGTATTATCACTCGTGGAATTCTGTGCTACCCTCACTTAAATTGCCAACATTCCTTTCCTAATCTTGTTTAATTTTGTTTCTTTTTATACGACAAATTTAGTCATGCAACTGTGCGTACCTTTGTGACCTTTAATAGAAATGTTTTTCTCTATCTTATATAGTAGCATCATGGAACACACAGTAGTTTGACCCAGTACGGGTTTGTGCTACCTGTGACGAGTTACAAACTAACTATATTTTAATGGTATGTTCTGTTGTTTGCTTTCCTTTCTACATAGTAAATATTGTAGTAGGTAGAAGTTTCTGTGAACAATATTCTTTTATGCTTTAGATCTGAAGATGATTGCTGTAGCAACCGAAAACGGTCATCATTTTATAAATGTGTGATAAAGACAAATAAGTTTCACATGCGGAAAGAATTACTGAGCAAGCAGCACAATTATTTAACATTACTGCTATACATTACATATAAATGTTTGACGGGAAGCTTATCTGTTGAAATCAGTTACAGAAATGACTAAAGAAAGGAAAATACAATAGGATGCAGGGAAAAAGAGATGCTGAGATGTTCTTAAGTTGTAATACAGGGAAGGCGTATTAATCATTCAGAAAATATTTTTGTATGAATCTCTTGTTATTTGTAGGAACTGGGAATGCCATTTCGGATTTACGAGTTAGCCAGAATTCGTCAGAAGTTTCAAAATGACTAAGAACGCTGTCTTTCAATCGTCTTCTTGTTACAAAACTATATCTATGTAAATGAATAACACATCGACTATAATAATTGAATCATTAAAGTTGAGTATAAATCGCATTTCCCTTATCTAGCGGATTGAGCGATTAGACTCATGTCAGGCTTTTCCATTATGCCTGCCTGCCTTAAGAATATTTACAGAGTGATTAACATTCGACTGCGCACAGTCTGGTGTGAAGTTTTAATCCAGAATGGTTCTTCGTTATACCTTCTACAAGAGTTTCAGAAACATGAGAGGGACATATGTTTTCCTCCAGATGTCCAACTGTACATTCTAAAACATGTAGCTAGATACTGCGAATAACAAGCATGATGCGGTGAATTTAGGAAGTAACACAATATCCCCATTTTCAGATCTCCTCCTGCTCTCGTAAGGTTCCCATCCGACAGACGCGTCACCATTGAGTTTGTCCAGTCTCTAGGCACAACGCTGTAATTTTTCCGCTTTCATTATACTAATTTCAATAACGTAAGAGTGGGTTTAAACTCCACCACTGACCATTAAGTTTTAGATTTTCCGTGTTTTCCCGTAGATTATCCGCTTACCGGGAAGGTTTCTTTGAAATTGCTACCAATTTCGTTTCTTATAACATGCGAACTTGTTTTAGTCTCTAATGATTTTATCACTAGATGCCACACATTAGAGTTCTTCGCTTTATTTGAAGATTCAGTAGAACCACTTGTCATGGTGAATCATCCGTTCCGTTCATAAAAGTAGCGTTCTTAGCTAGTGTACTGCTATGTTAATAACTTTTCTGGCAGGAGCAGTTCGATAAAATACAGTAAACAAGCTTCACCAAATTCAAGTTCCTCATTAAGCCTCAGTTTAGAGAAATTGCGTTAAATACTTCGACCGCAGATGCCAGTACAAGAAAATTAAAATAACCAGCCGTTACTGCGTAGGATCCAGAGTCGCAGACTTAATGTCCATTGCATTGGCTGTACTGAAGTACTGTGTAGGTAAACTGAAAAATGTTTTGAGAGGACTACAGAGAGACTGATATTTTATGCCGCACAAGAATTTGGCAGTTCCATTTTTCTCACTGAGAATTTAAGAAAGAAACGCCTACGCGTCTTCATATTACAGCAGACACTTTATTTCAGTACACAAGGCAGATTTCCTTTCTGGTAAGCAAGCGTGTTTGTACAATGGCTAATAGACTTGGACGACGGTGATGTGTCCGATCCAGCCCTCTAAACTTGTTTGCCTGTGAGGATTCTTTTGATGGTTCATCTTTTTCCGCTCCGCGTCTAATGACCCCGTGGTCAACGGGACGTTAAGCTACGATATTCCGTCTTTCCTCGTTGTAGGAAAGGTACTTTGCAGGGAAAAGGAGTAGGGAAAACACCTGAAAGGGGAAGCCACGACGTTCGGATCATAGACTTACTTCAGACTTGATAGACTTTTAATAATCCGTTAGGACATGATGTGCAACTGACGTCAGTGACGTACCGGTGCGTTGCAATCCTGAGCAAGAGGTTGTTGGCAGTCATGTGGTTATGGATTCAACTTCCACAGTCGGTGACTCACTGGATCGAATTCCGCTCATCTTTCTTTTAATACTAGTCGTGTTGTTCCGCACATACATTTGGAAGGTAATATGAAAGACACTTGTATCTGCATGAACTTTTATTGAATATCCAACGTTATTTCACTGTTCACTGATTTTTATTATTACGACATATATTATGCGACTTTTATTTCCACAGGCACGTTAAAAACCTTCTCAAGCGTCTTCAGACTTGTTCGTATTTGATTGACAACAAACGAGAAATTGCTATTCGTGAAGATACTGTTAAAATACATTCAATCGTACATCGCCAATTTTCGGCATCGACATTAACGAAATCGTTGTTACTCAAGGTTTGCACCCGAATTTTCGGAAGGAAGAGAAATTTTGCAAAATGTCAGCGAGCTCTATTTTTCATTAGAAACTCTGGAGGTCTGTGTGCACGTCAGGAAAATTGCATTCATTCGATGTAGTAGACGCCATTTTGTCTTCCGTATCTGTACGAGAAATACCATCCTGCAACTTGTAATGTCGAAAGCACATCCGACTATTAATCGCACATTACCCTCATATTCTGGCATATTCTGAGCGATTCAGAAAGCTCTAACGCTGAAGTAAAGCTTAAACAAAATCTGTCGCAGAAGCGAATTTTCACAGAACTCCAATGAAGAAGCTGAGCTCAATGACGTCTGTGCCTTTTATATTTTCTGATTGTCAGCGAGTAGAACAAAAATTACTAAGGCAATGTTAGAATGACCCGCGCAAGTGTCTGTGGAATCTACCTAGATCGGCCGTCGAAGATACGGAAATCGAGAAAAAGTGACTGGAAATAAAATATAACTTTTCCTTTTCCAATCCATTGTCCATCTGAACAACACTCCCACCATGATATTTAACATTGTCTTTATACTGCAAATCAGATTAATGTAGAGGGTGTTTAAAAATCGCCCGATTTCACATGACTTTACCTGAATATAAAAACTTGAGAGAAATAATAACTTTGCGCATTGAACAACAAAAATTCATAAAAAACCAATTCAAGGATTTATTAGCTACATGCATGTACATACATCCTTTCGTAAATATTCAATGTGATCTCCGTAGATACACGACAAATATCCAGACAATATTCGTATTCGCCCTTAATTCTAAGAGCATGTTTGGCTTTAACGCATCAACTGATGTTGCTGTGTCAAGGCGCAGTGCACCCAAAATTGATGAAAGTGGAGGCACGTAGATTCTTTCACGAGCACCACGAAAACAAAATATTACACTGCGATTGGGCGTCCTAGGAAACCAATGATGCAATGCGTGGGCCATACGCCCCTTGCGCTGCGTTAGGGACAGTACGTTAGTCTGACGAAGATTACGCTCCACTGTTGTAACTGAAATACACCTGCTAAAACGGAGAATACAAACACATTTCGTCGGTTTGTTATCGCCATCTCGGGTCTACGCACATTGTATAATTAACAAGCGAGCGAGTTAGCTGGCTGCACTGCAGAGAACGCTCAAATGAGTAAATCAGAAGTAAATACTTCGGCGTAGCGATGCAGCTTAAGTCACTTAATAGTCAAGTCTTCCACTCCACACTGTATACCAATTAGGTTCCTTTCGGAGTGCGCTGATATAATAGCCACCTACTTAGCTATTACACACAACCGCTCTCTCGACTATAGATCCCTACCTACAAAAACTCAAACTTGCACAGTTAAAACTAATACACAACAACGGAAATAGAAGTAATCCGCTGAACTATAGACCATTATCACTGATATCAGATTGGAGTAGGATTCTGTACATACATTGTTTGCCCAATACCGCCAATAAAATGATCTATTGACACATATCGTTCTTGTGAAAATATCGTTCTTGTGAAAGTCGTGTGGCTTTTATTAACACAAAGTAACGACCGCTTTCTACAGGGAATTTCAAATTTATTCCGTATTTTTAGATTTCCAGAAGGCTATTGACACTGTTCCTCATAAGCGACGCTTAAAAAAATTGGTGCCTATGAAGTACTGTCGCATTTGTGCGGCTGGGTTTGTGATTTCCAGTCAAGGTCACAATTAACAGAATATCGTCGAATGAAACAGCTGTGGTATCTGCCATTTCCAAGGAAGTATTGCTGTTCCTAATCTATGTAAACGATTTACGAGACAGTCTGAGCAGCCCTCTTACATTGTTTGCAGATTACGCTGTCATTCGCCGTCTAGCAAAGTAATCAGAAGATCAAAACCAGTTGCAAAGCTAATTAGACATATCTGTATGGTGTGAAAGGTGGCAATTGACTCTAAATAACTCATCTTTTAACGAAATTTCAGTCGCCAACTTTCTCCTCAGTGCGAAAATATTTTGTTGATTTCCGCCTATATATGGAGAAATGACCTTCGTAATAACATAAGAAAAATCAAATCCTATGGGGGAAAATTTAGGGCTTCGTTTATCCGTATGATGTTAGTGTGTGGAACGGTAGGAGAGTCTGAAAGTGGTTCGGTGAACCCAGAGCCAAACTCATAAGTGTGAACTGCAGAGTAGTCATATAAATAATACAGTCTAGTGATATCGTGTGAATCTGTTGGGAACGGCTTGTAATTTACGCTGCAGATGTGTCTTCTCGAATGGGCAAGCTCTGTTTACAGCATTGCTAATGGCAGCACAAGCCGTTTCATGGAACCATCTAGATTCTAGAACCTACAGTAACGGGGAGCACGGTACCAGCGCGGAACGAGAGATGACCGACAGCACTCTAATCACCTTGAATTCATAGACTGCGCCCGTGTTTGCTAATTAACGTAGTCGTAAGGCAGTGATATTAACAGCGTTCTGCGTCGAATTAGGGGACCCTACGTGTACCGACGTATCTGACAACCTCTCTACAAATATGCGGGTAATGAGCGAACTGCGGCTGTGACCCTGTATTTCACCTACCTGTATGCAATCCGTCGTGCCCATGTCACCGTTCTGTGACATCTGCAACCACAGCAATCAATTTGTCACAGTTAATCCAACGCACTCTGCAATTTAGTATCTGTAGTTGGCCACTCATTACGTAGTTGAGTGCGCTTGCAAATGACGGTCACTAGTTTCCTGGAAATACCGCTCGTATAATCAGACAGTAAAGCATGCTGTTCTACCTGCAGTGTTTAGTCACCGAAAACAGACAAATGCGGCAAATCTACCGGCTACTGTCGTAGCGGCGGTGACTTGCTGACTTGATAATAAGTAGGATATATAGGTTGTCGCTGCCAAGAGCGTACGCAAGATCTGAGGTACGGCAGCGGGCGGGGAAGCATCTCGCGTTAGTTTCGCTTTGACTGAAGAAATGGTTCTTTGATTTACTACACACGGCTCTGAGTACACTTCCAACTAAAAGTTCGAGCGATTGACAGAATCCTCTTGCATATCAACAAAAATAAAAATAAAAATTATGTTGATTCTATTCAATGGGACAAAAACTTAAAACAATGGTTATTCAGAGTGTTGTGGCTGCAGATCGTGATCTAGTGGCCAGCGTTGCTGCTTCTAGATCACAGAGTCCGGGGTTCGATTCCCAGCCGTGTCTGAGCTGTCCTCATTTATCATCATTCGGAAAAGTGGCGAAACTGGACATTACAAAGATTGGGAATTTGTAAGGGTACTGATAACCACGCAGTTGAGCGTCTCACACACCAAATATCGTCCATCAAAGTGCTGCCATCTAGTAAACAACGGTGAATAGATGTACTGCATTATTGTACTGTAATCTATTTTTTTAATGTTGGCTGGAAGTATTTAAGTTCGACAAATGTGTCTTTTCAAGTTATCTTTTGCGTTGTTTGCATGAAGTGCAACCCATCTTACAATTTGACAATATGCATGTGAGGGAAACCTCCAAACCCCCTAAATCCTCACTGAAATTGAGGGTGGACCTCAGTCCACCCTGCCCAGACTGATGCATTATTGTGCACCCATGTTAACTGGGTTCCATTTTGAAACGTCACGTAGCGCCGTCTTGCACGGCATAGTCGAGAACATTCGAATATTCGGAGAGGGTATCTGTTCGACATTATACTTAAACAACTTTTTTCCTCTCCTCTAGTGCAAAACAAAAGATATTTTCTCTGCCCAGCAGCAATTCGGTCTACAAATGAAACATTGATCAGCACCTCCACGTTATTGTAAGCACGTGTTCTTCGGAGTGTACTACACTTGCTCTACCGTGTAAAACTGAATTATGAGGGGTAATCAAAGTTTAATGACCCAGAAAAAATAATATTGTGTGTTTCATTTAGTTTGCGGTTGGCTGGGGCACGTGATTGTTGCAATGTTTTTCTTTGACTTTTTAACAGTACTCAAATCACTTTAATTTCACTGATAGAAACAGTCACTAACATTCTTCTGTTTCCCAACGTTTCTGATTGCTGAAACTCGGAACTCGTAATAAAACAGTGTCATTCGTGAATCGTACTTTGCTTCTACACCAAACAATTCCATCACTGCAATACAGGTACTTCCATAAAATTCTTTATTTTGTGTTAGATAAGAAACTGTCCCGTCTGGTGTAGCCACGTGCGCATATGTCGCTCAGTGCTCCAGCAAGTTCTCATCCAAAGTACTCTGCTAACCAAATGCAGTCGGACTTGGTGGCCTAGTGGGAAAGTGGAAGCCGCAGACTGTAAGGCTGTGGGATCGAATCCCGGTCGGATACCGGAATTCTTCAGTCTGCCTTCACCTCTATTATGTGGCCATATCTCGGAAACGACACGTACTTAGAGTTCCGAATTACGGTCTCCCAGCCAAATATCCTATGCAAATTTCCTTTAATCCATCCGCAACTCCTAAACAATCCTGCACTATCTGCTTTTTTATACTTCATCAGTCTTCTGACTGGTTTGATGCCGGCTGTTGCTACGAATTCCCCTCCTGTGCCAATCTCAGAATAGCACTTGCAGTCTACGTCCTCTGTTACTCGCTCTATTAATCTCCGTGTTGCTCTACAGTTACGCCCTCTACAGCTCCTGACGTCTTAATAGGTGTCCTGTCGTCCTGTCCATTCTCCCCGTCAGTGCTTTCCACATATTGCTTTCTCATCCGATTCTGCGTAGTACCTCCCCATTTTTTATAAGTCCACCGAATTCTGAGCATTCTTCTATAGCGGCACATTCTTCTATTCTGTACCGGTTTTCCCACAGTCCATGTTTCACTACCATACAATGCTGTACACCATCGCAGGCGCTCCCGTCTATGATGCAGCGTCAAGGATAATCGCAGCCATGGTCTCCGAGTTGATAGTCCATGCGGCTCCAAACGTATCTTTCCGGAAATATCCACCTCAAATTAAGACCTATGTTTGATACAAGCAGACTTCTCTTGGTCAGGAATGCCTTTTCTGCCAGTGCTAGTCTGATGTCATCCTAGGTCCACCCGTCATTGGTTATTTTGTTGCCTAGGTAGTAGAATAATTTAACCTCATCTACTTCGTGGCCTTCAATCCTAATGTTAAGTCTCTTCTGATCCCGTTTCTGCTACTCCTCATTACTTCCGTCTTTTTTCGATTTACTCTCAGTCCATATTCTGTTCTCGTTACTGTTCATTCCATTCAGCAGATCACGTAACTCTTCTTTGCTTTCACTCAGGACAGCAATGTCATCAACGAATCGGATCATTGATATTATTTCACCTCGAATTTTAATACCACTTCCGAACCTTTCTTTTATTTCCATCATTGATTCTTCGATGTACAGGTTGAATAGTAGACGCGAACGACTACATACCTATCTTACACCTATCTTTTAATCCGAGCGCTTCGTTCTTGATCGTCCACTCTTACTATTCCCTCTTGTACATATATTACCTTTCTCTCCCTATAGCTTACCCCCTACTTTCCTCAGGATTTCGAACATCTTGCACCATTTTACATTATCGAACGCTTTTTCCAGGTCGACAAATACTTTGAACGTGTCTTGATTTTTCTTTAGTCTTGCTTCCGTTATCAGTCGCAAAGTCAGAACTGCCTCTCTGTGTCCTTGTGTTTCCTAAAGGCAAGCTGATGGTTATCTAACACATCCTCAATTTTCTTTTCCAGTCTTCTGTATATTATCAGGAACATGAATGCAAGAGTCGTTAAGGTAATTGTGCGACAATTCTCGCAGCTGTCAGTTCTTGCAGTCTTCGGAATTGTGTGGATGACATTTTCCGAAAGTGAGGTGGTATGACGCCAGACTCATACATTCTATACACTAACTTCTCCCACTGATTTCAGAAATTCTGATGCTATATTATCTGTCCCTTCTGCCTTATTTGATCATAAATCCTTCAAAGCTCTCTTAAATTCTGATTCTAATACTGGATCCCATATCTCTTCTAAACCGTCTCGTATATCTTCTTCTCTCACATTAGACAAATCTTCCCCCTCATAGAGGCCTTCAATGTACTGTTTCCACCTATCCGCTCTCCTCTGTATTTACCAGTGGAATTCCCGTTCCACTCTTAATGTTACCACCCTTGCTTTTAATTTCTCCAAAGGTTGTTTTGACTTTCTTATATGCTGAGTCAGTCCTTCCGACAATCATTTCTTTTTCGATTTTTCAAATTTTTGGTGCAGCCATTTCGCCATAACTTCCCTGTACTACTTATTAATTTCATTCCTCACCGACTTATATTTCTGTATTCCTGAATTACGCTGAACATTTTTGTTCTTTCTGTCATTCATCAACTGAATTATTTCTCCTATTACTCTTGGTTTCTTCGCAGTTGTCTTCTTTGTACCTACGTTTCTCTTTCCACCTTCTGTGATTGCCCTTTTTATGGTAGATATGTCCATTCTCCTTCAGCTGTGCCACCTACTGAGCTATTTCTTATTGCTGTATCTATATCCTTAGAGAAATTCAAGGTATCTCGTCATTCCTTAATACTTCCGTATCCTACTTCGTAGCGTAATGATTCTTCCTGACTAATCTCTTAAACTTCAGCCTACTCTTCATCACTACTACGTTATGACCTGACTCTATATCTGCTCCTTGGTACGCCTTACAATCCAATATCTGATTTCGGAATTTGTCTGACCATGATGTGATCTAACTGAAACATTCCCTATCACCCGCCGTTTTCCAAGTATACCTCCTACTCTTGTGATTCTTGAACAGAGTATTCGCTATTACTGGCTGAAATTTATAACTGAAAATTAGTCTTTCTTCTCTCTCATTCCTTGTCCTAAGCCCACATTCTCCTGTAACCTTTCGGCCGGCCGCGGTGGTCTAGTGGTTCTAGGCGCGCAGTCCGGAACCGCGGGACTGCTACGGTCGCAGGTTCGAATCCTGCCTCGGGCATGGATGTGTGTGTGTCCTTAGGTTAGTTAGGTTTAATTAGTTCTAAGTTCTAGGCGACTGATGACCTCCTAAGTTAAGTCGCATAGTGCTCAGAACCATTTGAACCATTTTTTTCCTGTAACCTTTCCTTCTATACGTTCCCCTCAATGGAATTCTAGTCCCCCGTGATTGTTTGTCATCTCCCTTGACGCACTGTATTACCCTTTCAGTATCCTCATATACTTTCTCTACCTTTTCATCCTGAGCTTGCAGTGTCGTCATGTATACCTGAACTGTCTTTGTCTGTGTTGGTTAGCTGTCGGTTCTGGTAAGTACAAGAATCACTCAACTGTTCACAGTAACACAATCTTTGCCCTACCTTTCTATTCATACCATTTACACCATTTCCTGCTGCTGTTGATATAACCCTATACTCATCTAACCAGAAATCCTTGTCTTCTTTCCTTTTCACTTCACTGACACAAATTACATCTAGATCGAGCTTTTGCATTTCCCCTTTCAGATTTTCTCTCTTCTGTACCACTTTCAAGCTTCTGGCAACGGTATTAAATGTAATTTAAGCTATATATACACCCCATCATTGCGAAATTGCTATAAGCGGTAATAAGCTGAAAAGCATACATTTGATAACAGAATTAGTAATGGCTCTTACACGTCTCCAAAAACTATAAACCATTAAAAATAAACTACGGTGTTATGACTTATTTAACATCGTCCCACTATCTTGGTGATAACGTATCTACATATTGACAACACCTGTACTCTCAAAAAATTGTATTAAATATTTTTAAACCTCGGTTGCCCCCAACAAACCTCTCACTTCATTTCTCCTTTCTGATAGCCTTACCACACATTTCCTAAGTTCGCTTCCCCATAAGGGCATACTATTTGTTTTCCTCGCCTACTGTCTATGATACCTACTTTACCACATTTTTAATATCCTGTAGCATCTGTTATCGTTCTGCACCGATTTCATCGGTGTAAGACTTCCCCTCGCCACACTGTCCTGTTACAGGCCCACAATTTCAGAAACTCTCGCAAACTAGGCCAGGTCCACTATCTTACCACAATAAGCGCTCTTCCCATGAATAGATCCGCTCCCGGTTTCGTCCTTGTTTCCGCCGCACACTCTTGTGTAGTGATAAAATTTATTCATTACTTTTACCGTCTTCTTAGTTGTTGGTGTTGATATTTAATAGTTCCATTACTTACGGAATCGTGGGAACGCAGTCCTATGATTGAGAATAAGAATGAATTTGCCTCAAGCTGCAAATAATCTTCAATTTTATAGTAATATGATCGATTTATTGGCTTCCAGCTTTCTCTCCAGATGTACTGAAACGTCCCCTTTCAACAATTACACAAGACTGTGCTTAAACTGAGACACAATATTTTTTTAGCGCAACGCAATCTGACTTTCAGAAATCCCTACAAAGGAATGGCCCTGACTAACATTAACCTGTACCTTTCACAAATCACTTACCTCACAAAAATCTTCGTTACTCAAGCTACTGCAATACAGCGAGCGCCACTACTGCCAGCTAAATAAAAGATTCAAACTACAGAAGGCACTAACTACTGATAGGCATAGTTAGCAATTGAAAGATGTTAATAGAGAACAAACAATGTATTTACCTTAACAGTCATAATATATATAGTAGTTCATGACATCCAGTGTCACAAATTTCAAAACTCCGCCATCTCTCTCCCCATATCCACCACTGCTGGCGGCTCACCTCCAACTGCGCAACGCTACGCGCTGTTCACATCCAGCTGCCGCTGCCCAACACTACAATGGCAGACAACAATGCAAACTAACCACAGACTGCACACAGCACAGCCAGTGATTTTCATATAGAGCGCTACGTGGCGTTACCAATAAGAAAACATAAACAGCCTACTTACAGTACTAACACCCATGTTACTTGCTGTTCAGTGTGAAATTACTTTGTGACCCTCTAAGCTGACAGGTGGCGGGTAAATAAGATAATTGATCCTCCTGGTTTGGATGGAACTATTTCAAGAATGTGTGCTTCCTCTCTTGACGGTGTAGGTTTCCCTTTCCAGCTCCACAGTTCGTATAACGGTAAGAGTGTGAGTCTTAAATACCCACGCATAACATAATTTTGCAACCTTATTTCACTATTGTTAGTTACGCCGGTGTTTAGTACAGGCGGGTCTTATCAGACATTTATCATGTAGAATGACGTGAACAACATAGCAGGCAGTTGTGTACAGTTGTTACAGACTTTGGTTCCTGTTTTGTTGCAATTTCTAGCTTGGTAAAAGTTGAGCAAACTCTAATACTTCCTCGTCAGTTATCATTTTAACTCATTGCCTTATTCTCTTACGTGAGTATAATACTTTCAACTAATTATATCCGAACATATGACAAAAAAAGATAATACAGTGCATAGTTTATTCAGCATAATAGTTCCCGGTTGGTTTTAGTAACGATTGTTCACTCATTCTCCCACACAAAGTTTTAAAGTACCTAATTTTAGCCTAAAACCGTCTATTCCGTGTAGTATTGAATTGTATCAGTGTTCACCCGTCACGGACGGAACGTACTACAAATATGGTGTCCTTAGGTGACAAAGTAACATTTACTAAAATATGGAATTATTAGATTGATTTCCACAACATTTTAGTAATAGAAATCCACCATGTTATAACCTAAGTCTCAACGCTATCAGATGATACTCAACATACGTAAACTGCATAATACAATTTTATAAAATATTTTTACGTATGGCCACATGAAATGGTAATTTTATATACGTTTTGATTTGAATATTAATCTCTCAACTGGAAGAGATCAAAGAAGCTGTTACCACATAATCACTAAGTAATTTAATTGTATTATGTATGTACTTGGTAATCATAATTCGTAAATGTGAACAGGTACCTCTACAGATTAAGCTAGCAGCCTCGAAATAAGTCATGTTACAATAAAAGTGAAGCTCATTTCGTTGCAGTCTTACGCAAATTCATTCTCGCTATCAATCACTGATGTAGTTCAGCATTTCCATCTTCGGTTCTCACCTCAAAGCCTGTTTGAGGTAGTTTTTCCAGTCCATTCGATATTTCTTGGACGTTCTTACCACTTTCTACCACAATCTCGATTGCGAAACTGATCACAGATATTTATGAACCAATATACGAGGGGCATTCAATAAGTAATGTTTCTGTTGAAAAAAGGCGGAAGCTATTGTGGAACATCGTCGAATACTTCTGCATTAGTCCCTATAGTTTCATGAAGTGCCGACAGCTGGCGGTGCTATACATAACCTTCAAAATGGCGTCTGTACTGGAGGTGTGTTCCAGGCATAGAACTGTCATTCAGTTTCTTTTGGTGGAAAACCAGAGCATCGCGGATATTCATTGGTGCTTGCAGATTATTTACAGAGACTTGACTGTGAACAAAAGCACGGTGAGTTGGTGGGCGAGGCGTCTGTCATCATCGTAACAAGGTAGCGCTAACCTGCCCGATCTCCCTCTGCCGGCCGGTCGCACGCGGCTGTGACTCTGCAGTGTTGAAACTTGAGGACACGCTGATTCGAGGTTTCTGTTGTCCTCATTACTTCATCATAATTCATGAAAGTGGCGAGTTTGGACTGAGCGAAGGTTGGGAATTTGTACGGGCGCTGATAACCAAGCAATTGAGCGCCACACAAACCAATAATAATAATAATTATTATTATTATTATTATTATTATTATTATTATTATACCCCGTGGAGGCCCGGGAAAAGAATAGGCCTCTGGTATGTTCTGCCAGTCGTAAAAGGCGATGAAAAGAACAAACCACTAATAGGGCTAACTCCCCTTTTAGTGTGATTACTTGGTTCAGGACAGAACTAAAGAAGCCTCGGACAAGCGCCATCATGGTCGGGGACGACGCTTGAACCCTATGCCCGCCCACAATGGTAACGACACTGCTAGCCAACTGGAAAATGATTTAAATCCAAATAGAGGTGTTTTGCAGGATATGCTTCCTGCAACCACCCTAGAAGGAAAACAAAGACAGAGGATGAGATGGTCAGATGAAGTTAATCGACACCTCATGTTCTGTTACTACCAAGCAACAAACCTAGGAACCAACACAACTGGATACAGATCACAAGTATACACAACATTTATTACCAGATACCCAGAGTTAAAATTTTTAACAGAACGACGATTAGCTGATCAGATCCGTGTAATAATAAAAAATAACAGGATACACCAGTCAGAATTAGAAAACATCAAACAACAAGTACAACAAATACTGGAACAAAATAATGTGCAATCGGAAGAAGAAGAAAATACAGTAATGGACGCAAACATCCCAGAGCAAACAAACAAAGCACAACACGCATCAATTAAACAATCAGAGGAAAACGAAATCTTAACACAGCCACCAGAACAAGCACAAATAGAACACGAAGAGACACACGTGTTAGATATAGAAGAGAAATTTAAGCTGACATATATAGAATACAAAGACACAAATACAGACATTAGACCATTCTTGCATAGACCGCCAAATAACCCACAAGTCGAAACAACAATAAAAACTATCAACACAATCATACACAACAAAATAAATGAAAATACAACTATGGAAGAGTTACAACTACTGGTTTATATAGGAGCACTCACTACACTAAATATACACACTAGGCAGAGATCAGAACAAACCAACACACAGAAGAAACCCACAAAAGCAGCTACAGGCTACAGGCTACAGGCTACAGATCAGAATAGAAAAACTGAGAAAAAACATCGGACAGCTAACACAATTTATAAGAAATGAAATATCAGACAAAAAACGAAAAACGTTACGTAAAATCTCACAAGAAGAAGTGATAGAGCAATTAGATGAAAAGAAGCAGAAATGACAAGCATTGGCCAAACGACTTACAAGATACAAAAAAAGTGAAAATAGAAGGAAACAAAACCAAACATTCAACACAAACCAAAAGAGATTTTACCAAACAATAGATAACACACACATTAAAATAGACAATCCACCAAACATAAAAGACATGGAACACTTCTGGAGCAACATATGGTCAAACCCGGTACAACATACCAGGCATGCACGGTGGATACATGCAGAAACAGACACATACAGGATGATACCACAAATGCCTTAAGTGATAATTTTGCAACATGAAGTCACCTGAGCAATTAATTCTACACATAATTGGAAAGCCCCTGGAAATGATAAAATAGCAAATTACTGGCTAAAGAAGTTCACCTCAACACATTCACATCTAACTAAATTATTTAACAGTTACATTGCAGACCCATACACATTCCCTGATACACTTGCACATGGAATAACCTATCTGAAACCTAAAGATCAAGCAGACACAGCAAACCCAGCTAAATATCGCCCCATAACATGCCTACCAACAATATACAAAATATTAACTTCAGTCATCACACAGAAATTAATGACACATACAACACAGAACAAAATTATAAATGAAGAACAAAAAGGCTGCTGCAAAGGAGCATGAGGATGTAAAGAGCAACTGATAATAGATACAGAGGTGACATATCAAGCTAAAACTAAACAAAGGTCCCTACACTACACATACATTGATTACCAAAAAGCCTTTGATAGTGTACCCCACTCATGGTTACTACAGATATTGGAAATATACAAAGTAGATCCTAAATTGATACCGTTCCTAAACATAGTAATGAAAAGTGGAAAACCACACCTAATATCCAAATAAATTCAGATAATATCACATCACAGCCAATACAGATTAAGCGTGGAATATACCAAGGAGACTCATTAAGTCCTTTCTGGTTCTGTCTTGCTCTGAACGCACTATCCAACATGCTAAATAATACAAATTATGGATACAATATTACTGGAACATACCAACACAAAATCACACATTTGCTGTACATGGATGATCTAAAACTACTGGCAGCAACAAATCAACAACTCAACCAATTACTAAAGATAACAGAAGTATTCAGCAATGATATAAATATGGCTTTTGGAACAGACAAATGTAAGAAAAATAGCATAGTCAAGGGAAAACACACTAAACAAGAAGATTACATATTGGATAACCACAGCGACTGCATAGAAGCGATGGAAAAAACAGATGCCTATAAATATCTAGGATACAGACAAAAAATAGGAATAGATAATACAAATGTTAAAGAAGAACTAAAAGAAAAATAGACAAAGACTAAAAAAAATACTGAAAACAGAATTGACAGCAAGAAACAAGACAAAAGCTATAAATACTTATGCTATACCAGTATTGACCTACTCATTTGGAGTAGTGAAATGGAGTGACACAGACCTAGAAGCACAATGCCACAAATATAGAATACATCACATACATTCAGCAACAGAAAGATTCACATTAAGCAGAAAGGAAGGTGGAAGGGGATTTATAGATATAAAAAACCTACATTATGGACAGGTAGACAATTTAAGAAAATTCTTTCTAGAATGAGCAGAAACTAGCAAAATACATAAAGCAATCACTCATATAAATACATCAGCTACACCATTGCAATTTCATAACCACTTCTACAACCCTTTAGATCACATAACATCAACAGATACAAAGAAAGTAAATTGGAAAAAGAAAACACTACATGGCAAGCACCCATATTATCTAACACAGCCACACATAGATCAAGACGCATCCAACACATGGCTAAGAAAAGGCAATATATACAGTGAGACGGAAGGATTCATGATTGCAATACAGGATCAAACAATAAACACCAGATATTACAGCAAGCATATTATTAAAGATCCCAACACCACAACAGATAAATGCAGACTTTGCAAACAACAAATAGAAACAGTAGATCACATCACAAGCGGATGTACAATACTAGCAAATACAGAATACCCCAGAAGACATGACAACGTAGCAAAAATAATACATCAACAGCTTGCCTTACAACATAAACTTATAAAACAACACGTTCCCACATACAAGTACACACCACAAAATGTACTGGAGAATGATGAATACAAATTATACTGGAACAGAACCATTATAACAGATAAAACAACACCACATAACAAACCTGACATCATACTCACCAATAAAAAGAAGAAATTAACAGAACTAATTGAAATATCCATACCCAACACAACAAATATACAGAAGAAAACAGGAGAAAAAATTGAAAAATACATCCAACTAGCTGAGGAAGTCAAGGACATGTGGCATCAGGATAAAGTTGACATTATACCAATTATACTAACAACTACAGGAGTCATACCTCACAATATCCACCAGTACATCAATGCAATACAGCTACATCCAAACATATATATACAACTACAAAAATCTGTAATTATTGATACATGTTCAATTACCCGAAAGTTCCTAAATGCAATATAACATATACCATACAGTTACAAGGAAGTCACGCTTGAACGAGGTCCGCGTCACGTTCCATTTTTAACCAGACTTAAGTCTGAGAAAAAAAGTCAATAATAATAAAAATAATAATAAAAATAATAATAATAATAATAATAATAATAATAATAATAATCTGATTCGAGGTGATAAAGGGATCACGAAAACCTCGCTGCACAACTGGACGTCTGTGTTCGTACTGCCGATACACTCGTCCATCATTTGGAGTACTCAAAGGTGCGTGCCCGCTCGGTTCCTCGCCGCCTAACGTAGGACCATAAAGAGCAACGAAGGAGCATCTGTGTGGAACTGCTTGCGCTTTACGAAACTTATGTCACTTTTTTCCCCTCTCTAGAACATCGTCAAAGGCGATAAAACAAGGGTTCGTCAGTTCCAACCAGAAAAAGTTCAGAGCCGGCCCTCAGCCGGTAGATTGATGGCGATGGTCTTCAGGGACTCCGAAGAAGTGTATTGTGCTATCGGAGCGATCCTAAGCTGGTAGGACATGAAGTAATTTCTACACTAACGGCAGCGTCACTGCATAGTCCACATTTGCCGCTAATCTCAACGACCTCGTCTGCCGTTTCCCGGGTAGCGAGCGGCGCTATCGCTGTGGTTAGAATATCGCGGTGGCGTTACTGCGATGTGTTGCTGCGGTAGCTTGCTGTTAGACCTATCACGCGACCGGAATCTACCCCGGGGCGATAGCAGAAGGTTCTTGTTCCTCTTCCATCGTGATCTCGTGACCAGCTGTTCGCACAACATCCGATGTGTAATTTTATGCACGTATTAAATTTTTTAATTATCATTTACAGCTAAGGTTTTATTCATTTCGATTGCAGATACTATAATTCATAATTTTCAAGCAACTGAAAGCATACCGTACATAGGATGTTTACGAAGGCTCTCAAAAGAAATCACGTGTGCTATTTTTCATAGAAATGGAGAGGGAAGAGTTACAGATAATGTTAAAGATACAGACATTCTCTGCTGTAAGAAATTGATCCGAACATATTTTGAATGAGCACTGTTTCAGGAATATTTTATAGCTCTGTCGTTACATAGCACAGCTCTGACCTGGTTGCACATTACCCTTATCTCTGTGATCCTGTTAATCTTTGTTACTTAATTTTGTTTGAGATAGTTCTAGTTGTTGTTTTTTTTTAACGTTACCTTAGTACATCATGAATGAACGTTGCCCTCCTGTCATAACTTTGATGCTATTGAGTTCACATGACGAAAGCAGCTGTTAGGTGTTTTAATACGTATTTACAATCACACATTTGATACGTTGTGTCAATGGAATTTGGGATGGGACAAAATGGTGCAACCAAACTCCCTGGTACTTCCTATGTTTTATTAAATAATTACATTTTCAATCAGTGGGTGTGCTTTTTAGCTGTACCGCTTGTTTGCTTCCAGTAACATAGGCTTAATATGCTATTATTTTTGTTGCTTGTCAATTCTGCGATTCCATACAACTAGTTATATTTCTAGCCTTTAAGAGAGTTATGTGAGCCAATCGCTGACACTGTTTTCTTATATGCTAAGTAAATTACGTGAGAGGGACTGTTAAAACTTTGCAAATGTACACATCAAAAAAAGTTTAGCATCACCTCGGTTCCGATAGTTCCGGAACATCTACAGAAAATTGGAACAGAGATCAACATAAATATCATTCCTGCCCTTTTTATTGCTTATGAAAACCACAAATTGCATGTTGTACCACCAAACAGCGGGACCTTCAGAAGTGGTGGTCCAGACTGCTGTGCACAGCGGTGCATCTAACACCCAGTAGCACGTCCTCTTGCATTGATGCATGCCTGTATTCGTCGTGGCATACTATCCACAAGTTCATCAAGGCATTGTTGGTCAAGATTGTCCCACTCCTCAACGGCGATTCGGCGAGTGGTTGGTTGGTCAAGTCATCCATAAACAGTCCTTTTCAATCTATCCCAGGCATGTTCGATAGGGTCCATGTCTGGAGAACATGCTGGTGACTCTAGTCGAGCGATGTCGTTATCCTGGAGGAGATTATTCACAAGATGTGCACGACGGGGGCGCGAATTGTCATCCATGAAGAGGAAAGCCTCGCCAATTATGCTCTCAATATGGCTGCATTATCGGTCTGAGGATGGCATTCATATATCGTACAACAGTTACGGCGCCTTCCATGACCACCAGCGGAGTACGTCGGCTCCACATAATGCCACCCCAAAACAGCAGGGAACCTTCACCTTGCTGCATTCTCTGGATAGTGTATCTAAGGCGTTCAGCCTGGCCGGGTTGCCTCCAAACAAATCTCTGAAGATTGTCCGGTTGAAGGCATATGCGACACTAATCGGTGAAGAGAACGTGATGCCAATCCTGAGCGGTCCATTCGGCATGTTGTTGGGGCCACCTGTACCGCGCTGCATGGTGTCGTGGTTGCAAAGATTGACCTCGCCATGGACATGGGGAATGAAGTTGCGCATCATGCAGCCTTTTGCGCAGAGTTTGAGTTGTAACACGACGTCCTGTGGCAGCACTAAAAGCATTATTCATTATGGTGGCATTGCTGTCAGGGTTTCTCCGAGCCATAATCCGTAGGCAGCGGTCATCCACTGCAGTAGTAGCCCTTGGGTGGCCTGAGTGAGGCATGTCATCCACAGTTCCTGTCTCTCTGTATCTCCTCCAAGTCCGAACAACATCGCTTTGGTTCAATCCGAGGCGCCTGGAGACTTCCCTTGTTGAGATCCCTTCCTGGCACAAAGTAACAATGCGGACGCGATCGAACCGCGGTATTGACCGTCTAGGCATGGGTGAACTACGGACAACACGAGCAGTGAAATGAGTAGAACTGATCGGCTGTCGGACACCCTCCGTCTAATAGGCGCTGGTCACGCATGGTTGTTTACACCTATGGGCGGGTTTAGTGACATCTCTGAACAGTCAAAGGGATTGTGTCTGTGATACAATATTCCCAGTCAACGTCTGTCTTCCAGAGTTCTGGGAACCGTGGTCGTGATAAACTTTTTTTGTGTGTGTATTATCTCCATACTGCTAGTGGTACAGTTTTTTAAATGCTGTCTCCTAGTATTTGACTGCCTCATTCGTAATCCAACTGCTAGCGGTCAAACTTGGACGATACAGTATAGATGAGCTATTGTAGTTGAATTTGAGGTCGCATGTCTGCGTGACCATGTCATTCATGGAGCGAGGGGTAACAAGAACAGAACTATAGGTGCCAGACGGGATAACGCAAGGTATGCGACTAGCCAGTGACTTGCGAGCTGCTGGGTAACGAACTTTTTACTTTACCCGAATCTTCCGAGAGGAATGGCCCCCATTGCAGTTGATACAGCTGGGAGGAGGCGGCAAACAATCGCCCTCGTGCGCCTCCCTGCCACAGGTTACACATTTGGCTGGGTGTCCACAAGACATTCTAGTGTGGTTGAAACGATGACACTGGTTTTAGCGCATCAGGTTCAGAATGTATAGCCGGGCAGTGATAATTTCGTTGCCTGTTTTGATCTTGGACGGAAGCTCCACTCTATCAAAGGTGAGAATAAGTGCATTGAGGAGGAATCTACATTTTTCATCACCCGAGAGATGGCAATGATACTCTGATCAGAGAAGTAAGATTTGATTTCGGCCTCAGACCGTCGAGCACCCTAACGTACATCACCCTACGGGAAAAATTCAAAGTTCTAAGGGCCTCGACATAAACAGGGTAGCTGTGGAGAAGTGAGGCGGCAAGCAGTTGTTATGCCTGCGGATAAATAGTAGTGTCCAGGAGCAACGTGCCTTTCTATAAACCAGAGTAGGATTTCACAGGGCGGTAATTGCATCAACACATTTCTGAATAATAGACGGATTTACTGTGGCGAAGTACTGACTGTCTTCGTTACGTGAGACCACAAGGAACGGTAGTGCAGCAGGAAGAGTCTCTGAATCGTTAGCCTCATTGCGTTTCGTAAACATTGATTGTGAAGATGATTTGCTCATTGCGAGAAAATCCCCCATGATTGCCAGCGTCTCATGTGGCGTTCTAACTGGGGGCCATCGTCACTAGGGTGTACACCCGCCTTAGGTGATAGTTCACACCTGACAGAGGGCCCAATCGGCCATTTGGGAAGAATGCAGCTCGTGCAGTCACCCCTCCCTGGGCCTGGCCTGTTCCAGGGGGTACGTGCAGACCCTACCTGTCGACCCAGGGCTGTTAGGCATCAGACGGATGGGTCGGCCTTCAGGAGCAGACAGGGAGGAAGAAGAGGATCCTCAAACGCCGAAGCTGAGGAACGAGAGGAGGAGGCAAACAGAGAAAGGAAAATGAAGAGGAAAACAGTGGTGAGAATGTTCTTACGTCAGCGACAGTGATTGTGACGTGTAGAGAGAGCGAGTGTCGAGATGCGGCAGTGTCGTTGGCGGGTGTGTGTGTGTGTGTGTGTGTGTGTGTGTGTGTGTGTGTGTGTGTGTGTGTGTGTGTGTGTGTGTGGTTAGACCCCTAAGTAATAGATTAATACCGGGAAAGTGAAGTATCATTACGAAAGTGATCAGTGACGTTACTAGTGCCGATATTTGGTTTCGCGTCTACCGCGCCGGCCTAACCTTGGATTGCAGTGTTGGATGCAGTGATGGATTAGCGTGTGACGATAATGGAAAATGATGAAAGCCTGTGCTGAGATTAGCCGTAATTAGATATGTATGACGAAAGCAGTGGCTATCTCCTTTTTTGTGTTTTGAGAAGAATATAAGTTCGTAATTAGTAAAACTGTGTCGGTGTTCCTCATTACCAGACATCCAGTATTATAGTATTGAGCAGAACGATCTGAAATGTAACAACTTCCGTAGCAGTCAATTCCGATTGCCAGCCCCATTAGGTTCACGGTTATGTTAATAATAAATATTGGGCTGCTATTCGATCAGATCAGGTCGGGATAATAAATCGGAGGTGTTACACACCCCAGACATGTTCCCCAAGGGAGGGAACATGCACAGTCCATGACTGTAGCGCCTTAGACGGCTCGGCTAATCCCGCGCGGCCAGTAGCTTCTCCCTTGCTATATTTGCGAATAGAACAGGAAAGGAAGTGACAAGTAGTGGTACAAGACACACTCCAATATACACAAAAAGGTGACTTGTGGAGCACGGAAGGGAAAAGATGCTGCAGTGGCTGGGGCCCCACGGTAGCCAAGCATGAACCTGCCATAGTGTTGAGCCCCCTGGGGAGTTTGTTGGCAGTGACACATCGTGCGAAGTCACTTTCGTTCGTAAGGTTTGCACATGTGTGTGTGATTCGGAAATGAATAAGCATCGCTACAAAAAATAAAAAGCTTGAAACTGTAACTGAGTAGTAGTTATGTATCAAACGATAATATGCACACAGGCTCGTCTGAAAAGTGGCCGTATTTATGCTTAAGTGTTACCCAGACCAGATGGTAGACAGATACCCAGAAAACCATTCTGAAATCGATGCGCTGCTACCAGTGCCATCGTTTCAACCACACTAGAACGTCTCGTCACCCAGCCAAGTGTGTAACCTGTGGTAGGGATGCGCACGAGGTCGATTTTGCGCCTCCTCCCCGCTGTATCAACTGCAATGGCGTCCATCCCTCTCGGGATTGTCCCGTGTATATTGATGAGTGGCCTGTCCAAGAGATCGGGGTAAAGGAAAAAGTGGCTTACCCAGTCGCTCGCAAGTTACTGGCTAGTCGCAACGCCTGCGTTTCCCGTCTGGCACCCATAGTTCTGTTCTTGCTACCCCTCGTTCCATGAATGACATGGTCACGCAGACATGCGACCTCAAATTCAGCTCTGAGGTTGTGAAGTCACCCACTGTCCAGGTAGCACCGCCATCACACTGTGCAACAACCCGTCAAACTCTCGCCTCAAGGGGCGAAACCACAAGCTACACAACCGGTAGGCCAGAAAGGACAGGAGTAGTACTCCCGTAGACTTTCCTTTGTCCTCCCCGACAAAAACACCAGAGTCTTCCTCTATCAGGAAAGGCCCGAAGAAGTCCACCAAAGGCAAACGGTCTTTTCCTTCGCCAATTCGAAGATCCTCTTCGACAGTGTTGCCACATGATACTTTAGCCCGGCTGGCCTCCGTGTCGCCAGTGCGCATCACCAAACGTTTTTCAGCGTTGTACCCCACAGACCGACAGAACAAGCAAGCCGATGCTTCTGTGGATCCCATGGAGTAGGATCCTTCTGCTTCTGTGCCCTGCAGTGGCGACTCTGCACCGGCTGTCACTCGGCAGCCGTCGAGGTGACACCCCTACAGATCATCATGATTCTCCTCCAATGGAAAGTTCGCCGCCTTCGGTCCCACAAAGGGGATTTACGGCTGCTTTTAGCACTGCAGCGTCCCCTTGCACCCTGCTTTCAGGAAACGAAATTGCGCCCTCACGACCACTTCGGGCGTTCACATTACTTACCGATTCGTTTTGATGTTCCCCCTGAGGTCAGGATTCCATCCGATGGGGGCGTCATGCTGCTCATATGGAATGACATTCATAGTCAAGCCATCTCCCTGACTACCCATCTACGAGCTGTTGCAGTTCGTCTTTCCCTACCCCACCTGACTTTTTCCCTCTGTACCATTTATGTCCCTCCGTCATTTGATGTCACCAGGGCAGACATCCGTCATCTTATTGGACAGCTACCTCCCTCATTTCTGCTACTCGGTGACTTCAATGCGCGTCATTCCCTTTGGGGTTCTCCCAGGATCTGTCAGAGAGGTGCCCTCTTGGCTGATTTTCTTAATCAACTCAACTTCTTCTACCTTAACACTGGAACACCCACTTTCCTTTCCAACTCCTCGCATTTGGACCTATCCTTCTGCACTGCCCAGCTTGCCCATGGTCTTGAGTGGTCCGTTCTTTCTGACGCCTGCTCGAGCGACCATTTTCCATGTGCTATTCGTTTGCTGACTCCTGCCCCACCTGCATGCACATCCAAATAGCAGCTTACTAAGGCTGACTGGTGGCTTTACTCGTCCATGGCGACCTTCGAAGAACAAGAATTCCCCAGTTGTGATGACCAGGTGGAATATCTCACAAACGCTGTCCTTACTGCCGCAGAACGTTCCATTCCTCGCGCTTCCTCTCTACTACACCGTGTCCCAGTCCATTGGTGGACTGAGGTGAGGTGTGTCGCGACGCAGTTCGTGCACGGAGACGTGCTCTCAGCGTTTTTAACAGTCTTCCTACGATGGCAAACTGCATTCATATAAATAGATGTGTGCAAAGTGCGTTGCGTTCTTCGGGATAGCAAAAAAGCTAGCTGGATTTCATTCACTAGTTCTTTTACCAGTTCCAGCCCTTCCTCTGTCGTGTAGGCCAACTTCCGATGCCTCTCTAGGACCAATATCCATTCGCCAATTTCCGGCCTGACAGTAGCAAACGATATGTTTGAATTCCAGGCCGACCCTCGGAACTTCTGAGCGCCCTTGGGTGTACTGCCTTTTCTTGTTTGTTCTTGTTGTTTGCACTTGTATGGATACTAACCGATTTTTAGATTAAGATTGTTTTGCCCTTAAGGCGTCAGATGGTTTGGGCCTTCAGCCTAATTTAAGAACTGTTTTACCTAAAGCCTTTAATATTAAAAATGCCAATGTTATTGAGTCTTAAGTGTTAGCCCTTCAGCCGATTTTGAATTTAAGTTGTTTTGCTCTTAAAGTGTCAGATTCTTTGGGCCTTCAGTCTAATTAAGGAACTGTTTTAAAATAAGGCTTTGCCCTTTAAATTTCTGATTTTGGTTCAGCTTTAAGTTATTGGCTTTCAGCCATTTTTAAATTAAAGTGGTCATGCCCTTGAGGCATAAGATTGTACGGCGCATTCAACCGCTAATTAAGTTCCGAAACTACAGCTACGTTTTTTTTAAAAAAAATTCTTGGGTCTTGTATTGTTTAATCAAATAAAAGGTTGTATGGTCGAGTGTAACTGACAGCCGCCTACTTTGGCTCCTTACCACAACTTAAACTACCTGTCCTGCCCTGCCCAGTCCTGGGGGTTTAGCAGGGTGTCTCACGCACATTTCCCGGACTTTGGCTTGAAGCCACTGCCATACCCATATCTAAGCCCAGTAAGGATAAAAACCTACCTTGCAGCTACCGCCCCATCTCACTCACCAGCTGCAAGGTGATGGAACGTATGATTCGTGCTCGGCTGGTATGGTGGCTCGAGTCTCGCAATTTACTAACAAATGCACAGTGTGGATTTCGAGCATTCCGTTCTATAGTTGACCATCTCGTTACATTGACCACCCATGTCATGAATGGAATTCTGCCCAAATCCCAGACTGTGGCAGTGTTTTTCGATTTTGAGAAGGCCTACGACACCTGCTTCTGAACTGGTATTCTCTGTAATCTTTACACGTTGGGCTTTTGTGACCGCCTGCCCTGTTTCCTTCAGGCATTTTCAAAAGACAGAGATTTCGAGGTACGTGTGGGTTGTGCCATGTCGGACACCTTTATCCAGGAAACCGGTGTGCTTCAGGGCTCCGTCCTGAGCGTCGTCCTCTTTGCTATCGCCATTAACCCTATCATGACCTGTCTTCCGCCAGGCATCTCCGACTCCCTTTTTGTTGACGATTTTGCCATCTATTGCAGTTTTCCACTGACCTGTCTCACTGAGCGGCGTCTTCAGCGATGTCTTGATCGTCTTTACTTCTGGAGCATCGACAATGGCTTTCGTTTTTCCACTGATAAAACCGTCTGTATGAATTTCTGGCGGCGTAAATGGTTTCTTCCACCATCTTTACATCTTGGGGCTGTTGCCCTTCCGTTCGTTGAAACTACGAAATTCCTGGGGCTCATGCTCGATAGGAAACAGTTTTGGTCCTCCCACG
This sequence comes from Schistocerca cancellata, assembly GCF_023864275.1. Classification (NCBI taxonomy): domain Eukaryota; kingdom Metazoa; phylum Arthropoda; class Insecta; order Orthoptera; family Acrididae; genus Schistocerca; species Schistocerca cancellata. The sequence goes on from NC_064628.1 coordinate 655,955,999, forward strand.
TGTCTTACGTGGTAGCTCGCTGTACGCAGTTCCTCAATGTCCTACGTGTCCTCAATGGTACTTTCTGGGGTGCCGATCGAACCACCGTCCTCCGTTTGTACCGGTCCCTTGTCCGTTCGAAACTCGACTATGGGTGCTTTGTTTATGCGTCTGCACGTCATCCCTCTTACGCCGTCGCAACACTATCCACCATCCAAACATCCGTTTGGTCACAGGCGCCTTTTACACCAGCCCGGTTGAGAGTCTGTATACTGAAGCTGCTGAACTAACACTGTCCTACCGCTGTGACTTTCTCCTCAGCAGGTATGCATGCCGTTTGTCTGCCATGCTTGGCCACCCATTCTATACCTCCTCCTGCGTTTCCTTTGATCGCCAGTATGGGGCGCGTCCCTCTTATGTTACCTCCTGGAGTCCACTTTCGGCACTTAATGCGGCGGCTTCGCACTACCTGCAACTTTCCTGGTGGGTATGAAGCCTTCACCACCTTGGCTTCGTGAAGCGGCCCGTGTTGACCTTGGCCTCCATTCGCTTCCTAAGGACACTACTCCAGCCTCTCTCTGTCGCCTACAGTTTCACCACCTTTGCATGGAACTTCGCGATAGTACCTTTCTGTACACTGATGGCGCTCTGACCGACCATGGGGTCCGGTGTGCCTTCGTTATTGGCGCTCGTGTCGTCAGGCGTCATACGACCAAGTGAACGTGGCGTTATGGTTGTTCATCAACTGTCATTTTCTAATTTGAAGTGCTTTTATCTTACATACTGAATTTTTCATGCTCGAAACTTACGAACGTTGTTCAAGAGCTGTAAAACAGTCGCAAGTGAAAAAAGTGTAAAATTTGCAACATATTGTTTGCTCGGTTTAACAGAGGTGTGCAGGCAGCAAGGCAGCTAGAAGCACTTGCACTTTGTGTGGAGCGGGTGGTTTTGGTGAAAACACGCAAGCAAAGGATTTTACTGTTTCAAGAAACGTCGTTCGTTCTTCATGAATCATTTTCTACATTCTGGAAGTCTCTGTAACTGACGTGTAACGAACCTCGACCATTTAACCTTAGTACGCCATTTGCATTCAATACACAAGATTCAGAAGTCGGTTTTAGGTGAACAACTGGCTCTAAGTGAAAGTAACAAAAACCAAAGGGTTAAATATTTCTGCATTTTAGCCTGAACATCATTATTTCGCCCATTGATAATTCCTATGCAATATTGCTACTGGTGTCTTGTAGTGACGTCTTTATGTTAACTTCTTAAGAGGAAACTGATGCCTGAACCGTAAGAAAAGCCATCTCCTCGAGCAAAGAGAGGTGCTAACATACTATTTTGCAGCTGGTAGCTCAATGTACTACGAAACTCTTCCCATGGTCGTGTCTATCACAGCTGGTGCTTGTTGCCAAGACCTAATGACTGTAACTCAGCTTACGACGAAACTGTATTTTAATAAAATAACGTACTGTAACACGATCCTGCCTGTAACAGCACGGATCAGATATTACTCACTCTGGACTTGGAAACAGTCTGTGTTTATTTGCTGTCCTATGTCAAAGTGAAGCAGTTGGCAAATTTGGCTTTTTATAGTTGTAATTTATTTATTGATTTTGTATTTGACTGCCTGTAGCTCTGACACGAAACGGCTAAAAAATCGGGCCTTCAGCAAGACTGAAACCATGGCCCAAAGCAGCCCTCACTTCAGAAGCAAAATCATTACTTCAGTTCCACTAAAGCACTGCTGTGATTGTCTCTTCCTTATTCTCCCAGTGGTGGCTAGAACTGATCAAATGTATCGTAAAAGTCGAGATTAGTTGCAATTTCGGTGTGTAATGATCTCTCTGGACTCAAAAGCTTGAAGTAATACGCCGATGTCACACCTTTAAAGAAAGTAACTCGTATTATTCAATCAAACTGACAAGTCATATTCATATGTCATTGAGAAAGTAACTCGGCAATCACACCATTTCCAAACATATTCTACATTGTTGCCAAGTTTCATTTATACTACGGGCAGGAAGAGTTCGTTTTGCCAGATGATATCAAGCCTGGTGCGGGTGAGCACGTCTTGTCTGAAAAACACGGCGAATAATGGTCTGAATACCGAAAGTATATGACAATGGATTTTATTCGCGTTTCTGAACTACAGCGTAGTTACTAATAATACTCAGATGCTCTGACTGCAAATTAAACATCATAAATCAGTAACTGGCACAGTTATTTCTGTTTCTCTGTCGTAAGCACAATGAAAACTGAAAAGCTAATTCGCCAAACGCGATCCCCATGTCTCGAGAGTCTCGAGTGGCTATGATGCATACTTTACGAGAAAGTTGCACGTTTTTTGATCGTTACAGACTTTGAGAATGTTTTTCTTAAGAATTCTGTCATTGGCACCATCCCTGAAACAGAACACAAATGAGAGGACAACTCAGCTTTCACTGCAAAATCTGGACATCTAAGGAGAGGCTTCGTAAGCTACGAAAATCGTTACGTTCCAAATCGAGAAATAGCTGAAAAGCGGGATCAAAATGCAGTTTAAAATTTGATACAGTGAATACGTGCAGTGTTAGTTTGATTCGAGCTGTTGCTAACGTGAAACGAGAAGCAGTTGTCATCAGGACAAGGAGTAAGGAACGAAGAATGCAGACAGTAATGTCTGGAATAAGTCATCCTTAAGCAAAATTGTCATTAAGCTTATACAAACTGAAATAATGACGAGTATCTACTCATAATGATTACAGCATAACCAATCTGATGTTTTGCCAATAAACGCGAAGAGGATCCATGCGGAACAGCTTTTCAACTTACATTATGCTTAAGACAGTGTTACCGAGATAACAATAAGTTCACCATGTGATAATTTTCTATGGAGTGCTTAACACTCGGTGCACGGTGTTATTAACTAAGTCCCTGGTGGTCTTTATAGACGACGCCTTTATTCTGCCACAGTATTCAGAAGAGAGTTATACGACGGCACAGATGGGCACACAGTTCTACTTTGCAGAAACTATCGATGCGCTGCTGATGCCTGACGCTACCACTACGTCGGATTGTATCTCAGACTTACTTTCTGCTCATGAAAGAGCTGCTCAGCAGTGGGTGAATAGCATCCACACTCTGGTACCCCACACACTGCACAGACCCATAACATTGCAGTTAATCACAGTTAAGTGCCATATGCTCGCATCTCTTTGGCAACGTCTTTTTTTTTACTTTTCTCTTCTTTCTTCTTTTGCAATTGACTGTCACCTCGTTTTGGAAGCGATAACCAATTGTTGCAGTCCACCACACCATAATTCACACACATTCTTCTCCGCCCAACAACCACCACCACCATGGATGTTTCTTAACACGCACCACTGGATGTAGTTTCATACCTACTTCATCGGCTTCTTGTTGTCAGTTTTTTGAGTGGTTATTCTGAAGATGAATACGTAAGTTAAATAATGTTTTATTGTGGTGAACATCCAATGACTCCATTCTTCAAGCTCCACCAATCAAAATGGGGTGACAATTTCCATTAGTCGTTTGACTATTACGAACTGAAGTATTTTTTAGGATTCCTTTAGGAGGAAGAGTAAACTGGTTTTAAACGTTCACTTGTAGTGGGATCTGAATGTATGACTACAGTTACAGCAGTACACAGCTAGTGAGATAACATCGAGAATGTGAACATACTATCATTGCTGTAGTACTGGCTAAAGCATTATTTACTTTGTTTCACTTAACATATTGCAACCCAACGAGGTCCAAAATCAGTAATGAGGGGTGACCACCCAACCCCACTACGTCTGGACGTGGTTTCACCTTGGTTTCGCCACTTTCTGAAGATACCACAGTCCTCCTCGAACACCCAACAAGCCGTGCAGTTTCCGAATTGCTCGTGCCGAGCCTCCGAGCCATCACAGTCACCCCTCGTTCAAAATCAGATAGCGCGCCTTCTCCATTGTACACAAGAACAGCACGCTCAGTGATACTACATGCACGGTGCGTGTATAGACTAACAGACATTCCTCGCCAGGAGACGCTGCTATCGCCTGGACGGGTTTATATCGACAGTCGGTCGGTGGGTATAATGTTCTGACCGATAAGTGTACGTTTGGAGCAAAGTAGTGAATTATGGAAGGTGGGAAAATCGGAAAAGCAGGAAAACTGAAGCTATAAAATGAAAAGTAGGTGGTCCTCCAGACAAGCGACAGGAAGGAGAATACGTGGAAAACATTGGAGAGAAGGGACAATCTAATACGATATGTCATAACTCCCAAGGTATACGTTCCACGATAGTGAATGGAGGTGTTGAAAGTATAAATAAAAGGGAAGACAGAAGTTTGAATATATCCATCAAATAATTTTGGGTGATAGATGTGTTGTGCTGAGATGAAATGTTTGGAAAAGAGGAAATCGTGGAATTAATCCAGTTACTAGGCTAACGCCCGGATAGTAATAATAAGGGGTCCACATACCTGTAACAAAATAAATGTCAACTTCATTAGATCGCTTAAGTACAAAAAGTTAATGGTTCAGATCACCTAATAAGGTGACACCAAACGCTAAGACGCTGGGTAATATGCATGCAAGCAAGTAATATGCATGCAAGCAGAAGATGCTCGTCTGTTCACCCAAGTATTACGAGCATGATGGTGAGCTCTCCCCTCCTCCCTGCCTTAAGTAACAGCTTGGCTAAAACCCCAACAAAACAACTGCTAAGGGTGGGTAGCCTTGGCGTGCCCTTGGCCTGCACGCCTTTGGCAGTGCTGTGCTACACTTCGCTGTGTTGCGGGTTGCGGCAGTTCACGGCGCAGGCGGTGTACCCTGCGGACAGGCTGCGCCAAATTAGCCGCACTGCCGCCCCAACAAATGCGGAAGTCGAGGCGAGGGCGGCACGGCGTCCACAGAGTTGTGGACGGCTGGGTGCCGTGTGCCCGTCTCAGCTATTAGCGTGACCCGGTCACGCGATGAGGTCGCTTTGTCACTCGCATGGTACTGCATTCATAGTTTCGCCCCGTTCCCTCTGGCATTAAGTAGTTCTACATGCGAATTCAGTTATAACAGCTATTCATAGTACCCTCAGGTCAGTCTGATTTTTTGTCATCCTCTATTTTCCCCCTGAACTAACTCTGTTACCCGTTCTTTCTATCACTTCTACTATATCCAGCCTACCTCTCCTTTTTCTGTTCTCGCTTCCTGTTTTTTTTTCATCCTCATTGTGATCATCATCCTATTTCTCCTCTTTTTGTTCTTCCTCATCCTTTTGTTCTTGCTACTCTAACTCTTCAATCCCAAAATTGATGGCCCCCATGATGGTCTCTCAGATGCTTCTCCTGCGATTGCATCTTCTTGATTCAATGATATGATTGTCTTTCCTTTCCATGACGTTCATAAATTAGTCTCGTGACCTTGCTCTTTTTTCCCCTCAACTGGAATGGTGCAAAGGTGACCCTGTTTTCTTTATCCTTTCTACAATGCTTTTTTCCTTCATTCTTTCTAAAACCTCGTTTTAAAAATGATTGATTCTCCTGCAAAATCGCACAAAACAATAAGAAACTGCCGGTTTCAAGCATCACTGACCATCTTCAGGGCGTAGGAGGGAAGCGCTGGTTCACTCCCAAGTCGTCTATAAAACCCATTGCAATTAAGAATATTAGTCGTCGTATGACGCTTCCTTGAGGCAGATCTGATTTTTTTTAATATGTTGAACAACGGCATAGTGAGATCTATTACTAAAACGTTCTTCGACTTAATTACATCCCCAAAGGGTCGTATCCCGTTAATTAGATCACAGTGGTACAGTATCGAACGCCTTTCGGAAAAGAAAGTAGAAATGTGTTTGAGTAAATTTTTTCATTCTGAGAAATTGCAAGGGACGATCTGTTTTGCTTGGTAAAAGCTTTCTAAACCGAAGATCGCATAAATATATTTTATTTGCAAACAACCGATTTCTAAAGACTTTACTGTCATCTACAGGTCTTCAAATTTTTTTTAATAAAATGTGTTAATTTTGAGTTGGACCTCAAGACAAGTTTCCTGTAGATAAAATGTAGCACATTATATAAAGGTTTGTCATACGTACTTGGACATGGCCAAATGCACAAGGTGATTCTTGATTTTAAATGTTTTATTTATGTCAAACCTTTATATTATGCGCAACATTTTATTTAAGTGACAGCTTGTCATGAGATCCAACTCAAAATTAACACATTTTAAAAAATAAATTTTTCAAAACCTGAAGATGACAGAGAAGTGATTCGAAACCGGGTGTCTGTATGTAAGGAAATGTTTATGCGATTTTGGCTTTTGAAAGTTTTTCCGAAGAAATGTCCTTCCAGCTGAATCTACTAGTTTAGCCATTTTGTAAATAGTGACTGAAGTTCATTTCGAGTCAGTCATTGTATTCCCGCAAAGACAAACTTAATTTGCTTGTGCTGTGGCACAACTATTCACTACCTTGGTCGCCTAAATGAACGAAGGCAGGGCCGTGTCACAACAAAGATGGCAGAACCACCCAAATATTCGCTGGTCAGATCATAGCATTACCTTGTCCTCGGCTACTGACAGTGCCGAGACATACTCCAGCCATTGCTCCTTAGTGAGCCAGTCAGCTTCATCTGTTAATTGATGGTCTATGAGACCACTGCTACATCTGATAGTAGTCGGGCTAGAGAGAGCAGGTGTCATGAAGAATGGACCAGCTCTGGTATTACTTCAAGTCTCCGGGCATCTCCAAGGGGTCCTGGGTTCGGCACGTGGACACTATCGTGGCGCACGCCTGACCGACCGCCGGGAAGGACTGGCTGTCCAGCACACGCGCCTGCCGGAATTCATGAGTTTGCGAGACCTCGCCAGCAGCTGCCACTTAACTGAGCCCCCCTGTGGGTTCGGGGGTAAGAATAGGCCCGCGGTATTCCTGCCTGTCGTAAGTAGCGACTAAAAGGAGTCTCAACTGTTTCGGCCTTTAATGTGATGGTCCCCATTGGGGTTTGACCTCCATTTTTCCAAATTCAACAGAAGTACAAGCCTTTTGGGGAAGGACACCTTACGTGGTGCACCATGAGTCCTCTGTGCCCTAAGACCTCGGCACTCTTTATCGTCTTGGCTTCGTAACTGCACCCTCTATCCCTCATTTTAGGCATACACACCTGATGGATTGTGTAAGTTACGCCCTTAGTGCGTCACCATCTGCACACACAATCACTATGGACTACCCATGGCACCCAAAATCCAGCACGGTAGCCAGCCCGTTGTGGTGGGGTCGTCATGTACCCTCTAGGTTGTAGCCCCCTGACAACACAGGGATCGTACTGCTGATGCCTGAGCTGACACCTCCCCACGTAAGCCAAGGAGTAGATGCCCGTCTCTCTGGGGCATCGGGACTCCCGGCAACGGCCATCCTGCCAGTTGGCCTTTGCTGTGGCTGGATGGCGCCCGTGGGGAGAGCCCCTGGTCGGAGTGGGTGGGATCGGGGCGGATGCCCCGCAATGAAGCGGGTGAAATCTCAATCTGGTGGTCGCCCGACCGCCAATGTCTCTAAGCGTGGTAAGGTGGAATTTAACGCTGTGACATACAACCCCAAATCGTTCCCTTCCCTAGCCACACCATGGGAGGAACGTAGGGCTGCAGACAGACAGGAGCTGTATTCACCGCAATACCTTGTGTGCAGCAGAACTGATGGGGATTCGTTTTTGGAGACTAAGCCTCTTTTCTTCGTGCACAATCTCGAAGACAAATTTGGGGAAGTGGCGTCTCTTTCCAAAATGAGGAGCGGGGCCATTCTGATAGAAGCAGCTTCATCTGCACAGTCACGGGAATTACTCGCCTGTGAGAAGCTCAGTGACATCCCCGTTACCGTCACTCCCCATAAGTCCTTAAATTTGGTCCAGGGGATTATTTTTCATAAAGATCTTCTGCTCCACTCTGATGACGAGCTACGGGAGAACCTGGCACGAAGAGGTGTACACTTTGTCCGTCGTGTCTTTAGGGGGCCCAAGGATAATAGGGTCACTACCGGTGCCTTCATCCTGGTCTTTGAGGGCGACTGCCTGCCTGAGAAGGTCAAGGTCATGATCTACTGGTGCGATGTCAGGCCCTATGTCCTGCCCCCTATGCGATGCTTCCAGTGCTGCAAATTCGGACACATGTCCTCCAAGTGCACTGCCAGCCCCACGTGTCGTGATTGTGGACGACCTTCGCATCCTAATGCTCCATGTGCTCCGCCTCCCACCTGCATTAACTGTGGGGAGCATCATTCTCCCTGCTCACCAGACTGTGCAGTCTACCAACGAGAGCGGACGATACAAGAAATTAAGATCTTGGACCGTTTAACTTACCACGAGGCAAAGAAGAAGCTAGAACGACTCAACCCCACACCTATGTTGAGGAGTTATGCTACCGTCACACTGCCGCCACCAGTTCCTGCAAAGACTCCCTTCTCCACTGGCCCACAGAGAAATCAAGTTACGCCTGCCCCACTGCTGGTACGGGCCACTCTCTCTTCCACTACTCCCAAAACACCCAGTTTGGGAGCAGTGCGGCCCGAACAACCAGGGACGTCAGTCCCCACCGCTCAGCCGGAGAAGCGACAGCCCTCTCCAGCTAATCAGCCAGAGATGCAACAGCCTCCTCCAGCCTCATTCGTTCGGAAGGGGTCCCTTGGGGGAGTCCCTTCCACGGACTCTACCAATGTCTCCCAAGACACTAGCCAGTGGCTGAAGAAGCCACCAGCTGCTGGTCGAAGGGCTTCACGCTCTTCCTGACAATACGTCAGGAAAGCCCTCCCAGCATGCTAACCCTCCTCCCAAAGACGAGAGAGAGAAGAGGAAGCTCTCCAAAAAGAATAAGGATCCAGTCGTTCCCGCACCACCACTTCTTGTCACTTCAGCCTCTGAGGATGAGGTCGAGCTCTTTGCGTCCCCTGATGACCTGGATCTCGCAGTCTCATCCGAAACGATGGAAGTTGTGACGTCAGTCACTCAGTCAGTGGCATCATGTGACTCTGTGAAGTAATTTGCCTTTTCAGTGCCTTCATGCCCCTACAGGACACGCTTTGTACCATCCTCCAGTGGAATTGTGGCGGTTATTTGAGCCATCTACCTGAGCTACGCCAGTTTCTAAGCATGACACCTGCTTTCTGCATTGCCCTCCAAGAAACCTGGTTCCTGGCAATGCGGACCCCTGTCCTTCATGGATACAGGGGCTATTACTGTAACCGTGGCACTTACCATAGTGTGTCAGTTGGAGCCTGCGTGTATGTCCTTACATCTGTATATAGTGCTCCTGTGCCCCCTTCAAACATCATTGGAAGCTGTGGTTGTCCGCGTAAGCACTACCCAGGGCATAACCGTCTGCAGTGTCTATCTCCCTCCGGGTGGTACTGTCCCCCTGACCGAATTGGCTACACTTGTCACCCAACTCCCCACGCCTTTTCTTCTCCTGGAGGATTTTAACGCCCACAATCCCCTGTGGGGAGGAACGAAGATTACTGGCCGAGGCAGAGATGTCGAGAATCTCATCTCCCAACTCGACCTCTGCCTCTTAAACACTGGTGCCGCCACACATTTCAGTGTGGCGCATGGCACGTTCTCGGCCATAGATCTGTCGTGTAGCCCAGGGCTTGTACCATTGGTCCACTGGAGAGTCCATGACGACCTGTGTGGTAGTGACCATTTTTCCATCTTCCTTTCACTACCCCAGCGTCGCTCCCCTGAACGCTTGTCCAGATGGGTATTTAGCAAGGCAAACTGGGAAGTGTTCTCCTCTGCTGCCACTGTTGACTCTCCCCCCTACGGTACCATGGATGTGGCGGTTGAGACACTGACTGCAGCGATTGTTTCTGCTGCAGAACGTACCATTCCTCGTTCGTTAGGGTGCCTCCAACGAAAGCCAGTGCCTTGGTGGTCGCCGGAGGTCGCTGAAGCCATTAAAAAGCGTCGGCGGGCTCTTCAGCGACATAAGCGGCACCCGTCTTTGGTGAACCTCATTTTCTTCAAACGTCTCCGTGCTCAGGTCCGGAGGCTCATCAAACGGCGGAAACAGGAGTGCTGGGAGAGGTACGTTCCCACAATTGGTTCCCGTACTTCACCCTCCCAGGTGTGGATGAAGATTCGGCGCATCTATGGATTGTAGCACTCTACAGGTGTCCCAGGGCTTTCCATCAACGGGGCGCTATGCACCGATGCCGATGTAATCGCTGAGCATTTCGCTCAGCACTATGTTCGGGCGTCTGCGTTGGGGAATTACCCGCCTGTGTTTCGCGCGCTAAAACGCCGGCAGGAAGGCAAACGGCTTTCTTTTGCTTCTCGCCACCCTAAGGCGTATAACGCCCCATTTAGTTCGTGGGAACTCTAAAGCGCCCTGGCACAGTGCCCCGATACAGCCTCTGGGCCAGATGGCATCCACAATCAGATGCTCAAACACCTGTCCCCGGACTGTCAGCGATGTGTTCTTGCCATCTTCAACCGCATATGGGGCGATGGTGTCTTTCCGTCGCAGTGGTGAGAAAGTACCATCATTCCGGTGCTGAAGCCTGGTAAGGACCCGCTTAATGTGGATAGCTATCGGCCCATCAGTTTGACAAACTCTCTGTGCAAGCTACTGGAACGTATGGTGAGTCGCCGGCTGTGTTGGCTGCTCGAGTCTCGGGGTCTTCTGGCTCCGTGCCAGAGCGGCTTCCGTCAGGGCCGTTCCACCGCCGATACTTTTGTCTTTCTCGAGTCTGCAATCCGCACTGCTTTTTCCAGGCGCCAACACCTCGTCTCCGTCTTTTTCGACCTCTCCAGAGCATATGATACGACGTGGCGGCACCATATTCTCGCCACATTGCACGGGTGGGGTCTCCGGGGCTCTCTCCCCATTCTTATTCAGAATTTATCTGTTCGGACATTCCGCGTTTTACTTGGCACATCCCATAGTTCACTTCATGTCGAGGAAAATGGCGTACCACAGGGCTCTGTATTGAGCGTGCCACTTTTCCTTGTGGCCATTAATGGCCTTGCAGCAGCAGTGGGGTCATCTGTCTCACCCACGTTATATGCTGACGATTTCTGCATCTTTTTCAGCTCCTCCACCGTTAGTGTTGCAGAACGTAGGTTGCAGGGAGCCATACGCAAGGCGCAGGCGTGGGCCCTAGCCCATGGGTTTCACTTTACTCCTGCGAAGACTTGTGTTATGCACTTTTGTCGGCGTCGAACTGTCCATCGCCACCCTGAGCTCTATCTTCAGGATGCCATGCTCAGGGTTGTTGACACTTACCGTTTCCTGGGATTGCTGTTCGATACCCGGCTTACTTGGCTTCCACATATTCGTCAGCTCAAGCGTCAGTGCTGGCAGTATCTGAATACCCTCCACTGCCTCAGCAACACAACTTGGGGTGCAGATCGTAAAACGCTGCTGCAGCTCTACAAAGCCCTTGTGCTGTCCCGACTGGATTATGGGAGTGTGGCGTATGGCTCGGCGTCGCCCTCAGCGTTGCAGCTGCTGGACCCCGTTCACCATTGTGGGGTTCGACAGGCGACAGGAGCATTCCGCACCAGCCCTGTTAATAGCCTCCTTGCTGAGGCTGGGGTTCCTCCAATTCGCATCCGGCGGCAACAACTGCTAGCTAACTATGCTGCACACGTCCGTTGTTCGCCGCATCACCCTAACTACCGTCTCTTTTTCGCTAATGCGGCAGTCCATATCCCACACCGGCGGCTGCGATCAGGCCATACAATTGGGATCCGTGTTTGGTTGCTCCTTAGTGAACTCGAGTGTTTGCCTCTTCCATCTGCTTTCCAGGTCCGCCCACGTACACCACCTTGGTGTATTCGTCGGCCGCAGCTTCGGCTGGAACTTTCCCGACGGCCAAAATATTCAGTTCCTCCTGCAGTCTTGCGCCGCCAATTCCTTGCTCTCCTAGGCGCATACGAGGACTCGGAGGTTATCTAAACCGATGGCTCGATGGTTGATGGCCGTGTGGGGTACGCTTATGCTCATGCGGACTAGGTCGACTAGCGCTCCTTGCCGGAAGGCTGCAGTGTTTACATCGCAGAACTGACAGCCATTTTTCGTGCCCTTGAGCGTATTCGTACCAGCACTGGAGAGTCCTTCGTCATTTGCTGTGACTCGCTCAGTAGTCTGCAGGCTCTTGACCAGTGCTACCCACGCCATCCGATTGTTGGTGCCATCCAGGAGTCCATTCACGCTCTTGAACAGCGTGGTCGTTCGGTGGTGTTCATATGGACCCCGGGACACGTTGGGATAGCGGGAAACGAACTCGCCGACAAGTTAGCCAAAGAGGCTACCCGCAAACAGACGCTGTAGATCGGCCTCCCGGCAACTGATCTCCGAAAGGTGTTGCACCGTCGGGTCTTTGGGATGTGGGGAGGCGAATGGCGCACTCTGTCTGCACCCAACAAGCTGCGGCAAGTAAAGGAGACCACGACTGTGTGGGTTTCCTCCATGCGGGCCTCTCGCAGAGATTCTGTTGTTCTGTGTAGGCTCCGCATTGGTCACTCTTGGCTGACGCATGGTCATCTGCTGCGTTGAGAGGACCTCCCTCATTGTCGCTGTGGTGCAAACATGACGGTGGCCCATATATTGTTGGAATGTCCTCTTTTAACCACCCTCAGGCGAACTTTTAATCTCCTGGGTGATTTATCATCTCTTTTAGGTGACAATGTCTCTATGGCAGATCGTGTTTGTTTTATTCGAGCAAGCGGCTTTTATAGGTCCCTCTAATTTTCTTGCGTCACCCTCTTTTGTGCTGTATATTTTACTTAGTTTTGTGTTGTAATTCGACTCCACCCTAATCTTTTAGGCTGGAGGTTTTAACGTGTTGCAGAGTGGCTGGCTCATCCTATTATTTTCGTGATGAGCCAGCCACAGTCCTCTGCTGTACAGTTTTAATTCCTTCTGCCTTCCTTCTGTGTGTTGCTTTTGTTGCTGTGCTCCGTTTTCCGTGTTGTCTTACCATTGACCTTGGTGCTTTTCTTCCCCGGAATTTTTATTTTAGTGCTTCGCCTGACTGGTGGATCGTTTCAATGTGCTCTGTGTTTTTATGAAACAAGGGACCGATGACCTTTGCAGTTTGGTCCCTTTAATCTTTAAACCAACCAACTTAGCTGAGGCATCGCTCAGCAACCCTCCGTACTCGCACTGTCGCAGGCCAAGCACGCCGTCATATGGTATGCTGAGGTGGTAGCTGCTGTCTGTTGGTCTAAAAACGCCATCAAGCCGCCGCCATCAACTTCTGTATGAGCTCCTCTGATTTCATGACCGCCGGAAAGCTGGTAGTTCGGAACCCACCGTCCTGTACACACATCCCAGAGACAGCCATCCTGGCATTTAATTATATCCGAATCCCCAATATTACCTGCTAGAGCGTACAGCTGTAAAAATTTTGCGTAACGCAGACGTGCTTTACTTGATTATGTAGAAGCAGGTAAAAACGGCAGCAGTACGCAAAACAGCGCTCAGCTACCTACAGGATTCGCCTGGGCCCTTCAGGCGACAACAGTAACAATACTAGAGATGTTGTTAATCAACATTAATAAATAGTTTGAAACCGCGAATATACCAAAATCACAACTCGACCACCGGCCGCGGAGGCCGAGCGGTTCTAGGCGCTCCAGTCCGGAACCGCGCTGCTGCTACGGTCGCAGGTTCGAATCCTGCCTCGGGCATGGATGTGTGTGATGCCCTTAGGTTTAAGTAGTTCTAAGTATGGGGGACTGATGACCTCAGATGTTGAGTCCCATAGTGCTCAGAGCCATTTGAACCATTTTTTGAACAGATAAGGGAAATTCGTTTCAGCGGTGCGAAGATAAAAAGAAACTTGCCACGCTCCCTTCATACATTAATATGATACAATGTAAAATACACCACGCATTTTATTATGTATGGTATGGAGGGATTCTAGTAGTGGGAGGACCAAGAGCAATATGGCCAAGAATGTGCATGGCCAAGACGAAATTCGCGGAAATCCTTTGAAGATTGCAGAAAATGGGTGAGCAAAGTTTACAACGAAGGAAAAGATCTGCAGATTTTGAAAGTGCAGGGGAAATGACAACCTGACGTTTTACCACTATGAAAAAGTGTCTTGTCTAAAATATTCTGATTCAGTTAAACGTTTCTGACACACTTGCCAGTCCAAAATCAGTCACGAAAGCAGTCACATTGACGGATCGCAGCCCGTGAGGGCTGATCAATGCACTGAATCAGTTCATGGCGAGAATCTATCGTACGTCACGACACAGTTGTAAACGTAACCGAGAAGGTGTGAATAATGTAAAACACTCCTGCTACCGCTCCTCCAGCACGGAAATTGACAGCCATGAAAAGGCAAAGACGTGAATAGTTCGCGAATACTGTCAGTGGTAAAATTTAAAATGTAGACTCACGTGACGTACTCCTAACCGGTTTAGATACAATCCAGCGTAAGCCCTATTGATTTCCTAATAGTGTCAGTGTAAGGTTCGTTGCACTATCGTACATAGATAAGTACGGTACCACAGTGATATATTCACCCATGCGGCTGTCTCCCTCAGGTGTGTATTATTACACGAGGAAGAAAGAACGCGTAATAAAAACAGCTTCGCTGAATATTACTGAAGAGCTAAAATTTCGCTGAACTAGCGCTTCAAACTATAAGAGAGGAGATAGTACTATAAAGAAATTGTAGCTGCGTTCTTCTGGTGGGTTCAGTCGGCTGGTGACAGAAACGTGCACTAGGTGATAATTATTCCATTTGCTTACGTTGCCTTTCCTTACATGGCAAATCCATACCAGCGTCAAACCCGGATTTCCATATAGAAATAAACACAATAAAGTTGAATACACTGGACCGATTTCAACCAAACTTGTGCACAAATGCCTTACTGTCTGGAAACAATTGCTGTCGGGGTAAGAACAACCTACCTATCATAGTGCAGACGATACGACGTCATAAACAGTGACACGCGTGAAAAACTACCGCATCATGTATGACGTTTAAAAGTACTACTCCTGTGCTTCTAATTCTATTCGCAAAAAATTTCGCACATAGTGTCCACATTTTCAGCTAAATGCACCTATAAAATTATGGTACCACACATGAGGAGCATCATTTCAAAACGTATTAAATGCAGCCGAGGTAAGATTAGTGTTTAATGCGTTTTCAACTCTTTAACGCTGTTTATCCAGATCGGATCTTTTCGTATTCTTTGCAATAGTAATTTAGTGCTGAAAACACGAATCGGATCAGGTCGCGTTATGTACACCGCAGCCGACGGTTCAAAAGGTATGTTAAACACTTTTTCCCAGCCTGCTATCTTAGCCAGCTCTTTCGTTGGCTGTTCCTATTATTTTGATCTTGCAGCTCACAGTGTGGTGTTGATTGCATGAATGTTCATTCGATAACTATGGAGCGGGCTATTTATCCGTGGAAGAGCGATCGAAAGCGATCAGAATTCTAGAGCTGGGAAAACTAGAAGACAGGGAGAAAAGGAAGCTCAGCAAGTAATAATACCCGAGGCGCTTTACGAGTGACTATTTGCAGTTAAATTTGTGATAGTTCATTGATGTTAATTGTGTGGGAAACATTGCATAATGCATTACATCCTACATCTCTTCCCCCTCATGACTGTCCTCCAATGGAACATTCGCGGCCTTCGGTCCCACAGAGGATTTACGGCTGCTTTTAGCATCGCAGCATCCCCTTGTACTCTGCCTTCAGGAAACGAAATTGCTCTCTCACGACCGCTTTGAGCTTTCACATTTCTTACAGATTCCTGTTGATCTTCTCCCTGATATCGAGATTCCATCCCACAGGAGCGTCATACTGCTCATACGGGATGACATTCATAGTCAACCCATCTCCCTGACTACCATCTACGAGCTGTTGCAGTTCGCCATTTCCTACCCCACCTCACTTTTCCCTCCGTACCATTAATGCCCCTCCATTATTTGATGTCACCAGGGCACACTTCTTTCAGCTTACTGGACAGCTACCTCCCCCATTTTTCCTACTAAGTCACTTTAAGGCTCATCCTCCCCTTTGGGGTTCTCGCAGGATCTGTCAGAGAGGTGCCCTCTTGGCTGACCTTCTTAACCTCTTCTGCCTTAACACTGGAGCACCCACTTTCCTTTCCAACACCTCACACACCCATTCCCATTTGGACCTACCCTTCTGCACTGCCCAGCTTGCCCCTCGTCTTGAGAGATCCGTTCTTTCTGACCCCTACGCGAGCGACTATCTCCCGTGTGCTCTCCTTTTGCTGACTCCTACCCCATCCACGAGCTCGCTCAAATAGCAGCTTACTAAGTCTGACTGGCAGCTTTACCCCTCCCTGGCGACCTTCAGACTTCCATAGTTGTGATGACCAGGTGGACTATCTCACCAACGTTATCCTTACTGCTGCAGAACGTTCCATGCCTCACACTTCCGCTTTACCACGTCATATCCCAGTTCCTTGGTGGACTGAGGCATGCCGCGATGCAGTTCGCTCATGGAGACGTGCTCTCCACGTTTTTAACCGTCATCCTACGATGGCAGACTGCATTCATTATAAATAGATACGTGCACAGAGTCGTCGCGTTCTTCAGGATAATAAAAAAAGCTAGCTGGATTTCATTCACTAGTTCTTTTACCAGTTCTACCCCTTCCGCTGTCGTGTGGGCCAACCTCCGACGGCTCTCCGGGACCAAGATCCATTCCCCATTTCCGGCCTCACAGTCGCAGACGATGTTATCGTGGACCCTATTGCTATCACCTTGGGCCACCATTTTGCGGAAGTTTCGAGCTCTTCCCACTATCACCCTGCCTTTCTCCATCGGAAACAAGCGTAGGCGGCTCGGGCGATATCGTTCTCTTCTCCGAATCGTGAGTTCTACAATGCCGCCTTTACTGTGACAGAACTTGATCATGCTCTTAGTTCATCCCGCTCCAGGGCCGGATGCCATCCACATTCAGATATTGCAGCATCTTTCTCTTGCGGGGAAGCACGTTCTGCTTAACTCGTACAACTGCGTCTGGGCAGAGGTCACATTTCCCGGACGCTGGCGTGAAGCCATCGTCATACCCATACCCATACCGAAGTCTGGTAAGGACAAGAACATTCCTTCTAGCTAGCCCTCCAGTTCTCTTACAGTTGCGTATACAAGGTGATGGGACGTATGATTCATGCCGAGCTGGTATGGTGGCTCGAGTCTCGCAGTTTACTGACGAATGCAGTTGATCATCTCGTTGTTTTGTCCATCCACATATTGAATGGTTTTCTGCAGAAATCCCAGGCTGTGGCTGTGTTTTTTTCGATTTGGAGAAGGCCTACGACACCTGCTGGAGAATTGCTATCCTTCGTACTTGTTACACGTGGGACTTCCGTGGCCACCTGTCCTGTTTTCTTCAAGCATTTTTACAAAATCGAGTTTTCAAGGGGCATGTGGGTTCTGCCTTGTTGGACGCCTTTATCTAGAAGTACGGTGTGCCTCAGGGTTCCGTCCAAGTGTCATCCTCTTTGCTACCGCCATTAACCCTATAATGACCTGTCTCCTGCCGGGCATCTCCGGCTCCCTTTTTGTTGATGATTTTGCCATCTATTTCAGTTCTCCACGGATCTGCCTCAGTGAGCGGCGTCTTCGGCGGTGTCTTGATCGTCTTTACTCCTGGAGCATAGACAATGGCTTTCGCTTTTGCACTGACAAAACCGTCTGTATGAATTTCTGATGACGAAAGTGGTTTCTACATCTACATCCATACTCCGCAAGCCACCTGACGGTGTGTGGCGGAGGGTACCCTTAGTACCTCTATCGGTTCTCCCTTCTATTCCAGTCTCGTATTGTTCGTGAAAAGGAGGATTATCGGTATGCTTCTGTGTGGGCTCTAACCTCTCTGATTTTATCCTCATGGTCTCTTCGCGAGATATACGTAGGAGGGAGCAATATATTGCTTGACTCTTCGGTGAAGGTATGTTTCGAAACTTTAACAAAAGCCCGTACCGAGCTACTGAGCGTCTCTCCTGCAGAGTCTTCCACTGGAGTTTATCTATCATCTCCGTAACGCTTTCGCGATTACTAAATGATCCTGTAACAAAGCGCGCTGCTGTCTGTTGGATCTTCTCTCTCTCTTCTATCAACCCTATCTGGTACGGATCCCACACTGCTGAGCAGTATTCAAGCAGTGGGCGAACGAGCGTACTGTAACCTACTTCCTTTGTTTTCGGATTGCATTTCCTTAGGCTTCTTCCAATGAATCTGTCTGGCATCTGCTTTACCGACAATCAACTTTATATGATCACTCCATTTTAAATCACTCCTAATGCGTACTCCCAGATAATTTATGGCATTAACTGCCTCCAGTTGCTGACCTGCTATTTTGTAGCTAAATGATAAGGGATCTATCTTTCTCCCACCATCTATACATCTCGGGCCTATTGCCCTTCCGTTCGTTGAAACTACGAAATTCCTGGGGCTCATGCACGATAGGAAACACTCTTAGTCATCTTATTTTTTCCTCTAATGTTGCAGGTATGGACCTCATTATTCTTCACAGCTTATTGTGATAGTTCACGCAGTCTTCCTGGTCGTTGTTCTTGGATTGCGTCTGCAGAATGTCTCGGTTGTTGACAATAAATGTCAACAGTGATGGTTACACGTCGATGAAGAAAATCGTAGTACACCACACCATCGCTGTTCCATGATCCGCATAACATTATCCTTTGCGGATGCGAGCAGGTCTTTGTACGGGAAATTGTTGCTTTGTTTGGACTCGACCATTCCTTTCGATTCTTTGCGTTAGCATAAATACACTATTTCTCGTCACCAGTAACGATATAAGATAGGAATGGTCGGTGCTATTCACGAGCCATTTGATGACGAGAAAGCATGCTGCAGATATGGCCACTTGCTGATTTTTTGTGATTTCGGCTTACATGCGGTACTTATGTACCCGATTTTTGAATCTTCCCCACTACATGCCATTGTCAGTTCTCGAGTTCAATGACGCGGGTCATCGTGGATTAATGCGTTTAAACAATCCTCATCAAACCCCGACCGTCTTCCTGAACGAAATCTAGAATTATATACCTTCTGCTGCTGACAGGCGTTGATATATATCAGCGGGGACAGGTGAAAATGTGTGCCCCGATCGGAACTCGAACCCGGGGTCTCCTGCTTACATGGCAGACGCTCTATCCATCTGAGCCACCGAGGGCACAGAGGATAGTGCGACTGCAGGGACTATCTCGCGCACGCCTCCCGTGAGATCCACATTCTCACCTTGTGTGTCCACACACTACACTCGTAGTGTCCATACGCAACACACTCATTACTCGTGGAAGACATTCTTACGAAGTCCCGTAAGAGTTCGGGTAATATGTGTGCATTGACACAGAAGAATATGTGTGCGGATGCCTTCGGTGGCTCAGATGGATAGAGCGTCTGCCATGTAAGCAGGAGATCCCAGGTTCGGACATGTCCGAAAGAACGGACAACACCATATCCATGTAAGTCTTCCTGAACGTGAGTCACTACTGCCAAAAGGATCCTCTTTAAAACGAGAAAACCATTTTCTTGCCGTGCTCAGTCGAATGGCATTAGGCTCATACACGGTCCAAATGTTTCTGGCTGCCTCCGCTGCTGTCACCCCTCTACTGAACTCACAGAACAGGAAGTCGGAAATGTTCCGATTTCTCCACTTGACACTTGAATTCCTAGCGTCCACAGCTCCACTCACTATTTCAAACTGACAAAATGACAAACAGCAGCAGTGAAGTACAGTTAAAAATGACACTCGATAAACAAACCCATAACAACCGGAATACGAACATTCAAAACGAAAACAATATGAACATACGAGGAACAGGAGTGGACCCAAAACTGAACCTGGTGGGACACCGTTTGTGGTTTCTAAGCAGTGCTTCCAACATTCAATATTGAATTATTCAGCATAGCCTTTTGTATTCCTGTTTTTCCTCCCATATGCTTCAAATTGCATGTAAAACAATCAGTTCCATAAAACTGTAGTTCTTTCTAGAGGGTAACATGATCTACGTAATCAAACGCCCTGAAA
This sequence comes from Schistocerca cancellata, assembly GCF_023864275.1. Lineage (NCBI taxonomy): Eukaryota > Metazoa > Arthropoda > Insecta > Orthoptera > Acrididae > Schistocerca > Schistocerca cancellata. The sequence goes on from NC_064628.1 coordinate 655,976,001, forward strand.
AATCACAAAAAATGTCAGTTGCCAATATTTCACTCTTTACAGCATGTAATATTAGCCGGGTGAGTGTATAAATAGCATTCTCGGTCGGGCAACGTTTCTGGAATCTAAAGTGTGATGGGCTAAGTAAATTCTATTTCAATGTGAGTCTAACCGTGAGTACATTACTTTCTCGAATATTTCTGAAAAAGACGTCAGTAAGAAAACAGGACGATAATTATTTAAGTCTTCACACTGTACCCATAAATAGCCCTCACTGCTTTGCTGGAACTATAAGTTGACAGATTATTTATTTCCATACATTGCACCCCATGATCAGGCAGTCCTTTAAAAATTTGGTACACATTGACCGTTTCAGCCTGAGCACTGATGCAACGTCATATAAAATACTAGAAACGTTTCGGTCGTATTGTAGTGGCCTTCCTCAGGCCATACACTAACACCATTTCATAAAAATTCAGAATACTTGCGTGAGGAGTTTTACGACTCTGATTAGAGCTTCAGTGTACAGAGCGAACCTGAACCCCACCGACAAAACTTCAGGAAATATTTTCCAAGCATTTTGGTACAAGCGATCTGTAGTCGCTGATGGCTTGATACAGTTCATTACACCTTTCACATATGGTTTTGTGAAAATACCACAAGAATTGTGAAAAAGCCTGTAATCAAAACAAAACGAGCAATACAATAATAATAATAATAATAATAATAATACAACTACCCTCTGAAGAGCCCGCCCGGTTGGCCATGCGGTCTAACGCACGGCTTTCCGGACGGGAAGGAGCGCCGGTCCCCGGCACGAATCCGCCCGGCGGATTTGTCTCTAGGTCCGGTGAGCCGGCCAGTCTGTGGATGGTTTTTAGGCGGTTTTCCATCTGCCTCGGCGAATGCGGGCTGGTTTCCCTTAATCCGCCTCACTTACACTATGTCGGCGATTGTTGCGCAAACAAGTTCTCCACGTACGCGTACACCACCATTACTCTACCACGCAAACATAGGGGTTACACTCGTCTGGTGTGAGACGTTGCCTGGGGGGTCCACCGGGGGTCGAACCGCACAATAACCCTGGGTTCGGTGTGGGGCGGCGGAGGGCTGAAGTGGACTGCGGTAGTCGTCGTGGGATTGCGGACCACTGCGGCTGCGGCGGGGACGGAGCCTCTCCGTCGTTTCTAGGTCCCCGGTTAACATAACGTAACCCTCTGAAGAAATATGTACACCGTTATACGCGGTACAGTCACGTTGTGACTACCGCTCATGTTCAACGTCAACGTCCAAAAGGGCGTGAACATTGGCTTTCGGGCCAGGCAGGGGATTCGGTGAAGCGTTTCCGAAACGGCTAAGTTTGTAAACTGTTCTCATGCCGCTGTGGTTAAAGTATACCACCCATGACAAATGGCGCTGTCCAAAACCAGCAGTAAGGCAACTGTGGTGCATTACGGGCTGTAGATGACGGGGGTGAACTACGGCTGCGGAGATGTGTAAGGGCGAACAGACGTGCAATGTTGAGCGTCTGACCACCCAGATGAACCAAGGGGTACCAACTGTCTCCCCTCAACGACTGTTCATGGAACGTTGCTGCGAATGGTCCTCCGCAGCAGGCGTCTGGTTCATGCACCCATGCTAACTGCTGTTCATGCGTGAAGAATGCTGGAAAGTGCAACCCAACACCACAACTGAACGCCCACTAAGTGCCAACAGGTGGCATTTTCATATACACCGCGGTTTTCGTTCCATCGGACAGATGGCCGTTGGCGTCTATGGCGTGAAACGTCTGAAAGCAATCACCCTGCAACAGTCGTCGGAGCGGTATGATATAGAAATTATTTTCGTGGCGTTCCCCGAGTGATCTCGTCATTCTGGAAGGCACAACGGACCAACACAAGTATATATCTCTTCTTGGGCACTATGTCCACCCCTGCGTGCAGTTCCGGGTTCGATTCCCGGCGGGGTCAGGGATTTTCACCTGCCTCGAGATGACTGGGTGTTTGTGTTGTCCTCATCATTTCATCATCACCCAGGAAAGTGGCGAAATTGGACTGAGCCAAGATTGGGTAATTGTACGGGCGCTGATAACCACGCAGTTGAGCGCCCCACAAACCAACCATCATCATCATCATACGTGCAGTTTGTTTTTCCTCGGCATGATAGTACCTACCATCGAAACAGTGCAACGTCTCGCAGTGTACGTGCGAGGTTCGAAGAGCACTAGAATGATTTTACCGTACTCCCCTGACCGCAAAACTCCTTGCATTTAAATCCAATCGCCGAATATGTGGGACCACCTCGATGGGACTGATCACTCCAATCATCTCCAATAGAGAAACCTAGCGCACCTGGCCACGGCACTGGTGTCGGCATGGGTCCACAGCCCTCTCGATATATTCCAGAACCTCACTGACTCTTTCCCTTCTGCAGCGGTCTGCGCTGTAGTAGATTGGTTATTCAAGATTTTGACGGGTGGTCACATTTATTAGACTGGGCAGTGTACAGTACAGTACAGTACAGTACAGTGCAGTACAGTACAGTACAGTGCAGTATAATACGTGACAAATACTTAATTGTTTACTTAAAGGTGTTGTTCAAATTGTTGACCGCCATGAGCACGGCAGTGTCTAGAGCGAAGTACCAGCGACTATCTTAAACGACGAAAACTCTCAGGAGAGTGGCATACTACTTCCGTGGCTGCGTCGACGATCCTAGCTACCGACGCCGTGTAAGTAACAACTGGAGCTTCTCAAACCACGCCCTTCACATGCTGTGTGTCATTGTTTAGATACAGCTGATATTGTCTGAGAAACGTAACCGAACAGTCGTGAATGTGAGTTGGAAGGGGAAGAGTAAAGTGGGTATTACTCTTATCAACAGCAAGTACGTGAATGAGTGGAACAAGTTTGTTCCAGTCAAAGTTTTCGCTGCTGTGCAGATGATTTCAGTGAAACACACAAATAATGGTAAATGGGCGTAAAAACTTAACTGAAATGCCGTAACTCCATAACACCACAAGTGTCGCATACAGAACACCCAGAAAAGGTCTGATTCTTTCGGTGAAGTTAAGGTTCATTATGTATCGGTGTACTCACTCCAAGTCCAATACCGCTGCAATAAGGACGAACCTTTGGCTGTTCTAAATATTATGCGGCACTACACACGGATGATTTCAGTACGTCGCGAATTTGATTCCCGCAGTGGAACTCTACGTTTTGGAATTGTACATTGTTAAAAGATCGAATTTTGTGAATCGAGAAGGTGTTACAGCTCATCCAAATATTTTCATATTAATTTACGTGAACTATAAAGAATTAAACCTGAACACGACAATGTACATAATTTTATAGCATCAGTGTGCATGGTTCCCGCTGCCATGTTTAAACATGATTGAAACAAATAAATTAGAACCGGAGACGTAGAGACAGGAGGGTGTCCATGGAAGGAGTTCTCAATTCAGAATCAAATACATCGAAAACTAAGATCGATAGACGAGTGCAAGAAACGGTCTGATTATTGTGCAAGTTATAAGAATGTTATGCAGAATTACAGAAAAGTTTCAAAATAGTGCTAACAGATGGAGTTTTAATAGCAATATGTCATGCCAATAAACAGTGCGCAACAGCTCAGAGCGGACAATTCCACAGTTCAAACGTAAAAGAAGATTACCATACCGAAGGAAGAGGTTTAAATCATGCGTTCCATTGAACAACTTTTTTTCTGATGCTGGATTACCACAAATTACAAAACTGTTCTGCGACAACAACGCGCAGTTTTCAAGCACGATTTAGTGCTGCTGAAAGAAACGATGTGAAAACAGTTCACAAGCTCTTCGCCAAATTCCACCGGACGTGCAGCGTGGCTGATGATCTAGCGGAGAATGTTGGTCCCTCAGGAAAACGGTAGCTACTCTTGAATATGTCGCCACGTTTTCTGGAATTATTCAGCGAAATCCGTGGAAAAGCTTCAGAAGAATTGCAGCGGAGACTGGTTTGAAGCGTTCCAGCGCGCATAAAGAACTGATACAGAGCACACACATGTATCCATCCAAACCCCAAACTCGCCAGGCGATATCTGCACGTGTTGTGTGACAAAAGGCCAACTTTGTGAACCGGATTCTTACAGTAATTTATAACGAAGGACTTGACGCTGGTTGCGTCCGCTTCGCGGATGAAACGCACAACCACCTGAATGGAGATTTTGGGGCTCCAAAAATGCCCATTTCTGTTAAGGGAAATCACTGTATTCTCCCAGAGGAGCCGTTTGGGCTACAGTATGCACCAGAGACATTATTGGCCCTTTTTCGTGCGAGAAACTATCGCTAGTGAACTTTAAGTTGCAATTTTGGAACAGTTTGTGGCGGGGATAGTCATTTCGTTGGATTATTCCAAATTTACTGGCACAGAGATGGATTGGTCTCCATATTCGCCCGATCTGGCTCCTTACAGCTACTTTTTGTAGAACACGTTAAAAGACGCTGTTTAGCGGAACCATCCCTCCACGCTGGACGATCTTGAATTGGCGATCTGAATCCATTTCAGGTGACACTACATGATGTGATGACAAATTTCAGTGTTCGTCTGCGCTACATCCGTACTGAGAGTGGCGGACATACCTTAAATACTGTGATGAGGACTCGAACCTCCGACGGGGAGCAAGGTGCCTAAGACCACGCGGCTATCCCACGTGGCTTTAATTATTTAGACTGATATTGTTAAAGCTGCACAGTGTAAGCTGCACATCGGCGTCTGTTAGCAGAAGATATTTAGTGGTATGCTGTTAAGTCTTCCTTGCGCATTAGCTAGTTTGTAACCATGTGTTTTTGGAGTTTGGATATCTCGTTTAGTTTTCGGGATATTGTTATTTGAGAGCAACGTGTTTAAGTAATAGTGATGATTTTTGAAATTTCCGAATTTCCGGAGCAACGATACAGTATAAAATTTGCATAACATTGGGGGAAACTTTCACTGAAACGTTTCAGCTTTTGAAACAAGATTAAGTAGTTACTACTCTGGATCTCACGCAATGTTACAAATGGTTTTTTTTATTTAAAAGTGATATCACTCTTTTTAAAAAGATCCTTGACTAGCAAGGTCTTCCACTTGAATTGATGACTCACACGTTCAAAACATCAGAGATCTGGTGCGTACAAATCGCCGATTGACTATTTTGCAACGGTTATGTGAAAAAATCCTTAGAATGAGATCAGACTTGTGGCGAGGTAACTCATGGTTCTGAAACCACGACAATGCGCCCGCACACAATGTTTCATCAACTCGTTAGTTTTGTGCCAAAAATCAGGTGACTGTCTTCCCACAGCCTCCTCTCACACCGCAACTGACTCATTGCGATTTCTTATTTCCGAAATTAATATCAATGCTGAAAGGACGCCATTCTCAAAGTACTGATGACATCAAGAAAATTCGTCACAGACCTTCGCAAAATGGAAAAACCGCTGCGAAAAGTCAGTGCACGCAAAGGGGATTCTTTGAAGGTAACAAGGACCGATAATCGACAAATTCCGCAGAGTTGTTTCTCTTCAATCCTTATCAAGCAAATTAAGATAGCCGTAATATAGTTCTCTTTAGCCTATACATGGTTGCATTGTTTATATTTCATATTCGTGTACAATCCTCACATGCGTACACGATTCAGCGTGCTTAATGTAAATAGGTTCCACGAACAGCACTCTTGAATATACTCCATTTTCTGTTGTCAGTAGAAAGAGACAAAAATTACATGGTCACGGCCAGACCTTCTGATCAGCTAGTTGCGTTGCGTGCCTGTAACTTGCATTGCAGCTGTTTATCGTCTAAGCACCAGCTGTTACCTGTAGCAAAACATTTCTCGAAACAGAAAGCATTAAAGCTACTACAGCCTCAGCGAGGAAATGAAAAGGTTTAAGGAGACACGTGGTGAGCTTACTACAGACACGGTCACGACACGCTGCCCGTACAAAGAGTTTGTCATCGTCCACACGACACCACCTCCTGCTCTGACTTCTCCGTACAGTGCATTGTTAAGAGGGGGACGTTCATGAAACAAAAAGCACATTTTTTAAAAGATGCATCAAATCCACAATTTTTAATGTCAGTGGAATTTTGAACCGAGCTTCATATGAAACAAGAACAGTTCCATGTTTTATACATATTTAATTTTTTAAGGAATAGAAAAATTCTATTTTCAAAAATAACATTACCTTTTTCCTGAAACTAATAACTACATTTCTACAAAATTTTCTGTGTTTAATCTCTTTGTATATGGTAAACTTATCGAAGTTTTTAATATATCGAAGAGAAGAACTTTAAGATTTTTTAATTATAATTATGTAGGTATAATATAAAATCTATGCAGAATTCCAAGCACTTTGTCCTATATCTCAGTTTGGACTTAAAATTTCAAAATTTACTCCGGAGACAACATTTATTGCGTTTATAGACATAAACGTACAGCATTTCATAATTCTAGCTTTCATAGATTATGAAGAAAAAGTACATAAAGTTTAAAAAAAAATTCAGGAAATGCAATTTAAAGTTCAACCTAATGATTTTTCGTATGTCGCCTCTTCAGAAGGCCCCAGTTTCGTACTCGGCGTCCTCTTTTCCTTAAAGTCTTCTCTTGTTGCTTCTTACTTCCTTTCTTTACCAGGTATTCAACTGAATTTTCAGCTACAAAGAGGAGTTGTGAACCCATTTTAGTCAGGATGTCTTGAGTGACATTTTCTACCTTAATGCCCATTCTCTCTACCTTCACCTTCCCTACGTTCCCATCATTAAATACAACGGTCGCAGGTTCGAATCCTGCCTCGGGTATGGATGTGTGTGATGTCATTAGGTTAGTTAGGTTTAAGAAGTTGTCAGTTCTAGGGGACTGATGAGCTCAGAAGTTAAGTCCCACCATAGTGCTCAGAGCCATTTGAACCATTTGATTCACAGCTTCTAGATCAATCCCGTGCAAGTTTATTTGAAGAATTATGGAATCGTTGTTCACCGAGATGGTATTTTGGCGCGTATGCCCACAGTCGTCTTTGCGCCCTAAATCAAAACAAAACCAAGCTGGTATTGAAATGTTGCTTCAAAAGGTGGGCGTGGCAGGGAGGTTGGCAGGGAGGTCGCGTCACATATTTAATTATTTTGTAAGCAGGCGATTTCATCACAAACTTTGGGAACTTATTGACCATGAGTTCTACTAATAAATAAAAAATAAAATTAAAACTGACATTTTCTGTGAAGTTTGTGGCGTGCCGCTTTCAGTTCAGCATATTGTGGCTACGTGTGTCCTGTGTACTGATAATAGGGCAGTCTCGCTGGAGATATGCCCACGGTCCTCGCAGATACCGATAGCAGTGTTAAGAGTGGTGAAATTTTGTGACCTATCAGGCCTCATCCCTAAATTGGTGGGGAAGGGCGGCAGACTTCAGTACGTTATAAACTGCTCTGCGTGTGGGGACAGCCTTCGTCCCCACCCATTAGATTTCACGTTGATTTTTCGTCAGGGCGCTGATGACCGTGATGTCGAGCGCCCCCTCAACCCAACTCATTATCTGAGAATTTAAATATACTGCACTCTACTTCTATAATTACTTTTAGATTAGTGATCGGCCATTTGTATATGGAGTGAGGGGAAAACCGAAGAAAGAAGAGAATCGCGGACTTGGAGCTGTGGTGGTGTAGAAAAGTATTGAAAATTAGAGGGACAGATAACAATTTAAGTTCTTCGGAGACTTGGTGAGGAACGTCTGGGAAACAATAATAAGATGAGACGCCTGATAATACATGTGTTAAGACATCAGGGAAGCGTAGAGCGTAAAAACTGTAGGACAAGACAGTGTGTGCAAAACACTCTACGAATAAACGAGGACGTTGAGTGGAAGAGATACTCAAAGGAGAGCAATAGGCTGGCACAGGATAGAAAGTCAGCTGCCCACAGCAAACCAGTCAGTGGATTTATGATAAAAAGAAACTAATACGTAATCACAATGGGCTTTTAATCTCTTCTCTATTAACCCTCCTTGTCTTAAGCGCTACTTAGGCACTCAAATCAATTCTATTGAGATAGTCTCTTATATGAGAATGCACTGCAAGGTGCAAACGTCCTACCCTCATTTTACTAGGTGTCACTACCAGGTGTCACTACACAGCCGAAACTAGTCATTTAATGTAGTTTTATTTGTGATATTGGATATGAAATCACTTTGTGAAGGTATTTTTTACTTTTTACAATATTTAGAGCGCTTTTCTCCATCCCCTGATTGTCATAAATTGTCTTACATTGCTTAAACAATTTACATTTATTGTATTCATTGTGTGAAGGTACGGTGTGGCAGTAATGGCTGCCTTATCACGCACTACGTTTACACTGAGCTCCAAAAACCGGTTTTCGAAAATCAGTTTCCCAGTGCCGCTTTTGATTGGTTGTGTAATCACTTCAATATCGATTTTGCAAATGCTGTTCTAGCTGATAGATTTAGTCTTCCATATGTATCAATGCTCAGCTCTTTTTGCAACGTGCTTCCGTTGTCAGATTATTATATGCTATTAAAAATAATTTCGGTACTTAACTTTTTGAGATTTTTTGTGCAACTAAGGAGAGTACTGAGCGAAAAAGATGAGAATGTAATTTTTCATGGCGACATTCTTGAGTAAATGCTTCAGGAATTCCTTGCAGCGTCAGATTTGTATGTAATCTCAAGCTTTAGACGACTCCCTCTGTCGTTACCTGTAGGCCGTACTGTACTATATCTACTTAGCTGAATTATGCCACGGAGAGCTTATTTTCCTGTAGCTTTCCAGCACCAGTCCGCCCCCATTGCTGAGGACACAAATGACTCTTCTTACTCGATCTTCTAAGACTGTATACACTACGGACATCATATTAAGCCTATATTCTTCCTTCTTTTCGCGGTCGAAAACCCATACCGTTATGTGATAGCTGGGACTCTGTTCGTTTTGTTTTAGAAGGTCATTTGAACTTCACGCAGTACATGATCACAGCCTATTGGATACGCTTGCAAATGCCTAGATATCGAGACCTCTTAGCCAACCTGTTGAATCGTTTTCCATCGGCAAAGTGTTGGTTAATTTCATTTTTCTGATGAGAGGTGTTTTCTTTGTTATAAATGTTCACATCGGATTTCCTTCGGCTTGTTCTCTTGCAGTTTCCCCTGCTCGTTTTGTTTTGTGTTTTGACTCAGTATCGCTCCAGTTGTGTGTGTATATATATATATATATATATATATATATATATATATATATATATATATATATATATATATAGGGTGTTACAAAAAGGTACGGCCAAACTTTCAGGAAACATTCCTCACACACAAAGAAAGAAAATATGTTATGTGGCCATGTGTCCGGAAACGCTTACTTTCCATGTTAGAGCTCATTTTATTACTTCTCTTCAAATCACATTAATCATGGAATGGAAACACACAGCAACAGAACGTACCAGCTTAACTTCACTTTGTTACAGGAAATGTTCAAAATGTCCTCCGTTAGCGAGGATACATGCATCCACCCTCCGTCGCATGGAATCCCTGATGCGCTGATGCAGCCCTGGAGAATGGCGTATTGTATCACAGCCGTCCACAATACGAGCACGAAGAGTCTCTACATTTGGTACCGGGGTTGCGTAGACAAGAGCTTTCAAATGCCCCCATAAATGAAAGTCAAGAGGGTTGAGGTCAGGAGAGCGTGGAGGCCATGGAATTGGTCTGCCTCTACCAATCCATCGGTCACCGAATCTGTTGTTGAGAAGCGTACGAACACTTCGACTGAAATGTGCAGGAGCTCCATCGTGCATGGACCACATGTTGTCGTGCTTGTAAAGGCACATGTTCTAGCAGCACAGGTAGAGTATCCCGTATGAAATTATGATAACGTGCTCCATTGAGCGTAGGTGGAAGAACATACTGACGAAACTAAAATGAGCTCTAACATGGAAATTAAGCGTTTCCAGACACATGTCCACATAATATCTTTTTTTTATTTGTGTGTGAGGAATTTATCCTGAAAGTTTGGCCGTACCTTTTTGTAATACCCTGTGTGTGTATTATATATATATATATATATATATATATATAGTGTGTGTGTGTGTGTGTGTGTGTGTGTGTGTGTGCGTGCGTATACAATCTTGCAATCAGATTGGAATTTTTCTTAGTTTGCTATCTAGAATATAATCTGATTTTGCTTTTTGATCCTATACAAAAAATGGTAAGCGCGACAAACTGCTACGCAGAGGACCCGGGTTCGATATTCGGTTCTGCCAATGATTTTTCCTTGGTGTGAGGACTGGTACTGGGTGCACTTAGCGTCGTAATGTGAACTGAAGATTTATTTTACTGAGTAGTAGTGGTGTCAGTGTCTGGAGAGTCAGCAAAATGTCTCGGAGAGCGGTGTGCTGACCTCATGCTCATCCATATCGCATCCACATGATGGTGCAAGACACAGGAAGACATTGCGACCGGCCTACATACCTTGGGTTTTCACGGCCTGGACAAGGAGCAAGTCTTTTTCTTCATTCCTCCGTTCTTTCTTTCCTTCATTTTTAGGATTCAGTGCTTTAGGCGGTAAAAATGGAACACTTACAGAATCGCTTTGTTGCCCGTCTGTCAAGAACCCCTTTGCTGAGGATTGGCTAGACGCATGAAGTTGAAATTTAGGACACATGCTGAGCTCTACGGTTCCTTGGTGGCGCAAAAATTGAAGCTTCTAAGGGAATTCAGTCAAAAGATACTGCCATTTATGTCAAATATTTTGATACTCGCAATCTCGCTCATTAAAACCTGTGGAGCGCTTGTAACCTGCCCCTCACTTATCAACCTTAATGACAGTGAAAAATTAAACCGCGTGTACCTAATGGTAATTTGGGAAAAGTAATCGTCACCGAAGGTAATTTGTCGGTAAAGGAGGAGGAAAGTGTTACATCTAAATGAAAGGAAAAATGCAAATGAAATTGGTGGAAATTAATTTTGAAAAGGGGTCAAGTTAATAAAGAAAGTAAATGTGCGGTCGTTACGTTAACAATTATTTGGCGTTAATTATATTTTTGAGATTTGGGGAAAATTATGGTCGCCAGTCCTATGGACAACTACTATAATAACTGAAAAAGAAAGGTTATTGCACACATAATTAGCACTAAAGCGTGGTAACTGAAGGTTGACACATGTTGTGTGAAAACTGATTGTTTGTTAGAAGTAATAAATTTCGCTACACTGTGACTTAATTTAGCAAAAGAATAATAAAACCGGAAAATTGAAAGTTAATTTAGTGACTGAAATTAATAGTGAGCTTTGTTTCTGAAGCACTACGAAATTCAGTAAAATAAGGTTAGTCTTGGGCTACCTCAACAATCACTTCAAAAGCTACTTGAAGCTACGCAATTTAGAAATAAGAGATTTAACTTTGAACTTGAATTAAATGATTCTGAACAATTAACAATAGTAAAATTTAGTACGTATCAAGCTGAGCTGCAGTCACAGGTAAGCTAAAATATGGTAATAAAACTCGCACTCTTAATTTGTGCTTGTGTAATCTAAATATTGTAGCCAGCAATGCATACCTTAACTGAACTTTGAAATTAAAGCAGTGAAATCGAATGATATTACTTTAATGCTGGCGTTTGAATTTCAACGACACTCGAGTTCATTTCGGAAAAGGCAGGGACCCTGCTTGGTAATGCAATTGGGACAATGAGCAACAAAGGTTCATGCTAAGTTGCTGTATTTTGCTAATGGAATAGTTTGAAAAGCTGAGGTCTGCCATACAGTTCTAAAACTTTACGTGCTTTTAGTCTTCCTTGTTGGTTGATTGAAGGTTTGCAGTCGTCGGTCGGGGAGGTGGCGACAGTCACTCATTGTCTGCTGTCACTGTTGCAGAAGCTGGATGTTGGCGCGCCTTCGTCTCGACACGGTCACCAGGCGAAACGGGCTCTTGATGTGCTCCAGCTAATGCTTCCCGTCCGCGACACCGTGTCAGAAACTATCATAGCAAATCGAGCGCAATTACACGCTGCCAAACCCCGAAAGCGCGGCAACTCGCGGGAGCGTCACTTAACACACCTGCTCCACTGCCCTACTCCAACCAGACTCCCTCTGCCCGCGCTCCTGCGGCAGAGTTAACACTACCAATGATCCTAAACACTTCGGTTCTCCACACGACCTATCGATGTATTCGTTCGATAGCATAGTTTTCCCTAGGCAAGACCCAGCGTAAAAATACAAATAGTATTTACAAAACAAACCTATTACACATCGACATAAATGCGTATATATACAAATAGTAAAACAATTACACTATACAAAGACACAGAAACGTCATATCTTCAAGTAACAAAATAAGGAAAAAATAGATGGAAATAGGAGGATATGCATTTCTGGCGTTACACACTGTCATTGACCTTGAATCACGAAATCTGACAGTATGAAAGGTTTCACTGTACAAGTGAAGGAAAAAATTAGAAAATTGTTAATTTGTAGTTATATCACAAGAAAAATATTTTTTCTCATTTCTTATCCGTATTAAAATTAACATTCTCAAAAATCTTTGAATTCCAGGAACCAATACCTTGCCAGTATCAATGCAAACAACAAGTAAAAACCGTCGATATTTTCGATTCCCTTGATGGATGAACTGTGTACATACATAATTCAGCTTGTAGGGAGCACTCAGAGCGAGATTCGTACTCGCACCTGGACAATTTTATTTTTAGCATTTAGTGCCCATTTTCATCCACCGAAAAGGGGATCTGCTATCCCAGTGATATTGTTGTTACAATTACTGATCTCAGCGGTGTCTCTGATGGCAGAATTCAGTATCCAGGTGCACAGTATAAGACTGACTTTCCATCTAACATAATCATACGTTTGTTCGTTAGGATGTGTAAAGTGTAAGGCAACAGCAAATTTGTGGAAATCGTGGTGATCAATGCGGCGTCGGTCGTCTGTGCAGCATTCTGAAATCTTGCGCATTGATCAAGCGACGATTCTATACAGGGTTGTCCATTGATCGTGACCGGGTCAAATATCTCACAAAATAAACGTCAAACGAAAAACCTACAAAGAACGAAAATCGTCTAGCTAGAAGGGGTAGCGTCTTTGATTCATAATCAAAACGTCTTCGGTCCCGTGTTCGATCCCCGCCACTGCTTAAATTTTGATAAATAATCAGCATTGGCGGCCGAAGACTTCCGGCATAAGAAGTCAGCCTCATTCTGCCAACGGCCTTGTCAAAGAGGGCGGAGGAGCGGATAGAGGTTCAGAGCACTCTTTTGTCCTAGGGGTGGGAAATTGCCCCTAAAGGCGGAAGAATCAGCAATGATCAACGACATGAGGATGCAGAAGGCAGTGGAATCCACTGCATTAAAGACACGTAACGTGTATCCACAGGACATGTGACCTGTAATTGAAGTGTCATGATGATCTCTCCATTGGCAAAAGATTCCGGAATAGTCCCCCATTCGGATCTCCGGGAGGGGGCTGCCAAGGGGGAGGTTACCATGAGAAAAAGATTGAATAATCAACGAAAGGATAACGTTCTACGAGCCGGGGCCTGGAATGTCAGAAGCTTGAACGTGGTAGAGAAACTAGAAAATCTGAAAAGGGAAATGCAAAGGCTCAATCTAGATATAGTAGGGGTCAGTGAAGTGAAGTGGAAGGAAGACAAGGATTTCTGATCAGATGAGTATCGGGTAATATCAACAGCAGCAGAAAATGGTATAACAGGTGTAGGATTCGTTATGAATAGGAAGGTAGGGCAGAGAGTGTGTTACTGTGAACAGTTCAGTGACCGGGTTGTTCTAATCAGAATCGACAGCAGACCAACACCGACAACGATAGTTCAGGTATACATGCTGACGTCGCAAGCTGAAGATGAACAGATAAAGTGTATGAGGATATTGAATGGGTAATGCAGTATTAAAGGGGGACGAAAATCTAATAGTCATGAGCGACTGGAATGCAGTTGTAGGGGAAGGAGTAGAAGAAAAGGTTACAGGAGAATATGGGCTTGGGACAAGGAATGCAAGAGGAGAAAGACTAATTGAGTTCTGTAACAAGTTTCAGCTAGTAATAGCGAATACCCTGTTCAAGAATCACAAGAGGAGGAGGTATACTTGGAAAAGGCCGGGACATATGGGAAGATTTCAATTAGATTACATCATGGTCAGACAGAGATTCCGAAATCAGATACTGGATTGTAAGGCGTACCCTGGAGCAGATATAGACTCAGATCACAATATAGTAGTGATGAAGAGTAGGCTGAAGTTCAAGACATTAGTCAGGAAGAATCAATACGCAAAGAAGTGGGATACGGAAGTACTAAGGAATGACGAGATAAGTTTGAAGTTCTCTAACGCTATAGCTACAACAATAAGGAATAGCGCAGAAGGCAGTACAGTTGAAGAGGAATGGACATCTCTAAAAAGGGCCATCACAGAAGTTGGGAAGGAAAACATAGGTACAAAGAAGGTAGCTGCGAAGAAACCATGGGTAACAGAAGAAATACTTCAGTTGATTAATGAAAGGAGGAAGTACAAACATGTTCCGGGAAAAGCAAGAATACAGAAATAAAAGTCGCTGAGGAATGAAATAAATAGGAAGTGCAGGGAAGCTAAGACGAAATGGCTGCAGGAAAAATGTGAAGACATCGAAAAAGATATGATTGTCGTAAGGACAGACTCAGCATACAGGAAAGTCAAAACAACCTTTGGTGACATTAAAGGCAACGGTGGTAACATTAAGAGTGCAACGGGAATTCCACTGTTAAATGCAGAGGAGAGAGCAGATAGGAGGAAAGAATACATTGAAAGCCTCTATGAGGGTGAAGATTTGTCTGATGTGATAGAAGAAGAAACAGGAGTCAATTTTGAAGAGATAGGGGATCCAGCCGGCCGGAGTGGTCGAGCGGTTAAACGCGCTACAGTCTGGAACCGCACGACCGCTACGGTCGCAGGTTCGAATCCTGCCTCGGGCATGGATGTGTGTGATGTCTTTAGGTTAGTTAGGTTTAAGTAGTTCTAAGTTCTAGGGGACTTATGACCACAGCAGTTGAGTCCCATAGTGCTCAGAGCCATTTAGGGGATCCAGTATTAGAATCGGAATTTAAAAGAGCTTTGGAGGACTTACGGTCAAATAAGGCAGAAGGGATGGATAACATTCCATCAGAATTTCTAAAATCATTGGGGAAGTGGCAACAAAACGACTATTCACGTTGGTGTGTAGAATATATGAGTCTGGCGATATACCATCTGACATTCGGAAAAGCATCATCCACACAATTCCGAAGACGGCAAGAGCTGACAAGTGCGAGAATTATCGCACAATCAGCTTAACAGCTCATGCATCGAACTGCTTACAAGAATAATATACAGAAGAATGGAAAAGAAAATTGAGAATGCGCTAGGTGACGATCAGTTTGGCTTTAGGAAAAGTAAAGGGACGAGAGAGGCAATTCTGACGTTACGGCTAATAATGGAAGCAAGGCTAAAGAAAAATCAAGACACTTTCATAGGATTTGTCGACCTGAAAAAAGCGTTCGACAATACAAATTGGTGCAAGCTGTTAGAGATTCTGAAAAAAGTAGGGGTAAGCTATAGGGAGAGACGGGTCATATACAATATGTACAACAACCAAGAGGGAATAATAAGAGTGGACAATCAAGAACGAAGTGCTCGTATTAAGAAGGGTGTAAGACAAGGCTGTAGCCT
The DNA here is from genome assembly GCF_023864275.1 of Schistocerca cancellata. Taxonomy (NCBI): domain Eukaryota; kingdom Metazoa; phylum Arthropoda; class Insecta; order Orthoptera; family Acrididae; genus Schistocerca; species Schistocerca cancellata. The sequence goes on from NC_064628.1 coordinate 655,991,691, forward strand.
TTCGCCCCTACTCTTCAATCTGTACATCGAGGAAGCAATGATGGAAATAAAAGAAAGGTTCGGGAGTGGAATTAAAATACAAGGTGATAGGATATCAATGATACGATTCGCTGATGAAATTGCTATCCTGAGTGAAAGTGAAGAAGAATTAAATGATCTGCTGAACGGAATGAACAGTCTAATGAGTACACAGTATGGTGTGAGAGTAAATCGGAGAAAGACGAAGGTAATGAGAAGCAGTAGAAAAGAGAACAGCGAGAAACTTAACATCAGGATTGATGGTCACGAAGTCAATGAAGTTAAGGAATTCTGCTACCTACGCAGTAAAATAACCAATGACGGACGGAGCAAAGAGGACATCAAAAGCAGACTCGCTATGGCAAAAAAGGCATTTCTGGCCAAGAGAAGTCTACTAATATCAAATACTGCCCTTAATTTGAGGAAGAAATTTCTGAGGATGTACGTCTGGAGTACAGTATTGTATGGTAGTGAAACATGGACTGTGGGAAACCAGAACAGAAGAGAATCGAAGCATTTGAGATGTGGTGCTATAGACGAATGTTGAAAATTAGGTGGACTGATAAGGTAAGGAATGAGGAGGTTCTACGTAGAATCGGAGAGGAAAGGAATATGTGGAAAACACTGATAAGGAGGACAGGATGATAGGATATCTGCTAAGACATGAGGGAATGACTTCCATGGTACTAGAGGGAGCTGTAGAGGGAAAAAACCGTAGAGGAAGACAGATTGCAATACGTGAAGCAAATAATTGAGGACGTAGGTTGCAAGTGCTACTCTGAGATGAAGAGGTTAGTACAGGAAAGGAATTCGTGGCGGGCCGCATCAAACCAGTCAGTAGACTGATGACAAAAAAAAGGGGGGAAACCAGATGGCGCTATGGTTAACCCGCTAGATGGCGCTGCCACAGGTCAAACGGATATCACTGCTTTTTATAAAATAGGAACCCCCATTTTTTTATTACATATTCGTGTAGTACGTAAAGAAATATCAATGTTTCAGTAGGACCACTTCTTCGGTTTCTGATAGATGACGCTGTAATAGTCACAAACATATGGCTCACAATTTTAGACGAACAGTTGGTAACACGTAGGTTTTTTAAATTAAGATACAGAACATAGGTACGTATGAATATTTTATTTCACTTGTTCCAATGTGATACGTGTACCGTTGTGAACTTATCATTTCTGAGAACGGATGCTGTTACAGCGTGATTACCTGAAAATACCACATTAATGCAATAAATGCTCAAAATGATGTCCGTCAACCTCAATGCATTTGGCAATACGTATAACGACATTCCTCTCAACAGTGAGTAGTTCGCCTTCCGTAATGTTCGCACATGCGTTGACAATGCGCTGACGCATGTTGTCAGGCGTATCACGACAGCAAATATCCTTCAACATTCACCACAGAAAGAAATCCGGGACGTCAGATCCGGTGAACGTGCGGGCCATGGTATTGGTGCTTCGACGATCAGTCCACCTGTCATGAAATACGCTTTTCAGTATCGCTTCAAGCGCACGCGAGCTATGAGCCGGACATCCATCATGTTGGAAGTACATCGCCATTCTGTCATGCGGTGAAACATCTTGTAGTAACATAGGTAGAATATTACGTAGGAAATTAGCATACATTGCACCATTTAGATTGCCATCGATAAAATGGGGGCCAATTAACCTTCCTCCCATAATGCCACATAATACATTAACCCAAGGTCGCTGATGTTCCACTTGACGCAGTCATCGTGGATTTTCCATTGCCCAATAGTGCATATTATGCCGGTTTACGTTACCGCTGTTGGTGATTGACGCTTCGTCTCTAAATAGAACGCGTGCAAAAAATCTGTCATCGTCCCGTAAATTCTGTTGTGCCCAGTGGCAGAACTGTACACGACGTTCAATGTCGTCGCCATGCAATTCCTACTGCATAGAAATATGGTACGGGTGAAATCGATGTTGATGTAGCATTCTCAACACCGACGTTTTTGAGATTCCCGATTCTCGCGCAATTTGTCTGCTATTGATGTGCGGATTAGTCGCGACAGCAGCTAAAACACCTACTTGGGTGTCATCATTTGTTGCAGATCGTGGTTGACGTTTCACATGTGGCTGAACACTTCCTGTTTCCTTAAATAACGTAACAATCCGGCGAACGGTCCGGACACTTGGATGATGTCGTCCAGGTTACAGAGCAGCATACAAAGCACACACGAGTTGGGCATTTTGATCTCAATAGCCATACATCAACACAATATCGACCTTTTCCGCAGTTGGTAAACGGTCCATTTTAACATGGGTAATGTATCATGAAGCAAATACCGTCCGCACTGGAGGAATTTTACGTGATACCACGTACTTATACGTTTGTGGCTATTACAGCGCCATCTATCACAAAGCGCAAAAAGTGTTCCAACTAAAACATTTATATTTCTTTACGTACTACACTAATATGTAATAAAAAATGGGGATTCCTATTTTTTAAAAAGGCAGTTGATATCCGTTTGACCTATGGCAGCGCCATCTTATGTATACTGAATCGTGCCAACCGAATATCGCGACAACCAATGCATACGGAAAGCGTCAGTTTGTTCCAGTTGCAAAGAAAATGGTTTTTAAAGCGGAATTTTACATCCCCTTTCCACAGAACTGCCCAGAACAAGTCTATACAAAATCGTATTATAGTGATGTGTGTTGTGACTTTGCAAGACAGCCAAGCCACTATGACCGGAAGCCGAAAGGCACGCGTTTAAGCTCACGCAGGCTGGCGTGAGGTCTGGAACAGTTAAAGGAGTCTAGTAAAAATAATACGTAGCTGCTGGAATACTTAACTTTAATCCATAATTGGTGAACATCGGTCTGACGGTACATGCATCACAAGATAAATAGCAAATGATAATGGCGCCTTGCTAGGTCGTAGCAAATGACGTAGCTGAAGGCTATGCTAACTATTGTCTCGGCAAATGAGAGCGTAATTTGTCAGTAAACCATCTCTAGCAAAGTCGGCTGTACAGGGGCGAGTGCCGCCGTGTGGCGGCGCTCGGTCTGCAATCACTGACAGTGGCGACACGCGGGTCCGACGTATACTAGCGGACCGCGGCCGATTTAAAGGCTACCACCTAGCAAGTGTGGTGTCTGGCGGTGACACCACAATGTGTATTACCACAACAGTAAAATACAAAGTATAACTAGTACTCCGACAACAATTGTGTAGCGCTGCTGCGTGGTGGTAGCAGACAGTGGGGTCCAGGGCGGCATATGAGGACGGGGTAAGTCAGGCAACAAAAACGTGGCGAACAAAGGTTTTACTGTGTTTTGCTGTACCAATAGTTCCGCTAAGCCGAATATTGCACTAGACTAATTTGGGACCACTCTATCGACAGGAAACATAAAATTCAGATTTAAAAAACATTTTTGTATCTGAAAACAATCCGACGCTGTCTGTTGATAGCTGGCGTTGCATGAAACATTTAATGACCGTCTTCAGCTTTTGTAGTCCCGTTGTTCTCGCTTGCATACAGTATTATAGTATACTGATAATTACTACTTTGGGACCATCTAGTCAAATTTTCTAGACAGTACAATAATAAAATAAAATGGTAAACTTTCCTTTAATGTATTTAGAAAACCGGCGCCACAGTCACAATAGATCATCGCCATAACCAGAAGCTATCAGCACTACGATATATGTTGTAGAGAATAAACAGGATTACATCAACAAGAAAAATTATGAGAAAGACATAAGTAGCTGAGAGTAATGGGTATGACACACATGCAGCTCACAGGCTCAATCAAAACACCAGTACGAAAGAGAGAGAACGCATTCGACATATCCATAAGGTAGGAAAAATCGCAAGCCTCAAACCCACAAATACTCACAATACACAATCACAATGAAAACACCACACAGAAAAGAAGCGCACAGTACACATTGACTTACACGCGCGAACTAACACACTGAGTGGAAAATATACTAAAGAAATAGCACACAAAATTGTGCTAACACTCCAAACAAACTTAGGTACCCTGACAATCAAGGGAACAAAATCCAAGGATCAGTAATTATACGAACTTGAATGTCAATGTTGAAATACAGTATACAGAGGCATGACATGCAGGGATTTTGAAACACAGTACACAGCACACATTTGGTGTTGGAATGTTGGAAGTATGAAACAAACCAGTCCACATTTGCAAACTCTATTAAACTTAATAAAAGAAATGAGCCGGCCTGTGTGGCTGTGCGGTTCTAAGCGCTTCAGTTTGGAACCGCGTGACTGCTACGGTCGCAGGTTCGAATCCTGCCTCGGGCATGGATGTGTGCGATGTCCTTAGGTTAGTTAGGTTTAAGTAGTTCTAAGTTCTAGGGGACTGATGATGACCTCAGAAGTTAAGTCCCATAGTGCTCAGGGCCATTTGAACCATTTGAAAAGAAATGACAAGATAAAAATATCCATTTGTACATGCAATCATACAAAAACTCACTCTCTCTCTCTCTCTCTCTCTCTCTCTCTCTCTCTCTCTCTCTCTCTCACACACACACACACACACACACACACACACACACACACACACCACAAAACCACATACAGTAGTTGTCAATTACATTTGACAGTTGGCAACACCATCGAAAACATAACTTCAAAACGAATGTTCTGTTCGTAGTGCTCTGGAAACTAAATTTTAAATGGCAGTAAGCTGACGTAGAATAGCTGTTGCGCATTAAAAAAGAACACATGTAGATCAGAATCCACGAAATCTGTAAGTAGAACTTTCAATTATGACTGCATCATGGAAAAGTAGAAAGTGCCGTAACTGTTCATAACCTGCAGATATAGCGTCCAAAATGTAAACAAAATAGTATAAACAAAAATATCTATGTATTCCAGGCCACTGAATCCTTCTTGCAGTTAATAAAGGCGAAACGCGTAGAGCACGAAAATTGTGTTTTATTCTGTCGTGATTAGACGGTCCCAAAGTAATAATTATCAACATACCGTAATGTGATGACCTGTATTTGCTTTGTTTGATTAGAGAAACGCATTTCAGAAACTAAACTGCAAATACCTGTCTATAAACCAGAGGAAATGCGCCGGACGATTCTTAAGAGGCACTCGGTATAGTTATTAATTCCTTTCCTACTAACAATATTTTTATTTTCTCAAAAAATGACAGGCGTGAGCATAACCCTTGAACCAAGAACGGTCTCTACAAATACTTAAAGGAATTAACATTACCAGAGACAGGAGCCAGGTGCCAGGTGCACAGTGAACTTGTATTAAACAACCTGATAGAGGGCATTAAAATTGATGTAGCTAATGTGTTGGAGTTAAAGACCAAGTTAACACCGGCTGTAGTTCTTATAATACGCTTTCGTTTTCAAAAAAGCTATCGCTGTAGTTTGTTTCCCAAAAAAATGATTCTATGACTCATTAGAAAATGTAAATATGCATAACGAACTAGCTTCTTTTTAAATAACCTTTTGCTCTTATCATCCATATTGCAAACTGAAGTGTTTCATTAATGGTAGACATTTGATTTTTGACTTGAGGTTGTGATCGCCCTGTAATCCCAAAAACTTTGCCCTTTTTGCTACTTGGATTTCACTGTGTGAGAAACATAACTGGCTAATTGTGTGAGTCTCAATTGTACTAACAAAATTTTCTCGGGTCTCCAGGCGGGTCAGTATCCACAAGCTTTCGGACGAGTGCTCCTCACCCTTTGTCAGGTGGTGACAATGGCCAACCAGCGCTCGTCCGAAAGCTCGTCGATGTTGAACCACTTCACCTTGCTGAAGGCTGGAAAAGGTTTCATTGGTTTATATCCCCGTGAGACCAAGCATTCTTACACTGGCGAGTTGTTAGTAGTGCCAAAATCTGATTCGGACCGCATGTTTTGTGTGTGCAGAAGACGAGCAGCCGGCGGCCATGTCGAGGAAGCAGCGCCACCGAGACGAGCGCTACGAGCTGAACGGCGCGGAGTTCTCCACGCGCTACGGCAGCATCAACCGCGAGCTCGAGCGACAGGGCATCCTTCAGGTCTGTCGCCAGTGTACTGTTGTGGTCAACTGGACAGAGCACCATCTGTTAGAAATTTAACATCTGTCTAAAGCTCTAATCGACTTGATGACTGATCTGAACTCCATGTTAGCGTTGCCGCAGTGGTAACACCAGTTCCCGTCAGATCACCGAAGTTAAGCGCTGTCGGGCTTCGTTAGCGCTTGGCTGGATCACCTTCCAGGTCTGTTGAGTGACGTTGGCAATCGGGGTGCACTCGGCCCTTTTGAGGCCAATTGAGTAGCTGCTTGATTCACAGGTAGCGACAGTGGTCACGAAAACTGACAACGGCCGAGAGGGCGGTGTGCTGATCGCATGCCCTTCCATATTCGCATCAATGGCGCCTAAGGGCTGATGATGACACGGCGGTAGGTCGGTAGCGTTGAGCTTTCAAGGTCTGTTCAGAAGGTGTTGTTTAGCCCAGATGAGCTTCCAGTAGGTGTAAGCTTACAAAAAAATAGTCATCGGAAGGTGACATACGGCCTTGATAATGGGCTTAGTCCTGGGAGAAAGTTTCCGCCGTATTGTAGAGTGCAGACTTTTCGTTGACTGGTCACATGGTCTGTCACCAATCTATACTGCCGTATAGTCCGGCTCATTGACAAAGGAGATTGCACAGATTAAATTAAATTGATCATTTTCATTCAGATTCGGGTTGTTAGTTAAATTACCTTTCATTTGCTATTCCGCTTGAGCCGATAAAATAATTCTCAAAACTCCTCAAATTAATCTCCAGTTATACGATGTCACAGGAGTGCTAGTGGTAACAGCGACGTTGGTTAGGTTGACTATTCGCCCTGATACTCTTTGGCGGAACCATATTGTGCTGAGGGCTTCTTGGTCACCAACAGTGACGAGAGACGGTTTTGTATCCCTCCTGGGAGGCGGCGCGTGGGTGGGAACGGGAAAAAGGAGAAATTACGTAGGTACAGCAAGAAAATGGTTTACTGGTGCAAAAAAACAAGGTGATAAACGATTACATAACTTTGTAGGTAGGTGCGATGCTGAAGCGAAGTGTCCTGGCTGGCTGCACTTGATGAAATGGGCTCAAGCAGTCGCGGAGCTCGTAGACCCCGACAGCACCGGCTAGAGGGCGCTGTCGTCGGTGTGTCTCGTAGTGTCAACTTACAAGGGAACCTCCCCATCGCACCCCCCTCAGATTTAGTTATAGGTTGGCAAATTCGATAGGCCAGATCAATCGAGAAAACAGGAAGTAGTTGTGTGGAACTATGAAAAAGTAATCAAAATATACAAACTGAGTAGTCCATGTGCATGATAAGCAACATCAAGGGTAGTGCGAGCTCAGGAGCGCCGTGGTCTCGTGGTTAGCGTGAGCAGCTGCGGAACGGGAGGTCCTTGGTTCAAGTCTACCCTCGGATGAAAATTTTTACTTTTATTTTCGCAAAGTTATCTGTCCGTTCGTTCATTGACGTCTCTGTTCACTGTAATAAGTTTAGTATCTCTGTTTTGCGACTGCACCGCAAAACCGTGCGATTAGTAGACGAAAGGACGTGCCTCTCCAATGGGAACCGAAGGTCATAAGTCAACCGATTCCTCCACAGGAAAACACGTCTGATATATTCTATACGACACTGGCGACGGCATGTGCGTCATAGGAATATGTTGTCGACTCACCTAACTTATACACTTGGCGAATGGGTAAAAAGATTCTTCTACCTTGTCCGATTTAGGTTTTCTTGTGGATGTGATAATCACTCCCAAAAAAGTGATGAAAACATAAGCGTTTGTCACATGAACTGAAAATTAAAAAGTTAATCTTTTCACCCGAGGGAAGGCTTGAACCAAGGACCTCTCGTTCCGCAGCTGCTCACGCTAACCACGGGACCACGGCACCCACGAGCTTGCTTTTTACTTATAGTTGCCTATGTTGCGCATGGACTACTCAGTTTGTATATTTTGCTTATTTTTTTCATAGTTCCACACAACTACTTCCTGTTTTCTCGATTGATCTGTGTTCAGTTTTTCAGGGCCTATCCACTGTGCCAACTTACAACTAAATCTGAGGGCGGGGGGGTGCGATGGGGAGGTTCCCTTGTTAGCAGAGCGGACCTACGTTCTGGCGTCGTAGCTATCGATACCACAGACGGCAATGAAGGTCAGTTGTTACTAGTGGACTGAACGGAACGGACATCAGCAGCTACGACGGTCGTCAGTGCGGAGCTAACCACCATCTTGGTATCGGTGATAAAGTTTACTACACTATTTTCCGTCGTGGTGGCTCCACTCGCGAGATGACACTGGGACGCTGGTGACTGTCACCATCGACGCTCACCGTTCATTCTGATGAACACTCCTGGATCACCGGTGTCCGACACTGCAGGTTATTGTCAACTGATTAGTTAGTGAAATGGACTCGAGCGAGCAGTAACTTTTTTAGTACTTCGAAGCAAGAGGAGGAGGAGGAGAATGAGGACAAAACGTTCATTACATTTACATCCACTACTACCAGATCGGCTGGAGAAAATATTGTTTTATACTCTTTATGTCGATCTGAGACAAGATGAGAAATTTTTCAGAATTTTCGAATGTCGAAAACTTCATTGATGAACTGCTTGAAGTGAAAGAAGACATCACAGGAATGGAGATTAATATTTTAACAGTATTTTTCTGATCATAAGGCGGAGCACCTTAAGATGACGATAAGACGCACAGTTAATTATGTTATGAAAATTTTGAAATATAAGTATTTTTAGATTTCTTCTTCATTCGCCCTGTAGGGGTGAGTCCATGGTTTCTACGCTCATCCATTTTTTCCCTTCTTATCGCATTAAGACTGCGTAAAGGTACACTTAATACTGGTAAATGCAAAAGAAAAGGGGTGAGGGATGCAAATGTGCTTGAAGGTTACTACCCTTCTTGCCTTTACAGACGTAGCAACTAAATTTCGCTACTCTTTTATGGTCCGAAAAATAAGGCATTAAATTGGGAAAAAGAACATACAACTTACCAATTTTGTTTTTTCATCCATGCTCTTCTCATTGAAATCAGGCACAAACTTCATTATAATTTCTTGCCAAGCATTCGTTTTCACCACTTTGTTGCTATAGTCATCGCTTTTGACGTCCCAAATAGCAGGACGACTTTCTACTTCACTTATTAAGTCTTCCGAGTTGCTCAAATCTAAACTCATGGCTTCAATGTTTACAGTATAATGAAGAATGAATGTTTCGCGTCACTGTCTCAAAAATGACTGTCGTCTGTTGGCAAATCTGCAGCGCTGTGTCTGTTATCTGCGTCCCAGTGCGAACACTCCAATTCAGACTAATGCATGTCCGGCGGTGACTGCCGTGGACGCAGTGATCTTGTCCGTCACATGTGGCGAGGGTCAGTCACTGCTGGGTCACAGTGGCTCGGTGAGGCAGTGTAATGTCCCGGTGTGAATGCTCCAGTTACAACGAATGTATCTCTGTCGGTGACCGTTGCTGGTGACCGTCACCAGTGTCCCAGTGTGAAACAGAATTTACTTACTCAATTAGGAATGCCGGCATTGAATTCCGATCGAAATCTTATTTATCGTTCTGTGATTGTTTCCCGCCAGTTTGAAAAAAATTGGTTTCGTGAAAAACGCATTCAAAGTTTGATGTTACCGTTTTTGTAATTGAGTTAAACAAATCTCTTGTTAGCTGTTCCTGAACCACACATCAATGCTTCCAGATTCAAAAGGAGGTCCTCCCCCATCTTCTTTGTGGCCATCGTCGTCCTGTAGACCTCTCCAGCGGCTTCCGTTATCCGTTACTCGCCCCATTCGATACGCCGGTACTTTTCGTCTGACTAGTCCAGAAGCTGTATCTGGCTGGTCCGATCTCAAGTTCTAGTACAGTTATAATTTCCATAACCCTCTTTAGGCCGCCGTAGAGATTACTTGTCGAACATTTTTTCCCGCTGTGAGTGGTTTTCGGAGACACTTTTCACAAATCGCCATGTAACTCGATAACGGACTGTCGGGGAACTTGGGATCAACACTACAATAAATGAGACGTCCCAGAGAAAATGTGAAGCTGAAAATTCGTTTTTTTTTTATTTCAGCGAGAGCTGTCCCCTTAGGGGATTACTAATATTTGATTTAGTAAGCTTTATTTTCAGCTGCTGGCCACAGTTAACTATTTCGGGTATAGCATTACGGGTAGAAATCGTCGCAGAGTCTCAGCTCTGCTGCCACACGTTATTTTCCACGAAGTTAAAGGCTACCCTGGATCTGTGCTGAACGAAGACACTGTATTTGCATGACAATAACTTGCACCTCCAGTGCACGTAAAGACACGTAGAACTGTTTTGTGATATAACTATCTCGCCCCCGTACGGCAGTACTGCTCTTTACAGCAAGAAACGATTACGTATTTGCAGATAAAACATAGCAGCTACCCGTAACGCAACATTTTTACGAGGAATGGCTCGAAGATAACACGGGCCTATCATCGTCAGTCACCAAATTCATCGTACTCATATGAAGATAGTAACTGTTCTCGAAAGAACAGATACCGTTGATGACCGTGCAGCTTCTCTAGAAATAATTAATTGAAACCCTCAGCTGCCGACAGGTGTCGTTGATATACCTCGATAGGGACAGCTGTAAATGTGTGCCCCGACCGGGACTCGAACCCTGGATCTCCTGCTTACATGGAAGACGCTCTATCCATCTGAGCCACCGAGGACACAGATGAACAGCGCGACTGCAAGGACTTATGCCTTGCACACCATTGACCTTCGTCTGTGCGAATGTCACAGGTTGCCTGAACTCTTACGAGAATCGTCACCTAGGTGGGCGCGAGTAATGGTTAGATGGGCAAATATCTATTAGGAACATCACGTATGTGATTGTGGATAGTTGTGAATGTGGGTCTTACGAGAGGCGTACAAAGGATAAGTCCCTGCAGTCGCGCTATTCATCTGTGTCCTCGGTGGGTCAGATAGATAGAGCGTCTGCCATGTAAGCAGGAGATCCCTGGTTCGAGTCCCGGTCGGGGCACACATTTTCAGCTGTCCCCATCGGGGTATATCAACAACACCTGTCGGCAGCTGAGGGTTTCAATCAATTATCATTCATCGTACTCAGTATGTGCTCCGTTACAAAAACAACCTGTTAAGACATCGTCTTCCACCATGTCACAAAAACGCAGCTGACAACTAGTGGCATTTTTATTTGGGTATGAGATCCGAACCGAGATTGTGTACTGTCAGGATCCATCCCATAGCCTGAATGCTCGATCATTTCTAACCAATAACACAGATAAGTTAGAAAGCTCCGCTGTTGAAAATAAGTAACAGAAGCTTTCTGGTAGTATATACAGGATTCAACTTGTAATGCACGAAACTCTGCAGCCAATTCCAGCTGAAAAATGTAAATGATCGGGTTACAACTGCCTCGTCCATATTAAATAGCACTAGCTAAACTAAAAACTCTACAGCGAATCGTACAATCGCCGATTAAGTTTTATTTCAGTGCAGTTAAGACTGGTTTGGTTAAAATCCTCTCCAGTTACAGAGAAGATCCACCAAATAACGACTAAATTCGTGATCTCACATATTTGAAAATTTTAAAATCGAATTACAGGATACTGTGACTATTAGGAAAATTCTTGTAACGAATCATTCGATATCAAAGCAGTAACTGTGATGTATTTCCAACGTGAAGCCAGGACAGGGCCAGCAGGTTGAATAACATAAATTCTCCATTGTAATTCCGTCACATTTGCGTTTAATTACTCTGGCGACTAGTTTCTAATTACAAAGCTTATTTTCAAGCCTGGTCTATTAGGCACTTCTGAACATATCAACATTATGAAATTTGTCTTAAATTGACTGTCACATAACCAAGCACTTTCAGTGCAAGTTTAATAAGCCTGGCTTGAAAATGAACTCTGTAGTTCGAAACTAGTCGCCAGCATAATTAAATGCAACTATACTGGAACTACAATAAAGAATTTACAGTAAATGATGTTCGAAGGTGGTATTTACATTGAAGAACACAGTCGCCGTGACGTAATGAAATATTCCTTACGATAAATTAAACTAAGTAAACCGCACTAACCCATAAAGTCGATACAAACCACTGTCCAGCCCTAGCGTTGATTAACATTACTAAGATTCATGTGGACTTCATGAGAAAGCGTCAACACTGGCAGTGGCGAAACTATTCAGAAAACAGTCTCTGGATTACAGAATTCTGGGACCAACGAAGTTATTTGCTCTTTCTCATCATTTCTAAGAACTAGATAATCAGAAGGAACGTCTAATTTGCTGCACTAAGGAGTTCTTCACTGTCTAAATGCATAGTTTCTACTACTTCATGATTTCAAATGGGGAAGTATGTTTGAATAATTACTACGTAAAGTGATGAAAGGTTGATGTTCACTATTATTAGCCTGTCATTGAGATTAAATACGTGCTAGACCTTACCGCTGCAGCCCATTTACTACTTTCGGCAACTCCAGTTCTTCCACTCTGCTTAGCGCAACTACGAATTACTCTAAATTCACTGTTGTATAAATCACCACTTTATCCTCACCCTTTCTCACATTCTCGTAGAAAGTCTATATGGTTATTTCTTTTGTCATGTTTCACTTCTGCAAATTTGCTGTTTAAATTAGGGTCTGTATAGTAGGTTAAATATATTTATGCCAAATTTTGATTGATTTTGCTTGATAGTCAACCAAGAAGCCCCCTTTTACCTCAAAATAGCTAGTGAAGTTGTTATTCTGGTTTCTTTTGATTTATTTACTTAGCGGTCCCCCAACGTAACGACGCTTGGATCAAAATGTTACTACTTTTGTGAAACTTACAGGGGCAATACATACTACTTTCTGCAGTTTTTTGTGTCGAGATTTTTAAATCTTTAAGTTTCATTTTATGCTTTTTTAAACTATCTTACACTAGTAGATGCGGTACGATCGACACTCTTACCTTCGCATTCAAACAAATACTTTCCGGTACGCAACGCAAATTGCGACGAGAGTTATTTTTCACTTATGCGATTTACGTCTTTCTTTTCTTAATTCACACATACATTCATTGACTGTTTCAGTACATATTCAGTTAATTTTGTTAACATAATCAATAATTGGTGGCAATAATTCTGAATCAAGTCTGAAGAAACTGCGCTGCCATTGCGCTCTTTTGCAATAGGATGCCTAAAGTATTTGGGCAAAATGATTTACTTCTGAACTGTAGACCTCAAAAAGGATTACACAAATGTCTGCGTGAGCGTATGTTTCTCTTGCAGATCAGTCACAGTCACCCTTTTCCTCTTTTGTAGGTGCTGAAAAGGGCGACTTCGAAAGACAAAAATTATCATTGTTTATCAACCGTAAAAGAGAAACATATGTTCTCGCGGAGTTTTATTTGGTTCTTTCTGAGTACTGCTATGTAACTTTATATAACTCTTATATACTGAAGTGCCAAGGAAAATGTTATAGGAACGCGTACTCAAATGAAGAGGTACGTAAACAGGCAGAGTACGACGCTACGGTCAGTCTGGCGCAGTTGTTATATCGGTTACTGCTGCTAAAATGGCAAGTTATCAAGATTTAAGCGAGTCTGAACGTGGCGTTATAGTCGGTGCACGAGCGACGGGACACAGCATCTCCGAAGTAGCGATGAAGTCGGAATTTTCCCTACGACCATTTCACTAGTGTACCTGAACATCAGAAATCCGGTAAAACATCAAATCTCCGACATCACTGCGGTCGGAAAAAAGTCCTGCAAGCATGGGACTGAAGAGAATCGTTCAACGTGACAGAAGTGCAACCCTTCCACAAGTGTCAGCGTGCGAACCATTCAACGAAACATCATCGATACGGGCTTTCGGAGCAGAAGGCCCACTCGCGTACCCTTGATGACTGCACGACACACAGCTTTACGCCTCGCCAGGGGCCTTAAGGACCGACATTGGGCCGTTAATGACTGGAAACGTGTTGCCTGCTAGGAAGAGTCTCTCTTCAGATTGTATCGAGCTGATGGAAGTGTAAGAGTATGGAGACAACCTCATGAATCGATGGTCGTTGTGTATGTTAGCAGGGGACTGTTCAAGCTGGTGGAGCCTCTGTAATGGTGTGGGGCGTGTGCAGTTAGTGATAACGTCTGATACGTCCTAATACGACAGACCGTTGACACACATGTAAGCATCCTGTCTGATCACCTGCATCCATTCATGTCCATTGTGCTTTCCGGCGGACTTGGGCACTTCTAGCAGGACAATGCGACACCTCACACGTCCAGAATTGGTACAGAGTGGCTCCACGAACACTCTTCTGAGTTTAAACACTTCCGCTGGCCACCACACTCCCCAGACATAAACGTTATTGAGCATATCTGGGATGCGCTGCTTGGTGCTGTTCAGAAGAGATCTCCATCCCCTCGTATTCTTACGGATTTGTGGACATCCCTGCGGGATTCATTGCATCCGTTCCCTCCAGCACTACTTCAGACACTGGTCGAGTCCATGCCACGTAGTGTTGCGGCACTATTGAGTGCTGGCGGGGGCCCTATTAGGCAGGTGAACCAGTTGTATTAGCTCTTCAGTGTATATTACGAAACGTTTATCAAGAGCGTGCGCTGGCAGAAAACATTTTTAATTAATTTAGCTGATGAAATTTAAACTGCTGAACAGACTTTCGTGGAACATAGCTAAGAACCATCTTGATTAACGCAGCTTTCAACTAGAAAAACAGCATTAAAATCGTATCTTTCGTTTGGAAGCTTCGATGCCCCGGACAGATACACACGTTAAAATTACAACAACCCACTTTTTGCGTCGGAGGTTGAAAATACCAGGCCTCGTTCAATAGTATGTTCCACATTACCATACTACTGAGACCCCCAAAACGTGGCGTCTACACACTAGCACGTAAAACCCATGTGAAGTGGATCGGCCAAGTACAGACTCGGCCATAATGCGCCTTAAAAATTACAGAAAATTTTCTAATTGGTCGCTGATTTCTCAGTTAATTTTCTTAAGTTTTGTTTTACAAAAACTACTTCTTAACAAGTCTGTTCACGGCAGCCTGGCTTAATAGTAAACCACGCTGGATCACCAACAGCGTCCACTGGTTGTATGAAGTCCACGAATCACGTTGTTACTACTCTCCGCAATCATTAATTATGTGTATCCGCAAAAGTGGCCGAAGCGTCACGTGTGTGTGTGTGTGTGTGTGTGTGTGTGTGTGTGTGTGTGTGTGTCGCAGCAGTGCGTGCAGCACGCAAATGTAAAAGCGCTGTGCTCCACCTCCGTTGTTTTGGCACAGCGCACGCGCACACGCCATTCTCAACAGCACAGGCACTCCGGGGTCTGCGCGCTACCGACAGGAAAAACCAATTTACTTCTGCACTCCGCTGGCCATTGACGCGGGAAACTTCGTGTTGCAGCGGCTTCTCGTTTATTAGCCGCCCCCCCCCCCCCCCCACCCCAATGAGTCACCTTATCTGAGAAAGAATTTGTTATTCTAAACATTGCACCGTGCTGGGGCATTATCCACATTACACATGTAAAGCCTCGTAAAAATTCTTGCGTAGGCTATAGCAATACTGACGTTGAAAATTAAATTAAAAAAACATCCATTGCCCAATGGATGAATCATTATCTGTTTCCTTGCTGAGTCAAAACTCCAGAGCAGAACACAGCAAGCGTCCTCACCCGATTTCCCACGAACTTCGCCCAGTGGCAGAAGAGCAAAAAAAAACACGTCTCCGGTTATCCGTAGCTACTCGACCGTTCCTGAAAAACTTGACGGTCAAAGTTTTAGAGTTATTTTCGAATTTTCGAGATAGTTAGCGTCCCAGCTTATTAGTTTTGTGCCCCATATTCGACGTCCGATTATTGTTTTATTTTATTGTTTTCATTTATCTACACATGTCCATAGGAAAATACTACACGAGTGTTTGTTATCAAATGAGGGAATAAAAGGGCGTTATATTAACTGCAAAAGTACAACTTGATTTATCATCTAATATACGTGTACATGGTATATTACAACTTAGGAATTGCATTTGCGAGGACGTTGGTTCAAACCCTCGTCCGGCCGTCCTGATTTAGGTTTTCCGTGATTTCCCTAAATCGCTTAAGGCAAATGCCGCGATGATACTTTCCAAAGGAAAAGGAGCTCGTTGTCGTCAGGACCAAAACATTAATCTCCTCCTCCTCCTCCTCCTCTTCCTCCTCAGTTGTTATACTAATTCTAATACATTTACTTTTCAGGAAAATTTGCTGTGTTCTGTCTGATGATACTGATCGCAGAAACATTCAAAACACGGATATTCCGAACACCACGAGCATCGCGCCAGGACAAGTTTGTCACAGTGACATTTCTTCGTATAAATCTCATTCGCGAAAGAAGTGTAGTTAACATTGGTGAAGATTTCGTGCGCTCGTAATAATTTCACGGTAAATCATACATAACGGATCACTTTTCCGAAATCTGGCGCTTGCAGTTGATTACGAATCTAGATACACTACAGAAATTTCACCGAAAACAGTTACAAATAATTTTCTCATTCATTTATGCTTTTATTTCGTTTATCAAATATTCAATCACTAGACTAATAAGGATAATGTTCTATCTTTAAACATGGGAAACATTGGTATAGTAATCTTCTACAGACGTACGTATATAAATGGAAAAGCAAAAATAAAAGTAATAATTGAGTTTCGAACACGGGGCGCAAAAATAAGAAGCAACAACGCTAATCCTTGTGACACCATTTCGTCTGAAGATGTAGCGCAGTAAAAGTCACATGAAACACCTGAAGAATCTTGAAAACTTAGACCTATGACTTTTTTCCGAAACGGTCTAGTATCTACGGATAATCCCGGAAACGTGGTGTATTCGTTTATTTTGGCCCCTCTTTCTCTGACCGAAGTTTCTGGGAAATAGGATTATGACGTGTTCTCCTCGTCAATAGAACCTCAAGCTTTCAACGGTCACACCTACATTGTCTTCAACGGAAGAGCTTCATTGTTGGTCTGCATCTGTGGTGCGCCTTTACAGCCCGTAGACGGCTTGTGATTGGTCGACGTAGTACATTATTATAGCATTCTGCCGTAGAATGAGTTAACGTCTGCGCTGGTGGCGCTATCGATAGGAGCGTAAACAATTCCGCGAAGTTCTCTGTTTTCTCTATGCGCGTAGAGCTGGCTTTCACGCACCACTAAAATAATATCCGCTGTCTCATCTGAAGTTTTTCTAGGGCATTGTAATATCTACTTCCTCTTTTATAACAGAATCCCAGTACGTAGGAGCAAGCATCAAGAGTGTTTCATCAAAATTTTTTCTGTCATTCTTTGTGAGGCTTTGCAACTGCTTATTTCTCAAGTCTGATTTTTTTTAATGAGTCGTTGTGCACAGCGGTCGGAAATCGTGCAGATGGACTAACCGATGTAGTTGCTTCCGCATTCATAAGGGATCTTAGGAATCCGAGAGAGCCTGAGACGCCGGCCAGGATGGCGGAGCGGTTCTCGGCGCTACAGTCTGGAACCACGCGACCGCTAGGTCACAGGTTCGAATCCTGCCTCGGACATGGATGTGTGTGATGTCATTAGGTTGGTTAGGTGTAAGTTGTTCTAAGTCTAGGGGACTGATGACCTCAGATGTTAAGTCCCATAGTGCTCAGAGCCATATGAATCATTTTTTTGAGCCTGAGACGGAAACTGTCCTTAACCGAGCACAGAGTTTCCTTCATCTTCTTGGATATCGTAAAATAGGTCTCAAACTTGGTCTTCCCAGAGACCACCCTATTTTGCTAGAAGTAGCATCTCAGATATGAAGGGACACAATATGTGGATCACCTAGCAGTTAAATATTTTCACGTTGTCGTTTCTTGGAGAGTGCCAACTTCATGCCTCGTACCACAAAAAAGTTCTTTCGGTACACGTACTGCAGATGTTTGATCCCGGAATCCAAGTGGACCTTGTCAGAAATAAATACAGCTCTGCATATCAATGCCTCTGCTCTATTCTAGACCGGATGGTGAAAAATTTGCGAGGTGCGGTGTAAATCAGCGTGCGTCAGCTTTCGGAATACAAAGTGGCCGTGCAGCCCATCCACTTTTCGTCCTATTAGAAGATCCAAATTGGCAGTTTTGACTCTTGTCTTGACAGTGAACCAGATGTTTGAGTCGACAGCATGTGGTCAGGCAAAGTAAGTGTCGCCAACATACCTATGCAACGGATACGGGCGAAATGGAACCATTTAATACGCGTTCCTCAAAATGCTTCATAAAAAAGTTGTCCACTTAGGATGTTTCGTACAAAAAATTTCGCAACGTGAACCTTTGCTATCACATTGTCAAATGCTCATGCGGATTCTGTAATTTTTTTCCATTATAACGAGAAGTGAGGTCATGCTAGTTACATAATTGGTGAAATACGAAGACGTCACGTTGCTCTTTCCAGTTCGGAGCGTACATTGATCTCGTAAGGATGCTAGAAAATAGTGTCTCCTGCCAAGTACGAAGACCTGGTAAGAAATTTCTCCTGAAACTATGCAGCCCACGGAAAGTAACTGTCGTACGTTTCTTTATGACAGTTCTCACCCGCATTCTGCAGGGGCAATGAAGATGCTCCGGCAACGTTTTCGATGGGAAGTGTTTGATCACCCACGCTACAGCCCGTAAATGGCTCCGTCTGAGTTTCCTCTTTGCTGACGCGCACCGCTGACTATGAAGACACTTTAATACAGACAAGGAGCTGTAGACCAAAATAGGGATTGGCGGAATGCACTGACGACTGCCTTCTATGATGAGGGTATTGGAAAGCTGGTACAACACTAACACATATGTCTACATCGGAACAGCGACTATGTAAATAAGTAGCTGGAACTTGTAGCTAACTGTTGCAAGTGAGACTTTCTTGATTTTTCTCAGTGCCCCCAATTTGCAGCCGATCGGAACTCAACTTTCCGAATAAGCCCTTATATTTAACTATGTCTCACACATCTGCTGGGAAAAATATTTACACAGTCCTACATAATGCAGAATTGACCTCAGTATGTCCCTAGAAGCGGACCACTCAGTGTAAAAGGAGGTTGGTGATATTGTTTTGTCTGCAGAAAAACAGTAACAGCAGAATTGTTGTCAGTAGAGCTTAGTGTCTTCGAAAGTGGGCTTACACCTGAGTAGCAAAGCCATCACCGACATTTCGACCTTTCTAAAGCTATCAAAATCGACATTCCGTGATGTGATTATGAAGTGGAAATGCGAAATAACACGCTCAGCTAAACAAGACTAGGCAGACCTCTTGTACTGACAGTACAGCTTGCACATTGCCTGAGCGTAGGGGGTTAAGAGAAACGGAGGTGCAATGGTCGAACAGTCCCTCACAAGCAGCATATATTGCAGTGTCAGTCATAAGCGACGCTTGAGTTGGTATAGACAGCGACACCACTGGACAGTGGATGATCAGAAACGAGTAATTTGGATTTATGAATCATGTTACTCCCTTTGACAATCCAATAGGAAGGGTGTGGGTTTGGCGAATGTCTGGACAACGTTATCTGAAATTACATGTAGTGCCAACAGTGAGGTGCGGAGGTGGTGTTGCACTAAAGGAAACGATAAATGCGGAAGTATATGAAATTTTATAGCATCGCTTACTACGGATTGTAGAGGAACATTTCGGAAACGACGACTGATTTTATCAACAGGGCAGTGCACCTTGTCACGAAGGAGTGTCTGTAAAGCAACGGTTTGTGGTCAACGCCAGTCCTGAAATAGAATGGCCCGATCTGAAACCAGTGGAACAGCTTTGGGGCAAATTAGAAAGTAGATTTCGCTCTCGACCCCAGCGACCAACAGTAATATATTCTCTGGTTTCACTGTCTAACATTAAAGTCGGCTCTTTTTGTGCCCCCACCTGCTCCGCCGAATGCATCCACCTCTCTAGTTCCGTACAACTCGTTTCTCAATAATGGGCAATGCCCAATAGGGACAGCACGGGAACCGTGACAACCTAGTGTTGTGCTGTATAATGGCCGAGAAGTTGTGTAGGAAACGATAGGTCGATGAATTCTTTGAAGCCGGTGGTATACGAATAGGACTGATCTTAGTATTAGACGGAGATAGATAACCCGAAGTTTTACTGCGTAACAGTTGCTAACATTCAGTATGCGAAGAATGTTGTGTGTTTAACATGTTTCTAAGAACTTACTAATTGAAATGTGTAGTTTCACTTGTAATTGGTCACTAATTGTATGTGATAGCCAAGGTTCAAATGGCTCTGAGCACTATGGGACTTAACATCTTAGGTCATCAGTCCCCTAGAACTTAGAACTACTTAAACCTAACTAACCTAAGGACATCACACAACACCCAGCCGTCACGAGGCTGATAGCCAAGGTTTAATATTTCACTAATTACGCGGATTGGCGGGCGGTGTGGCCGCGCGGTTCTAGGCGCTTCAGTCTGGAACCGCGTGACCGCTCCGGTCACAGGTTCGAATCCTGCCTCGGGCATGGATGTGTGTGATGTCCTTAGGTTAGTTAGGTTTAAGTAGTTCTAAGTTCTCGGGGACTGATGACCACAGATGTTAAGTCCCATAGTGCTCAGAGCCATTTGAACCATTTTTTTTAATTATGCGGATTCGTTTTTTCTGTCGTCGTCTTATTCTTACATGCAGGGGTAAGGCGTGTGCCTGTTCAGTCTTCACAGAGTTTATGTTCATCGTTGCTTGGGCGGCTTGTCCCCCCTCTTTCCTTTCTGGTTATAGCTGAGGATTTTCATGTCGTCTGTGTTTATTTGCATGTTACTTCCAACAAACACACACACACACACACACACACACACACACACACACACACACACACACACACCTGCTTGTATTTTGTGTCATCTTTCTTAACTGAACTCTGGCTTCTTTACAACAGGAATGATACCGTCACGGATATGTAAGAGATTCTTTCGCGTTTTGTTACGTGTTCTGTTTATTGTCTCATGTATTGGTCGCAATTTGTGCAGATTCTCTTGTACATCACCGTAATCGTGACTAATGTGGCAGCCGAGAAGTTTAAAACGTGACACTTGTTCAGTTATTTCGTTGTAAATTTCTGTTTTCGACCGTACTGGAGATTTTGCTAGAAGCTATGATTTAATGAAATTTTAAAATTGTATTCTGCGCGTAACTGGCTTAGACGACGGATTGGTAACTCAAGGGCATACTCATTTTCTTATATTATTACTTTATCATCTGCAAATACTAATGCGCTTAGATTAGTGTATGTATTTAGTTTCATTTTGGATAATTTCGTGATTGCCAAAGCGATAAATCAACGCCAGACTAGCGCACTGCTCTCTCTTTGCCCTCGTGTGTGTGTGTGTGTGTGTGTGTGTGTAATGCAGATTGCATGCAGAGAGCTACCAGATCGGTGACCAAATTGCCTCTGCCCCCCCTCCCTCCCTCCCTCCCTCCCTCCGCCAACTCCCCACACAGCATCAGACACACCTGCTGTGCGCACAGCATCGCATCCCCGGTACCTTGTTCCCGACAACCGCCTCAGAGATGGCAGACAGTGAAGCTGACGCAGACCAGCGGGTCTTCCGGGTAGTGAAAGACGGAGACAGGACGCAATAGCTGCGTTGGCAGCCGTCGGGGCGCTTTCTCGTGGCTCTCACTTGGCACCGGGCTGCTTTATTTCTCCTATCCTCGCGCTCATGTCAAATGTCTCACAGTGCTAGTTCTCCTGACACATCATCATCGATACTGGAATCAAGGACAACGTGGAAGGGAGGACTCACCAACATAACTTTCTTTTCACACAACCTGTTTATTTAACAATATGTAAACTGCTTTGTACAGATAATCTAAGCATTTAACCATAAAATTATCTTTAACAAAATGAACAGATTTGCAAAATTCTTGTGACTTTAAACCTTAAGCTGAATAAGCTTTTAATCTTTGCGAAAGAAATCAAAAGTGCTATATTGCAAAACAGCAAACAATATGACAATGATTACAAGACGGCCGGACCTGCAGCCCGCCCGTTATCGGGTGAAGCAGCGGTGTTTACTACCGCGCTGGACACAGTCTGACTTACTAGATGCCCTTCTTCAACACATGAAAACTATATAAGCACTATTGATGAAGAGAGTGATTCAGTTACTCAAAACAGATGACTTTTAATTTGAAAACTGTATGTCTGAAGGTTTGGGGTTAAGATGCGTACCTGTGCTTAAAGATTAAGCGGACTAACAAACAATATAACAATATAACAATGATAAGGCTTACTTCAAAGCAATCAACCTCTTAATTTCAATCGGCAACCAAGGTGTGACTCGATCCCAACCCGTCGCTTCTGACAATTTTGTTTTGACTAAAGCCCTGGTGACAGTTGGCTGTTTACATTTTCAAGGTTAAGCTGATTGTCAGCTATTAAGACCGCTCTGAAGGAACGTCTTAAAACATCACTTGTGAACACTTACTACAAGAGAACTCACTCGACGGAACCACAAGACCCAGCTAAAATACACCAATAATGACCCGATCTTTCAAACACGAAAACGAACAGCTTAGTAAAAGTTCTGATTATAACTAATGGCTGAGAAATGCAATTACAGTCAAAGAATTGAACCAGTTAACAGCTAAATCTAACCATAAGGTCCCTCTTTTGTTTAATGGCAACCCTTGCCTTAGTAAAATTGTTCCGGCTGTATTTACGACCAAGAGCTGAATAGTTAGAACAAACCAGAAAGGAAAGGCAATATAGTAGCGGGAAAAATTGTCAAACGACAACTAGTGTCTTAGTACGATACTACTGCCTATATTTACGACCAAAGAGGCGACCGTGTAAAACTCTGAGAGTCTGGTACAAACCAGAAAATGAGGGCAGGTAGACAGTGACACAAATCACCATGAGGATTACAGAATGTTACTCCCCTTTATCAGCAAGCAGTTCTATGGATCCACGGTGCGTCCCAGCGGCAGCGGTGAAGTCTGGTAGAAGAGGGCAGCCAGCCCACGAGCGGTCGTCCGACACAAAAACCAACCGACTGGATGTCGGCCTGCTTCTTATAGTCGATGCTGACCCCGGTAAAGTACTCCGGTATCTTCACTCTGCGCAGGCCCTCGTTGCGCCGTTCGTGGCTTCGACGGCTCGGACTTATTGTACATGTTACTGATGTATAGCTAGGTTCTCCGGGAACCTGACAACCTGTTCTGCAGATGTTCAGGCAGCTGCCTACCACAGCTGTCAACAGAGCAAACGATGCAATTTTAGGTGCTGTAGACTTCACAGTTCGTTTTCGGACAACGAAAGTGTCCGATATTACCGCAGGGAAGTTGTTTACAGGCTTCAGTTTCCGTATGGCTGTTGTCTCATCTGTCATAACGGGCGGTTATAATTAAAGTACAGCTACTCACTGAGGTCCAGTGTGCACGGTAATTATCACTGGGCTGCTGTTATCGTTTGGCAGTGAAACCTGGTAGATATGCTAATATGTTATTGAGGAACCGATTTACGCTAGCAAAAATTAGTTCCAAATTTAGCCACCAGATCCAAATATGGCGCTGAACAGCATCTCGTAAATGTCTTCTCTGACCTTTTCTGCCCACGTTCCGTTCTTAATCCATGACATATGGAGACATTTCTATACACCTGGTGGGGAAAGCTGGAATTTTTTCCCAGGATAAATCGGTTCCTCATTAGCGCATTGGAATATCTACGAAGTTCTACCGCCATACGCTACTTACAGCTTACACTGGATCTGTGTGAGAAGCTGTTCTTTAACTGGCATTTGGGCATCTTTTCATTGCAGGTGGTTTCAAAGTTATAGGTATTGCCCATACAGCGACGTCTATAAGCAAAATGATTTCTTCATATTTATTGATCACTGTTACGTGAGATCTATTACAACGGATTATTTTATCGGTTATTATTTTGCGGTTTCAGCAATTTTCCTGCAACAATGGGAAGATCGTATCTGTAGTATGAAGGAGAGCCTAACATTAACTGCTGTATAAATTTCTGGTGATTATTTTGGTGACCTCATCATACCTTTTCAAATATTCTGTGAGTGCCAGGAAAATGTGTGATATGTTCTCCTTTTGGCTATCATAGACAGGGGAACAGAGTTCGGTAATCCCAACGGCAACACTACACACATGTGGCACCACATTGTCTTTTCAGATAAATAGCTCTGAGCACTATGGGGCTTAACATCGGAGGTCATCAGTCCCCTAGAACTTAGAACCACTTAAACCTAACTAACCTAAGGACATCACACACATCCATGCCCGAGGCAGCATTCGAACCTGCGACCGTATCAGGCGCACGGTTCCGGACTAAAGCGCCTAGAACCGCTCGGCCACCGATGCCGGCCCGTCTTTTCAGACAGGTTCCCAGTTTTGTAAGCAGTATCATGAAGGACATATCCATGTGTGGAGCCTCCCAGGAGAACGAAAGTTGCCACAAGGTACTCACTCGTCGTCATCATCATCATAGTGGACCAGCAGTTCGCATGATATGTATCGTCGGATGCATGGTTTGCATGGCTGGTGATTTGGACAGCAGCTGTCGAAAGGGTGGTGACTGGGCCTAATCTTCGAAATGCCAGTGACGTCATCTACAACAAGATAAATCAAGACTTCCATGCTGTATGTCCTGTTCTCACCTGGTCACATAGGGAGTTCGATTGTTGCCTTATCCAGCCCGTTCTCGCCCATTGAAAATACCTGGTCGTTAGTTGCGAAGAGACTGACATGCCATCATTCCCCATCCTCTGCGGTTGTTTGGCATTCAGCAGAAGCAGCATGGAATGACGTATCCGTATCTGTCAACCAAGCTCATTTCGAACCTTCCTTCAAACGAGTTAGAGCCATTGTTGCGGCTGGAGTGACCACTCTGTGTAATAAATTTCACACTTTGTATACCTCCAAACCGGCTGCAAATGAAATCACATATTCTTCGTACTATACCGTATGCGCTCGACGACTTAAACTACATTATTTGCTTTCGTCCAAAGCGCAGAAATTTTAATGTTCATCACTGAACTTTGCTTCATTGTGCTGTGTATGACCAGTCTGTTGTCGAACCCGTTTGGCTTCGACGGTGATGGCGGTGTATACATTGCCCGCCAAAAGTGAAGCAGCTAGAAGGAGAGGAGGAAGAATGGGTATGTGCTGTTATTACTCTGATTACAGAATCTATTCATATTTACAAAGAACTTGGCAGTATAAACCCACTTATCAGTATGACATTGCAACCCTTCTGCAAGCACTGGTTCGGTTGGGAATGGACAGAGTTGTCAGACTTTGTGCCACACATGTTCTGTCGTGGACAGACCTGGGAGTCTTGCTAGTGACAGCTGTACTTCAGATTCAAGGACTCACTTCGTACACACGTACTGGTGTGTGGACGAGCATGGTCCTATTGAAAAGTGATACCACGATACCGTCAAATGGGATGTAACAAATGGAGATGCAGGATTTCCAGAGCATACTATTGAGCTAACACTCAGTTCCTACGAGCCGTGACCTGTAGTCATACGTGATGGTCTCCCACACTATCACGCCGGCAACATTGCCACTGGGCCTCTCAAATTTTGGAACAGAACGTCTCCCCAGTTCGTCGCGAGTCGCAGTGCCGAATATAATACATCATTCATCAGCTGTGCACGCTTTCTAGCCACCGCAGCATTCCAAACACGACCTTTGTGAGGCTAATGGAAGAACGGCAGCCTAAGCATAAGATGGTAATTCCCTAGTCTGGCAGCTGCTAGTCCTCCGACCAATGGCGCAGAATGCGACAGAATGTGGCAGGGGCTTCTCGAATGGCAGGCGCGGATGTGAATGGCTGACGGTGCACTTTGTGCACAACACTGATCCTGTAGTGTTCAGATGTTGTAGACCAGAACCTTGGCGATGAACATGCCTGCCTGCCCTCATGGTCCCATGTAGTCCCACATCGCGCCACTGTCACATGCGACTGCCCCAGATATCTGGATACCACACGATTCGACCAATCGGCTTCATGGAGACCCACAATGAGGGCCTTTTCAAACTTAGGCGCTGATAACGCTCCCACACGAGTACGTGAAATCACCCTGTCCTTCAGTGATCACTCAACATCTGGCGTTACTCATGCCCTTTTATGCAGGGTTTTTTCTTATCCCGAGACAACGATATATCAAAAAAACTGTTCATAGGATTATAAAAGGGATAAATTTGTTCAATATTTTTAAAATTGTCAGGCGATAACTATGTTGACCCCCCCCCCCCCCCCCGTGCCAATGGGTGTGTGGCGGGGAGTCAGCTCCGAAATCTTAAAGGAACAACCAATTATTGTAAGGTCGGATTTTACCGGGAAAATACGCAACTTCTGCATGTAACACTGTCATCGTTGGGCAACAGATGGCATTGAGGTCCACCAAAAACCCAGTTGGTTTCCAAAACGTTACTCTCGAGAGAGATAAGCATTGGACCAAAAACATAAAATCAGACACGTGTGGTAAACGACTCAGTGTTTTGCAGTTTCCTCCGCGTAGTTGTTTCGAAACATTCGTTCAGTCGTTATTTGATTTGATATAATTGTTTGCACGTGGGTCATTTCTTAAACACGTTCCTTCATAAGCTACTACGTTGTTAGTCAGAATGCGTGCTATTACAATAGAAGAGAAAATTAAATGGGTTGTATTTATGGAGAAGGCAGGCTGTCCATAATGCTGTAACTCTTTATGCTCAGCATTTTGCAAACAGAAAGCGACAACGAACTTCTTTTTGTCGGCGTACTCATCAGTTCTTAATCAAGGAAACTGTACAACCACGGAAAAGGAATCTCCGAAGAACAGTAGCTGGAGAGAATTATGAAACTGGAATATTAGCTACAAAGAAACAGAGCCCCCACATAAGCACTTGGGAATTAAGTCTTGAATCGGGAACTAGTCGAGTACTGTTCGCCGAATACTGAAATGTAGAAAATATCATCCGTTTAATATTTCTGTCAGTTACTCCACGGCAATGATTTCCAGAACCGAGTGATATTTTTCCAGAGGTCGCTTCACAAATACAGATACACACTTCAGTTTCATTGCTCAAGTACTGTTTTCTGACGAGTCGATCTTAAAGGAGCCACGGTACGATTGACACAATATGCGTTATTGGAATGCGCCAAACCGAAATCGGTTACCCCAAGTTGAACAACAGTGTAGGTGAAATGTGAATGTTAGGTGTGGAATAATTCGCGACAAACGCATCGGTCCATTCATTGTCGATGGCACCTTAAATGTTTATAAACATCAACCATTCTTAAAGGGTGATATTCTAGTATTACTTACAGACCTTACCTCGAACTTGAGAGCCGGCCGAAGTGGCCGAGCGGTTAAAGGCGCTACAGTCTGGGACCGCACGACCGCTACGGTCGCAGGCTCGAATCCTGCCTCGGGCATGGATGTGTGTGATGTCCTTAGGCTAGTTAGGTTTAAGTAGTTCTAAGTTCTAGGGGACTTACGACCACAGCAGTTGGGTCCCATAGTGCTCAGAGCCATTTGAACCATTTTTTTCGAACTTGAGACAAACGATGTCATTTCAACATGGCTGTTGTCCAGCACATTAATCTGTAGCAGTACGTAAAGTACTAGATCGCGTGTGCAATCTTCGGTGGTACGGCAGACACACTCCAGTGTCTTGGCATGCAAGATCGCCAGATCTTATTTCGCCTGACTTGTTCGAGGAGTGCGAGTTACAATAAAGTCCCAACAACGCACGTTAATGTGATTCAGCGTTTCATCAACGCATGTCAACCGATTACATCGAAAAAAAAAAACTGCTCAACTGTGTCGAATCATTACACGCGTGGATAAATTGGTGCATCGAAGTGGGTGACGACGTTTTTGAGCACTTACTGGGAAACAGTTCTTACAAACAAGCACCCTGTTGATGAGAGGCAAGAGGACACAGTTCAAAGAAGCTTTTTCCACAGTTACTGGGCTTGTCTCGTTTCCTTTTCTTGTTCCAGTGCACCTTTATCGAGATAATACCGTTTTGGAACTCAGTTGTGTTAACTGTCGATTACAGCGCTATCTATCGTGCAACGACGGAAGCGTTACATGCAAATGTCATGTATTTTTTCCCGTAAAATCCGAATCTACAATACAAAGAGGACCTTACTATTTTTTAGTGGTCAAGCCAAGGATTGGTTTGCAACAGCTGCAATGGCAGCTTGTCTCCATTCTGTGCATCTTTCAGCTTTTCTCGTTATTTCTTTATAGGTGTTACATCCCACATCTTTCACATCCCACATCTTTCACGATTTGATCCATGTACCTCAGCGGTGGTCTTCCTCTTGGTCTTTTTCCCTCGACATATCCCTCTGATTTTCAGGAGTCCTTTATGTCTTAATAGATGGCCTGTAAATTGCGCTCTTCTTTTAACAATGAAACTCCAGAAGCTTCTCTTCTTACCTGCTCTTTCCAGAACCACTTCGTTTGTGACCTTGTCGATACATTTTATTTTGAGCATACATCTATAGCACCACATTTCAAAAGAATTTAGCTTCCGTTCTTCCTCTGTCTCGAGAGTCCATGTTTCACACCCATAGCATGCCACACTCCACACATACGATTTCAAAAATCTTTTCCTAATTTCAAGGCTGATGCTCTTAGATGTTAAGATGTTTTTCTTCTTAAAAGCAGCCTTTGCTAGAGCAATTCTACTTCTCATTTCTGCCTTGCTCCTTCCATCCCTGGTAATATTACTGCCCAGATAAGTAAATTTATCAACTTGTTCAAGCAGTTCATTGCCTACATGAACTTGCACTTGATCTTTTTTGTCGCATGCCATTACTTTTGTTTTTGCTTTATTAATTCTCATATTATATTCTTCCCCCATAACTTTATCCATTCTATTAAGTAGGACTACAAGATCTTCACTTTCAGCTAGGACAGCTATATCATCGGCATATCTTATCATATCTATTCGTTGGCCATGAATTACTACACCTGTCTGTGAATTTTCCCTAAATTTTTTCAGCGCCTCTTCAATGTATAGGTTAAAGATAACAGGGGATAGTGCGCAACCTTGTCGGACACCTTTCCGTATCTGCATCTCTTCTTGTTTTGTCCGTCCACGGATAACTGCTGTCTCGTTTTTACTATTAAAGATTTGAAAATGGCTCCCCCAATTTCCTGGGGGTGGAGCAGGGAATCAAATTGCTTTCGGTGGATAACATTTTTAAAAACATGGAACACATCTATTTATCGGTATTTTAGTCCTGTGCGTAGTCTTTGAGATAGATCCTTCTCTCAAGACAAAAAAAAAACTTACCCTGCATACCCTTAGAGACCTGGTAACAACACTAAATACTGAAACATCCCCTTAGAAAATTTATGAATGATTGTGCTGGTAAACCTCTTACATTATTTGATTTTCAAACAGCTGAGCGGAATGAACGTACTCAGACATTTCGCTCTTTACCTATTCTGATCAACACTAAACTGACACACAATATTTTTAGCGCAACGCAATCTGACTTTCAATAATCCCTGCAAAAGAATGGCCCTGACTACCATTAACCTATACCTTTCACAAATCACTTACCTCACAAAAATCTTCGTTAATCGAACTACTGCAATACAGCGAGCGCCAATACTGCCAGCTAAATATAAGATTCAAACTACTGCAGGCACTAACTACTGATAGGCATAGTCAGCAAATGAGAGATTTTGATAAAGAACAAACAATGTATTTACCTTAATAGTGTTAAAAAGTCATTATATATATAATCAGTTCATGACATCCAGTCTTGCAAATTTACTGTCTCTGATAGACACAGGTCCAGATCATCCGCTCTCAAAACTCCATCTCTCCCCCCACATCCACCACTGGTGGCGGCTCACCTCCAACTGCGCAACGCTAACGCGCTGTTAACAGCCAACTGCCCAACACTACAATAGCAAATTCCAACAATGCAAACCAGCCACAACAGCATTTACGCACTCTGGTGGCCATTCTGTGCTTGACAGAGAATTGCAATACTAATAATGTACATACCCGACGACTGTGTGTACGTGTATGAAGTTACATTGACATCCGTCTATGTGTTCCGAGTGCCTCACTTTCTTTTGTCGGGCAGTGTATTGTCAGCGTCTCCACAAAAATGGAACGGAGTGAGGCAAGTGAATGGTGGTACGAAATAGCCTTTTCCATGCAAAGCAGGCGGTCGATATAAGAGGCGTAAGGCGCGGCGTTCGGCTTGGAGTGTGGGGTAGGCGAGTCGGCAGGCAGGCCGGCTAGCGCCACGGCCCAGCAGTTGTGTGACGCGGCACCGACGGCGCAGGAAGACCGAGTTACGTAGTGTCGCCGGCACCCACCAGCCGGCTCCCAGGCAACCAGTTACCGCCGGAACGCGAGGTGCCAGCCGCTCGCTGCCAGCGGCAGAATGGCGCAGGACCAGCAGCACACAGAGTCCGCGGAGGCAGCGCAAGCAGTCGTCGCCGCAGATGCGGCTCCTGCAGCGGCCGAGGTGAGCCAGTGGTACCAGAGTGCCACCGGAAACGACTTAGTCGATTCACATCTGCACGTCACGAACGAAGAGTCAAAGCATTCCACAGTGCGTCACGATTGGAGCATTCAGTAAGCGCCGGTACAGGGTGTTACAACAAATCATTTTACTTAGTCATTTTTTCTGCGATGTCCATATCTCTGACTGTATATCTAGTTAGAGCCTAGCAACGCTTGCCCGATTAGTTCAAACGTCGCTATTAGAAATTATGGAACATATAGAGGACCATGTTATGAAGCCCACTTCTGCGACAGATCTTACTTAATAAGTTCCTTTAATTTACATCTATGGTCACAATCTTTTTGTTTAACAGATTACCAGTTTCGGTAATCAGTCCTAATGTACTGCAGCCAGTGTCATGGTACATTAGGACTTTGTTTTTATGAAATAGATCTGATGATGGTCATTAAAGACCGAAACCGGTAATCTGTTAAACAAAAATATTGTGACCATAGACGTAAATTAAAGGAACTTGTTACATATACGGGTCACTGTGTTTTTTCGCGACGATCCCGCAGCATGTGACGATCTTACTTAGACTTCACTTCAGCATAAGCGCTTATTGAGTCGATTGATTAATAAAAATCTTGACAATTATTTTGTGGTAAAGATTAAACTTATGGTTGTGGGCGTAGTTGTGCGGAACGCATTCAAAGGTAACATAACTGTGAAATGAAGAACAGGATCGACAGTGTGAACTTATTTGTACCAGTCAATTATTTACGGATATTTATCACTCAAGTACTTCAGAAGTACTACTAAAAATACAAACGCGATTAAATCAAAATATAGTGCAAGTTTTGTGATCTTATCTGGAACGCTTAGATTTGAGTCGCTGCTCAGACTATATTTATTTTTCAATGAAACAGCCGCACGTGTCAAATTTAAACATTGTTTATTTATATTAAAGCACACAATAGTTAAAAAGATTATCCATGCCAATGATCGCCAGATAAGACGAGTGTTGTTGTCATACTAAGTACCAACATTCGGAAACAGCACAATTAGCGCTACACTCGCAGTAGTCTTGCATGGGAAGTAGTCGTAATTTTATAATACTGCCTGGCAAGCGCTATTAGAGTGTAACATGACCGTCTGGCTTTACATCGTAAACACCTTCTACATTAAGGAATATTCATCGTATTCGAATAGTACAATGCGACGAAGTGACAAGTGATGACTTAAGTTTGTAATGTTAGCAGCCTATTTTATTAAGATAAAATATAGTCCTTGAAAATGAATTTTAAAGCCAAATAGCTTTAATGAATTTGGATGACGCTATTCAATTTCATATCAAAAATAATAACAACCACCACCACCTTCAAGGATTAGTCCTTTTGATATGTTCCGCCTCAGGATTGTTTATGCCATCTCTTTAAGCGAAGTCCAACGTTTCTCTTTCATATTGTGTAGTGCAGTATTGCAGCTTTAATTAGCCTACTATTAGACATATGCTGGACACGGTCTTTTCAGTTCAGTCAATATTATTCAGTTACAGTTGTGATGGGCTCAACATTTAATTATTTTCTAGTATCGGTGTTGCATCTGTTGCTGAGTAATGAGTATCCGGTTACGAAGCGGAGGACCTTCATATCTGGTGATTCTTTTTGCTCACAATTTATCAGGTGTTAGGATCCAACAACCAGCAGCAAAGGCAAAGCTATTACTTTCTGAAGTTTAATTAATATTTATTTCCGTACGTTGTGTCTTAATGTGCGTTGTATGGTTCCACAGAAATGTCTGCATCTGGCCTTATTTAGCTTAACATGATTTGACATGAGAGATTTAAAATGGCACCCTAGATATTTAAACTCTTGTTCGTTCAGTTATACGTCCATATAAAACAATTTTGATTCTTATGGGTTCCAGTGCTTGAAATTCCGTCATTTTTGTTTTATCTGTCGACAGTCTAATTCAGTATTCAGAAGTTTGACCCAAATTACGTACTAAAATTTCAACCTTTTATTCAGATTCTCCTATTATAAGATGGTCACCAGTAAATAGCATCGCGATGCAATTAAAACTACCACTGCTTTATGTGTCGTTCAATATAATCAACTATTCACATGATATCGTCAGTATAGACATTAAAAACGGTGGAGGATAGTGGATAGCCTCGTCCTGCTCCTTGATTGTCGCCAGATTGTGTCCCATTCAGTGCAGTACAGGTCCCTATTTTATTAATTTCTGTAATGCTCAACTGCCGTTAACTGATGTTCTGAAACTTTAGTTTCCTTCAGGGATTCTCATAGCAGTTCCCATTTTACTTTGTCATACGTCTTACCAAAAACATAAGTCGGTAATCTAAATTCTCTTGTTTTCTCAGTGACTTATGTTAAAAGTGAAAAGTCTATCGGAGTATGATATACCTTTCGTAAAGTTATGTTGTACCTCTAGCGTACATCCTTTCACTATTTATTATTATCGGTTTTCGATACATGCCCATACAGTAATTTCAATAGTGCAGTGCCATTCCCGACGATAGGAACGTAAGGAGAACACAACACACACAACCCGGCCGGCGATTGAACCCAGACCCCTTTCGTTAGCAGTGCTCCTCACAGATCGCGCAACTACCGAGGCGAACAGCTTACACTATGGGCATTAACCTCTCGTTTGTAATTTTAGTGCACAGATTGTAACAGGAATTTTGCCGACTTACCCCTCGGTGATTTACACTTTGTGACTTACCTCCTTTCTAGCAAATCAGGCATATTAAACTTCGTGTCATCCGTCTGGAATATGTCCTCAGCCGGCAAATATTCATAAACCTTTAAATTACTTTCATCATTCCTTTTCGGATCTTCTTCTTCTTCTTATTCTTCTTCTGAATCGACCAGCTAAGGACCACGATATTCAACTTTCCAGCCTGGAGAGGGACCTGATGTTTGTCCAGTAATCCCCCATTCTCTGGCTATGTTTCTCCTTTCTCTCCTTGTCCAAAGGTCGCTGTCTTTTTACGGGGTGATCTGTCCTGAAATCTCTCAGTGATGTTCAGTTCCTGGATGTCTTTCTTGACTTCTGCCATCCTCTGTGGCAGAGCGGTTCTAGGCGCTTCAGTCTGGAACCGCGCTGCTGCTACGGTGGCAGGATCTAATCCTGCCTCGGGCATGGATGTGTGTGATGTCCTTAGGTTAGTAAGGTTTAAGTAGTTCTAAGTGTAGGGGACTGATGACCTCTGTTAAGTCCCATAGTGCTTAGAGCCATTCGATTTTTTCTTGACTTCTATCAGCCATGGTGTCACGGTCTTTCTGCTCTTCCAGTAGTTGAGAAGTAGGTTGGTCAGTCTTGTTTCGTCCATCCTTTTGATACGTCTGTAGAAAGCGAGACATCTCTTCCAGGCTACATCTGTGATTTTCTCAGTCTGATTGTATAGCTCCTCGTTTGATTGTCTTCTGTACTCACCATCTGTTTTGATCGTCCCAGAAGTTTTCTCAGGATCTTCCTCTCCTGAATAGTTTCTATCAAGCCTTTCCTGTTCAGCTTCAAGCATTCTGAGGCATATAGGGCTTCAGAGTGGTTAACTGTTAGTCTGGAATTTCGAGATATGCATTTCTTATTATAGATGTTCTTGATTAATCTATATGCTAATTGTAACTTATTAACCTCAGTTGTTAGTGCTGTTCCTTCTGATAGCTTAGGTTCCAACAATTCTCCTAGATACTTGAATCTGTCAACTTCGTCAATTTGACCTTATACCAGCTGCAGTTCACTGGGAGTATCACTGATGTTGGTGGGGTATTTTGTCTTTTCTAGTGACAATTGAAGTCCCACCTTGGCAGCCTGGAGTTTGAGCGTATTGAGTTGCTTTACTGCTACTTCCATTGAGCTTGCTATGAGTGACAGATCATCTGCGAAAGCTAAACAGTCTACTACTGGTCCCTTCTGTTTGTGTCCCAGGTAAATACCGCTCTGTATATTTTGTATTTCCATTTCTTTTCGCCACTGTCTGTCCAGTGCACAGTTGAAGAGAAGAGATGAAAGTGCACCTTCCTGTCTAATTCCTGTCTTTATCTCAAAGCTTTCTGAGAGTGTTCCCCTGAACTTTACTCGTGGTCTAGTGTTGCTCAGTGGATAAGGCTGTGGGTTTTCTGGTCCAGGTCCACTTCCTGCAAAATTCTCATAAGACTGTCGATTCAATTGTATGCTTTCTTGAAGTCAACGAAAGTAACTACGTACTGTTTATTGGCTAGTTTAATTTGACTTAATGCTGACTTCAAGTTAAGGATCCGTTCAGCACAAGAACTTCCTTTTCTAAAACCACCCTGATAATCTCCAATTGAGGGTCGGCTCTGTTCAATAATGCCTCAGATAATATCTTATAGGTGACTGGTATCAATGAGATCCCTCTATAATTGTTGATGACTGTCAAATCATCCTTCTTGTGTGAGGGGTGGATCAGAGCAGATGTTCAGTCATCTGGTAACTTCTCAATATCCCTAATGTTCCGTAGGATTTCGGTCAACTTCCTGATTGCTTTGTCTCCAGCCTGCTTCCACAGCTCTGAAACTATAGCGTCTTCTCCTGGTGCTTTGTTATTCTTCAGGGACTGAATGGTGTTTTGCACTTCTCTTAGAAGGTGAGAGTTTGGTTGTCTGGGACTGTCTTAATAGATAAAGGAGGTTTTAGGAGACTCACAGTTGAAGAGAATCTCATAATATTTGGCCAATATGCGGCAGTTGTCTTTGTCATTTTAGTCTATGTTTCCATCTGATCCTCTGAAGTGTAAGCTGGATGGGGCATAGCTTCTAAGGTTTCGCTTGAAAGTTTGGTAAAATGATTATTCTTCTTGAAATCTTCATATAATTGAGTCAATTGGTCCTGAGTATATTGACGTTTAACCTGCCTGATGGTTTTGGCAGTTAGCCGGCGCTGTTCTATGAACTTCTCCTTATTTGTTTCGGACTTCTGCGAGCTCCATCTTAGCCAAGCTGCTCGTCTCTTTGCGATCGCTTGGTCGCAGGTACTTGTTCACCATTCATGTTTCTTCTGTTTCTTTAATGAGGCAACTTCTGTTGCGGCTTTTACTAATTTGTCCCTTAGTTGGTCCCAGTTGTTGCATTCATGATCTAGTGTTTGCATTCTCTCTGTAAGCATATTGCAGGTTTTCAGTTTTTCCAAATCAAACTTAGTAAGTTTGGGAGTTTGAGACTTTCTTGTATTCCTAGGTAGAAATCGGAACTAGATTTTTGAGAGGTAGTTTTCTGAGTCCAGGTTCACCCCTCTTAACACTCTCACATTCTGGACTTCTCTACAGGACTTTCTTGAAATGGCCGCATGATCTATTTGAAACTCTTCTAGGAGTTTATTGACTGAAGTACATATCTTCTGTCTTCTTGATAGATGCTTAAAGGCCGCGACCGAGCGAGGTGGCGCAGTGGTTAGCACACTGGACTAGCATTCGGGAGGACGACGGTTCAATCCCGTCTCCGGCCATTCTGATTTAGGTTTTCCGTGATTTCCCTAAATCGCTTCAGGCAAATGCCGGGATGGTTCCTTTGATATGGCACGGCCGATTTCCTTCCCCATCCTTGCCTCACCCGAGCTTGCGCTCCGTCTCTAATGACCTCGTTGTCGACGGGACGTTAAACACTAATCTCCTCCTCTCCTCCTTAAAGGCCGTTGATTTCATTACTAGATTAAATGCTTTACAGTCCCACAAGTCGTTCTCCATTTCTGTTTGTGCGCATGAGAGCTATATATTTATACTTCCGCTCTTTCCCTAACTGGGCGTTAAAATCACCCAATAGTATGACTGTATTCCGCTCTGGTATCTTGCCGCTAGTGTCCTCGAGTCCTTCCCAAAATTGGTCGGATATTATATTTAATTGTGAAATTATTCGTTCATCCCAGAATCAATTTTCGCTTTGGAGCTGAGTGTGCGTTAGTATGAAACTTCATGGCAGATCAAAACTGCGAGCCAGACCGGTAC
The DNA here is from genome assembly GCF_023864275.1 of Schistocerca cancellata. Taxonomy (NCBI): domain Eukaryota; kingdom Metazoa; phylum Arthropoda; class Insecta; order Orthoptera; family Acrididae; genus Schistocerca; species Schistocerca cancellata. Next base: position 656,028,190 of record NC_064628.1, read on the forward strand.
TCGAACCCAGTTTTAATCAACCAGGAAATTATATCTCGTTCTTGTTCACCCAAGAGCTGCTTCATAATATGCCCTATTTCACTGACATTTAGTTTCTAACTTTTCCATTTAATTTTTCCTATTTTTTTCTTTCTTAGAGTTGATTAACTACTATAATCCTATATGTAATTCATATTATTAGATAGAAAATGAAGTGTGCGTATGACATTATTGGCCGGGAATCCCCTTCGGCCGCCTTCTGCTTGATGCCGCTTCGGTGAATCACGGGCGTCGATGATGATTTTCTCTCTCTCTCTCTCTCTCTCTCTCTCTCTCTCTCTCTCTCTCTCGCACGCACACTCTCTTGAGCGAAGGAAATCGCCGACGCGGCCGGAAATCGAACTCAGAGCCCCAAACCATAAGATCACAAGCTCCCCGATATTATGTTACGAGGTAATGACAAGGTTTTCAGATAAGGCTCATTTTTTACTTTTGTTAGTCTACTAGTATAGTCGTTCCACATTGTTAATCCCCTTCAACAATATTTCTTTTTCGTCGTTTGTAATGCCTAAGCGGCTGCTTGCGTATAATTACTTTAATAGTATTACATTCTCCGTTTATGTTGTAGCTTATTGATTTCGCATCAGTGCAACAGTTAATTCTTTGTCACTGTTTCAGTATTTCACCACAAACGTAATTATATCATGATGGGTCTCCAGTGTAATTTAGTGGCTGACAATCCGTAGCGTTTAACTGCTCCCCCCTCAACCCTATCAGTATTTTCCACTTTTAATAACATGGAGCCACCCTCCCTCTCTGGGCACCACCATTACACATCACTGACATTCGCACTGATTGCCGGACACTGCCTCATTGCACAACATTATTTTTTTACCGTTATATTTGTGATGTCATGATTCTGCCACCGTATATGCAGATGATGAAAGAGAAATACCGACGTCAGCCAGAAGAGGGCATTGAAATAATTCAAAGGCGACAAGTGAAGTTTTGTTTCGGTCGGGACTCTAATCCGGATTTCCCGCTTTTGTGTGAGCGGTCGCGCGAACCATTTCGCCTATATGAGCACACTTGCCGTCCGAGTTTAATGCCCAACTTGTCGCACATTAATACTGTCCGAAAGTACAGACTCTACAAATGTAACAGTAACATCTAAGCGTTGACGGCAATTCATGATATCTTCAGTGTGAATGCACATTAGGCCCGACCTCTTTCGAGAACCATGCAAGACGCAGTGAGCAGTCATAAAAATGGTTGGGGGAGGGGGGGGCGGGAAGGGAAGGAAGTGTGCTCGGATAGCAGAGTAGCCGCAGTGCTTAACGCGACCGCTCGCATAAAGGGGAGGAGGGGGGAGGGGAATCCGCATTTGAGTCCCGATGGGCATAAAGTTTTACTTACAACCAATGAATTATAAAATGCCTTCATGTGGCTGACTGGTTTTCCTCATTCATCAAATAAATCTTTGCTCTAGCTAATAGACCTCACATCTTCCTCCCTCCCCACAATATTAATAAAATGTTTACAAACATATATTGTATTTCATGCAGTACATTTTATAACATACTGCCGCATGTAAATTTTATAATTAACTGAGAAAGAATACACAAGATACAGAGTGAAACATCCCCTTAGAACAATTATACATGACTGGGCTTAAACTGACACACAATATTTTTTAGCGCAACGCAATCTGACTTTCAATAATCCCTACAAAAGAATGGCCCTGACTAACATTAACCTATACATTTCACAAATCACTTACCTCACAAAAATCTTCGTTACTCGAACTACTGCAATACAGCGAGCGCCACTACTGCCAGCTAAATAAAAGATTCAAACTGCGGAAGGCACAAACTACTGATAGGCATAGTTAGCAAATGAAAGATTTTGATAGAGAACGAACAATGTATTTAACTCAATAGTGTTCAAAAGTCATAATGTATATAGCAGTTCATGACATCCAGTCTTACAAATTTCAAAACTCCGCCATCTCTCTCCCCACATCCAGCACTGCTGGCGGCTCACCTCCAACTGCGCAACGCTACGCGCTGTTAACATCCAGCTGCCCAACACTACAATGGCAGACAACAATGCAAACTAGCCACAGACTGCACATAGCACAGCCAGTGATTTTCATACAGAGCGCTACGTAACGTTGCCAATATGAAAACATAAACAGCCTACTTACAAGAGAAACTGTGTCACTGTCTCGAATTTAATGTGTCATTCACATTAGGACCAACACTCAAAAGCCCTGAATAAGAACCTTTCGCATCTCGGACCGCTGCGAGACGTGCTGGAAGAGTATGAGGGGTGCTGGAAGGTAGTGACAGGGATGTGGCCAGCTGCAGTAGGTTTCCTGGTTGAGGATGCATGGCGCGAATAGCTCGATTGAGGTGGTCACACAAACTATCGTTTGGGTTTAAATCCTGGAAGTTTGGTCGCCAGGGAAGTACGGTAACTTCATTCATGTGCTCTTTGAACCACGCACGTACTCCGATAGCTGTGTGACATGCTGCACTGTCCTGCTGGTGCCGAGGAACAACTAATTGTATTATAGCGGTGGACGTGGTCCCCAAGGATAGTTGCTTAATGGGTTTCCAGAGTGACGAGATCACCCAGGGAAGGCCAGGAAACCATTCTTCAGACCATAAAGCTCCCTACTCCGGCGTGGATCCTTCCGACGATTATTGCAGTACCGTACACGCATCTACCCGATGGAGCATAAAACGTGATTCATCTTGAAAGGCCACCTGTCGCCAGTTGCTACTGGCGTAGAAATTGCAGCCCTCGTCGCTGAAGAACAGCAGTCAGTATGGGTGCATGAACCAGGCGCCCACTGTGGAGACCCATACATAGCAACTGTCGATGAACAGTCGTTGAGGAGATACGATCAGTAGCTCCTTGCTTCATCTGGGCGGTCAGCTGCTCAACAGTTGCAGGTCTATTCGCCCGAACACGTCTCCGCAGCCGTCGTTCACCCTGTCCTCTATTGACCGCGGTGCACCACAGTTGCCGGCCGGTGTGGCCGTGCGGTTCTAGGCGCTTCAGTCTGGAACCGCGTGACCGCTACGGTCGCAGGTTCGAATCCTGCCTCGGGCATTGATGTGTGTGTTGTCCTTAGGTTAGTTAGGTTTAAGTAGTTCTAAGTTCTAGGGGACTGATGACCATAGATGTTAAGTCCCATAGTGCTCAGAGCCATTTGAACCATTTTTTGCACCACAGTTGCATCGGCACCGGTTTTCGATAGCTCCATTTTGCCATGCACACTATACTTTAATCACGGTGGCACTCTAGCTATTTCGGAAATGCTTCCACCCTTGACCCTAAAGCCAATGCTCGCGCCCTTTTCGACGTCATATTAATAGCTCCTTTTGCACATTACGACGACTGCACTGTTTCTCGCGTCCTCTCGACTTGCTTTATTTACACTCAACCTGCCCCTGTGAGGTGCTGTTGCACGACGGCTCCGAATATATGCGGTGGACACATTAATATGACTGGACCGTGTATCTGGACGTATTTTTAAGAGAGTGGAGGTACTTTTATGCTTCGTTGGGCACAATCAATGTTACTTATCAGGTTACCTTCGATTTGGAAAGCGGTTGCACTCAGCGACTGTTATATTGACTTGTAAATTATAGATTGCAGCAATCAGTCGTCCTTGCTTGAATCTCATTATGCAGATCTAGATTTCAGCTAGAAGCTAGCCATTCTCAACGCACTATTATTTTCACTCAAAGCATTCAAGTCCCTGTTGATCGGGCTTCACCCACAGTTCATTAAATACTAGTGCACTGAGAATGGCTAGCTTCTAGCTGAAATCTAGATCTTCATAATAAAATTTAAGAAAGGACGACTGATTGCTGCAATCTATAATTTACAATGTTACTTAGTTTCTGTTGATTTTACTGTCCAGTATAACGTACTGGGGTTTAATAAAAATTATTTACTTCTCACATATCTGTGGAAATAGTCAATCATCTTGTATGTCAGTTGACACTGCGGTAAAGCGCCCAACGTCTATCGGAAATCTAGGGAGACAGAAAGTACCTGTTCACCTGCGTCTACTAATTCCAAAACAACTTGTGAATAAAGCGAGTCATGTTTCGAACAAGGCGTTTCTCCCGAAACTCAGTAGATTCTTTCGGACAAGCGTACCTTCGACCAGCAATGTCGTAATATTTTAGATTAAAATATTTTTTCGTATTCTGCAACAGATGTACGTACATGATACTAATCTATAGTTCTGTTCCTCTTTTCTTTTACACATTTTCGCAAACTACAGTGACCTCTACTCCTCACCAGTTACAGTGGTTGTCCACTGTGTGTGAAATTCTCGATAGATATTACACTGAGATGCCAAAAGTGGTGGAATATCTCCCAATATCGTGTCGGATCTCCTTTTTCCCTGGCGCAGTGCAGCAACTCGACATGGTATGGATTTAATAAGTTGTTGGAAGTACCCTGCAGAAATACTGAGCCATGTTTCCCGTACAGCCGCCCATGGTTGCGAAAGTGTTGCCTGTGTTGGATTATGTGCACGAACTGACTTCTCGATTATATTCCATACATGTTCTATGGGACTCATATTAGTCGATCCGATTGGCCAGACCATTCTGTTGAACTGTTCTTCAAACCAGTAGCGAACAACTCTGGCCCGGGTATCTGCGCGACCCCAGTTCGCCATGAGTGAATAATTTGCAACCTTGTTGGTTGATTTCAAAATTGTATTTTTCACAAGATACAAAAGGAAGAAAATCAAGAAAGGGCATAAAATGTGAATCAGTAGGCTTACGGAGAGAAGGAACGTGCACATACTGGGCTGCATCCTTCAGTGAGAAAATATCGTTTATTTGACTGTCGTAAATCTACCTCTGAGCGGAGGGGGTACTGGAAGTCGTTCAGATAGAAATCGAGCCACTGCTAATGAGGGTGTGACACCGTCCCAGAACGTTAGTGACACTGAGTAATTGTACGGGTGCGTATTGTTTGCGTTTTAACCCTCCGACCTATGATTTGAGCTCAAGTGGACTGTGCCCAAAATGTAAACACGACGCCCAGTCTTCGAGCCATTCCACGGCTCGCCAAATCGGGCCAACGATGTACCAATCTCGAAGGACTTTCGGAATGTATGTACATTTGTGAGATCCAACTCGTTTAATTTTATGAAATAATTGATAAGTAATTACAGCCTCCTGCAATAATTGTTAGAAATACCACAAAAGGTTTATCACCAGTTAGTAGAATGTAATATAAATCAGTACCATTTATCTCCAGTTCCTGAATACATTCATAATTCACATAATTAGTACTCTTATAAGTACAAACAGCGACAACACAAATCAATAACGTTCAGTGGAGTGATATCGTTCTAAGCACACAGTCAGCACAGTCACATGTAATGGAATTTTGCATCTCTTGCACTCACACGTATGTATGTATGTATGTATGTATGTATGTATGTATGTATGTATGTATTAAAGTATTAAACAAAGGACCTAGAAACGGCGGAAGGCTTCGTCCCGCCGTAGCCCTCAGTGGTTCACAACCCCACAACAGGCCACAGCAGTCCAACCACCCCGCCGCCGCCCCACACCGAACCCAGGGTTATTGTGCGGTTCGGCCCCAGTGGAACCCCCCGGGAGCGTCTCATACCAGACGAGTGTAGCCCCAAATGTTTGCGTGGTAGAGTAATTATGGTGTACGCGTACGTGGAAACGGTGTTAGCGCAGCAATCGCCAACACAGTGTAACTGAGGCGGAATAAGGGGAACCAGCTCGCATTCGCCGAGGTAGATGGAAAACGGCGTTTAAAACCATCCACAGCCTTACCATGTTCCTGTTCTTCTAAAGCATCATGATGTCAATGCTACTCTCCAGTATGTTTTGTTTCTGAACACGCTTTCGCTCTGTCTCCCACAGTTACTACTTCCTCTTCTTTTCTTTTTTTTTGGGGGGGGGGGGGGCGGGGCAGAGTGTATCAAGTTACTCATAGAGCATGGTGGCAAAGTGATAAGAGTAAGACGCTGTATTCGCATTCGGGAAATCGGCGGTCCAAGCCCTGTCCATCCATGCAGATTTAGTTTGTGCATAGAATTCCCAAATCAAAGGCAAATGCGAAGCTTGTTCCTTTCGTTCTTTCATCTTTTTTCGGTTCATAGTTACAAATGAAAGTATGTCGATATTTCTACTGATGTATTATGTTCCATATCCAATCGATTGAATTTTAATCGCAGTGTTAGATAGGTAATATCAGAAAAGGAAAAAAGTGGATATACGCTCCACGCCTTGCTAATTTCAAGATCTTCTATCGAGATCCGGTTCCCTCAATGACGATATACTATATTTACTTCGTCGGCAGCAAGGGTGCGAATCTTATTTTCTCCAAGTGTGTGATGTGGACTGACGAAGGTGCAGCAATGAATATAACTGGGAAAATGGGAAAACATCGCTCTTGGGATATCTTAACGTAATCTGAGCTGTTCATTCCACAAGTTTTTGTAAAGGAATAGTTAAGGTCTCTGTACCTATTCTTTACAGAACTTACGAACATCATTAACGATATTTCTCCTCTGGGAACGTACATCATCTCCATTGTACTTATTTTACGAAGAAATACAGCAGACAATCTGTAGCGCACGCGAATAACAGCTATGCCACTTACATACTTAATGAAACATAAAGCTCGTCTCAGGGATGATGAACTCCCTACCTTCAGAGATTTGATAGATCGTGCAGATAGTACGAAATATTTCATTCTTTCTTCTAACTTTTTTGATATGCAGCTGTTTCTAACTGTTCAGCAAGCAAACTACTGGGAGAACAGGAAATTAACACATAATCGCATATCGTGCTTTTCTGTCAATTTTCCGTCACAACATGAGACCAAAACTACTTTAATCGACGTATTTTGCAGATCTTGGAAATGGCTGCTTTATTTTTAATAAGAATTAGTATCAACATTCTTCTCTGACGTGTGCGCAAGTATTTCAAAATGGAGCATGCAACTCATTTCATGTTCGTGACATGTGGCTATAGACGTGTGATGTTAACAAACCAGGCAAACTGTGAAATAGAGGTGACATGTCTGCAAACGTGTGCACGCTGATGGTTCGTAACTGTATTACCACTGCCAACCGCTAGACTGAATGCCTCCGTATGTAAGGAAACGATAAAAATGGAAAACAGGCAAATGGGGAATCGTTCCAGGGACGACACGGGCTGCAGATTGGTAAATCAGTTGACATAAGCGACTTTGACAACGAGCTTCTCGGGAAAGGTGATTCTGGTCGGCTATTGGCGTGCTACTGTCATGAACACCTAGGCGAGTCAATGAAGAACAGTGAAATCACAAGTAGGCGACGAGTTGTTGGACGTCCACCCCTCATCACGGAATGTGTGATCGGAGGCTTGCCTCCCCTGTAACACAGGGTAGTTGGCGATCTGTAACAGATTTGACGACACAATAAACCCTGGTGCAGGGAAAAGGGTTTCGGAGAACAACGTTCAGCGAACAGTGTTGAACATGGGACTCGGCAGCAGGTGATATCTGTTCCCATGTTGATCGAGCGAAATCGTCAGTTAAAATTGGGGTGGGAATGGGTCACTGAGATTGGATACGCTGGCGTGAAGCCAGTCATATCCATACCTAAGTCTGGTAAGGAAAATCACCTTCCTTCTATATACCACCCCATTTCTCTCACCAGCAAGGAGATGGAACGTACAATTCATGCCTGGCTGGTACGGTGGCTCGAGTCTCGCAATTTCCTAACCACTGCACACTGTGGATTTCGTGCGCGGCGTGGTGGAGTTGACCATCTAGTTACATTGTCCACCCATGTCATGAATGGTTTTTTACGAAAATCCCAAACTGTGGCGTTGTTTTTCGATTTGGAGGAAGCCTACAAAACCTGCTGGAGGACTCGTATCCTCCATACCCTCTACATGTGGGGCTTCTGTGGCCGCCTGCCCCGTTTCCTTCAGGAATTTTTAAAAGAAAGAGTTTCCAAGGTACGTCTGGGTTCTGCCTTGTCAGAGACCTTGATCCAGGAAAACGGTGTGCCTCAGGGTTCCGTTTTGAGAGTCATCCTCTTTGCTATCGCCATTAACCCTACAATTGTGTGTCTCCCACCGGGCGTCTCCGACTCCCTTTTTGTTGATGATTTTGCCATCTATTGTAGTTGTTCACGGCTTCTCTCGATGTCTCGATCGTGTTTACTCATGGAACATCGACAATGACCTTCGTTTTTCCACTGAAAAAACCATTCGTATGAATTTCTGGTGCCGCAGTTGGTTTCTCCCACCATCTTTGCATCTTGGGTCTGTTGCCCTTCCGTTAGTTGAAACTACAAAATTACTGGGGCTCATACTCGATAGGAAACTTTCTTAGTCCTCCCACGTGTCTTACCTGGCAGCCCGCTGTATGCGGTTCCTCAGTGTCCTGTGTGTCTTCATATGGTACTTCCTGGGGTGCAGATCGAACCACCATCTCCGTTCGTACCGGTCCCTTATCCGTTCGAAACTAGACTATGGGTGTTTCGTTTAAGGATCTGCACGTCCGTCTCTCTTACGCCGTCTCAATACTATCCACCAATGTAGCATCCGTTTGAATACTGACGCCTTTTACACTAGCCCAATTGAGAGTCTGTATGCAGAAGCTGCCGAACTACCGCTGTTCTACCTCCTTGACATTCTCCTTATTAGAAATGCATGGCGTTTGTCTAGCATGCGTGGCCACCCATCCTTTGCCCCATTCTTCCCTTTGATCGCCAATATGGGGCGCGTCCCTCTTCTCTGTTATCTCCTGGAGTTCGCTTTCGGCTCTTGCTCTGACAGCTTAACTTCACACTCCCTGAAACTTTCCCAGAGGGGGTGAACGCTTCACCACCTTGGCTTCGTGCGGCGGCTCGTGTTCCGCCTGGCCTTCATTCGCTTCCTAATTATACTACTCCAGCTTCGCTCTATCGCCTTCAGTTTCACGACCTTCGCTTGGAACTTCGCGATAGTACCTTTTTGGACAATAATGGCTCTCGGACTGACCATGGTGTCGGATGTGCCTTCGTCGTATTTCGGTATCGGCTTCTGAAACACTGCTCAGTATTTACAGCAGAGCCCTTCGCCCTTTATCAGACCGCGCATTACACCTGACGACACAGGCTTTTCAGTTGCGTCATCTGCTCAGACACACTTAGCGCCCTTCAAAGTCTCTCTGTCCTGCACACCATCCATCTCTTAGTGCAACGGGTCCAGGTGAGCTGTCACTTGCTCACCCTTGATGGAGCTGCTATGATGTTTAAGTGGGCTCCTCGACACGTCTATCTGGCAGGAAACGAGGCTGCCGACGCTGCTGCCAAGGCTGCAGTCCTCGTACCTCAGTCCGCTACTTCTTACATTCCGTCCGATGATCCCCGTGTTGCCGTCTGTCAGCAGGCGATGACACTTTGGAATCACCACTGATCCCCCCCCCCCCCCCCCCCTTCATGGGAACAAGCTCCCGTCCCTGTCGCCGCGAGGAGATCATACTATGTTGCGGATTGGGCACTGTCTTTTTAGCCATCGCCATTTGTTAAATGGTGCCACCCCCCACTCCCACCCCCACCCCCCCACTCCTTTGTGCACATTGTGCTCAACCTTCAACTGTCCGTCATTTCCTGACGGAATGCCCTTTTTTTAACCGCATACTTTCCTCTTTGTGTTTGCCGAGTAAGCTATCGGCCGTTTTAGCGAACGATGAGCGGGTTGTCGACCGCGTTTTACTTTTCACGCGTCGTGGCAATAGGGCGAAGTCCATTTAATTTTTAGTTCTGGGCCTCCGTTTCTCTATGACGTATTTTAGAGACTTCTCTCCACGTCCCTGTTTCCCGCTGTCTTCTCTTGGCATTGACGTTTAGTAGTTTTTAACTTATTTGTCCTCGTGTTTTACAATTTTGACAAAGGCGCGTCTGACCCTATTTGTTTTTGCACCCTAAAATAAAATCAAACAATTGAGAAGTGGTAGATCAATGGAAACATGTTAACTGGTTGTTATACAAGGTCAATGGTCGTGTCCGTATTCGCCGTGTTCCAAGCGGATCGGTGGTCGAAACTCTACCGTACCACGGATGCTGGGCAATTGGGACATCATCTTGCTCTGGGAGGACATTCAGCTGACCTCGCGTTGATGTCTCGGCCTCAAAAGTAATCTGACTTGTACACTGTGAAACACGTATGGGACTCTATCGGGCGCCAGAACTGCACTCACAAACATTTACGTCTGGTGCCACCAACGACTTGTTGAATCCACGTCACTCAGAATCGCTGATGTACTGCGTTCCGGAGATGGACCAACGTGCTTTTGAGCAAGCGGTCATTATGCTTTGGATCGTCAGTGCATTTTATTCAGGCAGTCGTCACTGATATTTTCGAACAGAGCCACTTTCTGTTTCACTGAAAAGCTCATGACTTTCACATTATCTGTGCACATTGTGGTCTAAACCTTTCAGGATCATAATTTTGAAAGATCTTTAGTTTTAAATAAGGAAGTAGTAGTTGAAGATCAGTAATTTTAAATTAATAGGAACATCTTACCGTCTTCTAGCAACACTTAAGCTCATAGCGACTGTTCAAACCTCCGACCGCGTACTCTCAAAGCACCCATTATAGCGTAATCCATCGACAGAAAACAGAGTTCAGAATCATTTGTCAACATTGTTTGCACACAACATTTGTTCAGTGTTCTACAAAAATTATTCTTAGATGCAATGCATTTTGGCGGGGTAGATGGCCCGTACTTGTTGATGAATCTTTCCTCGACTATCAAGCATCTTATGAAACTACCTGACAGAAGAAAACTAGGTGGCTGACCGAGATTCCACTATGGGACCTCTCCCTACGTCGTCTCCTACCTTTCAAACTTCAAAAGAGTTCTGCGAAACTTGCACGTGCTGGTGGAAGTAAAGCTGTGAGGATGGATCGTGACTCATGGTTTGATAGCACAGTCGATAGAGCGTCTGTCCGCGAAAGTCAGAGATCCCGAGTTCGACTCTCGGCCCTGCACATAGTTTTAATCTGCCAGGAAGTTTCATGTCAGTGTACACTCTGCTGCAGAGTGGAAGATGAATAATTTTGTATTATACAAGGTGGTTCACTGATGATGATAAAACTTTTAGGCAAGACGAAGAAAGGTGTTTCAATTTGAGTTTAGGGACCCTGGACACGGAAACGACCGTATCGAAAGTTATAAACGAAAATAGTTCTGATACATCTCTCAGTGTAGTACTTGCACGGTACTGTAGATGCAAAAATTGTAGGGTAGGCATCTATCAGAAGTGGAAGTATGGACTAAAATAAGAAAAAAAGATCTGACCAACATGGGCTCCAAATGCATACCTTAAGAGCTTTGAGCACTTGCTCATTTTCGATACTGTGAAACGTCTTTTCTACTGCAACGTCTTTGGTTTCCATATTTTTGGAGAAGGTAGTAGGGATCAAAACAAGAAAAAAGTCTACTACATATGGACTATGAAATACATGGGAACTTTCTTCATTGGAAGAAATGTTAAACAGTAGCGAAGATGAACAGGCTATGCATATTTACTGGATTTTTTCTTGTTTTGGCCCATATTACCACATTTCAAAATATGGAAACCAAAGACCTTACAGTAGAAGAGATTTGTTTCACAGTATCGAAAATGAGATGCTCTTATCGTAATCATTTTAGAGCCCATGCCTACTAGATTTGTTTGCTGCGAATGATTGCATACTAACCACCCGTGGGACAGCTTCTACGTGCTAGTAGTTGTTTGTTATGAATCTCAAGCAAGTTAAAAAGACGGGTCTCTCTCGCAGTTGTCCGTAAATACATCTTAAACAGTCCTTTCCGGGCAACGCTACCTCATCTCTAAATACTTAGTAACCACCCCCAACCCCCCCTTCCATGAACCATGGACTTTGCCGTCGGTGGGGTGGCTTTCGTGCCTCAGCAATATAGACAGCCGTACCGCAAATGCAATCACAACGGAGGGGTATCTGTTGAGAGGCCAGACAAACGAGTGGTTCCTGAAGAGGGGCAGCAGCCTTTTCAGTAGTTGCAGGGGCAACAGTTTGGATGAATGACTGATCTGGCCTTGTAACATCAACCAAAACGGCCTTGCTGTGTTTGTACTGCGAACAGCTGAAAGCAAGCGGAAACTACAGCCATGTTTTTTCCCGAGAACATGCAGCTCTACTGTATGGTTAAATGGCAATGGTGTCCTCTTGGGTAAAATATTCCGGAGGTAAAGTAATCCTCCCATTCGGATCTCCGGGCGGGGACTATCCAGGAAAAACAAAACTCGCGGTCTACAAATCGGAGCGTAGAATGTTGGATCCCTTAATCGAGCATTTAGGTTAGAGTGTTTAAAAAGGGAAATGGATCGGTTGGAGTTAGATACGTGGCAGGGGGAGCAGAACTTCTGGTCACGTGAATACAGGATTATAAATGCAAAATCAGATAGGGGTAATGCAGGAGTAGGGTTAATAATGAATAAGAAAATAGAAACGCAGGTAAGCTACTAAGAACAGCATAGTGAACGCATTATTGTAGTCAAGATAGACACAAAGCCCATGCCCACCACAGTAGTAAAAGTTCATATGCCAGCTAGCTCCGCAGATGATGAAAAGACTGAAGAAATTATGACGAGATAAAAGAAATTATTACGTTAGCTAAGGGAGAAGAAAGGTTAAGAGAGATGGGGGACTGGAATTCGATAGCAGGAAAACGAAGAGAGAAAAATAATAGGTAAATATGGTCTGCGGAAAAGGAATGAAAGAAGTCGCTGGTAGAGTTAAGCACAAAGCATAACACTTGGTTTAAGATTTATAAAAGGTTGTATACGTGGAAGAGACCTGGACACATCAGAACGTTTCAGTTTGATGATATAATGGTAAGACAGATTTAGGAACCAGATTACCAGTTGAAAGACATTTCCACGGGCACAATTTATTGGTTATGAACTGTACATAACTGACGAAATTTGAAAAGGGTAGGAAATTAAGGAGATGGAACCTGGATAAGTTAAAAGAACCAGAGGTTGCTGAGAGTGTCAGAGACAACATAAGGCAACGGATGACAAGAAGAGGGGAAAGAGAGACAGTGGGAGACGAATAGGTAGGTTTAAGAGATGAAATAGCGAAGGTAGCAGAACTTAAAGCATGTAAAACGACAAGGCCTATTAGCAATACTTGGATAACGCAAGACATACTTAATTTAATTGATGACAGGAGAAAATATAAAAATGCATCAAATGAAGCAAGTGTAAGGAATACGAACATTTAAAAAACCAAATTGACTGGAAGTGCAAAATGGCTAAGCAAAAATGGCTAAAGGACATATACCGCCTACAGAAAAATTAAGACCCCTTTGGAGAAAATAGAACCACCTCTATGAATATAAAGAGCTCAGATGGAAAACGAGTCCTAAGCAAAGATGGGGAAGCTGAAAGGTGGATAAGTGGACACATGTGATGTGGACCTGTACAAGGGGTATATTCTTGAAGGCAATATTACAGAAAGGGAAGTGGACGTACATGAAGATGGAAGATATGATACTACGAGAAGAATATGACAGAGCTCTGAAAGATCTAGGTCGAAACAAGGCCCAACGAGTAGACGATATTCCGTCAGAACTACTGAAACTACTGATACCCTTGAGTGAGCCAGCCATGACAAAGCCCTTACATCTGATATGCAAGATGTATGAGACAGGCGAAATACCCTCAGACTTCAAGAAGAGTGTGAAAATTCTACTTCCAAAGAAAGCAGATGCTGATAAGTGTGAAAATTACCGAACTATCAGTTTAAAAAGCTAAGATTGCAAACGACTAACACAAATTCTTTGCAGAAGAATAGAAAAGGTAGTAGAAGTCGATCTCGGCAAAGATCAGTTTGGATTCCGGAGAAATGTAGGAACTCGCGACACAATGCTGACCCCAGGATGTCTCATGGAAGATAGGTTAAGGAAAGGCAAACCCACGTTTATGACATTTATAGACTTACAGAAGGCTTTTGACAGTGTTGATTGGAATACTCTCTTTGAAATTCTGAAGACAGCAGGGGTAAAGTACAGGGAGCGAAAGGCTCTTTACAACTCGTACAAAAACCAGATGGCAGTTATGACTCGAGGGGCGTGAAAGGAAAGCAGTGGTTGAAGACAGGATTGTAGTCTGTTCCCAATATTGTTCAATCTGTGCATTGAACACACAGTAAAAGAAACCAAAGAAAAATGTGGTGTAGGAATTAAAGTCCAGGGGAAAGAAATTAGTCTTGAGGTTGATGACATAATTCTGTCAGAGACAGCAAAGTACTTGGAAGATCAATTGAACGGAATGGACTGTGTCTTGAAAGGAGGATATAAAATGAACATCAACAAAAGCAAAACTAGGATTATACAATATAGTCAAATTAAATCAGGTGATGCTCAGAGAATTAGATTAAAGAAACAAGACACTTAAGATAGTAGATGATTTTTCTGTTTGGTCAGTAAAATAACTGATGAACAAAGTCGATAGGATATAAAATTTAGACTGGCAATGACAAAACAATTAAGAGTGAATATAGATTTTTAAGTGTTAGGAGGTCTCTTCCGAAATTATTTATGTGAAGTGTAGGCATGATGGAAGTGAAACACAGACAATAAATAGTTCAGACAAGAAGAGAAAAGAAGCTTTTGAAATGTGGTGCGGTGCAAGATTAGATGTGTAGATTATGTAGCTAATGAGAAGGTACTGAATAGAATTGGGGAGACAAGAAATTTTTGGCGCAACTTGATCAAAAGAAGGGATCTGTTGATAAAACTCATTCTGAGACTTCAAGGAGTCACCAGTTTAGTGTTGGAGTGAAGTGTGAGACGTAAAAGTTGTATGGGGAGAGCAAGGGAGAAATACAGCAAGCAGATTCAGAAGGATGTAGGTTGAATTAGTTATTTGGAGATGAAGAGGCTCGTACAGGGCAGAGTAGCATGGAGAGCTGCATCAAACTAGTTTTCGAACTGAAAACTACTACTACTACTACTACTACTACTACTGCTGCTGCTGCTGCTACTGCTACTCTGACGTCCGTATAATTTTGAACCTAAAGGTTTTAGACATCCTATATCATCTGGGCATACATACCATCTACACTAATTCATTATTCCAGTCTTCCCAAATCAGAGAAGTCAGTCACATGTCATGACGAAGCTGTTAATGGATTAATTATATTACTTGAAAACGGCAGTAAACTGCCAAAACCGGTAATGTGAATATTGTAGTAATTAGTCTATCTTGGCGTAATAAATTATAATATGGATACGTGTAAATCTGCGTGCGTCAGTTTGATAAAACATCACTTTCAGAAGAAGTCAGAACAATTGCAACAACTATCATTTCTTCCCTTTGCATAAATGGTGTACTCGTTGTCATGGTCAGAAAATTGTTGATTGCATAGTGTGATAAACCTTTTGCATTTCCTTTATGTTTTCGTCTTCTTTAAAGGCAAAGAGAGGAAATGAAGCGTTAGCCCATCATAGCCCATGCCTACCGTCATGTATTTTGTTGACTTTCAGTTGTTAAAAAACAGAGGATTTTTTCTGGTACGAGTAGGAGGAAGGAAGGATTCGCGCTCAGCTAGTGAAAGAGTGAGAAGCACGCCATTTTTAGCGAGTAATTGTAGACCGCCATTTTGGGGTCGCTATGAATAAGTGAGGAGTATGTACTTCATATGTGCACCGTTTAGAAAAATACAGTATTGTTTTATTAACAGAAAGGTCGTGTGAGTTGTTATTTCAAATAGTACAATAATTACAAGAACTGAAGCCCACCTGTGTACTTTGGAAAATTACGAAGATCCGATAAGCTTAATGGGAACACGGTCAAGACTTCAAAGGTGAACACGGTGACCAAACATAGCATTATAAAGAATGGTGAGCACAAATCTACAGCGGAGGAAGAAACTACTTCGCCCTGCAAAATAATATGAACTAATACGAACTTATTTCCAGGCATAGCTCAGCTTATTGTGCTTGTCATTCATGCCGAAAAATTAATCTCATTAATTCAATACATTTTAAAAAAGCCACGCATTTTATTATCATCTATTCCATTATTTTATTATATTATAATAGGTAGGTGAGTTGTTGTTCTGTTCTATCAGTTGCTTGTAAGACATATCCAGATGATTTGGAATTATTCAGTTTACAGTTGAAATTTTGCGTAATTTACTTCTAGACGTGTATACATGCGCCCCCCCTCCCCCCTTTCACAGTATAGTTTACCGATTAATGAAATGTCCATTAATTTGTTAATAGTGATAAGTCTCTTACTTGTATTGCTTTTTCCAAGGTGCATGCTAAACATTTTTAAATACCAATTTCTCTACTGGATAAAAACGGTAGCTGCGAAGTAACAAAACGGTAGCTGCGAAGTAACAGTTGGTTGATTTTAAGATTGCTCTTCGTACATGAAATACTGCAGAGGGGCTTCGACAACGATGTTTTCTTCCTTCGATAGGCTTGCTTCAGTGCGAAAGGTCATATGTCACACGAGTTACGACGTTCCCTCCGAGCCAAATGGTTGACACTCGTTAATTTGCATTGTGTAGTGCACTTTTACTACTTTTATTGACTCTTGGAACAGGTGGCCTGGAGAGCGGGCATTCGTGAGTGTTGGCACAACATTCAGCAAATCTGTGGTGAAGTATATAGTAACGACCGTGAATCTGGGCTATCTAGCGTTTATCTCAGCATGTCATCCATCACTTGGTGACTGTGCGGGGTATTCTATGCAGGATGATGTCTCCTTTCTTCTGGCGCCAGCAGCTCCTTCTAAAATTGACCAAGAAAAAGCGTGCACGCTACGCAGAAAATGGAAACAGAGCTATCCATAGCTGTTATGAAGGATCCAAAACTGAGTAACCTGCGGGACATATTCTGTATTCCTGTCAATACAAACTGTAGTCTTGTTACATGTGAGGTCGAGAGATAGCACCCTTTGAATCTGTAAACAGAATGTCAGTAGGGTTTCAAATTGAGATGAATCTGTGGCTCTAAAGGTAGACTTATAATTAATTACATGATTCACTGGAGTGAAAGGAATGAAAAGGAAACGGGATAGGAAAGAGATAGGAAGGAAACGAAACAATAACTTCCAGCCACACAGGGCATTGTGGCAATGCAACGACGAGAGTTGAAAATTTGTACCGAATCGGGACTCGAACCCGAATGTTCCACTTCTCTAGAATTGCGGCCATCTGTACATTCTTTGCAACAGATACAGATAATCCGTAACTTCCTGCTCTCCGCACTGCAACGACCCCCGCCCATTAATCCCGTACTCGTAGATTTTGATTCCCGTAAGAGTTTGGTCATTGGTTGTGCATCTGCACTGAACCTTTTTCATCAAACAGCCCACAAAATTTTAGATATTAGCTGTGTCTGTTCTGTCAGACATGTCCGACAGAACAGACACCACTGATCTATAATTATAATTAATTGAGGAGGGGTTGCTTTTGCTTCAAAATATTCAGTACCAAAAAGCCGTTCTGGTAAAGCAAGTCTTTCGTCAACTGAGGCTTACTGTCGATATTTAGTACGTACCAGCAGCAATCTTCTAACGACAGTTGTGTGTGCGCCTTACACATAATAGCAGATGTCAGTAGCAACAATCTCTGATTAGCTACTCGAAGAAAGTAAACGTTGAAATCTACACTCAACGTAATACACATACATAATACGGAATTTCTACGACAATGAGCCATTTCATGCTGAACGATGATATGGTATCAGCTCACAAAAACGTTTTCGACACGTATTCAATGCCGGTTCGACAACATCAGTTGCACTTCCCATCTTCCCTCAGAAATTAGTTGCCTTTTATCTGCACTGTTGGTAAGAGCTTTAAAAATAAATATGAATCTAATGATCGTAGAAATTGGTTGTTTTCCTTCTTTTAAAACAATTACTACGTAAATAGTCCTTCCTAACAGAAACAATTTTCTTAATCTTATTCCAGAATCAAACATTAAAAGAAAAAACAATTTCGTTGTAAGTTAATTATTGACATCTTTAAATGCTTTTAGTAATAGCAGAAGGAACTAGTTGCCTGATTAAAAATGTGCTCTGTATTGAATTAATATAATAAAATCTGAGTGGATAAAATTAGAATATAGAATTCCTGCTATTTAACTAACAAAATTAAAAACTTCCATTATTAATTTCCACATTAATTCACTGCGTATCAGAAATAGTGGAATGGAAATACACAAAATATCATCTAATTTCGTACTAACCTGTTAAACATAAGACTTGTTCAGATGCTAAGTTTTATTTTACACGTGAAGAAAATTAACCAATAAGTAGTTAAATTTCAGAAAATTTGCCTTAAAGGTAGTTGAAAATGGATAAACATAATCTAACTTTTTGTGTGTACAACTGAAAAGGACAATATAAATTTTTGTGTGGTACAAAAGCGAACTATTCTGTTAATGAAGTCTTGTAGCGCCTGTACGTGGAACACTTTAAATAAATACGAATCTACAGTAAATTTTAACATGTGATGTATTGAAGTAGCCTTGGGTGAAATTTGAGCCGAATTAGACGGGGACTTGTCGGAAAGGTAGCATTTCAAATGCATTTATGCTAATTAGGTCAATATTTCATACTGAAGTCAATCAACTCGCAGTTATCTCGGAAAAGAACCTATGTTCACCGAACAGCTTTTGCTTTTTATAGCATTATGCTACACTTTCACCCGTGTCAGTTTTCTCTACCAGTCAACAAATGCGTATAGTTGGATTCACGAACGATGGCGGTCGAGTTTAGACTTGTGCTGAGCCTCTGTGACGCATTCTCCGACAACCAAAGAGATTTTAGTATTGTTCTCAGCGCTGTGGTATGAATTTCTTAGCCAATGCGAGCATTAACGTGATCGTAGCGAGATCTTTAGAAACTTTTTATTCCATTTGTTGCGAGTTGTCACGGCTGATCATGATGGTAGGCGACAAATTCTGCACAAGCAAGCGGGAGACATAATTTGTGCAGTACAGACGCTTTCTTAAAGTGTACAGCACGTGTATGCGCTCACCGCAGTCGTCCGCTTTCGTGTATAGATCACACAGCGCGGGGGGGGGGGGGGGGGGGGGGGGGGGGAGCTCTAGCTTTCTTTTCCGCTTTGCGTTCCAAGCGGCCGTTTGTTTTGCTAGAGCCTACACCGGCCCTGCTCATCTTGCAGACATTACTAACTTCGCACGCGCAGTATCTCAAAACATAAAGAAAGACATATTACTGTTATCATTGTAAAATAGGAAATTAAAGGTTTGTCATGGTATGTTATAGCGACTTACGCAACAGTATTGCAAAATCGCGCAGTGTTTTTTATTTCGTAGCAGTGCTGTTCTTTATTAATTTCGTGTTGTACGCACTTCTTGACACCTCCAGACCTTTACCAGAAAATTAGTGCAGAATACCTGTCATTATTAATCACATAAAATCTTATGCATCTTTCCTCCTCAACATGTGTGAAATATCGGGACACGCACACGTGCTATAGCACGAACATTGTAGGTTAGAACTGGCTTGTATCTCCAGTCAAGCGCAGCAGCTGCTGTTACTGCCGAAAGGGGCAGCACCGTCCGGCCACCGGCAGTTTCGCCACTGCAGCCAACAGAACAACCCTGTAGCAGCAACGCACTGCTTGTCTGCGAGATAACAGCCACAAAAGCTCAACAGCGTAGCTGCAAAACATACTCACTATAACTCGAATAACAAGCGTGTACACCTTTCTGCGCTTCCGTGATTCCTAACGGGCTTGCACACCACATTAAAATTCCTAGACTTCTTTCTAATGCCCTATTTGAGGAGTTATAGTGCGTTTAAAATTAGATGCGACTTTCGATGATCAGCTGACCGGGGATGTGGTTGTGATGTATAGTTCAATTTTTTTTATCTTGGCGGCTCGCGCATGCCCGCCCAGACGCGGGAGATTGCTACATTACCAGTTTCAAACGACGCACGCGCTAAGAGAAGCAGCGCCATAGTATAGTATAGTTCGCAAACTTACGTTTAGGGGGGGGGGGGGGGGGGGGGGGGCGCGCAGTTTATGAGATAAACCCACCACGGCCACATTAACCCTTTCGGTTCTACAGTGACGTGCTCCCCGCAATGCGCGCTGTGCGCGATTTTGTCATCATTACACTGCTCGCCTGTGCAGAGACATGGTGTTAGACTGCTTTGACACACTTATCATTCGATTTCACAAAAACTATTTGGCTCAAAAATTTGATTTTTACACGTCTTCTTGACTGATACCTTCCCCCCCCCCCCCCATAAATGACTTAATTTTGTTTCGACGTTCAACGCAGTTATTGTCCAGCATTAAATGTAGTAAACCATTGCACGAAATTTTGAAGAGTTTGCAGAGGTAAAAGTCCATAGCGTATACTTTCCGTATGGTCGATTTTAGTTGCCACAAAGTTGAGAATGAAATGTGGACAAGATATCTAAAATTCATTTAAACTTTACTGTATAACAATATCACATTTAATTTAAGTACCAGATATGTGTCGTATGTAATAATGAGAAATATTCCATCTTTCGCGACTGTAACAAAAGTTTTATTTACACCATATGCGTTTGGCTTTATTTTAAAGCACTTCAATCAATCAAAAGGAAATAGAAAAAATACATTAAACACAACTGTGGACTTACAAAAACATTAGGACTTGAATATACTGTGTATCAGTGAAGTTCTCTGAGCTATGTCAAATATAATTTTGGTGTGTGGCACACACAAACCGCATTTATTTGCTAAAACACTGATCAGCCGACACAAACGTTGAATATTGTGTTACCGCAGCACAAAACTACGGAAGGTGACTTAGCTATGAAGGAGACAAAATACTGTCCACTGAAGATGCTTCAAAAGAGAGAAACGCGTCTGGTCTAAATAAGACGCTCATTACAGTTGCAGAAGAGGAATATATTTCAATGCCATTGGTAAAACTGCGACTGTGGAACAAAAACAAGAAAGAGAACATGAGTACCATTGTGTATGTGCCATACCTTTCATTGAACTACGGAAGGTGACTTGGCTATGAAGGAGACAAAATACTGTCCACTGAAGATGCTTCAAAAGAGAAAAACGCGTCTGGTCTAAATAGACGCTCATTACAGTTGCAGAAGAGGAATATATTTCAATACCATTGGTAAAACTGCGACTGTGGAACAAAAACAAGAAAGAGAACATGAGTACCATTGTGTATGTGCCATACCTTTCATTGATTGAAGTGCTTTAAAATAAAGCCAAACGCGCCTGTTGTAAATAAAACTTTTATTACAGTCGCGAAATACGGAATATTTCTCAATATTACATACGATACCTATCTGGTGCTTAAATTAAATGTGATATTGTTATACAGTAAATTTTAAATGAAATTTAGGTATCTTGTCCACATTTCATTCTCAACATTGTGGCAACTAAAATCGACCATACGGAAAGTATACGCCTACGGACTTTTACCTCTGCAAACTCTTCAAAATTCGTGCAATGGTTTACTACACTGCTGCACAATAACTGCGTTGAACATAGAGACAAAATTAAGTCATTTATGTGGGGAAGGTATCAGTCAAGATGATGTATAAAAATCAAATTTTTGGGCCAAATAGTTTCTGTGAAATCGAATAAGTGTGTCATAGCAGTCGGAACACCACGAGTCTGCACAGGCGAGCAGTGCAATGATGAAATCACGCACAGCGCGGAATGCAGGGAGCACGTCTCTGTAGCAGCGAAAGGGATAATGAAGAGACAAAGCACTATAAATTTCAACAAATTACATTCACACGAATAAAACTCATGAATTAAGACACTTCGATATTGTTTTTAAATGAAGAAAATAAAGCACCACAGAAGGATCGAACTCAGAACCTTTCACTTACTACCCTAACACCTTAGCCATTACGCTAACATAGCTTGTTGTACAGGGCATCTCCTGGAGGATTCAAACATGTCACGCAAAATATCGACAAACACTGTTGGTATGACTATGAATTACTCATGCTTCGTTGAAGTACAATAGGAAATATACAATTACCAGTGTTCTTTATTGCGAAAAAGCGGTTAGTGAGAATGATACAGACACCTTTCCTTGCTATCGCCTCAATTTGGAGCCATATTGCTTGTTTGGTTTCATTAATTAATAGAATATGAAGCAGTTGGTATAAAGAATGCTTTTTCCAAACTTTCTATAAAAGAGTCTGCTATCAAGACATTGCTTTAATTACTTTATTTATGACTGAACGTTTCTAAAACGGAAGACACTCGTCCATGCTCTGCACTGCAGTCGAGCTCTGGCAACGTCGTTCTCTGTTCATTGGCTGACTGTGTTTTGTGACGTCTGATGCGCAGAACGAACCTAAACTCGGCCGCCGTCATAAATGACGCGCACTTTAGTTGTCCAAGTAACACCAATGGCGGGCTGGCTTTCCCTACCACACCGCCTGCGGTTGGGCTGTGAAAGCGTCCTTACTGCCACACCATGAATAAACAGTAGCACGTGGTGTCACACACGGGTCAACGTTCGTCAGCTCTTGTTGTTAATTCGTATTCTGTGGCACTGAAGTGTTATGTAGCCATCAGGCATTGTGAACAAATGTTTTATGTTTGCGTTGCATTAATAACAACAGTGCAGTACTTCTGAACATGAGATTTGCAATAAAAACGTCGTCCAGGAAGACATTCGCCGCCTCTGAAGATAACGTTCTGCTGCAAAACAAGCTTTGGAATACGACAAAAGTAGTGGACAAAACGCCATACCACTCTGTTGTGGTGCATAAATCCCCAACAATGCAGTAGAGGAGAGAAGATATTTGCTCTGGTTACAAAGAAATGTTCCGTGAGATAAAGTTGAACCAGCATGTATAAGGCGAAGTTAATGAAACTTGTAGTGCAGTACAAACAAAAACTTGACGCTACCAGGTCGACGAACTGGCTAACCGTAAAGGGCATACGATGATCAGGCTTCCTCCGTATCACGCTTATTTAAATCCGAAAGAGTATATGGGAAAAGGTGAAAAGTAACGTGGCAAAAAAAAAGTAGGCCCTAGTAGTTTACGTTCATAGGAGTTGAAATGCTGACGAAAGGAGCCACTGCAAACGTTACACAACAGGACTGGTCTTTAGTTTTCAGCTACACCAAGAAGGTTACTGAGGAGACATTGGTCCATGAAGGACTGTGACGAACTTTGAGGAATACGTAACTTCTCTTGTTGCCATGTTAAAATCTGCTTCTTTTGTCAAAACACAGCAGAGTTTAGAAATATTCATCTCACTAACATTATAAAGATGTTGAAATTGCTACAGAATCCTGAAATAGTGTGTTATTAAAGAAGTGGGATTGCAAGTCAGGTCAACAGTTTATAAAACAGCCCATTCTCAGTACAAAAATAAATGTAACTTCTTTACTTGTATTGTTGCAAAACCCATAACAATTCTCGTTTCACCTGCTATCGACGGCCCTCGATGATGACATGATTTCACTGAAAAAAAAATCTGTAGTCGCTTGAATATCGTGGTAGATGGGAATGTTTCTCATATTAATCTTATGACAAAACACATTCATCTTTGCGCGCTCTCATTTGCCAAAAACCTTTCTTCGATAACTCAGACCATTTATGAGATACGAGGAATTTATGACTTATTTTAATCTAGTTTTTTTTACTGACGCACGATTTCGTCACTGAGTGGTTTACTTGCATTCAATTTTCTCAAGATTGGAAACACAGCGAGATCCTTCAAAGTTCAACATTTAATATGCAGCAATATGCAACCTAAGACCCGCCAAATACAAATTAATGGTGACACCTATTTCTCAGTGCGAACTAAGAATTTCTTACACTGGTTTAGTTACTATTGAAATATCGCAATTACTGCTACCATTAATGTGATTATAGGCGGTTTATCATGAAGCTGGCACATTACTATAAGATGTGTGATAGTCAGTGCTTATTACCAAACAGTTTCTTTAAAATCGTTTGAAAAATACCGCAGATCCGCCGGCTTATGCGGTTTGTTCATGCAATCAAACGAGACTGCAAGGTTTACCGCCGAGTAGACCTGGCATTATTACTCTATGGTGACCTGCTGATGCGTCCAGTACACGCTCGTAACTACCGTACGCTTCCCCACACTCGTTCCGTGCTGAGCTGTCAAAAGTCGTAACTTATTTTAGGGACACTATATGCGTTTTCATTACAGCTGTACAGATCATTTGTATATTAGTTCTAACTAATCCTTTACCGTTTCGAACAAATGTAGTTACATGGTAAGTACAACAAAATGGACCCTCATTTCTCTTCATTAAATTGTTTCACCTCTATAACTGTACTTCAGAGTCCACGAAAACTGTAGGTTCCATTAGAGCGGGCCAGTTATAAGTTCAAACGTCGGAGGAAGCTAGGGTCCAGGGAGTTACTACACCCCCCCCCCCTCTTCCATCACTAAATGAAATTGCTCTCCACCTAGTTGCCGAGTAGTGAAATTATATATTTTGATTTTCAATCGTACGACTTACTCAAGAAAGCCAACAATTGATTTAAACTATCGATGTATTGACAGCACTATCGGCTATCGCCCGTACTTGCTTCAGCCAAGACCAACTATTGTACATTGTTGGCCTTACTTGAGCACAGTTGTTTCGTTAATCTGTCCATTTCTTACTTGCAGCTGAATTTAAAGTAAGTGCTGCCATTAATGTTTCTTTTGCTGTGTTCTGTTGTGATAGTTTCTAAGTATGGATAAATTTTTCTCTTCATGAGAGAACTGAAGGGCGATCAGTTTGAATTGTTAAAACCATTCAGTAGCGAAGATCGTACAAAATATTCTTTATTCGAGACTACCGGTTTGAACAGTCTCAGCTGTCGTCTTCATATCTGTGAGAAAATGCAAAGCATGGAATATGTCTCATAATTTAACCTGTAACATTTGATATAAAAGTTTTAGTTTGGTATTATAAACAAACCTGAAGCGAGCCTTTGCACTTACTTACCTTAAACATTTTTTTGTAGTAAAACGTGTATTTTACACTGAACCTCATCACAAGATGTGAAGTGGTAAACGTCAGCACTTTATTAACGTGTCATCGCTAAAATATTTAAAAACACACAATTCCTTGTCCAAAAGGCCATGTCCATACACACATTGCTCACAGAAGCCTGTTACATGATACAAATACAGTACATAATAGCACATCTGTTTACATATGCTGGAAATATGCTAAATAGTGCGAAGCCACTTTAATTGACGTACAAGGTATAGCTACCAGGTATTACGGCAAAGATAACATTTTTTAGAATGTGTTGCGGTCACTAGGAAGTTTCTTACGTAGGAGCTATGTAACAGATCGTAAATACTTCTCTCTTCATATTTAAAATAACTACTTTATTGAGTGACGTTTGAGAATAGAAGAGATTATAAAATTATACTTCAGTAACACCTCAAACACACACTTGTCACAGTCTATCTATCTACTCTCCCTCCTCTGCGGGTAACAGAGGTATTTTAATAGTATCTTTCCATTACTTTTTACTTCCGTATCCAGCTTCTATGTGCATTGATTCTTTCTGATCAATTTCTTTAAACTTCTGCCTACTCTTCATCATTACTAAATTGTGATTTGATATCTACCCCTGGGTACGCCTTTCAATCCAATATCTGATTCAGGAATCTTCCTGTATCTCCCGGCCTTTTTCAAGCATCTCCCCTCTTGTGATTCTTAAGAGAGTATTCGCTATTACCATCTGAAATTTGTTTCAGAAATCATTCTTTCTCCTCTCTTTCCTCCCTCCTTCCCCTACAATCGCATTCCAGTTCCCCATGACTATTAGATTTTCATCTCGCTTTGCGTTCCTAATTACCTGTTCAGTGTTTTCGTATACCGCTTGCGACTTCAGCATCTATACCTGGTATAATGTTTGCTATGGGTCTGGAGAAAATGATTACAAAATTCGAAGAGACTTCCTTTTGAAGTGCAGTGTGGCAGGAGGAGGAAAGCATTTGATCCGACGTCTGTCGAAGATGTGGAAACAGCATTGCAGGAGGGGTCGAGTGGTATCGTGCAAGCATGCAGTGAACGGGGAACTGACCGAACATTGGACATGCCTGCGATCACGGTGTAAAATCACTCAGGTTCAGGAGTTGCCTCCTGCTGACCTGCCAGCAAGACAAACATTCTCTCTGGGATTTCTTGCTCTCATGGAAATGGACAATGAATAGCCATGAAACATTACGTGGGGAAAAAAACCATCTCCAAGGCCATGTCAATACGCAGAACTGCAGGATATCCAATGGAAGATCCGCACGCACATCAACAGGTACTACTTAGTACTGCTAATGTGTGACTGTGAGATGCGTGTTGATGCCATCGTTTATCGTAGGGCTGTATTTTTTCGAGGAGATACGTTCTGCGGGTTCTGTTACTGTACAGTTTTTGGTAAAAGACATGAGAATTTTTCACACCAACGTTATTCAAACCCTTCAACAGCGTGGATGTGAGGGTAGGATCATTTTTATGCAAAATGGCGCTCCTTCGCACAGCCAGTGAAGCGGTTGTTGCAGAAGCATTTCGAAAATGCTACAGCGTGACGGTCCAGTACACGTGATCTTAATCCGTGTGACTTCTGGCTCTGAGGTTATCTGAAAGATGATGGGTTCAGTGCTCCAATTACGAACGTAGCTGAACTGAAGAAACCCAATGCGCAACCCATGCTGAACCTAACCCCCGACACACTCGGATCTGTTGTGAAAGCTGTTGCTTCTTGCTTTCAACTTGTGGTAGAAAACTGTGCACAACATATTGAGAATGTCATGCGCCAGTCTCACGACAGTTACAAACTGATGTCAGTTTGCTTTTTAAGCGGTTTTTGGTCCTGGACAATCATTGATTTTTATGTGGTTTTTGGCCCCAGGGCACTTAAAAATCAATTTTTCCCGTCTGCTGTGGTACGATCTTGAGTAGTGGATGGGCTTCCATTGCCACAAATGTTGACTGCCGACTCGTGCAGTCATGCGCATTGAACAGTATGGATAGTGTAATGTGCAACTCAAACCACAGTCGTGGTATTGCAATTCATCTGTCATTTGTAACCGATTCTAATTACGTCAAGACACTTACGCGCCATCTATTGGAAAAATTTTCGTTAATTTTTTTTTGTTCCATGACGTCTCTCCCTGCATCAACAACATGCTGTTCAAATTTGACGTCATTCAGAGCATTCTTTTTGAAACTGGAACTTTACTTACGGATATCCTGTACACACCTAGACAGGATAATTCTTTAAGATAACTTACTACATGCTGACTGTGCATTGATTCTAGCAGATAAAGGAAAGGACCTTCAGAAAGTAATTTACTGACTGGAACAGATAAGAGCGAAACTTCACATGGAAATCTCAACAGAAAAAACTAAGACATTGGTCTTCAAAAAAAGTACACATTAAAATGAAAACAATGATGGATGAAAATACTTTAGAAGTAGTTAACCGCTTCAGTTACGTAGGATGTAAGGTGACGTGCGGCTACAGCAAAGACATAGAAATTAAGGTCACAAGGGGAAGGACTCGGACATGGGCAACCCATTCGGCTCTTATTTGGCAGGTGCCAAAACAGCGTAAAATAGTGGCTCCCAACCTGGAGACAGTTACCCCCTGAGAGTTGAAATCAAACGAAAGCTTCAGGTGCATATTAGCCACGAAACAAAATTATTTTCAAAAAATCGGTACTATGTTCAGTACTCTGTGGAACTATAATAATGATTTCTTAAATAACCAATAATTTTTTTTTTCAAATAGGGTAACACATGACACAATGTTGTGAAGGTTATAGTTTGTGTAACGAATATGTGATCACCATCTTCCTCACATATTCCACACAATTTGTATCATGCATCTGTGGAAACAAAATGCAGACACATACATCACATATGCTTAAATATCTCATGAAAAAGTCTTCAGGAAGTTACAAGTAGTTCTCGAAATAGACCAGAAATTACTTCATTATTTACGTTGCAACAATAAATGAACTACGCGACAGCGCAATAAAACAGTAACTTCTAAATGGCTAATACACTGCTGAAGACCCTACACAGGATAATTATTATTACAGCTGCACTCGCATATGAGCAGTTTCACTCATTATGAGTGACGGTGAGTAAGCAACCTACTGTAGATCTGTAGATGCAATAACATCAGCTGCCCTCTTGTGTCCTCCTGTTCAGGTAAGCATAGCTCGTAATGCGCGACCCCCTTCTCTCCCACTTCCCAAGCTGTCTCAGTGCACGATGTGCCGGCATGTGCAGCATCACTGCTGAGCAGTGCGTACAGGAGCATGCATGTCCGGCCGACCGGTGTGGCCAAGTGGTTAAAGGCGCTACAGTCTGGAACCGCGTGGACGCTACGGTCGCAGGTTCGAATCCTGCCTCGGGCATGGATGTGTGTGATGTCCTTAGGTTAGTTAGGTTTAAGTAGTTCTGAGTTCTAGGGGACTGATGACCTTAGAAGTTAAGTCCCATAGTGCTCAGAGCCATTTGAACCATTTGAAGCATGCATGTCCCCATTATCCTATTAAAGTAGCTATACATTGTACAACATTGTACATTATGCAACAAATAGTGTGAAAGTATGGATTAAACACACTGAATATTGTATAAGCATTTTATTCATAACCTTGAGCATATCACAGGCTATATCAACCAATAAAAGCATTATCACAAATATGATGATCAAAAATCAAAGAACAAATCTTTTTCCCTAATTAGCGTTACATTCTTCAAATCAATAAATATCCTGCAATAAAACTTTTCTAAAGTAGCCTTTGTTCTTCCAAAGGATTCAGGCTATCTCCATACCAAATTTCACTGGAATCGGTTTAGCAGATTAGTCATGCAAATGTAAGTTATTTTTGCGTTCGTAATATTAATATGGGTAAAACTTTCAATTACGATATCTTTTCCCATCATCCGATTTTGCTGAAATGAAGCCTACATGGTGCCCCAAAATATGCTAACGTTACATGCAAAAACACAAAATTATTCTAGTAGTTTTGGATAAGCGTGTTGAAACACATACACGAGAGTTTTACAGGTTTATTATTCGTATAGTTTATTATTATTAGGAACAGTTAGTCATTTTGGGTCACAGAGTTCTTATGTTTGGAGTTCGCAAGCATCTCTCATTTTTCTCCATGGATTCTTTTTCTTCCTGGCAGAACTTGTAACAATAATAATAATAATAATAATAATAAACCCCGTGGAGGCCCGGGAAAAGAATAGGCCTCCGGTATGTTCTGCCAGTCGTAAAAGGCGACGAAAAGAACAAACCACTAATAGGGCTAACCCCCCTTTTAGTGTGATTACTTGGTTCAGGACAGAACTAAAGAAGCCTTGGACAAGTGCCGTCATAGTCGGGGACGACGCTTGAACCCTATGCCCGCCCACAATGGTAACGACACTGCTACCCAACTGGAAAAGGATTTAAATCCGAATAGAGGTGTTTTGCAGGATATGCTTCCTGCAACCACCCTAGAAGGAAAACAAAGACATAGGATGAGATGGTCAGATGAAGTTAATCGACACCTCATGTTCTGTTATTACCAAGCAACAAACCTAGGAACCAACACAACTGGATACAGATCACAAGTATACACAACATTTATCACCAGATACCCGAAATTAAAATTTTTAACAGAACAACGACTAGCTGATCAGATCCATGTAATAATCAAAAATAACAGAATACCCCAGTCAGAATTAGAAAACATCAAACAACAAGTACAACAAATACTGGAACAAAATAATGTGCAATCAGAAGAGGAAGAAAACACAGTAATGGACTCAAACATCCCAGAGCAAACAAACAAAGACCAACACGCATCAATTAAACAATCAGAGGAAAACGAAATCTTAAGACAGCCACCAGAACAAGCACAAATAGAACACGAAGAGAGACACGTGTTAGATATAGAAGAGAAATTTCAGCTGACATATATAGAATACAAAGACACAAATACAGACATTAGACCATTCTTGCATAGACCGCCAAATAACCCACAAGTCGAAACAACAATAAAAACTATCAACACAATCATACACAACAAAATAAATGAAAACACAACCATGGAAGAGTTACAACTACTGGTTTATATAGGAGCACTCACTACACTAAGTATACACACTAGGCAGAGATCAGAACAAAACAACACACAGAAGAAAAGCACAAAACCAGCATGGCAACACAGGTTACAGATCAGAATAGAAAAACTGAGAAAAGACATCGGAGAGCTAACACAATTTATAAGAAATAAAATATCAGACAAAAAACGAAAAAGGTTAGGTAAAATCTCACAACAAGAAGCAATAGAGCAATTAGATGAAAAAAAGCAGAAATTGCAAGCATTGGCCAAATGACTTAGAAGATACAAAAAAGTGAAAATAGAAGGAAACAAAACCAAACATTCATCACAAACCAAAAGAGATTTTACCAAACAATGGATAACACACACATTAAAATAGACAATCCACCAAACATAACAGACATGGAACACTTCTGGAGCAGCATATGGTCAAACCCGGTACAACATAACAGGCATGCACGGTGGATACAAGCAGAAACAGACACATACAAGATGATACCACAAATGCCTGAAGTGAAAATTTTGCAACATGAAGTCACCCGAGCAATTAATTCTACACACAATTGGAAAGCCCCTGGAAATGATAAAATAGCAAATTTCTGGCTAAAGAAGTTCACCTCAACACATTCACATCTAACTAAATTATTTAACAGTTACATTGCAGACCCATACACATTCCCTGATACACTTGCACATGGAATAACCTATCTGAAACCTAAAGATCAAGCAGACACAGCAAACCCAGCTAAATATCGCCCCATAACATGCCTACCAACAATATACAAAATATTAACTTCAGTCATCAAACGGAAATTAATGACACATACAACACAGAACAAAATTATAAATGAAGAACAAAAAGGCTGCTGCAAAGGAGCATGAGGATGTAAAGAGCAACTGATAATAGATACAGAGGTGACATATCAAGCTAAAACTAAACAAAGGTCCCCACACTACGCATACATCGATTACCAAAAAGCCTTTGATAGTGTACCCCACTCATGGTTACTACAGATTTTGGAAATATACAAAGTAGATCCTAAATTGATACAGTTTCTAAACACAGTAATGAAAAACTGGAAAACCACACTTAATATCCAAACAAATTCAGATAACATCACATCACAGCCAATACAGATTAAGCGTGGAATATACCAAGGAGACTCACTAAGTCTTTTCTGGTTCTGTCTTGCTCTGAACCCACTATCCAACATGCTAAATAATACAAATTATGGATACAATATTACTGGAACATACCCACACAAAATCACACATTTGCTATACATGGATGATCTAAAACTACTGGCAGCAACAAATCAACAACTCAGCCAATTACTAAAGATAACAGAAGTATTCAGCAATGATATAAATATGGCTTTTGGAACAGACAAATATAAGAAAAATAGCATAGTCAAGGGAAAACACACTAAACAAGAAGATTACATGTTGAATAACCACAGTGACTGCATAGAAGCGATGGAAAAAACAGATGCCTATAAATATCTAGGATACAGACAAAAAATAGGAATAGATAATACAAATATTAAAGAAGAACTAAAAGAAAAATATAGACAAATACTAACAAAAATACTGAAAACAGAATTGACAGCAAGAAACAAGACAAAAGCTATAAATACTTATGCTATACCAATATTGACCTACTCATTTGGAGTAGTGAAATGGAGTAACACAGGCCTAGAAGCACACAATACACTTACACATTCACAATGTCACAAATATAGAATACATCACATACATTCAGCAACAGAAAGATTCACATTGAGCAGAAAGGAAGGAGGAAGGGAATTCATCGACATAAAAAACCTACATTATGGACAGGTAGACAATTTAAGAAAATTCTTTCTAGAACGAGCAGAAACTAGCAAAATACACAAAGCAATCACTCATATAAATACATCTGCTACACCACTGCAATTTCATAACCACTTCTACAACCCTTTAGATCACATAACATCAACAGATACGACGAAAGTAAATTGGAAAAAGAAAACACTACATGGCAAGCACCCGTATCATCTAACACAGCCACACATCGATCAAGATGTGTCCAACACATGGCTAAGAAAAGGCAATATATACAGTGAGAGGGAAGGATTCATGATTGCAATACAGGATCAAACAATAAACACCAGATATTACAGCAAGCATATTATTAAAGATCCCAATACCACAACAGATAAATGCAGACTTTGCAAACAACAAATAGAAACAGTAGATCACATCACAAGTGGATGTACAATACTAGCAAATACAGAATACCCCAGAAGACATGACAATGTAGCAAAAATAATACATCAACAACTTGCCATAAAACATAAACTAATAAAACAACACGTTCCCACATACAAGTACACACCACAAAATGTACTGGAGAATGATGAATACAAATTATACTGGAACAGAACCATTATAACAGATAAAACAACACCACATAACAAACCTGACATCATACTCACCAATAAAAAGAAGAAATTAACACAACTAATCGAAATATCCATACCCAATACAACAAATATACAGAAGAAAACAGGAGAAAAAATTGAAAAATACATCCAACTGGCTGAGGAAGTCAAGGACATGTGGCATCAGGATAAAGTTGACATTATACCGATTATAGTATCAACTACAGGAGTCATACCACACAATATCCACCAGTACATCAATGCAATACAGCTACATCCAAACGTATATATACAACTACAGAAATCCGTAATTATTGATACGTGTTCAATAACCCAAAAGTTCCTAAATACAATGTAACATATACCGTACAGTAAAAAGGAAGTCACGCTTGATGAAGGTCCGCGTCACTTTCCATTTTTAACCAGACCTAAGGTCTGAGAAAAATAGAAATAATAATAATTAGTGCCAGTAGTCAGATACAAAGCGGCGACAGCCTGAGGCCTTCCAGTTTCTGCAGTTCAGAAGTAAAGAGCTCAGCTCAGTTGATTTACAAGCAATAAGAATAGTGCAAGCATTTTCACAGGGTTGATTTCAAATGGGGGGTGCAGGATGTGAGTGAAAAAATTGTCACTAGTGAGAGGAGTAGCGCAAAATTTAATTTATATTCACGTGTTATATGGGAGTAAAACAGTAAGATTACATTCAACTGAGTATGAAAATCGCAGTTCATCAGTGGCATGGAGTACGACCATGATTTTAAGGATCGCTTAATGGAGATTTAGTGACAATAAATTTCAGCTGAGCAATTACAGCGCATTTGCTTGGAAAGGGTGACAATAGAGACATAAATACAAGAAACTGGCATACTTCGTTTACCTTTCTCTAAACTTGTAGAGTGAAAAGTGTGTAATAAGACTTTTCTTCTAAATTAAAGAACAGCACACGGAATCTCGTTTTTTCATGCAGTAGTTGAGTACACAATATTAATACTAGGAATAAAAACAATCTAAGTGAAAACTTGAAATCACTTTAACTTGGTCCAAAAAGGCGTCTAGTACTCAGGAACACACATTTTCAGTCAGCTTCAGCAGTCATTAAGAGCATAGTTTCAGACAAACAACAGTTTAAACAGGGTCTGAAAGACCGTTTAGTGCCCAGTTCCTTCTACTCCATAGCTGAATTACTAAATACAAACTGTTAGACTAATTTAGGTAAAAATTTTAAAGACACTTCATATTTTACAGTACTTGGTTGCAGTAATTAAGTTATTAGGCACTTTTGTTTATGACCAATGTGATAAAATTGCATATTTATGTTTTATTCTGACACTGTATTAGATCTGTAAACATTAGAAATTTTAATTTATCTTAACCTACTTATATAGCTTGAAATTTTCGTCACTAAAGATCAGTGAAATGAGTATGAACTCAAGTATTATCAATATTTTTGTTTTATTATGTTTTTTTATTTGTTCCACAACTACTTTTCGAAATCTGTCAGTTGCTGAATTTGATCCGTCGATCGTAATTCGCGGGATTAACATTAAGTTGGGAGTCCTCTTTAAGACCACGGAAAGTAGATGATTTTCGCGATTATTTCAAGTTAAACAAAAAGTAACCTTAAATCTGATGATACATTTTTGTTCCTTACACTTTTGTCTCTAAGAGATTATTTTTGTGTCCATATCGGATGCTCCACGTAACCGCCGCACCAGGTTGAAAGGCCCCTTTCAGTCATCGATGAGAAATTCCGAAGCCCTACTCTTTGACCTGTAACAAAATCATTTTGTGTCGGTCATTTTCAATATATTTTTTACCAGCATACATAGGACGACTGGAAAATGCTAAGTTCAGACGTAATGTTGACGTGCTGACAGAAAGTCATTCTCTTCGCCCAAGAAATCGAGACAAAATCGTGCACCGAAAATAGATGTTTGCATATATCTCTAAACGGCTACGCATACTGACAGAAAATTTAACGTAGAATGGTGATATCAAATCCCCATAAATGCTATGTACGGTTCTGATTTCCGCCAGTTTGAAAAATAAGGTTTCGAGAAAACCTTGTTTAAAGTTTTTGCTTGCACTTTTTACAGTGATATTAAATATACCTCTAGTCAGCGATACGTGGACCATACAGCAATCATCCTTCCAAATCCAAAGGAGGTCCTCCTTGATTTTCTTCGTGACCATGGTGGTCCTGCGGACCTCTTTTGTCATCCTCTCCTCTGTTCGATCAATACGCTTCTCGCCCGCTTGTAACAGGCTGATTCAATCTAAAGTTTAAACACTTTCATAATTTTCATAATGCCTGTTAGACCGACCTTGAAATTACATGCTGCCACATTAGTCACGATGTTGACTAATTTTTTCTGTTGAGAATGGTTTTCGAAGTCGCTTTTTCACAAATCAACTAGTAACATAATAGAGGTTTTGGCAAACTTGGGATGGACATTACAATAAAGCAGACCTCCCAGAGAACACTTTAAGCCAAAAACAATCGATTTCTGACTTTCTGGAAGAGGGCTACGATCTGAGTCCCAACAGAAAAAAAAGTTAATTTCAAAATGTTTCACAGAATTGACCTTCATTATAAGAGAGCAACGAATGCACGAAGAAATTGGCAAAAGGCAATCAATCAGTTATTTTAAAGAGGTGGTTTCACTTTGGAATAAAATGTTAAAATTTTTCACAAAATTAACCTTTGTCATAGTAAGTAACGAATACAGGTCGATATTGGCAAAAATTAGATAATCGATTGTTTGAAGGACATGGTTTCAGTTTGAAACACTGGAACACACCGTTTTCAATCGCCCATCACAGAGCTGCTGCTCACAATGGCTCCACACAACGAATGTATCGTCGACGTATCTGTACCACACCTTATGTTTAAAGAGTGCCAAGTCCGTTGCCTATGCTTCAAAATGTTCCATGAAGACGTTGGCCACCACTGGACTAAGTGTACTACCGATGGCGACGCTCTGCAGCTCTTCGTATAAGTTGCCATTCCACATGAAATAGCTTATGGTGAGACATGGTGAAGCATGACTGTCTTTTGTGTGGTACACAGCAGCTGTGCGGTTTGTTTGGCGGTGCATGACTATGCAGGAATGGCGCTTATCGCTGAAACAACCTGTTTTCGGTTATATCCTTCGGTTCTAGGCGCTTCAATCCGGAACCGCGCTGCTGCTACTCTCGCAGGTTCGAATCTTGCCTCGGGCATGGATATGTGTGATGTCCTTACGTTGGTTAGGTTTAACTAGTTCTAAGTCTAGTGGACTGATGACATCCGATGTTAAGTCCCATAGCGCTTAGAGCCACTTGATTTGAACGGTTATATCCTTTTTTTCCACCCCAGTAAGACCTCACTGTTAAAATAGCTCAAAAATAACCGGTTTCTGAAATAATCTATTTTCGGTTTTCTGTTCCTATTGTTTCATGTTATAGAGACGTAGAAATCTAACAAAGGTTGAAAAAATTTTGACTCACTGTTTCGAGATCGTAGAATCAAAATATTAAATTAAACAGGCAAATAAAAAATCTTAGTACGTTCACCGATAGCTGCTGTTCTCGTAAAATGGTACGTGGTTGAATACCGCTCAAAAATGTCTGTCTACAAGGCCTACAAACAGATAGACGTAATAGCTATTACGGTAAGAAAGGAAGAATGAATTGATTGTTGGTGTTAGTAACGATCATCCTCCTTTACCTCCTCTGCATTACTGCAGATGACGTGTCACAGAACACACATGTTCTGTGCATGCAGTACACGTGAGGCGCCTAGTCGTTTCCACAGCACTGTCGAATACGAAGGTTCTGTTATAGTTCACTAACCTGCTGTCTTCAAGTTGATGTCCCCAGCGCAGAAAACAGCACGCAGGTCGTAGGTTCTGTATCTTGAGGCTGAAACTGACTTGTAGCGAGGTTCTGTTCTGAAATACTGTATCGCTTTTTTGGGGTGCCACTCGCGTATTTTAATATAGCCACACGAGAAGACTACATGATCTTAATACAACACCTTCTGATACAGCAAAGTACATGATCAATCACAATGTTTACGAAAATGTATCTTTACACTATTTGTGGCACGTGTCTGTGCCTCATGACTACCGGCGTGAATCTTTTTAATATTGAATACTGGCAAACACATCCTGCCACAGACGACATGACTGTACATCTCGACTGCCTAATCCAGAGCGACGACGAACAGCCCGAAACACTTCGCGCGCCATACAAGAAAAGGCGTCACCCGAACGCTTCCGAAGTGCTTCGTCTGCAATTTCGTCAGTCTTCTGTTTTTTATTTAAGTTG
This sequence comes from Schistocerca cancellata, assembly GCF_023864275.1. Lineage (NCBI taxonomy): Eukaryota > Metazoa > Arthropoda > Insecta > Orthoptera > Acrididae > Schistocerca > Schistocerca cancellata. The sequence goes on from NC_064628.1 coordinate 656,065,090, forward strand.
TTTTTAATAATTCTAAAATGCCTGATTGATACTCAGCTGTTGAGAGATATTTATATTCAAAAGTGGAGTCATTCCAATGAATAGTTCAACTAATAATAATAACAACTATACTAACAGAGCAGAAGCATTACGCAGGCGGTCTTCCTCACGGGAATGGTACCGAATCTAAAATCTGTCACAGGTACCTCACACCACATTTCGTCATCTATATACTTCTTGCATCTTCACTGCTCTGGGAACAGCTTCTTGGAGCCTAATATGATGACTGACTAAGCCAGAAATATTACACTATGCAGACACGGGCAGCAGATCAGCTATTTTCTGTTTTCATTGTATACTGTGAATGACTTGACGTGATGTTTTTAATTTATTACTGTTACAAAAAAGGCTCCAAGCACTATGGGACTTAACATCTGAAGTCATCAGTCCCCTAGACTTAGAACTACACTTCTGGCCATTAAAATTGCTACACTAAGAACAAATGCAGATCATAAACGGGTATTCATTCGACAAATATATTATACTAGAACTGACATGGGATTAGATTTTAACGCAATTTGGGTGCATAGATCCTGAGAAATCAGTACCCAGAACAACCACCTCTGGCCGTAATAACGGCCTTGATATGCCTGGGCATTGAGTCAAACAGAGCTTGGATGGCGTGTACAGGTACAGTTGCCCATGCAACTTCAACACGATACCACAGTTCATCAAGAGTAGTGACTGTCTGTGATGCAGCGTCAAGGGTAACCGCAGCCATGGTCTCCGAGCTGATAGTCTATGCTGCTGTAAACGTGGTTGTCGTCTTGCAAACGTCCCCATCTGTTGACTCAGGGATCGAGACGTGGCTGCACGATCCGTTACAGCCATGCGGATAAGATGCCTGTCATCTCGACTGCTAGTGGTACGAGGCCGTTGGGATCCAGCACGGCGTTCCGTATTACCCTCCTGAACCCACCGATTCCATATTCTGCTGACAGTCATTGGATCTCGACCAACACGAGCAGCAATGTCGCGATACGATAAACCGCAATCGCGATAGGCTGCAATCCGACCTTTATCGAAGTCGCAAACGTGATGGTACGCATTTCTCCACTTTAGACGAGGCATCACAACAACGTTTCATCAGGCAACGCCGGTCAGCTGTTTGTGTATGAGAAAACGGTTGGAAACTTTCCTCATGTCAGCAACCTTGTGTGAATGCTCTGAAAAGCTAATCATTTGCATATCACAGCATCATCTTCCTGTCGGCTAAATTTCGCGTCTGTAGCACGTCATCTTCGTGGTGTAACAATTTTAATGGCCAGTAGTGTACTTAAACCTAACTAACCTAAGGACATCACACACACCCATGCCCGAGGCAGGATTCGAACCTGCGACCGTAGCAGCAGCGCGGTTCCGGACTGAAGATCCTAGAACCGCTCGGCCACAGCGGCCGGCTATTACTGTAACGATAATATCCTTCCTCTTTTATTGTTCCGTAGAAATGGCAGACAAACCTTTAATCTTTCAAAGCAAATGAAACATTGTACTTCATTGCTACGTCACTTCGTAAAAATATTTCCAGACTAGGGTTGACGCTATTCTGCAATACAACAACATCCGGCAACAACGAGAAACTATCTTATAGTCCAGGTGGGGGCAAGACTGGCACACACTGCACGTACGTACGGCACAACGTACAGCCGGCAACACGGACATTGTCTTAGCAATGCTGTACCAATTCTTATGCCATGTGTTCGTTGCTCGTTTCTGTCGGTATTTTTTATTAAAATAGCATCGATTGTTTTTCCCATTTTCTTAATAATGCAATATTTCAAACCAATGCAAATTTTATAAATAAAAATTACTCCTTATTTAAACGTCGTTTATTTAAAAACGAAAAATATTAGCACTGCTACTATAGTTAATTGATATTTCCCTTTTTTACTCGGTTATTAGTAAAAAACTAAAAACATCTGTTATAACTGAGACCAAATGAATACCGAAAAACTCGCGCAAGGTAAGTGGCCGAAGCCCAGTGAACAGCTTTCTTCCAAAGCGCTGGACGAGTTCATTCGTTTGTTCGGAAGGGGAGGCCGGTAAGGTTTTCCACCTTTCGGCCGATCAGCGATGATAGAATCGAGATGCGCGCCATGCAGTCTTTCTCAAACTATTTTACAGAAATTATTCGGTAAAAATATTACATTTATGCTTTACTTATAGCTTTATACGTCAGGTTCATGATGATGTGCCCATCATTTCGTTAATAGTCATAGTTATTGCGATATTTTTTGAAAAGTAGTACACTGCGCGAAATTCGGAAAAGTGCGCAAAGGCCTCATGATTTTGCGTTTGCTGCATGTTACATAATACGAAGTGTGATTGGAAAGTTTAAGAATGGACTTGTAATTGTACAATGGTGGTACTTACATGATAGTGTGATGCATCTCTTTCAAAATAGTCCCCTTCTGATTGAACACAGACTCCAACGGTGTTTACACTTCTAGAAACATTCCTGGAATTTTTTTTTCCTGAAGTGTGTGAAGGATGCTCTCCATATTTGCCTGGATGTCTTCAATGGAGTCAAATCGCTTCCCTTTCAGTGAAAATTTCAGTTTAGGAAACAGGTAGAAGTCCGCAAGGGCCGAATCAGCGGAATATGGCGGTTGTGGAAGCGCATGAAATTTGAATTTGGTCAAAAATTTAACGATGGAGAAGGCACGATGAGCCGGAGCATTGTCATGGTGTAGCACCCACAATGCAGGCCTTTCCTACCGTACCTTTTAGCGCAACCACTCAAGGACTCATTTTTAGTATTCCTGGTTAATTGTCTGTCCTCCAGGGGTAAATTCATGATGCACAATACCGGTAGAATCGAAAAAAAAGTCACCAACATTGTCTTCACCTTCGATCGACTTTGCCATGCCTTTTTCGGTCGTGGTGAATCTGGAGTCTTCCACTGCGAAGACTGCACTTTTGATTCAGGATAATATCCATATACCCACGATTCGTTACCTGTAATTGCCCTATTTAACAAATCTGGGTCATTTTTTGTCCGATTAATCACTCCGTGGCACACTTCAAGTCGAAATTCTCTCTGGTCACTTGACAACACTTTCGGAATGAATTTTCCGGACAGTCGACGCATGTTCAGATCTTCAGTTAAAAGTTGAGTGAAGTGCATAGAAATTTAAATTAAGTTCATCAGCCATCTCCCTAATTGTAAGTCTACGATCAGAGCGCACTAAGTCGCGAACTTCACAACATTTTCATTCGTTTTTGAAGTGGAAGGACGGCTGGACCATGGTTCATCTTCAAATGATTTGTGACCATTTTTAAATCTCTTGAACCAGACAAAAACATTTGACTGGCTCATACAGTTATCTCCAGAAGCTGTTTTTAATAGTTCCTAAGTCTCAGAAGCTGATTTCCCGGTTTTAAAACAAAATTTCACACGAATTCTTTGCTCGGTTTTTACGTCCATTTTCACGCAGACAGAATCCGGCAACAAGCCCTAACAGACCCGCACTCAACCAGCTGCCACAATGGACTGAATAAAGGAAAGGCAGTTTCCAGTCAGAGGGCGTTCAAGGACAAGGCAATGACTCACTCCCCACCCTCCATGTACCTGCTCACCAAACCAGTAAGCAGTAGCAGATCCATTCTTAAAACTTTCCAATCACACCTCGTATGTTGTTGCATATGAAATTTAGCTGACATATTAAATTTTTCTTTAGACTTGGACAGAGGTATGTCACCAGTCTCGAAAAAACTGATCTACTGTAGTAGACTCATTTACGATCGCGTTGCGCCAGCGATAAAGCCAGAGTGAAATATCCAAAGCGTTCCTCATATATCATAAACGGTTTCAGATATCGAAGTGAGATTTTGGTAAATGATAAAGTATTTCACCATATCGTTATTATGTAAAACTTCATTATCTACGTTTTATTCCAATAAGAATGTAATTTTTATGGGCCATCGATAGCTGATGACACGAGAAATGCTACGGATTTTGGAACAGCATATGTGAAGACATTATGCGTTATTTTGTGCTGAGGATCCGACCGGGGTGGCTGAGCGGTTCTAGGTGCTTGTCTAGAACTGCGCGACTGCTACGGTCGCAGGTTCGAATCCTGCCTCGGGCGTGGATATGTGTGATTTCCTTAGGTTTGTTAGGTTTAAGTAGTTCTAAGGTCTAGGGGACTGATGACCTCAGAAGTTGAGTCCCATAGTGCTCAGAGCCATCTGAACCATTTTGTACTGAGGATGTGCTTTTTCATAATTATTGACTTTACTTTCCCTAAGTTCCTTACTTACCAAACTTAGTAAATAATTGATTCATAATTCTCTCACAGTTGCGTCTGCACAACATGTGAAACAGTGTAAGCTACGCTGTGTTTTGGCAAAAGAAGCAAATTTTGACACAGCAACCAGAGAAGGGCGTAGGTTTCACTCAAAATGCACTACTCCTGGGGCTTCCCTGAAAGTTACAAGTGGTTCACAAGCCAGGCGAAAATAAATCGCTACGTTTACGGCGGTATTCGTTTTAGATACTAACGAAAGCAGAGGTGACAGTAGATCGTTTTTGAATGGTAAGCAAAGTGTGGGCTTGTAGGGGCCCCACTTCATATGTACAAAAAAAAGTGAGCGTAGGCT